>NC_056681.1:35582500-36982500 GCF_018350215.1 Panthera leo | reverse complement strand
ATTGAATACTGCCTGCCACAGAAAGGATCCTTTCAAATTCCTTATTCCAATCTTTTGTCTCTAAGGTACTATCTAGCTCCTAGAATTCCTGAGGTTTGGAGAAAAGTCCCTTTCACATTACTAAAGAGGCCCTAGTGCCTATGGCTCTGTAATAATTTAATAGTCATTTGAATTGTTCTACAAACCAACAGAAATAACTTCAGAGTAACTTCACAGTTTCCTTATAAGGAAAGGTTTGCTCCTTGTCTAATGGTCTGGATGAAGTGAAGAGCTCTTACAGCTCATATATTGATCACTCAGGAGAGACTCGGTAGTCTTTACATTTACTTTAAATGACCTCATAAGGCTACTTTCTTCAGGTGTTAATGGTATACAGTAAAATATGGCTATTCCTAATACCATGGCTATTCTTATTTAAAATTGGCAAGTGAAACAGCAGAGAAGCAGCACAAAATCATCTACCGGTGAGACTGCCCCAGAGGCAATAGCTGGCAGACTCTAGATTTCTCCATGTGGCTGAATAAAGTGGCTAGTAGGAAAATATACTATATATGTATACCACGTATGTATATTATACATATACTAAGATGTAATATCATGCAGCTCGTTTCCACCAAGTCCCACAGTATGCTCTCCAGCTCATAGATCATTAGTCTTGAATCTAAGACCTGCCCCTTTCTCATGAACCAAGTAATGGGTGCTTTTAGTGAGCATTACTACCAGATGTGGTGCTATGGCCTCTTTAATGCAAGCCATTGAGTTTGTCCTAAATGGGTGGGCATGTTTTCTGCATTTCAACTTGGATTTCAAGGCTGGGAATGGTAATGCTGAGGAAGCCAGAGTACAAAAGAAAAGAATAAAAGGGCAAAGGACTAAAACCAACAGGGAAAGGCAATTACAATGTGTAGTAATGTACACTATACAGAAGAAGGGATTTATTACACTTTCAAGGTTGTGTTTTGTTTTTGTGTGTGTGTGTGTTTTTTTTTTTTGCATGAAAGGTAATGGGGAATGAACTGATATTTGTCAGTCTGAATTGGATAAGTGCAACTGCAAAGAATAAAGCGAGCTTTTAGAAAGTGGGCAGCTGCGGCAAAGCCTGAAGCCATGGTACTTGATACTTCAGTATATTCTTAGTGATTCTGGGCAGCTTTTGAGAACAGCAGGCGAGGCATTCAGGGCAGAGAACAATGGCAAATGTCAAGAATGAAAGAAAGAATCTAGAGTTTAAAAGACTATTGATTGACAAGTAGGACAGATCAAAGAGAGAAATTCGTATCAAGTATGTATAATTCTAATAGAGCTCAGTAATCATAAAAAAGGAAACTAACAACAAGAGGAAAGCTGATGGCTTTCAATCTTAGAAAAAAAAACAGGAGAAACTGGTCTGTGACTCAAACCTCATCATTTCATCCATTCTGATTTTTTTTCCCACTGTGCATATTCTGACTCAACTAATCATTGAAAAGGAAGTTTCTTCCATGTGTTTGAATTTCTTTGCCTTAAAAATGATATGGTGGAAATATTTTTGGAGAAGCACGAGATAGGGTACATGTATAATCCACTGCAAATCAAGCGTCAGAGTCAAAAGTACCAGCTTTTATGATCTGCAGGTTGTGTTTCAGGAGAAGCAGCACTCTGAAAATGCATCACCTGGGCCCATTGGGCTTGCTTTCACTTTGTTATTTCCGTTCTGTGCCCCATAGAGGTATGGATCTGCAAACCTTTCTCTTGGCAGATTAGGAGGTAGGGCTGAAGGAAAAACCCAGTTTTTGGAAACTTGCTTGGGCTTGCTCAGGGCCAGGGTGGTTTAGAAGCCCAGAGAGAAATGTTGAAATCAGTCATTGCAAAATAGCTTTTGTAATAAGTAATGAATAAAAACTGAAAGAAAATCTTTTTCCTCCCCAAAGTAAAAATCTACCATAGAACTTGTCTAAACAGCTCCTCATAATAGAACTTTAAAGGCAACATAAACTAAAGTGCTTCCCACAGCCAAGGCCAGAACCTCCGGCCATCATTGATTGATTCATCCATTCAGTAAATATCTGTCAAGACATAGTATGTGGCAAGCACTGGACAGTGCTGAGGAACAGAACATGATGACTCCCTTCATAGTCCTCAGACATCAATTCAGATGTCACCTCTTTAGTCGTTGTCTGGCAGTTCAGTCTCACTTCTCCCCACCTTAGTCATTGTGTTCTATCCTTTGGCTCTGATTATTTCCATCATAGCTCTTGTTTTGCCAGAATTCTGTTATTTTTTAATAACACCATTACTGCAAGGACCCATCTGAATTATTCACTGCTTTGTATCCAGCATGTAGAACAGTGCCCATATGTAGTAGCATCACACCCTACCCCCCCCCCCCCGTTTATTAAGGAAAGGAAGAGCATGCAAACCATCCCACAGCCTTCCTGTTCAGATACAATATTATACACAAAAGGAAAACTAAAACGCAGTGAATGAAAGATCTTTAAGAAAAATCAATAGATTTCTATAGGAATTAAATGTTTAAAACATCACTTCTGAATAAGACCATCAGAGACAACTTTCCCCAACTCCTAAAACCTTCTAGTTGTTTTTGGATTCAGATCAGTGTAAATGAACTCAAATCATTGTGAAAGTAATAACTAACTCTTTTATTAAAATGACATTCTGGCAATAACATGTTCTAATCAATAGAAAATATCCAAAATGCACAAAGAAATTGAATATTTATCAAAGGAGACATTTGAAGTCAGTAAAGAAGTGCCAGCTTATTTAATCAAAAGTAACATGAAACTGTTCTTTCTGAAATAAAGTTTGATTCCTTTCTGAAATAAAGTTTATTCTAAAAAAATGCACACTAAATTACTCTTTAATATAATTAAAAATAAAGTTATAGAAGAGGACATTGGTAATTTTTAGTGGGATACTTATATTACTTTATAATCAAGATTTCAATATCAAAAAAAGTCAGAGATAATCAGCAGGGAAAGTGTAATGTGTATTATACAGAGGTAAATTCTTCAATGTAGAAAGAAGTTTTAAAAATAAGAAATATAAATGAATATAAAAGTGAAGCAAGTTGCTAAACAGGAAAAGAAATACAAAAGGTTTACAATAAATGAAATTGAATCTTAAACATAATTGAAAAATGAAAAATAACAGTGAGATATAGTTCCTACCTTAAAAATGGTGGAAAAAATGAGTTTTTTGTTATACAGTATTGATGAGGCTAATGGGTAAAATATGCATTCAAACACTAACTGTAAAAATGAATTGCTATGATCTTTTTGGAAGGTAATTTAGTAACATCTATGAAAATCAAAGCAGGTGTAGGCCACTAAACAGCTCTACATTTTTCTTACATATGCTTCCATATGTACAAAAGCATGAGAATGGTGAGAGAGAGAGGAAGAAGAGAAAAAGGAGATGAAGGAGGAAAGCAAGAAGTGGTAGTAGCTGCTGCTAACTGTTCATTTATTGAGACCCTTCATCCACAGAGTAGAATAATACGCAACAGTCAAAAGAAGTAGATTTGATGTAGAAAGTCATCCAAAATACCAGAAAAAGGTAAGATAGGAATTATGTTAAAAACCATATTAAAAAGAAAATATCCAGGGGCGCCTGGGTGGCTCAGGTGGTTGAATGAATGACTCTTGATCTCAGGTCAGGTCTTTATCTCAGGGTTTTGAGCTCAGGTCCCACACCGGGCTCCACAATGGGCATGAAGCCTACTTATAACAAACAAACAAAAACCCCAAAAAACAAACAAACAAAAAGAAAATATCTGTGTATATTTTGGAGGAATGTATAAGAAATTATGCTGAAATTACGTGATTGTTTTTCACCTAGAAATCCATCCTGCCATACTCTGCTCTCTCTCATGCTGGAGCTGGGACACTACAAAGCATGCTTCTTCTTTGCTGTTTGACTCCCTGTTAAATTCTGGTGATAGATCACTGATCATGGTTATCTTTTGGAAAAAAGACTGGAGCCTGGGGTTGAAGGGAAATGCTTCCTTTAAACATAACTAACAGTGAAAGTTCAGAATGCTGGAAACCCAATAATCCTCTCTGGGAAACTCCTAATAGGTGTGTGTGCAACACCAGTATTCCCAGTTCCCAAATCTAGTAGATACCCATGGCATCCTCTTATTAGGGATATTCCTCAAATTTCCCCAGATTTGATATCATCCTAGGCATACCAAGTGGATAAGGTGATAAACAGGCTGGACTTGTGAAAGAACAAGCTTCCAGTTTAAGAAAACGAGTTAATTTGAGAATGCCAATCAAACATTTTAGCCATTAGAAGACAAATAATAGGTAGTAAGGCAGTATTTTTCAAATATTTTTAACCCACAGGGAAAAATATGTATTTTGCATTGAACTACTGATGTTACACACAAAAAGAAACAAAAATTTCCTCAAACAATACCTTAAACTTATTACATGTAATTCCCTTTGATATTTTCAATCCCATTCCATTCCATTATAATTAGAAAGAAAAATGACCCCCAACTTTATTTCACAATTTTTAATGGTATGAAACCTTCAATTTGAACAACACTGGCATAAAAGAATACATGTAGACTCTCTAATCAGATTGACCTTGGTCCTGAATCCAGGCTGACCCACTTAAGATTGTTGCTGTGGTAGTTACTTCTCTGAATTCTGCCTCATCTGTAAAATGGAACTTTTAATACCTAGATGGTTGAAGAATGAATTTGTACAATGTGTGTGAAGTGTGTAATGTGCTTGGCCCCTGGTTGGTATCAGTGGTCCACTTTTCCATTTATTAAACTAAGATTCACTGAAGGAAACAGACATGGTTCTTGTCTTCGTGTAGCTTATCCTCTCACTGTGAATTCAATAAGCTGAAAACTGCTACTTGATCATGCCATCAGGCCATACAGTGAGAGGCAAATTCACTATTGCTTCCAACAATTTGTCAAAGAAACTGAGGAACCTATTAGCACAAATCCAGTAGAGAGGAAGCAATGTAGACAGGAGAACCCATTTGTCATGGAGCCTGATTCTTTTATGGCAGTGGCTCTTAAACACAGGTAATTGTGTCCTCTAGGGAATATTTTTGGTTGGGGGTGCTACTAGGCCTCTACTGGATAGAGGCCAGAAATACCACTAAACATCCTATAATGCACAGGATAGGTGCCCCAAATCAAGAATTACCTGTCCTCAAGTTTCAATAGTGCCTAGGGTGAGAAAGCATGTGTTATAGGAACTCAACCACTCTGATTGCTGGTGATTTGAGGTGTTCTTAAAGTCTTGGTGGGAGTCATTCTCACCTGCTTGGGCAAGTCTCCAAAGCTCCCAGTTTCAATTTTCTCATCTGCAAAATGGGTGTAATAATATCTGCCCACCACTATAATTGGTTGAGATGTGCAAATCAATCCAAAGATGAAAAGCTTTAAGAATTAGAATGAGGTGGGTAATTTCAAATGGGTACTTGTTATTATTATATTATCATTATTATTATTATTATTATTAGTCTTTTCGTAAAATGAAAAAATGGCCAGCAAACATCAAAGATTTTGTTACTTAAAAGAGATGTTTCAAAAATATAACACTGGTATAATTGTGGCACCAGCATCAGATTTTCATCATTAAGAATTGGCTTATTTGGGGGCTTTGCATTATAACATCACAGCTTCAGAAGGGAATCAAAATTAAATGAATGTCTTAATAGTGCCAACATTCCAAATACCTGATGTAAAAATAAACAAAGGATATATTATGGTTACACATTATTCATTCTGTTTATAGATACTTCCCTTTTAAATATTGTCCTGGACCCAGGGAGCCAGTAAAACAAACCATGCCAAGAATTGTAAATTGTGTCTTGCTCAGTATTTGACTAATTTTCTAAAGTTATCAAGGTTCACTTAAAAACCAACTTTCCAGTAGCTGTTATAGAACATTGTGAGGATAAGTCAGTAATTTATTTTTCTTTAGTATGCTCACAACTCAGTCTTGGTGCCTCTCTTAGAGAACAATTTGTCTTGTAGCTTCATTCATTATGCTAGTCCGTTCATCTCTTTTGTAACCCAAGAAGATACGCTGATTGTGAGTCCAGAGAGGGGAAGACCTTGCCTTATTCCTGTTGTAGCTTTGCAAAGAGTGGGTGTGCCATGTAACCAAGTGAACTGAGTTCTGTGAGCATTTCTCAAGAGAGCTCTCCTCATCACTTGCAGTCTTTTCTTGCTTTCTTCCATCTCTGCAGAGATTCTTGGTGAACACCTGGAAGGAAACGAATATGGTCCCTGCCCTCATATAGGTTGTAATCTCAGTGCCTCTAGTAATTTGAAAACTGTTGCTGGAGTATGCCATCAGGTTATAATCAAAGCCAGATTTCCCGTAACTCTCTCTCTATATTTTTAAAACTGAGGACCTCATTAACCTTTTCATTAGTACATTACAGGATCAGAGAAGACCCCACGTTGCAGAGCAAGTTAGAGTGATTTTCTAAGTCTTTGCTGCAGGAGGAACAGGACTGTGTGCTGTGGGATTTGGAGCTTGAAGAATCAACATGAGTGAGGATGGCAGTAGGGCAAAACTTAACAAAAGAGATGATACGTTGGTGACTTTTAAAAGTTACTTAAGCCAAAGGACAGTATACTTAGTAGAATTAAGCCATTCTTGGAAATCCTTTCCAAAAATCTGATTAAAATAAAAACAAAGGGGCACTGGAGTGGCTCAGTCGATTAGGTGATCAACTCTTGATTTCGGCTTAGTTCATGATCTCACGGGTTCATGAGTTCAAGCCCTACATCAGGCTCCCCACTGACAGTGCAGAGACTGCTTGGGATTCTCTGCCTCCCTCTCTCTCTGCCCCTCCCCTGCTCATGCTCTAAATAAATAAATAAATAAATAAATAAATAAATAAATAAAATATATGCATAGTTTATATATATAATGTATATATATTTACATATATACACGTTATATATAAGATATATATCTAAGATATATATCTTAGATATATGTGATATCTAAGATATATATCTAAGATTATATATATATATATATATATATATATATATATATATATATCTGTAGATCTAAACAAGGACAATCTTTTTTTTTTTTTTTTTTATTTTATTTTTATTTTTATTTTTTATTTTTTAATATATGAAATTTACTGTCAAATTGGTTTCCATACAACACCCAGTGCTCATCCCAAAAGGTGCCCTCCTCAATACCCATCACCCACCCTGCCCTCCCTCCCACCCTGCCCTCCCTCCCACCCCCCATCAACCCTCAGTTTGTTCTCAGTAAACAAGGACAATCTTGATCAGTAGAACCAAGGTTTCCTTCAGTGCTTATTAAGCACTAAGTCTTGTAATATAGTGGATTCTGGTTTTATAGGGATGAAGAAAACTTGGCCCCTATCCTTAAAAAACTCATAATCTATTGAGGATTCAAGGATGTCTACAAATAATGACCTAGAAGTGGGAATAAGTGCTAGTAGAGGGAAATGTGTTCACTAACTGTCTGGGAGTATCGTAGAATTGGTGATGTTTGGAAGGAGACTTAGGACAAGGAATAATTAGCACACAGAACATGATCATGAATTGCAGTGACACAAACTTAAAGGCCTAACTCCTATCAGGGACTCTTATCTGTACATAAGCTTGGAGATGTTGGCAAGGTCAGAGCTTAAAGAACCATATATCCCAAGCTTTGATGTTTAGGATTCATAGAAACTTAATGCATCCATAGTTTACAAACTTTGACATTTTATGCAGTGACAAATTATCCCAAATTAAGTGGGGTGCTCACATAGGGGGGTCAGTTTTTTCTTTCGTCATTTCATGGAATTAGGAAATTAATTTGCCATCTTCTACCATAACCTGTAATAAAAATCCCTACTGAATAATATTTTATATCTGGCATCCTTTGAAGCCAGGCATTGACTTCTCATCTCTAGCTGTGAAAGTCCTAGAAGGGATCTTCTTCCAATATAATGCTCTTTCATCTACATTGAAATCTGTTGCTTAGTGTGGCCAACTTTATCATGGCAAGATGCTCTGGATAACTTGCTGCAGCAAGTATCAGCACTCATTGCTTTACTTTGTACTTTTAAATAATCTACAATTAAACGTTGGTTTGCAAGATAATCCATTCTGGAAATATGCTTGTAATCCAGAGCATTCATATATCAAGCGAATTTCAAGAACCATTGTCTCAATTGTGATCATGTGACATTTGGCATCACATACTACTTGTATTGCAAAACATCACTCATTTATCAAGTTAAAATTAGTAGAAATGTTTGCTCATCTTGTGGAACATTCACAGAGCAAGTTACTCACAATCCAAGGTTTTACTGTAATTTTATTTAAATTCAAATTAGTTAACATATAGTATAATAATGGTTTCTGAAATAGAATTTAGTGATTCATCACCTACATATAACACCCAGTGCTTATCCCAACAAGTGCCCTCCGTAATGCCGATCACCCATTTAGCCCATCCCCCTACCCACCTCCCCTCAGGAAACCCTCAGTTTGTTGTCTATATTTAAGATTCTCTTATGGCTGGCCTCCTGCTTTGTTTTTATCTTATTTTTCCTTCCCTTCCCCTATGTTCATCTGTTTTGTTTCTTAAATTCCACATGAGTGAAATCATATGATATTTATCTTTCTCTTACTGACTTATTTTGCTGAGCATTATACATTCTAGTTCCGTCCATTTTGTTCCAAATGGCAAGATTTCATTCTTTTTCATCATCAAGTAATATTCCATTGTGTATATATAGCACATCTCCTTTATCCATTCATCAGCCGATGGACATTTGGGCTCTTTCCATAATTTTGCTATTGTTGATAGTGCTGATATGAACATTGGGGTACACGTGCCCCTTCAAATCTTTTTTTTTGTAAAAAATAATACAGCTTTTTTATATCTTTTGGATAAATTCCTAGTAGTGCAGTTCCTGGGTTGTAGGGTAGCTCTGTTTTTTAATTTTTTGAGGAAGCTCCATACTATTTTCCAGAGTGACTGCACCAGTTTTTCATTCCCACCAGCAGTGCAAAAAAGTTCCCCTTTCTCTGCATCCTTACCAACATCTCTTGTTTCCTGAGTTGTTCATTTTAGCCATTCTGACAGGTGGGAGGTGGTATCTCATTGTGGTTTTGATTTGTATTTCCCTGATGGTGAGTGATGTTAGCATCTGTTCATATGTCTGTTAGTCATCTGGGTGCCATCTTTGGAAAAGTGTCTGTTCTTGGCTTTTTACCATTTCTTCACTGGATTATTTGTTTTTTTGTGTGTGGTGAGTTTGATAAATTCTTTATAGATTTTGGATACTAACCCTTTATCTGATAGGTCATTTGCAGATATCTTCTCCCAGTTCATCTGGTGCCCTTTAGTTTTGTTGATTGTTTCCTTCACTGTGCAAAAGCTTGTTTATTTTGATGAGGTCCCAATAGTTCATTTTTGCTTTTGTTTCCCTTGCCTCCAGAGACATGTCTAGTAAGAAGTTGCTAGGGCTGAGGTCAAAGAGGTTGCTGCCTGTTTTCTCCTCTAGGACTTTGATGGTTTCTTGTATCCATTTAGGTATTTAACCCATTTTCTGTTTATTTTTGTGTGTGATGTAAAAAAGTGGTTCAGGTTCATTCTCTTGCATATCACTGTCCTTTTTTCCCTAACACCATTTGATGAAGAGACTGCCTTTTTTCCATTGTGTATTCTTTCCTGTTTTGTTGAAGATTAGTTGGCAATACATCTGTGGGTCCATTTCTGGGTTCTCTATTCTGTTCTATTGATCTATGTGTATGCTTTTTTGCCAGTACCATACTGTCTTGATAATTACAGCTTTGTAGTAGAGCTTGAAGTCCAGAATTGTGATGCTTCCAGCTTTGGTTTTCTTTTTCAACATTACTTGGTTATTCAGGGTCTTTTCTGGTTCCATACAAATTTTAGAATTGTTTGTTCTAGCTTTGTGAAGAATGTTGGTGTTATTTTGATAGAGATTGCATTGAATGTGTAGATTGCTTTGGGTTGTATTGACATTTTAACAATATTTGTTCTTCCAGTCCATGAGCATGGAATGTTTTTCCATTTCTTTGTGTCTTCTTCAATTTCTTTCATAAGCTTTCTATAGTTTTCAGTGTACAGATCTTTTACCTCTTTGGTTTAGGTTTATCTGTAGGTTATTTCATGGTTTTTGGTGCAGTTGTAAATGGGATTGATTTCTTGATTTCTCTTACTGCTTCTTCATTATTGGTATATAGAAATGCAACTGATTTCCATATATTGATTTTATATCCTGTGACTTTGCTGAATACACATATGAGTTATAGCAGTTTTTTTGGTGGAGACTTTTGGGTTTTCCACATAGAGTGTCATGTCATCTGTGAAGAGTGAAAGTTTGACTTCTTTCTTGCCAATGTAGATGCCTTTTATTTCTTTTATGTTACAGAGATGCTTTTTTCCTTAAACCTCATGAACCAACCTCTGCTAGCTTCAGTCTTTTCTTCTGCAGCTTCCTCACCTCTCTCAGCCTTCATTGAATTAAAGAGAGTTGGGGCCTTCCTCTGGATTAGGCTTCAGCTTAAGGGAATGTTGTGGCTGGTTTGATCTTCTGTCCAGACCACTCATACTTTCTCCATATCAGCAATATGGCTGTTTTGCTTTCTTATTCATATGTTCACCGGGATAGCACTTTTAATTTCCTTCATGAACTTTTTCTTTGCATTCACTACTTGGATAACTGTTTGTCACAAGAGGCCTGGCTTTCAGCCTGTCTCAGCTTTTGACATGCTCTCCTCACTAAACTTAATCATTTATAGCTTTTGATTTTAATTGAGATATGTTATGAGACTCTTGCTTTTACTTGAACACTTAGAGGCCATTGTAGGGTAATTAACTGACCTATTTTCAATATTGTTGTATCTCAGGGAATAGGGAAGCCTGAGAAGAGGGAGAGACATAAGGAAAGTGCCAGTTGGTGGAGCAGTCAGGACACATATATTTATCAGTTAAACTTGCCATTTTATATAGGTGTGGTTTGTGGCACCCCTGAATAATTACTATAGTAACATCAAATATCACCTATCACAGAGAACCATAAAAAATATAATAATGATGAAAAAGTTTGAAATATTTTAAGAATTACCAAAATTTGATACAGAGACACAAAATGAGCAAATGCTGTTGGAAAAATGACACCAATAGACTTGTTGGATGCAGGATACCAAAAACTTTCAATTTGTAAAAAATACAGGATATATGAAGTGCAATAAAGTGAAGCAAAATAACACAAGGTATGCCAATAGTCTGAAGCCCTGCATTCCTGCTTGGAAAATTAGTTCCTGGGAATGCCACTATATCAACAGCAAACTTTTTATAAAGGATCAACTTTCATGTTAAACCTCTAAGATTTGGAGGTTTGTTTGTTACTGTACCTGAGCAAGCCTTTCCTGATTGATACACAGTAATTTTATAAAGGCAATGTACTTGCAAATTTTTTAAACCAGAAAAAATAACCCCAGAATAATGTGTACTCCTTTGAATTCAGTAAGTTTAATATGATAAGAAGTCTTTATATTTTATATTTTCTTCATCTGACTTTGAATTAAAAAAACTAAGACCAACATTATTCATTAAAATAGAATATAGATGAAAAGGAGGGTATTAAAGGGCTTGAGGTGGGAGGTGGTTGTACCATGATTAGATTTGTATTTAAAATGACCAATCTACTGCTTATCAAGGGTGAGTTTCAGATACCGATGAGAAAAGATGATGTCAAATGTGTTTTGGAGGAGCCATGGACGAGATGTTTCAGAGGAGCATGGATGAGTTCAATGTAGTGTGTAGAAAGAGCAAATGTGGCTTACTACTAGGAAGGATTGGCTCCAAGTCTATCAATGCTGGTGTCTTGAGGATGACAAAACAATATTTTTTCCAGAAGATGCAGAATTTTGAAAAATTGTCATTTTGTGTGCTGCCACTACCACCTGGATAGCTCACTGAGTCATTGGATGCCTTCCTGAGTCATTTGAATTAAAAAAACTAAGACCAACATTATTGGTCTTCTAAGACCAACGTCTCACTGGATGCCTTCCTGAGTCATTATATCAATTGGTGTCATTCTAAGCTCCAGTCCTCTCAAAGAACTGCCTAATTTGATATACAGTATGGATCTAAGTCAAAAGCTTCTAAGAGGAATATACTCAGAATCTGTGTTTTATCTGTGGATTACAAATTCTGGCTCTCCTATATAGACAATCTAGTTTTGAAAATATTTTGAAAGCATGCACATAAATGTATAGAGTTTTAATTGCAGGTTTTTTTTTTTTTAAAGATTATTTATTTGAGAGGGGAAGAGAGAGAGAGAAAGAGCGAGAGCAAACAGGGGAGCCGCAGTGAGAGGAGGAGAGAGACAATCCCACCTTATGGGGCTTGATCCCATAAACCATGAGATCATGACCTGGGCCTAAATCAAGAGTCAGATGTTTAAGCAACTGGGTCACCAAGGAACCTCCAGAGTTTTGGTTTAATAAAATACAAATATTATTCTCCAAGTAAGAAAGCACTTATAAAACTGATTTAATGTCTTAGAGTAGTACTTTCCAGTGGCAAATAGCAAGTGGTTTATTGGATACAGAGTCTAACTTCTAAACTCCAGAGTTTAGAGCATATGGGGACTTAAGTGAAAAAAGGGTATGAACACCAGGAGGAAGCCATATTTAAGCAGATGTAACCAGGTTGCCTCTTCACCCGTAGTACTCTTACCTTTCTAGCTGAGTCCAATAGAGAAGCAAAATCCCTTCCAGTGGACTGGACATTTTCCCTTGCCACCTTGACAGCCAAAATTCTGTACAGGATGGAGTTATGGATGGGAAATCCTGGCTGCCTTAGGAGTTCTAGCTTTATTATTTCATTTTAAGCAGGCATGGCCAGCATTTAGTCGGCACTGCCAAGAGATCTTAATCTCATTGTGAAAATAGAAACTGTTAGAGAAATTTTACCAATTGGAAATTTGGTTTCAGTGCATCCTTATCACCTAATTCCTCTTACATTCTTTCATGTATACTTTGCTCCTGCTAAACAGAAGGTCTTTTCCATCTGTATATCTTTACACACATACTATAAATGGAGCTCCACCCTACTGTCCTTGCCATTAACACTTACTGGCTTATCTTCCAACTGTTTGTGCTTGCCTCTGTTTGCTTGAGGGCTTTCTCTGGCTATGGAGCCTATTCTGACCTTGCACAAGTAAAGAGAGGGTGCCAGAGAATTAATACCATGTCCTTCAGGAACAACCTCAAACTCAGTGTCAGGAATGGTATACAAAAAAATGGCAGCTTCCTCATCCTTTGGAGATAATTAATCTAAGGTACTTGCTCAGGATGCTTCCCAGGGCTTCTCACCGGGACATAAGTTGCCACTAACCCTCTTACTATCTATCTTTTATTGACTGCCCTCCCTTCCTGTAGCACTTCTATACCTCTCTTCTGGTGTTTCCTCTACCTCCCAAATAAATTACTTCTACTTGACTCTTATATGTATTGAGCCTACTAATGGAGGAACTAAAACAAATATACATACATACACAGTTTAATTATAACCTCTGTGAGGAAGCTTCCTCTGATGACTCCTGCAGAAAAAATTTTCTTCACCATCTTAATTCCCAAAGCACACTGTGTGTGTATTGTTCTGTCTGACATTTTATGCATTTTTGCCCATGCCAACTTCTCTGTAAGACTGCAAGTTCTTCAAGGGCATTACCCACACATTCTAATATGTGTGTTCCATAACACCTTCCTCAATATATATTGGTAAAGAAAAATTAGGTAACACTTGATTTTGAAATTCAAATTCTACCCATGCTGCTACTGAAACTCAGTTGACAATGAGTTCTTTCAAACAAATTTACTATTTTGGTGGAGGGGTAGATTCTTTCTAAAATAGTGCATCTTGATTTCTTTAAAGGCATTTGACAATGTTGTACATAATACATTTATGGGAGATTTAGTGAAATGTGGGACAAGTAAGATTTCAGTTTCATAAACATGTAGTGAATTGAACAATAGTATACTGTAAATTACTCATTGCCAACCTGAATAAAGATTTCTTTTTTTTTTAAATTTTTTTTTTAACGTTTATTTATTTTTGAGACAGAGGGAGATAGAGCGTGAACAGGGGAGGGGCAGAGAGAGAGAGAGGGAGACACAGAATCTGAAACAGTCTCCAGGCTCTGAGCTGTCAGCACAGAGCCTGACGCAGGGCTCGAACTCACAGACCGTGAGATCATGACCTGAGCCGAAGTCGGACGCTTAACTGACTGAGCCACCCAGGCGCCCCTGAATAAAGATTTCTAAGGATGCTTCAGGTCTCTGACATTGATCTTTGCCTATCAGAAACTTTTTAAACTTTTTAAAAAAGTTTATTTGCTTATTTTGAGAGAGAGAGAGCTTGTGCATGCAAGCAGGGAAGGAGCAAAGAGAGAAGGAGAGAGAGAGAATTCCAAGTAGGCTCCATGCTGTCAGCGCAGAGCCCCACATGGAGCTCAAACTCACAAAGAGGCCCCTGCCTATTAAAATTTTTAATAAGAAATATTTTTCTCATCCATTAATCCATAGGCTGTTTGTGGTTTAGCTGAGCTTGACTAAATTTGGCTCTAAGGTGAGGCACTTACAGTTTATATCAACAAATTATGTAAAGATTTGGTGAGTCTGTTTATTAGATTTGTAAATTGTAAGAGCTGGGAGAGAGAGCCAACATGTTTGTTAGTGGAATCATGAGTCAAAATGTCCTTCATTGATAAGAATAATTAGATATGTTTAAGAGACACCAGTGTAGGGGTGCCTGAGAGGTTCAGTCAGTTAAGTATTTGACTCTTGATTTTGGCTCAGGTCATGATATCACAGTCATGAGATAGAGCCCCGCATCAGCCTCTGTGCTGAGCATGGAGCCTACTTGGGGCTGGCTCTCTCTCGCTCCCTCGCTCACTCTCTCTCTGCCCCTCCCCACCCATGTGCATGCATGCTCCTTGTCTCTCTCTCCCTCCCTCCCCTTCTCTCAAAACAAACAAACAAACAAACAAACAAACAAACAAACATTTAAAAGACCAGTGTGAATGTCTATGTCTGGGATCAAATAATCATTTATATTGGAGTACCATGACTGACTTTATGTCTAATCATATAAATAAAGATTTGCATAGTTGAGTCATTATTATTCAATAAGAACCAAGATAGTGGTTAAAAAGAGAAACTAGTACATTTTTAGAGGATATCAATAGACATGGAACCCATTCTTTTGAGAGCCAGGTTCTAGATATTAGTAACATACATATTTCTTTAGCTCTTTCCAGCTTCTCCATTTCCATAAAAATTGTACTGGACATCCCGAGAGTCTCAAGGTGCACACAGCAGTGATTAGAGTCCACCATTTTTCTGTTGTTCACTGTTCGATGTTTTCTGGGGCATCCATTTGTAATCCATAGTAATTTTATTAAAACTATATTTCTTGGAGAAAAAAGAAGTACTGATACTATGAAGATGACCATCACTCTGGTGTCTCTGTTGGTCATTATATCTCTAGAAGATTGTTTCTGGAGCCATCTAAGAAGCCACAACAAGGTAGTGAGAAGTTATAAGAGGGCAGCATTACACTGTTTCCCAAGCTGAGAGATCTGGGCATTTTTCTGAAATAGTCCAAGTAGATGAACTATTTTTATATAAAAAGACTTGGATGGACTCTTTATAGATACAGATGGTTGATTCTGGACAGGCACATAGAAATCATGAGAATAAATTACTAATTATTTACTTTGTCTAAAAATAGAATGGACAAGAGTGTGTATTGAGGAGACAGTCCCCACTCCATCCCTAAACTGGAGCCTGCTCTCAGCTGCCAGCACCCATAATACCCACCCTCTTTGCTGTTTCCAAACCCCTTCAGAAGCAGAAAGACACACACTGGGACCACCAGTGAGGTCATCTCCACAGCTACATATGTGAGCCCAGCTTCAGCCACAGGGGAACACTGATGGATCCCTTTCCTTGTGGGCACACCCCAGGGCTCTAGCAGTGTGACAAGAGGTACTGTATAGGAAGAATTTAATAAAAGCTCTTCTGAAAACAACAAAAATAAAATAGAATGTACTGTTGTACAAATTAATGCTCTTTAGACTGCAAAGGAACCTTTCAGTGGCTATACTTTTTTGCAGCTCAGGATGCAAATCCAGGCAGGCTAAGTGATCTCTGGTTCCTCTTAGGAAATATCAGAGTCAGAACTAAGAAAAAGTCCCCAACTTACTGAATAGTACTCCTCTCCCCACAACCTAACCCTACTCCTTTGCCTCAGTCATGGTCCATCAGGCAAGGATGTTAAATCATTTGTAGCATTCTTAAATTCTGTGGTGAAGACCATTTTCACCCCCCATATCCCTAAGGAACTAAAAAAAATATTGGTATAATTATTTCATTTTAAATATTTTTGTTCTCATATCTTTGTTTTTTATCCACTTAATGAGTCCAGTGATCATGCACTTAGATATTGAGCAATACCAAGTTTCTTGAGTTCTTGTGTTCAATTCCTGTATACTTCTCTCACATAGACCAATAGAAGTTGTGTGTATGTATTTTTTTTTAAGTCAGTGAGTGTCTAAAACTTGGATATCATTCTAATACAAGTTCAGTGTGTTCTACAGTGGTTTTCTTCTTTAAATTTCTATAGGTATACCTGATTGATTGTGTTTGGGGATAATCCTAAGGATTTCCCTTTGAAGATGTTTTTAATCTCCTATATTGTAGATAGCACCTAAGATGGCTCCTGATGACCCTCATCTGCTGGCATTCAAGCCTTGTACAAATTCTATTTCATAGAATGTTGGCTGAACTTACTAACTCACTTCTAAGGAATAGAGTACAGCAGAAGTGATGAGGTATCATATTTAAAATTAAGTTATAAAACGACTGACTTTAGTTTTGTTTTCTCTCTTTCTCTTCCTCTCTCCTTCCTTCCCTCAGATCCTTGTGCTCTTGGGGTAGCAGCTTTCTAACTTATGAGTAGTCCTACATATAAATCCATATAGACAAGCAACTGATGTATCTGGCCAACAGACAGTAAGGACCAGCTCCCATGTGAATGAACTTGGTAGCAAATCTTCACGCAATCGAGACCTGAGGTGACAGCAGTCCTGGTCAACACCTTGATTTCAGCCTTTTGAGAGATCCTGAGTCAGAGGCATCCAGTTTAAGCCATGCCTGGATTCCTGATTCAGAGAAACTCTGAGATAATAAATGTTTCAGGTTATTTGTTACACAGCAATAGATAACTAATAGACCCTGGCCAGGCAAAGCTGTAATCAGCATCAACAATTAGGATAAATAAGTGTAGTTTCAGTTGAAATACAGTTGAAATATAACAGAGCAAATGCAAAGGCCTATTCCCATAGAAAATATGTATGGGATACTCTTCAGGAGTGATGTACCCATTCCCCAGATGCTGGGAACAACACATACTCATAGCTTTCCTCCTCATGAGAATTTCCCTCAGGGAACTGCCTCTGCCAAGAACATGACAAATTAATGCAGGGACACAAGAGTCTGGCTCCTTGCCTCAGTTGAGACAACTTAGAAGACTATGCCAGTCCTAGAGCTCCTCATAGAGTTAGTTGAGGCCTCTGTTGTTAACTGTATTAAGGGGTCAGATTTCCTCTCTACCCAATCTTCCTTCCTCATTTCCTTACATATATATCTCCTGTTGTGTTTCTTGTTGAATTCTTTGTCTAGGGCATCATGTGATAAAATCTTTCTGAGTAGATTGATTTATCACAGAGAACTCAATTGATCTATTATCTTTCCAAGATAAAACCCAATTCAACCTTCTGTATCACTACCGGCATGACCTCCACCCACACCCACATGCCTGTAGCCCCAGCTTGTTACGCACACTGGTTAGCTTCACGCGGAGCTGTGGAAAGGAAGTGGACTGGTGGATTCGGAGGCTTTTTGGTTTGTAAGTCACTGAGCCACCAGCTTCTTTATCAGCCTCTAAAGCAGCTCTCACAGCTCCAGTCATGTCTGGAAGAGGGTGTGAACCATAACTGACTCCATGTTTATTTGACTGGGCCAAACAAGTTCCCCACCAACTTGGACATTACAAGCAGGACTTATGTTGGACAAAAAAAAAAAAAAAAAAAAAAAAGGTTGCAGACAAGTTGTCCTTCACTCCTGAGCCTCTTGCTGTTTAAGTGTGTTGGTGTCTCCCTACATCTTAATCAAATAGCCTTGTTTTCTCAAACAGACTTTGTGAGAGACAGTGTGAGATAATTTCTCACTTTTTGACTGAGAATAAGAATAAAATGGGGGTTGGGAGGAATAAATGTCTTTGAATACTAACCCATTGAATACTTATAATACTCTAAAGATTCCTGAAAATTATCCCCATTCAAAAAATGAGGAACGTAAAGCTGATAAAAATGAGCAACTTGGATAAGGTCCCATGAACTAGACATCATCTAAGGGAAATTATCCCAAACTTGGAGATAATACAGAAGATCACTATACATCCTTTCAAAGTCCTGCTACAGCATTCTCTAATAGGCCCCACTCAGGATTATTGAATTCTTTTTGTTTTTTAATTTAATTTTTGTAAAATTTACATCCAAATTAGCATATAGTGCAACAATGATTTCAGGAGTAGATTCCTTAATGCCCCTACCACTTAGCCCATCCCCCCTCCCACAACTCTTCCAGTAACCCAGGATTATTGAATTCTTTAAGGCACGGGTTGGTGAACTGTGGGCTGCTAGCCAAACCTGACCTGTAGCATGTTTTTATAAATAAAGTTTTATTGGAACACAGCCCTGTACATTTGTTTATATGTTGTTTTTGACTACTTTTGTGCTATAATGGTAGAGAGGAATAGTTGCAAGAGATACTGATTTGGCTAACAAAGTCTCAAGTGTTTACTATCTGGCAGTTTACAGAAAAGGTTTGTTGACCTCTGTTAGAATTACTATTTACTGCTAATTAGGGAGCAGACTTGAAGTTACTTGTTAACTCATAGTTTTATCTGATAGAGATGTAAATGCCTTGTGTGGTTAAAAAGATAATAATAATAACCCCCACAGGTTTCAGTCTTTTTGCCAGTTATGCATCGAATCTAGCAATTTTATCTCCATGTTCCTTCAGTATCTGTGTATACTCGGTCCCTCAAGTTATCTTTGAGCCAGATTTACCATCCTAATGGTTTCTTCATTAGTGAATGAAATACATTTCCAACTCATGCTCACTATGTATTTGTATCAGATTAGTATTCTTAAGTTTGGGCAAGTTATACTTAAATGTAGGCAGAACTATGATTTGGGGGGGGGGGGGGGAAGAAGGTGTCTGATTTTAAAACCCATTTTCATTCTGCTGCCTCCTCATCTGTGAAAATTAAAAAAATAGACCTGTTGATGAGCCCTTTCACTGTGATGTGAAAATGGTAGGGCCAGAGATCATCCAGATTATTGCCCCTTCACTTCGGTTTGAGTTCTTTGGGCAAGAGCTCTTATGTAAGTCTAATAAACACATCTTAACAAACAGCTTCATTCAGTGATGATGAAAAACTAAGCAAGTTTCCTTTCAAGCCTCAGCAAGCAGGAATAGATTTGGAAGACAAATCGAATGGCTCAGCTTTTTGTTGTTTTCCATACTCGCAACATTACCAGGTTCTACAATCCTTCCAATCTCCAGGGTTCACCTCATGAGAGGGGGCAAAATAAAAAAGCCTTTGCCAGAACGCAACTTTTGTGCAAGCTACTTGTTTTTGAACAATGTGAGGAGTTTGGGGAGCAGCAGATCAGACAGTCTCATAGCCAGGGCTCTTCTTTAATGTACCTTTGACTGGCATCAAGTGAGACACAATTTTCTTCTTCTGTAAAATGAGGATTATAATCCTTACACTGGAGACTTGGTGAGGCATTGAACAATTTATTCACCTTGCCCACGGTTCAGTAGATATTCAATAAGTGTAACTACTACAGATTTTTCTCTCTCATTTAATTGGGTACTTTTTTTTTTTATTTTTTTTTTTTTTTTTTATTTTTATTTTTTTCAACGTTTATTTACTTTTGGGACAGAGAGAGACAGAGCATGAACGGGGGAGGGACAGAGAGAGAGGGAGACACAGAATCGGAAACAGGCTCCAGGCTCTGAGCCATCAGCCCAGAGCCCGACGCGGGGCTCGAACTCACGGACCGTGAGATCGTGACCTGGCTGAAGTCGGACGCTTAACCGACTGCGCCACCCAGGCGCCCCTAATTGGGTACTTTAATGTGCACAAGTATACATCATCTTGGTATATTCCATCAGAGTGGGAGAGCAAATGTAACTTCAGTAGGAATTCTAAAATATACTTGAACAGAGAGGACTTAGGTACACTCACTAGTGTCTTCTATTCTTCTAGGAAGGTCTCTTAGACTGTTGTATTCTTGTTCATGCCTTAGCATATTGATGCCTAACATCATCAGTTCTATAGACTAAAGTTGTAAGATGGATCATGAAAGCTCTCCCATTCTCCCCTTTTATCTATGGTGTGAACTATGCTTCCATTGGCAAACATACACCTATCAGATTTGTTTTTCCCAAATTATCTACCAAATAAGAGTGCTCCCAAGTCACTCACAAACTCTTGGCATAACTTGTCTTTTTTGCGAAATGGGAAAGTTGCCTAGAAAACCTCACCATTCTTTCTGGGCCATTTTCCCTGAGTATTTAGTTGACTCTTCAGTTGCTGAAAGCACTTTGCTACTCCTAGTTTGTGCTTTACAGAAACCTGGAAGCCAGCACAATGGGCAGCTATTTATTTGTGGTTCTATTCATCCATTTCAGCTTCTCTGTCAAATGCACCATACTAGAGTGCAGCCCACTCTTGAGTGTGGTCTCTGCCCCACTCAGCAGGAGACCAGCAGTCTTACAGGTGTCTTCCTGGTGTGCCCTGTGAGAAGTGACACTGCCTATGATTACCAGAATGCATATTCTCATTGAGTGGGTGGTTTTTACCCTCCAGAGGCTCTTGACCTTTGTATCGTCTTTTGTAAAGGGTTTGTAACATCCATATTCCAGAAAGAATACTTGTTAATTCCTTCTTGAAATTGCTCCTCAACTTTTCTTGGTTATGTGCCAGTTATTTAATTTGTTCTCTTATTATGTCAGTACCCAACCTTGTGAGGTAAGTTATCATTATCTCCACTTTGTAGGTAAAAAAACAGAAACTCACAGGGTCAAAGGACTTAGCCTGGGTCCTGGCTAACAGGAGGCAGAGCTGGTGTTCAAATCTAGGTTGGAGTCCAAAGTCCATGTTTTCAGTACATTTTCAGACATTGTTTTGAAAATTTTAGCATAAAAATCACTTTGAGAGCTTGCTAGAATACATATTCCTGGGTCCCAACCCCAGAGATTCTGATTCAATAGGTCTAGAGTGGGCCCCAAGTATTTACTTCCCAGTATGTTGATGCTACTGGTCTGTAGACCACACTTTGGGAAGCACTGAACTAAATCATGTTGTTTTATTTAGCAAAGACACTTTCAACAATCTGATAGCTGCCCTCAAGATCTCCTCAGAACTGAATCCTTCTTAAACTTGCATAGTTTGAGTTATATTTAATTGCAAACTCAGTAGGGTGAATGCCCATTAGGGGATGTGAATGTTGTCCAGTCACTTGATGTAATGTTAATAACAGTGTTTTAGAGTTTGAAGGGACCTTAGAGATTGTCTCATTCAACTGCTTCATGTTACAAAGAGCAAGCATGACTTGTCCAAATTTATTGGAGAAATAAATTTTCTGGTTCAATAAAGTTGTCAGGAACACAATTCATAGTTGTTCAACATATCCATTTCTGGCTAACTAAATTCTTTCGAAGCCAGAGAAGAGTAGTTTGGGCCAGTTTGTAAGGCGATCCCACCTTCCTATAGTTTCAGCAAATAGATGTTTAAGAATTGGGTTTTTTCATTCATATACCAAGCAGAGAATGCATGTGGCCTGGGATGGCAGTTCTTCCAGAAATTGGTCATGGAATCTCTCTGATTGGTATGTGTGGGAAGAGGTATGTGCATCCCTACAAGCTATGGGAGTTTTATTGTGTTTTTCCTGAACCTGGTCCAGAGATCCTGACTCAGTAAGAATTTCCCAGCGCTGGTTGCTTTTAAAGTAAACCTGCCCGAGACCTAATTTTTCACTTGTCCGTAGTTCTTCTGTGCCTTCTCTTACCTGGACTTTCTAAATTGTACCCAGTCAGGTCAAGAAAACCTTATTCATCTTCCTTTGTTTCTAAATAGAGTATAAGGAACTTGTTTTTTCATGAATGAGCTCATTTTAATGGGGTTTGCTCTTGTCAGTTACCCAAGTTCCACCTTTACATTCTAGTGTTGAAAGTTCTCTTTCAGCTGTTTGGGACATAATGGCTGTGATGGAATGATCCTAGTTATTAAACTAGGAGTAGAAGAGGATTGAGTCTAATTAGAGGGGTAAAGAGGTTCATTACCAAATGTCTAAAAATGGAGGGATGCCTTGGAGAGGAGAATTTTCTGGGATGTCAGTAATCCTTGTGGATGGAAGGAGGTTGTAATGTCTGCCTGGAAAGTTTGTACAGAGAAATGAAACAATTTTACAATGGAATGGAAGCTTTACATCAAGTGATCATAAGATAATCACTAAGAAAGGTGTAACAGTGGTAGTCTTCAAGCAGAAATAAGGGATAAGGGCTTTGGGGAAAGAAGGACACTTATTTTTACTGCATAACTTTTGCAGACTCTTTGTATTTTTACTATATAAATGCATTATTTTTTCCAATAAAGAAAACGAAAGTTTTATTTTGTAGTGGTATGTGACAAGGGACTGGATACAGTTACCCCCAAAGAGACATCATTGGTCACAAATGGAAAGTAAAGTGCCAGTAGTGACACCACAGCTCTACAATCCTTCATAGCATTTTAAAAATTACCTTATTGGAGAACATTGCTCTGAAGCATATTCGATAGTATGATTGAACTCCAAATATGTATGAGGCCTGATGCTGGGCACTGGAAGGTGTAGAAGTACTAATTTAAGTTTTAGAAAATATGAATGACACAGTGTCATCCAAAAAGATTGGATAATATCCAGAAATATATGATGGTTCTGCAGGTTCAAAGAAGAGGGAGTTCAAATCTAAGAGGGAGCTCCCTAATGGTTGTAGAACCAACATGGTGGATGCAGAATTTAAATAGGCCCTTGAAGGATGGATAGGGTGTCAGAGCATGTGAGTGGAGGGAAGTGAGCCCTTGAGAGCATGACCCCACCCAAGATATGTAAGAATAAAATGGCATGAGTTCCTATTTGGCTGCGTTGGTAAGCACTGATTGATAAAGTCAGAAAGATTTCTTGAGGCTAAATTTGGAGTTTGCAGGAGGATTTGAATGTCAGTGAAGAAATTTGAAAGGAACTAGTATACTTTGGGGTCAGGAGAGAAACAGGGCCACAGTAGCATTTTTAGTTTGATTTTATTTTCTTCTGTGTGAAGAGCTGGGAGAAAAAAGAAGTGGAAGTTATGAGGGGAACTCAGTTCCTCTTTCCAGAGGAGTGAGTAATTGGGGCTCAGTTATTTCAGGGGACATCTGAAGAAGATGAGAGGGAAGAGGTGAGCCTAGCAGGGTCTGACCTAAACTGGAAATAGGATGAAGGACAGAGGGATCGGTGAAAGACACTGAGGAAACACAAACACTTGGTAGGAATTTGTGGCTGACTGGACACATGGAGGAGGAGGAGGATCACAATAAGCACAGTGTTTGCACTGCATTGAGCACATATGTGCTATGCATTATAAATGGCTTATTTACAGACACTTTAGGATATGCATATTATTATCTTTATAGTTCAGAAATATAGCACAGAGAATTAAAAATTAATGCCCCAAATCATAGAGCCATTAAGTCACAGCCCTAGGCTTCAAACCCAGCAGTCTGACTCCAGAGCCTATAATCTCTCAGACAGTGACTGCAAGAATTTTTAAATTTAATACAATCCTATTCATGGGAAGGCCAGAACACAAATGATCTCAGTATTTGGTAAAGGACACTTATGGAATTCAGGAGTCAGAGAATATGGCCTGCCCCCATTTAGATAATTCAACTTTCTAGGCTGAAACTTCTTTGGTGTGTGTGTGTGTGTGTGTGTGTGTGTGTGTGTGTGTGAGAGAGAGAGAGAGAGAGAGAGAGAGAGAGAGAGAGAGAATTCTGCTTTTGGTCACAGTTCAGATAAAGACAGGATATCCTATAACTTTGTTATTATAAAATATGTCTTCTTACCTCTTACCTCAAAGTTGACTTTGCCAGCTCAGTTTACCAAAATAAGTCAGTGCACACAGGGCATTCACACATTTCTCATCTGAGCAAGTGCTACTTTATGCTTGGATTTGTGTTCAAGTTACAGTTTAGATGTCTATAGAACTCATGGATTAATATCATTGGACACAATCTTTAAAACTCCACTTTAATTGTGATGTAAGTCAGAGGATTTCTATAGCATAAAGTGTGGAGTGCTTTTGCTACCTGTGCTCTCAAACCCATGTACTTCCACTCTAAAAATAGAAAATAAAATAAAATTTAAAAAAAGGATTCACTTGGCAACTGGAGATCCATTAGATGAAAGCCCTTAACATCTCAAGGAAGTGTCATCATTGTGAACCAAGGCCAAACAACATACAAACACCATAGGCACAAATTGTATTTAGAGACTAATGGCTCTGCCTTGATTTAATTTGTTGTGTTTTAATTTTAGAAACGGTTGTTATCAGCTCCATGTGATTACATTATTACATGAGTAACTTCTGTGGAAACCTGTTCAAAGGAAGCTTAAACTTAGTAACCAGCTTTCCAGATTTAGGGGAAGGGGAGGTCATAATACAGTTGAGGGAAGTATTTGTCTCAGTAGGGAAAATATTTGAGTATTTAAGTCTGATGCTGTCTTAGGCCAAAAAGTGGAAGGATTTTTAGCAGACCCTGGAGTTGTCACTTGTTTGTAATTATGGGGGAGAGGTTCATCTATCAGGCCCATTGTGGTACTTACTCTACTATATTTATACATATTTTACATGATATAACTTGGCTCAGAAATGGTTATTGCTCCCTGGAGTGCCCACTCTTTTGTTTTATATAACCTGACTCCCAGAGTCTTTTCCATTAGGCTTGATGAGCTGTAGCAACATAGTAATTGAACCTATGGGCGTGACAGGATGGACTGACAGGTCTAAGTCATTCAGTAGCTTCTCCAGCATTGTTGGCATTATGAAGTAAAGACCGTGTTTCTATTCACACACTGGCCTTTGCCTTTATAATTTTTGTACTCTACTTGCTTTTTTTTAAAAAATGTTTATTTTTGAGAGAGACAGAGTGTGAGCAGAGGAGGGGCAGAGAGAGAGGGAGACAATCTGAAGCAGGCTCCAGGCTCCGAGCTGTCAGCACAGAGCCCAATGCAGGGCTTGAACCCACAAACTGCGAGATCACAACCTCAGCTGAAATCGGGGACACTTAACTGAGCCGCTTATACCCCTCTACTTGCTTTTTAAAAAGTTGGTTAGTATTCAGCCCATTTGGAATGGCTCTGAAAGAGAGTAAGGTATACTTTATCTCTGATTTGTGGTTAAGTCTGATGAAAAGAAAGAGACTAACCAAATTTTTGAACATGCTGTCATTTTTAAAGCACTTTTGTGGAATCTGGCATTGGAATTGAAATTGCAGAACTAAATGGCATATTGCACATAATATCCACATGAGGTTATCTTGGTAAACTGTGGCCTGTGTTGCTGGATGTGATATTTCAAGGAACAGGTCTCATGTCCCATGCCTCCTTGGTCTAACACTATTAACCTGCCCTTCTTGGCTTTGGTAAGCATAGATCTTTCTTGGGTGTGGTGATGGTGGTTCAGAAATAGCCCTTCTTCCTAGCCACAGGCTGTGCTTCTGTGTCCTCCTTATTCTACTCAACTGCCAAACTATACTGGAGATTTCCATGACTGTCTTGACACCCAGATTGAGTCAAGGAACACTTTCTCCATTTCTTCCATGGTATCTACCTTTGTGTTCCAGCTTCTACCCTGAATGGGCAAACACACACTCATGTACATACACTTGAAGGCACATGTTCCAACACCTATTAATAGGTGATGATTTTTTAAATCACATTTTGGTGTTTGGCATTTACTAATTTTAGGGCCAACATCTAAAGCCATTTCTAATCCTTCCTAGGCTGTTGTCCAACAGCAACAACAAGAAGAAATCAGTTAATTTTTGAGAGATACCATGAGCCAGTCCTGGAGAGAGATGCTTTATATAAAGCATCTTATTTAATTCTTATACAGATATTGAACATTAGATGTTACCAGCTCTATTTTATATAAATGGTTCAGAGAGAACTTTGTCCCTGAGGATGGAGTTAAATACTGATATTACCAGGACTGCCCACTTACAAGGCCTTGATCAAGTGCACTTGATAACAATATAGCCTATCTCCACACTGGTCTTTAAACTTTGAAAACTGAATTCTGAAAGGAATTAGAAGTTGTCCAGAAGGAATGGAGAACCAGACCACTTCTGATCACTGGTAACCTCTACCAGACTCTCCATCATCAGATCCATTACTCCCTTAGACCATCCATCCATCAGCCCTACTTTCCCACCTCCAGATCTTCAGTGCTCCAAACATCCTACCCTTCCTCCATCAGTCCCCTTTCTTCCATCACGCCCTTTTATCTTTCCCTCCTCTCATCCTCTATCCTTCCTCCTCCATGGCCCCCTCAACCCTCCAAGGCCCCATCTCCCTAATTCTTCATCCAATACTATCCCCACACCGCACGTTTAATTTACAGAGGACTTAAAATGTGCCAGGTAGTCTGCTATGTTTATTACATGGATAAATTCATTTAGTTGTCACAGAACTTTTTGCTATATTGTGTATATGGAAATTGACCCTCAAAGAGATTAGGTGACAAGCCCATAGTCACACAGTGTGTAAGTACTTGAGCCAGAATTTGAACCTCAGCAATTTGACTCTTGATCCTTTGTCAGGCACTATGCTATACTTAAAAAATATTTCATTTTACTAGGTAAAAATAAAATAAATGCAAATTAAAACAGTCTGATAATATCAAAATTATAGTATTTGACACTGGTGAATGAATATGCAGTTATTCAGATATCCTTACATTATGGGAGTACAGCTTGCATAGTGGTTTTAGAAAACAATTTCATATTATATCACAAACACTTTAAAACTTCATATGGTCTGACTCTGTCTTTCTTCTCCCACAAATTTATTCTAAAAAAACAATAAAACATACATAAATTTTTGTCTCTTGAAACACTATTTTGAGAAAGAAAATTGGAGAAGGCAATATAAATGTTTAGCAATGAGGTAAATCATTAAATATGATAAATCCAAATCTTAAAATGCAGTATAGCCATAAAAAGTTTTAACCTTTTTGTTGTGATATGTAGATACTTCTAGAAAAGTAAACAAAAATTATAATTTAATTAATGATTAAAAAAAAGATATCTATGTATCAATTATGTAGAATACAAAATGGACCAATCTTCCTTCTAGACTTCTGTGACCTACCTTCCTAATCACCATTTCCTTCCCGACCTTTTTTATCTGGATCTCCTTGCTGTCTAACTAGGGAAATTAACTTGATTGTCCTTGTTTTTGAGCCCTAATAATTGGAATTTAATTTGTAGTTATTCTTTTTTATCTGTTTTTTCCAGTCACCATTAATCTATTCTATTGATGATGCAATTTGGGTTATTACAAAGTTTCAGGCTACTAAAAACAAAACAGTGCTTCTATAAAATTCATGAATTTTTGTCCTGGTGCATGTGAGCACACAATTTTGTATCTGTATTTCTGTCTCCACCTATGACATTACATGGTCATAGGGTCTATGTATCTTCAACTAGGCTCTGTAGTAATGGTCTTTTTCCAAAGTGACAGCAATAATTTATTCTGCCAGCAGGTTTGAAAGTTCGGTTGGCTTTCTTTTCTTTATTAATTTATAGATGTTCTTTATACATTTTCAAGGCAAGTCATTTTGGCTCTGTGTGTTGAAACATCTCCCAGGTGTGATTTGCCTTTCCACTCTCTTAATGGTGGTATTTGATTAAACATAGTTGTTCATGTTAATATACAATCTATCAATCTTTTGTTTCTTATGTTAAAAAATCTTTCCTTTCCTCATTGTCAGGAAGATAGTTTCTTAAATTGTTTTCTAAAAATTCTGTTATCTGTGAATGACTATGCTGCAGTTTAAGTTGATTTTTAAGAATAATGTGAGGTAAGGATTCCAAATAATTTTTCCCTTATACCTACCGACTTGTCCCATGACCTCCATCAAAAAGATACTTTCCTTACTACTCTTTAGTGTCACCCTTTGTAAATAAATTGCATTTTCAGTTTTGAATCATTGATCTATTTATCTATCATAATCTTAAACCAAATCCTGTCCTTAACTTTACTGTAAACTCAATGCTAAGCCAAACATTAAATCTAGTCCTAACGGTAGTTCTACCCCAACCCAATACTAATCCTATAGTCCTAACCCTAACACTAAACCTAAAGCCAGCAAACTAATAACCCTAATCTTTTAATGTAACACTAATCCAAATGAAACCTAACCCAAGTTCTAACTCTGCATCAAAAGTGAACCCTCAAAGATAAGGATAAAGCATTCCAACCTAAATCTAACACTTACCTTAACTGTAAATGTCAACAATAAAACTAACCCTAACTTTCTGCTATTACTGAAACCTTCTTTGTGGTCCCGCATAAGGTCAGTTTTTATAAATGTCCCATGTAGATTGACAATAATATATATTTTGTGTTTGTTGGGTGCTGTATTCTGCACATGGTCAAGTTTAAATTGTTCATTTCTTCTCTTTTAATTTTAGTGGTGTTTATTTGATTTTTCTATCTGAAAAAGATATGTTTAAATTGCCTATGCATGAGTTTTAGCCCTGCAGTATCATTTAACCTATGTCTGGTAAAATTTTGCATATGCAGCCCTCTCTAATTTTCAGTCCATGTGTGTGTGTGTGGGGGGGGGGGTGCAGTAAAGGAAGGAAGAGTTGCTTACTCTCTTGAAATCATTGACTGCTAGGTAAACAGTGTGGGCTTGTCAAATGAATGATGAGATTATGTGGAGCAAAGCTTGGTTATACATGACCACCCAGCCACTAGCCAACCACCAAACAGTAAGAGAGCCCAACAAATATCAGCAGAATTGTGTTTGTGAGTCATAGCTGACTGTATATTTACAAGGAAGCCCGGGGAAAGTCAACCCAAGCTGATAATCAACCCAATCATGAGCAATGACAAGTGCTTATTGTTTTTAGCCACAGAATTTTGGGATGGCTTGTGATGCAGGACTAGTTAACTGATACAATATTCATATCCCAACAGGATTTTGTAGTATTTTAACACAGAACTCACAAATTTCATGGATGGGTGGTATCCTCACAAATGTATTTACATGTTCACATCTTCCTACCTAACAGTGTATGCATCAAAAAGGTTGGACTTTCACCAAATTCACCTTGAAAATTTAAGGCCATTTGAGCAACCACTGTAGAAAACAACCACACAGTGAGTTAGGTCACTGCTACAATACCACCAATGCATCTCAAGGTGAAGGAGGTGAAGGAAAGATACTTCCCCTTGAACGTAGTTTCAAAACTCAGGTTTTACCTGTGTCATATTTTGATATTGCATGTTTTCTGGGGACTGATTTCCTTCCTTTTAAACTGATGAAATACTCCTACAAATCAGGAGCCATATGCCTTATTGTGTGGTAGTAAAAATCTAAAATATATGTTAATAAAAAACACTAAGAAAAAGAAGAAAAAAGAAAGTTAAATATTTAATGTCACTTCTTACAGTTGTTTCCATTTCTTGGAAAAACTCCTAGCATAATAAATGAAGCAAACATTTCCATCATAAATACATTTATTATTTCCACATGGTGTGTATATGTGTAGTATGTGCAATTAGGTTTGCTTTCAAATTAGAAATGCTTTAAATCTCACACAAAGAGTCATTTCTCTTTCATCAAGGGGGCCTGTCAGCCTGGATTTTCTCACGGAGACTGGAGAGACCCAAAGGAATTCTACATCTGTGCTCCTTAGAGAATTAAAGTCATGTCTTTGGTACTTTCATAGCTTCTTTTATTTTCTTTTATTTTTTAAACCATGAAGGAGTGTGTATCTGATTCAGTGTTCCATGTCTTGGCCCATCCGTCTTTCTTTCTATTTTACAAATTGCCTTAGTCTTTGAAGGATACTTCTCTTACTCCTGTGGTGTGTACCCACCTAGAATGTATTTGTCCAAGCTTCTTTTAAACACAGCATTGGTCAGCCTTACCAGGTTAAATGACATTGCCTGGTGTCCCTACCTGCCAGTGAGAAAATAGATCTAAGGATCATCACTCTGTAGCCACACTCTGGAGTTCAGGAACACTAGCTTTCAATTACAGAAGATGTTCAGATACTTGCTTGTGACCATGGATTTTAGTTCCTCAACTTAATTTTCTTCTCTGTCAAAGGAAATAATAATGCCTGCATGGCAGGATTAGTGAGAGAATTAGAGATAATATTTTTAAACTAATGGTAGAACTTCATAAAAAGTAATTGTTTTTATTAGCAATAATAGTGTTAGTGTAGGGAAACCTCTTTTTACAGTAAAATTTCAAAAAGACATAAAATGCCTAGGCTAAACTTTGAAATCTGTTACTTAGTAGGCTAATGCTGCAGCTAAAGAAAGTACACTGTAAAGATGACAATACAGGGGTTCTGGAAAAAATTTACCATTCTAGAAATTCTCTCTTTAACATCTTTGCCAGGCTTTCTTTCACAAGATACGGCTGTCCTCCCCACTACTGCTTTTTTACCATCTATTTATTTTACAGTCACATGCTTCTATTGCTGTACTTAACTTGCCAATGTCATGAATGTTATCCACATTGCCAAGTCCACTGGATTTGTTCTGTTTTCTCACCTAAACTCTCCATATTAGACAATTACAGTTCCTGTACCTTTCCATCACATTCCGAAAATTCCAGTCACAATTAGAAATCAGTCTCCAGTTCACTAGCCTTCAGTCCTAAGCACAATCCTCAGAAAGAAGTGATGGAAAGGAATATCTGTATACCTTTGATATTTTTACTAGTGGGATTCCTTCTGAACATAAAAGGTGTATAGGTGAGGAGTCACATTTTTGTGTGTGTGAACTCTTGTGTGTACATTAATAAAATCTATCTTTTCTCTTGTGGAAGAAAGAAAGGAAAAAAAGGAAGTAAAGGTATGTGGGTAATGTGAAACCAAACCCAGAAATATCCACCATGACAATTTTGGTAAATGCCTTAATTTTACAAGTAAGGGAATTACATTAAAAAAATAAATTTTTGGGGGGTGCCTGGGTGGCTCAGTCGGTTGAGCATCCATCTTCGGCTTGAGTCATGATCTCATGTTTATGAGTTCAAGCCCTGTGTCAGGCTCTGTGCTGAGAGCTCAGAGCCTGGAGCCTGCTTTGGATTCTGTGTCTCCTTCTCTCTCTGCCCCCTCCCCACTTGTGCTCTGTCTTTCTCTGTCTACCAAAAATAAATAAAATGTAAAAAATAAATAAATAAGTAAATAAAAATAACTTTCTTTGGGATGCTGCCAAAAGAGAAGCCTTACCTGAAATAACCTTAATTGAGCTAAAGTATAGGCCCTGGGCCCAATTCCCATTACGTATAACTCTGGCAAGAGACTGGGGTTGATGTTTTAACCAAAGCATTTCCAGTTGATCACATTGGCACCCAGACAGATCTATCTTGTGTGGCAACCTGTGAGGTATTGGGACGGACCAGAGGTCAACTTTTCAAGACGAGCTTTATGAAAGTGTTACCTGAAGTGTAATAGTCCTGTGCCTACAAAAAATTGTTCTAGCATTGGTCAACTGGAAGCATGCACAGATGCCTACTAGTGAATACAACTACCCTGCTTCATAGGTAGTTGTAGTCATTGGCCAAAGTCTGATGGGAACAAAAAATTCCTAAATATGAACATTTTCTTGCCAACTAAAAACATCTGTAAAGGGAGAAAACTAAAACTATGTCTAGTGTTATGTCAGCTGTTGTATGATTTCGTTTTTAAGACTGTAGCTGAAGGCCATGGGTCTCATTAATTCTGATTATTTTCCTCATCTTTGGATATGGAAGTTGATGCTGAAACCTTTCCTGTTTCTGCAGGCAAGATAAGGCAGTTGTAACTTCTTAGATATTGGCTCTGCTATGCTAAAGATCATGTTTGCCAATGGAGGTGGTTTTTTTCCCCTTGGGAGTAATCTTGAACCAAAGTAGCATTCAGATTTATATAACAAAGAAGGAATACATTTCAAGAGAGCCAGAGTTCTGCCTTCAGGAAAGCAGAGTTTATTTCCATTTTGCAGATGGCGTAGCTGAGGTTTAGAAAAGTGAGATATCTTAGTCAGGGTCCCTGATCAAATAAGTGATAGAAGATGGTTCCTTAAATCCGGTAGAATACACATATACCTTTCAACATGGCTTTTATCAGTCAGAATAGGCCGGGTTATATTGCAGTAACAAATAGCCCCAAATCTCAGTGGCTTATATCATTGAAGGTTTTCTCTTTCATGCCCTTACTACTTCATCCATTCTGCAAACTATAGGTTTGTTCTATGTGTCTTTATTCCAAGACACAGACTGATTAAGACACATCTTCCGGCATCATTACTTGTTTTATTGTAGAAGGAAAAAAAGTGATGGAGAGTCATATATTGCTCTAATTGTCAATGTCTGGGATCCTGAACAAATAAAATGGTTGTTGTTTAAGCCACTAAGTTTTGGTATGGTTTGTTATGCAGCAATTGATAAGTGATGCACAGGGAGAAAATAAAAGAAATAAAATTCACCTACATATCCTTCAACCTTCTGAGCACTGTTATATTTATTACTGAGTACTAGGGATTTTCTCCTGTTTCCAATGGGTAAAGGGCCTAAGCCAAGTTGAAGCAGCTCTACGTTTAGAGTGGCACAAGGTGGGCATCAATGCCAAATTCAGCGATTCTCATCCTGCTTTCCTTATTCTTGCAATGGCTTACAAAATATTCATGTTTATAAAATACTTACATGTACTGTTCTATTTGATAGCCACAGTATCCCAATAAAGTCAAATGTCTATTTATTTCCTTATGATGACAATAAAAAGAGGCTGCAGATAACTCTGGTGACTTGCCCAAGAGAGTGGGGTTAGTAAGGTTGAAAGAAATCCAGATGTTTAAAATCATTTTCCTTGGGCGCCTGGGTGGCTCAGTTGGTTGAGCGATGCACTTCGACTCAGGTCATGATCTCCCGGTTTGTGAGTTCGAGCCCCACGTCGGGCTCTGTGCTGACAGCTCAGAGCCTGGAGCCTGCTTCTGATTCTGTGTCTCCCTCTCTCTCTCTGCCCCTCCCCCACTCATGCTCTGTCTCTGTCTCAGAAATAAATAAACATTAAAAAAATAAAAAAAAATCATTTTCCTTGGTGTATGTATTATTTCATGCCTACCCAGGTAGCCTATTTGGTGAATCTTTACTGAGATTGAAAAAGGGAAAAACCAGAAATAAATTAATCTACTGATGGGTTACAGGAATGAAGGCCAACTTCAAACAGAAACAAGAAGACTATAAATCATGTTGTATACTATTATTCAACCCTTAATCATGTATTTCCTAGTTAGTATCTACATATTGCTTCCTTGATTTTCCCTGTATTTTAAAGCCAAACAATGTGGATAATTTGTTGAACATGGGAGCTCACATTTACTTACGTAACTACATCCTTTGCTACTTGATCTCAACTTTAAATTCCAATTCATTTATTTGTTTTATTTTATTATTTTTTAATTTTATTTATGTATTTTTTAAATTGACATCCAAGTTAGCATATAGTGCAACAATGATTTCAGGAGTACATTCCTTATGCCCCTTACCCATTTAGCCCATCCTGCCTCCCACAACCCCTCCTGTAACCCTCAGTTTGTTCTCCATATTTATGAGTCTCTTCTGTTTTGCCCCCCTCCCTGTTTATATTATTTTTGTCTCCCTTCTCCTATGTTCATCTGTTTTGTCTCTTAAAGTCCTCATATGAGTAAAGTCATATATTTGTCTTTCTCTGACTGATTTTGCTTAGCATACTACCTCTAGTTCCATCCACATAGTGGCAAATAGCAAGATTTCATTCTTTTTGATTGCCCAGTAATACTCCATTGTATATATGTACCACATCTTCTATTTTATTTAAACAATTTTTAATGTTTATTTTTGAGAGAGAGGGAGACACAGAATCGAAAGCAGGTTCCAGACTCTGAGTTGTTAGCACAGAACCTGACTCAAGCCTCGAGCTCACAAACCGCAAGATCATGACCTGAGCTGAAGTCAGACACTTAACTGACTGAGCTACCCAGGCGCCCCTGAAATCAATTTATAGAGAAAAAGGAACAGTTGGAAAATAAAGTCATGTCCTCACTTTCAGAGAGGTTGGAAGTCCCTTTTGGAGGTTGTAAAATACAATGAGCTTTAAACACTGAATGGTCAAAGTGGTATTTGAGTATCTCTGAAATGTCCTCAATGTGTGTACTAAATTCTTTGACCTTTTGCAGCATAAAAAATGCTTAAGTGGGTGTCTGTGGGTGTAACTTGTCACTTACCCTTTCTGAGCCTCACTGGCTTCATACATAAAGTGAATATTAACTACCACCATGTCATGGAGTAGTCAGATGTGTAATGTATCCAGTAGAGTACCTGTCTTATAGAAAGCTCCAAACAGTGACTACTTTCATTATTACCACCCACCTTTTAAGGTAGATGCAGCAGATATTAAATTTATCATCTGTCCATAGTGGACAATAAAGCTGAACAGAGTTAATACATTTATTTAGTATTGTACAGGAAATTAGTGTCTGAGTCAGAGGTGGAGCCCTACTCTCATCTTCTGTCTCCACCACATTCCTGCTAAATCACGTGGTAATAGTCGTGTAATGGTAAAAGACAAAAATGTCTCAATTAATTCAGCATTTACATATCTAACATTTATGGATCACCTCTATTTTGGAAAAGTATTGTCCTAGGCACTGGGGAAGCTCTGCAAATAAAACAGACAGTATTGCATAATGGACAGACGCATGGCTTTTAGAGACCAGAAGACTGGGCTCTGACTCCTCCCTCTCATCAGCTCTCTGAACTTGAAAAAACTAACTTTCTCAAGCCTTAATTTACTCATATTTAAAATAATAATTCCATTTATTTCTTATCACAGCTCTCTGAGACAGAATAATACAAGGTGTGTGAAATCATAGGAAGACTCACAAATCATATTTGTTAATAGTATCTTTTGTGCTTGCTGTTTATCCTGATCTCAAAGACCTTATATTCTGGTCGGGGGTATAAGACTTTAATATTAAATGTATAATAAGAAAAAAAATGAATCCCTATGGATGGAACAGATGAAATACTGTGGGGAGTGAAGGGGAGGACATATTACTTCTAGCTGTGAAATCTGACCAAGGTTTTTTGGAGGAAATATTATATGAATGAGGCCCTAAAATACAGATGGATTTGATGGATTTGTTGCATGTGGAAACTTTCAATAGACTCTTTTTTCATAAAGAATTATGTTTCATATTGGGCATGAGTAGGTCTCTTTAAGAGGTATATATAATATTTTTGGTAAAGAGACGTTTGCAGATGGGTGAACTGAGACATCAAGAAGCTAAGAAATTGTTCACGGTTATGGAGAACAAATATCATTTGTCCTCTTGTGATCTGTTTTCTGACCCAACTTCTTCACTGAGCATTGACTCCAAAGAAGTATCTGTTGGCACAAGGAGTAATTCGATGCTACTTTTGCCTATTAGAGTATTGTAGGATCTTCAAAGATTGTTAAATCAGATACATGCTTAGAATCAGGTTCTGCCATCTATCATTGTGGAATCAAACATGCTATAAGTTAAGAGTGATATTTTCCTGAGTGGCCAGTGTAATTACTTTTGTTCCAGAAGCCAGCAGGGTGGGACCTGGATCACCCTTCACTCTCCAGCAAAGCCCCTGCTAACAAGTGAAACTAAATTGCTTCTCTCCCCTGTATACATCTGGGTCCATTTGTGCAGGCCAAATAGATTAGCCTCTAATATCTTGAAACAGATGTTAGCAATTGGAATTGTCTTATGTGTGCAACATGTTCCATAAGTTGGTGGGGATATTCTGGGCTCCAGGGTGTGTAGAGACATCATTCTGGGTGGGGTTTTCCAAACAATCAGTGTGGGTGAGAGTGTTGCTGGCAAGGATTTGCTCTCCATCACACTTTACTCAGTAGGAAAGCTACATGGAGGAAAGTGCCAGGTAACTCCATAAGAAGGATGAATGCCTTCGGAGCCTAACATGTACGTTAGTCAAGATCTGGTCAAGAAAACCAAAGACACACTAGCTATTTTAACACAAAGTATTTAACATAGACGATGTAGTGAGTAGGAAAAGCCAAAACTGGAAAATTAATATAACAGCGTAACTGCAGGAAGAACTATCATCCCTGGGGTTGGGGGAGAAAAGAGATGATACTGGTTGTACAGTGGTGAAACCCAGATTTCTAAGATGCAGATGCCTCCTAACTGAAGCTGATACCCCAAAAACACAAATTAATGACCCTGCAGAACTGGTACTCAGAACTGTGTGTGGCTGGTACTGGAACCTGGAAGGGGCTGCACTGAGATTTTCCTGGGAGTGCAAGGAAAATGGAAACTGGAACCAACTGACTTAAATTTGCATGCCTGGGTCCCATTCTGGACCTACTGACGCAAAAATCTTAGAGTGGGCATGTATATTTTTTAATAATCTTTTCAACTGCTAATTGACATTGTCAAAACAGGTGGGACTACTGTACCCTTACCCTCAAAGCATTTTAAGATGTTCCTAACTGATTTAATATGTCCATGAATTGTCTTTAGCTGTCCTGACCTTTCCAGAAATTGGTGGTATAGATACCTGAGCTATCAACAGCCATAACTTTCTCAGTGGATATCAAATAGCCAGTTGCTAGATCTGTCTGGGTCATCTTGCCAACACTTTACTCCTAATGCTTGCATCAACCTGGTGAATTAGCCAAGTGGTAATAACTAATTATTCATTCACTCAGTGCCTATTATATGCCAAAAAATATGCTAGGAGCAAACATCCAACTTAAATAAAAACCAGCGTAGTCTTGGCCCCTGTGTAGCTTTCATCTATTAGGAGTGAGACATTTACAAGTAAACACATTAATTAATATGTGATTGTAAATCTAAGCAAATTTCATGAAGGAGCAAAATAGAATATTATAAAAGAGTATTATGGTGGATTGGTTGCAAAAATGACCCTAATTATTCTACTAACTGTAACTACACCACCTGCAACCTGACTTTGGAGCTCCTCCCAGTACGAGGTAGTCTGTTTCCTTGTCTCTTTGAATCTGAGCTGGCCTCTATGACTTGATTTACCTATTAGAATGTTGTGGCAGTGGCACTATATCAGTTCCAAGATTAGGTCTCCCTCCTGGAAATACCTGCTACTACCATGTGAACAAGCTCAGGCTATCGTGCTGTAGGATAACTGACTATGTGAGCTGTGATGGTTTGTCTCATGTGAATGAGACCTTGTGGAGCAGAGGTGGCCTATCCCAGCTGAAGACCCTTGAGCAGCTGATCACAAATGCATAAATGTATGCAGCCAACACTGAAAGAGCCACCCACTTAAGCCCAAATCACTAATCTGATGCATCATGAGCAAAAAAGTGTTTTGTTTCTAAGTCATTAGGCAGGTTTTAAAGTGGTTTTTTATACAACAAAAGGAATTGATAGAAGTAATAAAACTAAGGGAAAATCTGTGCTTCAGGATTAATTATCATTCTGAATTATCCGATTCTGATTCTGTGTTTGGAGCCTCTGGACCTCTCATTGCTTAAAGCTGTTTTATAACTGTATGCTATACAGAACTGATTGTGGTGCAAATGATTCTTGTCTGTGGACATGCAAATAATGTATTTGCATGTATTTGTGTAGGAACAACCCTCTTCCCTGTGGAAAAGCTAGTTTTGAGCCCACTGCAACTTAATTTCAATATTCTTGAGCTAAAAAGTGTTTTGATTTGCATACTCTCTATTACAGCTTTATTACATAGTTTACCTAGCATATATGTTTATAATTTATATAGCATAAAGTTAATCCATTTCCAACTCGGTGAATATACAACTCAATTTTTTAATATGTGTATAGAGTTGTGTAATCATCAACAAAACCTAATTTTCATCACTTTAAAAAGAAGATGTACTTTTGATCTCCACAGATGTACTTACTCTAAACAATTTATATAAAGGGAATCATGCAGTATGTTTTTCTCTGACTTCCTGAATTTAGCATAATAGTTTAGCAAAATATTTTTTAAGAATTATCCATGTTGTAGCATGTATCAATACTTTTTGTGGATAAACAATATTCTATTATATCAATAAAACCACAGTTTATTTATCCATTTATCAATTAATGGACATTTGGGCTATTTCCACTTTTTTTTTGGCTATTACAAATAATGCTATTGTGAGCATGAGTGTACAACATTTTCTGTGGACATATGTTCTCATTTCTCCGGGGTATATACTTAGGAGTAGAATTGCTAAGCCAAATGGTAAATGTATATTTGGCATTTGAAGGAGCTGCCAACCTATTTTCCAGTGTACCTGCACCATTCTACATCCCCACACCAATGTATGTGGTGGGTTCCAATTTCCCACATCCATGCCAACAATTGCAATTGTGTGTCTTTTTTATTATAGCCAACCTGGATGGGTATGAGGTAGTATCTCACTGTGATTTTGATTTGCATTTTACTAATGATTAATGATATTGAACAACCTTTTATGTGCTTATTGGTCATTTTTATATCTTCTTAGGAGAACTATGTATTAAATCCTTTGCACATTTTATAGTTGGATTATTTGTCATTTTATATTCAGGATACATGTCATTTTATATTCAGAAGATACATGATTTGCAATGACTTTCTCAAGACCATAGATTGTCTTTTCATTTCTTTTTGAAGTACAGAAGTGTTTAATTTTGATGCAACCCAGTTTATTTTTTCTTTTGTCACTTATGCTTTTTGTGTCATGTAAGAAACCATTGCCTAACCTAAGCTCACAAAGAGGCATTATTCTAGCAGTTTTATAGTTTTAGCTTACATTGTTACATTTTATAGTTTTATATTTTTATAGTTTTAACTTACATTTAAGTGTACAATCCACTTGATATATATATATATATATATATATATATATATATATATATACACACACACACACACACACACACACATATATGCACACACACATATATACATATACACTTATATATATACATATATACATATTAGTGTTTGTTTATTTTAAGAGAGAGTGCACATGCAAGTGAGTGGGGGAGAGGAGAGACAGAGAGAATCCCAAACAGGCTCTGTGCTGTCAGCACAAAGGCCAATGTGGGACTCAATCCCATGAACTATGAGATCATGACCTGAGCTGAAATCAAAAGTCAGACACTCAATCCACTGAGCCAGCCAGGCATCCCTTGAGCTATTTTTGTATGTTATGTGAGATAAGGGTCCAAATTCCTTCTTTTTTATGTAAATCTCCATTTGTCCCAGCATTTTGTTGAGAAGACTGTTCTTTCCTCATTGAACTGTCTGCTATGTTGTTGAAAATTGACTATAAATAATAGAGTTTATTTCTGGATTCTCAGTTCTATCCCATTGATCCATAATGCTATCTTCATGCTGGTCTTGATTCCACATTGTTTTGATTGCTATAGCTTTGTAGTAAGACTTGAAATTAGAAGGTGTGTCTTTCAACTTTCTTTTTCAAGGTTTATTTGTTCTAGGCCTCTTGCATTTCCATATGAATTTCAGGGTCAGTTTATCAACATTAGCAAAAGCACTGGCTGGGATTATGATAAGGATTGTGTTGTAACTGTAGATCAATAAAAGGATTGATCTGAATTGTGAGATCTGCCTGTTCCCATTATTTAAACTGAGTTAAGTAGAGTCTTTACATGTGCTCATTAAAAATGTTTATGAAAGTTACGCTTTTATATTTTCTTAAAAATTACTTTCAACAACAGACATTAAATTTTGGAGTGTTGCAGGGGTCGGCCCTAGCCTCTCATCATTCCCTACTCTACACTTTTTTTCCTAACCACTGTTATTCACACCCACAGTTTCAATTAGCCTCAATCTACACATCACTGCTTCCCAGATTGTTTTCCCTCTATCTAAAACCTCATTGTCTAAGCTCCAGACGTAGGCTCTTAATTCTATCTGCCTACTCAACATCTCCACTTACATATCCCAAAGACACTTCTAACTCAACAGGATTGAGCTTGAATTCATTCCTTTACCTCCCTGGCCTAGGTCCTATTCTACCATTGATCTCTATGTCATTAAAGGAGAATATCTTCCATAAGTTTGCTCAAGCCAGATACCTGGGAATCACAGTTTACACCCCATCCTTTCTGCCTCTTTTCCTACCAAATTCACCTTAGAAATATTCACACAACCAGTTCAGCCCTCTCCATTGCTACTGATACCCTTCCCAATGTAAGCTGCCATTATGTCTGCCTTAGACTACTGCAATAGTCTTCTAACTGGTTTTCTTATATCTACTGTGGCCACCATTCCTCTGTTCTCTTCACTGTAGGCAGATTTCAAATATCAAGTCTGATCGTTTCAGTATTCTTAAAATCTGTAATGGCTTCTTGTATCTCTTGCATCTTATATCTCTTAGATAGAGGTCTGTCTCCTATAATACAGGGCCATGTATGGCTTGGCTCTTGCTTACCTTTATATCCTCTCTTATACTGCTTTCCCCTTCTACCAACTACCTGAACTTTTGTTCTTTTATTGGATATACAGTTGTCCCTTTTGCATCTTCTTTTCCCTCTACATGAACCATAGACTATCCAGATTTCCATCTACTTATGTTCTGTGTATCTTTTAGGTATTTGGTAATTTTTACAAAAAAGGATTCTGATTTCCGAGCCAGGCAAAGTTTTGTGACATGGTTTTTTTTTGTGTGATATTTTTACAGAACAATGTCACTTTCCTTAGGGCATCTATTAATGTTTATACCACTTATTTAAGTGAGAATTTGATTATTACCCATGTTCTTACTAGATTAAAGTCTTCACTAAATCAGAGACCCTATATATATTTGTTAACCTTATGTAATGGCCAGGCATCTTTCTCTTACAAAGAAGACATGAAACCAACTTCTGTTTAAAAGAAAAAAGGAGAATGAGGAGGAGAAGGGACAGAAAGAGAAGGGAGGAAAGGAGAGGAGAAAAGGAAAGAAAACAAAAAGAAAAAAATTTTGAAGTAATATAATTGAAAAGTTTGGAGGTTCATGTCTCAGTTCCAATTAGGTCAGGATTCATGTACACAAATGGTGGTTTCTCCTTATCTTTTGGCTCAGCTTTCTTCAACAAGCACTTCATTTTCAGAAAATCTCCATGTTTTAGAAAGATGGCTAGCAACAGTCCAGGCTCAAATTCTGGACTACCACTTTTTCTAACTGAAAATGTGTCTCTGTTCTAATAGTTCCAGGGGAAGCTCCCAGTCTGATTCTCAGTGACATGGATTGGATCACATCCACTCCTGAACAGATTACTGTGGCCAGGGATGCTTGATTGCTTCCAGAACCAAAGGATAGGATCAGGCTTACTTAAACCATATGAGTAAGAATTTAGGAAAGGGTGCTCCTCAAGGGAAGGAAAAGAAGAAGGAAAATAAATGCTGAATAGAAAAAGCATGAGTAACTCTTCAGTACTTAGTGCATAGTGTCTGGCATATAATTCTTGACCAATAAGTATTAGCAGAATGAATGAAGTAAATCAGACACAGTTGATGTCAGGAGAGCAAGTGATAAAATAGGATGCTTGGGGTAGATTGATGGAATGAATGAATTTGGCCTTGAACCCTGTTTCTATTATTTACTGCCTGGGTAACCATAAGCAAAATCCTTTAACACCTTGATCTTTAGTTTTTTTCGTCTGTTCACTATGACAATTCTTAATAACCAGGAGTCTTATGAGACAAATGTACTAATAAGTATGAAGTGCCTATCAGTGTCAATTCTTCTCTCTCCATTCTTTGGAGGTCACAGTCTGGATCTGGAACACAGCTGTCCCAATTTTTTTTCTGATGACTACTGAGTATCTGCCAATCATACAGGAAAAAAAAAAAAGAGGAAAGAGGACTAAATTTAAGAAAAAATGGAAATGGTGGTTATGACTCAGATGAGGTTGACAGATATTCTACAAGCCCTCTTTTCTACACCAACCAATAGAACCTTGAGCCAATAATATCCTTTCTATTCAATTCACACCCAGTTCTCAGGGAGTTGTAGCTCAGAGTTAGTACAATGAACTTGGCTGTATTGTTCTGTGCTATTTCCTCCTGTCTTCGCCTGAAACCACATTTCAATCAATTGCTAATGTCAATGTGGGAGTCATAATCCTGCTTTAGCACTGCTGCAAGTTACCACATCTCCGTGGGTCAGGGAAGGGAGTTTGTCTAAGGGAGTATACCTGAAAGCTAGACAAAGCTTTCTGTTTTCTCCCAGACAGTGAACTATAGCGAGATCCAGCCCAGTCAATCTCATAAAATACCTTCCTTCTTGCCAGGGAAGAGGTTAACTCTATAGCTACCCCTGCCAGGTTGTGAACCTTTGAAAATTAATGTACCCCCAGTTCTGTCTAACTTGTCTTTACAGACCATAGGAATCTTGCCTAAAATCCACAGCCTATTAGAGACATATCTAAAACTTAATTGACGTTTTGTGTGTGAATTTTCAGGCCATGTCAAGCATAGAATACCTTTATGCTATGTTATCAGATAGATCACTGTGCAAATAGTGTCATGATAAAGAACTCAGAGAAGAGACATCCACGGTATTTGGAGACAGGACAAGCAATGATCTGATTCCCCAGTGACATGAGATTATCATCTGTATGAGGTGTGTCACAGTGCCTTAGCCTAGTCAGTATAATATCATGTGCTTGTCAGTTAGCTTCAGCTTTAACTCAAGTCATAGTTCTCTTCATCAAAAATGCACAATCCAGGGTGACCAGTGGCATTACTTAGTGCCATTCTACAGGAACAGCTGCCATAATCACCTCTTGTTCCTGCCTTGATCATGGTTTTTCTAGTTAGTGTACTGAATTTGACAAATATTGGTGAAAATGAGTGTGATGAATGCCAGAAATGGGCAAAGTTAAAGGATACAATTTTTTTAGAGACATTTCCCAGTAATACATAAATGGTGAATTAGAATTCAGTTAGTACAAATTCCTCTTAACCAGTTCCTATGTGATACTGTGTTTAGCTGTTGATTTAAGGGGACAGTTGGTTACCTGAGCCCAGCTCCAAAAGGAATGCTGTGTCTACTTTAAGTGAAATGTCCTGCAAGGAGTAGTCAAGACAAATGTAACATCACTGAATTTATAGTCAGGTTTTTTGCTAAATTAATGACCAGATATGTGGTAGACTTTGGTTGGAGACTTGATTTCATTAATACCTGGCAGTGATGCTGGGGGAAAGTAACTAACTCCTACTTACCTCAAACTGCTTTTAGTGGCTGTGCCATGATCTCCCCCCAAGAGAACATAAAGTAGGACATAGTTAATTTAGTTTGGTTAATAACACATAATTTTAAAAAAAAATATCTTTGGTCAGTTTTCATCAGATTATATCAGCCATTCCTGAGCCTTAAAATATTACTTCAGTAGTATAGATGGCCTGGATATGATAATTATTAAGATGATAATTATAATTTGATAAGCAATTAACATTTGTTCAAAGCTGTATAGATCACAAGAGTAGAGTACTTTGTTCACATACACGTCATCAGACACAATAAATAAAGGTGATATCTTTTAATAATGGACATATTTATTCCCCCCATAGCACACAGTGTTCAAGTGTTAAAATGGCAGGATGTAGGTATCAGGTGGGAGAGGTGCAAGGATGTGTAAGGCCAAGAGACTTTTTTTCAAGTCTCCTCTTGTGTCACATTTGCTAACATCTCATTGGCTAGAGTAAGTCACATGGTTGTTGAGTCAAGAGTGAGAAAGTTCTACGAAGTCCTTTCTGCTGGCTGGGGAATGCCAGTGTAACCTCACAGCCACAGAAGGTATGGCTCCAATATGGAAACAGTCTGGGCCTTGAGTTACCAAGGGGGGAGGAGAGACAGCCTCCTGGCTGACAGCCTCCTGAATGCTCCCCAAACTTCATCAAATTGTTATGAAGAAAGTAGTAACCTGTTACTGTAGTAGGTCTATGAGATCTCTTTTTTATGATTGTGTTGTTTGTAAACCCCACATAGCCAGGCTTATTTTGACATACACAGAAATCATAACATTCCTCCCTTGAATTTCTCTTCTAGGTAGCTTCATAGTATATTCTCTAGTCTCTAGAGTGTGTATGTGTTTAGAGTTACACTTTTGCTCAGTAAATCCACATCTTGTAGAAAAATCATAAGACAGTCAGAAAACATGTGCAGGAGTCATAGGTCTACTACCTAATATGCCATGTGATGTAAGCTATTTAGCTTTTTTAAGAAATTTCTTCTTCTAGAAGGTTGAGGCAATAGCATCTATTTTGTGTGGTTACTATGAGGCTATGAGAAGCATATGTGATAATAGCTATTAATTTTTCTCTTAGACTGAAGTATGCAAATACTAATTGTTATTAGTATTTGGAACTTGCCAAATCAAATGAGGAATAAACACGAAGTTGTTATAATTCTTGAGACACATCCCTCATATTTTCCCAATTCAAACTTACTGGACTTGAACAACAGTTTTGCATCCAAGATTCTGGGTTTTTCATGTTCACAGACAGAAATTCCTACGTTAAGTAATCATCCCTTCCAGGCAAAGTCCAAAGTTTTCCTTCCTGGGGTTTGCAGGTTCTTTCAGATGGAGGCTACTTTTCTACCTTATCCCCAGCCACCCCATCACTGACTTCCTCTGTATTCCTGCCATCCTGAACTTCCCAGGGTTCAGAGACCTATGTCTCTGCACAGCTTCCCCTAGGACTGGAATCTTCTCGCTTCCTTGCCAGGCCACCTGTACTTCCCCATGCCAGGGAGGCAAACTGCTCCCCAACACCAAAATCTGGCTTCCAACTTTGTGTTTTTGGGAAAGCCTCTGCTGCCTCTCCACCCACCCTCCAGGCGGAGTTAGTCATTCTCTTCCTGAGCTGGAACAGAGCCTTATACATTCTTCTTATAATATTTCATTTATTTTGTTTACAAGTCTGTCTCCCCAACAAGATGCTGAGCTTTCTGGAACAAGTCTGTGTTATTCATCTCCACCCTTAGCACCTAGCCCAGTGCCTGGAACATTAACAAAGGCATTTGGGTCCCCAGATAGATTCCTCTGAATTTTCTATGCTGTATGCAGAGAACTGGTAGATTAGATTTACTGAAAATAACCTCTGTCTTCTTTGAGGGTTTTGATGAACATTTGAAATTCTAGGATAGCCATAATATAGAGAAAATATATTTCCCCCAAATAGAGTTTCCCCCTCCAGATTGGTGATAAGTCCTAGCATTGAGCCAGTGGTTCTCAAATTCTAGGAGCATCTAAATTACATGGGAGAACTTGATAAAAATATTGGGCTGAGATCCCTACCCCAGACCTAAGAAATTACAGTTTTTGAGGGTAATCCCAGGCACCTGAATTTCCACAGACTTCCCCAAGTGATTCTGATGCGTATCATTTTTTAAAACCATTGCACTAGGCCAATCTGACTTATAAATTGCTGGTTCCAATTGGTTCAAATGTTTCCTGTTGTCAAAAGGAACAGAAACAAAAGCATCCATTCAGAGGGCTAGGTGTGTTCTCCCCACCTGGCCACAGGTGCCCAGGCTCTCCCTGGAGAAGTACTGTCGCCTTTCTTATCGCTCAGCCTCCTTTGATCAGGAGCTTCTTCATTCTGGCTCATTCTTCACTTCAAAGCTGGAAACCTGATCAGCTCCACTTTCTTTCCTTCACCCAGGGCCCAGGCGGCCCCGCAGGTGGGCTGGTCACTTGGGAAGTCTGTACAGCCAGCCTTCAGCATTCTGTTAGAGACCAAAGGCCAGTCTTTTGTGTAGCACTCCTGTCTGATTCTCCCCCTACACGACTGGTGCCAAAGAGAAACTGGGAGAGGAAATAGGACCTTGTTCTAAGCCTGCCGCCGTGGGTGTGGAATAACCACACTTAGGGCACAGTTTTAGGAACAGTTTTGCAGTGTTCAGTCTCCTAATCCCTGAGGCAAGTCTTCCTGAGTGAAAGAGCAAAGGTTCTTTGTAGAAAAGAATCACTTGGAGCCTCCAGAATAAATCTTCTTTTATCTGAGCCACTAAAATTAGCTCCCAAGAGAAACTTTACATAAGGGAAGATGATTGATGATTTGGCTTTATGAATATAGGAGCAATGTTCAGTTTCCTTGGTAAATTTCTTAATATCAGAAGAGTAGCGTGTTCTGGGGTAAGATGTTGTCTTCAACACAGACTATCAATCCATGACCTCCAAATTCCCTCTTACCCCAAGTGCCCACAGGGTGAAACAAACCTTACTTTTAAATGAGTACAAATAAATTGTAAGGTCATTTAACAAAAACAGCTTTGTTGAGATACACTTTCCATATCATAAAATTTACCTATTTAAAGTGTACACCTCAATGTTTTTAGTATGTTTGCCAAGTTATCCAATGATCACCACAATTGAAGTTTGGAACATTCTCATCACCTAAAAATCTCATGCCCATCAGCAGTCACTCCGCATCTTCCTCTTTTGGCACAGCCCTGGGCAACTCGAATATACTTTCTACCTCCATAGGTTTTCTTATTTTGGACATTTTATATAAGTGGAATCAACAGTATGTTGTCTTGGGTGACTGGCTTCTTTCACTTAGGATAATGTTTCCAAGTCTCATCCATGTTGTAGCATTTATCAATGCTTTATTCCTTTTTGTAGCTAAATAATATTCCATTTTGTGAATATGCCACATTTGTTGAGCCATTTATTCATTGATGCATATTTGCATTGTTTCTATTTTTTTACTATTATGAATAATGCCACTATGACTATCTGTATCAGAGTTTTTATGTGTACTGATTTTTAAATTTCATTGCTAGGAATGGAAGTGCTGGGTCATATAGTAATCCTGTAATTAATACTTTGAGAAGCTAGCAACTTGTTTTCCAAAGTGGCTACACCATTTTATAATCTCACCAGCAATGTATGAGGGTTCTACTTTGTCTATATCCATACTAAAACTTGTTGTCTTTTTTTTTTTTTAATTTTTTTTTTTAACGTTTATTTATTTTTGAGACAGAGAGAGACAGAGCATGAACGGGGGAGGGTCAGAGAGAAGGAGACACAGAATCTGAAACAGGCTCCAGGCTCCGAGCTGTCAGCACAGAGCCCGACGCGGGGCTCGAACCCACGGACCGTGAGATCACGACCTGAGCTGAAGTCGGCCGCTTAACCGACTGAGCCACCCAGGCACCCCAAAACTTGTTGTCTTTTTAATTGTAGCCATCCTAGTGGGTGTACATTGGTATCGCATGGTAGTTTTGATTTGAAACACATTAATAACTAATGATGTTGAGCATCCTTTCAAATTCTTATTGACCACTTGTATATCTCTGAAGAAATGTCTATTAAAATCCTTTCCCATTTTTTAGTTGGCTTATTTGCCTTTCCATTATTGAGTTGTTAGATATATATATATATATATATATATATATATATATATATATATATATATAATGTATACAATGACCTTATCAAAGGTATCATTTTCATATATTTTCCTCAACTATGGATTCTTCCCCTTTCTTGATGGTATCATTTGAACAAAAAGCTTTTAGTTTTAATAAAGTTCAATTTATCTGGTTTTTGTGTTTTTGGTATTATTTTTCAGAAGCTATTTCCTATTCAAAGTCACAAATTTATTTTATATTTTCTTCTAAGAGTTAAAAATTTTTAAACCCTTAAATTTAAATTTGTGATACATTTTAATTTTTTTTTTTTTTTTTTTAGTATGATGTGAGGTAGGAGTCCAAATTAACTCTTTTGCATGTTGTCCTAGCTGGATTTGCTTAAAAGTTGTTCCTTCCTCATTTTCTTGACACCCTTTTCAATAATCAATTGACCATAAACTTTAAAATTCACTTTTGGGCTCTTAAGTATGTTCTGTTTAGGTCTATACTTAGGCTAGTACTATTTAGTTTTTATCGCAGTGGCATACTAAGATTTGAAATTGGGAAGTGTGAGTCTTACAACCTTGTTTTTCTTTTTCTTTCGAGATTATTTTGCTATTCCAGGTACTTTGCATTCCCATATGAATTTGAAGTTCACTTCAGCAAAACCTTTTTCTTTAAAAAGCCAGTTGGGATTCTGATAGAGTTTGTATTAAATTTGTAAATCAGTTTGGGGGAGCATTGCCACCTGAACAATATTAAGTCTTCCAATCCTTAAATGTGGAACATCTTTTGATTTATTTAGATATTCTTTAATTTGTTTCAACAATGTTTTGTAATTTTCAGTGTATAAATCTTGCACTTTTGTTTAATTATTTTTGTGCTACTTTAAAGGAATTATTTTTTTGCAATTTTTTAATTGTTCATTGGTATTGCATATAATTTGTTCTATATTAATCTTGTATCATGAAGCCTTGCTAAACTCAGTTATCAGTTCTAATCATTTTTGCTGGATTCCTTAGGATTTTTTATATATAAAATCATGTAATATGAAAATAGAATTAATTTTACTTTCCATCTGGATGTCTTTTTTTTTTTTCTTGCCTGATTGTCCTGACTACTTCTATTCAGAAGTAATGAGAGCAGACATCCTTCTCTTATTCCTGATCTTAAGGAGAAAGTATTAAATCTTTCATTATTAAATATTATGTTAGCTTGTGTGTTAGTCAGAGATGCCCTTTATCATATTGAGAAGGTTCCCTTCTATTATTAGTTTGTTGAGCATTTTTTTCATGAAAGAGTGTTAGATATTGTCCAATGCTTCTTCTCCATCTGAGATGATCATGTGTTTTTTGCCCTTTATTTTATAATATTGTATCAAATTGTCTGATTTATTAGATGTTAAATCAGACTTATATTCCTGGCATAAATCCAGTTGGTCGTTATACAGTTCTTTTTATTTGTTGCTGGTTTCAGCTTGCTTATAAGTTTATGGAAATTTTTGTGTCTATATTCATAAGAGATGTTAGTCTGTAGTTTTGTATTGTTTTTGTCTGGTTTTGGTATCAGGGCAATGGTGACATTAAAGGATGAGCTGGAAAGTGTCACCTGCTTCTACTTTTTGCAAGAGTTTGTGAAGGATTGGTGTTAATTCTTTAAATGTTTGATAGAATTCACTAGTGAGAGTATCTGTGTCTGAGCTTTTTCTTTGTGGGAAATTTGAAATTACTAATTCAGTCTCTTTACTTGTAGGTATATACAGATTATTTATTTCTTCTGGACTAAGTTATTGTATTGTATGTCTTTCCAGGGAACCATTCATTTCATCTGCTAACTTGTTAGCATACAGTTTGTTTATAGTATTCTCTTACAATTCTTACTTCTGTAGGTCTGTAGTGATGTCCCTCTTTCATTCTGATTTTTGTAATTTGAGTCTTTTTCTGTTTTGGTCAGCCTACCTAAAGTTTTGTAGACTTCGTTGATCTTTAAAAAAAAACACCCTTTGGCTTCTGTTGATTTTTTTCTTATTTTTTATTGTTTTCTTTTTATATCTCTAATCTTTATTATTTTCTTCCTTCTGCCTACTTTGAATAGAATTTGCTCTTCCTTTTTTTAGTTTAAGACAGAAGTTTTCATTATTGATTTGAGATCTTTCTTCTTTTAAAATGTAGATTTAAGGGCACTTGGGTGGCTCAGTCAGTTGAGGAACCCACTTTGGCTCAGGTCATGATCTTGTGGTCCCTGAGTTTGAGCCCTGTGTCAGGCTTTGTGCTGACAACTCAGAGCCTGGAGCCTGCTTCAGATTCTGTGTCTCCTTCTCTCTCTGCCCACCCACAGGCTTGTGCTCTGTCTCTCTCTCTCTGTATCTCAGAAATAAATAAATGTTTAAAAAAAAATAAATAAAATGTAAATTTTTCCAGTTATAAATTTTCCTTTCTGCACTACTTTAGCTGTATCCTATACATTTCAATATGTTTTGTTTTACTTTCACTTATTCCAGAGTATTTTCCAACTTTGCTTGTGATTTCTTTTTTGTCCCATTGATGATTTAGGACTGTTTTGTTTAATTTCTACATATTTGGGAATTTCCCAAGTTTCTTTGTGTACTAACTTCTAATTTCATAACATTTTAGTCAGGAAACATATTTTGTATGATTTCAATTCTTTTAAATTTTTTGAGATTCGTTTTACGGCCTAACATATGGTCTATTCTGGTGAATGTTCCACGCGCACTTAAAAGAAATGTGTATTGTGTTGTTGCTCTGTCCTAGACCTAATGAATCAGAATATTTGGGAGTTGCAGGAATCTTTGTTTAACAGTCCCTCCAGGTGATTCTGATTCATGTTCAAGTTTGAGATCCACTGATTTTGACTCGGTGATTGTTTGCCTTGCCCATCTTTTCCTGAGAGGTAATTAGAAGATTCACATGTAGACTCTCCGGAATTCATTGCATTTTTCTGACCCTGGGCTTAAGTGAGTCTTCCAACTGCATATTCCCAGTTCTACAGTGTTGGCCTATTTGGGATCCTTAACCTTGAACTTTGTACCCCTGCTGGTCCAGGAGGCCTTTCAACCAGGTTCCTTGGGCAAGGTTCTGATGCAATGCTTAGTTCTTTTAAGAACTACTAAGGATCTACTCCTTTTATTCCCGCATGATGCAATGTTTAGTTCTTTTAAGAACTACTAAGGATCTACTCCTTTTATTCCCGCATGATGCAATGCTTAGTTCTTTTAAGAACTACTAAGGATCTACTTCTTTTATTCCCACATGATAGCTGGGCCTGGCTCTGAATGCAGTAATTACTTGAAATCTTAGCATTGATCCCCTGTACCCCGCACCCCACCCACCTTGCTTCACTGCCTTCATACTTTAATAAATTATTTCCATTGCCTGGGACCTCTCTTAGTCTAACCTGACCCATAATAATGGATCTTCTTAGTTTTTGTCACTTATCCAAATGGATCTCCATTACACAATGCCTCTCTTTTCACAGCCCTTCAAACTGTTTATCTAGGACTATGGTCTAGACTCAGCAGATGCCCTGCATATCTGCATCCATATCCTCTTGCAGAGTCCCTCTATGATCTTGGGTTCTCTTCACTACGACTCAACATGGGAAGTAAAGTTTCACTATCATCTTACTGTATCAGATTTTATTTTAACAAGATCCTTGGGTGATCCATGTGTATGTTAAAGTTCGAGAAGCAATGCCCCTGTGGAAGTAAAGATGATATGGGGACTTCACGGACACTATGGTACAGTGCACTCAGGTGACTTACCCAATACCTCACAGTGAGGGGACTGGAAGAGCATACACAGAATCTAGAAATTTAGAGTTTGCTTCTTTTCTTACCACCCATATGGTTTTGACTCACCTAGTCAAACTTATTTTTTATTTTTTATCTTGGTCTTCCCACTCATAAACCCACAATCACAGAGGAGAACCCATTATTTTAGGGAAATACAGTACTTACATAGGCATATTTTCCAGAGGGAAAAATATGGGAAAGTGTCCCTCAGTAGATTATCTTAGAACCCAATTTAATGAAAACCATAGTTGGTTCTGTGGACCTCTAACACACAGAGGATTTCATTACTACTATGATGACCCTGGTTTAATTTACCTTGTTCTCTAAATCCTCTGTCTTCTAATTGCTGGTCAGGACAAAGAGACATCTTTTCCACCATAAGGAGAGATAAAACAGGGTGGACAATAATGTATGGTAGCTTTTGTGTTGAGCTAGCTTTTGCTTGTGAACCATGATGAATGACAGGTGCAATTTCATGCTGAAAACTGGGTTGAATGCTCCAAGCTCAGTATCCATCTGAATACCTATAATTATAGAACTTCAGGTACTTAATATTATGGGAAACAGCGGGTTTACAAAACTCAATATGAGCACATTTAAAAATAGTTCAGTAGTTTTAAGAAATTATTTCACAATTATTCAAAATAATTCACAATTTAATATTTCATATTGGCATTACAGATTCTTAATTTTTCCTAATCCAAATAACAAAATATTTTGAAATTTGGAATTCCCAGAGATTAAAAAAAACCTGGTAGACAGTGTTCTTCCCATTAGGCTAGGTATTTACTAACCACATTATTTGAGCTATACCTGTTCTGTATATCCAAACATTAGAAAATTTTATAACATAATTTTTTCTGTCCAATGACCAGAAATTTCCAAAGTCTAAATTTTGTTCCAAGACTGTTTTCTGGTATTATAGCTGTTATAATTAACACGTTTATTTGAATAACCATTAAAAGTAGATATCAGGTCACAGATATAGAGTGAGATTGAAAGATAGGATTTAGGTGGTAGCGAAACTCCAGGAAGCAGTAGAGGTAGAATTATAGAATGAATCTTTAGAGATTTAAGGTAATAATACTCCATGTAACTTTATATATTGTATAACATAACTCCAAGTTCTGAGCCCAGAGACTCCCAGAAAGTTTTGATGGAGCTTAAACTAAATTGCAGCTAAAGATGCTTGGGTGAAGGCATCTCTGTCCCTCTCTCCTTCCTCAAATCAACATCAAAAAATAATGATAATGATAATAATGATAATAATAAACTACATTTACAAAGAAATCAGAAGACAGGAAAATCCCAGACCACAATCTAGGACAGGAGGGTTGGATGCAAGGAAAAATGCAAGGAAAAGGAAACCTAGCTGAAGTGTAAAGCCAAGAGTTGACAACTAGCTCTGACAAACATGGTTACCCAAAAGTAGTGCCTACAGACAGAAAGACAAGAGACCCCTCCGGTGTGAGGAGAGCAGGGTTTGAATACCTCCCAAGTCATATCTATTAGTATGAAGCAGCAGAAAAGGTATGTAGGAATGAAGAGACACATACATACAGATACAAATTATCAACAAGCAGCACCAGCAATAAACAGGCAATTGTATGGCAATATGGAGGATGAAAAGTGGGTAACTGAGAACTCTTAAAATGTATTGAAAAGGATATTTCCTAAGGCACACCCCCATGCACACAAAGAATTGTAATTTAAAGGGGTTATGAGTATTCAGTGGCCCCAGGCATGGGACAAGTAAATGCAAATATTTCCTCAAAGAATTTCCATAGAGAAATTTCCAACACTTAATAGATCTCTCTCTCTTTCTCACACACAACATAATAAAGCACCCACAGAAACAAGATGTAGGAGAGAGATATCAAAAACAACTGAAGAATCAGACCCACAAAGAAGGCAGATACTGATTTACCAAATATAAAATAATAATTCAAAATATTTGTATTTGAAGAAAAAAAACAGATTGAATGTTTTCAGATTGAAAACATTTAAAGAGGAAGAGCTTATATAAAATAACCAGAAAAAAATTGAAAATAAAGCAAATAGAACTCTAAGACATATCTAGACTCTTCAAAGTCCACCTGTAGAATATAAACAAAAAATATTCTAGAAGTCAGCTAAATTGTAGACTCCAGAAAGCATCATTCCCTGCTTATTATAGTCTAGCTCTAATGACTCTTGTTTTTCTCTCATGGGCTTCCTGTAGCATATGAATAATAGTTCACAGGAACAGATAGGAATGCAAAGAAGTTTTATTATTAGGAATCTATTAGTATAATTTAACATGTTATTAATGACTGCACAAAAGAAAGAAGTCTTCTCAATAACTGCTAAAAAGATTTAAGAGGTTTTAATACCCATTTTTAATAAAAACAATAAACTAAGAAGTAGAATGGTTCTTCTTAAACTTGATTAAAAATCTAAATCCGAATCATGGAGCTAACTCAATATATAACTGTGAAACACCAGAGGCTTTCTCATAAAATCAGGAACCACCACCACAGAGGGTGGTTGCTCTTATTTTTCTCACTGTTAGTGTTCGAGGAGTCACTTGGTCAAATTCTTTTCTGCAGGCCTGACTCTTTGAGGCTCAACACACATTTACTATTTATCTTGTATTTTGGATACTTGTGAGAATAGAAAATTTGTCCTGTTAAATGTTACTTGCAAGTTAATTACACCAAGAAGCTTGTAAACCTTTCTCAGAAAGAGAAGTTTAACATTATAAATGAAATATAAAATGTTGACAAGGTCTTATGAAAAATTTTGGTCTAAGAATTGTGCTACCTCACATTTAATGTTATTACTAAAAGAGAAAGAGATACAGAGAGGAGAAAGAAAGAAAAAAAGAGATAGAGGAAGAGGGAGGGAAAGAGAAGCAGAGAGAGAGGGACGGACAGAGACAGACAGACTTGTCCAGTAAACCTAAGGTAAAAATTAGATTTTATCCTGGATGCAAGCAAAGAAGCTAGGCTGCCACAGTTTCATGAATCTGATGGAAAACTGTAGACTCCTGGGCCAGATATGAAGGATAGATTTTTTACTCACAGCAATAGCAGTAGCCAGAATATTGGTATTTTTGCACTGTTTTCTCTAACCCTAGTTCCCACAGGGAGATGCAGAGAGAGCCACATAACCTCTGTGCATGCAATGCATTGCATTACAGAAGAGGAACCCTGAACTTAGCAAATCTGCATCTTTATAATGGACAGACTTGCTTGCCATTTTATTCAGGAGATGTTGTCTTTATTATACTGGACAGTAAACATGCCTGTGCTGTGCTCTGGAGGGAGATAATATCTCCATCTTCTAAAGCTATTTACTGTACAAACAACCTTAAAAAGGCAGTTTAGAAAAAAAGAGCATCTTGCTCAGAAGACATGTAGAAACACCAGAGACCTATCTGTCCATTGTCATTATATAGTTGTAAGTATGACATTTTGTTTATTGTCAAGCTTCCATATGAAACCCTTATTTCCATGAGGGATGGACTATGTTCATTTTGTCCACTACTGCATATATGATGTATGACTCTTAGCGATAAGTGGACAAAACTTTACTGTGAGTCAACAAAGTTTTCAACAAATAAAAATAGCAATTATTTCAATTATGTCAGTACTTACCAGATATGTGTATATATGTACATGGGTGTATATTTCATATAATACCACTAAAATACTACATATCTCTGCATATCTGATTCAAACCCAATAAATGAGAAGTACAAAATGAATTTTGGTTATAATATACATAAACTCAAGATTCACTTCACCTTTAGGCTCAAATCTAATAAATGCAAAGATAACTTTCATACTTTAATATTAACTACACAATTGTGGAACTAAACTGTTACATTGATTCTGTGCAACCTTTATATTATAAAGCTAGAATGAATTACTGTGCAAACGATAATATAAAACTAGAATAATAGTGTGTACATCTAGAAATGATGTCAAGTTGTCTGTGATACTTGACTATAGCAATGGCAATTATATAACATTCATTCTGCCTCCTATTTGCCAGAGACAAAATGAAGCAATAGCATTATTCTTTCTTGTCACTTCCAGATGTAGTTCAGAGCCCTCTGAACATTATGTTCTTAGTTAGCTGCCACCAGTTGATTGGACATAAAGTGAAAATTGAACATCCGTGCTGTCTACAGTGGTAGTTTACTGGGTACTAGAATAATATGCAAACTTTGTTGAACTTTTATTGTCTGTCAGGATGTTCTAAAAATGTTAATATCCCAATGACATTGTGAATGAATACTTTACTTTTACCATTTCACAGATGAAGAAACTTAGATAGCATGATGTTAATTTGTCAAAGACCACACAGCTAGGAAATGAATGAAACAAAATTCTTCTGACACTGAAATTTGGCTCCAGAGTCATACCTTTTTCTAAGTTTATTATTTTGAGAGAGAAAGAGAGAGAGAGGCAGAGAGAAGTGAGAGAGTACCCCAAGCAGGCTCTGCACTACACAGGACTTTATTCCATAAACTGAGATCATGACCTGAGCTGAAATCAAGTGTCGGATGCTTAACCGAATGAGCCACCCAGGCACCCCCAGAGTCATACTCTTAACCATTACAAAGTGTAAAATTAGCAAAATACTCCTAAAGTTGGTTTCAGATGAACTAAATTGTCATATACCACATTTTTCATATAAACCTTTCATATGGCAATCCTGCTCCGTAGTGACATTTTACAAAGCTAGTATCCTATCAGGGAGGCAGCAGGAGACTCCAAGAGTCCTTGTCCCATTAATTCATTTATTGGATTGTTGGTCAGATGGTCAGCAGGTGTTCAACTATCTTACTTTGCCTAGGACTGAGAGATTTCCAGGACACAGGATTTTCAATGTTAAAACTTGGATAGTACAGAACAGAACAAACACTTGGTCACACTAGTGGTACTCCACTCTTAACATGTAATCCACAAAGAAAGAGGTTCCAGATGGAGTACTTATAGTCATCAGTTCACCAGGATTTGTCTAATTTGCCAAGAATCATCTTGTTTGCCTTCTCCAAGTCCCCAGTTATTTTCAAAATGAGGATCCTTAGTGGTTCTGTATTCAAAGCTGTGTTTCCCAAACTTTGGAGCGTATCAAAATCATCCATATGACTTGTTAAAACATAGACTTTAGGGACCCACCCCAGAGATTCTGAATCAGTAGATCTGAGGTGGGGCCCAAGACTCTGCATTTCTAATAAGCTCTGGTAATGCTATTGGTGATTCAAGGAATTATAATTTTCAGCAAGGTCATTTATCAGTGTAGCTCTGTTTCAGCCACCGTGACTTACCACACTCTGATTCACCCCTAGTGAAATTATTTATCACATTTGGAAACTGGTAACTTCTGCCCAGATCTTGATATTCAGTAGAATTACCATACTCAGTAGGGCATCTAAAATCTTGATTTCTCACCTCTGAAAGCAAAACAACTCTGTCAATAACAATTTTTGCCCTTACATGCTAAAAACAGTTGAATGTCACTATTTCATTGCTGTTAAACATTTATTCAACCTGTTTGTCCTTAGTCCTAATCCCATAGCATTGTCCTTCCTAGTGAATGTAAGAAACACATTTTCCCTTTCTCATCTAAGTGAAATGAGATTGAAACTCATAGCTCAGGGTTAATTCAATGCAGTTTTGCTATTTTATAGAATTATGAGCAGAATTTCTCACTGAGAGCAACTTGTCACAGTTATAATGAGTTTTAGAGTATTAACCTCACTCCCTTATAATATTGGGTTAACTTTAACAATGCAACTGATTCTCAGCTAGTTTCTATAAATCACAGCACACATGACAAAAAACTGCTGTAAAGGGATAGCTGGTGCCTCTAAGATAAGACGGTCACTTTTTTGCCAGGTGTCTTGAACATACTATCAAGAATATAGTACTTCATCAATTTCTTTCATAAACTTTCTATAGTTTTCAGCATACAGATCTTTTACCTCTTTGGTTAGATTTATTCCTAGGTATCTTATGTTTCTTGGTGCAATTGTAAATGGGATCAATTCCTTGATTTCTCTTTCTGCTGCTTTGTTACTGATGTATAGAAATGCAAACGATAGTTCTAGCAGTTTTTTGGTGGAGTTCTTCCGGTTTTCCATGTAGAGTATTATGTCATCTGCGAAGAGTAAAACTTTGACTTCTTCCTTGCCAATTTGTATGCCTGATTGCTGAGGCTAGGACTTCTAGTGCTATGTTGAACAACAATGGTGACAGTGGACATCCCTGTTGTGTTTAAGACCTTAGGAGGAAAGCTCTCAGTTTTTCCCCATTGAAGATGATATCAGCTCTGGGTCTTTCATATATGGCCTTTATGATGTTGGGGTATGTTCCTTTTATTCCTACTTTCTTGAGTTTGTTTTTTTTTTTTTTTTTTTATCAAGAAAGGATGCTGTATTTTGTCAAGTGCTTTTTCTGCATCTACGGAGAGGATCATATGGTTCTTATTCTTTCTTTTATTAATGTGGTGCATCACATAGATTGATTTGCAAATATTGAACCATCTATGCAGCCCAGGAATAAATCCCACTTGGTCATGTTGAATAATTCTTTTGATGTACTGTTGAATTCAATTTGCCAATTTCTTGTTAAGAATTTTTGCATCCAGGTTCATCAGGGACTATGTCTGGCACACCAAGACATACTGTATTCTTTAATAGAACTCAACACCATATAGATGTCACCTAAACAAATTTATAAAATTAACATAAAATAGCAATGACTTTTTCTGGAGGGACAGACAAAATGAAGACAAAATTTATATTAAAAAATGAACAATCAGAAACATGCTACAACAAATGTACAATGTAGGGAGCTTAGACATAGATATTAACATTATAAACCCTGTATAATTGTGTGTTTGAAATATGGATAGAAAGACAAAAGGAACAGAACATTCAGAAATAGACCCAAGTACATATGAAATTGAAAAATGAAAAAGATAGTGATTCAGATCAGTTGGGAGGAGATTAACTTTTTAAAAAATGGTATTGAGAAAACTAGCTATTAAAAAAAGATAAAATTCAATTCATGTGCCATACCATAATCCATAGCAAATGCCATTTGATTCAAGATCTGAGCATAAAAAGTAAATCCTTTTTCCTCACTCAGTGGTGAGAAAATCTCTTTATGAAAAAATCTGGAATAATACAGAAAATGTGATAAAATTAATTACATTTTTTAAAAATGATTTTTATAATATTGACTATATAAGGAAAATCCACTTTATGAAAAATAAAATGAAAATTACAAACTGGGAGAAAATGCAGTTTATATGATGCCTAACAGCTAATACATCTTTAACCTATAAAAGCACTGTCTGCTGAAAGGCTTAGAAGACAGAAAATAGCAATGTGCACACCTAATACCTGATGGGGGCTCCTAAATATCATTCACTACTGAAAGAACCAGGACTCCATGGAAAACTGGTGGTTCTGGGCTTAGGGCAGGAAATAACACAAAATAATGCTGGGCCCTGTTATGTCAGAAAACAAGGAAGAGACTAGACACTCATATGGTATATCAAAGGGATATTTATGCCAATAAGATGACCAAAATGAGACAGTTGGAAGAACAAAATGAATATCGAGTGCAATTTATTGAAACACATTTAAAATATATTTTTTTCATTAAAATATGTGTGTGTGTGTGTGTGTATTTTAAATGCTGAAGAACAAGCCACCTTCTCCACATCCACCCTCCCTTTCCCCCAAACCCCCTGAAAAATAAGCAATGCATTATACACTATTGTAGGTCATTAGGTTACTAATTCTTCACTCAGAAAATAGCAATTAGAAGAGCATTTCCTCTGATTTTCCTGTTTAAGCTGTATTCATGGTGGCTAAACATTGATAAGTTGATAAGGAAATAGTGTTTGTATGAGAAATCCAGCTGTTGGAATATGGAAAGAAAGAATTAGAAAAATCACCATTTTCAATTCCTATTGAAATAATTGATAAGGAATGATCATCACTGTTGGATGAAAGGTTGATGTAAATGTTTACAATGGACAGATCAGGTCATTAGTCACCTGAACTTAATGATCCCACTTAAGCGTTATTAGATATGGCACAACTGAAGAGTGTGACCTCTGGTGTGCTTTGTGTTGATAAAGCACACCGAACAGGTGAACGATAGTTTGAAAAAAAGAAATCTAAATCTAATCCCACCTTGAATACACAGGAAATACAGGAGACAAAGAAACAAGTTAGATGCCCATAAGGAAGCAGACATTTCTGGAAATCGTACAATCTACAGAGCAGTGGCCCAGTGTCTATAACCCAATTGTATACAGACAAAATAGAAGAATAGAAAATACTGCTCTAGACTGAGGGAGAATAGCAACCAAAAGAAATGTATGGAACTACAGATTGTGCCTGCGTCCTGATTTAATCACTTGGACTGCAAAATGACACTTTGAGACTATGCTGAAAAAGTGATTGTAGGCTGAATTTTAGATAATTACAAGAAATCATTGTCATTTTGTTAGTTTTAGTAATTGTACAGTGGGAATATTTTTTAAAAAGTCCACAATTTGTAGGAATATGTAGAATAATGCGAGATGAATAAAAATTGATTTAAAATCCTTTTATGATAAATGCAATAAATGTACCAAACTCTTAATAACGTTTGAATCTGGATAATGGATATATAAAACTTCATTGTACTACCTTGTCTAATTTTGTGTATGCTTGAAATATTTTAAAAAGTAAATATATATTTTAAAAACCTTCAGAGTTCACTTAATGTACTTCAGTAAAATTGAAGGCTATGTCAATGGCTGATGGAATGCCTCATGACATTAACCTGCTAGGATTATTGTGAAGGCTCTTCTCAACCAGCTGTTCATTCCCTCACCATTCCCACACTTCAGGGAGTGTGTGGCGTCTGTTGCCTCAGTAGAGCCCCCTCATTTGACTATTTGTATTGGGGTTGGGAACAAACTCTTATCAAGTACAAAGTATGTGACAGTTGAAGGGAGGTGACATTTTGTCACAGTGGGGAAGTGTTTATCTGAGTCCAAGGCTGGTGAGTTGAAGGGACTGTAAGAAAAAAAACACAGCATGAGACCCATCCAGGTCTGCTGAGTAAGAGGTAGAGTGTGGATAATCAATAAACAAAACAAAACTGAAGCTTATCATTGTGTGAAAGGTCAAGGCAACAAGTGGAAAGCAGTTAATTATAATCTGAGAGCAGTGTGTCCTTGGAATAGCACCAATGTCTTCACAGTGTATGCTATTTTGGATCAGGATAGGGAAGTTCAAGAGGTGCTGCAAAAGCAGTCATTGGCCCAGAAATAGAGAAGCTGTACAGATTGACATGGTGGTAAATACAATTGATAGATCAAATGTGAAAAGAGCTCATGTAAAGGATATGACTATACTTTTTAACTTTTTTAACTTTATTTAATTTGAGAGAGGGAGGGAGGGAGGGAGTGGGAGAGAGAGAGAGGGAGAGAGAAAGGCAGAGAGAGAGGAAGAGAGAGAATCCCAAGCAGGCTCTGTGCTGACGGTGCAGACACTGGGCATGATCCCACAAACTGTGAGATCGTGACCTGAGCTAAAATCAAGAGTCAGACACTTAACCAACTAAGCCACCCAGGTACCCAATGACTGTACTTTTTATAATCAAACATACAAAGTTGATACAGGCATATACAGGCTGTCCTTAAAAACAGGTTTTCTTGGAGCTTCTGCTCATTACAAAAAAGTTACCACTGCTTAAGACTTTTTTTTTTTTTTAATTCATCATTCCTTTACCTGCAACAGAAGACATCTGGGAGTACTTAAAAAAGCTTTTATTATTACTATAATTTTGTTTGAAATAAATTTTGTTGATGATAAACAACATACAATAAAATGTACAGATTTTAATATTGATGATGTGATCACCACCTCAATAAAGATATGAAACACTTTCATTACCCCCAGAGGTTTCCTCATATACCCTTTTCCATTTGGTTTACCTTCCCCAAGGAGCCACTGATCTGTTTTTTATCACCATAGATCATAGGCAAGTAACCATTTGCCTCTTCTAGAACTCATATAGATAGAATCATTTGGCATATATTCTTATGTGAGACTTTTCACTCATCATGTTTTTTGAGATTCAATCATATGTGGAATGTATCAGTAGTTCATTTTTATTCCATTATTCAGTACTTTTTTGAATCGCTCAAAATGGTATTTTGTTTTTTAAGCTTTATATAAATGCTATAATACTATATTTTTATAATTTTTGAGAGATATAATTTGTTCATTTTAATTATTATACATGTTACATTGTAAGAATATGCCATACTTGTTTATCATTATAATTTTTGATATTATTACTTTAAAATATGAGACATCATTTTAAGGGTAACTTTTAGCAACACCATCATCATCAATATCATTATGCATGTCTATATATGCAGTATTCAATTTGATAATAGATGACCAATTGTCAGTTCTCTATAAATTGACCTGTAACTACAAGACTAATAAATAAAAATATTAGGAGGTAAACAGATTTGTTCACCAAAGTTATAACTATTGATAGATGTAACTCTTATTTTAATTCTAGTTAGTTGGCATACAGTGTTACATTAGTTTCAGGGGACAACATAGTGATTCAGTAATTCCATACATCATCTGGTGTTCATCATGACAAGTACCCTCCTTAATCCCCATCCCCCACCCACTCCTTCCCTCTGGTAACCTTCAGTTCTCCATTGTTCAGTATCTGTTTCTTGAGTTGTTTTCTCCCTCTTCTTTCCCTTTGCTCATTTGTTGTGTTTCTTAAATTACACATATGAATGAAATCATATGGTATTTGTCTTTCTTTGATTTACTTCACTTAGCATAATACTCTTTACCTCCATCCATATTGTTGCAAATGACAAGACTTCATTCTTTATTATGACTGAATAATATCTATATATCTATATACATCACTTTTCATTGTCCATTCACCAATGGACACTTCCATAATTTGCTTTTGTAATTTGGCTATTGTAAATAATGCCGCTATAAACATAGGCATGCATGTATCCCTTTATTTTTGTTGTTTTTTCTGTTTATTTATTTATTTTGAGAGAGAGAGAGAGAGAGAGAGAGAGAACGAGCTGGGAGGGGGCAGAGAGAGAGGGAGAGAAAGAATCCCAAGCAGGTTCTATGCTGTCAGCAAGGAACCTGATGTGGGGCTCAATATCACTAATTGTGAGATCTTGACCTGAGCTGAAATTAAGAGTCAAATGCCTAACTGACTGAGCCACCCAGGTGCCCCTCATGTATCCCTTTGAATTAGTGTTTTTGTATTCTTTGGGTAACTACCTAGTAGTACAATTGTTGGATTCTAGAGTAGTTTGATTTTTAACTCCTCCATAATGTTATCGACAGTGGCTGCACCAATTTGCATTCCCACCATCAGTGCAGGAGTGTTCCCCTTTCTCCACATCCTCACCAGTACCTGTTGATTTTAGCCATCAATGATATGATATCTCATTGTAGTTTTGATTTATATTTTCCTCATAATAAGTGATAATGAACATCTTTTCACATGTCTTTTGGCCATCTTTATGTCTTCGAGAAATGTCTGTTCATGTCTTCTGCCTATTTTTAAATTATATTGTTTGTTTTTGGGGTATTGAGTTTTATAAGTTCTTTATATATTTTGGATACTAACCTGTTATTGGATATGCCATTTTCACATATCTTCTCCCATTCCATCAGTTGTCTTTTAGTTTTGTTGTTTCCTTCACAGTACAGAAGCCTTATAATTTGATATAGTCCCAAAATTTAATTTTGGGCAAGGTTCACTTGCCTCAGGAGACATATCTAGAAAAAAGTTGCTATGTCTGATGCCAGAGAGGTTACTGCCTGTATTCTTCTCCAGGGTTTTTATGGTTTCAGGTCTCACATTTAGGTCTTTAATCCATTTTGAATTTATTTGTGTATATGGTGTAAGAAAGTGGTCCAGTTTCTTTCCTTTGCATGTTGTTGTCCAGTTTTCCCACTATTTGTTGAAGATACTGTCTTTTTCCCATCGGATATTATTTCTTGCTTTGTTGAAGACTAACTGACCATATGCTGTGGGTTTATTTCTGGGTTTTCTGTTCCGTTCCATTGATCTATGTGTCTGGTGTACCAGTACCATACTGTTTTAATTACTACAGCCTTCTAATGTAACTTTAAGTCTGGAATTGTGCTGCCTCCAGCTTTGCTTTTCTTTTTCAAGATTGCTTTGGCTATTTGGGGTCGTTTGTGGTTCCATGTAAATTTTTGAATTGTTCTATTTCTATGAAAAATTCTGTCAGTATTTTGATAGGGATTTCATTAACGTGTAGCTTGCTTTGGGTATTGTAGAAATTTTAACAATATTTGTTCTTCCAATCCATGAGCATGGACTGTTTTTCCATTTATTTGTGTCATCTTCAGTTTCTTTCATCAGTGTTCCAGTTTTCAGAGTGTAAGTCTTTTACCACTTTGGTTAGGTTTATTCCTACATATGTTATTATTTTAGTGCAATTTCAAATGGGATTGTTTTCTTAATTTCTTTTTCTGCTGCTTCACTATTGATGTACAGAATGCAACAGATTTCTGTACATTGATTTTTGTATCCTGAAACTTTACTGAATTCCTTTATAAGTTCTAGCAGTCTTTTTAGTGGAGTCTTTGGGGGGTATTCTACATATAGTATCAAGTTATCTGCAAATAGTTACAGTTTTAATTTTTCCTTACTCATTTTGGATGTCTTTTATTTCCTTTTGTTGTCTGATTGCTGTGGCTAGGGCTTCCAGTACTATGTTGAATAAAGTGGTGAGAGTGGACATCCTTGTCTTGTTTCTGACCTTAGGGGAAAGCCCTCAGTTTTTCACCATTGAGGATGATATTAGCTATGGATTTTTAATATATGCCCTTTATTATGTTGAGGTATGTTCCCTCTAAACCTACTTTGTTGAGGGTTTTTATCATGAATGGATGTTGTACTTGTCAAATGCTTTTTCTGCATCTGTTGAAATGATCTTACAGTTCTTGATCTTACCTTTCTCTTACTGATGTAATGTATCATGCTCATTGATATCCAAATACTGAACACCCTTCCCCCAGAAATAAATCCCACTTGATGATGGTAAATAATTTTTAAATGAATTGTTGGAGTAGATTTGCTAGTATTTTGTTGAGGATTTTTGCATTCTATGTTCATCAGGGATATTGGCCTCTAGTTCTCTTTTTTAGTGGTGCCTCTATCTTGTTTTGGTATAGGGATAATGCTGGCCTTGTAGAACGAATTTGGAAGTTTTCCTTCCTTTTCTTTTCTTTTTTTCCTTTGGAATAGTTTGAGAAGAATAGGTATTAACTTTTCTTTAAATGTTTGGTAAATTTCACATGTGAAACTATCTGGGTCTGTGCTTTGTTTGTGTTGGGAGTTTTTTTTTTTATTTCTGATTACATTTCTTTGCTGGTTATTGGTATATTCATATTTTTTTCTTTCTTCTTGTTTCAGTTTTGGTAGGTTATGTGTTGCTAGAAATTTATACATTTCTTCTAGATTGTCCAATTTGTTGGCTTATAGGTTTTCACGATATTCTCTTATAATATGTATTTCTGTGGTGTTGGTTGTTATTTCTTCTCTTTCACTTGTGACTTTGAGTGCTTTCTCTCTCTTTTTCTTGATAATTCTGGCTAGAGATAGTATCAATTTTATTGTTTTTTTTTTTTTTTTTTAAAGAATCAGCTCCTGCTTTCATTGATCCATTCTACTGATTTTTTTTTTTTTTTTTTTTTTAGTTTTAGTATCATTTATTTCTTTTTTAAAATTTTTTTTAACGTTTTATTTATTTTTGAGACAGGGAGAGACAGAGCATGAACAGGGGAGGGTCAGAAAGAGGGAGACACAGAATCTGAAACAGGCTCCAGGCTCTGAGCTGTCAGCACAGAGCCCGACGCGGGGCTCGAACTCACGGACCGCTAGATCATGACCTGAGCCAAAGTCGGCCGCTTAACCGACTGAGCCACCCAGGCGCCCCTAGTATCATTTATTTCTGCTCCAGTCTTCATTATTTTTTTCCTTCTGCTGTTTTTAGGTTTTGTTTGTTCTTTTTCTAGCTCCTTGAAGTGTAAGTTCAGGTTATTTGAGATTTTCTTGCTTCTTGATGTAGGCCTGTATCGCTATAAACTTCCCTCTTAGAACCACTTTTACTGCATCACAAAGGTTTGGACTGTCGTGTTTTCATTTTCCTTTGTTTCCATGTACCTTTTTATTTCTTTGATTTCCTGATTGAACCATTCATTGTTTAGTAGCATGTTATTTTACCTCCATGTATTTGTGGTCTTTCCAGAATTATTCTTATGGTTTGCTTCCAGTTTCATAGTGTTATGGTCAGAAAAGATGCATGGTACCTTGCATTTGTTGAAGCTGGCTTTGTGGGCTATTATGTGATCTGTTCTGGAGAATGTACTGTGTGCATTTAAAAAGAATGTGTATTCTGCTGATTTAGGGTGGAATGTTCTGAATATATCTGTTAAGCCCATCTCTTCCAGTTTATCATTCAAAGCCATTGTTTCTTTATTGGTTTTCTGTTTAAATAATGTGTCCATTGACGTAAATGGGATGTTAAAATATCCTACTATTATTGTATTGCTATTGATTTTTCCCCTTATTGTCATTAACTGTTACATATATTTGGGTGCTTTCATATTGGGTCCCTAAATATTTACAATTGTTATATCCTCTTACTGGATTGGCCGTTTATTATTATATAGTGTCCTTCTTTGTCTCTTGTTACAGTCTTTGTGTTAAAGTCTGTTTTGTCCAATGTAAGTATTGCTAGTCCAGCTTTCTTTTGACATCCATTTGCATGACAGATGTTTCTTCATACCATCACTTTCAATCTATACATGTCTTTAGGTCAAGAATGAGTCTCTTGTAGGCAACATATAGATGAATCTTTTTATTTTTAATCCATTCTGTCACCCCATGTCTTTTGTTTGGAATACTTAGTCCATCTACATTTAAAGTACTATTGATAGATATGTATTATTGTCATATTATTTATTTTATGGTTGTTATGAAGATTTTCTCTGATCCTTGTCTTTCTCTCCTCATGTTTTGCTGATTTTCTTTGCTGATATATTTGAATTTCTTTTCTTCACATGTTTATTAGTGGTTTTTGATATATCATTACCATTGGGTTTATATATAAACTCTTCTCTATATAGCAGGATATATTAAGTTGATGATTGTTTAAGTTTGAACCTATTCTTTACTCCTCTCCTCCCCATATTTTAGGTATATGTTTCATATTTTACGTCCCTATATTTTGTGAATTCCTTGACAGATTGTTTACAGAAATACTCACCTTTACAGCTTTTGTGCTTTCTACCTTTATACTGTCACTTTTGGTATCTCCTTTCCACTCAAAGAGCCTTTTAGGATTTCTTGCAAGGCCAGTTTTAGTGGTCATAAACCCCTTTAGTTTTTGTTTGTCTGGGAAACTCTTTATCTCTCCTTCTATTCTGAATGATAGCCTTTATGCATAGAGTGTTCTCGGCTGCAGATTTTTCCCATTCAACACTTGGAATGTATCCTGCCAATCCCTTTGGCCTGGAAAATTTCTGCCAAAAAATCCTCTGCTAACCGTACAGGTTTCTCCTTGTAAGTTACTGTCTTCTTCTGTCTTGCTGCTTTCAGGTTTTTTTTTTTTTTTCTTTATCACTATATTTTGCAAATTTAATTAAAATATGTCTTGGTGTGTATCTGCTTTTGTTGATTTTGATGGGAGTTCTCTGTGCCTCCTGATTCTGGTTATCTGTTTCCTTCCCCAGATTAAGGATGTTTTCAGCTGCTATTTCTCCAAATAAATTTCTTGCCTCCTTTTCTCTCTCTCCTTCTGGAGCTCCTATAATAGTAATGTTATTACATTTGATGGAGTCACCAAGTTCCCTAAGTCTCTTCTCATTTTGCATAATTCATTTTTCTTTTTTTCCACTTGATTACTTTTCATTACTCTGCTTCTAGGTCATTTTTGGTTCCTCAGTTTCTTCCAGCCTGCTGTTCATTCTGTCAAGTGTGTTTCCATTTCATTTTGGGCTCTTTATCTTAGCTATGTTATTCCTTATCTCTGTGTTCAGGGTCTTACTCATGTAAATACTCTACCCATTTCTCAAGTCCAGTGAGTATTCCTTATGATCATTGCTTTAAATTCTCTATCAACCATGTTACTTATATCTGTTTTTTGCTTAGATCTCTGGCCATGCCTTCTCCTGTTTTTTCATTTGGGATAAATTTCTCTGCCTCCTTATTTTGTCTGCCCCTCTGTAATTTTATCTCTCTTTCTTTCTTTAAATAAAATTTTACACCTAACTAAAATATCAAGGCATTTTGTCCAACTAGCTTATATTTTTTCCAAATTAAATTTTTCTAAGGTGAATTTTCCAATAGCAGCCAAATAGATAGATAGCCACTATAGAATAAAATGTGTCCTCTTTTTTGACCAAATTGATTTTGAATAACTTTTAATTTTTATTCCCTTGGAAATCTGATTAAGGTGAAATTTCATTCCTGGTATCAACCTTGTTTAGATAAAAATCACTCCTTATTTGTAAATTGCTTTTAGAATGAAGGATTATAAATAAACTATAAATAGTTGGTGGAAAGCTATAGCTTTAATTAAATCTTACAGGTTTATTATTCAGTTGAGCTGATGACTTCCTGAAGGATCCTTGAATAAAATCAGATCATTCTCTGTATTTCCACTATGCTATTCATTTCTTCAACTGTGTATGGCATACCCTGGTATTGGAGCCCTGTCTTTTATTCCTACCTAACTTCCACTGCAGTGGAAGAAGTGGGATGAGATCTAGTAAATGCTTTAAAAAGCTTTTATCCCTTCCTTCTATTTAGCCAGTGTCCTCTTCACCCCAGGCTCAGAGGCATCTAATGTTGCATTTTCTGAGCTTCGTTATGACCACGAGGGCAATGTCAGTTTGGTTCTCTGACTCAACAACAAAGAATTCAGCTTTCTTGGATCTGCTAAGTTACTTCTCAAAATTGTATAGCTCCTCTCTCTTCTACTGTTCTCCCCATTCTTGTGGGTATGTCTTTTATGTTAAATCATTTTTTGTACTTTTTATAGGGTTTTTGAGGAAAGCAAAATTAGATGGCTATAATAAGTCCTCCATGGTGTCCTATGAATCAAGTCACTTTTATTTATAAATTCAGTTACATTAAATACTGTGGCCATTCATTTTATTAATTAGATTTGTCTCTGAATGGGTTTGGGTTGTTAGCTAAATATCAAATCCATTTTAGTTTCCATCATTAAAGATGTTAAAATACATGAATTAAATATGCAACTAGAATCTGCCAGAGTCTTTGATGAATGTTTCAGTGCATGGCAAGACCACTGGGAAGATCTTTTAAGACACCAGATAGGAAGGGGAAAATTGTCACATAAATACATCTGTGTAATTAATCTTGTTACTACTATATACTTACAGTTGCATTACATTGGACATTAGATATTCAATAAGGGCATCATGAGGTTTGAATTAGTACAGAAAGGCTTAGTCAAGAAAGTGACCTGAGCAGGAAGGGGGTGGGGGGTGGTGAGTGACTTTTGAACTTTTAAAGAAATTGATAGAAATTATTTAAAATCTATTAGAAATAACTCAATTGGAATAAGACAATAGTTTATGTTTATATGTAATAGAAATTTCTGTGCAGGGTCTCCCTTTTTGTTTTCTCCCTCCCTATCCTATATCAGAAATGGAGGTACAAGTGTCCTATCTCCGTTTCGCACCTGTGTGATACTTCAGCCCCATTTTCATATATGGCAACATTGAAGTAGTGAAAAGTTTACTTTGTTGTTTCCTGTTGGTTCAATTTAATTCCTGATGAGTAAGCTCCACAAATATGAACAACGTTGCATCATAGACGTTTCTCTGTATACATGTATACAGGCTGCTAAACACTCATATTCTCTAAGGTTTTATCTAGGTACTCTTCAAGTGCATAGTTACAGTCACATTGAGAATCAGAGAGAAACCCCTGAGAGACTTTAAGAAGTGACCTCTCTGAAATGATTTGAGCACTCTCCCACCATCTGCTGAGACTGTAGAGTACTCTCTGGCTCTGCCGTCAGTCCCCATTCCACACACCCCTTTCACGGGTGTTTACTTACATCTTCTCCTACCCTTCAAGACTGCTCTTAATATTCATTTTACCTACTTTTACTTGAACAGTGGGGCAAGGATAAATTTTACCCATCTCCTGCCTTAATCTGTTTCTAAGAAAGACCTGGCAATAAGAATTTGGTTGGATTCCTATTGGGTTGAACAACACACAGGATTTTTAAAACCAATCACTTCACACTGATCTTTACAGTATTTAAAGGCAGCCACCCAAACATCCCTAGGAATGTGATTGTGATGTCTAGGCAGTATCTGCTCTCAAAAGCTCAGAGCAGTAGCCATCTAGCCTACAAATATGAAAGTATTTTTCTCAGCAATTCAGTTTTTCCATCAATTTTTGATGCCTTTCATAATCTCCAAATTCACTTGTTCTCTTTATACATGATTTTTTCTTTATTATGAGAAGAAAACTTTTATCCCTTTCATTTCTCATGATGGTTAATAGAGCATCATACTAATTTTATTCAGGCTAAACAGTCAAGGAAATAAAAAGTACTGTCACATTTGTTCTTCTGTAGAAAGTGAAAAATAATTTTCTTCTAAAGGATTAAGTTGAAAATATTCAGTGGAACCAAATATTCTAGCAATTTTATCAAATTATTTGTTTCAGAACTCCAGAATGTTTCCCATTTAATAGGTTGGTTTAGAAAGGTGTAAGTGTGTGAGAAGTACATAGGAAACATATCATTAAGACATGTTTTCTCAGAGAAAGAACGTATTAAAAAAAAGATAAAGTAGGTCACAGTAACTTCAATAAACATTATTTGTCATGTGCATAGTATAAAAGTAGAGCCTCTAAACCCCCAGAAAAGTTTGAGTTCGGGGATGATCATTTGGTCTGCGACTGACTTACTTGGTATTGTGGTATCTTAGCAATTTTCTAATTTCAATGTTGAATTAACATTCAATTAACATTCAAGTAACATTCAATTAATGTTAATGACTGTATCAGATGATAAGAAACCAAAGAGAAATCACTAATAAACCAGTCATCTATGGCTAAATAAGTTTTTAAGTTTATTTATTTTGAGAGAGAGAGAGAGAGCAAGAGAGTACAGGAGGGGCAGAGAGAGAGAGAGAGAGAGAGAGAGAGAGAGAGATGGAGAGAGAGAGAATCCCAAGCAGGTTCCGCATTGGCAGCACAGAGCCTGATGTGGGGCCCAAACTCATGGAACTGTGAGATCATGACCTGAGCCAAAACCAGGAGCCAAATGTTTAACTGACTAAGCCACTCAGGTACCCCGATGGCTAAATACTTTTAAATATATTTTATTATTTTAATTATAAAAACATATTTCAGAATTTTTTCCAAATACATCTTTGTTGATATATATGTCTTTATATTGCTAAAAATATTCCTAAACAGTTAAAGTAAGAGTAAAAATGTATATGCCTTTATCAACATATGTGCTATATATTATTAGATTTAAGTAATACTTAGTTCTCTGAAATTTCACTGTACTAGAAATTATACCATAATATAGCTCTAGTTTTTCCCCTTCATAAGGATTTCTTAGAATTTCAGACTCATTCCTTTATAAATACAATCTTAATGAAAAAGGGCCATAGTAAGCAGGAAATAACCTCTATAAGTTGTCCTTATATCCCTTTAACAGAGGTCTTACTTCAGAAATTCTACCTAATTTATTCATGTATTTCATTTGTTGAAGGACTTATATATCGTCTCATCCTTTTTAAATTTACATCATTTTCTATCTTGGTTCTGCATAGTACTCTTGATCCTCATGATCCAGGTGGGTTTGAGATTAAATGCCTGAAGCTTCCCCTTGGCTCTCCCTAAAAACCACTAAAATATAACTCAGTCAACATAAAGTGAAATATCAAGGTGTTTTTTTTTCAGATGAAATATCATAAAGTGAATACTTTGGTCTTTTATAAACTTCAAACACAAATGGAAGCATACATTCTGAGGAAGTATGTGTTTGTTGTACAACAAAGATCTGATTGCAATCTTACCTTCCCCTGATCCCCAGTAGGGAAGGATATTATCACATATTTGAATAAAGGTTTTAGCTTTCTCTTGACAAATGATGCCTTCATCCATAGTTTACATTAGACTTTATGCCCCATTCTGAAGAGTGTCCCTTATTCTAAAAGAATAAGATGGCTATGTTTACCATTTTAGGAGTGGAAACTTATGAAATGTTAGGATGACACAATTCAGCAGCTTTTGACCTTTCCTTTTATAAAAACTTGACAGAGTGTTAAAAGTTCAAAGGTAATTTGAAGTTTATGACTTTCATGAATCAAAGATACTAAAGAAATGTTATAAAGCTCTCAATTTTTTTTTTTTATGGAATAGTTTCTGCTGTCAGATCCCGGATAAAGGACAATAAAGAAAAATTCACATTTTGAAAAATAAGCAGAATGCCGAAGATGCCAATTCAAGAAGGTACCTCTTTCTGCCCAAGGACTTGTTGCTTATCACTCTCCTCCAAGTTCAGGACCAATAGTTCCTGTGGGCAATTTTAGCAGAGTCTGGAACCTCAATCTCTGTGGTTAGGGGAGAGCACTTCTCTCAGTGGACCTCTGTGGCCGTAGTTACGTCAGTTGTAACTACAATTGTTGTCATATATGCTTCCCTACAACCAAGCAGCAGGAGGTATTCTGAAATTGTCATGTCTAGATTCCATGATAGACTGGAACCCAAGACCCCAAACCTTCCTCCCATCTTCCTACCGTAGAAAGTTTATCACTCTGTGGTATAATTAGTTGTTCAATGATCTGTCTCTTGAGTAGATAGCATGCTTTTTTAAAGCAAGAATTCAGTCTTATTCCATCTATTGCATTGAAAGTGTTCAATTAATATGATTGAACAAATAGAAGAAACATAGTGACGGATTACACTAAGAATTATATATTGTTTTGAAGTTTGCAAAGTATTTCCAATATATATTCTCATTTAAAATTTGAGCCAGCCTTTGGAGAACATTTCAACCAACCAGTTAGAAAGATCTTTTGAAACAGGTTTGGCCAATAGACATTGACTAAAAATTACTAACTCAGTTCTTTGTAAACCCTAACATCTACAAAGTACTGTATTAATTTTGTGAGCAATAATGATATGATATCTTATGTTCCCTTGTTTTGTAACATTGTGAGAGAGGCTGGTGGGGGGCAATGATCCTGACATAATGATCTAAAATGGAGACACAAAATGCCTCCATTCCACAAAGTCAGAGCTCCCTGCCCTCAATGGACTTACATACAAGAGCAGATGTGGTAGTTGGCCTCTAAAGATGACTTCCAAAAGAACCTTTTTTCTCCAGTATTCATACCCTGTGTAGTCCTCTTTCCTTCAGTCTTAGAAAACTTGTGACTGACTTTACTTTTTCTTTTTACCATGAAATTCACATTACATATAATTAATCATTTAAAAGTGATTAATTTAGTGGCATTTAGTGCATTCACAATGTTATGCAATCAGTACCTCTATCTAGTTCCAAAACACTGTCATCATCCCAAAAGGAAACCTCCTACCCAATAAACAGCTACACCTATTCTTCCTTCCCTCAGCTCCTGACAATTGCCAATCTACTTGGCCACAAGATAGAAGTCAGGTAAGAATGATGACTACCCTTAGACTGCCTTGCTGTTAGGAAACCAAGCTAGCCACATGGAGAAGTAGCATGAACAGAGGGATACCCAGCCAGCTTCTACTAGTTCAGCCATGCCAGTTGAGGTATCAGAGACATGCACAAAGCAGTCTTCTTGAATATTCTGGCCCCAGAAGACATCATGTAGAGAAGAAAGGAGGTAGGTACCTGGTTGCAAGTCAGAACTGAGACTAAAGACCTGGTCCCTGGGAATCCATATTAGCATCTGCAGTTGTTCAGGCCACCCCAGCTCAGGCTCCAGCATTAGTGGATGGGTGGATGGGTAGAAGGATGGATGGATAATAGTGTGTTGCAAAGTGATAAAATGGTATGAAAGCAAACCAGAGGAGAGATCATAGTATCAGGAGTGCTGTGTTGTGAGTGGGGGCAAACTGCAGGGTTAAATATGCTGATCTGAGCAAGTCTCACATTTCTGACTGAGAAGCTAATAAGATTTTTTGAGGAGGGAAATTGTATGATTTAATTAATCTTTAATAACCACTTCCCTATTGCAGGGATAAAGGAAAGGAGTGGGGTGAATGGCCTGCTATCATTTAAGTACTTGTCTTTAAAATGAAGGGAAAAGAAAAGCTAATGCTAACAAGTGAAAATCTGTAGAATGGGGACAAGCAAGCATTTCAATTGAGTGCAGAAATGCAGTCCTCAATACTGGGTTCAGTTCCAGTTTCTACATACAGTTTCTGGAATTTCATATTGCATGGATCTGTGAAGTCTAAACAATTAATTGGTTCTGGAACAAAATTAAGCTGATGAGTTAATGAAGGGAAAAAGTGGTGGAGGATGGAAAGAGAAATGTTTTCCTAGGAAATCTCTAGGAAATCATTCTGCAAATTTGCTTGAAGTGGAAAAGATTTTTATTTCCCTACAAAACATCATTCTCCATGTTGGTAGTCACCACTTCCTCTGAACCACCCCCATTCCCTACGGTCTCTGAAGCAGGTTCCAGATCCCTGAGGCTCTGCAGACCCAAGATCAGATCAACATCCAGGATAAAATCAACTTCAAAGAGCTTTCCTAGGTCCTTCAGATAGTATAATTATATGTGAAAAAATCACCTGGCAAAGTTACTGCGCATTCAGAACTTCAAAGGAAAGACAGTTGAAAACCAATACAAATGAGAAGAAAAATCTGACAAACAAATCTTAATCCAAACAATAGCAGTAAGCACTAGAATAAAAAGTCTAAGAGTGTAGAGGTGCCTGGGTGGCTCAGTTGGTTAAGCATCTGACTTCAGGTCATGATCTCATAGTTTGTGGGTTCAAGCCCCTCATCAGGTTCTGTACTGACAGCTCAGAGCCTGGAGCCTGCTTCAGATTCTGTCTCTCTCTCTCTCTGCGCCGCCCCCCACCAACTGCTTGCGCTCTGTCCCTCTTTCTCAAAAAATAAACATTAAAAAATAAAAGAAAGTCTAAGAGTGTAAATGATGTTTAAAAGCAACAAAAAAAATAGCTTTTATTATCAATGTGCACATGATGTACCAGCTTAAAAAAAAGCTAATATATATATTAGTATTCCACTTTATGTAAAAATGATTAGTTGATTATTCTCTTTATAACAATTGACTATGGAAATTTACTGTGGAGACCCATTAAATAGCCAGCTCTTTTGCTCTATCACTGATTATTTAATATACAAGCATTTAATTATAATCGGTGGTTCAGGGAAACCTCAAATGCCTTCATCAAGCCCCAGTCATGGTATGGCTAGTATCTTTAAAATACAATGGTAGGCCTAATTTTTAAAGGATTTATTTGCTTATAGAGCTTATTATTGCTCCATAGAGGCCAGGATAAAGAGTCCCAAGGATAGAAATGGCAATTACAATAACAACAAAATAAAAAAGAGTAAATAAAGGAAAGAAATGAAACCAGTTTCACCCTTTCAGCCATTTTGCAACTCACTTGAGAATATTCTGGCAATTACACAATTTTTTAAAATGTAGCAAAAAGTGGACAGAAAGTGGACAGTTTGGTTCATGATACTATACATTTATTGACTCAGTTCCAGGCAACTTGCGTGAATGTAAATTATCTGTACAGAGTTTGAACCCTCTCCATGTCTCCAGTGGTATTTTCCCTTCTTTACTAGGGCATATAAGGCAAATGTGGACTGGAGCATAATTGTGTAAGAATCACCTGGATATTTGTTAAAAACTCACACTCCAGAGCCCCACTAAAAGTCCCAGGAATCTGTAAAGCAACAAGGTGTCTGGGCCAGTAGAATAGTGGGATGCACTGTCATTGCCTCCTGAAAGGCAGGTTGCCTGGGGCTTAGACACCCAGGGCCTGGCCAGGATAGAACTAACCAGCCACTGTGTGGCTAAAGGAAGCCAGCATATATATCTGGATTTCATTTTCTTTCTTTCTTTTTTAAATATGTTTAATGCTTGTTTATTTTGAGAGAGAGAGAGTGTGAGCTGGGCAAAGAGAGAGGGAGACACAGAATCCGAAGGGGGCTCCAGGCTCTGAACTGTCAGCACAGAGCCCATTGTGAGACTTGAACTCATGAGCCATGAGATCATGACCTGAGCCAAAGTCACACACTTAACCAACTGAACCACCCAGGTGCCCCTGGATTTCATTTTCTTATAGCTCTACCAAGACAAGACCCCCAATTCCTTGTTATACAGAGAAAGATGTGATTTTAAATACATACAATCATAATTATTTATAATATATATTCCATTAATTTTGCTCAAAATCCTGAAATCAGACAAAATGAAAGGAGAACTATTTTATTATAGCCTAACCCAGTTAATCTAAAATGGATTTTGATAGGTTAAGATTAACTTGAGGTTTGGTTAAATCTTTGTCTTCCCTGGGTAAATTGTGCATATATGTATTTTTCTAAACTTTTGAATGTGAGTATCAGACAGCATGTTCTGTTAATCATAATGTATTCTTTCCTTGGAAGATGCCAGGAGTCCTTCAGGACATCCCCTACCGTGTGTCAGCAGCATGAACATAAGTTTTCATCGTGTGGACAGACAGAAAGAAATGTACTTTAAATGCCCATCTGGGTTCTGATGTCAGAGTAGTTTGCCCAATCTTGTTGGTACTTCCTTCTATTCCCCTCTACAAACATTTTTGGTGTAGAAACAAATGTATCTGTGTTGTAGTAGAGACCACTGTACACAAATCTATGGTGATGACAGCAGGGTCATTTTTGTGGAGCCTTTCAAGTGAAGAAAAGTGTCCCTACAGCTGGTTTTATTTTCTTTGTCACTAGATGTCACTGCATACACAGTGTGCTACTGTGGCTGGGTAATGGGAGCCCCGAGAGCAGGGGAAAGAGGAAAGACATATTCTGGAAGCCTTCCTTCTGATCCTACTTGGAAGGTTTCTGGGCTTTGGATCTCTTTGAGGCATTCTCACCACCTTGTTTAATTAGGCTAATCCCCCTTCATACTCAGTCATTTTAGAGATTGTGTGAAATGTAATTTAAATGTGTGTAAATCCTTTGTCTTTCAGTAGGACCTTTTGGGGGGGGGGTCATATGTGGTATAAGTGTGTCTTACTCAAAGTTCCTTTTGGTGTGGACTTACGGGCAGGATGCAAATTGGTTACTTATATGCTGCTTCTAATTCAGGGTTATATCCTGTTAAAAAGCCAGTTTGTTCTCAATCAGAATGAAACAGTTAATAGATGTTCAAAATTAGTTCCAAACACAGCCTATTTGCTAACTAGTGGCATTGTACATCTGCTTCAAGTTAAGAAACTTTAATTAAAATTACTATTCCTCTATCCAGTATCCTTCCAAATTCCAGGTTTGTATTTGCATCTTCAGTAGCCAAAGTCATGCTGGGTTAGGCCTATATCGGTGATTTTTCCTTCACATAAGAGATTAATTCAAGTTGATATTACAGACTTCTAGGGAGATGTAATTTACATCTTCCATTCTTATTCCCAGCCCCCAAAGGGATTTGTGACAGTCTCATGGGGAAGACCTGCTGGGTCATTAGTGGAATTTCACCGCCATATTTTTATTCACTGAGATCCTACAGCAGGCAAGAATTTTACCCAAGGCAACTAGTGTTTAGAATTCTCTCTCTCCTTAGCCGCAGAACCAGATGTGAACAGATATCTTACTGGAACTTGGACAAGTAGGTCCTGAAGTTAAAGACCTACACTCCAGCCTGTGATTTGGTTTAATGAAATAAGCACACATAAGATATTAAAGACCCAGGCTATGATCCTGACTCTTTTATTTGATTGTGGGAAATCTGGGCCTGAGTTTTCTCATCTGTAAAAGGAAATAAGAAAATCTGCCTTTATCTATGTCACATTGTTGTTAGGAAAATCTAACAGGATAATGGATTTGAAAAAAGTAAAAACTGTCATATAGATACATAGCAGTATCTTCCTCTTCCTTATAATTTAATGGTAACACATGTATTTAAATAAAATTAAAACAGTGATCAGTTCATATCACTCTAAAAAGTTATCTATGGTTTACTTCTTTTTTAAAGTTTATGTAATATTTTTAGCCAATTACCAAACATGATTGCAACTTTGTGACCAGAGATATTCATTTTCTTATACTCAGCCTACAGGCAGTATGTGACAAATTAAAATAGAAGGTGACATTGCAGAACATGGTGCTGTGTTCCTGGGCACCACATGGGTTATATTCAGGAAATAAGGCACAGATCGTCTTTATTACCATGCAGATGTTGAAATGCCAGGGGTGGGATTAGGGAGTGTGGAATGGAGATGGGATGGTAGGGGACATTTGCCACAGCTGAAGCCATGTCAAGTCTCAGAATGGGCAAACCTGTTAATGAGGATCCAAGCATCAGTTTCTATTTCTAGAAACACAGCCCAAGGGAAACTTATGTAAATTTTGTTGGATATGAAATCCTTCTTACAAAACAGCATTTTGATGAGTCTAAGGTAAACAGGTCAGACCCATGTTGAATAAATTTCCATTAAAGTGCACATGATTTTAAGAATGGGGGCGGTGAGGAGTTGAGAAAATGAAGGTGATTTTAATTAAATCTTAAATGTGGTTATGTCTTGCCCCCAATCTACACTTGAGATAGCCTTCAGACTTTCTTTTCAAATTGATGAGTCCCATGAAATGAGAGGATTTTGCTGATGACAGCACATTTGGTAGATGGTGGTCTTCAGACCTCCAGCAGCTCTTCTCTGCCTTAGTTCAGATTTCTACAGGCACCACAGGGCTGAAAGGGACCCTCTAATTATGGGCGGGATTAGCACTCAACAGCCCATGTGTTGTTCTCCGTGGCTTTCAGCCCTCGTGGTTTCTCGGTTCCTTATGGTCACTGTGGCCACCTAGAAATTCTTTTCAAGAGCATAATAACCAGATCAGCTGCTGCAGGCTGGAGCTGGGCAGAACAAAGGGAGGCGGAGGGCACTCCAGCAGACCCTGTCTGTTCACAGATCCCAGCAGGCACCCCAGGGTCACATCAGACAAAACCATGGTCCAGCCCCATTTGATAAGGCTCCATCCTGCACGACCCATTGCCCCTACTTAAGGCCTGGGGGATACGCTCCAGTAGCATGCACTCTTTGCCAACAGAAATACTAGCCGTGGAAAAAAATACACCCCCACGCCTTGCAGCAAGCAGGAAGACTCTTCTTGTTAATTTTTCCCCTTCAGATATTTCTCCGTGGAAATCTTTAACATAGATATGGGGAGTTTATTTTTTAGTCTGTTTTTAATATTAATCTTTTGATAGAGGTTATTTTAACCTATGAGTAACAATGGGGGGGGGAAGGGGTGGCAGGCATTTATTTTATTCTGAAATGAGGCAGGGCAGCTCCTCATTCCTTGCTTTGTTCATCAGTTGCATGATGCCACAGCATAGACAGGTTTTCCCTAAGTAGCATCTGGTCCTTCTTGGATGATTCCACAGGCGTTTTGTCTCTTTCAGGTTTTCAATAGTGGCCACTGGGGCAGGCAACCATCTGGTGAGGCGTCACCTGGCCAGTTGGTCCTGCCTGACTGCACACTACCCTGCATTCCCCTGCATCAGATGGCCCCAGTGCCCAATAGGGTCCTTGCTGGGGCTGGACAGCAGGACATGGGGCTTGGCATTGAGATAGGGTCAGGGTTAGTAATGGCACTTCTAGTGAATGGGAAGACTGGATGACAAGGTTTTAGAATGTGGGCTCATGGTCAGCAAAGTTGGCTTTCAATTTTGATTCATATACCTCCTAGCCCAGAGGACATGGGCAGCTTATCTCTCAGCTTTTTGTATCTGCAAAAGGAGGAACATCATAATAATTGGCTTGTTGTGAGGTATTAGTGAGACTACTCTAGATATAAAGGTATATCTTGTATCAGGAAACAAAGGGTACATTTAAATGGTTATAGAGGATGTTTAATAAGGAGACTTTTTACAACACTGCATGCACGGTTTAGGAAAAACATGAAGGAAGGAACCTGTGCAGTATCCCAAGGCTTGTGACATCCTGGAGCTGTTACATGTTAGGGCTCAAGGGCTAAAGTCAGGGAGCAGTTAGGGGAAACCAGAGAGGGAGCTCCAGGGAGAGGGACACCATGACACAATCTGCATACTTTGTTAGAGGGGTGGCAGCCAATGTGCAATTACAAGAGGGGTAGACACTAGGGGGCAGGAGGGTTACCACTCTGAGAATAATCTTAGGCCTCCACTATCCTCACACTCTGAATATTCCACAGGTGCCACCCATTACCCAAACTAAATAGCCCTGACCACATCCCCATTTGCACTCAAGTACTCGTGGAAGGCTTTTTACTCTGGAGATATTTGGCCTAAGAGTTTTTTCGTAGCAAGGGAGCACATGTGGCCCATGCACACAGCAAACATGCTGGAAAGCTGATGCACACAAAAGCAGCCCTAAACCCATGATTGATGGGAGTTAGTGAATGAATACCTAGCTTCCTCAAGCTTCACTGTCTCCTGGAGTTACTTCAGGATTCCACACCAGTTGCCTACAGTGAGAACTCCCTTGATTATATATTCATTCTTGGGTATATATCTAGTCTCTTCCCTGTCTTACTTCCCTGTGTCCTGGGATCTCCTCCCAAATACATGTTAACACTATAATCCACATCCTTAGAGTTGGCTTCTGGGGGCACCCAAATCAAGACAAAACCCACTGACACAGTCTATGTGGGTCAGCCCCCTGTGGTACAGAACAGGGTAGTGGATGATGGAGAGTGGATCTGGGGAGGGACATGGGAGACATCCACATGGACACCCAGCACAGTGCCTGATCTGCCTCACAGTATGGTAGTTAGTAGTGTTAACTTGGCAACAACAGCTGGTGTACAGTCGTTCCCTCATTCTCTTCCTCTTCCTCAACACTTGATACAAAACTTGTGTAAGAAATGGACAAAAGCCCATTCTAGGTGGCATCAAAGGTTAGTGGAAGTTGGGAGATAGTGGTAGGGTTCTAAAAAGGTGAAGTATTAATAAAAACTGGATGGTTTGCCTAATAAAGAACAAGTCTTAAAACTTGAATGAACATAATTTGCATTTCATGCCATTATTAGCATTTGAGAGCTAGAAGGAGGGATCAGCAGAAGTAGAAACCTTAAATTAAAGAAGAAGAAACCCTTAAATTGGAGAACCTAGGCACTAAATCCTACCACTCATAAAAGAGTCCAGATTGGCTCTAAAATGTAGAACCAAATATCCACTATGAAGCACAATAAAACCCTATTTATTATAGTACTTCTGACTATTTTAGGTCCCTATAAAATCTCAACATGTTAGAATTTAAAAATGATTAGGTAAAAGATGAGAAGGGCTTTAACCAAATCATTTATTGGGGCAGTACTAATTCTAAGTCCTATAATAGAGACTGGAATTAATTAGTGCTTAGTCAATATTGGATGGATGGATAGATGGATGATTCGATGGGTTAGCCTAGTATTATAAAACTAAAGGAATGCAACAGCAGTCAAAATACTAATATTCATCCACAGTCTTCCTTGTCTAAAACAACTTTAACACTTTCTCATGGTATGTGTATATGTGTGTGTGCAACATATATATTAACCAATAGAGTTTTATTGGCCAGAATAAGTCACATGGGGAAGTCTAGTGTCAGTATAGGATGGTGCTGCAAAGGGGCCTCATATAAGGAAGCAAGAACAAACTGGAGCCATTATTGCAATCAATTGTCCACATAATTTCTTTCTCCTGTTACAGTGGAGAAGGTGTCCCTCCTCCCTCTGTGCTCTTGAATACTTCTGAGGTCTGACTACCACCTTACTGCCCTTCATCTTGAGAGGCAATGTAGATTTTATCCTGCTGGAGATTTGGATGGATTCCTGCCAGAATCCCTTGGAGTGTTTGAATAAGTGATTTTTCTAGGAACCAACCCGGATCCCCTAAGGCAGAACTTCTAGGGAAAGAGCCTCAAAATCAATATTTTAATTATGCATTTGAAAGAGTAGGTGTGTGTGTTTCACAGGCTTCCATTTCAACACAGCAATAAGACCTAATGATTGGAGGTTGACACCAAGTGCTCCCATTTATCTAATCACTTACTTTTGTTAACTAATATACATGTCTATTAAAGGAGATTATGTCTGGCAACCAACTATAATCCCCATAGATAATTCTCTATGGAGGAAACCATGGTTTTACTTATTTTGGGGGGTAGTGAGAGGGGTTGAGGAAAGTTGCTGTTTTTTGTGAACAGAGGCAAAGATCACATTTCAATCATATTTATAATGTCCATCACATACTGCATAATATTTGGTGAGAAAAGAGTTTGTTGTTTTGAATTATATTGAATTCCTTTACTAGGTTAAAAATACTTGAGCCCATCAAGTCACATGGAATTTAGGACACCTCAGTTAAATTCCCAGTATTTTATCTAATTGAAGACACTGAGCACGTGAATCCTAGGAAATGGGCCTATGTCACTTTTCAGAATGGCCCCAGAGTCCCTAGAATTCCCCTTGGCAATTTGAAGGACTGCCCCAGCTGTGGAGAGAAATGAATTGGCAGTTTTGTTCCACATCTGACCTGGAATGAATTGCTTAAAGATGCTAATTGGATAGGATATTAAGGTATGCAAACATAAGCAAAAACAACAAAGAAAACACTGTAGTCTCCAGTAAGGATGACTATTTATCTTCATTGGTTCTCTGAAGACAAGAACTGTAAAGAACCTCTCTTTTGATGTTAAACTTTTATTTATTCCTTGTGAGATATAATTAACCTTTATACAAAAAGTAAAGGGTAGCATATTTTGTGAGAAAAACCCTAATTGTGTCTACTATCCAAGTTGGTGAAGGAACTATATTACATATTTATTTTTAATGCAGATGAGTTTTCAATTTGAAAATTCACTGTAAGCCACCAGATGACTCTATTAATGAAACATATAGGATAGAATGTAGTAAGGGATCAGAATCAAACATAAAGTGAATTATATTACATAAATTACACTGAGTTTGAAAAATCACAGTAGCTAGGAATCATAGTTATTTTTAAATACTCTTTTCTTAACATTGTTTACAACTGGGGCTTTATTCTAAGAGCTCTTTGATGGTGATTGTGCCCAAGACCCAAACAGATCACTTATGTATAAGGGGACCATATAATTTATAATCCAAATACAGACAGAGAAATGGGTTGCTATTTATAATTAAGTTAGAAGGATAGGTATGAGCTGAAACTATCTTTGGACAATTGGATGCATGGTCACCCTACCTGTGTACTTTATTCCTAGGAGTGTAAGTTCCACCATATATTTTTTGGAGACTTTTATTATGCAAGCTGTTTTGTGATGCAGAAGAAATTAGGCCTTCCTCAAAAGAGAATCTAAACTCTCAAGAGATAAGTAAAAATTTAAAAAATAAGTATGTCCCTCCAAATTCATATGTTGAAATCCTAACCCCCATTATCTTAGAATGTGACTGTATTTGTTGGTACAGTCTTTAAGAAGGTAATTAAGTTAAAATGAGGTCAATAGAGTGGACCCTAATCTAACAGGAGTGGTATCCTTAAAAGAAGATTAGGACACAGGTACACACAGAAGACCATGTGAAGACACAGGGAGAGGATGGCCATCCACAGGCCAAGAAGAGAGGACTCAGAAGAAACCAACCCTGTTTATATCTTGATCTTGTATTTCTAGCCTCCAGAATTGTGAGAAAATGAATTTCTGCTATTTAAGCTACCCAGTCTGTGATACTTTGTACTTTGTAGCTCTGCAAACTAACACAATAGCACTGACTTCATCTAAGTTTGATAATCTGTGTACAGCAGGATGGGGATAAAGTTTCTTTTTAATGAATTCGTGTGACATACTTTTAATGAATTCATGTGACATACTTCTAAGACCATACTTTTAAATTTCTCCAACTTTGGGGAGGGCCTTTAAGCTACAATATTTTGATAACTGAAATGACTCAGTATTCAGAAATATGGTCTCTGAAATATGTATGGCATGAGTTCTCTCAATGTAATGATGTCAGTCCATATAGCTGAGTTAATATGCACAAGGGTGGTCACTTATCTACTTCCAGCAATAACAACAAAAAAGTATTACAAATCTTAATGGCTTAGGACAGCAATTTTCTGGTTTTCTTTTTCTCATGAAGCTACAGATCAGCTGAGCAGTTACGTTAATTTGGACCAAAGTTGGCTGCTTTCTGCTGGACTCACTCTTTTGTCTCTGGTCAGCTGGCAGGTGGGCTGGTCTAGCTGTTCTAGGATGGCCTCAGCCTGGATGACTTGGCTCTGCTGTACATGGTTGTCACCCTCCAGCAAGCTAGCCTGGGTTTTTTATCACAGGAAGCAGAGTAATAGAGCCAGAGAATGTATGGTCTCTTGAGGCCTAGACCCTACACTGACACAACATCACTTCTGCAACATTTTGTTGGCCAAAGCAAGCCCCATGTCCAAACCCAGATTTGAGAAGTGAGGAAAGACCCTCCATATTTTATGGGAGTATCTGTAAAGTCACATTGCAAAGAGCAAGGATACAGAGAGCAGTAAAAACAAACAAACAAACAAACAAACAAAAAAGGGACCATTTTCACAATCTGTCAAAGATAGATTATTCCCAATGTGGGAAGCTTGAACTATAGTATTACTGAATTACCTTAAAAGGGAACACCCAGTGGAATCCCTCATCCAGTGCAGGAATTCCCCCAAATTAAACACAAAAAGACAAAACCAGAAAGAAGAAGAAGAAGAAAAAAACAAAACCAAAAACCTCAAAGAAGATTCCCACCACCTGCATTTGACCTAACTTTTCTCACTAGGCCAAAAAAAAAAAAAAAAGGAAAAAACACTGTAGCTTCCCACTCCTGCCATTCAGGGCTCAGTTTATCTGGCTTCAGCTATGAGTCACAGCTGACTGAGGGGTGGGGGTGGGTCATGAGTCATGGCCTAAGACAAAGATAGAATTTGATGGGGGTGGACCAGAAGGCAGCACAGAAGACACTGCAAGTTCAGGCATTATCTCAGCATTTAGGGTGATTTCTCCTTTCCTGCAGCTGGGGAAGCTGGGCAGTGTGCCCGCTTCTGAAATCTCACAGTGGAGATGCCACACAAGCCCTGTGCAGCTGGGTTTGGGGGACTTATACCTTTGTGTTTCTGAGAGAGTTGAGTGGCTGATTTCAGAAGTGTTAGTATCACTGCCCTGAATGTGCTCCAGTTAAACTAACTCCCTTCCATCCCTGTGTGCCTGTTCAGTAGACCATTTCATCCTGCCATTCCCAGGAGTGAGTTACCTGGTCAGTTTGAGAAGTTAATATTTAGAAAGTCTAGTGGTTGCATATGATTTCCTGCATGAAAGACATTATAATAAGCCAATGTTATCTATTGACCCACTTCCACATATATTTGCATTTGACAACTTTTTAAGAAATTCTTTGGCTCAATGACAGTTTAACTCAAGTCACTATGGTAGGAATTATTTTCAGCTATTGCTCTCTTTTTAATTTTGGCTGCACAGTAACCTGCTTAAAGTACATAAATATTTGTGCATCTCGCCTCAAGAAATTAACATGTCTTCTACCCTGAGGTAAAGATTAAATGAAAATTCTGTCACCTCAAAATAAATCTGGAAACAGAACTCCTGAGTATTTTCCAAATAAGGTGATTACTAGCCTAAAGATGCTGAACTTTTAGATGACTATCCTATAAACAAAGGCAACGCACGGTTGGCTCCCATTCAACCTGGTCCACAACATCCTTCATTACAGGACATGGCATCATTTTGATTCACAGCAGGATAAAAAGAATCTATTTGTATATTTGGAAGTTCGAATGAGGATTTCCTGAGGTCCTGGTGATGTCATTTCTGCCTTACAACAACCTTGCCTTTACCACCAGAGTTAAAACCAGGTCATCATTTCCATGTAAGTGTGTGCACATGTGTGTGCATGTGCACACACACACACACACACACAGATATACTTCATTTCAGAGTCTAATTAAAACCCAATCATATGTAATTTTCTCCTAGATTAATGCTGGCATTAAATCAAGATTTCAGCTTAGAAGGAAAATGCCTTAAACTAATCATACTATACTTGCATTGCCTGCTAATGAGAGAATGCCTTTTGTTAAATCATTTAGAACACATGTGCCCTGGACACAATATATACTGGGGACAGAAACAGAAAAATGTTGGTTGCTAGTGTCCAGGAAAGATGCCACTGGCCTTATTAGTTTCTTCCCCACGGAAATAGTTGCAAACAGAAAATAATTTATAAACTGTTGCTTTCCTGTGATTGAGTTTCCCAAAGGACCACTTAGGGTATTATCACTGATCCATGATCATCTCACTATGTTTTCACTGCTACTAATACTGTCAGCCCTGCAGAGACTGTGAATTCCACCAAAGGATGACCCGCAGGTTTAGACACGGGAGGATGTATACCTCTAGCCCTGCCTGAGGCATAGAGACTGGACTTGGGGAGGCCAGGATGAACAAGAGGCTGATTGCAAAAACCCCACAGGGTGCCACTATTTGTAGCCTCCATGAATGGCAATAGTCCTGAGGGGTGGTTGGAGCAGATACTATGGGTACCCCAACCATGCCCCTTGCCTTTACTCCTTCAGGGCACAGAAACCCAACTTCTTCTTTGCCCTAATGGCCCCCACAGCCATCAGCTTAGACACTCACATGGCAGGCCAGAAGTGAAGGGAAATTAACACTTCGTGGGAGCAGCCCTAGGTGAATGACCGACAGGACATGATACATATATACCTCCATGCCCTTACCACCACTCAGGTGAGATAAATCCAAGCCATATACTTCACACCCTTTCCCAGTGGTCTCCAGCAGGACCACGTTCCAACTGCTCACAGTAGTAGCTGGTTCAATGAAATGCCCTTTATGGGCTGCCTGTCTTTCCCTCCTTTATATCTGTATTTCTTTTACTTCCCCCAAAAAACTGTTTGCTATTGAATTATTATCTCAGGGATTGCTTTTGGGGAACTTAATCTAAGAGAGGAGCAAACTCAATTGAGACCCCCTGTTTTACGTAACTTTGGAGAACTGATAGAACATCCTGACATCAGGAGTATATCCCATGATATGTTTGGATCCTGCCTTTAAGGAGACAAAACTCACAACAACACAGTTGCTATTCCACATTACAGGAGATACATCTCCTTACTGTCCTGTTTGTGCCTTTACACACATGCCAGCTTGCTCATCATGCAGAGTAGTCCCAGAAGGAAGGCAGTATTCTATAGCTCTGATCTTTCTTTTTTTTTTTTTTTTTTAAATAAAAACAATCTTTATTGTTTGACCCCCCCACCAGCTTTATTAAGATATAATTGACATATAACATTGTATAAGTCCATGATGATTTCATATGTGTCTTTCCAAGGCAAAGAAGACTCAGCTTACCTAATTTTTCCATGAGGCCTGATGCTGCTTTCCTGAGCCCCAGATTTCCCTCTGTTTTTCATATACAATGCATCCTATTGCTTTGCTTATATTCTCATTGCCAAAGTCAAAACAGTTCTTCTGAAAGATCACATCATGTCACTCGATGTAGAAGTGATCATGTCACTTCAACTTGGCAGAGATTCCCTTGGCCCAAGAATACAGCCATTAAATTCTAACTAAATATTGAGGAGGGCACCTTTTGGGATGAGCACTGGGTGTTGTATGGAAACCAATTTGACAATAAATTTCATATATTGAAAATAAATTCTAACTATGGTCTGCAAGTCTCTGGGATGATATGATTCCTGGACACCACTCCAACATCACTTCCTATCACTTTCCTTTCCACTCCTTGCTTTTATTTGAAAATGCCAACATGTTCCAGTTTCAGGATTTAGCATTCGCTGTTCCCTATGCTTGAGGCACTCTTCCCCCAGAGGTACATGAGTCTATCTGACTTTGGCCTTTGTCGACCAGTGCAGCACCCCTTAATTCTTTATCCCGTGCCCTACTGATTTCTCTTTATAGCTGTCAGCCCCACTTGGCATCATATGAACTTGTTTGGTTGTTTTTTGTTGGTCTTCCCACTACCATATAAGCTCTACCATTACATCACTGACACCATGTGCCTGGAGCACAGAAGATGCTCAATTTATAACTAGCTGACTGAATATATGATGTTAACTTTAAGAGGACCTCAGAGTGATCTATCAATATTTTTACCAGAATAATAATATGTAGTCCAGATTTTTTTAGACTGTATATTGCTCTATATGGATTCTTAACTTTTTAAATGATTAACTCCTTACTCTCCAAAGATACATATTCCCTGTTTTCCAGTTTGGTCTTTTTTTTTCTCTTTGGTTATTCAGTCCCAAGTGAGGAGAATGTCTAAAACTGGAGATGGATTGATTGATAAAGTAACAAAGAGCAAAATGTGTACTTCGAACTCAGCTACTAGCATCTATGTCCATCCATTCAACAGATATTGACTGAACATATATATGCCAGGTACTGTGGTACATGCAAGGGATGTATTGGGGAATACAATAACCAAATATCTCTGACCTGAGGGAGCTTATATTCTGAAAGGGAAACCAACAAGAAAATATAAACATAATAAATAAGGAAATTATTTCGTATATTTGAAGGATATGCTAGAGTGGTCACAGGAGGCCTCAGTGAGCACTTGACTTCCATGCAGAAACTTGAATGAGTATGAAGCCATGCTCATGTATGTGGGAGGAGCATTCCAGACACAGGGAATAGCCAGGGCAGAGGCCTGAAGTGTGAGCATGCCAAATGTGCAGAGAGAGAGCAAGCCAGAGAGCATTGCACAGGGGAAGAGTGATAGGAGATGATGCATAGAAGAAATGCAAAGTAGGTCACACAGATCCCTGGAGGCATTAAAAGAACGGATTTTCACACAAGCTGATAATTTTTAAAAGGCAATAAAATAATAGCTGTTGCTGGTCCATTCAACTAAATGATATTTCCCGATTGCTTCATATAAAAGGCTATTCCATTAAAAAACAGTATGTTAACACTATTATTGATAATTACTTTATTATATTATTGTTTCTTAACATGATTGTTACCATATTTTTCTTAATTGCACAGTGGTAAAGTGCTATTATTGATGATAAATGCAAAAAGGAAAAAAATTACGAAATAAAAATTAGAGAATGAAAGATTGTCTCTTTAATTTTTTAATTATAATTGCGTTATTGAGATCTAGTTCACAGACCATTCAATTCATCCAATTAAAGTGCACAATTCAGTAGTTTTTAGTATATTCACAGAGCTGTACAACCATCATCAATGATCAGTTTTAGAACCTTTCCACCCCCCCCCAAAAAAAATACTCGTTAATAATCAGTCCTCATTTCCCCCGTTAGCCTTAAAACTAAGAGTCAGTTACTTTACCAGCAAAAAATGAGTGTATTTGGGAATAACAGAAAATTGGAATTCAGGACATGCAAGCTATGGCAAAACCATAGGCAAGAAAGAAGGGAAAGGTCATTTTATGGAGAAAAAAGAGGAAGTTGGGAGGAGTTGTTTTGAACAGAAATCCATTGGGGGAAAACACTAGTTCATGATGATGATGGTTTCTCATTGACTGAGTTGCAGGAGTTTCTTATAGGAGGTGCACTGTACATCTTTCCCTTTGGGGGCCTGTAATTAATGGTTCTGTCCTGTTGAGATTCTTCTGTTGAAGTCTATAGCTAACAGTTCTTCCCGTAATTGACACTGAGTGGTAGGTCTTCCACTTCTAGCCTCTGGACTCTAGTGAGGTGTCCCTTTATTAATTTTTCACACCCATCAACCCCTCTTTTCAACACTAGACAGCCACTAATCTACTTTCTGTCTCTTTGGATTTGTCTATTCTAGACACTTCATATAAATAGAATATGTGGCATTTGAGTCTGGCTTCTTTGCCTGTATGATGTTTTCAAGGTTCATCTATGCTGTAGCATATCAGTACTTCATCTCTTTTTATGTCTGAATAACATCCCATTGTATAGCTATACCCCATTTTGGTTATCTGTTCATTGGCTGATAGACATTTGGGGTTTTGCACCTTTTCACTTTTATGAATAATGCTGTTGTGAATATTTGTCCATAAGTGTTTATGTGGGCATGTATTTCATTTCTCTTCAGTGTATATGTAGGAGTAGAATTCAGTGGCTCTTAAAATCCATGGTAAGGGACTAATATTGCTAAGATTAATTGATAACTTTTAAATCTGGGTTGATCAATCAATTAGTAAAGGACTACTAAAAGAATGATTTAGGGAACAAATCAGATTAGGAGAAACCATCAAAATTGATCTACATGTCAAAACAAGTAGATTAGCTAATAATGCTTTTCAGGGCTAGATACATTTTGTGCAAAATTGTACGGAAACGTTGGGAAAATACACACACACACACACACACATTCATTCATTCATTCCACCATAGAACTAAGGCAAATAGAGAAGAGGGGTTTTCTTGGCCACTGAAGCATTTTGTTTTGTCAAGTGAGTTTGTAGAAGACAAGACATAATTTGTGGTGGGCCAGTGAGCTGGCAACACTGACCAATGCTGTCATATTGCCAGGCAGAGAATGACCATTTCTAGAAGGGTCATGAATTGGAACAACAGGGCTCCATAGGGAAAGATTCATCAAACCATAAATACCCCAGGTGCCTCTTATGACTGCACTGAAGAAGCATGAACCAAGGAAGCTTAGGGGACTTAAAATCTCGTTGAGAAACAAAATTATTAGAGGTCAAAGCCCTCTTTGGATGTCACGAATTGTTTGCAGAGTCTGAAAGAATTTTCATCTGAGGGTACAGTGCCAGCTTGTTCTTAAAAGTATAATTCACTCTGCCCTAAACTGCTTCTTTCTCCTGAAATCCTCCCAGGGCCCTGAGGTTTCCCACCGCCAGGAATGCTCACAGCATGGATGACTGACACCCAGGGAGTTTGGGAACTGAGGAGGTGAGGAGATCTTGGCCGCAGAAGTCTGACTGTCCTGCTTTTGTGGTCTTGAGTCAGACTCCAGTGTGCGTGTGGCTAGAGTGCTGTGGTCTAATAGGTCATACCCTCCAGCATGTCTGACTCAGGGTGATGAGTGTCCCCTGCTCTTCTCAGTGCCATTGGGAGCTAGCCCCCACTCACCCAAGTGGAGGCAGAGGCAGGGATGGCTGCTGGCTTCAGAGCAGGAAGGTGGGGTGGTGGAGGAGTCCAGGGACTGACTGGGGATAGCCAGAGCTCACCAGTTCCAAAGGAGATGTTTACCCAACAAGACCCGAGGCCCCGTCTCTCATCTCTGCCATTCCTACCCCCTTCTAGGGTATATTTCCAGAGACCAGCAATCTATAAAGTAGACAAAACAGCTTTTTTTCTGGTCACCTGCTGCAGTACAGCTTGTTTACTCTTAAAATTGTCCAGGGATGTGAAAGGTCCAAGTTTTCTCTTCACCTGTCCTTAACAGAATCAGAAGCTGTGAGGTACAGGTCACAGTCTCCTTATTAAAAACCTTTCTCACTGCATTGAAATCTCTCTCTTTAAAGAAGAGCTTCACTCATATTGGTCACACCTCTCTGAAATTGTCCTTGCCACCAAAGCTTTATAAAGAATAGAGGAGATGAATGGAGAGTCTTTCAGAGCTGTTTCTTCCCTCTTCTTCCCTTTTTTCTCTCTGAACTGAACATCAAGAAGTTTGAGGCTAAAAAAGATTTTAGATTTTATATCATACATTCTTCTCATTTTCTGGGTAAAACTGAAGCCCAGGAGAGTCAAAGTGACTAGAGCAAGGCCAAAGATACAGTAGGCAATGGAGCAGGGCTTGGAACTCTCAGCTCCTGCCCACCCTGCCCCTCCTCAAGTCACTAGTCTTTCCACATACTACAGTCAGCCAAGAAGATGGATCAGTGGCAAAATCCTCAGAAAATATTTGCCCTGGGTTTCCAAGGTTGCCTCATCCTTGCTCCCCTTTTCTCACTCTACCCCTTGCCAGAGCATGAGGTAGCTAAGAATGACAATGACCACATTCTGTAGTTAATTCTGATGGCTTGTTCTAAAGTTTGTTGGCTCATCAGTATATTGTTGAAAAAGAAAATTTTTCCTTGTAGGAATACTGAAAGCTATAGGCAAATTTCTAGTATCATAACAAAATATTATATAACACAGCAAAAGTAGGGGGTGTCATTCTAAACCAGCATGAACGTAACAGTGCCTTCTAGGCACAATTGATGGAGTCAGTTGTGTGTTGGTAAGCACTGATCACCTGGCTTACTGAAACAAAAAGCCTTGATCTACAGAATTTGCTGATTTCCATGGTGTATGTATTTCCACTATGGCCAACCTCAGTGGATCAGTATGGTTTCACTGAACTCAAGTGGGGGAAAAGATATGCAGCAGCACACTGTTATCCACCATAAAATTGACATAAATAACCTCAAGAGCATAAATAGTAAGTTAATTAGGGAATGATTTTGAGTATGTACTGCCTTTGTTTTTAATGTTACTTGTTTCCCTGTAGATTCAGAAGTTTAATTTTTAATACTAACTTTATATACTGGCTTGAAAAGGGCTGAACATTGAGCAACTAACTCTCACTGACAGGTGCAGGCTGGCTTTAGCACAGCACTCGAAACACCTGCTCCAAACTTTGTTGACTTAATTCAGTAGCCTGCAGGGCTGCCTTCATGGGAATATGTAAACGCAAACCATACATAAACTAAGGACTCTTGGCCTCTTTGTTTTTATTCATAAAGTTACTGACCCTCACTAAAACTGTTTTTCCCTGAAAAAGATGCAACAAACCATAAGGCAGAAGTAAAAACTGTGGTTCTAGACACAGTCCATCTCCCCACTTCCATCCAGTTTGGTGATTTACATGCCACACCTCAGCTCTAAGTGTGATAATAACAAGGAATAGATAGGATCTATTCTCTTGTGACTAAGTCTTATCAAAGAGTGAAAGCACAGGATTATACATTCTAAAACCTTCATGCATTCTCTCATCTAGTTCTGACAACAGTTTCTTCCCATTTTAAAGAAGAGGGGTTTGAGGCTTTGCAAGTTGAATTACCAGAATTGTAGCTATTAAAAAGCCTAGCTAAAATTTAAACCCAAGGCAGTTTGATTTAGACTAAAGTGTTATTCAAGAGATTGAAGGTGAATAAGAGCCTAAAATAATTCCTACAAGGACTGAAGACAAAGACACTGTGAAAACTGCTGTTCATGAGAGTTGGACTTAAAGTCATGATGCAGTAAAAGCTGTCATTAAAGTAGAATAATAGCCTTATGAAGCTATAATGTGGCCAGGGAGGAATGAGAGAGAGTATCAGTTATCTGTTGTTGCAGCAGTGCTGTAATAAAATTTCAGTAGCATTCAACAGTAACTATGTTCAAACATTTCACGTCAACTCCAGGTAGCCTAATCTCCAATGGTCTTTGCCTGGGATTGCTCCCATGTGTGGGGTTAGCTTGGCTGTTGCCTAACCCACGATGACTTTGGCTGGAGTGACTTGGCTGTGCTTTAAATTTTCCTTATCTTCCAGGAGGTTAACCAGGGCATGTTCTCATGATGACTGTATAGGCACAGAGCATAAGCATAAACATCAGACCTCTTGAGCCTTGGCTTAGATCTGGTATGCTATCTCTTGTGCTTTCTATTAGCTAAATCAAATCATGAGGACAACCTATATTCAAAGGTTGGTAAAAATCAGATTCCATCTCTATAGTGAAAGGAACTGGAAAGTCACATGGTAAAGGGCATGGGAATAGAGAGAGGTAAAGAATTGGCACCATTGTGGCTCCTGGGTGGCTCAGTCAGTTAAGCGTCTGACTTTGGCTCAGGTCATGATCTCACGGTTTGTGGGTTCGAGCCCCACATGGGGCTCTATGCTGACAGCTCAGAGCCTGGAGCCTGCTTTGGATTCTGCATCTCCTTCTCTCTCTGCCCCTCCCCTGCTTGCACTCTGTCTCTCTGTCTCTCTCTCAAAAATGAATAAACATTAAAAAATAAAGAATTGGTACCATTAAGGCAATGTATCAATCAAGAGGTAAGTAGGGTAGTCAGTGGAGAATGTGGAGTGATCACCTCCTGGAGCTTGTACACTACCATACTTCATGAACTCTGTTCCCTGCTACTTACTTTTAACCAGGCTTTGACTAGTCCTGGGCCAGTAGCACGATACCTTGAAAGGATTCATGAATGTTGAGTCCTGGACTACATCAACATCTTAATAACTGAAAATCTAGATCACTGATCTGGGGCTGAAGCTCTGAGCTCCACCCATCTACAACTTCATCATGAAGGCTTTGCTGCTGACAGCATGTACTTATTCTCTAAATAAGATTCTAAATTGTGAATATGTGAAAAGGGGTGTGAGCAGGACTGCATTCCTGAATTCTCCATTATGGTCAGTCAATAACCCCGTTTTCCTTCTTTCCATGTATCTTGTCTGCCCTTCAACATCTTCTTTCCCTCTTCATTGCCCAGCTCTTCTGCCCATTGAAGCTAATATATATGGACTATATCCAAAGGCTTCAATGCCCACTGGCTTCCAGCTGGGATGACTAAAGAGGAAGACCCAGGAGGCCTAAGAGGTGGTGGAGAATTAGGTCAGGATATTTATGCCCCTGATTCTCTCCTTGTGAGGTCACTTTGGCTTTCTGAGCCTTTTGAACTGACCTAAATGACTCACTCTTGCTCTCTTTCCAGATCCTGGAAACCATTCACTCCCTTCATTCTTCTTGGCCTAGGCATGACAACAGCCCCAGGTTTCTGCATCATCTTTACTGTTCCCTCAACATGTTACCTACATATTTATAACTCATCCCTTTATCAATAACCCTACTTCAATTTTCCTAATTTGAGATTGCTTTCTGTTTCCTGTAGGAATCCCACTTGATATACTCTCACATAGAGAAAACAATGCTTCTGCAATAGAAATGATCTAAGATTCCATCCTATCATGTATCCTGCTCAAAATGCAGAGTATCCATATGATACACAACTGTTATTTGATTGTGTCCAAATATAGTTTCTCTTAGTCCAAAATCTTATGAACTAAACATATTTTCTCCTCACTCCCATTATATGATGGTACAAGAGAAATAAGATTAACCATAATAAATAGGAATAATGGAAGACACATAGCAGCCATTTGTCTACTCTCTCTGGGGAAACTTCCAAGGATCTGGAGATACAGAATATTACTTTATTAGACACTCATTCTGTTCTCTGGAGACTGCTTACACATTGTTCTCCAACATCCTTGGATCTCCTTCCAGGATATTCTTATTTGTCCATTATATTCTTTGGTCAAATTTAATGGGCACTAGGGAATATGCTGCCCTTTGGGCCTGTGCAACTTTTTGTCAGCCTGCTTCCTGACCATAAATGATTGGGAGACCAGAGTTGTTTTAAACTTCAGTAGTCACAGACACTTTTAGACAGGATTTACAAATCTTTGGCAGTAAAATTTTCTCAACAATTCAGTAGGCCTCTAATTCACTTGCTTCCAATAAGTTCTGTATATCAGTATATTTAAAAGAACTGTAAGTATTCTAAAATGCCTATTGCCTTCTCAGCATATACCATCTAGCTTTTTATTTATTGAGATTAGTGGCTCTAGTTAGAAGGTGACACTTAACAAACAAACAAACAAACAAACAAACAAACAAACTCTTTGCTCTGAAAGATCTTACTGGTAAAATTGTCCATAAAAAACCCTTTAAATCCTAACCTATGTGGTTAGGGATTTCAAATCCAGCTTTTCTCACAGTGCAGGGCTCCCAGTTTCTACACTATTACTGTCTCCTTCAATTCTACGTATGCACCAGTCAGTTCTCTCTGAAATCACCCCTTTCAAATCTTTGACCCCTTGGCAAATCTAGATACAGATAAGTGATAGAAAAACTAAGGTTCTGTTTTTCAGTGTCTTTCCTGAGTTTCTGACTTAGAACCAAATGGTCTGGTACCAAGTAAGCTTTCTCAGATGATAGTTTTACCAAATATTTGATTCCCTAGAAACATGGATCCCCATGTTTGTAGTCTCTGATATTTCATTACTACATACCACCAGTCACTAAACCAAAGCTACATATTTTAGGTGTGTGTCTTAGTCATTGGTGGTTGCTATAACAAAATACCATGGGCTAGGTGGCTTATATATTTTCTTCTGTTTTACGTAGGCTTCACACCCAGTGTGGGGCTTGAACTCATGACCCTGAGATTAAGGGTCACACACATTACTGACTGAGCCAGTCAGGTGCCCTAACTAGGTGGCTTAAACGAAAAAATTTATTTCTCATAGTTCTGGAGAATGGAAGTCTAAGATTAGGGTGCCAGAATGGCTAGGTTTTGGTGAGACCCTCTTCTGGATCACAGACTTCTGTTTCTTGTGTTCTTACATGGCAGAGTGCACAGAGAGGAAGCAAGTGTTCTCCTGACTCATAATTATAAGGTCACTAATCCCATTCATGAGGGCTCTACCCTCATGACCTCATCTAATCCTAATTACTTCCCAATAGTTCCACTTCCTAATACTGTCACATTTGAGGATAGAGTTCTGACATACAAATTTGGGGGGACACAAAACATTAATAATTCTGACATTGGCATAGTGCTACCCTGTGTTGTTGTTACAAAGTAATCCTAAAACCACAGTTTATTACCATGGCAGAGCTCTCTTACTCATGCTACATGTCCAGCAAAGATGTTCATTGCATACCACCCCATGGTGCCATAGCAGAGAAAGAAAATACATGGAACACTCACTACTAGCTCTTAATGCTTGACCAGAGTGATACTCATCACTTCTATATATATATATATATATCTCATCAGTTAAAAAAACTCAGATGTGGTTTAGGCAAGGTGGGTAAGTGTGTGGAAATTGCATGAGCACCTCCACTTTGATCACATTTGCATAAGGCATATCCTTATGGCATATGACATAGTTTACATCCTTCTAGAGCACAGCTCTACATATATTTTTTCAGTACTAATTGCCTATTTAATATCAATTAGATGATGCTGAGAATTTTACGCAAGAGTATCACTAATAAGGAGAACAAAGAACTGCAGCAATTGTCTCTGTGAAGTAGGTGTCTGATTTTCAGGAAGTAGTGAAATAACTAACCATCAGGGCTTATTTCTGATTCTTTACCAAGATTTACAAAGCCTGTGTTGATACCTCCCACATCATCTCCCACACCATTTGGGGAGTGGGGGGAATAATATTCAAAATAATAACCAGTTCGGCATGGGGACTAGCTGGTCAGAACAGATGTGGCCCTATCAGAATGGATGCTGGCTGTAAACACCTGCTGTGTTTATGCCAGTGTGTGTTGGTGGCTGTCATCCTGGCTGTCCTCCCAAGCACCAGCAGCATCTTCAACGTGCCAGACTTCAGCATATCCACCTTGGCTTTGCACACACTGTGCCCCAGCATGAAGTTCTTGTGTTTATCTGGAGAAACTCTCCCGGTCCTCTTTCATGTCTGAGTTTCAATATGATTTCCCTGGGGAGGACTCACAGTTGCCTCCTCCCAGCTCTTTGTTTCCCCCTCCTGTTTTTGACAGAGTGCTGCATATGCTTTCTGTTATATTAATCATTGCACCATGCCACTATTAATAATTTTTACATCTTGTGACCTTCACTAGATTCTGAGCTCCTCTAAAAAATCATACTGGGGCATCTGGCTGGCGAGTCAGAGGATCATGCGACTCTTGATCTCAGGGTTGTGGGTTCAAGTCCCTCGTTGGGTGTAGAGATTACTAAAAAAAATAAATAAATAATAAGCGTGGCTGGGTGGCTCAGTCATTTGAGTGTCCAACTTTGGCTCAATTCATGACCTCACAGTTTGTGGGTTCAAGCCCCTGAGCTGACAGCTCTGAGCCTGGAGCCTGCTTCGAATTCTGTATCTTCCTCTCTCACTGTCCCTTTCTCTTCCTCCCCCTCCCTCCTTCTCTCTCTTTCTCTCTCTGTCAAAAATAATAAATAAGCATTAAAAATTAAAAAAAATAGTAACAATAATGATAGATTATATTTACTGAATATATACTATGTATATAGGTATATAGGTATACTATGTATATAGAATAGCTACTATTCTAAGTGCTTTATATGCATTAATAAATTTAATCCTCAAAAAACTTTCTAATTATCTCCATTTTGAAGATGAAGAAACTAAGGTATAGTGAAGTGGATTACTTGTCCAGGGTTAATTTTGTCATTCTGAGCACCTAGCACAGCCTCACACACATGAGGCTACTGAATAAATGGATTCCTACTGCCTTTACACTTTTTCTGTCTTTCCCCCCATTTATTGTATGAACTTTATCCTATTATCATGTCTCCTCCATGTGACACTGCTCCCAAGATCTGCCCACTGTAGAAACTCTTGCTACAGGTTATATCCTATTATTAAATTTAAGTTTCAGTCTTGATATCTGGCCTTCTCAGTGAAACTTTTAGTACAAAACCACGTCTTCTATTTTGAATACTGCTTATTACAGAACATACCAGAAATTAGGAGTTCCAAACAGTGCTTGTTAACTGATCATTTAGGAATGATTTGAATTTCTCACTTTTTTGTTTGGGGTAGCACCAATAGTATATATATAATCCCTATGCAGAACTCATGGTGACAGTGGAATTTTATACAAGCTGGAAAAATATGGTAATTGGTTTTGTACCTCATTCCCCTGAAAGTAATATTGGGAATGAGCCTCTGGGCCTCACACAGAGGGCAGCAGATATACTCCCATAATACAAATCACTTCTTGATATGTTGCAGGAAGATTCTGGAAAATCTGATAATCATTTGGATTTCAAAAGGGAATGAAGAGTATGGATACATAAAGTAAGATTAGTGCAATCCATAGAAACCGAAGCCTAATAAACAGTGGCTTAAAAACATAGAAGTGTATATTTTTCCTTCAAATTTATAACTTTTGGACATAATTGAGTCTTATAGTATGATGCTCCCTCATGTCAGAGACTCAAGACTTTTCTGTTTCTTTTTGTTGGTGTTGTTCTATTGTATATGGATGCGATTCACAAGGTCAAAGGTGACAATGGGAACTGTGGGAGTTTCCATTTTTCCTGACACATCCCAGCTGGCATGCTAGAAGGCAGGTCAGAAGATACGCCACAAATGGGCACATACTGCTTCCAGTTACATGTCCAGACATAGCTGAGTCACGTGGCCACTTAGCCACAAGAGAGGTTGGGAAGTGTAGTTTTTATCCAGGAAGTCATTCACCTAGCTAAAATGGGGTGTCTGTCACTGAGGAAGAAGGTGAAAACAGTAGGGAGAAACTGGTAGAGTTCAGATTCATCAGGAAAGGCATCTCTTTTTGCTCAAGGCTGATTGTGTCCATCTGAATATGTTGGTGTCTCTTCCAATGTAACTAGGTCGAACAGAACTATATCTCAAGCTTCCTTCTTGTAAGCTTTGACATTCAAACTGTTATAAATATTTTGTTAATCTTTGCTTTATTTTATTGCAAGATACGTTAGAAAATGCACTATTGAAGTGAACAACTTAAAAAAAATAAAATTCAAAGTAGATTGGCGATTTGTTGCATAATTGATAAAGAACTAAATTGAATTACCACTGTAGATTTTTAACCATTGGAATGCCTTCTGCTATTCTACACTGTCAAATAATCTGGATATTTTTAGTGGGACCAGTAAATGTATATACTGTCCTGAATTCCACAATGAGACTGGTGTTATTATGCTCAACTGTGAGGATTATTATTATTTTCCATATGTTAAAGCCTCAATCTGTGTTTTTAATGATGTCTCATGTGCAAATCTTTCTTTCCAAAGCAAAAATTAGCACTCAAATGCCACTAAATACATCCTCTTAAATGCCTATAGGGACAGCATATCCACACTCAGGCAGACCCCAGTTGTTGACTTGCAAGGAACACATGCATAAAATTTTATCAATCACTTCTCCATCCCAGCAGAACAGATGGCTTTTCCCACCATTCTCTTGATGGCTCTTGAAGCAGTGCTGGGGCTAGGTCTCTGGGTTTTTTATACAAAATGACAAATATATCTTCACAATGAAAACTGATCGCTGGTCTCCTCCTATAAGCTACTAGGAAGATTCAGACTTTATTAAAACACTACCAGAGGCATGAGAATATATCACAGAGATGAATTCCAGAAGATTTCACAAGTATGTTTATTAAGCTCCTACTCTTGCAGAAACTATTATTTACCAGACACTGTGCTAAACGGCTGATATACATTATCCTGAGTCATTATAACAGTATTAAAGGAGAGGCGTTGTTACTGTCTTTCACAGATGAAGAAATGATGACTCAGAAAGGCTAAGCAAATTTCAAATGCCCTAACTTAGATAGTAAGGAGTGGAATCAGTGCCTTTCATTCTGTTCAACTCTATCCTATGCATATCCTATGGACTCTTGCATCCAGGAAATATAAACAAAGTATGTGGCTTTCCAACTTAACAGATTATGTAACTGAGTACCTTTCAGTAATAAAAGTCACAATTTCTTTTGCAAAAAAACCTGTAATTACATGTTAAATTATTATTATTCCCCATCTTGCATGGGATTTGCCAGCCATTTATTACCAGCTATGTAAACAGTACTTCTTAGAGACATTATATACACTATATAGAATTGTGTTTTAAAAACAAGATATTTCAATGGAAAGAAATATGTGGCCCTGAAACTTAGAATATAATGTTAATGTATTTGAAAGAACAGAGACATATATAGCAATACATAATAATGATCAAAGGATGAACTAGAGAGAGTAAGGAATTAAATACACTTTTCTAATTTCAGTATGTTCCATGGTAAGCATGTATTAATAAATGGAGAGAATAAAATGCATCATTTACAGAAGATAAGGACCTAGAAATAAATCTATCACAGACATGTAAGCATTAACAAAGAAGCTTTCAGAATTTCATGGCATCACAAAAAAAATTGGATGGAATGTCTGCCATTATCTAGCAGACTCTTTGCTCATCAGTTTCATAGATTTTCTGACCATTTTGTTGACTTCTAGAAGATTTGAGGTCTTGCTTGTTCCATTGAATAGAATGTAAAGGAAAATAGGGAAATCCAAGAAGCTAGGACTTTAGGGTGCACCTAAACAGCCACCTCATCAGGAAAACAGGCAGGAAACAGATGAAATGAGAATTACCAGCCTCATTATCAGAGAATAAGAATGAATTCTAGATCTAAGAATCAGGATGGATGGAGGCTGGGGTCTGGGGATTACATGATTCTTGTAAGGGATACTAGCAAAAAAACCCAAAACAATCATTTTATGAGCTAGGGCACCTCAAAATGAAATGTATTGGGAGCCCTTGCTTAGGGAAACTGAAACAGAGTAGAATGCACCAGGCTGTTTTGCTGTGAGCTCACTCACCTAGTTTGTGTGCTTCCCTGGACCTGTGTACATTGGGATTTAGTTCACAGACTTGTGTGATGTTGTACAAATCACTTGACCTTTTGTGCCTCTTCCTTTATTTTGAAAATGATTAGCCAGACCCATCTATAAGATCCTTTCCATCTATAAGAGCCCACTGTCTCATCCCTAATAGCTTCTTCCCCACATATCACATTGAGAAACACATCCTCTCTGGGTTTAATTTTAAAACGTAAGCACCATCAAGTGAAATTATAGATGCTTGAGCACACAACCTTCAAAATACTGAATTTCTGAAGCATACTAAATTTCTGTAACCTCCTTACACTTAGCTGGTGTGGTCAGTAAGGACTCTGTCCGGTGACAGTGGCTGTTTCTGACAGAAGGTGGCTGGGTTCTGCAATGCAGAAGAGAATATCTGAGAATCCAGTGGGTGGAGGGGCCAACTGTTCCTGGGACAATGCTTCACCGGTTTTCAGTGGCTCACACAGTGAAAGGAAACCTCTAGCATTTCATAGGATAAGACGGGACAATAATTATGGTGACTAAAATAGCACCAGGTTGAGCTGACGATTTGGAAGATGGTGCCCATTCAAAGTGAAAGAGAGGTAAAAGACACTGGCCAGAAAGGGTAGGGAGGCAGTTTCCCTGAAAGACCTGAAAATGAGCAGCAGGGAAGATAAAAGGATAGGAGCTATGCACAATAGCATATTCTTCTCCTAACCACCTAATTCTCCAGCTCTGTATTCATCACTGTCAGGCTCTGCAGAGCCCTCAATGAGGGCTTTATGTTGAGCCTCATTATCGGCTCAAAGATAGAGGGCACGCCATGCAAATGAAGCCAAACCCAAGATAGGCTGTTAAAATACTGCAATTTGTCAGCATTTAGATAAACAAATGAAGGGCATACTGTGTGTGGGAGGTGGACCCCCGGGAGCTTTCAGGGTATTTTGACACTTGTTGTGAGAAATATCTCCAAGTTCCCCACACTGGCTCCCTCCTTATCATTTAAAAGGAGGAAAAAGAGTTGCTAATTTACTTATGACTAAGATAGTGGGGAGACTGGGGGAGTCTCTGCTTTCATCCATTGGTACTTGGTTGTTGATTAATGTCCTTCTCATTAGTCTCAGCTTTCCTTTCCATTTGCTGCTTGCACAGCCTCTAGGAGGAGGGGACTGTTAAGCCTCTAGGAGTGGTTTTGGGGAGAAACACACGCATGTGCCCACACACACACACACACACACGCACCAGATAATGAACTTTTTGGTAAAGTGGATCTGTGGCTAACCATAGCAACATGGAATTGTTCTTATCAAACCAGGAGGATGGTGAAGTAAAGTTTAAAACTCCTGTCTTCCAAAGAGTGTTGCCTTGATTCTCCCAGTAACTTTGTCTTATTGATTAAAGAAAAATAAAATGATCCGTGTTAATTGTTCAGAGCTTACAGGCTGTGCCCCTTCTGTCAGCTGGAAGGGAAAGTGCCTCAAAGCAAGGCAGAGAGGAGGGGACAAAGCTGCCTTTGGTGATCTAGTCTATTCTCTAGTTTCTTAAAGGACTTTTAATGATGCTCTGGTGACAGCACCTTAGAAATCAGATCGAATCCATTGTAGCAAATTTTCAAAAGCAAGATTATGTGACAATGGGGTCGCCATCCCCTCTGTAAGCACGCTCTGCCACAAGGCTGCCTGCCTAAGCTTATCCACAGCTGTTGCCCAGGCTAAAGCTGTCAAGGCGCATCCCCACCCACCCCACCCTGGAGCCGAACCTTGGTGGCATGAGCCCCCCCATCCATCTCAATCCCTCCCACAAAACGAGAGTCACTAAAATCTCATTTGTGCCTCTTTGCCACTCAGGCCTCCACACAAACCTTTCTGTTCTTTGGAGGAGAATGATGTGGACTTAATTAAGTGTGGTAACTTATGTGTAAGGCTGTATTGATGGAGGAAATGTGGTACAGATGTGGTGTGAAATGATGGTGAATTACTCTTGTGAAGAATACAAATCAGGGTGAGTGCCCATTATCTGAGGCCAAAAGAAGTTACTGGGCACTCAATTATCACCCTCTTTGTTACCGCAGTACACCAGATGGTTACAACACTGAAGAGTTTTCTATTATCATAACATTTTCCTAGAGTGCCTTTTCTTCTTCTCCAATTCACCATAAGATGATTACCTTCTTATGGGGAGTTGATTGTTGGGAAGGGTGCTGGGGGTCACGTACAGATTCAGTGGGGAGTAGCAGAAAAGGGGGCAGCAGACTGTGTCCTTAGCACAAGAGCTTGTTGATAGACTCTGCTGTGATTCGGACTGCCCCATAATAGCTCACGTGAAATAACTGCTTGGTCTCCTCCTCCCTCTGAATCCACCACTCCCCTTCTGCCCCCAAATCCAGAAGATGGTGTTCGAGTGTGACCGGCTGCTCTGCCTTCTGTCAAAGCATTTCCAGCCAAGTGAGCAGTTTTTCTTTTAAGGAACTGAGTGGTCCTCAATAAAATTAATTCCTGTTCATTGGCAGCATTGAGGTGTCAGGTGAGAACAAAAGTAAACGAGCTTGTGAATATAGGGCCAGTCATTAACTCAGGGCACCCAGCTCTATCATCTGCCCAGCCCTCCCTGGCTCCAGAGAGGGGGGAAAAACAACAACTCCGTGGTAAATAAATAAATACATACATACATACATACATACATACATACATACATAAATCTCCACACCATGAAAATCTCTGAAGCAGCAAGCCCAGAGTTAAGGCTTGCAGTACTTCAGACAAATGGAATGATCCTGAGCCCTGAAGAATCTTCCTTACAAAGAAAAAATGATGACATGTTGAAAGCACAGGTTGCCTTTTTGTTCATTGCTGGATCACCATTTAGAAAAAACCAACATCCAGAGAAGTCCAGATGATGCTTCTAGACATGGATTCCAGATCAGTTGACTTCAGAACTCATGGGAGGATAGGAGAATATCTCATCCTTTCCTTCCCCACCAGCCTATGCCCTGGGATTCCTACTGTCTCTCTTAATCCTTTGAACATGCCTCTTGTCTCTGCGGAGTTTCAACATGGAGAGATTGCATTTTGTAAAAGGGTCAAGGACCCTGCAGACCTCTCTGAAGTTAACCGTTGTTATGGTTGCATCTATTTGCTAAACACAATGATGGTGCTATGAGTAGTAATGCCTTTATGACTTTCCTGCTTAAGACAAAAGCACAACCCTAGTGGTGTCTGCTTGAAACCTGATCATGTGGTTTTCAAGACTGGCACCCACATCCTACTTTGGGGTTAGCCAAATAAAACTATATTTTGGTTTAGTGCTGCTAGCACTGAGGAAATGATAGGTATGATCTCTGGTTCAGAGTTTATGTTTACTTAAACTGTGGCCACCGTAAGACACACGACCATTTTTCATGACTGAAGAAAAGCCTTCCCTTCTTCACCCCTCCCCTACTGCTTCCTCCTAAGGAAGCAGTACTGCTTGCCTCTCCTCCTAAGTGTTTTCCTATTTAAAGTGAACAACTTCATGAGTCCTTGCCTCTTCAAAAGAGAAATCCAAATGATATCAAGTCATAGCCTAAAAGTCAACCCTGAACACTGAAGGATAGTTATTATTCACAAACACATAAATCCACTAACATGGATTGCATAGATTCAATTTCAACTTTGTCTTTAATAAATGAAACAAGAGGTATGAGCAAATGAATAATCAGGTGGTGATAATGTCTGGTTTTATAAACATGCAGCAGAAAGACCTATTTTTTTTTTTTTTTGGCTGCAACTAGAAAAGAATATATGTGCATAATCTTAGGCCCAGTCACCAAATTTCCATGATCAGATGCTTCCTTCACTTAATTCCAAAGCAGAGTCTAAATATCTTTGAATAACTTTTGTACAACATATACACCCTACATAATCTACCAAAGAATGGGAGAAGTTAGTCTTAAAAAGGTACAAATTAAAGGTGATTAAAGACTGCACTGACCACTATTGCTAGATAGATCCTTGAGATTGCAGCCTGAGTTATATGTAATTCTATTCTCTATAATAGCTGTAATCTTTATTGTATATAAGAGATTTTCAAAATTTTCAATGAGAAAAGAATGTTCTATGCCATTGGACAAGCCTATGATTTCCACTTTTAAACAGGTCGTTATTATCTTGGATATCATCCCTTTGGTTTATTTTCTAAACTCAGTAATGGGTGGCACAAGAGAACTGTTTACTTCTATCACAAGCCTAGAGCAGAGATCCACGGATCTAGAGAACCAGGCAGGGGTCAAAGACATTATATAGCAGTAGTCAGTGGAGAGGTTCAGCAGTGGCTGCATGCTGAAAAGACCACAAAAACTATTGTGAAGTCAATTAAGAATTCTTAAAACATATTCCCTACATCTTAAATTGTAATATTTATCATTCAAGAAAGGAAAAGAAATAACTTTATATCTTCTGTGATAGATTAGATTAGTATTTAGAAATTTACTCCTTTCCCCTTGCTTCCATGGGAATAAAATAGCTCCTTGCTCCATTGATGTTGGTTTTGCCATGGGATTTACTTTGGTCCATAGGATGTTAGCAGACATGACAGAGCAAAGGCTTAATATATGCATACATTTCCCCTTTTCTACTTATGCTTCAGCTGGCATCATAAGGAATGCATGCCCAGGCTTGCTTGCTAGTCCTTTGAGAAGGAGAAGAGCTGTGTGAAACAGCAGAGTTGTGCCAGCCACATCTAGCCTAGATCAGCCAACTACCAGTCATCCCCTTGTTGTATAAACAATCCAAGCCAATATTTGTAGGGCTGCCCTGATGAGCCCAGTCAGCCTGCAGACACATGCACAATAATGCATACTTGTTTCTGTAGGTCACTAATATCATGGTTGTTTGTTATACAGATAATTTTAACAATAGGAAACTGATACATCTTCTTAGAAATGTGTTATTAGACTGAGTTATTTAGTGCTCTAGCTCTCAACCTTAGCTTGAGATTCTGATTTAATTAATTTAATTGATCTAATTAGGGATATTGGTATTTTTAAAAGTCCTCAAGTGATTCTAATGCACAGCCAGAGTTGAGAGTCATTGAAACATACAAAGAAGGGATCATACGTAAGGGGTTATCATTGATAGTGAGATGGTTGTGAAAACCAAGGCAGAACCTGGGGCTCTGACAGTCTAATGGGGGGAAGAAGATAATTCATATTACTTGCCCAGAATGGATTTCAGCCTTGGATGTACATTGGAATTATGTGGAAAACTTTAAAAATACTGAATACTGAGGTCTTCCCTCAGAGATTCTGATTTAATTGGTCTGTAGTGTAACTTGAACATCAAAAGTTTTCAGAGTTCCTCAAGGGATTCTAATATGAAGCTAGGGTTGAGAACTGTTGTCATAGGTGGAACAAAGTGTTTTCAGGATCATTCAAATAGTGGATACCCACTCATGAGGGCTAGGATTTCAAGGCAAGACTTTAGTCCTAGAGCAGTCAAAACATGAAGAATGTTCACAGTCCAAAAGAAGCAGAGAGTTCATGGTGGTGAACAGAGCTAGAAGAGAGTTTGAGTCTGGATTGACAATATTGCTAAGGGTGTAGGCAAGGATTGGTAAGTAACCCTTCTACAGAGATAAGTTTGGTAGTCTAAATAAGTAAGTGGAGGGAATGTGGCATGGAGGTATCTTTGGGGACACATAACCTAGAAAAATGCACAATCAGGCCTAGACAATTGTTATGAGGGCAGTTTTTAAAAAGAGGCTGAGAATCTGGATTTTTATGTCAAGTCTCTTGGTTTTTAATTACCAGTAGCTAAAAAAGTACTTTATAAGTATTGGACAAATTAAGTAAAAAATGACCTTGAAATAAATTTGGGCTACCAGCTCCTAGTTTATGTACTCAAGGTTGCATGTTCCAGCTGTTCAGTGTAATTTTTATTTCAACCTTGCCCTTTCATCATGGTGATCCAAGCAAGTCTGAAGCAAAAACACTAAGTGAAGGGGCATTCACTGAGATTAGTACTAGAGCTTAAATGAGTCTTATGCCCTGCCAGAATCCATGCAATATCTGGTAGGACTTCTGTGAAATGCTTTCACGATATGTGGTCCAAAAGTAGAGAAAGATTGTATTCTGAGTTTAGCCATAGCTCAGGGCTCCACTGCCTTTCTACATGTTAAGAATGTCTTCTAGGTAGTGATATGCTCCTCTTTTAAATTTTTTTTAATGTTTTGATTTTTGAGAGACAGAGACAGAGAGAGACAGAGCATGAGTGGGGGAGGGGCAGAGAGAGAGGGAGACACAGAATCCAAAGCAGGCTCCAGGTTCTGAGGTGTCAGCATAGAGCCCAATGCGGGGCCTGAACTCACGAGCTGTGAGATCATGACCTGAGACAAAGTCAGATGCTTAACCAACTGAGCCACCCAGGTGCTCCAACATGCTCCTGTTTTAACACACTGGACTGCTTTCAGTTTGTTTTGATTAAGATTCACAGGAATGTTATTTATCTAGAACTGGAAAATGCAGTGTGTATACAGTGACCTTTGATTTTTGAGCCAAAAATCAAAACACATAATTGACCAGAGGTTTCTTCTGTCACTTCTGAATGTGAGAAATACTCTGGGAGAGCCCATCTGAATGCCAACAATTTGGAGATTCTGGGATGGTTTTATAGGAACAGGAGAGATTATTTGAAATCCAGAATCATGATGGCTATGCATATATGTGCTCACAGGGAATTTATACCTTAGGTACTAAAGATTTCAGAGTAACTATTTCTCACACTTCCCCTTTGTGAAATGCTTTTTTTCTTCCAGTTTCCAGATATAGGAACCAATTTTTCTTATAAAGTTTCCCTTTCTCTATCCTTTTCTTTTTTCCATCCATACCACCAACCTGTATGTTTCTGGCTTTGAAATTATAATCACTGCTGTCAGAAGAAGAGCTTTTTATAAGAGAACATATTTAAATAATTTTTTTAATGTTTAGTTTCGAGACAGAGACAGAGTGCGAGCAGGGGAGGGGCAGAGAGGGAGACACAGAATCTGAAGCAGGCTCCAGGCTCTGAGCTGTCAGCACAGAGACCGACACGGGGCTCAAACTCACCGATGGTGAGATCATGACTTGAGCTGAAGTCAGACGCTCAACAGACTGAGCCACCCAGGTGCCCCTAGAACATGTTTTATCCTACCAGGCACATAAGGGGTTATTTGTTCCTGATAAAGTAAAAGGTGGAAAGGGTTGGACATTGTCCCTCTTCAGTTCCCATGCCTTCTTAAACTTGATTCCTTTCTCATCCAGAGTCTGCTGACTGGAGCTCCAGAGCATCTTCAAATTGGAAGATTAGAGCCACTAACTCCAGGCTTCAACCAATTCCTAGTTTTTTGTTTTTGTTTTTGTTTTGTAAAGGACCCAAAGGTACACACACATCCCAAATCTGACATTGACATGTAGCTTAAAGGTAAATACCACTTTGCAATTCTCTTTATGCCTTCACTGAATTAATATTAAGGATGTGCCTGTTATGTGACAGGCACTGTGCTAGGCAACAAACATATAATGGTGGGCAGACTAGAGATGGTTCCTGTCTTTATGAAACTTGCAGCTATGAAGACAGCAGACATTAATAAATACTAGTGATAAACCATGAATAAAAATTAATAATAACCTAAGTAAATATAAAGTTGCATTTGACTTAAGTGCTGAAAGGAAAGGGGCTAAGAGATTTGATCTGGTCAGGAAAAGTGAGGGAGATTTTTACTGAGGATGTAGCCACTGAACTGAGATTTGAGGGATAAGTAAGAATCAACCAAGTAAGGCAGAGAAAACCCCTCTGGGAGCGTGGAACACCACATGGAAGACTGTGTTGAGAAGGAGCATTAGGGAACAGGAAAAAAATATCTACAGGTATGGCTGGCCCATATGGAGCACTATACGCCTGAGGGGTGGGTGGAGACCAGTCAGAGAAGGGCTCTGTGGGCTGTTAATATGTCCTGTTTGCCTAGAAACCAACAGAAAGATACGTAAATGAGTTTGAAGCTACTGGTGATGGGCCTCTTCTGTACTACTCTAAAGAAGGGTAGGTTGGGGGTTGCAGTTAGAATGGGTACAAAGGGGTTTTCAGTTCTCCAGAGAAAAGAATACCTAGAAGTAATGGTTATAATTTTGAAAAGATATTAACAAATTTGAGATTTATTAGCAAATAAAATTGGAGTTGGTTTGGAGAGGGGATTAAAAGAGAGAGCAGGCTCAAGGGTGATTTGCATAATGGGATGAATGTTGGTATCTTGATCTGGGAAGTAAAACCCAGAGGAAGATAAGATTATGAGATCCTGAGGTTACTTTTAGGCCAGTTGAATTTAGGATGTCTTTGAGACATTTAGAAGTTGGAAAGTGAGTAGTTGTCTAAAAGTTTTAAGGATGTTGACTGGAGATTAGACTCTAGCTCATACAGTGGGTGATTAAAGAAAGGCATACAGGTAAGACCCTCTAACAATATTATGGAATAAGAGAAGAGAGCTAGGGTTGTATCTTGTTATCAAACATTTTGAGTGGGTAAAACAAGAGATTCCCATACTGAAGGTACAGAAGGGGTTCCATGAAGGAAGGAGGAAAACTAGCCACAGCTAGGAAGCCACAGGTTGATAGCATGCCAAAAAGAAAAAAAAGGGGTCACTGGTATCAAATGGTGATAACACGAGAAGGAAGATGAAGATTTGGGAATATTCTTTGGTTTTAGTAAGGAGGTCTTGGGTCACACTGACAAGAAGTATTTTGGTGGAATCTTAGGGCAAAACATATTGAAATGAATTGGCAATTTTCTCTGGATATTTTCCAGTCCCTCTCCTTCTTATGCAGACACAGGGGCAGTCATTTAAAGCAAATGTATCTAGTTTGGTTCTTTAGTAAATGGAAATTGGAAGCAAAGATCAATATCATTTGACACAGAGTGGTCATGAGCCAGTCTTCAAACGTTTGCTTAATTCCAACTAACCTGTGATTCAACTTCTTCCTACCACTACTTTTCTGCAGTGTGTTAGAATGCAATATTCTCTTTTAAAAATTACTTTTACGTGGGCGATAAGAGAAGGGGATAATATACTTGATTTTTTTTTACAGAGAAATTGTCAACATTAAAACTTGGATGGCAGCTTTAGCAAATGCCTAGGGACAAGTATTTCTTCCTAGTTTTTTAATGAGCTTAAAAAAATACCTCGGTTATTAAACAGAAAAAGAAATAACTGGAATTTGTGTTGAAGGTAGTCCAGTGAGTGGGTAAATAAATGATGTAAATTTTTAAAATGTCAGTATTAGAAATTGGTGAGTTGTACAGATAGGAAGTTGATCCAATGCCCCAAGCTATTATTTTGCAAATAATAACCAGAGCCTATAATTGCTCACTCTTCTTTCAGATTTACTTTTCTAGGAAAGGAAATATTATTTTTTCCATGTACACTTAAACCATCAAATTAATTTAAAAAAGGTCTTTTGATGGCCCAAGTATATTTTAAACAACTTAGAGAAAAATATTTTAAGTTTTTCTGTTTATACATGGAAAACATCATTTTGCCAAAAGCAGCTGAATCAAAATGACAAAGTTTAAGATTAAAAACAAGTATATTTAAAATATTTCCAGTGGAATACAGGTTTGGAGAAGAGTGTTTGTTAACTGCTGACATCTGATGTGATGCTAGAAACAAGGATGCTTGGAGAGACCCAGGGCCTCTTTAAAGTACATCTTGCGTTATCATATAAGTCATAGTCATTTATTCACTCAGTGATCACGTATTTTGAGTATCTACATATTTCCACAAAATGTTATAGATATTAGACAACAACAGTGAATTTATGGACAGATCCATGCCCTCATTGAGTTTATATTCTAGTGGAGAGGAAAAATAATAAATGTGTAGTCTCAATAGAAGGCAATGAGAAGTTTTATGGAGAAAACTAGATACAGTGGGAGAAAGAAGAGTAACAGTGGGTGTTAATGCAGTTAAGTTGGTAAAGGAGGCTTTCTGTGAGGTGGTTATGTGGAGGTCTGAAAACTTGAAGGAGCAAATTTTTATAATTATGAGACTAAAAGAGCATTTTATAAAGTACAAAGACCCTGGAGCAAGCATGGTGTGTGCCCCACAAAGCAAAGCCTTGCCAGCTCTATATTCTCCCAAACCTTGAGGACACAGAGAATGGGTTTACTCCAGCACCTCCCTGAAGATGCTCTCATTAGCAGTGGCATCCAAAGAAGAAAAATCTGCCTTCTATTATTGTCTCATCTTGGTGAGTTTAGTTTGCAAATTTTCTGTGGTTTCATTAAACTGAACCAGAAGGAGTTTCTGAATAGATCTATTGCTTTGGAAAACTGAATTAGAAGCCAGCTTGAAGTCTGGCTCCTTGGGGAACATCCAACCTCCCCAGCTTACCTCTGGCAAAACTGACTTTATTTGCTTCCCTTACCGAAGACAGACCCAGGAACCTACCTTGTCCAAAGGCACATTATGGTGGTTCAGCCCATGGTACACAAGCACACCAAGGTGCATGTACTAGCTCATCAAACCCAAAGGCTTCAGTGAATACCATACCATACAGAGCAAGGGCAAGACAAGATTTTTGGCATAGTGATATCTACAGCCTGAGGGGTGATTCATCTATTTATATAGACTGGTGATAAACCTATATGGTCTTCTTTGGATTTTAAACTTTGGTGAAGGGACCATATGGGTGATATTTGACTAAACTGACCTGCATCCCCAATTGCAGGGGAAGCTGTGGTGGCATTCTCTTAATGTACATTTACATCCCTTATTCTGGACACCCAGTTGGCTTCCCTGAAGCCCCATTCTACCCAATGTGATATTATGTGTGGCCCATACATTATTTAAAAGAAAACAACAACTACTACTACTACTCATAACTGCAAAATTGAGGGAATTCACAGCAAACCTGGATTTCTTTGCACTCTTGAAAAACTCTGGCAATAACAGCATCACATTCCCTGTTGGAAACAATTGGCTGGGCCTTAACAGATGATTTCCTTATGTGGGGCAGGTGCCTTCCATTGCTCATGAGTCCTCATCATCCCTTGTTATATCTTATTTGCTCACATTCCTTAGTTTCATTTCCTGTTTGGCCTCTATAGACTTTAATTCTTATGATTCCTCCTTTTAATCATTATCTTGTTCTTGTCACTCAGGTTCTTTTTCCTCAGTGTTGAGGATAGCAAAAGGAATGATGTCATCATGGTGGATACATCCAGTGGCCACTACAATCTGGTACATAAAGCTGAAAGTGAATCAAAGGATTCTCTCTTTCTTCATCCTAATATTGTGGTAATTTGATGGAATGATGATAGGCATAAAAGCAGTTAGTCAATAGTGAGAGAAAGTTTAAGATGGTGTGAGTCTTACAATGGGAGATCAACTATCCTAAAGAGAACAGATGGGGCTTTCTCAATATTTGAGAGTCTAAAAGCAGGAGCCTGGTTTTATGTCTACTTTGAATAATGAATTTTCAAGCTATTTTGGCAAAAGAAAAATTCAAACAAAGGATTCAGCTACCTGTGTCTTCCCTAGATTGTAAGCTCTTGAGGGCAGTGGCCACATGTCTTTTGTTTACTAGTGCTTGCCCAGTGGTAAGTCCATAGCACATTGGAGACCCTCAGTAGACTAGAAAAATTAAAGCCGCAGTGCCATGATATGTGAGCTCTCCTTGTAACATATGTCCCTAGCTAGGTCAACCTCAAGGACTCCCAGACAGCTGAGTCAGAACCACACCTTACAATTTTTTGAGTGGCTATAGAAATTCCATTTGGATTGAAGCTGCCCAAAATGGTTATAGCACACAGGGAAGAAGAAAGATTTTACAATAGAGGCCAACTATTCATGCATCAAAACATCATTCCCCTCTTGTTCAGCCTTGAAACATCTTCCTTTAATTAATTACTCCTGCATTTGTTTCCTAAGGCTGATGAACAGCTGGCTTGTACTTGAAGTTACACAAAGAGCTGGGTTTAGGAGTACATTTTAGTATCCGCTACTTCATCTAATAGCTCTGGGGCATATTTCAAACATCTTGTTATTGAGCCTGCCTATATTATTACCGCCTGTGACCTTCCCTTTGGTAGCTGCCAGGGCTGATTGGAACTCATCTGCTTCTTTCTGAGCAGGGTTATGGGAGGAAGGAAGCTGGAGAGATGTGAATAAGATCTAGATCTGGTACACACTTTGAAGAATACCCAAAGTTTCTTTGAAAATGATTAAGCCATGGCAGGATAATTTGGGATAGAAATTGTGATATTTTTCTTCTTATATTTCTTCCTGCACTGTAAACAGGTAGCCATGCTGTGCAGTTCCATGTCTCAAGACTTTTTGGTAGGCTGAAAGCAGAATTTTATAGGAAGATCATGATTCTTCCTGTCCTTGAGCTTAGGTGTCCTGGGTGAAGGGAGCAGCCAGTAATACAGGCCTTTGAGGATGACAAGGTTCACAACTGGTGCAATGTCACTTCTACTACATTCTGTTCATTAACGTGAATCAGAAGGCCAGCCTGGATTCAACAGGTATTAAAGTAGACCTTGCATCTTGATGGGAGGCACATTGCAAGTGGCATGAAAATGGAAGATTGGGGCCATTTTGCAATCAGCTTATTACATGGAGCCTTTGCAAATTTGTTGAGGCCAGAATGCCTGTATCAGATTGACCACAGGTGCTTCTGGCTTTGAGCTTATCTCTAAGCAGTGATTACAAGAGGACTGGACCTCCAAATTAAACACAAATACCTGGAGGACAAGAGCTTTTTTCTTTCTTCCTGCACCATTTGCATAACTTAATATCATACTAGTCATCTTATTGATAATTCTTTTTGTTCAATTGGAGATGGAAAATTGATGCTCACAAACCTAGGACATTATGTATGTAGTTAATATTTATCTAGAATTACTTTTTTTTTTTTTTTTAATTGCCTGGTAGTTGGACTTAAGAAATATGCTATCTGTGTTCTGGGACTTAAGAAGCCATGAACTTATGTAGAAATTTTGGCCAGTAAAACTCAGGAATACATTTCTTTATAATTTCTTTAAAATAGTCTTAATCCCTATATCCCTGTCCTGTTGAGCTATTGAAATTCATTCATAGCCATTACTGGGATTCTTATACCCGCCTGTGGGAATTCAAATATCTGTGGAAAGAAGAGAGGAAAGGTCTCTGGGCTCTATCTTGTCACAATTCAAGCCACAATTCATGTGGTTCCCTGGAATTGAACAGAGCTGAGCCTGATATAGGGAGCAGATATCTTCAAGAGGTCCTGTCCACTTGTGCTGTCTTGGAACTATTCCACTTCCATGAGCACAAGCCCAGGCCAGGCTGCTGGAGGATAAGAGAGCACATGGCACAGGCTGAGTCTTCTCTGCTAGGCCACCCCACACCAGCTAGCACCCAGCCCACTTCCTGCTGACCTTAATCATTTGCAGGAGCCCCGCTGCCATCAGCCAAGCCTAGCCCAAACCAGCAGAACTCCCCAGGCCACGATAGACTTAGGACAATAATAAATGGTGGTTGTTTTAAACTACTAACTTTTATGGTAATTTGTTACACAAGATCAGTATATCAATAGTTAATACACTAGAAGAATCAGTGTATCAGGTTTCTGCAAGGAGGAGAGACTTCGAAGATTTAGTCAAGAGGGGAGGACTGGGTAATTATTCCAGGCAGGGGAAAGAGCTTTTCCTGATTTGGTTTCAGCCTTTCAATTTATCAATCACAGTTCTCTTAGATAGATGTCATCTTCTTTCTTAGGCTCTTTTTCCCATGTCATTCAACCTCCTCCTGGATTCTGAGGAAATCAGAGCAACTGTAAGCAAGGGACCCCAGCCACCACAAGAACCCTAGGCCTCCTGGGCCAACCTCAGCAACTTCCTTTCCCTTCAACTAAACTCAGGGGACAGGAACACTTGGACCCTTTTGGCAGATTTATATAGTGTTCACCAGGCCCAGGAATCTCCTTGAGTGCCCAATAAAACAAGGTATTTTTGCTCTTGTTTTATTCCCAGGACCTAGACTTTCATTACAAAATAAAATTTAGAAATAAAAATAAAGCTTTCTTCACTCCTGGGGCTTCTACCCTCTTTGCCTATGAGCTGCCCTGCCCTTCTGGTTCTCAGGCTCTTGGTCTGTAACTCTCAGGATTTCCAACTTCCTGCCTCTTCCCCAAACTGATGCCACTTTCCCAGGCACTGGGAGTCACGTCTGAAAGGGTCAGTCCCCGGAATTCCTTGTGGTAACAGCGGGGAGACAGCCACTCCTGTCTGTTAATTGGCACAGGAAATGAGCAAAGTTGAATGTGGTTCTCCTGTGATTAGAAACCTTTTAAAACAACAAGCATGGCTGAATCTTTCCTTCAAAGAGGGTTTAGAGTGGGTCGAGAAACCTGAGAAGTATCTAGGTGATTTAATGAAAAAGTTAGATTGGAGTCTTTTCATTTTGTAGAGTGAAAATGTAAAACAAAACAAGAAGTGAAACATTCCTAAATGTTAGAGACTCATGAGTCTCCCTCACACTTCTCTCTGGTGTTGCTAAAATAAATCATACAGAACACATCCCATTTAGTTTCCTTTCCCATTCATCCTCCTTTCCCTCATGTCTTCATAGCAGGCCTTTTAAGGATCTGAGAGTCTTTTTAAGTGCTGCCTCCTCCCGATTTTGCTCTCTGACAGATGTTGATTTTAATGATTCCCCCTTCTTAGGTTTCAAAACCATCAGGGTGTTTGTTCTTGTAACTAAAAATTAAACTGGAATAAAACTTGTTTTATTTCAGAGAGATCTAGGGAGGAGTTGAGAAGGCCTACCTACAATGTTATTAAGATATGAAGAAAATAATATGTGCACAGAGGCATGCACCCTACCTTTTACCACCTTCGGTAGAATCCACTCACACTTTTGCTTATACAGCTATACACTTATATTTTCTCTTTGTTCCCTAAGTGCTTAACTCAGTCCTGAGCACAGAGTAAGCACTTAATACACTTTTGCTGATGTGAATTGAAGGCCTGGGGTATTTCCTACAGATTAAGCAATTTTGACACCATAATCCCTAAATAATTCCCAGGAAGTGCCTTGCACAATGGTTTCTATTGCAGGCACATTAGGACTCTTGATTCCTGTCTTTTGCTGTTTGTTTCTGGTTCATGTGTCAAGCCACTCACTCACTACCTCTTGGTTCAGTTCTTTAGATAGAGGAAAATGAGTGATAAGTCCGGGGCAGGACATTTTTATTCTCCGTGTCCCAGAAACTAGATTGCAAAGCAGAGAATTTGTCCTCTTTGCTGAGTAATATAATGATTATCACCCACAAATATTTGGAGAGGGATGGTCAAATGCAGCAAGAAGAGATGAAGGTACTTTCAATAGAAATGAAACAGTTCCAATTCTGAGGCCTACTCTGAGCATGGGGAAATGTGGGTGAAATATTATAGCAGCAACAGGAATGCTTATTGAACTGTGAAAAGCATTTGCTACATAAAGAGGGCCTTAATTCCTTTGATGTTATCAGGGAGGGATGTATTAGGTTCTGCAAAGCAAGTGGCAATGATCAGCAAATGCATTTTTAAAATGTTCTTCTCCTTTAATATCAGATGACTATAACTTAATCTCTAGTTTGAGGGTTATTCTTCTTACCCCTCCCCCAAAGAGAGGGTGTGGTCAGGGCAATTAAGAAGACCAATTAAGAGGGCCATTTTAATTTCTAGAATGAGTCACCATCTTATTCTTACTATTCTGTTGCTTTTGTATTTATGAGAAACATAAATTGAGACGTTGGGATCTCTGAACTAACAAAGAATTGTGTATAAATTACGACTCTATTAATTGAAATAGAAGACTATGGCATTTGATAATCAGATACAAAAATGTCCATAATAATTTGTATTTACTTTCCAAACAGTTCTGTAGAACCAAGTTGGAAATCCTTTATGAAATTATATTATAAAAATAAAGGCATGGAAAATCACATTTGATTTTGAAAGGGCAAAAACTTTTTTAAGTAAAAACTTTATTCCCTTTTTCATTCTTTAATATGGGCTAAAGATAAAGAGTCACTGGGGGAAAAATCAAGCATTTTACTTATTCCCAGTTTCAACTGGTAAAATTCAAAATGGTGCTTAGTGTGGCAGCTAAAAGGAAAATTGATTTAATAGGTTAAAATTACCAGTTGGACAGAACTTGCACCATGAGCGATATGGAAAGATCATGACAATACCAAGATAGCTAGTTTCAGACTGTAGATTTGCTCTCAAAAAGAGCATCTGATCTGTATTTACACCTTGGTAGGTGGGCACTAAAGGGATGCCAGGAATGTGCTTTAGCTGGAATGCTCTGCTAACCAGGGGATTTGGAGAAAAAAGCAATTCCTATTTCTATACCTTTCTTTTGCAACTGTTTACAAATACCATGAAGCTGTGATGTCTGTGTGTCTTATTGATGTGGCTGTAGGATGCAGATTCTGTTCATAAATCCACCCACCCCCTGCCCTCTAAGCCATGTTGTTTAGGTCAGAGCCTGATTCTTGTCCAGTCTATCACTGACTCGCGTTGGAAATTGACACAGAATATATCCCAAACATAGGCATTTGTCTGGAGTCACCTTAATACCATAAATTATATCTGCTTACATTCAGGCTTAGCATCCCCTGTCAGTTTCCGTTGGAAGTTTCAACTCCCCCCTGATTCTGACCCACCCGGTTAATGCATGATCCTCCTTCCCCAAAGCCTGGGAGAATGAGGAAAGACAGGCATTTGATAAAAGCCCATTACCATTCAAGAGAAGGGGAAAAAGAGAGAACAGAGCTGGAGCCACCCCATACCACGACCAGCAGTTGTTGGGTTTAAAATTTCACGTTGGCCTCTTTCTTATTAGACAGCCTAAGCTGGCATCAAGGGGCTATCGACTGTCAAAACAGCAGCCAGAGAAACAATCGACAAAGCCATCCCTTGAGAATGTTGAGTAAACTGGGGAAAATACTGTCAAAGGAGTTAATGTGCAAGCTGGCACCCAATGCCAGACCCAGCGTGAGAACCACTTACGTGGTAATTGTCCCTCCTGGTGTCCCTCGGCTCTGTCAAACACTGCCCCAGGCTTGCCTTTCAGCACAGGAACTGATCTCTTTTTGACAAACTGAAATACACACCCACCCTAAAACCCTACCAGCTGAGGGTGGGGAATGCAGGTGGGAAAGCAAGCAATTCTCTAGCAACCGGTGGGGGGTTCAGTTTCTCCAGACTCCCCTAGGGTCGGGCAAGCTGGGCCAACTGTTTCTGGGAACGCTTGGGTGATATTTATGTGCAGCCCTGGACTCAAGGGGAGATAAAGCCAGACACCAGCTGAATCTCACAAAAACCCTTACACCCAATCCATTTGTAGTCGGAGCTCCTCAGTACCAAAGTCCCGCACCCTCCTTTGTGGCATTTAGAATAATATGCTTCCCCAAAAAGAGAGAGATCCTGTAGTCAGAACCAAAGAGTGCATTGCAGCACCAACTCTTAGGGCCTGGTGGCAGGGCTCGCTGAAACAGTGTGAAATACTTTAAGTAATAGAGAAAAAGTGTCACTGTAGTGTCACTGTAATTACAAAGGTCAGAAATATGCAATTTGAAATAATGGGATTGAATAGGAAGACAGTAATCCCAAGAGAGGGCTGGGGTTTTATTTGTTTTTTGGGGGGTGTTTTTGTTTTTGTTTTATATCAAGAGAGACACCTGTCTCAAATTCGAGCTGATGCCTAGACTGCAGAATCCCTTAACATTTTGGAAATCATATCAGTTCACTACTCTGCCAAGTTCTCCAGTCACCCAAAAGAATGAGGAAATAGGGTTTATAAATATAAACAAATACAACTTGTGAAAAAAAGCCACTTGGAAATGATTTTGAACAGGCAGCATATGTATGAACATAAAAAAGTAACTAAGACACCCAAAACAAAAATAAATACAGGTTATAAATAGGCCAATCAAAAAAAAATGTCTAATAAATGTGGATAGTTAATTCAGTCATTACTAATTTAAAAACTTTAAGTAAAAAGAGCAGTGCCATATTTTTTTGCTCTAATCAGCAAATTTAAAATTGCTAATCAGCAAATTTGGCATTTAATGCCAAATGCAATTCATAAAATAAGATTAATGGAAATTTGTATTGCTGCAAGCCATTGGAAAAGCAATTTGATTGTAGGAGTCCAAAATGTTAAAAATACTTGTGTAGTTGTACCCAGTCATTCTGCTATGAAGAAGGGTCTTCCCTCAAGCCCCTGCCGTTGAACAGTGTGGAACCACGTGTACAGGTGGCCCCTCTGTGTCTGGACCACTCATAATCCTGACCTTCCATCTTCCGGTCAAAAGATGCTGGCTCATAATTCATTCACTTACTTCTGTGGAAATCTAGACTTTGTGTAGGGTGGGTGCAGACAGGGGCCGATACGTGGCTTTTATTCTCCTTATATTTTGCCCAAGTATCATTCTACTCACCTTTTTGTTGTTGTTCACTTTTTCCTCTTTTGAGGTTGTTAGGGACTCAATATCATTGGCGATGCAGGTTCCTTTTTAATTTCTTTTTCTTTCTTCTTCTTCTTTTTTTTAATGTGTGATAACCAAAGAGCAATTAGAGGGAAAATGCCTTTATTTTATCAAAAGTATTTTCACATTGCTTTTTTTAGATTTTCTAAATTTTTGGCACAGATCATTATTTTTTGCCATTAGGAAAAAAGTCCAATTTAAATTACTTCACAGTATGAATAAGTTTACAATTTGTATTTAGGGTAAAAACTAAGGTAGTAATTATATAGATTTTTAAAGACTTTTCCAAATAACAATTGAGAAAGAAATTAATTGTGGCAAGGCATGAGCTGTATCTATCAATGCTCAGATAATTAAAGTTATTTCAGAAGTTCAGTAAAAATGCTTTCATTGAAGATGAAGTCTGAAATGCCACTGGGGCTCACATTGCTATTTTCTTATTCATGTTATAAAGGTTCTAAAGAAAGCCTTTCTTTAAAAAATTGCCTTGTAGATAAGGAAAATCAATTAGAATGGATTTCAATAGTTCATCTTCTATAAAACAGCACCATGCAGTGTTTCATCCAGAAATATTTTTCATCTCCTGTGAAGGTATGAAAATCGCATTGTGTAGTTTTGTTAAGAAATGAAATCAGCACAAGGGGCGCCTGGGTGGCTCAGTCGGTTGAGTGACCGACTTTGGCTCAGGTCGTGGCTCAGGTCGTGATCTCAAGGTTTGTGAGTTTGAGCCTTGCGTCGGGCTCTGTGCTGACAGCTTGGAGCCTGGAGCCTGCTTCGGATTCTGTGTCTCCCTCTCTCTCGGCCCCTCCCCGACTCGTGCTGTGTCTCTGTCTCAAGAAATAAATAAACGTTAAGAAATTAAAAAAAAAAAGAAACAAATGAAATCACCACAACATTGTTCATTTTTGCTTTAGTACAAAATAGCAATGGTAATCTCCATATGTATTAAGGCTGACCTTACTGGTTCAAACACTGAAGTCTCACACCCCAGGATACTCTCAGTCCCAAATTGTTCTTATCTATCCCAGAGCTGAGTGGCTCAAAATAATAGCCATCTTATTATTATATCTAATGACTCTGAATTCACTAAATTTCTGCTCCATATGATGATGCCCCCTGGTGTCACTCTTGGTATTGAGCAGGTGGTTGGGCTGGTCCGGAGGGTCTAGGACAGCTTTAGTCCCTTGCATGGCATGGCATATCAGTGAGGATGTCTCAAAGGTTGATCTCTACTGGGCCCCTATCCCTCTCTGTATAGTGTCTCATCCTCTCCAGGTATTCTTTTCAGCAGGGTACTGAAACTCCTTACCTGGTGGCTCAGGGTTCAGGGTGGCTCCGGGCTCTGAGTTCTGACAGACAGGAAGTAGAAGCCAATGGACAGGAAGCTAGTCTTTTAAATCTGGGCCTGAAAACTGCTAGTGTCACTTCCCATGTATTGTGTTGGTCAGAGTAGTCACAAACCCCGGGAAGGGAACAGAAAGAACATAGGATATATTTCTCAGTGGGAGGAGTGTGAAAGAACTTAAGATTGACTTTAAACTACAACACAGATACTGTGGTTTAACATAGTAACTGCAAGCTGTAGTTTAACTTGTCAAAATACAATAAGATAAAATAAATTATTCTCATTTTGTAGTTGAAAAAACTGATCCTCAGAGAAGCTGAATAATTTTCTCAGATCACACAACTAATATCAGAGCTCTGGTAAAGCTTAGGTTGATCTATGAAAAATATGCCATTTTCTTTATGCTACATTGGCCACAGAGAAGCATTTCATTGTGTATTCACAGATGGGAAACCTCTGCATATTGAGTACACGGAGGTATGGTGTACATCCATGGGAAAGGAAGACGATGAGTAGAAACTCCTCTCCCATGCTTGTGATAGACAGATAGGAGGATTGTCTAGCAAAGATTTTAATTCCCCATCTACCAAGGCACATGGGGTGTAACAAACAGACCATTGGGCTGTCTCATGAGGTGTCAGGTTACTCATGAGGCCTGCCAAAGAGTACGCGGAAGGTTACAACCATTAGTCCTGTGTCTGATTCTGCTGTGTAACAAAGCACCCCAGAACTTAGTTGCCTGAACAACTCTTCCAGTCTCAGAAGCCCAGGCTAACTGTGGCTGGGCTTCCTCATGTGTCTACATTCACCTGGTGGCTTAACAGGTCTGGGATGGGCTTCCTTCAGATGTCTTGTGGTTGGTAGGCATTTGCCAGGGGCTGGCCAACTATTGGCTGGTAAGCCTTGCTTCTTTTCCACATGACTTTTTAACCGCCAACAAGTGAAATAAGGTTTGTTCATGTGAAAGCTTCAGCGTGTCAAGCATAACAGTGTGCAAGGCTTCCTGAGATGGAGGCTCAGAACTCACACAACATTGTTTCCTTTGTATCCTATTGGCCAAAGCAAGTCAGAAGCCCAGCTCAGTTTCAAGCAGTGGCAAAATAGACTTTGCCTCTCTTGATAAGAGAGTTGCAAAATCCCATTGAAAGAGTCTGGATACAGAGAGAATAACTGCAGTCATCTTTGCAATTCTAAGACAAGATGAATTGGTTGATATCCTGTACACTATTTAACAGCCAGTTGCAGACCCCCACAACTCTGATGAAATGTCTTAAATGAAATTGTGGGCATTGTGAATTCAACCAGAAACCCTATCCAAATAATTAAGCTATAACAAAATCAATAATTCCAAAGGGTATTCTGAAGTACTTCTCATCCTCACTACCCACAATTTTAACTTATTGTGGTCCACTGTAAGGATTAAACTGCATATAAGGAAGAGCCTCCCCCCGCCCTACCCCCGACACCACCACCCTGGGCTGTTTACAGGTGGACCCTACTAGAAATTAAGTAGTATCTCTTAGACACGCACATCAATATTCTACAGTAAAACCAGGAAAAGAAAGAAAAAAGCCACATGAATGAAAACCGTACAGCAGGAATGCAGCAACAAACTTTGATTCCCCAAAACAGTCTAAGAATATTCCTTATGTTTTAGTAACTACTATAGGGTTCATATTTGAACTTGAACAGCAAAGTAGATCTGTTGAGTGCATTGTAAGTGCCAAGTATGGTACTGGGCATTTGATATATTTCATATCATTTAATGCTCACTGTGAATTTATCATTCATCAATGAACATTAGCATCTGCATTATTCACGTAAGGTGATTGGAACTTAAAATGTATGGTAGATTAGATTGCTCAAGATTTCTCTTTGTCTATTAAGAGGTGGAGTCACCATCCCTTGAATCTTGGCTCCACTGTGTGACTTGCTTTGGTCCGAGGATATTAGTAAATGTGATTGATGCATGCAAAAGATTGAAACATATACTTCGACATTAGGGCCTTTTTCCTACTACCCTTAAGATCCTAGGGCACCATATGAATAAGCCTGAGCTGCCCTGCTGGAAGATGGGAGACTACATGGCAGAAATCCAAGGTGAACACCAGCTGAGAGTCCACCAGCCCCTGGCCAATCACCTGTTAACTTCCAGGCATGTGACAGAGGTCATCCTAGATCATGCATCCTCCAGCCAACTTCCAGCTGTCTGGAGCTAGTGGAAGCTGAGCTGGGAGTCAAGCTCATGTTCTCACATTCCAAAGCCTATATCCTTAATAGTGATACTGTACTGACTTCTCTAAAATATATAGTGTTTCTCAGAAGGTTTATAAGGCTTATAGTTGTTAAAGTATCCACAAAGACTGCCTGGCATACAAGGAAGTACAGGCAGAAATTTCTCTTGTGTATGAACCCCAAGTGTCTTTACACACACCAAGGACTTATGGAGTAACCCTCAGGATAATAGAAACTCGTTAAGATTTTAAACAGGTTTTTAAATGAACCGTAAAAAGGTAAAATTGCAAGTAGCAGGGACATAGATTTTGGAAAGGGGAAGAATAGAGGCAGAGAAACCAGAGGCAACACTCTAGGCGTGAATTAATGAAGTCGTAAGTCAAGACAGCAACAATGAGATTGAGAGAGGAGGCATTAGTAGGGGAATCTGTGTGACATGATTGTTTAATCCTTTGCCTTAACTAGGCACTCACTTCAACTACCCTGGACTTGAACTCCCATGGGGATCCCAACTTACACAAATGCTGAGATGAAATTTATTTGAAATTCTGAAGGAGAGAAAAAGAAGAAGACACAGAGAGAAATGAAATATAGGAGCCATCTGGTCTCATTTGAAAATCCTTTGTCTGAAATCAGGAAATAGGAGTTTTGATCCCTCTCTGACATCACTTACTTTGGACCTTGAATAAGTCACTTAACTGCAACCTTCTGGCCTCAGTTTTCATCTCTGTCCAAAGGGAATCCTTTGAAGGATGGTGCTTGTTAAGGTTAAAAGCATTAATAAATTCAGTGTATTACCAATTTGTAAAATGGTTTTCTCTATGAGCACTTCCCATGCCAAGGTACTTAAAAGAGCAGAAACAGTTAAATGGAATTTACCAGAACTCTTTTCATTAATTTCACACATCCTGCCAACCCTTAGATTAATTAGAAATCCAGATTCTCTCTAGTGTCTTTGGGAATTTAGTCTTAAGGCTCAATAGCCTGATCTTGAGGGAACTGACATCTAGGAGAAATTTTGCTGGCCTCATAATATAATGACCATGAGATTTAGAAGTGAATGGTCCACTGTCAAATCAAGATATGAATTCTTGGTTTGAAATCTTAAACCCATCTCTTAATAGTTGCATAATTGTGGGCAAACTTCTTAACTAGTCTGCATCAGTTTCCTCATCTGTAAAGTGGGGATATAATAATACCTATTTTATAGGGTTGCTGTGAAAATTAAATGAACTTTCCTGTATGTATGGTGCTTAAAACATTGTCTGGCACACTGTAAATACTATACAAAAAGGTTACCAGTTAGCGTTATTGCTTATTAGTGTGAACTGAAACCTCTTCCTTCCCCTATGAGTTTAGAAAATCAAGATAAATCCTTTATCATTAGCCTCAGTTTCTCTCTCTTGCTGCCTAGCACTGCTGGTTCTCAGTTGTCCCTGTGCTTGCTTCTTTGGATGCTATCATAGCAGCACCATATCAGGTGACATGGTTCAAGTCTGATTTTTACAGTAAAGTGAATTCCAATGATTCAGAAATCATTATGGCCAAAGACATATTTCAGTCAAAGCAGCAGAATTTCTTGGACCACTTCAGGGTTTGTCACATAGATCTGGTTACTGCAGATCTATGGGTTTCAAATATTTTTCAAGTATTTTTACTTCCTAAACAGCAGAATCTGTCAAATATAACATATATCCTATATTGAAGGAATCCTAGTTTCCTTCATTACATTAGTCCAGCACCCTTATTTATAGATGACGTCTAAATAGATTAAGTGACTCTGGTCATACAGCTGTTTGGTGGCAAAACCACAAAGGTGCTCAGGTACTGGTTAGTTAGAAGCCAAACCAGCATGTGTAGAGCTTCAAAGGAAATGGCTATGAGAGCTTGTTCCCCACTCAGAAATCACTCAGCCACATTAAGGACACGAGAAACAGCAGTGAGTGGAAAGGAAGTGATGAGTGAAGAGAGGTCTCTGTAGAGAGCTGTTGGGCCGTGGGGTCAGTCCCACCTCTGGGTATATAGCAGTACCTCTGATTTCTGCCTCCTTCCTTTGGGTGTGATTTTCTCATTTTTAGGCCATTATCATCAGTGAAAGTGTATAGTTCACTCTTGACAGGCACTCTATCTGCTCAGATTCAAACTATGTTCTTAGCTCCTTTTATAACTGTGGCTAGACAAATGCAAAGCAGTCCACTATTCTGCTTCTTTTCCCTTCTCTAGTGGGCATTCTGTCTCTCCACAAAGCCTGATTGACAGAGTTTCTTCTGAATTTACTAACTTTACTTTTTTTCTTAAGCCCACAGTAACTAACCAGGATACCTTTTATTTGATCTGACACAGTAAGTGCCCACTTTACGTTTCCCTTTGGATCAATACTTATCACCAGACACTTTCCCGTACAAAATATCTTGCACAATAGCCTCCCCTGTATGTCTTAAATGTCACATACTTTGGAGTATTGTTTACTTTAAAATGCAAATCCCTGTCACACTAACCCAATTACTCTTCATAGAATGAGTCACCCTAATCCTTTCTAATTGCTGAGTGGTGGATATATTGGGGGCAGTGTGCAGATGTTTGGATATATGTCATAATGGTAAGGATGGTGGATGAGAAAAGAAATGTGTCCATTATTGGGTGAGTGATGTTGGAATTCTGCCCTAGGTAGAAAGCTCAGAGTCCAGGGGGAAGATAAGTATCCTAGATTTCCAGGGCAAGGCAGGAGAGAGGAGGGATCATAAATAAGCATAGAATCTGTGAGAGGTGAAATTAGTACTTGAATTAAGACCTCCATTTATATCATGACCATACCTGGGGATTTAAACATTTTTTTAAGTTTATTTATTTATTTTCAGAGAGAAGGAGACAGCGTGAGTGGGGTAGGGACAGAGAGAATCCCAAGCAAGCTCTGCATTTTCAGCACAGAGCCCATTGTGGGTCTTGAACTTGCAGACCGTGAAATCATGATCTGAGCCAAAATTAAGAGTCAGATGCTTAATCAACTGAGGTGCCCAGGTGCCTCCATACTTGGGGTTTTAGAGTCTTTTCATGCACTCCCCACTGCTGAGCTACCATCAACTCCCATCACTGACATGGGTATAGCCATATTCTTCCAACAAAAAAAAAAAAAAAAAAAAAAAAAAAGAAAAGAAAAAAAGAAAAGAAAGGTAGGTAAGTAGGTCATTACTCTAATCATTCCTATCCAATAATGTGGAAGAGAACAACAACAAAAAAATCAATAGACAGGGAAGAAAGCCAAAATGAGTTTCCTTAAAGGTTAAATCAGATCTGTCTCCTAAGAGTAAACAGGCTATTATTGATGAAGGGCTGGGATTTCATTGTATTTTAAATTAACTTGATCCCAATAAAGATGGAAGTCTTGGAGCCAGCTATCTCCAAGTGCAGGTGCACTTGGGAAGTCCATTCTCTTTGGATATTACCACCATTTTCTGAGAACACTGTGTTGACCGAGTATAACTAGAAATCAGAGTCTCCATCCATATTTAATCTGACAGGCTCAAACAGCAGTCAGGGGAATCACAGGGGTTTAGAGGAAAACTTCCTTCACAAGTCTGAGGTCTGATGGGATGCCATGTGAAGTTATATGATACAGCTACCTGAGGAAGGGAATTTAAAAAGCAGAAAAGAAGACTTCTAGGAAACATGGCCTCCCAAAGACATTCTCTTCTCTCTATTTATCAAGGAAGTCTTCCTTGTGTGCACTAACCTGGGACATATCTCTGCTCTCTGCTCACTTTTGCATCTACTTTTCATTTTGAAATTAACCTCTTAACATCTTTCCATTGAAGGAAGCAAAACAAAGTCCAAACTGTAATATGGAAAACGTGAGTTAGAAATGGCCTTTATGGCTATTGTGGCATTTTCATAGCTACTTTTTAAAGGCTAATTCTTTTTCTTCATTGTTTATACAGTATTTCTTGAGCTCTGTTGATACCTTACTGTTTGTACCTCTCTGTTATCAGGGTGCTCTGATTGGGTTAGGGTCATGCAGTTTTTATAACATTGCCTGTGAAATTATCAGGCAGGGACATCAAGAAGGCCTATGTTGCCATAGCAGCAAAGCTGTGTCAGCCCAGCTAAACACCAATGATTCTCAGAGTAATAATGGACCTAATTAACTTTAGCACAAACTCAGGGTCAGAAACCCATCCATCCTCATGTGCTATGTTACCTGGAGGTTACCATCTTTTTCAATAATGCATTCAGATGTTGAGGGTTGAATTATATGGTACATGTAAAGCATTAAGAATAGAGCCACTAAATCGTAATTGTAGTGATAGCTTTCTCTGTTCCAGATTCTGTATTTATTGCTTGTGATGGATCATGGCAATATTCACAACTACACAGTGAGGTGAGGTGCCCCCATTATTCCCATTATACAGATGAGGAAGTTGAGGCTTAGTGTGGTCAAATGATTTGCCCTTGGCTGTAGAGCTAGAAAGTGGTAAATGTCAATGCCTATAGCATAATGCCAGGGTCCTATTTGTGTAATAGTTTGCTCTTCATCATCTGATGCACCTAGGCCCACTCACCCGTTTGTTTGCCTTCTCATACGACTTCAGTGATTTCAAACTACATTGTCTCTTACTTTTATATACTTCCCTTCTTCCTCAAGCTTTCCCTTTTCCTGCACCCCCCCCCAACTCTCAAATCCTCCTGAAAAGGATAATAATCCTTTTATATGGACCCCTTCCTTACTAGCTGATTTGTTGGGGTATGGCTCCACAGGAAGGACTGGGCGAGCAGGGTGCTAAATTCTTGGGTGAGGCATGGGGCAATGACTTATCAACTGGTGTGGAAGTGCCAATATTGTAGACACCAGTACGTTCCTACATGTTTGTATGTTTTGAATTATAGCCCTGTCTCCTATAAGTCCTTGATCTGAGTTTCTATTCAAGTATCACTTGCCTTGGTTTCCCCAGATTCAAAAAGTCTGGGCTTAGTTTTCACTCTAATCTGTTCTCTTCTTGCTCTCATCTCACCACCTTAGAACATGGACATTTCCATGTCATCTTTTGTATCAGACTCTGTGATATGTGAGGGGAGGCTCCAAGTAGAATCTGCCTTTGCATCCTTCTTGCCTGATACACTGTTGAGTGAATAAAGGAATCTCTGCATCTGGTACTATCACTATTTCTTACAGGTTTTGAATTACCTACTGGATTTACAGAACCTTGAGTGTGGGAACTTGAGTTCACGTCTCTACTTCCTGGTGCCCACCGTTCTCTTACAAAGGTAGCACCCTCAATATTGTGTTTGTGGTTGGTGGGGAGGCCATAATAATAATAAACCAATGATAATTTTCATGTTATGATGCATTCTATGTGCCACAACATATAGAAGTTGAAATTCAGATATTATATATATAAACGTATGCAGTGTGCATTTAGACATATTATCATATGCATGCTGATCATAAGTACAGTCACATGTGTACACACACATACACTTAATTTTTGAAAAACAAACCTCTGAAGGCAGATACTTTTTATCTCCACTTTGTAGGAAAAACTGGAACCAAAGGGCAGACACTTGCATTCTTTTATTCATTTCAACAACTGTGTGCATGCCTTTAGTGTGCTGCTCATTGTCACTGGCACTGGGTAGTTAGTATCCAAAGGTGAACAATTCAGTGTTTCATGCCTTTTTTTTTTTTTTTTTGAGCTTTTGGCAAGTGGTAGAGATATGATTACACATTGTGATAATGGTAGGAAGAGAAAAGGAATGCTATGAGGGAGAGTAACAAGGAGGCTATAATTTTCATTTGAAGGGGTTAAAGACATATTTCCATGATATGACAGCCTAATTAGGAAGGATCTGGGCTAGAATTTGGGTCTAAATCTGTTGGGCTGATTATGGACAAAATGACATTTGGCTGTGTCATTCTGTAGAAGAAATGCATTCTTAAATCTTTTTAAATAAACAATTATTTTAATTGTTTTAATTTTACTATTCACAGAATATTAGAGTAGGAACTAACTACTCAAGTGTTCCCTATGTAGGGGTCACTTGGTTAGCAACCATTATATGTGGTGATCCAAAAATTAATTGAATGCTTTCAGTGGTCAAGAGCTCACTATCTCAAAATATAACCTATTCCACTTTCAGTAACATGCATGATTTATTACACTCTCACAATGTGCTCAAAGCTGCTTCCTCATTATTTCCATCCAGTTGATCTGGAAAGGCACTAGATGCAAAGAATCCACTTTTTCCCATGATATTCTCCATGATTCTCCTGATTTGCCAGCCTAATGATTTCAGAGATCCCTTCTTTATTTTATCCCTGGAGAAGGGTCACAACTGCCACTGTGGTTTACTGCAACCATCATCTTATACTCCATGGGTCTCCCTCTTAAAATGGTGCAACCAGCACTGAACAAAGTGGCACCCGGCCAGCAAACAGTGTCAGAATTTTCTTCCTATTATCTAGCCACTTCCTTTCTCCAGAGTCATAGTCTGATAACAAATGGATGACAAAACTCTGTCAGTGTTTCATATTCCTATTATTCATGTGTTCTGTTTTTTACTCGTTTGATTACAAACTCCTTGAGGGAAGCTCCTACCATAGGGTTTGAACATAAGAATCATACCACAAATGTTTTTCAAAAGAAGTTTTTGAAACAGAGAAAGCCTCTCTGTTTACACCAGAAGATCTGTCTGAATTGACTCCTTAAAAATCACCAGGTGGAAATCAGAAGATTCCATCATGAATATCCAAATAACTTAATGCTATTATCTGGATTGGAACCATTTGGAACATTTACCTGATTGCGGAATCTTGGTGTTTCCTACAGAGGGTATCTAACAGTCATGTGTTAGTGATCCCTAAAGCTTTTTCTTCTTATTCAAGGACAACTTTTAAATTCCCTTTATTTTTTTATTCCATTAAAATCTTTTTCCATTGTTATGTCTGGTTCACTGTTTTGCCTTGCCTTCAATCAGTTTCTCCATGTTTACTGTGCTCCCAAGTTCTAGCTCATTTACCATCATTTGGTCTTACAGGAACAAATGCTGGTTGGAGTTCTTTGCTTAAACAGTCCTATTTTCCTTTAAAAAACCAATCCATTTGGACTTTATTCTTAAGTCAAGCTGGGGATTTTCTCTCTGCCAGGCTCCTCTGCCAACATGTGGAGAATATGATCTTGTCTACTGTGTAAATGCTATTTCCTAAAACCAACAAGAATAGCTGCAGGGTGAGAGTGAAAGGAGAATGGAACCATCTAAAAGGCAGGCAGGACAATCACAAAGCAGCTTGCATTTATACACTACTGATAATGTGCCAGCTCCTCTTCTAAGTGCTTTGTGCCTATTCATTTAATCTTCACGGTAATTCAGTGAGAGAAGCCTGAATACTATCCCCATTCTACAGATGACTAAACTGAAGTTCAGAGAGGTTAAATAACTTACCCAAGATGGTAAGAGGTGGAGATGGGAAGCAAAAGCCTAGCAGGTCTAGTTTACTCTTACTAAGGCTATTCTAGTACTGCCTACCAGGACTCCTAGCATCTTGGAAGCCACTCAGTCCTGTTACCCTATACAGTCTTGTTCTGACTAGACTGATCAATCCAGACATGAAATTGAATGGAAATGGAACAAAGATACCCTAATCTCTTCTAGGAGAATTCATGGTTAGATTGGCAGTAGACCTGTAATGTAGTTAGGAGTCATGAATTCTAACTTCTGTCCCTATGTCTGAACCTTTCCTCCAAAGTCTTAGATTAGAAGCTCAGATTAACATCTCTTTCCTCTCTGGAATGCTATTCTTACAATAAGAAAAACAGTGTTAGAGCATGAAAGATTATTACCCATCATCTCCAGCCCTCTGTTTCCCAACATGTAGAACAAACATGCTACTAAAAAAAGTTAGAGTCACTTAGTGAGGTGGTTGCTCACCTTTCATTGGTGGTCGGGCATCCTGCTAATTGTCATGAGGAAAGTCTCTGTGTGGTGCTAGGATTTCTTCAACACATCTCTACCACTTCTCCCTTTTGAGGAAAGAGAGAACAGAGTCTAGATTGAGAGTCTTTGGCAGACCACAGTATTTATTGTAATGGTTTATGTTGACTGCCAGAAGAGACCTCTAGCAGCTCTAAAACCTATGCTTAGTAAGGGCATAGATTAAAGAAACCTTTATGTGTTGCTTTCATCTTTCTGTTGAACATGTTACCATCCTGTAGTGCCAACTTTAAGATGTTTCTTTGGCTTGGTAGAAAATCATACTGGTTTCCCATTTGTGTATATGGCATAAAGTTTCTTTATAAAATTAATTAATTTGAGTAAAATTAAAGGCATGATCTTTACTATTGTTAGATTCAACATCTAATGGCAATGATAGAGGTTAGTTTTCATCTAGTGAGGATGTAAGAATCTTCTGCCTGGTAGGAAAGATAACCCCAAAGGTAATTGTTTGCATGGAAATATAGGCAGTCTTTTGGTCCCACTGAGAGTCAAACCCAGAATCTTGTGTGTAAAGCAGATGTGATAGTCACTACAACATGGAACCTTAAGGTGACTATTTGATTGCCCTGTGGGATATTAACCAGTTTTATGTCTAACCTAGACATCTTAATCTATCTTTGTCAAATGCCTATTATAACCTCTGATTCTCTATTTCTCTTTGAAACTAATTTTCCATGGTCCAGGACCCCACATAATGGAGTTGAAATCATTGACATGTGTTCATTCTGTATTTGTAAGTGAGCCATGTTTTAAATTTTTGAAAACAAAACAAAACAATTATTCTTTGACAATACTGAGCAAGTAAAACTCAGCAATTATTTCTTAACCATGTCTAGTATGCCAGACATACAAATAAACATAATTAAAAACTGTGGTAAGTGCTTTGGAGGTGTAAAGTGACCTTGGTTTTTATTTCAGGGTCAAAGAAATGAAAGAAAGGAAGTTAGAAATGTATAAGTAATTATATTTGTCATTCATAGACCATAGTAAAATTGTGAAGGTAACATGTGTTTGGTTGAAATTCTGAAGTACATGGTTATCTCCCTTTAAACATGGATTCCTAGAGACTCAAGGAGGCCAATCCACTTACCCTAAGCCCACAGCTCTGGAACAGTTATCATCTGATCTGTCCACCACACAATTGCAGCATTGCCCTTCTCTGAGACAAGATCCAGGGTTCCCCCATGCCTGGGGCAACTCTGTATTCTCCTTGGCCATATGGTAGCAGGTATGTGGTTGGAGAAGAGAACAGGTAGACTGGGAAAAGGAGGGAAGCTATCCATGTAAATGACTGAAATTGACTACTGCAATACCCCTTTCTTTCCTCATAGAGGTATAGAGCTGATTCCTGGCAGTGTTCCACTGGGGCTCAAATTATTTTAATGACAGATAAGCTTGAATAGAAATTCTCAAACTTCCTTCTGCCTCCTCCTTACCCATATGCAAAGAACAATTCCATCAGGCACATCTTTTTAATAACAGGGTTTAATTTCAGAAATTCTGGGGTAAAGAGGAAGCTCAGGCAAGTGGGAAGAAGGGGCCACATCCCATGATTCTTTCATATTGAATTTCCACTTTGAGACTCTCAGGGCAGATGTTTAACTGCACAGACCCATGGACTAAAACTTATACTCCTCTACATGTTAGGAGGATGTTGACTTTTGTCTTTAACACCTTCTTACCTTCACTGTCAGGTCTTTCCACCACTATCTTGACACCCCTTCCCTCTTGGAAATCAGTACTTCACAAGAAAAACATATCCCAGTAAGTTATCACATTTGATTAAACACCTCACCCTGAAGTGTAAATATTTCAGTGGCTCCTCCTTTCACAGATATATTTGCACCCCTTGGCTTCATAGCAGCCTTCTCAAACAGTGGAATTTCAGCAATCAGGAAAAGCCAGATAAGGTGGATATTTTGGGAAGGAGGATTTCCCCAAAGTCTATTCCTCAAATCAAATTGCTTTAGCACAATTATGACACTGATTTATTGACGTAAAAGGGCTATTACTTTGTTCTTGCTACATAAAATATCTGTGTTTGCTTAGCTTAGCTGATTTCCTGGTATATCTGAAATACACTTACAGAACTCCATAGAAGAATGTTTGTCTTTTTTTACCCTTTCTTTTTCTATATTGCTTACACTAAGCTTCTTCCCCTTGGGAAGAAAATTTAAATATATTTCACAGCTGCTTTGAAAACAGCTGTATAAATGTAAGACATTAATAGGGAAAGCCAAAATACGCACTAGGGCAAAATAAGACCAAAGTTATTAAACCATAACCTAAAGATAGTCAAAGTAAAATATACATATGTGTTGAGTTCAAAACATATGTGATTTAATTAAAATCTGACTTGTGTTTAAAAGAATGGCTAAGCAAGACAATAAGTGTGACACTTAAAAAATCTTAAATCATTCACACACACAAATACGTGCATGCACACAATCATTTCCTGAACCCTAAAGCTAAGGAGGCCTGAGTGTGAAAACAGAATAAGGTCTTCGGTGCACAAAGCTAGTGAGTTGAAGGAAACATTTCATGACAGTCCCTGCCTACGCACCATGTATGTATCACACATCATTTATTCATAGCAGTATCAGTTAGTTATCCTGTTCCAATCTGTGCAAGATTATCTACTTTATCACCATGAGCAGTGTGCAGATAACACAGTAGGTTCCTGATGGCTGACTGCATCCACTTGTTTCCTATTCATTCATGGGACAAGGGGATTATAAAACTGTATGTAGGAAATGCAGCATTTGTCCTGCATAAACTTCTTTATCTTTATTTGCCCCATTGTTTGCTATATTTTTTTAGTCTACTGGCAGCCAAGGGTCACATTGCCATGAAGATAAATTTCATATTGGACCCACTGGGAGCTGATGTCAGTACAAATCTGTTCCAGGACAGATTCAAAATTATGGCAAAGAGGAAGTTTCAGTATTTTATGTCTGTATTATATTGTCCTGTTTTCCTGATAATGGAGCCAGGGAAGACTTGGAACCAGGGGCTATGTTTCTGCCTTGCTCATCTCCCAACAATGGATAAATACACTGGGCCTTCCCTGTTGGCCAGACTTCAGTCTGATTATCTGTGAAATGTGCTGTGATCCTCAGGCACTGTGATCCTGCATCCTTACCTGCAGGTTCAGTTATGCCCATGCCCTGGGTGACTTGAGGATAGAACAGTTGCATTTCATCCAGGGTTTTGCTGCCAGTGAAGGTTGGGCTCGCTGTGTTGACAGTGGTGCTTCCTGTCCATTATCAGCTTGTTTGACATTTGATGTGTGTCCATTTTGTATTTCCACTGGAAGCCAAATGTCATAGCTCAAAGATAACATTTTGCCCCTTATTTCCTCCCATTTCAGAATGAATTCAGGTTTTCTGTATGGGTAAGCTCCATTCAGAGTCTGGGGGGATTTCCAAAGTCAAGAGTGTTCTGTTTGTGAAGTAATTCTAGTAACGTGTGGAATTTTCATCATGAGGTTTTTTTTTTTCTCTTGCAAAGACTAAATGTTTAAGAAAAATGCAGGAAACTGGAAATTAGAATCAATTCCCTTCATAACAACAGCAGGATATCAGCTTTAAAATATGTTCTTTAGCTGGTGTAATGATTACAGTAATAGAAATTTGGGTAGTGCCTATGGAATACACAGCTTGACCTGGCGGTGGCTTGATGTACAATCCTAACACATTAAGAGGTCGTGTTTCAAGGGCTGTTTCTCATGGTAGTGTTTGGAATTCAGAACACACGAGTTCTGACTAAATCCATGGTACAAAAAAAGGGTCCTAGGTTGGGCTCTACAACCCATAACATGCAAAATGTATTCTACCTACAGCAATTACAAAATAAATAGTAAAATGTATTTTAGAGTAGAAGTGCCTGGGTGGGTCAGTTGGTTGGGCGTCCTACTTCGGCTCAGGTCATGACCTCGCGGTTTGTAAGTTCGAGCCCCACGTTAGGCTCTGTGCTGGTAGCTCGGAGCCTGGAGCCTGCTTCAGATTCTGTGCCTCCTCCTCTCTCTGCCCCTCCCATGGACATGCTCTGTCTCTCTCTGTCTCTCAATAATAAATAAACATTAAAAAAATTTTTTTAAGTATTATGGAGTAGTATAAAAATACTCTTTAGCCACAAGGTCATTTTTAAACATGAATTTATTATGCCAAAGACTGATTTTCTTTTTTAAATTGGTATCTACTCCAACCTCTCCTCTTAGTTATTCACTTAATTCAGCAAATAATTAGTGAGGACCTGTTATGTGCCAGGTACTATTATAGGGTGCAGTGGACAAAACTGATGAAAATCTCTGCCCTTGTGTAGCTGACATTCATCAAAGCAGAGAAAGGAGTGAGGAAATGTCAATTTTTTCTTGGCAATTTTAGGTTCTCATACTGAGAAAGTATGATTTGCGTCAGGTCCTGAAGCAAGTGACTGAGGAGGTAACCAATCCGTCTGGTTTCGGTGGGAGCCAAGTCTTAGGCAAAAGCCGCAGCAAGTGCAAAGGTCTTGGGACAGGTTGGATTTGTTTAAACTGAAGTGAGAAAATGCTTGTTGGCTCCTGTTTACAAGGAAGGAGATGAAACTGTCTGATTAGAGAGCCCAGGCTACGGAACATCCCAAGATGCAGAATATTTTAAGCTGTCTCCAGTCACTGGTTGACTGCTGAGCATCTAACTATTCTCTTAGAGACAAGCAGCAGTGCAAAAGCTGGGGGGACAGGTGGGGGAATTTATTTTATTTATATTTTTTCATTTTATTTAATTCCAATGTAGTTAACATATAGTGTAATAATGGTTTCAGGAGTAGAATTTAGTGATTCATCAGTTACATATAACACCCAGTGCTAATCCCAACAAGTGCTCTCCTTAATGCCCATCACCCATTTAGTCCACCCCCCCCCGTCCTCCCCTCCAGCAACCCTCAGTTTGTTCTCTGTATTTAAGAGTCTCTTATGGTTTACCTCCCTCTCTGTTTTTATCTTATTTCTCCTTCCCTTCCCCAGTGTTCATCTGTTTTGTTTCTTAAATGGTAGGGGATTTATATTCATCTCTGTCTTGGATACTTTGATTTATGCATAAAACAGCACCTAGACACGCTTGCAATATAGAATCCTTTAGTTAATTTATATGCATGTATTTTACGGTGTTTTTTGTGGTACAGATGTTTGAGAAACTTTTATTGTGAAATGTAACATACATACAGAAAACAATGATATATGTTCACTGATTTATCACAAAGTAAACAACCTTGTAACCACCCTCCAGGTGTCAATAAGCAGACACTGCCAGTTCCCCTTCTGCCTGCTTTGAATGCTGTCCCTTCCTCCCCTGTAAAGGCAAACCAGTCTTCTGACTTTAAAATGACCAGTTCCTTGCCTTTTTGTTTTAAAGAAAGAATGGTAAAGAGACCCCCATGTAATCACAATCATTCAGTCCTAATAGTTTTCAATGACAGGTCAATCATGTTTCGTATAATCCCCATTTCTTGCTCTCATCATCCCCTCCCAGTTAAGTCATTTAATTAATTTATTTGTTTTTATTGAGATATAATCTATGTGAGGTAAAATGAACAGATCTAAGATATACAGTTCCATGAGCTTTGACAGTTGTTTATGCATGTATAAACTGATATAAACATAGAGCATTACAAGTTTGTTTTGTGTCTGTGTGAGCTCTCTTTAGTTCCTAGGAACTCAGAAGCACAAGGGATGATTTCAGTCCCCCACTACGTACATGTAAAAATCCTGAAGCAGCTAGCTGGCAGCCAGATGTGGTCACAGAAGTATGCTTATATTGATCTTTCTAAACCCTTTCTAAATGCAGACTGTTATCAGCTACCCCGCTCCTCTCCCATGGCCCCTCCCTCCTTTTCCTTCTGTCGGCAAAATAGTTTGTTATGGATTGGTGATAAAAATCAGTGTCCACTGAAAGACATGTCAAGACCACCGCCATGTGAGACCTTCAAAGCATACCGGGCCACATTATGCCACAGTGTGAAGGGACGTGCCTGTCAGGGGGTCACAGCCCATGTCCGCCAACTCACTTCTCCTATTTCTCATGAGTAGAAGGTTTTTGCCCCTAATCCAACCAGAAGGTTCTCTGCTGCACCCTTTCCTGGGTGAAGGAACATATAGGGCTTATGATGTATAGGCTCAGGAAGGTAAGGTTGGCATGGACAGTAGGTTGTGTCTCTGGTTAATACCTCTCTTGGGTGATCCCTTCAGTGATGTGGCCTTCCTCGTGACCCTGACCAGATTCATCTTCTACTTCTCATAGCTCCCTTTTCCCTGTGTCACTCATATGGATTTCTCTTGGGTGGTGAGTAATGATAAGCCATAAACATGTTAATCTCTCCTACTCACAGGAAGCTCATGAAGGCAAAATGTCTTTATTTCATATTTCTCAAGGGATCTTGTAACATCATTTGCATATGGCTGATGCTCAACATCTACCTGCTAATAAATGATGTTTACAAATGAGTCAGAAATTCATGACTTCATGATATAATTATACTTCATGATATAATTATATTAGACATTAATTGCATATTTTGCATGCTCAACAGTATTAATCCCACATCCATGTCTTAGTTTAAAAAGCAACAACAACAACAACAACAAAACAAATTAAGCAAACACACAAACAGATCTTGGAGTTTTTTGGAGTATCCTTAACAATTGACTGTGTTTAAATTTTATATGGATTTTTTTCACCCTTTTCTTAATACAGTGTATGTCAGCCAAACAGTATCTACTGTATCCAGAGGCTTATATTAAACTGCTATTTTAAGAAAACAAAAGTAGAGTATGGTTTTCAAAGCTGGCCTGTGTTATTCATAAGTAAAAGTGATACACTTCTTATTAGACAATGACATTATAAAGTCAAAATGCCACTGAATGTACGTGCAGGTTTTCAGTGGGCCTAAACATAATATAAGGCCAGTGATAAGCAATGCATAGTTCTAAAACTCCCAGAGTCTAAATTTTCCATATGAAGTGTTTGGTGTTATGGTGTTTCTTTGGTGTTATGGTGTTCCTTTGTTCCTTTTTACAAGAGGAAAATAGACATAAAAGATGCATAATAAACAGGGCTTTGATCAGAATTTCTAAGATTAAGAATGAAGACTTGTGTGGCCCTTCCACATTGATGCCAGTTCCAGGCCTGCTTCCCAATCTCCGGGATGCATAAGAATCCCTGAAGATCTGAAAATATAAGTAGGTTTGGGTGGGGCCCAAGACTCTGCATTTTTAACAACCCCTCAGGTGAAGCCAAAGCTACCAGTTCCATGAACTACACTTGGAGTAGCAATGAGTTAAAGCAAGTTACCTCCTACTGCTAGAATTTTTCAGGTAGTGGGCTGGATGGAGTAGGAGAGAGGAGGTTGGAGAAGGCAGGGAGGGTTGGTTAGGGAAAAGGTAAATTGCTTTTTGTTTCCTGCAGTAATTTCTGCAGGCTTTCATGGGAAAGTGAATTCAAGGTATGGGATTCCTGTCTTTTAAGCACCGTCTCCTGGATATAAACTGTCCCAAGTGAATTTTCAAAGACTTGCCCAAAGTTTTGCTCTCTTGACTCTCATGGAAATTAACTGTGGCCTTTCCAGTTTATGCTTTGAAAAAGCTTCTCTCTTCATTTTTGTGGGAACCTGCATCATAATAACAGTGTTTCTCAGTAGGAGCAACATGAAAGCAAATTAACCCTTTAAATTACAGGGAGCAGAGAGCAGTAAATTCACCCTGCTCTGAAGCAGCATCCTTTTCTCCTTTTCATGCTGCACAGAGCTCCTTTTAAGGCAATGAAATGTCTGTTGGCAAGTGAAGGCCAATGGGTCTTGCTTCCAGGAAACTTGAATTTTTCCACATGGTTGTTCTTGACCAAAATAAGGTCAAATGGAGGGATATGGAAGTGGGTCCTATCGCTTAGGGCATAGAAAGACAAACCGTACCAAGAGAAAAGGATCTAACTTTTGTTGATCCCCTGGCCTCTTCCAGACCTTCTACATACAGTACCACATTTAGTTTTACTCCATCCCTGTGAGCTGGGCCTGATTCTTTATTACGTTCTCAGAAAATTGAGATCCGTTGAAATTAAGTCCATTGCTTATGGTTCCACATTAATTAAATTTCAGATCTGGGGAAGGTACTCTCTATGATTCTAGAAATATTGTAATTTTTTCTCAGACTCATAGACTGAGGGTGTTCTGCTAATTCGTAAGCAGAACCACTCCTTGTGTGCTGTGCCTAGCACCCAGGTCCTCAGTCACTAACTGCTATATAAATGAATGAACACATCCACATCACTTAAATTCATACACCCCAGCAAGAAACCACGTTAATTTTGATGGCTATTTCCCATTTAATGTATGGAAATGTATCACAAAAACAACATGTGCATGGGATCTTTGATGAAAGCAGATAGTGAGACACGTGCGTTAGACCCTCCTGTCCTCCTTCAACACTCACACGGTGGTTTGCTGTATCTCTTTTGAAAGTTCAGAGTGGCTGATTATCCAAAAAATCAGGTCCACTATAAGAGGAGCTAAAGTTTCTAGTATTGTCAGTTCTCAGGTGCCATATTTTGCTAGAGGAATTTCAATCAGTTTCTTTGCAGCAAAGTAAAGAAAGGATTCTGGGTGAAAGAAAAGTCCAGGACAGTGATAAGGGCATCAGTTATTATTATGCATACCATAGGAAGTTCTTTGCCCTATGTGACCCCAACAGGAAAAAAAAATAAGTGAAGAAATAAGTCATAGAACCCAGACGTATTAGAAAACATAACATGGAATATGTCTTCTGCAATAAGAAGTGAAGTCACCATTCCTGCTTTGTTGAGCCTGGTATAGATTTCTCTCTAGTAACAAATATTACTGCCCGAGATGATAAAAAGAAATATGACTCCTTGGTGAATAAGCTAGGAACACACACACACACACACACACACACACACACACACACACACGAACACAGAAACAACAGAAAACAAGTACCATCGGCTTCATAGAAAATGAGGAATCAGAATTTCAGGCAATATTTTGGTAATAATGTCACAAAGAGATATTCCAGTGTCCTCATATACTCAGTCATGTGTTCCACACTCATGAAAGAAAATGGCTCAAAATGTTTTGCAGGGAAGCAACAGTCATAAAAACATTGACATTATCTTCTAAAATGATGAGTATGGGTAATTTTTTAAATTTTTATTTATTGTAGAGAGAGAAAGAAAGAGAGTGATCATGAGTGGGGAGGGACAGAGAGAGAGGGAGACAGAGAATTTCTAGCAGGCTCTGCACTGTCAGCACAGAGCCTGCCGCGGGGCTTGAACTCACAAACTGTGAGATCATGACCTGAGCTGAAATCCAGAGTTGGATGCTTAACTAACTGAGCCACCCAGGCGCCGGGAGTATGGATATTCTTAAAAACAAAGAGCAGAGGTGTTTGACTTGTTACATGTAAAGATACATCTCATGAATTGATCTTCACCTATTTCATTATTTGGCACTTAGTAGTCCCTCAGTTTCTATTTGTGGGATTTAGGAAAGAAGAGCCAAGAAGTTCTTGTTCTGAAAACCAAAGGACTGGGCCAGTAAGGGAAGAGCTACAGCTATCATGAAAAACGAATCCCCAAACACTGAAGACACATAGTTTATTGTCCTAGTGACAATAAATAGATGAAAATAAGCAGATGGTGACTTCACTTCTTATTGCAGAAGACAGTTATGTTTTCTAATATTTTGGGGTTTCCTGACTTGTTTTTTTCACTTAATGTTTTTCTTCCTCTTGGGGTCAGGTAGGGCAGGGACCCTCCTATGGCACTCCATTGCAGTGGTGGAAATATCACTTGAAAATTCTTTTATTTATCTCTGTCGTCTTAGTGTGATGCATTTCAGTCTCTCTCCTTCCTGTCCTTTTCCATTCTCTCCCATGGGAATATATGATGGTTGTTCATTTTTTGTTAACATAGGCCAGGAACAATGCTCCAGAAGTAGAAGCACCTGAGGATACATGGTTTCTATGATCAGCATCTACTGGCCACAGGATAAAAATACCCAGGCTGCCTGCATGTACTGAAGGTTAAAAACAACCTGTCTGTTTTGATTGGTGAGAAAGTTTTATAAATGTAATGCTGTCTTGGGTTTCACAAAAGCAAACACTAGGACTTGTCATCCATCCTTTTCATTTCTCCTGTTAGGGCAGCACATCTTCCCTCTCCTCCTTTCCTCTCCTAAGTTGAGTGACATTTTGGGGGGCAGAGCTCTTCCTGTGGTCACTTTCCCAGGATTTTCAAGTGGTATTTCTGTCACTGTAGTGGAACATCATGACCTGTTTATTTTTATAGCTCTGTCACTACAAGAAAAGAGATCTTCAGTGCTTTCAATTTTTTTAAAATCAAGGTTCTAGTTATTCTCTTATTGACTCAGTCCTTCAGTTTTCAGAGCAAGTATTTCTTTAAAAATAAGTTTATTTATTTGAGAGAAAGAAAGCATGTATGCATTCATGCATAAGTGGGGGTGGAGCAGAGAGAGAGGGAGAGCGAGAATCCCAGGCAGGCCCTGCATTGTCAGCACAGAGCCTGACACAGGGCTTGATCTCATAAACCACAGGATCATAACCTGAACTGAAATCAAGAGTCTGATTCTTAACCAACTGAACCACCTAGGCATGCCCAGAGCAAGCATTTTTTGGCTCTTCTTTCCTAAATCTCACAAAACAATTTCCTACAGAAAGCAAGATTGTAAATGTAAGAATATGAAAGAGCCACCCAGGCACCCAAAGAGCAGGAAAAAGATCTTATTTTGCCTTAAATTCCACACTTCTATAGGAGAGAATACTCTGGGGATGGCTGGAGGTGGGAGTTACTTAGCTCCTTCCATAATCTCTTAAAGTAACCCCAATTAAACACAATCTCAGTAAGAATAGTGTGCTCACAATGCTACACTGCTTCGAGTCACTAGGAGCAAGAGTGCATTTTGACTGTGTCAAGACAGTTAACTCGTTTTAGATGAACAACTCTGGGGTAGGGGGCTTCTGCTGCTCTGCCTTACCCCTGGAAGGATAGAGGATCTAAGGGGATGAGAGGGTGAGCCTCAGGTAAATAAGATAGAGCCAAAAATGTAAACACAAATAGTGGAAGCTGAAATGAGCCAGGGTAGCAAGGACTAGAAAGTTCATTTTGACTTGAAGAAAGTAAGCGAGGTCTGAAGACACTAAAACTGCAACCAGAAACAACCGCCTTAAAAAAGCATTTGGAATTTTATCAAAACAGAAACATTGAATATATCATAATCTTCCAACTTATTATACCAAAGTCAGCTACTGCCCAGTTGAGGCTGATGGGAATAGATTTGATAAAGAAAACTCAAGAAAAAATTGTATATGGTATTTCAGTGGAATGTGGTAATAGGCTTTTTATGTGAAAGCATCCAGTTAAAGGGGGCAGTCCTGCATCATCTTTGATTGGATACATCTGCAATATAACTTTAAATTTTAAAATATAGTATAAACACAGTTTCTTCTCAAATGGTTTTTAGGCTTTAATTTTCAAGAAAGCATGAGTAAATTACTTTGTATAAAGCATGAATGAACCATGACTACTACAATCTTTGAACATCATCTATGGTAAAGCTTTCTGAAAGACAGTACAGGTGGGCTGCTAAGTTAGGACTGTACAACAGAAAGACTCCCACTAAAATGATATCAGGAGAATCAGTAACTAATTTTAGTCCTACTTTCAAAGCTTAAGTGCTTTAGAAAATTTACCGATTTTTGAATCTCTGAACAATTCTTCCAAGTAAATAGACAAAAGAACATCAACACCTAATTGAAGTTTGAATGTCTCCTAAGATAAAAACAGTACTATAGTATATAACTCCTTTGGTTTCCTAGAGCACTTTCACCTATATTGGTTTATCTCTTCTTCAGGACCACTCTTTGGGGTGTGTGTGTGTGTGTGTGTGTGTGTGTGCATGTATGAGATGGGGCCTCCTTTAGAGAAGTATAACTCCAATTCTTCTGATGTCCCCAAATCATTTTTTTCCACAAAGGATGGTGAGTCCTTCTACATGAGGTATAACATAAGAAGAGATCACCTGTCCCAGTGGTTCCCAAAACTTATTTACATTCTGAAATTGCCTGGGAAACTTCAAAAAATGTGGCATCCTATGCTTTTCCCCCTAGAGATTGTGATTTATTGGTCTGGATGTGGTGTAGGCTTTGGCACTTTAAAAAGATCCCTATGTCATTCTAATATGCAGACAAACACAGTAGCCATCAAGCTAGACTCTTTGGATCTCCTTTCCCTCACCTGTAAAGTGGATGTGTAGGTGGAGTTGAAAGGGCTTGAAGGTGTGGAGTAATAATTACAGCATTTCCTGAAGTAGATTCTGGGGAATGCTGGTCTTCTCTGATCCTCATGAAAAACCAAAACGGCTTCTCTGATAAAATCACTTTGGGAACCAATGTGTAAACTACATTAGTTGAATGAATAATAATTGTCTTAATGAATGAACCAATCAATCTATCAAGAGTGCTGGTTCATATTCTACCTTTACCACCCACTAGCTATGAATCACTGGATATGACTTACCTCACTGGGACTCCGTTTTCTCATCTGTAAATAAAAGGGGTGACCAGATGTCTTATGCTTCTAACATCCCATAACTCCGTAACCAGAAAATTTCTGAGATCCCTTTTATTTTAGGATTGCATGAGTCAAAAGGAACCAATGATCTTATCTAACTCACTCAAGACTACAGAATTGGGGGAGGGTGCTTAATTGGTCTAATTTTACAGTGAATCATCATTAGGCCCTGAAGCAATATAGCTGCAGACTGTGATTCTTCTCTCTAGTGGTTAAGACTCATTTTATTCCTAAAAGCTTTTTAAAATATTATCTTCCTTACTGTTGCAAATAAAGACAGCTGAGCCTCAGACAGGCTGATTCATAGCTACTATTTCTCAGGCTCATAACTACAGACGACAATCGACACAGGCCTTCCTTTGCCTTTAGCTTTCTTTCTGCCAGCAGACTGTCTGGACCTTGCCCGGGCTGTCTCTGGGCATTAATGAATGCTGCATTCACCCCGCTGGAAATCCAAAGTGACTAATGGGTAGACTATTTGGGATGCCTGCAGTCGCATTCAATGTCCTCTTATGCCATCTATCCCCTTTCCCTCATTTAGCCTGGAAATGGGAAGGGCACATAAAATGCAGCAAGGCCAATAGGAATTTACTGACAGGGAGGAGAAAAGTACTAAAGGCTGCCTCGCCCTAGAGACCGTCTATGTATCAATAGCTTACCAATAGAACAGTTCGGATAAATAGAGTTTCCTCTGAGCTGACCCTCCAAGGAAGTCTTGCAAATCATCCAAATACCTGTAAGTTAAACAGTTACTGTGAAAATAAAGGATTGCCCTTGATGCTTCGGTTCAGCAACTAGCAAACTATGGCCCACAGACCATTTCTGTAAATAAAGCTTTATTGGCACACAGCCATAATCATTTGTTTATACATTGTCTATAGCTTTTTTTGTTCTAAAATGGCAGAGTTGAGTAGTTATAACAGAGACTGTATAACTTCAGGGCTTAGAATATTTACTATCTGACTGTTTTAGATTTATACATGTTGTTTGATATAAGCACATTTTGCATTCACTCATTCCTTTATTCCCTCACTCTGTATATTTAATAATGAAAGCAAATAAATAATATAAAAATATAAAGAAGCATAAAATAATTTCCTGTCCTTTCAAAACATACCTAGACATCAATCGTCATCTTGTTGCAATTATTGACGTACAAAATCCTTTAGAAACTCACCCCTGCATACACTGTCACACACATGGCTTCCAGGAGGGAAGGAAAAGCATGCATGTGACCTGATCATGTATTCCACCTTATTAAGTCAATCAGATAGGATATATATAAATTATAAAATGATGCAACTTAAAGCTAAAGAGGTGATTATTTCTAGTCCATCCTCTCTAGTCAATGTCACAAAACTAGAGTTGGTAATAAATCTAAGTTTTATAATATGCAAGAATCTTGGCTCTTGTGCTATCATTATAATATAAACATATATATGTACATGTACAAATAAACAACCCATAATACATAAATATTTGTGGTATATTTCTAAGTGTTTCAACATGCTAGCTTATTTTTCAATGTCTCCCTCTTAGGACAACTGTTGCCAGAATACACTTTCTCCTTTTGTAGTTCTGGCATGGACAAAACAAGTAAATACAAGAGAAGTTTTATCTGGGATTTCCTCACTTGAGAGGGAGGAAAAGATTCTAATAAGAAGTTAGTTCTAAAGAAATACTAAAACACACCCTTGTTCAACTAACTCAATCCTGTATATTTCTGTCCTGAAGCTATAAGATATATTGGAGTCAGGGTTGGTTTCGATAAGATTGATTTTGATTTTGAAGCAAACTTTTCTTCCCCCAATACAATAGCAGGTCAAAGCCACCTAACTGTATACAAAAACAAAAACAAAACAAAACAAAAAAAGAGAAGCCGGAACGAATTCAGAATTAAATATGAATTGGCAACAGTTATAGACTGCTTTAAGCAATGCTGTTTCTACAAATCATTCCCAGGAAATATTTAAGTGTGTACATGGAGAATGTAATTCCACTAACAACTAACACAATGGATGAATCTTAATAATGATGACGATAATGATAATATTATTATTCTATTCCTGGGATACTACTTCTTGGCATCTGAAACTCTCAGTACACATTTGCTGAGGACCAATATTTTCCCTTTTCTAAGTCAGCCCCATATTAGGATTTCATGAGCTAGAAGATCAGATTACTGCTGCTTACAAAAAGCTGCTGGAAAGTGCAAACTAAAGTGCTGGAATTTTAGTGCCATATTTTAGTGGAGTGAGTGCATGGCAGGGGAAGATTAATTAGATTTAAGACAGAAGGAGACTCCAATTTAATTTTGCCCCATTACTTGACTTACCTGGAAATTATACTTAGTGTGTGGGATTCTTCCCCCTGAGGGGAATAGCACCAGAACCTTCTCTCTGCCCTGTCAGGCTTTGGGGAGACATGCACAGTTCTCCATCTGCTCATCCTGCTCTGTGCCCTCCGGGGTTTGTTTGTGCCAGAAATGCTCTGGAAGCCAGTGGGAGTTCTTTTTTGGCACAAGATTTTCAAGATGAGAAATGAGCCTCTATACTTAAGATACGTTGGCATGAATCTCCAGCTCTGATCAAAAATTCTCATGGAGGCTTAGGCTGTAATTCTGTGTCAGGAAGGAAAAGCAGAGAGAAGCATATAGTCACATTTTCAACCATTTGAAGAGATGTTTGCTTTTGCAAATTAACCCTGGATTAACCAAATAAGGACTTCCTGGGCTGAATCAGGAAGTGTTCCAGACAAAGCACTGTGCCAGGAATGCACCTTGCTCTTTCCCCCCCTCAAGATTTTCACATTTATTAGCCCTTGAAAAGCTCTGTCGTAACCTATTGAAATTCTTTAAGCCCCAACTCCAACTCATTAGTCCTCCATAGTTCTTTTCAATCTCAATCCTCTAAATTTTTAGAGCTTTAGAGCATACAGTGTGTTCTATAGAACTTGACAGTGAAACTCCACTACTTTCCACACCTTCCAAGTTACTTTGAAAGCCATAAGCAAAACTCTGTGATGGGTCAGAGACATATTGACTGCCTACTACCAACAGAGGGTGTGAGCATTTGGAAAAGTTGTCTCATGAATCAACCACTTACATTTGCTAGACAACATTCTCATGGTATATTATGTTCTTAGACTGTTTCCCATAGTAGAGCATAAGCTTTTGAGAACCAGAAGCGGTCGTCTTCAACACCTTGATTGTGTTAAGATCTATAATTTCAGTTCTGGTCTGCTTTTCCTTTCAATGACCCCAAGTCTTCACAGCTAACTCTAATGTCAGTTCTCACCCATGGTCCAGTTCCTGAGCTAGTCTAGAGAACCCTGGAAACACCATGTGTTCCTGAATCTAGGATGTCATAAATTTTAAGATAGACCATCAATTTAGTAATAATAATAAAAAAACGCTATGTTAAGTGTATCCATTGACTAAAAATGCACTGCAGTTTCAAAAGCAATATGGCTTAAAAAGTAATTGTTACTGTAGGACTGATAAATAAGATTTACCAGTAGTATCAGCCCCAAATCCAGTGGAACTTAGAACTGGGTTGCATTGATAATAGATGGATTTGTGCTTGTGATTCCCCAGAATGGCAATAATTCTGCCCACTGAAATAGGAAGCTCTGTTTTAAGCATCACAGCAAATAATTCTTGGTTTTGCTCTTATTAATCTTGCTTCCCTATAAAGCTGGGTTTCTCTCTGAACCCTGACCTGATTTACTGGGATGTTGTGCCTTGTCAGCTTATCCTGATCTTGTCCCTTTTCCCCTATTGGTCTTATATTTCCCTCTAATACAATCAAGAGAACTTATACAAAAGGGTGAAGCTCCTCAAAATAATTTCCTGTCTATCTAAGGGTATCAAAGGCCCCAATTCATCAGTGCTGAGGTCGGTCAACTGTCTAGGACCTTCAGGTTTTCCCAACTGCCTAAATCAGTAGTTTTCAACCCAGGGCTGCACATGAAGACTCATTGAAATAGCTTTTTAAAGACATCACTGCCTAAGCCCCACTCCCAAGATTCTGATTTTTTGTTCTAGACTAGAGCCTATAACTCATGCTGATTTTTTTTCCTAACTACCCCAGGCAATTCTAGATGCAACCATGATTCCTTTGGACAATAATTGTGTATAAGGCACAATGCATATAAAACTTAGGTCCTTGAAGTTGACCCTAACAAGCTGATGCAAGAATATAAAAAAACACTGTCACTGACAAATATCAAATGAATAAAAGAATATTTCTCTCTTCTGCAAAATATCTCAGTTCTATATAACAACAAATACCATACCTTTAAATTCAAAATTGTGCATCTAATTCTGACACTGCAGATTCAGGGACTCAAATCTCTTCTTCTTTCTTATATATCCTATCTTTAGATACAGGACTTTAGTGACTGTCAGAGCTTTGTTTAAAATTATTTAGCATCAGTGAGCAGTGGCTATAAGCCACATATCAAGAACTTTTCATGTATCTGGATTTAAGGTCACCTTATCCACAGCCCATTTCACTTAGAATTTCCTTTAAAACTCAGTTGATAGAGGAATATATATCAGGAGATTCTAAAGTGTTACAGAATGTTATGATATTATTCAATTATTATTTAAAGGAACAGAATTTAAAATGTGATTATTGTAGTGAACCAAAGAGTTGATTGGCACTAACTCTGAGTAATGAAGGATTGGTGACTACAACTGACTTCATTAAAAATTATTGTTGAGAGACTCATACCATTTTAATAATTTAAAAAAATTAGCTGTCAACGTGTTGATCATCTTAAAATCTCATTAGGAGCCAGATCTCAGGATTTAAGGTATAAAGCCTCTCAATGGTAAATAGATTCATGGTGGGGACCATTTATTTTATCAGTGTTTAAACTCCCTTATATAACTTCCAAGAGTAATGCTACAGCCTGCTGAAGTTTATTCCTGAGGATTAGAAAAGAGGCTTCAATTCTCTACTACCATTTTGATCCACACCTTTTCCTCCAGTCAGAAGATGGGATCTGTTTCCCTACCCTTTGAATCTAGGCTGGCCTTGTGATTTGCTTTAGCCAAAGAGAAAAGTAAAAATTACCTATGATCTTACCATCCAAAAAAATTTTTTTTTATTTATCTGCTTAGATTTCATTCTATATTTATAGAAATCTGTCTCTCTCCATACACAGGAGCATATATTTCTCCAAATGGCAGCACACTGTATGTGGTTTACAAGCTCTCCCCATCCTTTTTAAAAATCCATATATAACAAGGTATTGTAAAACATTTTTCATTTCAGTACATTTACCTCAGCACAATCATTTCTAAAAACTTCATTGTATTCCATTCTATGACACCATAATTTATTGACCTAATGCCTCTGTGGCTGGACATTTATAATGTATGCTCAAATAAAAAATAAATGGAAAAATAAGTGGAAAAAACATGAATTTTTGGCTCACTTGACTCTATTGCCTTAAATGTTCAACAGTAGTTTCATATTATATTTGGTTCAGTCCTTTCATTTTTGTATAAATAACTCTGGAATATGTTTGTGCCACAAGGTTGTGCATTTAGGCACAATTTCTTAGGCAAGTTTCGAAGAATTGAGACTAGTAGATAAAAGTGTATGAACATTTTAAAGACATTTCACAATTACTTCTAAAATTTAAACCACTCTCAGTTTCCATTAAGAGTATATACAAGTTGTAAAATACATAAGGTTTTATATTTCTTGAGAGATTTTACTTATAAGTTACATTTTTTCTTAAGAATTTTATTTAAAATTTCTATTTCATTGACATGTGTTCATAATTTCTTAACAGTGTATCTATATTATTTGTGCAATGTTTCCTTACCCCTTCATGATGTTGGTTATTGGTACCTTCTTTCCTTCTTTCTCTTTTAATTTTTCCATTAATTTGTCAGATGTTTTTAAATTTTGTCTTTTAAAGAAACCAAATTTCAGTAATGTTGATCTTCTCTATCATGTTCTTATCACTTTTATTGCTTTTTTTTACTTTGTGAAACTTTATTAGCTCCTTGTAATAAATGCCTAGTTCATTGATTTTCAGCCTCTATACTTTTCTTTACTGATCTTTTTTCTGCCTGTAGGTCTATCAGCTACTTAGAGATATGACAAAACCCTGAGTAGTTATTTTGGGGTGGCTTGATCTTCCAGTTCCTGAGAGTTGTGTTGAAGTCTCCTATTGGATCTTTCTTCAGTTCTCTTGTCTATGTCTTCTTGTGGTTCCATTAATTTCTGATTTATATATTTTGAATCTTCATCATCAGGTACATGGATATGTAAAATAATTACATCTTCCTAGAAGTTGAACTTGTTATGAAGTGTTCTCTAACTATGTCTTTTGCCTTAAATCTGTTATTTAATATTAAAATAGTTACACTAACTATCTTTTGTTTCTTATTCACTTAATGTGTATATTTTTCATACTTTCACTTTCATCTATTCTATTCTTGGATCCAGGACCACATACGGATGTGCACTGTATAACTTTAGGAATACCATCCTCATAAACTATGATATTAATGCCTCTCCTCCAGGAATTATGCTAAGCCAGATTTCATTGGGATTTCCTTTAATCCAAGTTAATGCTCCTTACTTTTGACTGTTTAATCAATCTGTTTACATTTAAATAATTACTAATGTAAAATGTACCATCTTAATAGTCTTTCTTTCCTACTTGTTCTGCTTTGTTTCTTTCCCTGCTTGTAATATTTTGGTTTATTTTTTATTCTAATTTTTCCTGATAGTCATATAGAAATGATACCCTAGAGATTAAAATATGAATAGTCACCTAAGTATAAAATTAATCAAAATTTCTATTAACTTCTAAAAAATACAAGGCCCTTAAAATATTTTATTTCCCTTTTATCCATTCCAAGTTAATCTTTCATTTTAATTTAATTTAATATTTAATAAATTATTACTATGTCTAATTACTGTTTTTTTGTATATTTTGTTAAATTTGCCCACATATTCATTATGTTCTCTGCTCTTCATTACCTCATGCACTTTAGATTTCTCTGGATTCAACTTGCTTCTGCTTTCAGAACATTTGTTAATAGTTCCTTTACTGTGGGTTTGCTAGTGGCAAATGTTCTGAATTTTTGCTTGTCTGAAAATTATCTTAATTCCTTCTTCATATGAAAGATATTTATATAGGGTATAGATTTTCAGGTTAACAGTTACCTTCTTAAGCACATTAAAGACATCATTCCATTGCTTATTGGTTTTCATTGCTACCATGAATTCATCTGTCAGTCCTTTTTTAAAATCTGCTTTTCTATTGTTTATTCCAGGACTTTTTCCTCCTTTGTCATGATTATATGTAAATAACATTTTATTTACCTTACTAAAGATATGCTAGACTTCTCTAATCTCTAAATTAGAAATGTCAGTAGTTCTGGAAATTCCTAGTTATCATCTATTCAAATATTATTGCTCTTTCGTACCCTCATTCATTTCTTAACTTCAACAACTCCAACAGTAGACCTTCTCAATGTCTGCCTTGCCTCTTGGCTTCCTTTCTGTATTTCATCTGCTGTCTCTTCATGCTCCATCCTGGATAATTTCTTCAAAAGTTTCTTCTAATTCTCATTATCTCCTGGATTATATCTAATCTGTTTTTAAATCCATACTTTAAACTTATAATTATTTATCAGATTTTTAAATTCTAGGAATGTTAATTTTAAAAATATGCTGCAACACTTCTTATTTCTTGCAGATATTTTCAAACTTACTTCTTTAATCAAGCAAATGTAGTTGTTTTATAATTTTTCCAGTAATTCCAGTAACATTTTTGTCATTTTTCTTTCTGTTTTTATTTTTAATTTCCTGCCAGTTCTTGCTCCTGATTTTTAGTTTCCTTGGATGCTTAGAAATCTTTGACTTTGTATTCTCATTTTACTTGAAATTTATTTTTATAGAAGTATTTTGAAGCCTATGATAATGATATCTTTCTCTAGTCAGGGTTTGCATTACTTCTTCCATCTGCTTATTGTTATTATGAAGGCTAGTACTCTTTAATGAGCTTAATCTTGGGGTGTGTGTGTGTGTGTGTGTGTGTGTGTGTGTGTGTGGTGTTTTTTTTTTTTTTTTTTTCATAAGGGAATACCCAGTAATTGCAAATCTGTTGGCAAATCCATGCAAGAGCCACCTTATTTTTGCCTTACCATTTTCTGATGCTGCATTCCTCAGATTCCCAACTGAATTTGATGATTGCACAACCTACAAGAGCTCTGGGTTTGATTTCTCTCCTCTCCTTTCCTCCAAGGCTAAATTTCTCAAAATGAAAGTTGACATTTGTCAGTTTTGGCAACTGCCTTCAGTGTAAAATCAAACTTTGCTTTTTGCCTATCTCTTGAGTTACATCTTTTTCCTACAATTTTGGCCTTGTAAATCTTTACTATGTTCTATCAGTTCTTTCACACTTCATAAAAATGATCTTTAAATATTTTATCCATAATTTTTATTGTATTCAGCAAAAGACTGATATGAGTATAACCTAACCTCATATTAGAAACAGAAGTACTACAATTATGTTCTTCATAAGTTAACATTATTAGTCTCTTGTCTTCTTGCCATAAATACTTCTCCAGGTGGTTTTTTGCACATCTTTACTTTAGTTGTTTAGCAGTGGAATAGATCGCTGCTTCATGAGTGAATGAACTGTGAAGCCCATGAGAAAATCACTCACTGATAGGCTTTAATAAAGATTATAAAAAAGATTCCTATAATAAAACATTGAACTAAATTACAACACTGTCTAAAGTGCTATCTAAATCAACAAATGTGGGGATTCTCTTTTCTCCCTTAAAATATGTTTTCAACAAATTATGTTTTCTTGTTAATACATTCTGAAAAAGGATCCACCTATTACCCCTCTATTGAATCAATATTTCTGCTTGATTATATTTGTCATTTTTTAATATTTGTCTTAGATTTTTTACATGGGCAAGCCTTCCTCCTTAGCTATGTTTTAAAATAAGGAATTGCTTTTACATATACCTTTTTAAATATCTCCAAATCTCTGTCCATTTTTTTCTTGCATGTTAGTAGATATCTAGAAAATGCTCAATTTTATTTGAGTTGAAAAAAATTTATAATAAGACATTGATTTTCTATGTGCTTTACATGAATTATCTTAATCCTCGTGACAATTTTATGAGCTCTAAGTTGTTATTATTTCCATTTTATAGATGACAAAGTTAAGGAATATGAAGTACCTAGACCAAAATTAGGAAGTGGTGGAACCTGGGTGTGCTTTCAGGATGTCCGACTGCAGGACTCCCATTTGTAACCACTGCACAATATGAAATTGTGGAAAGTGATTAACAGCTTATAAATAATTTCAGGATAATAAAAAGAGAAACAATGAAAATACAGTGAGTAGTCAAGAGCTAGAAGGAACCAGCCTTTTTGGCAATGGGATGAAAACAGTATCCTATATTCCTTGCAGTCAATACTCTGTTCTCTGTGTGTTTGTGTGTGTGTGTGTGTGTGTGTGTGTACGTGTGTGTTGATGGTTATGTTTGTTTCTTTTAACAATTTTTCTTTGAAAAATTATGTTTCCTCATTCCCTTGTCCTCACCATGTGAAAATAGTCATGCAGGAAGACCCAGTGCCCCTCCCTGGCTGCTGCAGTCCCACTTCCTCTCCCTCCCTGGTTTTTCGGTGCAGTTCCAGCCCTTCAGCATGCTCTAACCTTGACAGCACTGACGTCAAGAATTGAGGGAGTATGCTGAGCCAGACCCAAGCAGGCGGGTTTTGGCTACCAACATTTCCTCTAGAAGCTGGCCTCTTTCTGGCTTAGGCATTCTTCCCCTTCCTGGCCTTATTCCTCCTTGCCAACCAGCCCTCCTCTCTGCTTACACATCATGTGAACCTTTACTAAGCTTGTGATGTTCTTGTCATCTGTATGGTCAGCATCTATGTTAAGAGTTCTGTCACTCTAGGAGGTTTAAAGAGATGGCAACCTACCCCTCTCTACAAACATCAGAGTACCATTTTGTTGCACATCCACAAGCCAAGGTTTGCCATGATTTTTCTTGACCACAGGCATATTCCAGTGAGACCCTGATTGGTGGAGAATGAGTGAAGGGTCAGTGTGGGTGCTCTACCATCCCAAATTACCACTAGCAGTGTGTTCCTATCATTCAGGGATACTCCAGAGCCCAAACTGAGGAACAGTGTAGCAACTTTGATGTCCAAATCCTACACCATCCTTTCAAAGTGGGACTTGGTGGATACCCAAAAGATCAAAGCCCTGTAGATTTAGGATAGTTCATGAAAAAAGCAGACTAGCTACTTCCGGATTTGGGCAGAGGGTAGGAGGACTTGGTAGGGGAGAGAAAAGGTATTGTTCAGGATCCTACAGTGTGCAGTGTTTTGTACCACCACCTTGCATTATCCTTTCTTACTCTTTAATCTTGCTGAAAAATTCAAGAAGATTATAAGTGACTATATGAAGGGCAATATTATTATCATTATTATTTCTTCTTTTTCCTGCAAAGGCTAATTCAGCACCAACTGTATAATCTCATAAAACTATGGGATGTTAGACCAGCTGGTTTCTTTACATCTAATTCAACCCCCTACTTGACAAGTGAGAAAAAATCCAGCTCAGAGAAAATAAATGACTTTGCCAGAGTCACATGATTTCCTTATGGCAGTGTAGGTAGATAGGAGCATCCACACCTGTGGACTCCAGACCCAACAGGTGCTTGTTGTAGGTCTGATATCAGAAGGATTAAACATGTGAAGGACTGCAGGCCCTAAAATGCTGTTTCCTTCCCACAGTGACTGTGAACGAATAGCACTTCACTGGTAGGCCATGGTGGCTTTTCGTAAGTCTGCCTATCTATCCTTGAAGTGGATAACTGGGGAAATAATGTCTTTGTGTCCCTCATCCCTTTTCAGTATGGTCTAGAAAAATTCACCCAGAATTTGTTCAAGTGTCTGCTTCTCAGAGAAGCCTTGTCTAATGAGTCTTCTGAAACAGCAGTGTTCGTGCCCTGCCTAGTCCTCTTCCCCTCAACACTCAATAATTGGCTTATGCTGCTTAATTTTTCTCCATAGCACCAAGTATCACCTCACACGGCATAGATTTGTTTATTTTTTTGTTTTTGTTTCTTTTTCTTAAATGACAGAAAGAACCCAAAATAGGGAAGATGCTTGTGAATAACTGAGAAAATTTTCCTGCTACTGCTATGGTTGTCTAGTGTTGATTTAAAATACTATAGGGAAAAAAAGTTCTGATGAGAAGAGGGTAGGTATGGGAAAAGAGAGAATAAACGTAAAGCAGAAGGGGGAATAAAAAACAATGTAAGGTAAAAGGGGACATCGGACTTGCTCACTAGGAAAGATCTGAATGGGTAACCAAAGAACAGAGACAAGGAAATAGAACATTAAACAGAGGGCAACTATATCAGCTATTTATTGCTACAATCATGCTGTATAACAAACCACCCCCAAACTCTGACTCAAAACAGTAAGATTTATTGAGGCTAGGCTCAGATGGGCCCATTTACATTTCTGGAGGTCAGTTAGCTTTTGGCTGATTTAAAATGGTCTCATTTAGGACAACTGGGTAACATGTCTCTGTCCCTCCTGTCCCAACTTCCAGCAGGTTATTCAAGGCATGTTGTCTCACGGCCGTGATAGAGGGAACACTGAGTGAGCAAGAGAAAACATACAAGTCACTTAGGGTTTAGACAGAACGCACACAACATAATCCACAACTGGCCCAGGCAAGTAACAGGGACGGAATCGAGGGGTAGGGATATAGACCCCATCTCTTGAAAGGGAGAGCTTCAAACAGTGTACATAGAGGGAGAGGTAAAGAATTGGGTTTTGATTACAGTTTACCAGAGCAACCCTGGAGCTCTTGTGGCACAGAGTGGGGAAAATCTCTGGTTCTCTGTAGTGCCTATCCTTGAAGGTAGGAATGCTCCCCAGGGTACCTGGATTTTTGAAAACTCTGATTCTGCATTTAACTAAGTATGCTGTATGTATGTATAAACAGAGTTTTCAAAAATTTAAGTTCCCTGGGGAGTATTCTACACACACGCACGCGCGCGCGCACACACACACACACACACACACGTCACTTCCTTTAACACTATCTTACAGCCCCTCATTCAAGTGTATTCTCCAAAGATGTTGAGTGGGCTTCAAGCCCAGTGAAATGGTATCATAAGGAAAATGTAACTTGGATCTATTCTGGCAACACCACAGAATAACATGAGGAACCAATGTATATATGGGTGAAGGGCACTCTATCATCTCAGTCTCCAGAACTCTTCTGGGGTCTAGAAGCATTTGCTTTCCTCTTAGGTTCCCTGCTCCTAAACCTCCAACAACCTATAACAAGCCTATTTATTTATTAAAGAGACTGTGACTATATTGACCCAGAATCCCAGATGTCCTTTCAAGACTTTGGGGAACAGACCCAGTCATTATTTCCCTACTCCAGTGAAGTGGCTGGCATCAGGGTACACCCTGGATGTCCTTCTGGTATCCTTATAATCAGGCCAGAACCCAGATAGACCCCACCATCCAGACATTGGCATTCTTTAATAGTCCTCAGCTTGGTGTAGAGCTCATCATTATTTAGAAAGGAAAAAAACTTCATGTGGACACCTCTGTCTCCCCTCTGTAAGTGTATTATTCTAGGTGCAAAATAAACTATAAAAAAAGGAAAACCAAAGGCTTGCTCATCCCCTATGACTCTAGAGGGGAATTCCAATCACACAGAGAACACCCTGTCCCTTCCTCCCACCTTTTCCACCCAACAGAGGAGGAGGAACTAGCCTTGGGGAGGGAATTGTTTTCCTGTTTCACTGTCTGTAAGCACATTTTCCAGATCATTCCTGACTTTTCAATTTCAGAAAGGTCCACTCTAAATGAGGCCTAGTGTTGGACCAGATTCATGATGTACTTCCTACTTCTCATAGGTAAAATGTTTATCAGCCTGAAGGGAAATGGCAAATGCACAGGGCAATAGAGAGAACATGCACAATGTTGGCTGATAAACAGAGTTTTGTTCATGGCAGCTTTGGGGGCAAGCAGTTATTTTCCATGGGCTGTTATCAACAGGAAATCTAACTGTAGTTAATGCAGCAGGAGATTTTGGCTAGTCTCTTGAAATGAACTTTTGAGAGCCCTTAAGATAACTGTCATTCACCTTCCAGACTCATTAATCATTGACAAGCTGAAGCTATCCAGTTAGGAGGAAATGAAGAGGGGGGCGTTGAATACATGTCAAACAAATCACACTCTCAAGCTAGCACCAAACTCAAGAAACTCCATGAGAGACAAAATGTAAGCTAATGTGCCAGATTAATACTAGCACAGTGACTGTGGCTAGGAAAGAAGAAGGAATTGAAGAGTAAATAAATACCATGGTTCTGAGATCAAAAACTTGAAACCTTAACTCTCACTTCTCTTCCCTTTACTCCCATCTCCAAAGAGAATATATTACCCTCCCTGTCTGGGGGAAGTAGAGTGGGAAGGTGAGGGAGACACAAAAAGAGATAAAGCTATAGAATCCTGTGTTCCTAACTTCCTTAGAGACCAAGGTAGATCTTGAAAGACTTAATTTTTCCCCATTAACTTTTATGAAGCCTGACTTGGCTGTAATGTTTCTTAAATGCCAGCCAGTTTCCAGCCAGGATTTTCCAAGTGCATCTAATTGCCCACTTTATCACAGGCACTATCAGGTAAATGGCGTTTCACCTCCGCTGGGCCTGCCTAAGGTTGACACCCAGGACTTGTCAGGCAATGGATCACAGAGCCAGTGTGGGGCCCCTTGCACTGCATTCCTGCATGAGGGTGACAGTAAATTATGACATCTGCCAGGAAGATCGGAACATGGCTGTGCTACCGGATGCATCTAAGCTACACAACCAGGAAGGCTTTTAGGATGTAATTGGAAATGCATCTGAGAGCTCTTAAAGGGACAAAGAGCCTCTTTCTCTGGCAACAGTGGATCAGAGATAAACCCTGGACATTTGCTTTTCTCTTTGATGACATTTAATGACCTATTTTTATGTTTGCATACATAATGCTACCTGGCAATTATAAAGTGCCCCAGAATTCAAATTGTGCTTCTGTCCATCCTCTCCAGACCCTTAAAGACACTCGAATAGAAAAGTTCATCATGCCCATAAGTTTAGGATAAAGAAACTGTGGTGGAGCCATGCTAGGTGACTTGGCTTGGATCAAAAGAAATTGATAGAAAGTGTGCCATTGCAGAGGTCTCAAATGTAGGTCTTCAAACCCCTCAAAACAGCCTTCTTCAGTTTATCAAGACATTTTCTACCTTCTTCCTTTCTAAAAGTCTTTTTGTTAATTGTAACTTTAGAAGTACGGGGTTATATATTTGTACACATATGCCTTTTAAACTTAAATTTTTACAGGACTAACACTGAAATGTGATATCGAAAAAGACAAAACAGACAGAAACAAAACACCAAAACCAAAATGGAAAAAAAAATCATCTCTTAACTAATTAAACTAGATTTTTTTAAAGGAGCTCATGAGAAGAATAAATGAGGATAAATGACTGGAAGCATGAAATTATGAATGCAAACAATAATTTATTAAAACTTTCAGTGGAATAAGTTGATGTTACAGACAAATTCTACACAAGATGGGAAGGGTAAAGATGTGACTTGAGATATTTTGGGACTTGGGAACTTCTTTGAGTTTGCATCAAAGACTTCAGGAGGCAGCAGAGCGAAGAATCTAAGCCTGACATCATTTGAGATACAGTGCAGAAGATGTTTTTCATTTCAGTGAATTTTTGTAAGACAAATACCCAGCTCTTAAACATACAAATAAAAAAGGAGGTGGTTATAAGTGTAGATACCATAAATGCTGATCTAAAATGGTGACTATATACAAATTGTCCATTAGCATCCCTGCTTGTAAATGAGAGACTTTTGCCTTATTAAGGCTACACAGAAATTTTATGGTGCAAAGAGACCAAGATTTGGTTTGATTTTCAACATGGTGACTTATTTTGTGATGACCCTGTGCAAGTCCTATAACTTCTCTGTGCTGAATTTTCTGATCTTAAAGTATAAGTGGGAATATCTAGTTTGTGGGGCAATAATGATTAAATGAACAATTGGGTGTAAGAGCACTTTGTAAACTAATAAAATGCTATTATTTTCATCTGAAAAGAACCTAGTATTTATTGAAAGTTATGCTATACCCTTCAGGATTGAAAGAAAAACGTCAGTACTGATTTTATTCCACATTAAGTCACCATTTATTGGGTACTTGGCATATGCAAGTTCTGGTGCCCTCTAAATAGAATATGACATGGTTATGAATACTAGAATGTTAAATTCGTCTAGGTCAAAACTACCATATATGTATGCATGTATTTCCATTCCTTTCTTCCAATGTTTATTGAATAATTTATTAAATAAATTTATTTAATAAATAAATAAATTCCCAGTCCACAAACTGCCAGTCCACAAACTGCCTTAAGAAATTTACAGTGGCTGATGTGTGTATGCATATGTGCTCATATGCACAAATAAGCAGATATTACATCGTGACATGTATTATGACAAAATAATTTTATGAGTCTGTCTTATGATAAAATTTTCTGGAAGGAAGTTTCCAAAAAGTTTAATATACACACTTAGTTCTACACCTGGAACTATTTATACATAAATACCATTTTTTTAAATAATAATAGTTCAACATATAATGGCTGGGATAATGTTTTTGCTCACTGTAGTTTTTGGCAATATCAGAGGTAAGTAAAGAGATGGATAACTTAAGTGACCAGGAAATGAAAAGCTGACATGTCATCATAAGCAGGAATGACTGGTAGAATGAGGCTGTTTCGCCATAATTAGAAGCAGTAAAATTCTAGAAAAAATATGAATGGATGTGGCATCTTCTAACCTTCTTACGTCACAGTCAATATTTCAAAAACACTAATACTACCTATACTCAAATGCCTGGTGGATGTATTGAAGTAAAGAGGTATTTTGGCTTTTTTGTTTGCTTGTTTGTTTTTAATGATTCAGTGGTTTCCTTGACATTCACTCTCAAGTTTGAATTCTGAAGTAAGTAACTGAAACCTCCTTTTTCCTCTCTTCTATTAGTTAAACCTTTCCAGAAAGAGATGTTATCATTGTTTCTGACATAGACAGAAACTACATAATAAATATAATTTGTGTAAATCAAGTAAAAGATAATTATAAATATATTTAATAAGTAATATGTTTTGTACTTTATTATAAACATTCATTTGTTTGAAATTTTACTAAATAATTACTTGTCTGCATTCTTAAGATACACCATGGGCATTATTTTCATGTTAAACATGGGCTTCCCTAAAAAATCCTGTGAATCCTGTCATTTAGGAGCCTGGTATTTCATTGCCAACATTCCACTCCAGTCCACAACTGCTGATGTCCTTCATTACAGTTGTTAACACATCACGAAAAACACAATAACATAACCAGAATGGACTCTTCAGTTTTTCAAGTGGTTTAAAAAACATTGTCCTTTGATTCTTTTATGAGGATTCCATAATTTCTTGGGGTTTTCCAGCTGCTTTTTGATCACTGGTCCTGCCAGCCTCTCTTCCCAGACAAAAACTGGGACACTTGATGGTGGTTGTGGTGAATTAATAAGGAGAAAAAATAAACAGAAGGCCCTTTTCCCATGTGTTTTTTTTAACTTTGCAAATCTGTTCACTGTACAGTTAATTTGGAGCTTGCAATGCAGGAACTCTGTCTGGCTCTTCTAATTCATCATTCCCTTCTGATGTTATTTCATCCTTAGAGAGTCCACAAGTGGAACTCACAGCAGGCAAATGAATAGATGGTCCTCTCTCCAGGTTCCCACATTCTTCTAGGACATCTGGGTAGCTGGATGCAAAGGCAAAGCAAAACTTTCTAGGATTTCTACCATCCAATCCCATAGGTTTGATATCTAAATTAGTGGTAGGCAAACATTTTCTGTAAATAGCCAGATAGTATATGTTTTTGGTTTTGCAGGCCATATGGTCTCTGTCACAATTACTCAACTCTGCGGTCATAGCATGAAAGGAGCCATAGATAATACATCAACGAATAAATGTGGCTGTGTTCCAATAAAGCTTTATTTATGGACACTACAAATTGAGTTTCCTATAATTTCATGTGTCTTAAAATATTCTTCTTGTGTTGATTTTTTTCCCAACAATTTAAGTCTGTGAAAGCATTCATAGCTTGTGGGGCCATGCAAAAGAAACAGTGGCTAGATCTGGCCCACATGCAGTAGTGTGCTAACCCCTGATTTAAATTATCGGTTCTTCAAATTTATGTCTCAAGCCAGTGCTTACCTTTTGGATCTCACAGTTCATATCTCTATGTATCTGTCCCTCGAACACCTTCAGCGCCCAGAATGGAAATTGTGATTCTCTTCTCCCATTGCTTTGTTTGCCCAGGTTTTATCCATCTGATAAAAATAATTTCACACCTACAGCTAGAAAACTGCTAACCATTCTTGAGTTTTCTTTTATTGTACTCCATATCCAGTCCATCACTAAATTCTGTGCATTGTACTTCCACAACCGACCTCAGATCTGCTTGACTCTCTCCTTGTGCTCCAAGCTACTCCCTCCTATTAACTGGATTCCTTTAATAACTCCCTTATTGAAATCTCTCCTTCTCTGTCTTTCCTGTTAGCTAAGTCATTGGAAAATGAGTTGTTTTCACTGTTTCTGAGGTGTATAGAAATTGTGTCATCAATACTGACAGTATGTTAGGCAAATTAGAAGTGTCTACATCTCCCTTCTCTCAGTGCATTTTGCTGTACAAAATCTGAAGTGAGCTTGCTAAATCATTAGTCATGAAATCACTATGATGGCTGTCCTTTTCTCTGAAAAATAATCCATACTTCTAATTGAATTCTTCAAGGTTCTACCTGAGACAGATTCTACTTTCTCCTCCATCTCTTCACCACCTCTGATCAATCTCACCCTTGTTCATTCAGCACACTGGCCTTCTTTCTGATCCTGTCCTTTCCTGGCTCCACACTTTTTCCTCACTCTTCTCTCTAAGGTAATTTTTTCCTAGTTCTTTGCTTGGCTGGCTTACCCTCATCCTTTAAGTTACAACTTAATTATTACTTCTCCAACTGTCCACTTTACCCAAAGTAGGCATCTCCATCTTCTTAGCCTTGATGACTTTCTTTATAGCCTGTATCCCAGTATTTAACAGTTTTGATTGTCCTTTTTAAAAAAAAAAAAACAGTTCACTGTCTGTCTTCCATATAGAATGTAAGTGATATGGGGTTCACTATATCCAAAGGCTCAGTCAAGTACATAGCAGCTGCTAAATAAATGACTTAGTAAATGAATCTGTCAATTTAAACCTGTAGCATCACTGTTAGGTGTATGTCAAAAAGGTTTTTTTTTTATGTTTTATTTTAGGGAGAGAGAGCACAAGTGGGGGAGAGGGGTGAGGGGAGAGATAGAGATAGAGAATATCAATCTAAGCAGGCTCCACACTCAGCACAGAGCCTGATGCAGGACTCAATCCCACAATAAGGGTCGGATGCTCAACTGAGTCACCCAGGCACCCCAAGTGTATGTCAGTTTTTAGTTGATATATAAGTGACATTTGGAGAAATGGATCATGGCATGTTTTCATTTTATTTTTAAATGGTTTATTCATTTTTCAATTTACCAAAAAAAATGAGTACTTTTGTTAGTAGAAGCAACAGAAATGAAAATATTAAATGGAAATCACATCCTGCTAAAATTTTTGTCTGTAGTTATCTAATTCATGTTCTTGAAATCTGCATAGTTACACTGGAACATAGAAAATATTCAATGTCTAAGGTAAGTAGAGAAGAGTAGTATACTACCAGGAGGCTGTCACAGAAAAACCATTAAGGATCAATTTATCCCTCAAGTGGAGCTCTGGGGAAGACATGGGAGGACTTTGGTTGAGTAACTATGTCTTCTCTGTTGAATCACATCTCTCTCTAACCGATTCTAACTGCTTTTTCAAAAACATCATTGAATTTGAAGGATGATTAAGAAGTGATTTTTAAAAATGTGCATGGATAGGGGCTATGGCATTGGTTGAAATACTGTGTCTTTGTGGCCTATATAATGTGAACCTCTGAGCCCCGATTTCCTTCTCAGAGTCCAAGGATAATTTCTCATTATACTCTTATTTTGAAGACTTGGAATATATTTGTAAGCACCTGGCATGAAATACGACACAGACAAGGTATATATAAAAATAAAGTCTCAGTTTGTGTGTCATAAATACTAGATTTTAAAGGAGCAAGCTCCATGAAATGGAGATGTCTTGTATGTTTGTAATAAAAAGAAAAAGAAATTTGGCTTGGGGAGGATTTGGGCTATTGTAAGTTCCTGAGATGATTTTTTTTCCCACTATGTTCAGAATCCTTACAGATATATAAGATAGTATTACCACATTATGCTGCAATAACCAACAGCTTCTGAAATCCAGCAACAAAAGTTTATAAATGTTTATTTCCTGTTTATTTTATATTCAGGTTGTGGTAGCTGCACATTAACTGTGACCCTGCTCCACATACATTCTTCATCCCAGAACCTAAGGAGAAGAAGCAGCCTTTCCTTGCTACATATCTTTCTCATTGCAGAAGAAAATGAAGACGGTTGAATCATACATGACTCAAAACTTCAGACATGGTATGTGTTACTTCGCTCACATTTCACTGATGAAAGCAAGTCACACAGGCAGAGTGGTATCACTGAGCCAGGGAAGTCGTTCCTCCAAGGGAAGTCCCTGAAGTTCACATGGCAACACATAAGAGATTTATGATTCTCCTACAAGAGGGGGCTGAATAATTGGTTATAATAAAACAATAGACTTTCCCACCCTAAAATTTAAAGGAAAAAAATAATTAGAATGCCCTCTAGAGTTGGGTGGACATATTTCCTCCACCTGAAATAAAACATTGCTTTGTGGAGCCAATGGGATATTTAGCATAATAGAAAATGCTGATTTTTTAAAAGAGCAAATGAAATAGCACAGTCTAAGAATACAGTTTCCAGTGACTGATATGGCCTTAGCATGACTGGTCAAAGAGGTGGATTTAATGTTAGATGGATAGGTCTGGGCAATACTGATTATCACTCTCCCAGGACACCAGGCAAATTCACAGAACCACAGTAAGCATGATTGCATTGAGCCTCAGACTAAAGGATTTACAGTCTCCCTTAGTCCAACTACAATATATTTATTAAATACTCTGCCAGAGTTTATTAGATTCAGGCTACCCCGAGTTGTCTGTATTATTAGCTAGCAGACTGAATATTCTACTTATATACTCAGTCATCAGTAAACAATGGGAAACCCTCTTCCCCCCCTCCCCATATTGTTTTTCCACCATAAAAATAACATATTTCAGCTCTCCAAGAAACTAGCATTTTCATTCTCATTTTTAAATTGAGAAACTGATATTGAGGGAGTGAGTCTTGTCCTCCGACTCTCAGCTGGTAAGAGAAAGACCAGGAAGGTGCCCTGGATTCTTCATGAAGACCAGTGTACTAGTATGGCTTAGCATTTGAGTTTCCATGTAATTCCACAGTGGTGGAAACCTAAACAGTTTTATTATGAAGAATTAACAGATTTTTGCACAGAGAAGAATTAATCAAAATAGTTTCTTCCCTCCAGAGCTTAACACACTCATTTATAATTGTTTTTGTTGTTGATATGGTTTGTTTTTCATTTTTAATTTTTTAAATGTTTATTTTTGAGAGAGAGAGAGAGTGCAAGGTGGTGGGGGGGGGCGGTGCAGAAAGAGAGGGAGACACAGAATCTGAAGCAGGCTCCAGGCTCAGAGCTGTCAGCACAGAGCCCGATACGGGGCTTGAACCCACAGATTGAACCAAAGTTGGAAGCTTAGCCAACTGAGCCACCCAGGCACCCCTATGTTGTTTGTTTTTTAAAAAATACTTCCACTTGTGTGAATAATGCAGTCACTTTAGGCCGAGCTGGTTCAAACCCTTAATTAAAAATGGGCATCCGGATGTCTTCTTTAGAGAACATCCGGATGCCCATTTTTAATTAAGGGTTTGAACCAGCTCAGCCTAAAGTGACTGCATTATCCACACAAGTGGAAGTATTTTTTAAAAAACAAACAACATGAAAAGATGTTCAACGTCGCTCCTTATCAGGGAAATACAAATCAAAACCACACTCAGATATCACCTCACGCCAGTCAGAGTGGCCAAAATGAACAAATCAGGAGACTATAGATGCTGGAGAGGATGTGGAGAAACGGGAACCCTCTTGCACTGTTGGTGGGAATGCAAATTGGTGCAGCTGCTCTGGAAAGCAGTGTGGAGGTTCCTCAGAAAATTAAAAATAGACCTACCCTATGACCCAGCAATAGCACTGCTAGGAATTTATCCAAGGGATACAGGAGTACTGATGCATAGGGGCACTTGTACCCCAATGTTTATAGCAGCACTCTCAATAATAGCCAAATTATGGAAAGAGCCTAAATGTCCATCAACTGATGAATGGATAAAGAAATTGTGGTTTATATACACAATGGAATACTATGTGGCAATGAGAAAGAATGAAATATGGCCTTTTGTAGCAACGTGGATGGAACTGGAGAGTGTGATGCTAAGTGAAATAAGCCATACAGAGAAAGACAGATACCATATGGTTTCACTCTTATGTGGATCCTGAGAAACTTAACAGAAACCCATGGGGGAGGGGAAGGAAAAAAAAAAGAGGTTAGAGTGGGAGAGAGCGAAAGCATAAGAGACTGTTAAAAACTGAGAACAAACTGAGGGTTGCTGGGGAGTGGGAGGGAGGGGAGGGTGGGTGATGGGTATTGAAGAGGGCACCTTTTGGTGTTGTATGAGCACTGGGTGTTGTATGGAAACCAATTTGACAATAAACTTCATATATTGGAAAAAGGCAATTATTAAAATGACAATTGAAACCTAACTGACTTCTTAATCAAGTTTAATAATAGTTTACAAAGCAAATTAATGATTTTCTTCAGTAAAAACATTTGAGTCAGTTGTGCACATGGATACAATGGTAAAATTCATTTTATGTAGAAGTATGTATTTTTAGGCTTGAACAACCAGAAAAGCAAGAAAATACATGTGGGGTATTTGTCTTTTTATGCATACAGAAAAAATAGCAAGGATTATATCTGAAAACTAAAGGTCTCTCTCCCTTGTTTTTAGCAACCCAGTTAACTTTGCTAGAGTCACTCATTTCTCATGTAGACTTCCGGACATAAGCCTATACATCAGTGTTAACTATTGCTGTGATACCTGCTGAAGAGTGCTAAAAGAAGGTAGGGATTAGGCAAGCATTTCAATTTTTCCAAATGTTGCCATCAAGGGCTGGGAAACAGGGGAGCGTGAATAAAAGAAAAAGACCTAAGAAACAGAGCAGTGTTCTGAAGCATTTCTATGCCATTCTGGGTCTCTTGTCACATTATTTGGTATTTTCATTGGGCTCAAAAAAAACTGGGGGCAAAATATTTCTTTTCCAAAATGTTACGGATTTAAATTACAGATTTAAAAAGGGGAGCCGATAGTATCCATAGAGAGAACAAGGAATATGTAAGGCTACCTTTCTGTTGAGAATTGAGAATAAGATTTTAGAAAGAAAGAAAAGGCTACTTTAATTCTCAGGGGTCCTGTCTCTGAGATGAGTAGAGATGATTTTAAGCTTATCCATTCTTTCATAGAAGGAATATTTATTGAACACCTAATATGTGTCTGGTGCTGATGACGTGAAAGTAAGCAACATAAATATGACTCCTATGGCCTTAGATATTCCCCAGATTCAATTAGTCAACAGCCACATGATGAATAGCCCATTTGCTGAAAGCCTACTGAAACACTATCTTGCAAAAAGACCATTCATTCAAATTATACATTCATCAAAAATTACTTTTAATTAACAATTGCTATGTAGAATGTGATAGATTATGAAAATGACAACCAGGAAAATGTAAATAAAAATAACAATGAGATAGCACTACACGTTTATTTGAATGCTGGCAAGATTCTGAAGCGAACAGAACTCTCATTCATTGGTGATGTGATGCAAAGTGATACAACTTTGGCAGTTTCTTACAAAGCTAAATACACTTTCCTGTCTTCTTGATGTGGGACCTAGTTATGTGACTTGCTTTCTTCAATGGAATGTAAACTTTCATAATGTATAAACAGAAGTATTATGCTATAAGGTCGGCTTTAATTCTCTTTACTTTCTCTGAGCATGGCACAGCTGAAAAGGTCTTCTCCTTCAGCCTTGGTTCCAGAGTGAGAAGACAGAGGAGAGCAATATCAAATCAGCTGACATAAAATACGAGCAAGTCATAAATGTCTATGATTGTAAGCCACTGAATTATGGGGAGTATTTGTTACCTCAGCAATGCTGACTGATACAACCTTCCATCTGCATATAAAATAGTAAATAAGAGGTCATAAATCCAAAATGTACCATACCAAATCTGCATTCAACTGTGTCTATTAAAAATATGTAGAAAGTCAGTGACTTGGATTTAAAATGGTGTGTGTGTGTGGTATGTGATGTGTTATTCTATAGTATCCTATTCTTCACTTTGGAACACTGACTTTTCCTTACCATTTCTTGTATGTATGTATGTATGTATGTATGTATGTATGTATGTATTTTCTCTTTATTTTTTATGATATACAGATCACATCACAATGGCAAACTAGTAAAAAAAAGTGATGATATGAATAATGATATAATAAGTAATAAATATTACTATTATACTTTGTAAAAAATAAAGTACAATGAAATTACCTAGATTTGGTAGCAATTCACAGATGATACTAGATAAAACAAAAATAACTTCTCACCTTAAGAGCCCAAGATTTCTCGAATGATCAATGTGCATATGCATATGGCAGGCAAGTTGGCTTTCAGCAAATTGCTTGGTGCGTGGGTTTTTTCAGTCAGTTGGTATCCTTCCCCATTTTTGCTGCCCTAGAACTTATATTCTAGATTCAGGAGGAACTGAGCTTAGTCCAAGGATTTTAAGCAGTAAGGAAATATTTGATGTGTTCAACTGTATATTTTTACTTATATAATCTCTAGAACTATCTCTAAGAGAACCTAACCTACATTCACAACGAGTGACCCTAAGAAATGGAAACATGAGTCAAATGTGAGTGGCTATACTAAAAGAATTTAAATGAAATTAAATCATCAAATCTGTCAGGGACCTGATCAGGGACTGCCATACTAGAGGAAGGAGTCTGCCTTCTCTTACCCTTAACTTAGTAATGTGACAATGAAGTGGAAAAGGTCCAGGACCACAAGTAGGAAATAGATGGAAGTCAGCCTGGACTAACCATATAAGTTCCGTAATGTAAAGAATGCAAAAAATGCTGTCAGCAAGACTGACGTGCTTGGGATTATATTGCTGGAGATCCAGAATGAGCATCTAATGTTTCTATCAGGGATATTGCCTGACGATATCGTGCCTTCACTCTAGACTCTAGAAGAGGGGAAACTTGAGATGTGGTTTAAGTTGTAAAAAACGATGTCTTTTCTGGTCAGTATGAATTCTAGATTACTATCTGATAACTGCACACTTCCTAGAATTCATAGGCCAGTGGTCCAGAATGAGTAAACACTGAATCTCTGAAGAAAATGACAAGAGAAACATGGGATTTTCTTTGATTGATGATAAGAGTGAAATATCTCCTTACTGTGTGGTGACAGCACACAGACACAGTACATAAAGAGAGGTCTTAGAAAGGCAAGACCTAACCTGAGCTTGAGAATGTTACAAAAGCAAGGAAGTTTGCCACTTTCCTGGGAAGCTTGAAGGGCTACAGAAGATGGCCACTTCTCAACACCTCTGGCCAATCATAACTTTAAACACCTACATGAAAAATGTATCACCCTTGAGAGATTGTTTGGGACTGGAGTACATATCCCCTAAAATCAAGGTCTCCCATGTGCTCAATTCAGACTGTCAAAACAGTTTGAGATTTAAGTATCAGCATGGACGCTTGCATGGACAACCCAAGGTGACTATGGAATAACAAAATTTTTCTGGGTTATATGGACATTATGAACATCTGATGCTATCATTTATGGGTTTATGCTCAGTGGCTAGGAAACGTATGAGAAAAGGAAAAGTTTGGATTAAGAATGTTCAGAAGCCACAAATTCCAGATAGGAGTTTGGTACACCCCTACCTCTCTTAATTTAAAGACAAATGTAAGGATATGTATCAGTGTTCTCAAACTTCTAAGAATAATATCGTTCTTGGAAATTTCAAATATTAAATTCTCCCAAAAAAACTATTTTCGGGTTATCTCTACTTGGCTGGTGCAATAAGTATGGCACTAGTCCACCCATGTGATTATCTAGCAGTGAGACAGGCTCATAAATCTTGGCCACTGGTAACATTTGCTGTGAATTTTGTTTCCACAGATCACTGAGCTTGTCTTTCTTGCACTGTAGAATGAGGCTAAACCTTCACAATGATTTCTGAAGTTTTAAGAGAAAAGACTACAAAGATGAACCCATGTTGCATAAAGGCTGAGAAGTCTGTTTCTATAATATCCTGAATAAATTTTTAAACCCGAGAGGAACAGCAGAGTTATGGGCTACCTGAGAGAAAGAGGCAGTCAAGACTGAATCACAGTGACTTAGAGATGGGAATGAGCTCAGGCCAATCACATAATACTTGCTATTGTGCTCTGGCTTAGTCACAGCCAAATTCAGGAAGCACATTCCATTAGACTAAATAAAGCCTCGATCATGTGTAAAATTTCCAGCTTGAATAGGCAGCCATCCTATCACTCATCAGGCTAGATGCATTTAATGGGTGTAATTTCTTCCTCATATTTCTATGCATTTATTGTTTCATTTTTATTATAGGAATTTGGACATATTATTAAGTTTATTATTTTGTGTTAAGCCTAGGCTTAAGTAAATACTGTTCTTCAGGGTGTACATGAAAATATGTTTCCTTTAGATTGTCAAAAGAATGGGGCAATCTGATTCAACTTAACTATGAGATTAGAAGAAAGGAAAAGTGAAAAAAACAAAAACAAAACACAAAACTTATCCAGCACCAAGCCAATGTTTGAGAGCTTATACACATTATTTTAGAGGGGGATTGTAAAAGGTAAATTCCTCAATTCCAGAAGTTCTGATTCTGTAGACTCAAGATGGAATTTAGAAAAAAAAATATTTTAAGAAAGTTTCACAAGTGATTTTTATTTGGTGAACACTGCCTTGGGCCTCTGTAAACTGCATTAAACTTAATTTGCTTAAGTCCTTACATTGCTTAGAGTAAAAGGAAAGATAGAAGATGAATGTTCTTTTTATTCTATGCAGGCCAATTATCTGAAAAGCTTAATGTCAGAAATTATCCTTGCAACATTTTAATTTCAAGACTGAATTTCATTTTTCAGACCTGCTGAACTGCACAGCTCTAAGGACTATATGAGCCAGGCTTCAGCTGGCTGCTGACCAGAGCTTCAGTATGAAGCAAGTGCTCATTAAGCACAACGAAGTTCAGGTGAGTGTAATTACACACACACACACACATGCTGGAAGATGTTCTATGTATATTTTTTTTCTGGCAGATTTTCCAAAGTAATGGTATGCCCCAAACAAAAGCCTAGAAAATATGCCCCAAAGTAGAGATTTAGACCTTCAATAACAGGAGATAGGAGGTGACTTAGTTATTTGGGGGGTTGGAGGGAAGTCAGGTTGAAGCTGTTCCTATTAAAAATTCTCCAGAACTCCCCCAGAAGAGGGCTCTGAGACAAAGATTTAAAAGTAAATTGTACCAGAGGAGATTTCAGGAAGCACTGATAAAGGAGTGAGGAGCAGTGAGACTAGCAATGCAAGGCCGCCAATAAGGATGATTTATCAAGCAAGTGATTGTGGACAACTGGGGCTCAGTTCTAACTGGAGAACTCTGGGAGACAGTGTAAAACACGTGCTTCAGGATTAGCTTCCTCAAAGGTAGCAGGAGCTGGCATATTGAACACTAACTCCCATCAGTCATTGGTTGAAGGCTGCTCCAGGGGAATACTCATTCCCAAGTACTTCCAGTTTCCCTCTTGCACAGGCAAATCAAGCTTCAGAGCAAGTCCTCTGGCCAAGGTGCAGTCTCTGGAATTTGGGATTCCAGCATGTATACTGAGATGTAAGGGCCAAGGATGCAGGAGGAGGACTGAAAGCATCAGCTAGAGAGATCTGGAAAAATTAAATCTTTGAAGCCAGCTACTCTTCCTAGGGTAAAGAACAATGGAAAAAAGGACTTAATAGGCAAGAGCCAAGCCTTATTATGTTTTTCTGTTTTATAAAAACACCAAACCAGGTTAAAGGGCAGGGAGCTACTGGCTGTCCTGATTACCAATCCATGAATAGGTATAAAATTATCACAGTGATGGACTAGAGCTATGGTACCAGTTTACTTGGATTTCCACTTTAGAGTCCTTCTGCCATAACTGGTGAAATGTCAAATTTTCCTTATACCCCAAAGTAGGGAATAGCCTCAGCAGAAATTTTTAAAGCACCTCTTGTTTGAATTCCCTAGCTATGTTAAATGTTTTTGCCTCATTTAAGTGTAGGTTTCATGGTGTAATCTCAGGTGTCTGAGCTTCACCAGGAATATAAATAAAGTGAGCAGAAATTCTAAAACTGAATGACATGTAACAAAATGCTGTTCCCCTACAATTAGTAATTTGTTTTCTAAATGAATATGGATTCATATGCCTCTTATTCAGTTGCCTATGTAAAAATTATGAATTTCTCATTTTAAACAAAGTAAAATTATTTTTTATGAATTTAACTTTCTGCCTCCAAAATACAGAATTATTGAATATGTAAAAAGTATCATGTTTGAAGGAACACCAGTTTTTTAGACCACCAGGAGAAATCTCATGTGGTTTCATATAGCATTTAGGAAACCACCAACTTTGGCTGACCGAGAAAGTGAATAAGAATCTTGTGTTATTTTAAATATGTTCAGTACCTTCTCCCAAAATGTTGAAGGAGTGTCCACAGCTGCACAAACTACAGCTTTGCAAAGAATTAAAACCACCCCTTTGTTCATGAAGGTCAAACAATTACAGTGCTTATAGACATGATGCCCTAAAGCTATATGAATGGAATCATAGAGGGATTTTTTTCCACTGGAGATTTGCAAACTCATCAGATGGAGACAGGGTAGAAAGTAGCTTGCCAGATTTAGATTTCATTCTGCCTCTGGTCTATTCTGAAATTCAGAAGACTTCCTCTTGTGTGCTCTGTGGATCAGAGCAAACCTCTCTCTCTCTCTCTCTCTCTCTCTCTCTCTCCCCCTCTCCCTCTCCCTCCCTCCCTCTCTTATACACACACACAAGGCATGATTGTTTGTGTCTTTAAATTCAATTTATTCCCACTTCCACATTTTGCCTTACAGCAATATTTACAAATTGTAGAATGATTTCCTGACTATAGTCATGCCTGGGACTACTTTCCAAAGCAACTTAGCTTAAATCTACCAGGTTGGCACTGGGACAATTACATTGAAAGATATCCTAAATTGAGTGTCACTTTCTCTGGTTTTTTATGGTGTGGTCTCTGACACATAAGAGACTCTGCTGTCATTACAAACTATTGTCAAAAACATATTTTCGAAGAGAAAAAGAACTTAAATACCAATATTGTAATTTGAATAGGGGCATAATTTAGCATCTTGGATTTACACTGCTTATTTGGGTACTTTCTCTATTTCCCTCTGGTAACCATCAGCACTCTATAGTCAAGACTGTTTCTTGGTTTGGCTTTTTTTTCCTGTTGCTCTTTTGTTTTGTTTCTTTAATTCTATGTGTGAGTAAAATTACATTGCATTTGTCTTACTCTGACTTATTTCACTTAGCAATATCCTTTCTATCTCCATCTGTGTTGTTGCAAATGACAAAATTTCATTCCTTTTTATGGCTGAATAATATCCCATTGTAAATATACCACATCTTCTTTATCCATTCAACTATCAATGGACACTTGGGCTGCTTCCATATTTTGTAAATAATGCTGCAATAAACATAGGGGTGCAGATACCCCTTTAAATTAGTGTTTCTCTATCTTGGGGGTAAATACCTAGTAATGTGATTACTGGATCATAGAGTAGTCTTATCTATAACTTTTTGAGGAACCTCCATACTGTTGTGCTGCTTGTGGTTTTGATTTTAGCCATTCTGACAGGTGTGAGGCCATATTTCATTGTAATTTTGATCTGCATCTCCCTGATGATGAGTGATGCTGAGCATCTTTTCATGGGTCTGTTGGCCAAATGTAAATCTTCTTTGGAAAAATATCTGCTCATGTCTTCTGCCCAATTTTTAGTTGGATTATTTGTGTTTGGGGTGTTCATTTTTATCAGTATTTTATACATTTTGGATACTAACCCTTTACTGGATATGCCACTTGGAAATATCTTATCCCATTCAGTAGGTTATCTTTCAAGTTTTGTTGATTGTTTCCTTTGCTGTGCAGAAGGTTTTTATTTTGATATAGTTCCAATAGTTTATTTTTGCTTTTATTTCCCTTGCCTCAAGAGACATATACATTGCTATGGCCAATGTCAGAAAAATTACTGCCTGTGCTGTCTTCTAGGATTTTTTATGGTTTCAGGTCTCACACTTAGGTATTTAATTCATTTTGAGTTTATTTTTGCGTATGGTATAAGAAAGTGGACCAGTTTCATTTTTTTGCATGTAACTTTCAGTTTTCCCAACACCATTTGTTAAAGAGACTGTATTTTTCCCATTGGATATTCTTTCCTGCTCTGTCAAAGATTAATTGACCATATAATTGTGGGTTTGTTTCTGGGTTTTCTATTCTGTTCTATTGATCTATGTGTCTGTTTTTGTGTCAGTACCATACTGTTTTGGTTACTAAGCTTTGTAATATAACTTGGAATCTGGAATTGTGATACCTCAGCTTTGCTTTTCTTTTTCAAGATTACTTTGGCTACTCAAGGTCTTTTGTGGTTCCATACACATTTTAAGACTTTTTTAGTTCTGTGAAAGATGCTAGTGGTATTTCAACAGGGATTACATTAAATCTGTAGATTGCTTTGGGTAGTGCGGACATTTTAACGATATTTGTTCTTTCAATCCGTAAGCATGGAATGTCTTTTCATTTCTTTCTGTTATCTTCAACCTCTTTTTAAAAATATAATTTATTGTTAAATTGGCTAACATACAGTATCCAAAGTGTGCTCTAGGTTTTTGGGGTAGATTCCCGTGGTTCATCGCTTACATACAACACCCAGTGCTCATCCCAACAAATGCCCTCCTCAATGCCCATCACCCATTTTCCCCTCACCCCCCCATCACCCCTTAATTTGTTCTCTGTATTTAAGAGTCTCTTATGGTTTGCTTATCTCCCTCTCTGTTTGTAACTATTTCTCCCCTCCCCTTTCTCCATGGTCTTCTGTTAAGTTTCTCAAGATCCATATATGAGTGAAAACATATGATATCTGTCTTTCTCTGACTATTTCACTCAGCATAATACCTTCCAGTTCCATCCACATTGCTGCAAATGGCATGATTTCATTATTTCTCATTTCCAAGTAGTATTCCACTGTATATATGAACCACATCTTCTTTATCCATTCATCAGTTGATGTACATTAGCCTATTGTTGAAAGTGCTGCTATAAACAGTGGGGTACATGTGCCCCTATGAATCAGCACTCCTTTATCCTTTGGATAAATTCCTAGTAGTTCTATTGCTGGGTCATAGGGTAGTTCTATTTTTAATTTTTTGAGGTGAGGAACCTCCACAAAGGTTTCCAGAGCAGCTGCACCAGTTTGCATTCCCACCAACAGTGCAAGAGGGTTCCCATTTCTCCACATCCTCACCAGCATCTGTTGTTTCCTGAGTTGCTAATTTTAGCCACTCTGACTATATCTTCAGCCTCTTTCATCAGTGTCTTATAGTGTTCAGAGTACAAGTCTTTTACCTCCTGGTTAGGTTTATTCCTAGTTATCTTGTCATTTTTCATGCAATTGAAAATGAGATTGTTGGGGCGCCTGGGTGGTTCAGTCGGTTGAGTGACTGGCTCAGGGCATGATCTCACAGCTTGTGAGTTTGAACCCCTTGTTGGGCTGTGTGCTGACAGCTCGGAGCCTGGAGCCTGTTTTGGGTTCTGTGTCTCCCTCTCTCTCTGCCTCTAACATACTCTCATTCTGTCTCTGTCTCTCAAAAATAAACATTTTAAAAAAAGAAAATGAGATTGTTTTCTTAATTTCTCTTTCTGCTGCTTCATTATTAGTGCATTCATTTATCAGTTCTAGTAGTTTTTTGGTGGAGTCTTTAGGGTTTTCTATATATGGTATCATATCATCTGCAAATAGTGAAAGTTTTACTTCTTTCTTACTCATTTAGATGCCTTTTTATTTCTTTTTGTTGTCTGATTGCCATGGCTTGGATTTCTCGTACTATGTTGAATAAAAGTGGTGAAAGCGGACATCCTTATCTTGTTCCTGACTTTTGGGGGAAAACTTTGTTTTTCCCTATTGTGTATGATGTTTGCTGTGGGTTTTTCACATAGGCCTTTGTTATGTTTAGGTATGTTCCCTCTAGACCTACTCTGCAGAGGGTTTTCATCATGAATAGATGCTTTATCAAATACTTTTTCTGCATCTGTTGAAATAATCATAGGATTCTTATCCTTTTTCCTATTGATATGATATATCATGTTGATTGATTTGCAAATACTGAACTACCTTAGCAATTCAGGAAGAAATGTCACTTGATTGTGGTGAATGATTTTTTTTTAATGGATCACTGGATTCGGTTTGTTTGTATTTTGTTGAGGATTTTTGCATGTATGTTCATCAGAGATATTGGCCTGTAGTTGTTTTGTGTATATGTGGTGTCTTTCTCTGGCTTTGGTATCAGGATAATACTGGCCTCATAGAATTTGGAAGTTTTCCTTCCTCTTCAATTTTTTAGAATAATTTGAGAATAGATATTCACTCTTCTTTAAGTGTTTGGTAGACTTCACCTGAGAAGTCATCTGGCCCTGGACTTTTGGGAGTTTTTTTATTCTTGATTCAATTTCTTTGCTGGTCATCAGTATTGCTCCAATTTTCTATTTCTTCCTGTTTCAGTTTTGGTAGATTATATGTTTTGGTGGATTTATCCATTTCTTCTAGGTTGTCCAATTTGTTGGCATGCATTTTTTTCATAATATTCTATTACAACTGTATTTTTGTGGTGGTAGTTATTTTTTCTCCTCTTTCATTTGTGATTTTGTTTGAGTCCTTTCTCTTTTTCATGAGTCTGATTAAAGGTTTATCATTTTTGATCTTTTCAAAGAAACAGCTCCTGGTCTCACAGATCTGTTATATTGGATTTTTCTAAGTTTATCATTTCTTTCTGCTCTCATCTTTATTATTTCTTTCCTTCTTCTGGTTTGGGTTTTTTTCTGTTGTTCTTTTTCTAAGCTTCTTTACATACAAAATTTGGTTGTTCACTTGAGATTTTTCTTGCTTTTGAGGTGGGCCTGTATTGCTATAAGCTTCCCTCTTAGAATGGCTTTTGCTGCATCCCAAGGGTTTTAGACCACTGTGTTTTCATTTGTTTCCCTGTAATTTTTGATTTGTTCTTTAATTTCTTGGTTGACCCTTTCATAGTAGCATGTTATTTAACCTCCTTGTATTTGTGCTCTTTCAAGTTGTTTTCTTGTGCTTGATTTCTAATTTCAGTGTTGTGGTCAGAAAAGATGTATGGTATGACCTCAGTCTTTTTTAACCAGTTGAGACTTGTTTTATGGCCTAATATGTGGTCTATTCTGGAAAATGTTCCATGTGCACTTGAAAAGAATATGTATTCTGCTGTTTCAGAATAAAATGTTGTGAATATATCTGTTAAGTCCATCTGCTCCAGTGTGTCATTCAAAGCCACAGTTTCCTTATTGACTTTATTTGGATGATCTGTCCATTGATGTAAGTGGGTAACTTACACTTTTTCACATGTGTCTCCCTTTGGATACAGAAGTGGAGAATGATGAGGGAAATGCAGAGCAAGAAAGGGAAAAGAAAGAGTAAAGTAAAACAAAAACAGGCATCACTGAGGGTTCCGAGTGAGAGAGACAGTGAAAGAATAAACAATCTTCTTGGTCTTAGTACCCTCCCCTGTGAAATGTTGGTTGACTAGGATAGTCTCTAAGAATTTAAATAGTTCTAAATATTTTAATTTTTTTTAAATGTGTTTATTTCTGAGAGAGAGAGACAGAGCATGAGCAGGAAAGGAACAGAGAGAGCGTGAGACAGAGTCTGAAGCAGGCTCCAGGCTCTGAGCTGTCCACACAGAGCCTATCGCGGGGCTCCAACTCCTAAACTGCGAGATCATGACCTGAGCCAAAGTCAGACACTTAACTGAGCCACCCAGGTGCCCCAATAATTCTAAATAATATTAACAGTTCCTCAGTTCTTTGCTTTTAAAGTGAGAATGTGATTTTAGCCACCAGCCATTGAAATATCTCAAAATGACTATTGTTTGGATAAAAATAACTCCTTGTAAACTGATTTGTGAGAACTGCCTTACAGCTTTTTGGCATTTTTTTTTTTTTATGTACGAAGATAAAATTATCAGGTGTTCAACCTTTATTACCAAGTGGCAGAAAACAGGCTCCAGGTCATTCTGGTTACTTTAGGGCTGCATAGGCCATGATGCCTGCTGATCCTGTCACTGCTCACAAGTTCAGGTATTACCTGCACATAGACAGTCTCCAGGGTGAGTTTGCTGCAATGGATCTGGGATTTGAACCAAGAACTTAAGATTTCTCAGCCTCATGATGCCTTTATTCACCCTCAACATAGCCCTAATAAAAATACTTTATACTGGATAGAGATTCTTTGTACAATAACTTGGTTTGTTTTAATCATTGTTTTAGAGTCCAGATCAAGTTATGTTATCCCCATTTCACAGATGAAGAAAGACAAGCCCTGGAAGAATTTTTTTTTTATTTTTTATGACCAGTTAGCCAGTGGGAGAAACTCATAGGGGAATACTAACATATTATCTTCTTAAAGTTACCAAAAGCTACTAAAAAGTGCTCAGGAAACAGAGCATATGCATCCATACATACTGAGATGGTTCTGATGGAATAGTAATCATTGCTACAATCTTAAAGGTTCACATTTCTCTGCCTTGGTTTGGACTCAATTTCTTCCATGTAGCCAAAGAAGTTCCGATAATGCTAGCATTATAAACTTTTGAGGCTCAGATATGGAGCACTTCCATACTCAAAATACTAGGAGCTCCTCTGACTTAAGCAAATCTTCCTTGTTGTCACAGGTCCTTCTCTACTCCACATCTGTTAGTAGTAAATAAAAATGTAACTATACCTCAACTAATGGCCACTTGATGAGTCTAGGCTTCCAAAACATAAAGACAAAAAAACAGATTACCAATTTTTATATAAAAACTGTCAGCATCAGGTGATTTAAAATGAAATTTAGGCCTTTCTTGTTTCCTCCAGATTTTGTTGTTTGGAGTAGGATAGGTAATAGGAAAAAACTTTATGGAATACAGGAGGTGGTTCTAGATGTAAAGAAGAAAAAGTGTTTCCTAATTTCAAGGCCAAATGACAACAGAAAAGCTGTATTGTTTGTCTTGTTGATCCTTCCAACTGTGCTACAAATCCCAAGGGGAGTGTCAGCCCAAGCAAATTAAGCTAGTGTATCCACTGTTTCACAGAGTCCAGGTTGGAGTCAGCATCCTGCCAAATGAATATGTCTCGTTTAGAGGGGTTTGCATTAATGTACCATCCTCATGTGGTTTGGGTCACCTCAGTGGCCAACCACCACTCCTACATACTAGCAAAGTACAGACACCCACCAGACCACACCATAACATCCCCTGGACAAAGGACAGGGGAAATATGTCAGAACTATACATTTTCGGTTAATTTGTTGTGTAAATTAAATGTATGGCTCATAAGTATGTCAAAAATGGATAAATGTTTACTGGTGGTTTCAGCTCAGTCTCAGGCAACCTAACTGGAAATAAAAAGAACAATTTTTAAAACTCATCCAGACAGAAATTTGAATATTAATTTGTAAAATAATTATTTGTAGACAGGATAAATTTCCCTTTTGTTGAACCATTCTTGTACATTTTATATAGGATTTGATTTGTCCAGATCTGGTTTAAATGCATTCTTTACAAAAAAGATCTATGACACAAATTTCTTTTGGGTCTTAGAGGAAATAATTTATATTTAACTTGAGTCATAAAACCAAAGCTCCAATGAATTGGAAATGCAGTAAAACTTGTTCCTGTTCCAAAATATGTCTGGAAATCAGGAGGCAAAAGTAGATTTCAGTTGATTGTTGAAAACAATATACCTTGATATAGATTGAGAGAAATTTCATCATGTTTGGTTGTTGAATAATGAATTCCTTATTATCTATAAATGTACAGCATATCTCTCAAAGACAGAACAGGATAAATACAAGACAGACTAGAACAACATCTGGGTAGAGATCCCAAAAGAACAAACTCAATGTCCACAGCATCTTATCACAGCCTAAAAGAGCATGATTAGGTGAGAAAAGGCATTCCATTTGGGAATTCTAGAGAAATGCAATCTTTACATTGCTTACACTCTTTAGAGACTTTTTTTAAAAAGCAGGGTAACAAGCTGAGGCCGTATTTTAGAAATGTTCCTTGAAAGAGCAGTAATTTAGATGGGAAAGAAGTCCTAGGTGGCATTTATTTGGTCACTCAGTCCTGTGTGCATCAAAGCACATAGAATGAGCAAAAAACAACAACAAAAAAAACAACATGAAATGTATAAACTGTGTCTTACCACTATGAGTGTTTTTCTTTTTTGTGAGAAAAAAGAGAAATTCTCCTCAAAGGAGATAGTCCAAGCAACTTAAAGGAAAGAAAACAAGGTTCAAAGCAGCAATACATTAAGTACTTCAAAAGTAGTAATAAGATTGACTTTAGGGCTTGACTTTGCTTTTGTGAAGGGCAAAGTGATATTTGTGTTAGAAAAAGCCAAAAGAAAGCCATGAGAGTCAGAATTATTACATGTGAAAGGAAATGGGTAACAATAGGTTTAAATAGATTTAGAGAACTCAGGAGCAGGGAAATTTGGTGGTTAATTTCAGAAACTAGGAGTCTCAGAAAATGGATGAGATATCACAAAGAAAAGGGAATAATGTAGCATCCAACTGATGGTGGGGTGGGGGGAGGATGGAAAAACTTCTTTCCTTCACTTAAAAAAATTTTTTTTACATTTATTTATTTTTGAGAGACAGAGAGAGAAGGAGACACAGAATCCGAAGCAGGCTCTGAGCTGACAGCACAGAGCCCAACGTAGGGCTTGAACTCACAAACCGTGAGATCATGACCTGAGCCGAAGTCGGACGCTTAACTGACTGAGCCACCCATGCGCCCCTTTCCTTCACTTTTTAAAGGTATTACCCTCTTAAAGTTCCCTTAGAATGACCATCCTATTTAAGATTATCACTCATCCTAGCCTTCTTCCCTTTACATTCTTTACCCAGCCTTGTCCGGCCCTAATTTTTTTTTCTTTTTTGATAGTACAATACCTTCTAATGTATTATATTAGTTTTTCACTTATTTTCTTTATTGGATGTCATCATTTCCCTACCTAGAGTGGAAGCCCACTGAAGGCAGAGAGTTGCTTATTCAATGATGTAACTCAGGCATCTGGAGCTGCCTGTCATACAGCAAGCACTTGAAACACATTTGTTGAATGCATGAAGGAGTGAGCAATATAGTATTCAAGAGGCAAGGTTGCATACTGAACTTGAACTGTGAGATTTCCTATTATAATATAGGGACACTTGATAGTGATACATAGAAGATAGAAGCCCCGCATTACATCTTCTCTTAGAGCCAACCTAACTTTACAGGAAAGTGGCAAACATTATAGACAGAAGATTGCATTAAGTGTCATAAAGAAAGAATATGAGAACTGGGAGTTTATGACATGGCAGCTAAAGGTTAAACTTAGGAATCTGCCTTTGTGGTGGGTGGTCTAAGCTGTATAGAATTCTAATAGACCTCTTTCCAATAAACAAAACAAAACACCCATCAAATTTGGGAAACTTCTTCATAGCACCTGGTATCCACAACTTTTATCAGTTAGTATAGCACAAATACAGTGGCATTAAATCTTGATAAAATTTAGTTTTAGGAATACCTGCTGACTTATTGCCTTAGGCTCCTCAGATTTTATAAGACCTCTAATATAAATATGTGTTTAACAACCCCATTTACACCACTTCTTAGTCATTAGCAAACAACAGATCAGTCAAACCAATAAAGATGTTACTGCATGTCCCCTGTAAACTGGAATGGTGGATTTGGATACATATATGATTCTTATCATCAGAAGCTGAGGTGGGTCAGTGTCCCACCCATATCTCCTTGGCACTCACAGCTGACATATTATCTGAAGGCCTCTCTGACTGTAATCAGCTACCTCTTTTGGCTGGAGAGCACTCTCTGGTAGACAGAACATACTTGGTCTGTACATTCCCAGAAGTACCAGGGAGTTAGCTGCTTCACACCAGGCACCACTCAATGATTGACAAAAGTTGGAGGATAAACGTCCCATTTCCTTACCCCTAGGGTGGAACAATTCTGACGTGTGCTCTGCAGATTCTCCCAGAGGTCCTCAGTGGAATCACGTTCCAGTTGCTGGCAGTGGTTCACCTCAGTAATGTGCCTCAAACTTCCTGCCTACTAGTCCCTATCTCACTTCTTCATTCCTTTGTCAGTGCTCCCTGGAATCACATCCTTAATACTCAAACCCTCATCTGAGGTTCTGCCTTTGGGGAATCCCAACCTGAGACAAACTCACAGCCTATTTATGAAGATAGAACAATAGATCTTGAAAGCAAACACCACCAGTAATTAAATGTTGGACTGTGACAGGAATTAACTGCCATGAAAGAAGAGGATAAATTAGGCTGAAGATGACAGATATATTTTGTACTTTGGGGAGGAAATGGGATATTTTGCCAGACTGTGGAGTACATAGTGGCTTTACAGCTGGATAGGAGTGGTAAGAGGTATTAAGAGTCAGGAAAAGAGCCTAGAGTGAGGGATTGAGTGGGGACAGGTTGTTTCAGAAACAAGTCTGATGAAAATTGGCCCAGATACCTATTGCTAAGCAGAAGATACCATCATAAAGTATCCTCTGTTATTTCTTGTATGGCCAAGATACAGGTTTAGAGTTTAGAAATAAATGATCCCTCTACTCCCACCCCTCTGTGGCAAATCTCCAGGAATCACAATTTGTGTGTAGTGAATACTATTGGTGTACTCACCTGGGTCTGTATTACTGACTGGGGTATTAATTCCCTAGCTATTGCTGGTTACTAATTGCTCTCCACTGCCCCCTTCTCTGAAGTAGTACCTTTGGCTGAGTGGGAGACTCCTTGGCCTGGGAGATTGCTCATTGCTTCTCACAGTGACTTCCTGCAATAGATGATTGACATGAATGAGAAGGGGGTACAAAATGCTGGACCCCCAAGCCTCTACGTAGTGCATCTCATATTCCAGCGCCCCCATAGGATCAGGCAAGATGATGGTATCAGGGTAAGATGGCTTACCCTGCTTCTCTGGCCCACTGTTCATTAAAGGCACACCTTCAGTAAATCACATGCAACCAAATCCCTTCTCAGGCTCTGCTTAGGAACCTGATCCAAGATCCCACGTGTATGATAGGAGAAAGCCTTCTTCATAAGCCCACTGGGAAAGGCCTTATGGCTCTCTTAGTCCTTTTCAGACCCCTGTTGGCTCTCTACAGAAGATGAATGACTTTCCACCTTTTTGAAGTAACTACTTAGTCAGCTGCAGACTTTCTCATAATCTGCCGTTAACCTAAGCAGAATGCACTGCCTAAAATGACCCCATCCATTCAAGGTCTAGCAGGCTACCGACTGATAAGGTGGACGTGACCTCTGGCAGAAACAAATTTCCAATAATAGTAGCACAAAGACATCGGAACTGTTTTTTGGGCCAAACTACTCCACCCACACACAGTGGAAATAATGAGCAGGTGACTTTCTGAGACGCCTAAAAATGGATCCTGCAGGAAGGCTTGGAAGAAAAGAACCATAAAACTTTTACATACCAAATCCCAGGATCAATTTAAGGGACTGATGTGTGGGAGGCCCTTGTCCCAGGTCCTAAGTGCATTGCCTGAGCCCTCCATCAAACTAAAAGCAAAACAAAGCACAGTCCCACTGTGCCTAATACTCCCCAGATGACTTTAAATGAATACACACGGATTATTAGAACATGTTTTTCTTTCCTGTTTTTGTTTTTTTCTTTTAAAAGGGCATTCTTCAAACTCATTGTGACACTGTAGTGCCTGTTGTTACTATGTTGTATAATAGGATGTCTCTGCCTCTGCCACTATGGGTTTTTGTTCAATGAACAGAAATGTGCTTCAACATTACCCTTAGCAGGCTAAAACAGGAAGTTTATCTGTAGCTAAAATATACATACATGGGTACTTACTGCATTTCTAATCCAAGAATCAATGGTTTGGCCCCTTGAGGGTGAGAATGTATTTGAGACCCCAGCACCAAATAATAGGCCATTTACATACGAAACATTCAGAGAAGTGTGTTACATAAAACAACCCAACAATTCAGCTCTAGGAATATGTTATCAAAAGACTTATATCAGAGCAGCATTATTTGTAAGACCCCCAGACTGGAAACTACCCAAACGCTAATAAACATTAAACTGTTATATTTGCATACAACGGTTTACCCTACCGAGTGGGTATGAACAGTGTCCACATGTATCTTACTGTCTCAATGAATTTCAAAACAATGTTTATCAAAAGGAGACAGATACAAATAAACAGTAAAATAGGAACAAACTAATCGGTAGTTTTACACTTCTGGATAGTGGTTTACTCTTAAGGGAATGGGAGATAGGAACTGGGAGCATGACGGGGTGGCACTTGGGCACCAATAATGTTCTGTTTATTGTTGTGAGTGCTGGTTACATAGGTGTGTTCACGTTGGAAAAAATCATCAAACTTCATAGGTACAACTTTTACACATCTGTGTGTGTTATTCTTCACAAAAATTAAAAGTATGTGTCAAATGAACTGAATGTTCTGTTATTTTGGGTCATTCAGACTTCTCTTTCATAAATATCAATAGATTCCTGTTTTAGTTTACACTAAGAAACACTGGTGAACCAACATAAATGATTGATTCATAGGATTCAGGGAAAAATAGGACAACAGAGTAATTGGGTCGGGGGGGAGCAGGGATAACATTAAATTATAGGTCTTTAAGTTGGGAGGAGACTTGGAGAATAACTAACATAGCCCACGCATTTTACAGATAAGAAAACTGACCTCAAGAGGTCAAATAATAGGCCCAAGGTCACATGTGTGGTTAGCAACAGCCCTCAGAGGAGGTCCAAGGTCCTTTTTCTCTAGACCACACAGCGTCCTTGTTTTCCAAACCTTCTAAGAAAGTTTGTGAATACATTTAAAATGTCTGTTTTCACAGTTTTTTAAAATTGACTCATTTACCCCCTATTGGTGCAACATGTAGGATATGATCTGACTCAACACCCTGTGCTCCAGTCTGTCAACAGCCAACAAGTCAGCAGACTACTGGTATTTCTGCTTCAACTTAATAGTTGATTTTAATTAACTCATGGTTTCTGTGCTCACTAAAACCCTTTATTTAGCTCACCCCAATATGCTTAAAATCAACAAATATTCCTAGCAACTAAGACAGTTGAGGCACTCAGGGTTACTTTTCAAAAGCAGTAACATTTTCACAGTTCTTGAGGGAATCACAAAGTCCTAGAGGAAAATATGTCTCCGAAGTTTACTACAGAGATTCACAACCTTAACTTCTTTCAATTATTAAGTGTAGAGAGTTTTAAGCACTGTGATCCTGTAGCCCTCATAGACCTCCCAAGTCAGATTCTCTAGGGACAGGATCTGGGCATCTGAATATTTTAAAATCCCATGAGTGCAAATCATGGTTGGAAAAGGCTGCTCCATTGCTCCTCTATGGTATAACTCTCACCATTCTCTCTGTGATCACTCAAATATGTGAATATTTAACAAGTGAAGCAGTAACTGGCAAATGGCTGTCTCAACGGAACCAAACTAGAGTGTCTGTTCTTTCCCAAAGTTCACTGATTACATACCACAGGTTGGTATATTGCCTCCTTGACTGACTGCATCTAGCCAACAGACCAATTAGTGTTTTATGGATTAGTACTGTACATTTCTTAACAATGTTAAGAAACTACTCCTTTGGGAAGTTTATAATAGCATCAGTAAGGATCATACACAAATTAAAAGGAAAGAAAAAGCAGGATATGAGAATGGTCAAATTAACAGTAAGAGATTCAGCCAGGACTCAGAGTCCAAAGTCAGAGTGGTCTGGGAAGGTCAGAGAAGGCTATGTGAATGAAATAAAAATGGATTGTCAAACTGAAAGTCATCATATTTGAATTTTTGTTACAGAGACATTTCTGCTTATATAAGTAAATGAATGTTACCTTATATAACTAAATCAGTGTTACTACCACAATATAGAATAATTTTAATTCTATATCTGAGAGGTATAAAATACTGGAATAATTAGTCATCAATAATTACTGCCTTCACTGCATTGAGTCCACTATACAGAAGTTTTAAATATAACTGAAATTTTTTTAATGACTCTAAGAATTTTATATGTAGTGGGATGGCAGATGATTAAGTAGGTTCTGTAATATGGTGCCAAGATAAAATTCAAAAACAAGGGCTAAAGATGTACAAAGGAAAGATCCTGTCCCAGAGAGACCTGGTCATGTGAAGTAACTCCTAAGTCAAGTCTCAGGATAAGCAGGAAAAGGCAAAATGAAAAAAAAAAAAAAAAAAAAGGGAGAGGCATCTACTTATGCATAGGTACAAACCCTAGAGCACAGAATTAGGAGGATGCTATTGAGTTTACACATTGTCAGAAAGTTCAATATGATATGAACAGGGCTCATGAGTTCAGAAAACTCATCTCCTTAGCTCATCATTCCCATCTTATGTTATCTCTCATCTACACTGGACACATGTGTTTTATGAGTTCCTTTTGGACAGGTACCATGTCTACCTGGTTTGCAAATATATCCCATAGCTTACTGTATGGGAGATTCTCAATACATACTTCTGAATGAATTTTTTCCAGCTGCATTCTATTGTAATTGAGGAAACAGAAGTCCAGGGAGATACAGTGGACAGTCTAAAATCACATACAGTTTAGGGGGCAAAGCAGATATTAAAACAATCTTGGGATCCACTACTATGTCTAACTCTGCCACAACAACTGCCATTCAAATCCTGAATTGTAGGGCTCTCTTCAGCTTTCTGTGAGTGTATCCAAAGAATATTGACAATGGAAAATTTATTTGAATTTTGATTTCTTAAAGTAGGTATTGGCTATTGGCATTATTGAATTCACCGTAGAAAATGTCTCTAATGAATACATGATTTGGGAATATTATAATAACCAAACCCATCTTGAAGAGGGAGGAAAGCAGGAAAGTAGGAGGATACTAGGCTCACCTCAGCCCACAAACACAACTAGATAACCATCAGATCATTATAAATACCCCAGAAATCAATCTGAAGATTGGCAGAACAAACTCCCAAACTAAAGGTAGAGAAGAGGCCATATCACAGAAGGTAGGAAATGCAGAAATGCAGTTTGGGAGAGAAATCGATCATGGCCACTGCGGTGGGGAGAGAGCCATGGTTGTGGATAGTAGCGAGAGACAAACTAAAACACAGGGGAACATAATGAAAAAACAAATCCCTGTTGCAAATGGCTTGGAAAGTAAGAGGGCCTGAATTTCATGAGTTCTTGTAACCAGTAGGGCTTAAAGCCTGAAGTTTTTAAATATCTGTGTGCTTGGCTCCAGAAGAACTAGGAAGACACTAGCAGAGCTCTTGGAGAGAAGGCAGGGCAAACAGCCCGTGGACATATGGCATGGAAACAGTGATCTGAAGAGCACCTAGGGCACACAGTGGGGTGTTAGCTGCTTATCCTGAAGCATGTCCCAGAGAGGCAGCCTTCATAGAGAGACTCTCCTAGGAACAAAGGAAATGGAAGGCACCATTTCCCTCCTCTGCCCCTCAGCATAAGCACAGGGCCACCTGCAGGAACCAGTGCAGCATCAACACTTACTACCTAACTTGCTTACTTCAAGCCCTGCTCCCCCAGACCCCCATGCTCCAGAAGCACCATGCTTCCCAGTCATGCTTGCCTCAGTCCCAGTGCAGCAGGTACCCTCCCCCAGAAGACCAGCCAAAATCCTTGCCAACACCACATCTCCTGGTCTGGAAGTTTTGTAAAGCCTCAGTTCTGGTGGCAGCAGTGGTGACAGGTCTCATTTCACAAGCAGACTACAGCACACCTAGTTAAAATGTGCCACATTCATGCTAGGGACCAAACATTTCTCAAAACAGGCAGAAAGCCTCTGCAGACAACTGGCCTGAAGGATAAAGCAGCCAGGATACAACAGCAGAGCTCACACAGTACACATTGGAGACACTCCCAGAAGTACTTGCTGGGGAATAAGAGGTACCACACTCCAGTGAATTCCAGGACCTCTTCCTCATAAAACCATTCCCCTCAAGAACAGGAGATGTAGCTGATTTTCCCAACACACAGAAACAGTCACAGAGAGACAAAATGAGAAGACAAATTTGTCCTAAGTGAATAGGAGACAGCCACAGCCAGAGATTTAAGTGAAACAGATATAGGTAACATACCTGATGAAGAATTTAAAGCAGTGATCATAAGGATATCCATTGGACTTAAGAAGAGAGTGGAGTACATCACTGAGACCATTAACACAGAGATAATAACACAGCAGAGAGAAAGGACTCAATAAATGAAATAAGAAAAACATATTTGATGGAATAAACAGAAGGCTGGATGAAGCAGAGGAATGAATTAATGACCTAGAAGCCAGAGTAATGGAAAGTAATCAAGCTGAAAACAAAAGAGAAGAAGGAAAGTCAGTGACTCCATTAAATATAGTAACATTCATATTATAGGAGTCAAAAGAAGAAGAGAGAGAAAAGGAGGCAAAGAATTTATTTGAAGAAATAATAGCTAAACACTTCCCTAATCTGGGAAAGGCAACAGTTATCCAAATCTACCAAACACAGACAACCCCCTACAAAATAAAAATAAAACAAATTTTTAGAAAGATTCACACCAAGATATATTGTAATTAAAATGACAAAATATGATAAAAAATATTAAAAGCAGCAAAAGAAGACAGTTACATACAAAGGAAACTCTGCATGGCTATCAGCAGGTTTTTCAGCAGAAACCTTCCAATCCAGAAAGGAATTGCATGATATATTCAAAGTGCTGAATGGGAAAAATATGCAGCCAAGAATACTATATCCATCAAGGCTATCACTCAGAAGGAAATCAACAGTTTCCCAAACAAAAACTAAAGGAATTTATGACCACTAAACCAGCCCTGCAATAAATATTAAAGGGGACTCTTTGACTGGAAAGGAGAGACCAAAAGGGACAGTATAAAGGTAGAAAACACAAAAGCAATAAAAATGAATATTTCTATAAAATATCATTCAAGGAACTCATAAAAGGATGCTAAATAAGAAACATGGGGAGGAGAGGAGTAAAGAATGGGTCAAACTTAAGCTATTGTCAACCTAATGTACATGGCTGTGTGTGGAAGATGTTATATATATACCTAATGGTAATCACAAATCAAAAGCCACTACTAAATATGCAAAGAATAAAGAGAAAAAAATCCAAATATATCACTAAAGAAAACCAGCAAACCATGAAAGACAGAAAGACAGGGATCAGAGAAAGTCTTCAGAAATAATCACAAAATGAATAATAAATTGGCAATAAATACATATCTATCAATAATTACTTTGAATGTAAATGAACTAAACACTCGAATCAAAATATACAGAGTGACAGGATGAATAAAACACAAGATTAATCTATATGCTGCCTACAAGAGACTCATTTTTGACCTAAAGACACATGCAGATTGACAGTGAGGGAATGGAGAACAATTTACCATGCAAAAGGATGTAAAAAGAAAGGCAGAGTATCAATACTTATATTGGAAAAAACAGACTTTAAAACAAAGATTGTAACAAGAGACAAATAAGGACAGTATATAATAATAAAGGGGACAATCCAACAAAACAATATAGCAATTGTAAATATTTATGCACCCAACATGAAAACACCCAAATGTATAAAACAGTCAATAACAAACACAAAGGAACTAATCAATAATGCAGTAATAGTAGGGGAATTAAACCCCTACTAACATCAATGGACAGATCATATAAACAGAAAATCAAGAAACAATGGCTTTGAATGACACACTGGACCAGATGGATTTAACAGAAATATTCAGAACATTCCACCCAAACACAACAGAATACACATTCTTTTCAAGTGCACATGGAATATTCTCCAGAATAGATCACATATTAGACCACACACACACACACAAAGCCTCAACAAATTCAAGAAGATAGAGGTCATACCATTCATTTTTTCTGACCCAGTGCTATGAAACTAGAAGTCACACACACACACACACACACACACACACAACCTGGAAAGAACACAAATACATGGAAGTTAAATACAAGCTACTAAAAACAATGAATGGGTCAACCAGGAAATCAAGAAGAAAATTAGAAAGTACATGAAAACAAATGAAAATGAAAATACAATGGTTCAAAACCTTTGGGTTGCGGCAAAAGTGGGAGTAAATTAGAGCAATACAGGCCTACTTCAAGAAGCAAGAAAAATCTCAAGCAACCTAACCTTATGTCTAAAGGAGCTAGAAAAAGAACAGCAAACAAACCTAAAATGAGCAGAAGAAAGGAAATAAAAATTAGAGCGGAAATAAATGATACAGAAATTAAATAAACAATAGATCAATGAAACTAGGATCTGATTCTCTGAAAAAAAAATAAATGAAATTGATAAACCTCCAGCCAGACTTATCAAGAAAAAGAAAAAGGACGAAAATAAACACCATCAAATGATAGGGGAGAAATAACACCCAACACCACAGAAATACAAACAATTATAAGAGAATATTATGAAAAACTATATGCCAATGAATTGGACAACTTAGAAGAAATGGATAAATTCATAGAAACATATAACCTACCAAAACTGCAACAGGAAGATATAAAGAATTGGAACACTGACTACCAGCAAGGAAATTAAATCAGTAATCAAAAAATTCCCACAAAAATTCCAGGGCCAGATGACCTCACAGGTGATTTCTACCAAACATTTAAAGAGTTAATACCTATTCTTCTTGAACTATTCCAAAAAATAGAAGAGGAAGGAATACTTCCAAATTCATTCTACAAGGTCAGTATTATCCTGATACCAAAGTCAGAGAAAGACACCACAACCCACCCCCAAAAATCTACAGGCCACTACCGCTAATGAACATACATGCAAAAATCCTGAACAAAATACTAGCAAACTGAATCCAATGATACATTAAAAAAATAATTCATTTCAATCAAGTGGGATTCCTTCCTGAGTTGCTAGGATGCTTCAGTATTTGCAAATCAATCAACATAATACATCCTATCAATAAGAGAAAGGATAAGAATCATATGATTATTTCAACAGATTCAGAAAAAGCATTTGATAAAGTACAGCATCCATTCATGATGAAAACCCTCTGCAAAGTAGGACTAAAGGGAACATACTTCAACATAACTAATACCCAGACATTAATGATATATTTCTCTCAGATCCATTGTGTCCTGGAAATAACACTGCAAAATAAGAAAGCTGACAGGAATCTTCAATTGGTGTTTAAAATTCTCAGTGTTTAACTTAGTTCCTTTTCTTCTTGGTTCTGAATCTGGTATGCATAGCTGTATTATTTACAATTGGCCCCTCCCACCCCCAAATATTTTAAAGCGATTTACAACAAAACCATCCATTACAGTCCTTCTGTTGCCTCCATCAGTGTGGCCATGCCCTGGTTACTAACACAAACCATGTGACCAGGCACTGTGGGGGTGCTGGCCATGTTCAGGCTCTATCTAGACTGGGATTGTAAAAGTAGACCCTCAAACAGCTCTTCAGAGCAGAGGGATGTACAAACACTATCCATGAATATAAAGGACTAAAGGGACTTATCAAAGGTATAAACTAGGAACCAGTGTGCAAAGGGGTAAATAAAGCTTACCAGGAGTGGAGGAGATATGGGGAGTCATTTGCCTATTCTTTAAATATTTAATAGGATTTTAAGTAGAGTGCCCCAAATACTCTGTAAACATGTTTGGATTTTTTTCTATAAGCTGTGAGGAGCTATTAAAGATAAATAAGCATGATTGTTTGGGGTAATAGCTCTGGCAGTAGGGACAACTGGTGAAGCCAGGATGAAAGGCAGAGTGAAGAGTTAAAGGTTTCTTTATGAGATGTACAGTCCTTGGCACTCATAGCGGCATCTGCATCACCTGGGATTTTGTTGGAAATACAGAATTTCACACTCCATCCCAGACTTACTAACTTATAATCTCTTGTTTTAGTGAAATTTCTACTGTAAACATCAGTACTCTAATTGACAATGTTGTATATGCCCCGCTTGGCAAGGCTGCCTCTCAAAGAGTTGAGACTGGCCCAAACAAAACCTGAAGTTGATATATGGTCAGGGATAAACTCTGGAAGTGGAGGATTATTTAAAGATTCAAGGCCCCCAAGTGTACATGAAATAGGAGAACTTGCTCAGAAATGAAAGGGCCACAAAACTGCGTAGGCAGGACCAGGTTGTAGCTGGATTTAGTCTCTGGACAGATTCCAAAAGGCAACTGATGGAGAAGAGAAACCTTCTATAGAACAACTGTGAAGGAGGCTATCAGTGAGAGGAAGGTTCAGGTGAGGTGGGAAGTGGGGGTTTGGGAGAACTTAGTAGATCTAACCTGGGGAACAGAAAGCAGGAAATTTCAGACTTATAATGGAGGAAGATTTATAAGTTTGAGTGACAGATTTCATGCATGGAGTGAGAAAGAGATGCTGAAGGTGACACTTACGTTTCCAACCTACTGGATTGCAGGGAGGTCATATCAACTACATGTAAAGTTAAATACCTGAAACTCAGTTTTATGTAACTGATGAATAAAACTGTAGGATATTTTGTTTAGAAAGTGCACACAGTTTGCACCAGGTTAATTTTATGTGGGAATCTTTAAGAATGAGCAGAAATATCTATTTTGTTGAGCATTTTCTAATATGAAACATGATTTCTCAAACCTTTAAGTACCCAATATGAACTTCATAACAACCTCATGAAGAAGGGATTCCAAAGATTTCACAAATGAGGAAACAGGAATGTAAAGGGTTAAAGTAAAAAATTAGTGTGAAAGCCAAGATGTGGACCTGATTAGTGATGTCACAGCCCATCATTATCACTATGTTGAGCTACACTCATTCCTACCCCACACACGTTGGTCCTGTGGCCTCACTTACAGGGTATTTATAAGTTCCAACAGGTACCCAATTTTTACTATACCAAAAGTGATAGACAATATTTCAGTTCTTTGGAACAGAGTATATATCTAAATTCCAGGAATTATCTTTATGAATGAAAAGCATTAAAGGGGAATATTTCTTAGAAATAACAAGCCAGCTTGACCTATTGAGATAGAGTCAATTCCTGATTATCTGTGTTAATTAGTGACAGTTTTAGCAGGGGCACTGAAATCCTCCAATATCCCACACACTTGACTCTGATCATCCAGATGGTTAATCTCTTACTACCCTCTAATTTAGATCCCAGGCATTTTCAAAGGTAGCCTAGATGAAAAAGGGAAAACATGAAGTGATATAAAGATACAAAGGTTGGGATAATAAAAATATTGAGTAAATACAAGGTATGGTACTTGGAACCAGCGTTCCTAGTTCATATCCACTTTCCAGCCATGTATCCATGAACTAATCACCTACTGTCTGTGCATCAGTTTCTCCATCTGTAAATTGGGGTCAGTGGTAGTATGTACTTCAAATATTGTTGGAGGGAATGACATCATTCAGGAGGAGCGCATGGTAAATAGAGAATGATACAATAATCATCAGATCAATAATCAAACCAACACATAAAACTTAAATTGAAAATGGCTCTTTTATGAACTGTCTGCCAGACTACAGTCTATCTCCATCCACTCAGTCATGGGTTGAAAGATGAAGCCCAGGTTGGCAGGAGAAATCTCCATTCAGTTTTCTTTAAATAAGCTCCAGAGGGCTTTTTTCTCCTGGCCACTACTGTTTACTCTGGCACTCAAAGTTAGCAGCAAGAACTATTAGCAAAACCCCCCAAATCACATGGATATCAATACAATAAAAATCTTCCAAGATTCCATATCCTGCCTATGCTGCAAATCCAGAAACATCCACTGACCTCCTTTTTGCACTGACTGATGACAATGCAGATATTTCAGGCTGCAGTTCCCTGTTCACTGCAGTCTGTCTGAGGTTGTTTTACCCCTAGACTATTTTTGCTCATATGGTTGCTCTTAGCCACAGACATTCAAATAGAAACCAGAGAGATCCAAATCCTTGGGAGGAACCTATAAACAAATGCAGGAAGAAGCATCCAGTCTGACCATGGCGCCCATAAAAGTTTCTGTAGACAGAATATAAGGGGCTGGATTCCCAAAAGCTACATTTGAGAACTTGCCTAAATCTTTCTTAGAAAACTAGCTACTTCACAAGGATGGAAGGATGGAAATTGACAGGAGCAGGTTGGGGAAAGCTTATTCGTTGTGTGTGTGTATACAAAAGATTTCCCTTTTGGGGGCTCAGAAGAGCTGAGGACAGCTGGGTATCTGCCATTTTGTCCCTAGGTTCTAAAACATAGAGAAAAACATCAGCCAAGTTAAGGTATATTTCAATTAAGAAAGGAAAATTGTAAAAATAGATTTTTAAAATATTTATTTAAGAGTGTTCACGCACATGCAGGTGTGCAAATGGGGGAGGCACAGAGAGAGAGGGAGAGAGAGAATCCCAACCAGCTTCCATGCTATCAGCATGGAGCCTGATGCAGGCTCGATCCCACTAACTCATGAGATCACGACCTGAGCTGAAATCAAGAGCTGGACTCTTAACCGACTGAGCCACCCAGGTGCCCCAAAATAGACTCTAAATACCATGAGCAGTATCTGTTTGGGGATCAACAAGTAACACCAAACCCAACTTATAAGTATCCAAATACCATTAACCACTAAAAAACTCTCTAATTCTGTAGAACCCTGAAATGTAGTATTCAACCATGTATAAGGACTTCCAAATTTCTATTCTTTCTCTCAGAGTGTCAGGTTCTTTCTCTTCTCCTCCCCACACCATCCTGATTGATCTACCATCCACCAAGAAATTGACACAAAATAAGGAAAGGAGGGAACCCAAACCATGAGGCTGCTCTTGCAAAATTCTCTGATTTGAGTATAAATTCAACTTACCAGCAGTTTCATTTATCACAACCCTAGGTCACATGAACTAATTGGCACGTTATCACCTTTGAAGGATTTTGAGCCATAAATCCCCAATGCTTCAGTGCTAGAGAGAAACAGAACAGGCAATATTATCTGAAGCCCTACTGTCCTAACTTAATGAGAACACTGAGCCACTGGATCTAAATACATAAAACAAGCAAACAAAAATATCTTTCCCCAAAGCAATAAGAAAACTAGAAAGAATTCTTACTTTCACAAGTGGCCAAATCTTTAAATGTGTGCCTATTAAATACATCTTCTAAGACTACCTGGAAAATAATGTGCAGCTTGCCAAAACAAAATCAGCTTACAGAACATTTTCACCTTTTCGCCTTCCAACGAATTTCTTGTTTTCCCATCCAAACAATAACCTTATTGTTTACACTGAAGTACAGTACATGACTAGTCATGTTAGGAAGTGAATGAATTGTTGTCCTGTCAACAGTTTTTTTTTTTCCCCACATACCTATTATATCTAGGAATTCCTTCTGAAGTTAGAAACTTTGAAGAAAATATACACTGCTTTCATCTGTTTTCATTATCCTGAGTTCCACTGGCATATAGACTAGGGTTGCTTAGCAATGTGAACTTAGTAGTAGTTGTAGTATTTGTACAGGTTTCTGAGTATATACTGTTGTATCCTTGTCAAATCTGGTGAGAATTTTGGTCCACAATGCTTTCTGTGTTTTATTTAAGCTCAGGTTAAACGCATGAATGCTCTGTACAGGTTCAGTTTACTTAGTGTCACACGAATATATGGAGACACAGTAAGGACTGAGGCCTGAAACGGGACACTCTAAAATCCTTCCTTTCCCTTTCCTCTCTTACAGCCCCTTGAAACTCAGGAGCCTATTGGTGAAGAGGAGCTAGCAGATGTCCATCCCTGTATGATCTGGATGACATTCCCTTTTTAATTAACCCAGAAAAAGTGAACATAAATAAGATCTTTTCACTGTAAGTCAGAAAAAAAGTTCAGTTCAGTAACATGCAGATGTGAGACAAAAACTCAATATTCTGTCAATCACAGCACAAACAGAAAAGCACTCATGTCTTCCTATCCTGTTCAACAGCCATAAAGAAAAAGTCTATCAGAGAAACTGATGCATGCAGTTGGATGAAATAAGTTCCATGCAGTATGCATTTCCAGCCTCCTCCAAGGCCATGCCTACACTGACAAACACCTAAACTTTGCCTTCATATGTTCAACTTAAGTGCCCACAAAACTCTTATCATATGGACCAACCAGCTTTCAGCTTCACCCTTCATTTCTATTTGCTTTTTATCCTATAGTCTTCCATTTCTTTGTTTTTCTTAATTGTGGAAGGGGTGACATAGTATGAAAAATAAAGTTTATCTTTAGTTCCTTAGTGTGCTCAGAATTCTAGGGCCAAATAAAATTTTGCCTAAGACACCTATATTCATGTATGAATATGTTTTCTCAAAAGCTTGTTGATGTCTATGTACAAATGATTAATAATGATTCTTTAGGAAAAGTAAAATATTTCAATCTGATTGTTTCCTCTCATGGGTGAGAGACAGGAATACACAGAAACTAAATATTTTTCTCCACCTTACTCTCCCATCTTTCCAACAGGCTAGCCAGGCATGTTCTCATGATGAAGGCAGATGTGCACCAGTGTAACCAGAAACATGTCAGTACAACTGACTTTCAAGGCTCTGCATGTGTCCCATCTGCTACCGTTTCAGTGGCCAAACTTAGTCACATGGCCACAGTCAAAATCAGGAGGCACATAAATAGACTCCATTACCTTATACATCAAAAGGTATGATTACAAGCAGAAGAGAATGGGAGTCATTAAGGCAGTGAATCTACATCAGTCATAGATGTATTCACAGTCACTGATGATAATATAGAGACCCAGAGATTGTGTCAGAGATGAAACTAGAACCCAGGTCTCTCGACTTATGGTTTACTCCTCTTTTTAAGACATTCACTGCCTTTATTAAAGAGCAAGGAAATGACTGACATAAGCATCCCATAATCAGCTTCAGTATTATCAAATATAACCCATACTCTCCAAAATAGTGCCTAAGAATACTGAATTTATGAAATACATGTGAACCAGACGCACCTGGGTGGCTTAGTTGGTTAAGCATCCAACTCTTGATTTTGTCTGAGGTCATGATCTCACGGTTTGTGGGATCGAGCCCCACATCGGGCTCTGTGCTGACAGTGTGGAGCCTGGCACCTGCTTCGAGTTCAGTGTCTCCCTGTCTCTCTGCCCCTCCCCCACTCATGCTGTCTGTCTCTCTCTCTCTGAAAAATGAATAAACATTAAAAAAATTTAATAAAATAAAATATATGTGAACCAAACATAAAACCTTCATTCCCTGGTCTGGTGTTTTAGGAGTTAAAATATTATGCTATTAGCGCAATGTAGGCAAAGCAACTATTAGAAAAAGAGAACAAACTATGAAGGCCGGAGACATACTCTATTAAGAGTTGCCAGGTGTAGCAAATAAAAATACAGGATGCAGGATGCCTGGGTGGCTCAGCTGGTTGAACTCCTGACTGTTGATTTCAGATCAGGTCATGATCTATGGTTCATGACTCCAAGCCCTGAGTTGGGCTCTGCACTGGCAGCATGGAGGCTACTTAGGATTCTCTCTTTCCCTCTCTCTCTGCCCTTTAACCACTTGTGCTTGCTCTTTTTGTCAAAATAAATAAATAAACATTTAAAAAACATTAAAAAAAATACAAGATGCTAAATTAAACCAGAATTTCATAAATAGGGGTGCCTGGGTGAGTCAGTTGGTTAAATATATAACTCTTGATTTTGGCTCAGATCATGATCCCATAGTTCATGAGTTCCAACCCTGTGTTGGGCTCTGTACTGCCTACTTGGGATTCTCTCTCTCCTTCTCTCTCTGCCCTTCCCCTGCTCATGCTCAAGCTGTCAAAATAAATATTTTTTAAAAATATTTAAAAAATACAAGATGCTAGGTTAAATTAGAATTTCATAAATAGGGGCACCTGGTTAAGTGTCTGACTCTTAATTTTCACTCAGGTCATGATCTCACAGTTATGAGACCCAGTTGCAAGTTGGGCTCCACACTGTGCATGAAGCCTGCTTGGGATTTTTTCCTTCTCTCTCCCTCTGCTCCTCCCCTGCTCACTCTCTCTCAAATTAAATAAAAATTAAAAAAAAAGAATTTCATAAATAACGATTTATGTTTTAGTATGTCTTATGCATTTTCTTTGGAATATACTTATAGTGAAAAAATTTCATTATTTATCTAAAATTCAAATTTAACTAAACATCCCTTATTTTACCTAGAAATCTTAACTCTATTAGCAGATTAAAAATACATATAAATCATAACAATATATACATGCATTATATTAATAATTCATTATCAATTTTTTTCAGAGGAGAATTACCATAAGTATTCAGAATAAAGGTACTTTTATAATGAAAATTATTGTCATATTTGGCATATTAATAACTTCCAAAACAAATTTTTCCACAGAATTACATAAATAAGAAAAAACAGGGGTGCCTAGGTGGTTCCATCAGTTAAGTGGCCAACTCTTGATTTCTGTGCAGGTCATGATCTCAAGGTTAGTGAGTTTGAGCACTGCGTCAGGGTTCTGTGCTGTCAGTGCAGAGCCTGCTTGGGATCTCTCTCTGCCCCTCCCCTGCTCACACTCTTTCTTTCCTCCTCTCTCTCTCTCTCTCTCTCTCTCTCAAAAATAAACATTAAAAAAAAGGAACAGTAGGATTTCATATGCATATATGGCAGTTGATTCCATAATAGGGTTTGAATGCATAGGAACAACAATAAATGTATTAAGATTCTGGAACCTTTGCTGTGCCTTTGATGGGCCAGAAAAGTGAAAACACAGAGAAGGAGCTATCTGGATTCCACAATCACTGTGGAAGAGGTTGCCCCAGATATAATAAGGAGATATGGGTTCATCGGCCTCAGTAATTTCTTCTCAGTGCCCTTCAATGCTCCACTGGCAAGAAGATATCACTAAGTAGATTTAATTCCTTCTCTCTAGGAACTCCAAACACAATTTTTGTGAAGAAAAGAAGCATATGAGTAGCTGAGAGAGTCCAAAATTGTAAATATATATATATGTATGTATGTAGGTATGTAGGTAGGTAGGTATGTGTATATATATGTAAAAATATATAAAGTAAAATATATATATGTATATATGTATATATATATATATATATATATATATATATATATAAAGTAAAAAATTTAAAAATTAAATGTAAAAGATTTTTGTCAGTGTGAATCAGTACATGAGATGAAGAGTTAATAACTATCTGGTTCTATCAATAACTGTCAATGGGAAGGAATTAAAAAACAAAAACCAACAACAACATAAAACTTCCTCTTAAATCTAGCCAAGCTATCTGTTAAAGCTGGTTCCCATTAAATGTTTGTTAATTTAATTTATAAAAGCCAAAGCCCAATGGATGCTGTCTGCTGTACACAATAGGGGCTGTATGTGTACAGACTGGCTTGCTGCCAGTATATAGTGTCATACAGACTGGTATCTTGTATGTAAACATTGCATGAATCTTTAATAATCAAAATTTTAAAAAAATCTTTATGGCTCCAATACTCTCGTAATGCAAAGTAAATACTGAACTTCCTGTGTTGACATTGTGGGCCTTCTTACTGGCACATAGTTGTGAGCAGACGTTTGTTTCACCATTTTCATAGGTCAAAGTTTTTACTTCCGTTAGGGAGAGAGAGGAAGTTCCCTCTAAAGGACAATCGTCTCTGTGTTATATGCTTTATTGTCACTGGGCTGGAATATTACATTTAATAAAGCTCCTTATATTATAGAATGCTTGTTTCTAAGTTAAATATTGAATATGTAGAACTTTTGGATACATAAATATCTTAAGGATATATAATTAAGCATTTAATTTTTCTCTGAACTTCCTACCAACCAAGTTGAAATTTTTAAAGAGAGAATATTTATTCTCTTCTCCTGGCTTCTGTTCAGTCCATAATTATCTCCCACACAGCTTTTATCCCTTTCCCTACCCTACAGTCAGACAATGCGAGAAGCAGACATTGTTTTTTTCACTCTGCCAATTAGGAAGTCTTTGGTGGGCATCTTCTAAATGCTCTACACTGTGCTAGATAGAATGGAGGATAAAGAGCAAGTGTAAGACATGTCCTGGTCTCTAGCAATTTACAGTCCACTAACAATATCCCCACAATGGCTTTGTGTTGGGGTTTTGTCACTTATATAAAAGCCTCCTACTGGCCGTATAATGGCCAGTAATCAATGTGGATCCCCCTGGATGCCTGTGGTGCAAAACACTGAGATACAGGTTAATCTCATCCATCTTTTTAAAAGAATTATTTATTGGAGGCACCTGGGTGACTCAGTTAAGCTTCTAACTCTTGATTTCAGCTGAGGTCATGATCTCACAGCTCATGAGTTCAAGCCCTGCTCACTGGCAGCACAGACTTTGCTTGGGATTCTCTTGCTCCCTCTTTCCTGCTCATGCTCTCCCTCTCTCTTTCGCAAAATAAATAAATAAAGCTTAAAAAATATTTTTTTTATTAGTGCTCATCATGACCCACTGCAAACATATTTGTTTAATCTTGAGTGTGGCTGTGTTTGTGTGTGTGCAAGAAAGAAAAAGGGAGAAATTTAACTTATATAGCTTCAACGTTAACTTTAAAAATATCAGTCTGAAAGGGTCAATGCAGCACCCAATGATCCACAACTGGATGTCTACTTTACCAAAGGAAGGGGGCAGTTAAGGGTTTAAAAATCAGAATAGATGTTTGATACAACATTGAACAAACAACAGGTTAACTGTTGTTGTTACTTGTTTTGCTCAGTTTTGTTTTCCAATGTTAACTGGTTGCCATGATATTCTGTGGATGTCATTTAATTCACAGTCCAGGACGTCACTTAGGCATGGGGAGAATGTGGTTTGTTGATGAAAAACTTATCTGTGTGCAATATTCATGTGGACTTCATTCCTATCAAAATAAGATGCTTTATTTAGCCAATGAGTTGGGATTTTTTAAAAAAATTCCTTTGTGCTAAAGTCATCCCTATATCTCATTTCAAAACCAACCCAAATATATTAGAACCAAAGAGAAGCATTCAGTCAGCACTTTGTCAAACTCTAGAATGTTGATTTGTTAAAACTAACATGTTTTTACTTTGTTTTCTTATACATACCTCTTAGTTTCATCCAGCCAAGTACTTTTCCATTTGAACAGATGGCAGAAACAAGAGGGTTTGACAAATGTGGCTATTCACACCTATAGTATGGCTTCAAGTGGGTGAAAATTGGCAGCTAAGGTCTATGAGGAACATTTGTGGATTTGGTATCTGAAGACCAAGTTGCAGTGTTGGTTCTGTTTCTTGCCTGATTGACACTGGATAGACCCTTCAATGTCTACTGGGTGGCAATCCTGTCTTTCAGATACAGATGATACATAAGGCTTGCAGTATTATGGGGGAGGGTTGGATAAGAGAGGGTATACAGAAGTGTTTTATATAGGGGAATGCTGCAGTATGGTTTCTGCAACTCCATAAAACGAGGGGAGAACCACCCGCGAAGTCTTCTGAAGATATCACTCAGAGTAAACTTTGTTCTCTCTTGAGTACCAGATCTTGGTCAGTCACTTTGCCTTGTAGTTGCCCTGATGACAGAACCATTGGGAATTTTTGCTGCTAAGCCTTCAAGAAGAGCCAGAATGTACCACAATAAACTTGAAGAGTATTTCTGATTGAAAAAAAAATGGTAAGAAATATTGATGGTTTAGAGAATTTAAGTCAAAATAAAAACTCACAAGTAAATGTTCTATGAGCTTAAAAATACTGGGTGCCTTATTTTTTAAATAACATGTAGTAAGATAATTAACATGAAAGTTGAAATTAAGTGTCCATAGAAAAGGTGGAAATTTTTAGCAAATGTACTAAACAATTAGACTAATAAAAATCACTGTAAATAGAGGTGGAGCACTGAAATTAAAATCAGAAATGAAAGAGGAGAAATAATAACAAACACTGAAGAAATACAATTGTAACAATATTATGAAAATTTATATGCCAACAAATTGGGCAACCTAGAAGAAATAAATTCCTAGAAACATATAACCTCCCAAAATTGAATCTCGAAGAAATAGAAAATTTCAACAGCTTGATTGCCAGCAATGAAACTGAATTAGTAATCAAAAAACTCCAAACTAAAGTCTAGGACCAAATGGCATTCCAGGCGAATTCTACCAAACATTTAAAGAAGAGTTAATACCTACTCTTCTCAAATTATTCCAAAAAAAATAGAAGGCAAGTTTCCAAATTAATTCTATAAAGCCAGCATTATCCTGATACCAAAACCAGATACAGACACCACTAAAAAAGAGAACTATATGCCAATATCCCTGATGAACGTAGATGCAAAAATCCTCAACAAAATACTAGCAAGACAGATTCAACAAAACATTAAGAAAAGATTATTCAAGGGGCGCCTGGGTGGCTCAGCTGGTTAAGCATCTTGACTCTTGGTTTCAGCTCAGGTCATGATCTCACAGTTTGTGGGTTCAGGCCCCCATAGGGCTCTGCACTGACAGCACGGAGCCTGCTTGGGATTTTCTCTCTCTCTCTCTCTCTCTGTCTCTCTCCCCCTCCCCTGCTCCCTATCTCTCTCACTCTCTCAAAACAAACAAACAAACAAATAAATAAATAAATATCATTTAACACGATTGAGTGGGATTTATTCCCAGGATGCAAGGGATGGTTTAATATTTGCAAATCAATCCACATGATACATCACATCAACAGGAGAAAGAATAAAAACCATATGATCATTTCAAGAGATCCAGAAAAAGTATTTGACAAACATCCATTCATGATGCAAAACCTCTGCAAAGTAGGTCTAGAAGGAATATACCCCAATGTAACAAAGGCTTTATATGAAAAACCCACAACAAACATCATACGCAGTGGGAAAAAACTGAGAGCTTTCCCCTAAGGTCTGGAACAAGACAAGGATGTCCACTCTCACCACTTTTATTCAACATAGTACTAGAAGTCCTCGCCACAGAAACTAGACAACATAAAGAGATAAAAGGCATCCAAACGAGTAAGGGAGAAGTAAAACTTTCACTATTTGCAGATGACATAATACTATATATAGAAAACCCAAAAGATTCCACCAAAAAAATTACAAAATACTAGAAATAATAAATGAACTCAGTAAAGTCACAAGATACAAATCAAATATACAGGAATCAGTTGCATTTCTATACACTAATAATGAAGCAGCAGAGAGAGAAATTAACAATCCCATTTACAATTATACCAAAAATGATAAAATACCAAGGAATAAACATAACCAAAGAGTTGAAAGACCTGTACTGTGAAAACTATAAAACATCAATGAAATAAATTGAAGATGATACAAATAAATGAAAATATATTCCATACTCATGGGTTCAGAGAACAATTATTGTTAAAATATCTGTACTACTCAAAGCAATCTACAGACTTAATGCAATCCTTATAAAAATGCCAACAGACTTTTTTCACAGAACTAGATTAAATAATCCAAAAATTTGTATGGAACAACAAAGGATCTCCAATTGCCTAAGTAATCTTATAAAAGAACAACAAAACTGGAGGTATCATAATCCCAGATTTCAAGATATACTATAAAGCTGTGGTGATTAAAACAGTATGGTACTGGCACAAAAACAGACACATGGATCAACAGAACAGAATGAAGATCCCCAAAATAAACCCAGGATTATGTGGTCAATTAATCTATGACAAAGGAGGAAAGACTATGCAAGGGAAAAAAGGCAGTCTGTTCAACAAATGGTGCTGGGAAAACTGTAAAGTTACATGCAAAAGAATGAAACTGAATCACTTTCTTATACCATACACATAAACTCAAAATGGATTAAAGACCTAAATGTGAGACCTAAAACCATAAAAATCCGAGAAGAGAGCACAGGCAGTAATTTCTCTGAAAGTGGCTGTAGCAACATATTTTTGTATATGTCTCCTGAAACAAGGGAAACAAAAGCAAAAATAAACTACTGGGTCTACATCAAAATAAAAATCTATGCAGCAAAGGAAACAATCAACAAAAAGACAACCTACTGAGAAAGAGAAGATATTTGCAAATGATATATGTGATAAGGGGTTAGTATCCAAATATATAAAATACTGATGTAACTTAACACCAAAAAACCTCAGATAATCCAATTTAAAAATGGGCAGAAGACATTAACAGGCATTTCTCCAAAGACGACATACAAATAGCCAACAGATACATGAAAAGATGCTAAGCATCAGTAATCAGGGAAATGCAAATCAAAACCACAATGGGATATGGCCTCACACCTATCAGAATGGCTAAAATCAAAAACACAAGAGACAACAAATGTTGGCGAGGATGTAGAAAAAAAGGAACCCTCATGCACAGTTGGTCAGAATGCAAACTTGTGCAGCCACTGTGGAAAACAGTATGGGGGTTCCCCAAAAATTAAAAACCGAATTACCATATGAACTACTGGGTATTTACCCAAAGAATATGAAACACTAATTTGAAAAGATATATGCACCCTATGTTTATTACAGCATTATTTACAAGAGCCAAATTGCAGAAGCAGCCAAGTGTCCCATCAATAGACAAATGGATAAAGAAGATGGGGTGTGTGTGTGTGATATTGAATATTACTCAGCTATAAAAAAGAATGAAATCTTGCCATTTGCAACAACATGGATGGAGCTATAGAGAGTATAATGCTCAGTGAAATAAGTCAGAAAAAGAGGAATACCATATGATTTCACTCATGTAGAATTTAAGAAACAAAACAAGTGAACAAAGAAAAAAAAAAGAGACAAATCAAAAAACAGACTCTTAACTATAGAGAACAAAGTGATGGTTACCAGAGGGGAGGTAAATGGGGGGTGAAGTAGATGAAGGGGATTAAGAGTACACTTATCATTAGGAGCACTGAGTAATGTATAGAATGCTGAATCACTACATTAAACACCCAAAACTAATATAACATTGTATGTTAATTATACTGGAATTTAAAAATAAGTCAATAAAAAATTTTAAAAACATCATAATTAATCATTTTTTTCCTGAACTTCCTACCAGTCAAGCTGAAATTTAAAAAAAAGAAATGATGTAATTCTCATTGTAAAACATCGCAATATAAAATATCAGTGTAAAACAACTTTTATTTCTGGGAACAAATTATAAAGAGGATTTATTCTTTTTTAATGAGATATAATTGACATATAACATTGTATTAGTTTTAGGTGTACAACATAATGGCTTGATATGTGCATGCTGCAGAATGATTACCACACCAAATTTAGTTAACATCTGTCACCTCACATAGTTCTATTTTTTTCCTGTGATGAGAACTTCCAAGATCTCTCTTAGCAACTAAAAATTAAAGTGCTGTTAACTATAGTTAACATGCTATACATTACATCCACAGAACTTACTGATCTTATAACTGGAAATTTGTACCTTTTGACTCCTTCCTTCCCCCCACCCCTTCGTTCTTTCTAGAACCCTAATCAAGATATAATGCTACAATTCTCAAGCTTTGGAGTACATGCCCCTAGGAATGTGTTGATATGCCAAGGGTGTACCTAAAGCCACAGAGGACTAAGAGCAATTGGGGTAAATGACTTAACAATTTGGGGTGAAATTCACCTATGTTTATATTAGTATAAACATGTCTTATCAAACAGGAGCAAAATTTTCACTTGCCTTCATAATAAAAACATGTCTAGAAATGTTCTCTTCTAGATAGCCTACACCCCAAGGCTATACTCCTCTGCTAGTGGAGTCCTTTTGCAGAATTTTCTGATGTTCTGACATAATGACAGTACCATAATAACAGTTTTAGAGAAAATACCAACATATATATATATATATATATATATATATATATATATATATATATATATATATCTCCCTAAAAATCCAGGGCAGAATATTAAAACATGATTCATAAAGGTGCATATTCCCAGAACCAAAACAGAGAAGCTTGTTTTTGGCCAAGCTGCCTGTGGTCTAACTCTTAAAGAAGCAAGTTAATCTCAAAATGTGGTCCTCAGAGCACTTGCATCAGAAAACCCTGGGAATGCTTATTAAGATGAAAATTTAGGGTTGCCTGGGTGGCTCAGTCAGTTAAGTGTCCAACTCTTGATTTCATGGTCTCATGGTTGTAAGATTGAGCCCTGTGTATGTGGAACCAGTACTCCACACTGAGTATGGAGCCTACTTGGGATTCTCTCTCTCCCTCTTCTCTGCCCCTCCCCCGCTTGGGCTCGCTCTCTCTCTCTCAAAATAAGTTAATAAACATTGTGTGTGTGTGTGTGTGTGTGTGTGTGTGTGTGTGTGTGTGTGTGTATTCATTCATGCCCCAAAGGATGATCACTTCTGGAGCAGAGGCCCAGGAATCTTCATAGGAACTTATTAGAGAATTGATACATAAACACACTAAAAGTTGAAAACAATTTAAAATGGTTGGAGGGATGGAATTAAATTTCCCTAGTCCAGCTTTTCTGTATCTTGCTTTTCTCAGCTGGCCTTTTTGCAACAGCATGGTGCAGCTAAACCCCTAACAATTTAGAGCTGATTTAAGGGAGAACCAGAACCATATATTTTGAATACCAAGACTCTACGTGAAAAGTTTATTATTCTACTGGAGACCCTGAGAGCCTGACATACAGCCTCACTCAGCTGGAGAAGCAGTAACATTCACCTGAGAAGGATTATCAGGGTCACCAAAAAGAAGGTCAAACAAAGAGGGTCTAAAACCCCCTTTTAATCTGCTCAAGTGCCTGAACAAATATTTGAATGGAGACCACACCTCAGACCATCTTTTCCTTTCACAAAAATCAAATTCCCCAGGTTGTTAAGAGATAGCATACTAAAATATGGTTCTATAGTCTATCTGACTTCCTCAGAACAGATTTTCTCAGTCTTTAATTTATTAATTGGCAGAGTTTTGAAGAGGAAGGTAAAAATGCAAATATCTTTTTCTTGAACTTACTGGACCAGAGACTCTGTGTTGGAATCTTCTAAGACCAAGTTTCTGTATCCCAAAGATACTCAAAGTAGGATTCAGGAATCAACAAGGATCCACATCAGCATCCCCCAGGAGCTTGTCAGAAATGCAGAATCTCAAGCCCCTATCCCAGCACTACTGAAACAGAGTCTGAAGCTTAACAAAATCCTCAGCAGATCTGTATGTACATCAGAGTCTGAGAAGCAAGGCTAGAGAACACATTTGGAGAACCAGTGCCAAAGACAATGACAGAAATGGTTGTAACCTGGAAAACTTTAAGAATCAGTCTTACAGTTCATTCACCTTGGCTTCTGAAAAACCCTGGTATTATTTCCAAAGAACATCTGCTCTGGCGCAGGGAGTTTTCACTACAAAAACTACATCTGAAGGCTATATGTAAAGCAAATCCTTCTACAATTTAGAAAAGCCAAGATTTATGCTATGGATTGTATCTTTCTTGGCCTATGGACAGTTTTGATTTGCATCAAACCTGCCTCATGCAGATAAGAGATGCTGAAAGAATTAGAACTTTGTCTGCCATCTGAATCTACTCCTCTGGAGAGAAATAGCCCATTTCCCAGCTGCAGCTGGGAACATATCATCCCATTTTAGCTGACAGATTATCAGAGATTTTCCAAATTACTATTCCCAAGCCACTCTGAGTCCCAAGCACATACTCTGAATCAGGTGCGTATGAAATACAAACAGGGCTTAAATTGGAAAGAAAAAGCTGAAGCTCAAGCCTTAACAAGCAAAATGCACATGTTAATAAAACCCATGCACGGCTTCAAGTCCATGTAAGGTATGGATCAACCAGCAATAGCAAGGTTCCCATCGGAATCTTCCCAGCATACAGTCATGACTCATGCCCAGAGCCATCTTGTCCTTGTAAGAATAGCATAAATCATCATCCAATATTAAAAATGATGCCAAAAGTGCATTTTATTCAAATGCATTCCTTAAAATAATTGCTGAGAAAATAATGCAAGAGTGTTCAACTGACAACTGACTCTTTAGTGTTCACATCTGGAGGGAAAAATATGTCATGGAGTAGTTAAGTGGATTCTAGAGATGCTGGAAATTCCTAAACCCACAAAAGTCCAAGTACATGAGTTTGTTTTATTCTTTTGAAGAGGAAACTTCTATGCCTCAGTCACACCTACAAACAGTACAAAGAGGTCTCCTACATTTTGTAATGCAAACCTTATCATGTTTTCCTTTCCTTTTCTTCTTGTCTTTCTTCTTTCATATTTTAGCCAACAGCATCAGAAAAAAAAAGTATTTGTCATGGATTCCTATAAGCTCTCTCCCTTCCCTCTCTCACACATTCTTTCCACCAACATTCACACAAGCTCAGAAGTCTTTCACAATTATAATAAACCATCTTTGACTCTGTTTTTCCTCCTGCTACCCCTCTCTTAGGCTATTCTAATTAAGTGTACATTTACTACTCCACTCCTCACCTTCTATATGGTGTGAATACCCCCAGAAACAGCCTCTCAGACAGGGATTCAAGGGTGTGATCCTAGAAAAAGTGATAGGGGAGTAGAAAAGTATGAGGAAGGGCAGAAAGTTCATAGAGGGGATATTATCCAACCAGTCACCACGGGGGCAACTTAAGGTAAGTCCCCTTGGGGGTCTCTGAGAGATAGCATAGAGTTATCTCAATAGAAAGGCAAAGGACTAGGGTATTTAGGTATCAAACTTTTTTCTGTCATTGTTTGATGTTTGTTTCTGGGGACTTTAACTCTGTCATTTTGGCTTGCTCTGTGCTTAGGCTAAGGGTGCTCTTTAGCCAAAATATGAATGAATGAATGAATGAATGAATGAATGAACAAAAGAATGAAAGGCCTCAAGCAAAGCAACCTTTGGAATATAGAAGTGACTACCAAAGGGATATAAGCAGGCTATCAATACCCGCTACACCTCTGTTCATTTCTCCACTCAAGCCCCTGTAAGAGCTTTAACTAAGTATCAGTGTGGCTAAAGTGCTTAGACTAATTTCAGAAATTATACTACTTGTTAGTCAGTAAAGACTATCAGCCACTGCTTCCTTCTTGAAGCTCCAGGACAACACATCTTTCTGAGTGTTGTCCTTTCTCTCCTGCCACTCTTTTTAATTCTTTCTGGTCTATCTTCTTCCACCTAAACTTAAAATGTTAGGACCCTTTCCTTTCCTCTTCTCATCTTTCTCTTGCTGAGTAAGTTTATCTGTCCCTATGGCTTCACTTACCATTTATATCACAACAACTTACAAACTTGTATCTCTGGTAGCTCAGACCTCCTGACCAATGATGTTGATGGCCTACATGATATCTGACATCTCAAAATTGCTTCAAATTAGGCACCAGACTTCATATTCCATCCCTCTTTTCCCCTAGAAGGAAAAAAAATGTTCCTCATCTACTGTTTTCTATCTCTGTGAATAATACCACCTTCTACTCAGTTGGGCAAGCTGGGAAACTAGAAGTCAGCCTTGACACATGCCTATCTCCTGCCTCTGCAATCTTCATTTAATTATTGGACTTTATCCACTTGATCCTACCAGTAATTTATTCCTTAAATCCATCCACTCCTGTCCAATTCCTGGTCCATCCTTACCTCTTAATATAGCATCCAACTGGTTTCCTCAGATCTGTTCTTCACCATACAGCTTGAGGGAGCTTTTAACAATGCAACTCTGATTGTGTCACTGCCCATGGGATCTGGCTCTTGTCTGCTTCACCTGTCCCATCCAGTACTACTTTCTACCTAGCTTTCTTTCCTGTTCCACCTATGCTTATCTCATTTCTGTTTTGATATCTTATCTCTCTTTTTGCCTCTGACACTGGAATCTTAATAACTCTTGTTCCCTTGACCTTAAAGCCACTTCTCCCAGTATGTCTTTCCATTAACTAACTTCTACTCATCCTTCAAATAGAAGCTTAAACACAACTGCCTCAAAGAATCCTCTCATGCTTTTCCTGATTCCTCCAAGAAAAGAGTTGGTTCCCTTAGTATTCCATTGTTTAGAAAATCTCACTGAAGCTCTTAATTCTTATAATCATAATTAAATATTTGTGTAATGTGTGTTGCCTGTCTCAGTGTAAGCTCCCTGAGAACAGGTAATGTGCCAATTTAATTCACAGCTAAATACCAAGCACCCACAACAATGCCTGGCATGTAAGATTATGGTCATTACTCAAATAAGTTTTTACTAAGACTATTGACAATTCCAAAAATCTGACTAAGTTTAGCTTGGGTTACATTTTCTCTTTGGTTTTATATTCTACACCCCTGTTTCCACTTACAAGATGTTGAACATCATTGTAAAAATAATCGAAAGGTATCTATATTAGTTTGCTAGGGCTACTATAACAAAGTACACAAACTAGGTGGCTTAAACAACAGAAATGTGCTGCCTCACAGTTATGGAAGCTAGAAATCTGAAATCAGGGTGTTAATAGGGTCAGGTTCTTCTGAGGGCTGTGAGGAAAGGATCTGTTCCAAGTCTCTCTCCTTGGCTTGTAGATGACCATTTTCACATTTACACAGCATCTCACTATATGTATCTCTGTGTCCAAATTCCGCCTTTTTATAAGGACATCAGTCATAATGAATTGGGGCCCACCCCAATGACCTCATCTTAGCTAATTACATCTGCAATGATCTTATTTCCAAATAAGATCACATTCTGAGGTCCTAAGGGTTAGGACTTCAACATATGAATATGAGGAGGGGGGAAGCACATAATTTAACCCATGACAATATCCAAGGATTTTAAGCAGGGGAGATAAACAATTAGATTCACATTACTGAAAAATCATGTTCGCTACAGACAGCATGAAGAAAAGATTGGAGGGGGCAAGACTGAGGCCTGGGAAGGCTAAGGGCCTATTATAATGCTTCCAGCAATGCCTATCAGCCTAGTTTCTTTATTAGCATTACCCAGAGTCAAAACTCTGCTCCAATGAGTGGCAGCAGTATGACTTTCACTACACTGGGGTCAGTTTTCTTATCTGTGAAATGACCATAATTTTAGCATCACATAGTTTATAAAGCTGAAGGAAAGAACCAAAATTAAATTGGCCTGTGACCTGACTTAGAAACCTGTATTTCCCCCCAGTTTCCCCCAAGTTTTCAGCATAACACTCAAAAAAAAGTTCAAGTTTTTAAGACAAAATCAGCCATTGAGATGACTTGTGACTTAATTTGCTTATATGATTATCTTTTGTGTCAAAGAAGAAACATGTAGGTTTTATTCTAACATTTCAGTTTTCCGTTAATATGTGGGCATATTATAGGACTATCTAATAGAAAAGTGGATCTTAGATCTTTATAAAGATAAGAAGTATTAGAATGAAATCCAAAGACTCATCACATTTAAAACATCCTCTTCTCTACCTCTGTTCCACTCTAATTCATTCCTTTCTTTCTTTTCATTTCCAATACATACCCTAATTCCCACCCATATTTTTATCACTACAAATAATGCAACTCTGGGCCTTGTCCCTAGAGAAGAATTGTCCAACTTATTTTTTCCCTCCCAGTCCTTGGCAAGTCTGCTGGGTGACCCACTCGGACACCTCAGAGGGTGGTGCCTCCCACCCCCTCAAGCCACAAGCAACAAAGCCTTAGTCATTTCATGCTCTTGGCTTTGTCATCATTTTGATTTTTTTTTACATTACTTTGTCATTAACTCATCTCACTTATGTAAAGAGAACAAGCCAGAGATAGTTAAAGAGGTCTCTGGTGTTCTCAAACCAACACACCAATCAACCAACCAAACAAACAAACAAACAAACAGATAGCATTTCTATTGCCCAATGTCCAGAAAACAATGTCTTGCCAAGACAGAATTTTGAATCACAGGACAATGTAATTTATTTATTCCATGAACTGCACTATGCAGCAAGCCACATTCAGGCCATTCTTTTGAACAACATTTTAATAATTTTAAGGGTCAACTATCATTCTACCTTCCAAAAAGCAAAGGAAAATGGGGCTGTCTTATGTAGGAAGGAGACATAATCTGAAGTTACTGGGATGGCACACATATGCTAACATTAGGTGTTAGGATCCTTTTCATTTTCTGTAAGGCTAATTCATCACCTCTGTCTCCCTTAGAGATGTACATTTTGTAAGATATGAATGTGTGGTACAATTTTTGTGTGTAAGAGAAGGCTAATTTATGTTTTCCTTGTTTAATAGAATTTGAAAATAAGAGTGATAAATAGAAAAGCTACATTGTAGGGGAACCTGGGTGGATCAGTTGGCTGAGTATCTGACTCTTGATTTCGGCTCAGGTAATGATCTCATGTTTTGTGGGATTGAGACCTATGTCAGGCTCAGTGCTGATAGCACAGAGCCTGCTTGAGATTCTCTCTCTCCCCCTCTCTCTCTGCCCCTCCCTGACCACTCTCTTTCTCTCTCAAAATAAATAAAACAACAACAAAAAAAGAAAAGCTGTATCATAGGTACCTGTTTTGTTAAGAGGAAAATAAATACCATCTTACAATTCCATCAGAAAGTGGGAAAAGATTGATTTACCATTTTGAGGAACAAAAGAAATTTTCATTTGAAGGGAAAGAGAATAAGGATGTCCACCCAAACATTTCTCAATCTTAAATGTGTTTCCAGTTAATAAACAAACAAACAAACAAAACCCTAGGATCTTATGTGAGCAACGGTAACATTGTACCAATAAAAGTGCTATCAAGAGCAGTCCATGTAAAGAGCCCTGGTGGGAAACTCCTGGATCTGTAAAATCCCATAGAACTAGGTGAAATAGCCATGGGTACAGTTTGAATTCAGGCTTTTACTGTTCTTGTCATTGTTCTTCTGATTCTTTCACATTTTGACATGGCCAAAGCTTGTGGAATAAAAACTAAACCCAGACAGTATCTTCTGTGAATCCCCACCCTTCCCATGCATGATTATTAAGTTGGAATGATTAAAAATGTCAACTAAGTACCCCAAGAAATTGTAACTAAAATATTTAAATCATAGATCTCTACAGACCCAGTGTTTGGAGAAACTAAAATTAGTTTACTTCCAGTGAACTATTCTTTATAGTAGCTATTCTCTCTCAATTCTCATTATCATTCTATTCTATACTACCTTAATTTGCAGACAATGTCTTTGGGTTTCAGAAAAGCCCAAGTTTGTATGTGATCCCATTAGCCCTCTGAGTCATTTTGTACTGAATTTACTCCTACCTGTTCCCCACTAAGGAAACCTTCAGTAGGTTGCAGTGAATGGCTTTTATACCCATCAGTGAGTCATCACACAGGCAACTGACCAAGAATTCAATCTGGGTGGATAGAGGACTCTAGCTATACAGAATAATATAGACTTTTGAATATAACCAATTTACTTTCTTGTGTTTGGAGAAGTCCATAAACTATTGTAATAGTTTATGAGGACTTGAGCTGGACATATGCAACCAAGACATATACTAATTTTAACAATAATTTACTGAGCCTTTGAGTGGATAATGTTGTTATCCCCGCCAATGCCTTTTACCGGACTGGTACACTTGCCTTCAGCTGCTGCAGTTGTTGGTTGCTAATGGCTCACAATTGCCCCCTTTTCCAGATAATTTCTCTTGGCAAAATAGCACCTATTTACCCAGGAGGCTACATCCTAGTCCCACCCCAGGGGCAGGCCATGCCAGTGACTGGTTTACATGAAGAATGCAAAAGGTTAGCCAGTAATATCAAGGTAGGAACAACTACATGATGTAATTCACACTACAGAGCTCTCCACTGGATCAAGCTAAAGGCAGAGTCCAATAGAAACTATGAAACTATGTCCTGGCTTACTTAGCGCCTTCTCCTACCTAACTTGTTTCCTTCACTCCCTCCCCTTTCTCTTAAGACTACTCCAGTAAGTCATGCGAGCCTGAATCCCTTTTTCAGACTTTGCTTCTAAAGAGAACCTAAGTCAAGCCACAGTTCTATATGTATTATGGATACATTGCTTTCATATATTTATTTCATTTAATTTGCAGGACCACCCTATTTAGAAGGGCCATAAAATGGAGACCAGGCTTTACCCCAGGTTTTTTTCTGGCTCCTAAAAATAGTCAATTTTTATTATGCTAAACTGCTGCCTTAGACATTTATAGTAACAACTTCATCATATATCACCAATAAAATTAATAATGTAGTTACAAACTTCAGAATTTGAATGAATGTGTCTTCTCCATGTTAACATGTCCAACAATGAACAGATGTTTCATAGTGTTTCCTTGACATAAAGTGATATTTTTCCATTAGGGTAAAAGCAGAAGGAAAAAGAACGGAGAAGGAAAAGAAATGAAAAAACGAAGAAACAACAAAGGAGGGAGGAAGGAAGGAATGAAGGAAAGGAGAAAGAGAAAAGGAGGTAAAGGCAAACAGACAAATACAGAGAAAGAAAAGACCACAATAGATACTTGTTTTAATAGACTTTTAGCTTCTTAGGTGACCCCTGGTCTTGTTCCTTGGCTAAAAATGCAGTGCTGGTTATTTCTCCTTTCTAATTCTTTTCAGCGTGGAACAGTTGGAATCGCTTTAATCATGGGCTGAACTTCAGTGCAGCTCTTGGCTGAGAATCACTTTTCTACTAAGAACTGTGAGGAGTTTCCAGGGAGGGCTTGTAAACTAGTTATCTCTATTGATGACCACATCTGTGTGCACATCTGTGGTACAGAAACAGGCCATGTAATAAAGTGTATCTTGTGTTCTGTGACTTTCTGCCATGTGGGCTTGCCTTTCCCACCACATTCAAGACGCCCTTTTCTTATTAAAAAGAATCAGTATAGAGGAGTGATACCCCACCCACAGGGTGAGAAGGAGTCTCTTCTGTTTTTCATTTTGTGTCCAAGCAAGGCAAATATGGAATTCATTTTGAGATTTCTTAAGACTTCTAAAATGAGCTCACTCTGAAGACAATGAATATGTAGAATGCCTACTATGTGCCTGACATGGCAAGAGAACTAAGTATTTTGTATCAACTCAATGGAACCTCACAACAACCACTGCACTAGGCACCCTGGTCCCCATTTTACAGGGGGAAACTGAGAGTCAAAAGGGTAAAATTATTTATCTAAGGTCAAGCATCTAGAAAATGGAGAAACTCAGCTTCAAAGTCAGGTCTGAAGGATACCTCAGCCCAAGGTCTGCTTTATTACAGAAGTATGGGCAGTGACTTCTCAGGTACTTACCACTGTCTGAATAAGAGAACACTTTTTCACCTTGAAGAAGTGTTATTTTTCTTTGAAATCCACTCTGCTCAATTCCAAAAATTCTACAGACATCTACCAGCCTTCCAAAGAATATGAAGAGAATCACTATGTCATATAGAATATCCCCAAACCACAAGACTGGGTAAGGAAAGCTGGAAGAAAAGGAAACAGGGAAATGGCCTGCTAAACAAGGATTACTCAAGATGACTACAAGCAAAAGAGAAATAAATGCCTTCAGAGAAGACCTTTTTTTGAGCTCATGGGGCTGAAGAAACTAGAAATGAATGTGGTCGCTCCCAAGGAATTTGGGCCCCCAATGCTGTAATTTGGTCTTCCCAGGAATCTGATATCCATCACTGCTTTTAGTAAATATGGGGAGAAGATGACTTAAAGGAGCTTAAAAATAAACTTTATTTTTAAAGAAGAGGAGCAAGCATGTCAATCAGTCAACTAAAAAAAGTATTATGAGTTTGAAATTTAATCATCAAATAGAGGGGAGAACTAAATTATTTCCAAGTTTGCTTTCAATAATACTTTAAGATTTTAGTATGCATCAGATAGAAAAGGTACCTGATAGATGGCAATAGATTATATGAGGTTATAAACATTTGCAGAGAAGCTCAATGACCTTGTAAACCTAGAATATTGGCAAATGCTATTTATGTTATTTCTTGAACAGAAATTACTTTACATTCCTTGATATAAATTACATTTTAAGTAACATGACTTTCTCTCTTCCAATTCCAAAAATAAGGGATATGATTCATGGGCTAAAGTACCCTAGTTAATAAGTTAATGGAAAGAAATAGTGAATAAATTTTTACAGACATATAGAGTTAGTACAGGCATTGTTGAAAGATGATAGATGGCCATTTTGGCAGATGCTCAAAAGTTTCCACTGTTTGTAATTACTGGTCAGGTAGATTATAATTAGAAGATGTGCTCCTGGTATATTCTAGAAACAGATGAATGCTTTATTATACAACATCTGTACTCCATGCTTTCTACATAAAAATAAAGTATAATTGCAGTATCTGTTGCTTGTTTCCTTTATCATTCTGAATCTAATTTTAAGTAAGCTTTGGAAAAGGATCAGGACATTTTAAATTGCTGAAACCTTCTGTCCATCAATAAGGATAATAATGTATGACAACAGTGAAACCTTTACCAGCTACTTGTGAGCTCTCTAGCTCAAATGACTAACCTATATCCATGAACAGTAGGCAGAACCACTTGGGTTTATCTAGGAGACCATCATAGAACTGGATATGGGAATCACTGGGACATTAAAAGACATATGTCAGAAAAATGGCTACAGAGTGTTCCCCTGGCTTTGTTCTAGGAACATCCTAGACACACGCCATGCATATCCCTGGGCTTCCACAGCTAGAGTTCACAGACATAACAGTGCTGTACATTTAAGCCTCACAGCCACTTTTACAGGAATGTACTGATATTTTCTTTATTTTCCAGATAGAAGATGAAGGCACAGACAGATTAAAAGACATATCCATGATAGTATAACAGGGAAGTGGCAGAACCAGGATTTGAACTAGCCAGTCTGACCTCATGGTCCATACTCTTTACCACTTCTTATCACTGCTTAGACTCTACAGACCTGGACATTTGAAAGATACTGCTCACAACTTAAATAGAAAGCCAGGGATAAATTATCTCCTCACTGAATCACAGCACCTGCCAACTAGAGGAGATGGATGCAATACCACCTATAACAAGAGAGTGCCTTTAGGATTACAGGAAAACATCCAAGTTAAATTGAAGCAAAGAAATCAGTATGCAAAGGGGAATATGAGGTTATGTTTCCTTACAGCAAATTTAGAAGCTTTAGTGAGAACCACATTTCAGGAAGAAGAATAAATGCTTTGAAAAATTTTCTATCTCTTTAAAATTATATATTTGGAAGCATCTTGGTATCTCCAGCAATTCAAAGAAACATGATGGCCAATTCGTTTCCAAGATGTCAGTTGGGACCAAGTCAAAATTATCATAATGTTCTAACTTGCTTTTTTAGCCCTTAGTTCAGATCTCACCTGTATCAGTTGAGGGGAGAGAACACAGGTAAATTTCCCACCCTGGATCCTTACTAGCACTGCTACCAACTGGGTGAGGACTGCTGAACTCAACTCTAGTGTGGGTTTCATGGCAACATAAGGACGAAGATAAGGTTGCTGTCTATAGGCTGACACACTGATGGGAAGGGAGGAAATTTAACTGGTGATATGAGAGCTGGAGCCCGGATGTAAGGTTTCTGTAATGAGAGTTTCTGTTCTTCCTCTGGAAAAATTGAGCATTGTCAGAGAATGCTGGAATGAATGTAGCATATCTTTCCCTAGGAAATTTAACATTCATTCATTTATTTATACAAAAGCAACATAACTATTAGGGAAAACTACAGGGATAATTTTTCTTATCCTCTTGTTCCCCATACCTGTTACTATTAATAGAGTTGCAGTCTAGAATGGGAACAAATTGAATCAGTATCAAAGTAAGAGTTTTGAAGATGAAAGTGGCAAACATTAAAAGATAAAATAATAATACCCAGTTGCTCCTTTCTCTTTCTCACATCAATATGCTTTTCTTTTTTTTTTTAAGTCTTTATTTATTTTGAGAGAGACAGCATAAGCAGGGGAGGGGCAGAGAGAGAGATAGAGAGAGAGAGAAAGAGAGAGAGAAGCCCAAACAGGCTCTGCACTGTCAGCGCAGTGCATGGGGCTCAGTGTCACAAACTGTGAGATCATGACCTGAGCTGAAATCAAGAGTTAAGCACTTAACTGACTGAGCCACCCAGGTACTGCGCATCAATATGCTTTTCTGACATACAGAGGAATGCCCACCTTCATTCCCTCCCAGGTCTAACTAGCTTATATGTAGATAAAGAAAATCTTATTTTATCCAGCTTTATTGAGATATAATTAACAAATAAAATTGTAAGACATTTAAAGTGTACAATGTGATGATTTAATATAGGTACACTGAGAAAGAATTTCTGGCATCTAGTTACCTAATACACCTATCCCCTTGCATATTTAGTTGAGTGTTTTATTTATTTATTTATTTATTTATTTATTTATTTATTTATTTATTTTGGTGAGTATATTTAGGTTCTGCTCTCTTAGCAAATTTTTCTTCCTTTTTTTTAATTTTAGAGACAGTGAGAGAGAGAGAAAGAGAGAGAGCATGTGTGAGTGGGGGAGAGGGTCAGAGGGATAGAGAGCAGAGAAAGTTTTAAGCAGGCTCCACACTCAGAGAGGAGCCCAATGTGGAGCTCAATCCCACAACCCTGGGATCATGACCTGAGCTGAAATTAATAGTCAGATGCTCAAAAGACTGAGCCATGCAGGTACCCCTTAGTAAATTTCAATTATGCAATATAGTGTTATCAACCATATAATGTAATGTTTTAGTCACCACATTATACATTAGATCCTCAGAACTTATAACTCAAAGTATGTATCCTTTACCAACCTCTCCCTATTTTCCCTGCCTCCCAGACCCTGGTTAACTACCACTCTACTGTTTCCCTGTTTCCTACATGGTTTGTTCATTTTCTTATTTGGGCATATGTCTCAAGAGCCAGTTATGAGCCCTTAGTGGAGACAAGTTACATTCCACATTTAAATGATATAATACAGAATTTGCCTTTCTCTACCTGATTTATTTCACTTAAATGTCCTTCAAATTTTTCCATGTTGTCACAAATAACAAGATTTCCTTCTTTTTTGAGAATGAATAGTATTTCATTATACATGTAAATATATAATATATTTAATATAATATATAACATATACATTTTTCTTTTTTCTTTACCCAAACACTTTAGTTGTTTCCATACCTTGACTATTGTGAGTTATGCTGGAATGAACATGGAATCAGAAATATCTCTTCAAGGTAGTGGATTTATTTAGTTTTTCTTTGGATATATATCCAGAAGTAGGACTGCTGGAAGGACAGTCTTATTTAGGGGAGTGGAAACAACTCCTATGATACTCAAATCATTCTTGACATAGTTCCACTTCCACACAAGGTTCAGTGGGTGTCTGTTTCTATAACATTGCCTCCCAAAAGTTAGCCCATTCTCCAAGTGTCTGAATTAGTGAACTGTTTTTTTTTTTTTTTGCCTTGTTTTCCAAATACCTGATTATAGAACCATATAGCTCTTTACTCATCACCATAAAAATAGTGTTCATTGTGTTGTTCCTCATACTACTTTGTCCAGACAACTTTTAAATGAATCAAATCATGGTATTTCTACTAAATATTTCATTAGGAATAATTTCTGCACTATGGAATTTTTTAACTGTCTGATATTTAGCTTATATTTTAATTTGCTCCATTTCATAAATAAATCTTGTCCAGAAACAGTAGAAGCAAAGAATGAACTATTCCTGATAATTTCCACTTCACCTCAAGGTATAGACACCCTATCTTTTACATCTGTCAAACCACATCCCATAATTTGTTCAGCTTTAAAACACATCTACTTCCAGGTCTCCTCAAATCACCATTTTGATCTACCAGTAGTTGCCTCTGTTTTTCACTCTTGGAAAAGCCCTGAAAAAGCTGTGAAATAAAATAAGCAGAGGTTTTAATTATTTCAGTTCTGGTGGGACTGTCCAATGGATTTCATGTAGATACATAAACCTTGCCAGAAGCATGAGACTCATTTCCATGTGTTTGCCTGCTGAACCAAGTCCTCAATGTTACTTGATAATCATTTGCTTTCCTCCAAGTATTGGGCAAAACATAAAGCTCCATATATCTTCAAATATAAAAATCAAGAAGCACATAACTGTGCCTTTTACCTGGAGAAGTGAATTTTGCAAAGTTTCAGTGATTTTTTTTCTACCAGCCTGTGAATTTTAAATAACACATATAGTGTTTTTTCTACATGTCATTTCTCACATTTCTCCCTATATCCCTAAGTAGAGAAAGCTAGGGGGATACAAGAAATAAAATATTTACTTAAAGTCAAGCAGAAATTTCTTGTCTACTACATAAGAAAACACATTTCCAAATGGAGGTTTAAAAAGCCCTCATAGTGTTATTGAATACCATTTCCTGCCATGAGAACCAATATAGAATGAAAATAAGAATAAATTCCTTAGTAGCCAGTCCTAGAATTGAATGACAAAATGAACAAACACTGAATGCCCATGTAGAAACTGTATATGCAAGCAATTTTAGCTATATTCTGACTGAGTGAGAAATCAGTTTGTTCACTTAAAATAACCAAGGACAAGTTGGGTGGTTGACACATGGATGAGAGTATCTTAAGTAAAACCAGGAGCCACAGAAAATAGGATAGATAGTGTAGCAGGCAGGTCCTGTTTTGGGGGGCATGTGAGAATTGTCTTTATCCTCAGAATCTGGATAGAGAATCTACAATATGAAATGGCAGGCCAGGAATTGGGGGACTCAAACTCTGGTGCATCTTTAAAAGATAAAAATAATCTTTTAATGCAATCTTTCTAGATTCTAACTCAAGAAAACTCATCAACTTTCTTTCTTTAGTTAAATAAATCACGCTTTGGCCATTCTCCTGCTTATTTCTGATAATAGGAAGAGTTTCTTTTACGTGAAAAGAACATTTAACAACTGTATGTGTTTAGCAAAACCTATAAACTAATCTGAATCTGCTTCCCTACCTATAAAATGAAAATAATCATTTGAGGATTAAAGGAGATAAGGATGTGAAATGAACTGGAAACTTATAGAAATTATTATTTTTGCTATACATATCGTCATTATTTGTTAAGTACAGAATGACAATTTTGTTATTTGTTTAAAAGTAACAACTCATTTAAATAACAGTAAAATACTGCGGAGGTGAGTGGCTACAAAGCTTTAAGAAGTAATTGTTTTCATTTTCTCCTAATATGAAGCTTTCTCTGAACCCCCTCTCTTTCCAAAATCTGGCTTTAGAGTAGAGACATAGTGTTGAATGTCTTCAGCGATAAAGTATTGAGGACAGGTCAGCAAAGGAGCCTTTTAGATTGGTAGATTGCAAAGGACAGCTTGTTCCAAACAGAGGCCTGAGGGCAGATGAGAGAGAAGAAAGGAAACAAAGGAAGCAGTTAGGGACAAGTCTGGGCCCAGCCAAAGGGGAGGAAAGAGGAAGGCATGTTGGAGGAGGCCCACCAGTTCCTCATTCTATCTAAGGACGGAGTAAATGAAGGAGCATCATCTTCATTGCAGCCTCTAGTTGCAAAGTACTGCCTATGTGCAGGGTTCCTTCCTACAAAGAAAGTTTCCCATGATAATGACAAATTCCATTTCAACATATATGGGTTCATGCTTCCTTTAGTCCCTTCACAGCCTCAAATGCATTTGGGGACCATTCTTACATTACAGACTAACAAATTTAGTCATGTCGAACATAGTTATTTTTCAAGGAAAGAAATATCTTCCAGCTGCCTGGGAGTGAGTTTGCCCTTGAGGACAAAGATGGCATAAGAGGAAAAATCCAAAACTCCAAGGGGAGGAAATCAGAAAGAGAACAAGGGAGCCGAGAAAAGGCTACATTTCCAATTACAGCTAAAATTCCCGAAACTTACAGATATAGCATTAGTTCATCACTTGAGCACAGAGTTGGGCAGCTACTGAAGACCCAATTAGCATGAGGGTCTCCAAACACATTTCCACATACAAGTTGGACAATGATCCTATGGGGCCCATCACTGTTTCACTTTCAGTCCATTTTATCCACAATGCCCACTTATACAAAGACTAGAAGGCGGAGAAGAGGTGAAGCACACTCTGTGATTAGCTTCTCTCTCTCTCTTTCTCTCTCTCCCTCAACACCTCTCACTATCAGAACCTTCCCCCTGCCAACCCTTTCTTCGCTAATGAGGATGCAATTTCCTGATGTCCTAGGCAGAGGCAGGCCAATGGTCTTACTTCCACATGGTTTCAGGAAACACATTAATAGTTACCTGGCTTTCACCATATCCCTTTGGAAATCCCCCAGTGTGACTTTTGCCAACTAAAGTTATATAAAGGAAATAAAAGTGGTTTCTTTTGAAATAGGCCATTATTCTTAATTATTCTCACAGGTGATATGAGACTATATCTCTGTCTACAGACATGAATCCACTTCCCCAAAACCCACCTGTGAGCACAGTCATCTCATTTCCAAGCAACGATTAGTTTCTGGTCAGTATCTCGTACCAAAGGTCTGTGGATCTGCCATGGCATCATCATTAAGCTATCAGGTATGTCTTCAACCACAACAGTGATATAAAAGAACTTTAAGTTTTTTCCCTTGAGATATTTTTTATTCCTTTCTTTTCCCTACACGATTCATTTTTTTTTTAATTTAGTCATATGTCTCAGTAGAGCTAGTTATGAAACATTAGTGGAGATGAGTTATCTTATTCTGCCAAGTATATGTCCTCTTTTCTTACGGTAACAAGATTCTGACAACCCTGTGAGAAACCATTTCAATTTTATTCTTATTCCATGTGACTTGGAGAAGGCATATGACCTAAGTCTGGCCAATCAGCATCTACACAGAACCATAATTATTATTGGTTCAGGGAAAGCATGTGACTGAGGTCAGAGCAATCAGTTAATCTTACCACTTTTGCTGGAAAAACCTATAAGAAGCTCTCTCTCTTCTACTGAGTTACTGAAGGGAGAAAATGTACACATGAAGGTGCTGAAAGCTTAACTGTAATCATAGAGGGAAAGTCTGAGGAGCCAACACATAAGAAAACAGAGGTGACAGGAGACCAAATACTGATAGCATTGTCAGTTAGTAGATCCAGCCATGCTTGAAGCCAATCTACCTCTGATCTTTTCAGTTCTAAGCCAGTGTGTCTTCTTTTTGACTTCTGAGTTAGATTTTTAGCCAATCTATGTTAGGTTTTCTGCCACTTGCCACCAAATATTTTGTTTTAAAATCTTCCCTTCTGTGCCAGTACTTCACATCCATCTAAGATTTTATCAGCAGTGTTCTCACTTTGCCACTTAAAGTTATGCCTAGAAACCAGGTGATAGTAATGAAAATGACCCACAAGCTATGACATTCATCACTAGCTAAACCTTAGCTTCCAATAAATAGAGGAAGTTGGATCATAATGAAAGCACAGAAACTCATTTCCAGTGTGAATAATCTTTGGGACAACTTCATTCCTCTTTAATCCAGAAAGAGACAAGAGTGTCTTCTCATTTGCTCTGATAGATTAGCCAAAAACACAACAGACTGAGACTGTGAAATTACTAGTACTATAGAAAATACTACCAATAAATAAGAGCAGAACAAGAAAATGAATATGCTATTAGCTGGATCTTTATAAATCACCACTAAGTGTTTGGATTTAAGTTTGATTATAATTGGTGAAGAATTTCCATGTGGTAAAAGTGAGACTAGGGTAGCCAAGAAGCAGTTGGAAGTTACACAGATTTGTTCTTGGCTTTACAATGGGTGTGGAAAGAGTAGACAGAACTAAAAACACAACTGGAACTCTGGCCCAGTTCCTGAATATTAGCATAGAGGGGTGTGCTTTCCATGCAGAGGGTGTCATCAAGTAACCAAAAGAAAAAAAAAAACTTGAGGAGAATAGAGAGGGTGGGGGGAGGTGTCCCTTTCACTGTAGCTCTTCTCTAATGTCAAGGAGACTGGCTGGGAATCAACAAAGATCCTCTAAGAATGCCTCTATTTCTTGGTTTTTGGCCAGTTACTCAGAGCAGATGTGAAATGTTTGCTGTGATTAGGAAATATTTTGCATGTGAGAATGTGGATGCTATAATTTTCAACTCAGCCAAGAAGACTTAATAAATGGTGAAATTTTACATCTTTGGGGAGGAGCAAAATATTTTTTAAAAAGTGTTGGTTAAAATAAACACCAAATTCCCAAGGAGAGACTCCAAACTCTTATGATGTGCAGCACTGATCATTTTATTACTGTGGAAAAATTTACTCAGATGGTGCAGCCCACTTCATCCTTTTGTTAATGTCCTCATTCTCCCATTATCAATGGCATATGAGTACTCATCTTTTACTATCTGAGCTTTTGTTATTGAATGAACCAGAAATTGATGACAAAATATGTCCTTGTTAGCAAACAGTAAATTAAAAAGTGATCTGATGTCATTAAAAAATGAGAAGCCTTTTATTTTACAAATGAAACCAAGTTATCATTGGCAAGAATACGATGCATATTAGGAATACACTTGCATTCTGGTTCCCTAGTATAGCCATCTGTCTGACCTTCAAAGTCACTTTATTTCTCTAAACTTCAGTTTCCTGTTGTGTCAAAGGAGAGAGTTGGGCTACATCAGCATTTCCCAGAGTGTGTATTGTAGAAACTAGTTCTGTGGGATGTTAATGAATTGTCAAAGCAAAGGTAGGAATTCACTGTTTAAACAGGACAAAGAAAAGATTTCAAGACCAAAGAAATAATGTGTGTGAAAGTATAGAGATACAAAAAGCTTTTTACTAATTTGTTAAACAAATATTTACTGAAAACCTATTATATGCCAGGTGTTGAGTGTGCTAGAAGTTGGGGATTCAGTGGCAAATAAGGATGATGAGAAACTTGCCTTCAAAGAGTTTATATTCTTGAGAGATTTATGATTAGGCAATTAAGATGAAATCAAATATACTGAATATTATGATTTTAAAAACAAGCAAAGGCTCTTATAGAAGATGAGGATAAGAGAAGTAAGAGTGGGCTTTTTGGGGGAAATTATATTTGAATCCAAAACTAAAGGATAAATAGTAGTGATCCAGGGAAATACTGTAGAAGATGAATATTCCAAGCAAAAGGGACACTACTGGTAAGAACATGGCGCTGAAGAAGAAAAGAGAGAGTCTGAAGAACTTGAAATTAAAATATACTATGGCTAAATTTGATGTGAGAGGGTGAAAGTGGCAGGAAATGAGCTTTGAGGAGTAAATGGGAGAAGATCATCTTATATCTCATTAGCAATGCACAATGGTTTGGATTTTATCATACGGAAAATAAATAATGCTAAAGGTTTAAGCAGCTAAGAAAAATGACCATATTTTTATGTTAGAATGCTGACAGCAGCAGCAATGAGAAGATTTTATTGGAGAGGAAAAAGACTAGAAAAAATTATACTAGTTGGGATACTCTTGCTTCTGGCTGTGGCAATGCAGACGGAGAAAAGAGGACAAAGGTGAAACTCATGTAAGAGGTAGAGTTGGAAGGTTTGTGCCTGATTAGATGTTGGCAGTGAATAGAGGGGAAGGTATACAGTTTGGCTCACAAGGTGAATAGTGATACCATAAACCAGAATAGCAATTATGTGACAAAGAGGAGGAAGAGAAAAAGGAAACCGAAAAATGAAGTTGAGTTCTGTTAGGGCATGTCCATCTTTTTATTTCACTGGGTATTTAAATGGAATTATTTGGATACGTCAGTCTAGAACATGAGGAAGTGGACTGAAATCTGAATATAAAGTTAAATAAATGTCTTTAGTTCATGGGTGACCATGGTATCTTAGAGTGTCTGAGATCACCCAGAGTCTGTGAGGAGTAAAATGAGAAGAAAAATAAGACAAAAACAAACATTGAGGGAATAAGCATATGAAACTATACCTACAAAGAGAACAGAGAAGGATAGGCAGAGAGAGAGTTATTTTTAAGTTATTAGTGATGTTAGGGCGCCTGGGTGGCTCAGTTGGTTGTGTCCAACTCTTGATTTTGACTCAGGTCATGATCTCACAGTTCATGAGATCAAGCCCCACATCAGGCTCTGTGCTGACAGTGCAGAATCTGCTTGGGATTCTCTCTCTCCCTCTTGCTCTGCCCCTCCCCCACTCTCTCTAACTCTCTCTCAAAATAAATAAACATTAAAAATAGATAAATAAATTATTAGTGATGTTATAGGGATGTTCAAATAAAGTAGACAAGATTGTATTTTGTTGAAATTTTTTCATGATTTCTAATCAAATGTTATAGTATTAGAAAAAATTTATCTAAATTCTACCTCTGGAATATAGTCAATATTATTATATTTTAGGATTTTTTTCAAGGCACAAGTAATCTCAAATAGTGAATTAGTTTTAAAACTATTTTGTTTCTAATTCTTGAAGACAGTGTCAGAAACATACACATAATTCTACCTTTATGACCCAAGTAGATGAAATGCATAGATTTTCTATTAAATTTCTCACGGCCTATACTGCAGAGATGCCTTTTAACTGACAAAAACACAATTACATACACACACCATAAAAACAGGCTTTTTCTACCATCTCTCAGCATCTTCCTGAGTTGGCTATATGAATAGCAACCTGGAAACTGCCTAAACAACTAAGTAGAGAAATTACAGTTAATCCAAGGAACAAATCACTGCATCCAGAAATCAAACCAAACACATGTTAAAAAGAAAGAAAGAAAGAAAGAAAGAGAGAAAGAGAGAAAGAAGGAAGGAAGAGAGAAAGAAAGAGAAAGAAAGAAAAGAAAGAGAGAAAGAAAGAAAGAGAAAGAGAGAAATAAAGAGAGAAAGAAAGAAAGAAAGAAAGAAAGAAAGAAAGAAAGGAAGGAAGGAAGAGAAAGAAAACACTAAGATTTTCCCCCCCAAGTGTTGAACATACTTAGTTTCACTGGGTTCATAACAATGAGTTTCCAAATTTTGGAACCCATTGGACCCTTAGCCTGTCTGATTTTCTGACTAAGCTACAGTCTTCTGGAGTTGATTTCATCAGTGGCTGGTGAAGCATGACTCTGTTTTTTTTTTTTTATAAGCTTTTCTTCTTAAAACAACATTTTGATGAGCTAAGCATAAATTAATCAGAAACATATGGATTAAATTGACTCCAAAATACATATGGGTTTAAAAAATAAGAAAAGTACTCAGGGCAAAACACACTTAGGGTTTTATAATCCCACTATGTTAGAAAACTATAGCAAGAGGATTCCAAAATATGACTTTCCCTTATCTCTGTCATGGTCAGCAAAGTTTTTGTTATCTTATAGAAGAAGGAAGTCAAGAAGTAGATGAGTGCTGTGAGATTGCTCAGCCTTACAACCCACTTTCTAAGGCTGGACATTGTGGTTTCAGTCTGTCTGCTGCTGACTCTTTGAGGAAAAGTGGGGCACTGAGAGAGATCTCTTAGTAGGACACTGGGGTCTAGCACCACCCCTCTAGCTTTATCCTCTCCTTTGAAGACAAAACATCCTCATTTTCCACTTCTGGGCAAGTCTTCTCTAGTATAATTTGTTGTTCCAAATCAACATGTAAATTTAATGAATTTATCATCTCTCCTTATTTCTCGGCCTCCCATCTTCCAGGAACAAAATCCTTATTCCTCTTAATTCCTTATATCCTATCAGTCATCAAGTCCTTCCAAATTGTCCTTTGAAATTCATACTCTCTGCATCCTGACTGCTATCACCTTCATCCAACCCCTCATTACCTCACACCTGGATTACAAGGGCAGCCACGAAGCTGACCCTTACTGATTCCTCCTAACCTCTAGGCCACCCCACACACTACCATCAGTCTACTGTTTAACCCATGCTTTCATCATATCACCCTGCTCCTTCTCCTCTTTTTCTTTTACTATATGTGAAATTTAAGCTCTTCTGTCTGCCTCCCAAGTTTCCTCATAACACAGATATACTCTACCTCTGAAAGCATGTTTTCTATTATTGTTCCATACCCACCACCTCCCAAAGCTTGGCATTAGCCATATGCTATATTCAGTTTATGTTTCAATTTATATTCTCAAATATCATCTCCTAACTACTTATTTCCTCACTTATATTTACCATTCTTCTACATGTTTATGGCATGATAACTATATCATAAAATGCGGGCAAACTCACCAATGTGATATTTAAGTGAATACCTGAATGATAAGAGGACTTATCTCACAAAGAGTGGCAGGGAAATAGCATGTGCAAATGCCCTATAATGTTCTGTGAGTGGGGAAAGGGGTAGGAACATATTTGTGTGTTTAAGAAATTGTAAAGAAAGAAAGTACATATAAAGAAATTGTGTTTTAAGTTTTCTTTTAACATTTGTTCATTTTTGAAAGGCAGAGAGAGCACAAGCAGGGGAGGGGCAGAGAAAGAAGGAGACACAGAATCAGAAGCAGGCTCCAGGTTCTGAGTGGTCAGCACAGAGCCCAAGGCAGGGCTCAAACCCAGGAACCGTGAGATCACGACCTGAGACAAAGTCAGATGCTTAACTGACTGAGCTACCCAGGCACCCCAGAAATTGTAATTTAAAATGTAAAAGACCACTGCAGCTGACATGAAGCTTAAAAGGAGGGAATGAATATGAGATGAATATGAGATGAAGTTGGACAATAGTCAGCAGGAATATCATGAATGGCTTTAGCAGCTATGCTAAAGAGTGGACTTTCTTCTAAATTCAAGCTGCTCTAAGGTTATTTACATTAAAGAGGACAGGTCATTTATTGGAAGATAACTCTGGCTTCTTTGTGAAGAATAAATGGCAGTAAATACAACAGTATAAAGGTTGCTTTATTTTTTTAAAATCTTTTTTAATGTTTATTTCTTTTTGAGACAGAGACAGAGCATGAACGGGGGAGGGTCAGAGAGAGAGGGAGACACAGAATCTGAAGCAGGCTCCAGGCTCTGAGCTGTCAGCACAGAGCCCGACGCAGGGCTCAAACTCATGAACAGTGAGATCATGACCTGAGCCAAAGTCAGAGGCTCAACCATCTGAGCCACCCAGGCACCCCTAAAGGTTGCTTTAAAGAAATAGACAAGAGAGAAAGGTGGCTCAGACTTGGAGGTAGCAATGAAGTCAGAGAATTTCAAAAAAACATTCTGGAAGAACTGGCAGGATATGTTCAAGAACTGAATGTAAGATGTATGAGAAATTGACAAATCAAGAATGACTCCTATGTTTCAGGCTTGAGGAATTGAGTGTATTTCCTCATATAGAGAAGACTGAGTAAAGAGAATAGGGTACACTGAACCAAGATTTTAGTTTTGGATTTAACTCGAGGCAAAATGGATTAACTAATTTTGGCCCATCTCTACTTCCTTAAAAACAAGAAGAAGAACTGGAGAAAACAGTTTAAAATCTCTTTTATCGGCATTATAGAACTATTGAGTCAGTGAAGATATGGAAGGTACACAATCCAAAAAAAAAAAAAAAGAAATGAAGAAGAAGAAAGAAAGAAGAAAGAAGAAGATGACAAAACATGAACAAGGAGGAGGAGGAAGAGGTCATCCAAAAACATGATTCAGGCATTTGGTTTCCTCAAGGAATTTTCTCATTTTGATAGTGGACAAAAAGAGGCTGAAAAGAGCAGAGATTTTGCTAGATTTATATTGCTAGGAGGACAAATAATGTAGCACATTGCATGCCAAGAAAATCTTTGGTAAATACCCTAGTCTTTTGATTGGTACCTCAAAGACCAGACCTAGGAAAGAAAGTTGAATTCCAAGTATCCCAAACGTCATAGAGACTGATTAAAATCATGTCAATCCCAGTTGGATTAAAGTGATTTGGAATTGTTAACACCCTAAGAAATGCCTATCAGAATTTCTTGGAGAAAGATAAAAATGAGCCAGGGCTCCAAAATACCCTTAAAAGTTATCAAATGCAATATTTTCTATTAAAAAAAAGCTGGCATACTGAAAACCTGAGAGGAATCCAAACCTGAGAGGAAATACAGATGATAGAAACAAACTCAGAGGATATCATGACTATGAAGATACCAGACATGAAATTAACTATTAATGATATAATCAGGAATTTTTTTAAAGAAGAAAAATTTTGGAATAGAATACTTCTCTTTTTTAAAATTAAAACTATGGAGCTGAAAAAATATGATAATGGGTATTAAGAACATGATTAATGGGGCACCTGGGTGGCTCAGTTGGTTAAGTGTCCGACTTGAGCTTAGGTCATGATGTCATGGTTGGTGGGTATAAGCCCCACGTAGGGCTCTGTACTGACAGCTGAGAGCCTGGAGCCTGCTTCGGATTCTGTGTCTCCCTCTCTCAAAAATAAACAAACATTAAAAAAATTTAAAAAAGAACATGATTAATAATTTTAATAACTATAAAAAGGTGAAGAGAAAATTAGGAAAATGGAATAGATCAGGAAGAAATACACATAGCTAAAGCTTTAATTTGTTTTCAAGTTTATTTATTTTTCACGGAGACAGAGTGGGAGCATGAGCTGGGGAGGGGCAGAGAGAGAGAGGGAAACACAGAATCCAAAGCAGACTCCAGGCTCCAAGCTGCCAGCACAGAGCCCAATGCGGGGCTCGAACTCATGAACCGTGAGATCATGACCTGGGCTGAAGTCGGACGCTTAACCAACTGAGCCACCCAGGTGACCCACATAACTAAAAATTGAGAAGTTAACAAGAAGTGCATAGGGCATGTGGGTGGCTCAGTCGGTTGAGTGTTCAACTTTGGCTCAGGTCATGATCTCACCATTCTTGAGTTCGAGCCCCACATCTGACAGCTCAGAGCCTGGAGCCTGCTTCAGATTTTCTCTCTCTCTCTCTCTCTCTCTCTCTCTCTCTCTCTCTTTTTCTCTGCTCCTCCCCTGCTCATGCTTGCTTGCTCACTCTCTCTCTCTCAAAAATAAATGAATATTAAATTTTTTTTTTAATTAACAAGAAGTACCAAAAAGAATGTAAAAATAGTATGGGAGATATTGAACATACAAGTATTTGGAACATACAAGTATCTGGAATCCAGAAGGAAGGGAGAAAGATAATGTGACAGAATAATGTTTCAAAGATAAATAGCTAAGAGTTTTCCAAAGTGACAAAAGAGATTAAGCAACACAATCAAGGCACAAAATACTAGTAAACAAATCATGGACACATTTTAAAAAGATAAATCATCAGGACTAAAATTTAGACTTCATATAACATTTAAAAAATCAATATTGGGGTGCCTGGCTGGCTCAGTTGGTTAAGCATCTGGCTCTTAGTTTTGGCTCAGGTCATGATCTCATGGTTTGTGAGTTTGAGCCCTGTGTTGGGCTCCTTGCTGACAGTGCAGAGCCTGCTTAGGATTCTCTCCCCCTGCCTCCCTCCCTCATTCTCTCACTCTCAATGTAAATAAGTAAACTTAAAAAAAATCAATATATATAATTTACCACATTAATAGAATAAAGGAGAAATATAACATTTAAATAGATGTAGAAAAACATTTGATATAAATGACAAGTTTATAATAAAAATTTTGTTAATATGCAGACCCAAAATACCAGAAAGTAGTGAGCAGACTTACACATGATTAGTAACCTGACTTCATCCTATGAAAACACTGTACCCCCAAATTTTAGAAATTACATCTTTCTCAAATGTTTATAGAAATTTTCTAAAATGACACACATTGTACTATATAGAAAATCTCACCAAATTTCAAATTGAAATAATACGGAGGATATATTCTAATTATAGTGGAATTAAGCTAGAGGTCATAGAAAAAAGATAACTAGAAAGTCTCTTTTTTGAAATTAAGGAACACATCTCTAATCCATGGGTAAAATAAGAAACAATTAAAATTAGAAAATATTTTTAACTGAACTAAGAGTTAACCCCCAAACAACACAGAGATTAGGAGTGCCAACTCCTGCACAGTCAAAAATCCAGTATAACTTTTACTTCCCAAAACATAACTACTAATGGCCTACTGTTGACCAGAAGCCTTACCAATAACATAAATAATCGATTAACATATTCTGTATGTTAAATGTATTATATGCCATATTCTTACGATAAAGCAAGCTACAGAAAAGGTTACTAAGAAAATCATAAGGAAGAGAAAATACATTAACAGTACTGTACTGTATTTATGGAAACAAATGCACATATAAGTGGACCTGTGCAGTTCAAACCCCTGTTGTTCAAGGGTCAATTGTTTAATATATATAGTACATATTAAAACTTATAAGATATAACTAAAATCATAGTTTAAGGAAAGTTTATAGCCTTAAATGCATATATTTAAAAAGAAAAATGGCTGAAAGTAAATAATCTAAGTATCCATATATCAAGAAGTTAGGAAGCTATACTACAAAGCTGTAATAATCAAGACAGTATGGTTCTGGCACAAGAACAGACACTCACACCAATGGAAAAGAATAGAGAACCCAGAAATGGACCCACAAACATATAGCCAACTAATCTTTGACAAAGCAGGAAAGAATACCCAATGGAAGAAAGATAGTCTCTTCATCAAATGGTGCTGGGAAAATTGGACACCGACATGCAGAAAAATGAACCTACACAAGTTTCTTACACCATACACAAAAATAAACTCAAAATGGATGAAACTCCTAAATATAAGACAGGAAGCCACCAAAATCCTCGAGGAGAAAGCAGGAAAAAACCTCTCTGATCTTGGCTGCAGCACTTTCTTACTCAACATGTCTCCAGAGGCAAGGGAAACAAAAGCAAAAATGAACTACTGGGACCTCATCAAAATAAAAATCTTCTGCACAGCGAAGGAAACAATCAGCAAAACTAAAAGGCAACTGACAGAATGGGAGAAGATATTTGCACATCAGATAAAGAGTTAGTATCCAAAATCTATAAAGAACTTATCAAACTCAACACCCAAAAAACAAATAATCCAGTAAAGAATGGGCAAAAGACATCAATAGACACTTCTCCAAAGAAGACATCCAGATGGCCAACCAACACATGAAAAAATGCTCAACATCACTCATCATCGGGGAAATACAAATCAAAACCACAATGAGATACCACCTTACACCTGTCAGAATGGCTAACATTAACAACTCAGGCAACAACAGATGTTGGTGAGGATGTGGAGAAAGAGGATCTCTTTTGCATTGTTGGTGGGAATGCAAGCTGGTGCAGCCACTCTGGAAAACAGTATGGAGGTTCCTCAAGAAAACTAAAAATAGAACTACCCTATGACCTAGCAATTGCACTACTAGGCATTTATCCAAGGGATACAGGTGTGCTGTTTCAAAGGGACACATGCACAGCCATGTTTATAGCAGCACTATCAACAACAGCCAAAGTATGGAAAGAGCCCAAATGTCCCTCGATGGATGAATGGATAAAGAAGATGTGGTATATATATACAATGGAGTATTACTCAGCAATCAAAAAGAATGAAATATTGCCATTTGCAACTACGTGGATGGAACTGGAGGGGATTATGCTAAGTGAAATTAGTCAGAGAAAGACAAAAATCATATGGCATCACTCATATGAGGACTTTAAGAGAGAAAACAGATGAACATAAGGGAAGGGAAACAAAAATAATATAAAAACAGGGAGGGAGACAAAACAGAAGAGACTCATACATATGGAGAACAAACTGAGGGTTACTGGAGGGGTTGTGGGAGGGGGGATGGGCTAAATGGGTAAGGGGCACTAAGGAAACTACTCCTGAAATCATTGTTGCACTATATGCTAACTAATTTGGATGTGAATTTAAAAAAATAAAAAAATTACAAAAAAATTACAAAAAAATTAGGAAAAAGAAAAACATAGTGAATACAAAGAACATAGAAAAAGGAAGTAATATGCATAAAAAAAAGAAATGAATTTGTCCTAACTTTCCATAAAGTATGCTGTTCCTAGTCTTCTGATCACTTACAAACAGGATCCAAGAACCTTGTATGGAAGGAATCACACAGTGATTCCCCCTAGATCTTCTCTATCTTTCAGGAAATAAAATGCATGACCATGAGCAGGATATTTTGTTGGCTTTATTTTTACTCAAAATTGCCTTTTCTTTACTCATAGGTGAAAAGACTCTGAACCCAAGGCTCTTAAGACTCAGGAAAAGAATTAAATGCTAGATTTATTAGCAAATGTCAATGCTGGGTTCCTAGAACATTCTAGGATACCTCAGCCAATTCTCAAAATGTGGGATAGACCTGTGTATGCCAAGAACTCAGAGTTCTCTCCCTGAATGTAATAGTGAAGTAATTAGAATGTCCCCCACAAAGAACCTCAGCAGTTAATTATTCTCTAGAAACCAAAAGATAAGCAACATTCTAAACTCTGTAATGCCCTAGAATTCCAGTCAACTTTGAGCTATATAGTCCCAACATCTGATAAAGTACCTGGCAGAAAGTGGGCCCTCATTAATTCCTTGTTGAATTAATGTCATGTATCAGTGAACAGGAAATATAAGCTAGGAAGTAACACAGCCCATATGAACTCAAAACTGTAAATTCAAAATCAAGTTATGTTTCAACTTACAATGTCATAGTATTGTTTACTAGGTTTTGAACAAAATACAACTAGTCATATTTTCATACCACGGGTAATAAGTCTGTTGCCCCATAAAGATCTAACCTGTCTTCAAGTTCATGTTCTGCCAATTCATGATATTAAGGTTTGTATAGTTTCACTTAAACTGCTGAATATACTGAATTGAGTTCAGAATTCTTTCAAACTCCACTTTCCCAGACCCCAGAATACACTTCAGAATCAAGACTGACTGTCATCATTTTTTGCTCCACCCAGACTAATAAGCCAATCCTTTCTATAGTAACCAAAAAAGGAATAGAAAGAAGTACAACAGGTCATAAAAGTTAGCACAATTAGATATATATGTTTACATGTAAAAACAACTGGCAGTAAAGTGATTAGTATAAATTTTAGTACCCCAATTTTTGGAGGAGTTGCACAACTTTATCACAACCTCACTATTTGTGAACAATGTAGCCATTGCTGGTCTGTGGCAACGAATAAGCTTCATAGCACCCAAACACCATCAGAGGTTCTATATTTACCTTACATCTGCCAACAACCCATGTTCTCTCATTTTCTGTGTAAAAGAGCTCCATGTGGGCCAGATTTAATTTGATGCAGAAATACTATGTCACTTCCAATAAAAGCAAAAAGGAAAGAGAGATTCGCACAATAACTTATCAAGGATGGCAGCTCATGCTGGTATTTGGAATAGTTTGGAGGTATTGTTTTGTTTACTGAACAGTCAAGTTGAAAGGAAGGTGCACAGCCTGATTAGAATGGCCTCTGCAGATCTGTTTTCCAAATAGAAAACATATGCCCCTCTGGGGAGAGAAACATATGTCCCTTAGGGGAGAGCTCTTCATTCCCAGCTACAAGTGAATTTGAAAACAGTTTGACTCTGGTAAGAAGAATATAATACAGCATCTTTCCTTATGTGAGGTAGGTCCAGAGCAAACTTCTAATGACCAAAGTAAAATACATACCAATTGTGACCAAAGGCTTTTACCTAATGCAGAAGCCAAGGGGAGCCTCAGACACCATTATATTCAATCCCCTGTAGATTTCTCTAGGTGCAGATACTGACGCCTAAGGAGATTATTGGATTAGACCTAAAACCACATGGCAAATCCATGGCCAAGTTGGAGTCCCAATGCTGGTGTCTTGATTTATAATTTAGCCCTCAATATTATATTATTCCAACATCAGAATAAATTTTCAAAACTTCATTTGGAGTAAAACTTGAGGAAAAATTAACTGTAATACTTGATATGGTAACAAGACTGGAAAGATATAGAGATAAGTCATTTCTCATTCAATCAGAGAAAATCCTTATATATGAATCAAATTAATATTTTTCTATGATTCATATAAGACTCCAGGAGCAAGTAAGATGAACTGTCTCTCATTTTCCAGTAGGGCATTTTCATTATTTTCCATTTAAACATGTAAGGAAGTAATATTCAAAATTAACTGAATTATTTTTTTCTGGCCAAATGCAGGACTGTCATCTTACATAAATACATATTAGAAAAACACAAAAATATTAACTTAATGATAAAATAGCTAGTCATGATCTCTTTTCTGTATGCAGTCAACTTCTACACACACATGTATTTTTTCATGAATTGTGATTTTTTAATGAAAAATAATGATTTGAAGTTGTTTAAATAGTCCCAATTCTGAATGAGAAAACTTTTCTTGGAAGCTTTAGACATCAGAAAAGCAACTCTACTGCTTAAAACCCATCCTTTTGTAAGCACCTTCAAGCCTTGAAAAATCTGAATCTTTCTCTAGATGTAGAAGCTGATAAACATCCTAAGATTTTTTTATTGCATCATTACAAAAAAAAAAAAAAATCTGGGGCAAGCAGACATTTAAAATAAAGCTCTGTTACTAGAAAACAGACAGTCTCCATCCTCATTCTGAGTAATGTCTGCCTCTGTTCAGTTCAACAACCCACAAAGAAAGTAATAGACAAAGACATGCCAGATGAAAAATATCACACTCCAAAAGGATACCTAGTGAAGAAACCCAGCAATCACTGCCCAAAGACTGACTTCTGAAAATATGTTAGGAAATGGGGTACTATTTTATTTCATTGTGTTTGTTTTTCTCCATTTAAAATTTGCATGGTAGCCTATTTATTTAATGAAGATTTTACCTTCATTAAAATTGTTTGCTTGGGTTCCGTCATGGACACAGTCTGGGCTTTCCCCAGTTTAGATCCTGTAGAGATTAATGTTGACTCAAAAACAAGCTTTCTTTGGCCCTACCTCTGTTGGGTTCAGTCTTTGTCTCTGCCAGTACCCCCTGGCCCATACTGATGATATCACTGTGAATCACTAAGAAGCCTGCATACACATGGCTCAGACATAATAATGATGTTGCTCATGACAACACCATTGTTAATAATCTGACCACACAGTGATATGAAACATCACCTGGCTCTGTATTTTAACAATTAAAACTTTCATTCTTCCTAAGCACAGACCATCTAGGATTAGACCGCACCTACTTTTGCTTTCTTTATCTTATCTCCATCTTTATTATACATTCTTGGCCAGTGTATGAGGAGAAAACCTTTTGGACATCTCATACCCTTTGGTTGACCTCTTCTGACTAAATGAACATGTCTAGGACAAACACAGCTTATGTTTGACACCATTTCCCCTTGAGGTATGAAGTTGTATCCAGATGAAGAAAGAGAAGTAAAAACTAAACTTCGCAAATTTTCTCTTGGAGATGTACGGAATTGCTCTGAGATTTATGTTAAATTTTACCTAATAGTGATATTGATACAATATTTGCTTTAAAAGTTTCAAAGGAATAATTGCTCTCTATAGATGTTATTTCTACATTATTTGTATTTTCATGGATTTACAAACTGGAAATTGCACTAGCATTTTCCAAAAGTCATATAAGTGAATGCATAGAGGTATGTGGATGATGACTATATAGAGTGTTTTCCAAGGCTTTAATGAAATATTATTACACTTAATAAACAAAATATGAGAAATTAATATTAAACCAATATTTAAACACAAGAATGAACTTAAAGCTTAATAGCATTACAGAAGACTCTGTACAGAGTCCCAAGACTTAAGCCAATGATTATATCATTTAAGCTTTCAGTTGAGTGACAGAGTCAGAGGTGAACACAGGGAAAATCACAGGCCCAGTATCTTTGAGAATCAACTGGCTGTGTGTAGACAAAACTCTGTTGCTTGGCCTCAGATTATGGTCTTTTCTACCAGACAGAACTAACTATTCATCTACCAAGTATAATTTGAAATCAGTAGATAATATCTACAATCAATAAACTAATTTCAGCACACACATATTTAAGAACATATACCTAAAAAGCACAAGAAATAGTTAAAAGAGTTGCAAATGGCATGCTAATGAGTGGGAAACTGGTATTTTTCTTTATTAATCATTTAAAAAATGTTTTCATCTGTGTACATATATCACCGTAATTAAAATATAAAGTGAAAAATTAAATTATGTATTAAAAACAAACACATGATTGCTATTGCTAGGTGAAGGAAATGGATGGGACAATGTGAAGAATTTAGTATAAACAATTCCTCAGCACAATTAGATGAGAGAAACCATTCATTCTTTCTCACATTCGTCAAACAATTAAGAAGCAATTACTATGTGATTACTATGTGCCATGTTTGGACTAGATGCTGTGAGAATACACAGATGAGTCTGTCATAGTCTTTCTTCTCAAAGACCTTGCAATCAAGTGCGAAGAGAAAGAAATGTGAGTATAACATAAAAAATCAAAAATTTTAACTGACATTTAAATAAAAACTTTAAAAAATATTAAAATAGAAAAAACAAAAAAAACAAAAAAAAAATAAAATTTTCTGTGACAACTTACTTAAAAAAAAAAAAAAGAGGAAAGACCCATTGATATTTGTTGGCAAAACGAAGACAAAGTTCACAAAGAATCATGTGGATTCATCCTTTAACAATAACAACAGTATCTAATATGTTATAGTATTTCCTATGTGATGGGGCTAGAATTTAGATTAGTAGGGAAGAGAGGGAGGTATTTAAAATTGGAAGAGAAACATGAGGAAAGGTGAGAATGTATGCAAACACATGACACTGTGTGTGAATGAGAAGGGAAACCACGAGGCAAAAAAGTTAGTACTAGAATCAACGGGAGAGGATTTAAAATGCCATACAATGAAACTCAAAGGCAACCGACGACGGAATGGGAAAAGATATTTGCAAATGACATATGAGACAAAGGGCTAGTATCCACAATCTATAAACAATTCACCAAACTCCACACCCAAAAAACAAATAATCCAGTGAAGAAATGGGCAGAAAACATGAATAGACACTTCTATAAAGAAGACATCTGGATGGCCAACAGGCACATGAAAAGATGCTCAACATCACTCCTCACCAGGGAAATACAAATCAAAACCACACTGAGATATCACCTCACACCAGTCAGAGTGACTAAAATGAACAAATCAGGAGACTATAGATGCTGGAGAGGATGTGGAGAAATGGGAACCCTCTTGCACTGTTGGTGGGAATGCAAACTGGTGCAGCCACTCTGGAAAACAGTGTGGAAATTTCTCAAAAAATTAAAAATAGATCTACCCTATGACCCAGCAATAGCACTGCTAGGGATTTACCCAAGAAATACAGGAGTGCTGATGCACAGAGGCACTTGTACCCCAATGTTTATAGCAGCACTCTCAACAATAGCCAAATCATGGAAAGAGCCTAAATGTCCATCAACTGACGAATGGATAAAGAAGTTGTGGCTTATATATACAATGGAATACTACTTGGCAATGAGAAAGAATGAAATATGGCCTTTTTTAGCAACGTGGATGGAACTGGAGAGTGTTATGCTAAGTGAAATAAGTCATACAGAGAAAGACAGATACCATATGTTTTCACTCTTATGTGGATCCTGAGAAACTTAACAGAAGACCATGGGGGAGGGGAAGGGGAAAAAAAAAGTTAGAGAGGGAGGGAGGCAAACCATAAGAGACTCTTAAAAACTGAGAATAAACTGAGGGTTGTTGGGGGTGGGAGGGAGGGGAAAGTGGGTGATGGGCATTGAGGAGGGCATCTGTTGGGATGAGCACTGGGTATTGTATGGGAACCAATTTGATGATAAATTTCATATTTATAAATAAATAAATAAACAAAAAATAAATAAAATGCCATACAATGATGCTTATTCTTTATTTTTAGTGATTTTCAAAAAAGGGAAATGATACTTGCCAACTCTGGTGACCCTGTGAAGAAGGGACTGGAGAGTGAGAACCTGGAGGTATCAGTAGGGAAGCTGCTACAAAAGTAACTGGGAGCACAGCAACATGAACCAGGGCATTGACAGTAGGATGAAAGGAAAGAAATACATTAAGTGGCAGTGTGTGTCAGTGGAAAAATCAATTAAATTTAGCAACCAATTAAATAGAAGAGGTAAAAATAAGGAATCTAATATATGTTTTTGGTTTGGACAGATGAATTAATGGTGGTGTCAGCAACTGGGCAGAAAACACAGAGATAAGGGATCGTGGAGGGACTATAAAATTGATTCCATTCAGGACATCTGGGCTGCAGACACTATCAAAACAAGCAATGTGAAGGCTGACATTGACAAGTGGCAAATATTCCTGTTTACATAGAACAAAAACTTGAATCATGGATAGACATTTATTAAAATCTTACTAAATATGCAAAGTATTGAGAAAGATCCTATGGGTGGGCAAAATAGCTTAGAGTATAGACTCTGTCCTTAGGTGCTTTATAATGTAGGTAAATATAAATTATGAAAATATAAGAATTATTCTGAGAAAATTTTATGGGAGAGATAGAAATAAAAACTAGGTGTTGATAGATAAGGTAGAGCAAAGGGGAAAAGAGGCAGGAGTCTCAAGTAAAAGCACTGAGGGGCTTCTGAGAAAGGGGCTTTGGTGAGGCCAAGAATGGTGGACTGGTGGAAGCATGTGTACAAGGAGAAGGAATTAGCACAGGCTGGTATGTTGGACTTAGCTTTTGAATATTTAAAAAAAATGTTTATTTATATTTATTTTGAGAGAGATAGAGAGAGAGAGGAAATGGGGGAGAGACAGAGAGAGGGAGACAGAGAATCCCAAGCACGTTCCACACTGTCAGTACGGAGCCCGACGTGGGGCTGAATCTCACGAACCGTGAGATCCCAACCTGAGCAGAAATCAGGAGTTGGATGCTTAACGGACTGCACCACCCAGGCGCCCCACTTTTGAATTTTTTTAATATCAAGCAAGTTGCCTAAATATGAGAGAGGCAACAAAACAGTACTTTTGGAAGATTTTCTGACAATTAAGTAAAATGAACACAGTATTGCCAGCCTGACAATTTGAAATATGCTTACATTGCTTTTTCTTTTTTTCATTCTTGCAAAAATGTTTCATGAGTGGCTACTATATATGATCTCCTATGGATGAGCACAAAATTGGATCAGAACAGAACAGCTTATTCCAGAATTTAACATTTGAATGAGACATAATGTAGAATCCTGGAAACAGAGGAGTCTGGAATCAGCATTTATCTTTCCGTTTAGGCTTCGTCACTTAATAACTGCATGACTTTGGGCAAGTCACCAAACTGCCTAAATGTTTTTACCATTGTTATTTTATATATTTTTGTTTTGATGTTAGGCATTCTTTATAGTATCGTTTTATGTTCTTTGCCTTTTTACCTTCTCTCTCTCCTGCTTGTCACAAAGTTAGAATTTTTATTATAATAAAATTGGATCATATTGGCAGATTTTTATACAACTTGCTTTCCTCTATGGAAAAATTTTTTGAAAGCTGTCCTAATGTACAACTAATTCATATCTAAAGTCCTTTTTTCCTAATACTGGATGTGTTTATTGAATATTCTGTTATATCTTCATCTTTCTTTCAGGTTTTTGCCTTGTAACAAAGCTGCACAAAATATCCTTGCCTAGAAATATCTTTATTTCCTAGAGCTTCCTTCTGTGGGAAAGATCTTTACAACTAGGAATGCTGGGCATATATATTTTTAATTTCATTAGGTTTTGCCAATCTGCTTTCCAAAAAGCTTGCAGCAATTTATAGGTTATATAACAATGGTTTATTGCTTATAGGTTTATAGAGCAATGGTTCTCAAAGGTTCGTGTTCATCATAATGTCCTGGAAAGTTTGTTAAAAACACAGCTATCTGGACCTCACCTCTAGTGATATGACCACCTATATTCAGTGATAATGTTATTTTTAATTGTTGGCAGTATAAGAAATATAAAATAATATCTTATTATACTTGAATTTGTATTGTAATGACTACTACTAAGTGTGAGCATCTTTTCAAATGTTTTTGGCCATTTGTATACACTTTTCTGTATGCTGTTTCCAATGTCCTTTGTCTGCCTTTTTTCTATTAAGTTGCTTATTTTTTCCTAAAGTTTTGTCTCATAGAACATTAGCTATTTCCCCAGTCTCCTCACGTGCCCAATCATTTGGAGGGCCTTAACTGTCTTTCTCCCTTCTTGTTAGCCCAACACTTGAGGTAGATGTAGGTCCAAAGGTCTTTCCTACAAGAAGAATGGGTAAGCACCACTTCAAAGTAGAAATTCAGCATGCTTAAAATAGTATGACTGAAGTATCTTTTCCCATGTGCCTTGCCTTGTCACCTCACAAAGGGAAAATAGCTAAGATCTATCTGTAGATATTCCATCTTATATTCAAACTTAAGTGATGAAATAAAGTATTTCTCTGTTTATTAGATACATCTAAAATATCTGTAACAGGAGAAAAAATTTTATAGGTTTCCTGATTCATGTAAAGAGAAATTCTTTAATAAGGAGTCAACAATTTAAACAGGTCCTATCACAGACTAACTTCTGTCATTTTGGAGAAGGTACATTTTCTTATACATATTTTCAGTCATTATAGTATGTAGGGTAATATTTTGAGCTTAGTACATGCTCAGTTAGTGACCATATCTTGTATTATCTTTATAGCTAACTATATACACATATAAATATACACATATAAATCTTTATAACTTTATACACATACATATACACATACACAGAGGTTATGACTCAGCCCACAGAATGTTAAAACTTTGCTTTTATAAAATGGGGTTTACTATATTTGTATTTTAAAATTGGACAGTCTTTCCTTCATACCACACCATGCATCAAAGATGATTCTCCAATCTGAAGGCTGTTTCCCCAAATCATCATTTCAAACTAAGAACATTCTGGGAAAAAGTCAAGGCAGGGTGTCTGGAAATGGAGTTCCAAACCTCTAAAGTGATTCAGACTGTGTTTTGTCCTCAGGGATATACTGGGATACAGTTGGAGGCTTTCATTGTCTCAGTCATAATTCCCACCCCCGAGGTTGACCATCACTGAATTGCGGCTCCATATTATGACGAGGGCATAACCCAAGTTTAGGAGCTGCCAGCAGTTTGTGGCACAAATGTCTGGTCACCAAGGGCAGAAATCCCCAGCCATCTGGGGGCTTGTGGTTCAATGGGATATGTACTTGCCAATACTGCTCTAAAGTGATTTTTACTTTGAACAACTTGTTGAGCACTATCAGTATGCTACTGGTATAGAAGTAGGAGTGTTTGTTTTGGTTGTTACTTGCTTTGTTTTTAGTCTGGGAATAAATTCAGGGCCACACAGTGTACACTTTGCAAGATTAAATGCTTGCAGGTAGGTTGTAATAGATTGCAAAAATGGCCAAAATACTTTGCAGTCTCTCCTGTCAAGAGATAGAGCCTATTACCTCACTGTTTGAAACTCAGTTTGTCTCTCTTACTTGCTTTGGATAATAAAATACAGAAAAGTGATGTCGTATGAATTCCAAGCCTAGGACACAAGAGGCCTTGCAGTTTCTGTTCTTGTGCCCTTAAAACCCAGAGTCTTCCATGGGGAAAAGCTCATGTAGCCTGCTGGATGATGAGTTGGCCCAGAAATACATACTGCCCAGGTGACTGCCTGCCAACCCCAGAAACAGAGCTACCTTGCTAAATGGCAGTTGACCACAGATGGGTAGGTAGGACTAAGCCCATCAAATTACTGACCCTAAAATGTTGAACTGAGTAATTATTTGTGCTTTTAAGCCATTATGTTTTGGGGTTGTTTGTTACATGACAAAAAACCAACTAATACACAGGTACATACATTCATATATATAAACAGGGTAGTAAAGAGTGGCAAGGACTGTGGTAAACTGTGGTAACACAGGTCTGTCTAGAGGAATTCAAATACAGATTTTTAAGAACTCTGCTTGCCATAGGAAACACATCTGGAAGCTGCCTGCCAGCCAAGAGTGTTTGCCTTCTGAGCTAGCCAATTCCCTTACTCTCACGAATGAGACAATTGGTCCAGAAAGTGACTTACTCAAATTGCTATGGCTAGTTTATGCCAGAACAGAAATAAGAGTCCAGGTCTTCTGGTATCCTATGTAGAACATTTTCTTTAATAAAAGGCTGGCTTTTCCTATCTGAAACAGGCATAACTTGAAGATAAGAAAGGACAGCATAGAGCTAAGATTGTTCAACTCTTTATAAAGGGGTCTTTAAATTTTATTTTATGGATATTGTTTCAATGATAAAGAATGGATCCTATAATTTAATTTTAATAAAAAATTCTTAGAAATATTTATAGAGCTTAAAATTTTCTGTCCAATGAACACTTCACCCTCACTAATTAATTATGTTTTTGTATGTTCTGGAAACCAAAACAAAAAACAAAGTTCTCAAATCTTAAAATTGAGGGAAAATGGTCCTGTTACATAACTCTTTGAGAAACTTACTCCAGTCAGGTTACGCAAGAGGATAATAAAACCCATACTGCATGTCCTCTGAACACATAATACCGCCTTTTTGTAGATGTGCAAATTACTACCCTTAAAAGGAGTTTCACCATTGATGACATAAATCATATTCTAAAGGATAAACAGATGTTTCAACAGGTATCTGGCACTTGACTATAAAAAAAAGTGAGCTAGAGAGTCCAATTTCATTCATTTCCCTTCTATGAAGTTTTCATAAATCAAATTATTTCTCACATAGTATGTTTATTTGGTATTTCTTCACAGAATTTTACCTAAATTTACCCTTGATGAAAAGCCTCTCTTGCAGAAAGCCACCAAATAAGAGTTAGGAAATAGGTTAAATTTAAACTCTTTTTCCTGTCTGTGTTTTGCCCATCCTGAAAAGGTAATGTTGTTATTCTCAATGAAGCCCAAGAGTCAAAACATTTAAATTAAATTTTAAAGATCAACATGGCGTTGGCATCCTTCTGTGTGTTTAACATCTGTGCATTGTGAAGATATTTTAAAATGCCTTTTGGAATGTGTGTGTAAGCAAGTACACCTAAGTTCACAATGGAGACATGGGAAGCACTGTGAAGGAAAATGGGGTGGGAGGCATGAAGCAGAGAAAAAGAGCACAACCCAATTCCCATTACTTAATAGAACACATTGTGAGGCCAGAGCCTTGTGGGAGCCAATCACCAGCTGACAAAATTAGATTCTGAATCATGCTTTGTAATTCTTTCTAATGCCAGCCAGAGATGAGAGCCTTCCCTGGGAACTGGTTCCTCCCAGGACCTACCCCCCACCCAGCATTCCTTATCAGCCCCTAGCCAGCTGCCAGCTCTTAAGGTTGCTAGACAGAGGATTTAATTCTCAATGTTGCACATTAATATTCAAATTCCTTCTTATCCATAGACTGTGACTTAAGTATGAACTTTTTTTTTTCCATCTCCACCCTCTTTCCTGCATGAATTTCCTTTCATAGATTTTACCCAGAAACTTTTGAATTGAGTGGACATAGAAAGGAGAGTCATTTACAAAATTTGTACTGAGTCTGTTCTTCTGCAGTATAGGCATGTTCCCAGAGCAATGCTTCTTATTTCCCAATTACAAAATCTAATCTTACTAAACATCCTTTAAAATACATCTCCACCCCCAAATCTTTACCCCTCTATCAAGTGTTCAGCTGATGTCTAAAGTTATTGGCAAGTAAACTTGAATTCGTTACAGTGGAAAATAGAGTTATCAAAATGTAGCCAGATATCTCATATAGCTTTGGATGGCCCTGGTTTTCACATGAAGGCCTTAAGAATATGTAGTTTAGGCAAAACTTCTCAAATGAACCCAACAACAAAAATATATCTGCCGGTTTATGAAGAATCACAAAATTGAAAAATATGCATTGTGAAAGATGTGAAGGCATATACTACTTTGAGTCAGAAAGTATATTTTTTTTAATTTATTTTTTATTATTTAAATTCTAGTTAACATACAGTGCCATACTGGTTTCAGGAGTAGAATTCAGTGATTCATCACTTACATACAACACCCAGTGCTCATAACAAGTTCCCTCCTTAATATCCATCACCCACCTAGCCCATCTTCTACCACTTCCCTCCATCAACCCTCAGTTTCTCTATCTTTAAGAGTCTCTTGTGATCTGTAGGGGCACTTGGGTGGCTCAGCTGGTTAAGTGTCCGACTTCGGCTCAGATCATGATCTCACGGTTTGTGAGTTTGAGCCCCACGTTGGGCTCTGTGCTTGGAGCCTGGAGCCTGCTTCAGATTCTGTGTCTCCTTCTCTCTCTGACCCTCCCCCACTTGTGCTCTGCCTCTCTCTCTATCAAAAATAAATAAATGTAAAAAAAAAAATTTAAAAATAAGTCTCTTGTGATCTGTTTCTCTTCTCGCCACCCCCCTTTCCATATGTTCATCTGTTTTGTTTCTTAAATTCCAAGAGTATTTTGGCTTCAACTATCTTACTAACTAAAAGAAAACATGATAGTATATTAGATTATTTAATGCAGTGTTCATTATCTGTGCAAAGCACCTTGATGTTCCACTTTACTTTGTAACCACTTTACTTTTCCACCACTTTACTTTGCCCAGTGTAGAGAAGTCCCCTTTGCTGCACTGAATAAACATGTATCAGTGGCAAACTGCATAAAGCACTTTAAAGGATATAGGAGGATGCCTTCATGGATTTTTTATTATAGGGAGTCAGGTAGATCTTTTCCAAATTCTCATCTAAAGCATCCACTAATTTTATGATTTTAGGTAAGTAATTTAAACCTAAGCTTCAGTTCTCTCATCTATAAACCAACCACCTCAAATAGTTATTGTTAGTCTTAAAGAAACCCATACATGTACACCAGTTTTAACACACTGCCCAAAACACAGTAAGCAATAAATAAATGTTATCTAATATTGTTAGCTATTCTGATGAGGAAACAAACTTATCTTTCAGAAAACTAACAATTTTAGCATATGCTGGAGCCCAGAGTCAGATTTTAGAAACATTATAAAGCCAATGGGTTCAATCATCAGTATATCCTCGAATGTCCTTAAGATATATATGCCTTTCCTTGTCTGAGAGATATAATTCAGGTAACATGCCCTCGGGGTTATGGAAATTGACAGACATGGCCTATTACAGAGACAAGTTTATTCTCAACTACCTACATTTTAGTAAAACCCACCTGAATGTGTGTCATAGACTCAAGGCTCCACTTTCTCTCACGTTAGTATGATAAAATAAATCAAGAATGATGACTGGGACCAATGGGTTTTGTACTATCGCTTACAAGAAACAGAGGACATCTTAAATATCCTCCAGGATGTTATGCCTCAATTCTAAGTACAGAATAATGTCAGGAAATTTAGGCACCTATATGATTTTAGGGGAAGAATCAGGTGCCCATGAAACCACCCTGAAGGGTAGATATCCATGCATCCATTCCACTTATATAAAGTAGAACTGATATCTCATTTTTAAAAATAGAAGCTAATACAGAAACCTAATGGTCTAAAACCAGAATGGATAGGATTATCTCACTTTTCTTAAGCATAATCCTTCCCTAACTTGGTGGGTGATGAGAACTAAAGATCACCCTATAGCTAATCAAAGCAACATTTGATAAAATTAACTAAAGCAACATAATCAAAGCAACATTTGAGAAAAATAGCCAATTTTCCTTTGTTATCAGTATATGATAAAATGGCCCCAGATACGGTCTTCTGTTTTTTTAATGGTATCAGCATATGAAAATTTTCATTAAATTTAATTATGTGGCTTGAAATGCTTAGTATTATATGAAAGTTAACCTTGGAAACTTTCTATATTCCAATTAAAGCTTATAATTTTATAAGGCTTAATAATTACCTTTGGTAACAGCATTAGAAACAAAATGAATTTGCTTCTTGTCACTCATTTAACCATAAGATGACATCTGATCTTCAGTCTCCTTCAAAATTCCTGACTACACTATACTCTTCCTTAAATCCAATTATTGATCTATTCCCATGCCTGCACCTATGCAATTGAATGTGGCTGCAGAAAAACACATGCCTATGATAACTGTTCTTAGTTTAATAACGAGTAACCTTATGTGGTACCTCAATGCTGTCCAGCAAACATACTGTATTTCCCTAGTCCATTCAATCTCCCACTCTTCAAAGAACTGTTTGATCCCTTCTCTCTCCTTAAATATCTAATACTTCCTCCCTCATCTTCTTGGGTAGCTAATACCCTTGCTTCTACTTCCTGGAGATTATAGAAGCAATCCGCTTAAACTCCACAAGCTCTTACCACCATGCCTACTCTCTGACTTCTTAGTACTACAGTAAACTGTCATGTGCCCATTTAAGGCCAACTCCTCCATTCTCATCTGCTAGAGGATGTTGCTCTGGTGATTCTCCCTTCTTTCTGCTGCATTATCAATGGTTCCTCTTCTATGGATGATTCCTATCACCATAATCAGGCCCTTAATATTTCTCATCATTACACAACAAAACTGTCTATTAATCCCACTTCCCCCTTCAGAAAAGACCCTTTCTCCCTTTACAGCAAACCTTCCAGAAAGAGGTATCTATATTCCTACTGTCGAATTTATCTTGTTCCATTCTCTTCTGAACCCACTCTACTCAAGATTTTTCCCAACTACTCTACTAAATGTGAAGGTTATCAGTGGCATAAAGTTTGCTAAACACAGTAGTTAATTCTCATCTAATTCAGTCAACAGCATTTGATTATTCTCCTCCCTGAAAGAACTTATACATCTGGCTTCCAGGACATCAAACTCACTTGATTTTCTTCCATCAGATTTTCTGGTTCCTCTTGGTCTTCCTAAACTCTAATCAGTGTCCTTCTTAGGTTAAGTCCTTAGGACACTTCTCTATTTTATTCACTTTCTTGGTAATCTCATCAAGACTCATAGCTTTACATATTTCTAAGCATGGACCTCTCCCCAGAACACTAGTTTCATACATCTAACATCCTACTAAGCTTCTTCATTGATGTCTAGTATGTATCAGAATGCAACATGTCCAGAAATTAAATATCTATATTTACCCCACCCACACCTTACCCTTTCACTTTCTCCACCTCAGTAAATATCAATTCCACCCTTCAAGTTGTTCAGATTTTTTTAAAACCCAAAAAACAGAAAATGAAAATCTACAGTCATCCTTACTTTGTTTTATTCCTACCCCATATTTTATCTATCAGCAAATTCTATCTGCTCTTCAAATTAAGAGAATCCTACATATCTCATCACTTCTATCACAGATATCCAGATATCTTCCATTTTCTCGTCTCTACCCTTCCTCTAAATTAGCTCCCTTGATCCCTGTCAGTTAGGTTCAACCATGGGAAGCATTGACAAGAGCTTGAGAGAATGGAGATAGTTCAGGGGAGTCATATTCCTAGTCCCCATCATGCAGTCCTCCTAGGCTCATGAGTCTCTAATTGAAGGTTCCTGTTCCTCCCAAGGCAGCCTACTTGATGCCACTTTCTCCTTCTGGGTTCCAGTAACAGTCATCCCAATCCCTTCTGACCAGGGATGATAACAAATTCTCTGGTAATTACAACAGTTCATCACACTATCCCTTTTAGTTTCCCTATAACTCACTTACATCTTTGTAAATAGTCATATTGTGAATAAACCTTCTTTATTTTTTTAAGTTTATTTATTTTGAGAGAGAGAGCAAGTGAGCGAGCATGAGTGAGGGAGGGGTGGAGAGAGCAGAAGAGAAAGAATCCCAAGCAGGCTCTGTGCTGTCAGTGAAGAGCCTGATGTAAGGGCTTGATCTCACGAACTGTGGGATCATGACCTGAGCTGAAATTAAGAGGTGGACACTTAATACTTAACCACCCAAGCACCCCAGACCTTCTTAAATTATCCTAATTTGAATATGGCACTTGCTTCCTGATTGAGAACTTGAATGACAGTAGTTACTATCAAAAGTAACTCAAAAAGTACCTGAGTGGTTCAGTCAGTTGAGTGCCTGACTTTGGCTCAGGTCATGATCTCACAGTTCGTGAGTTTAAGCCCCTCATCAGGCTCACTGCTGTCAGTGCAGAGCCTGCTTTGGATTCTCTGTCCTCCTCTTTTTCTGCACCTCCCATGCTTGTGCTCACTCTCTCTCTCTCTCAAAAGTAAAAACAAAACATTAAAAAATTAGGGGTTCCTGAGTGGCTCAGTGAGTTAAGCATCCAACTCTTGGTTTTGGCTCAGGTAATGATCATGGTTCATGGGTTTAAGCCCCACATTGGGCTTTGTGCTACCAGCACAGAGCCTACTTGGGATTATTTCTCTCCCTCTCTCTTCCCCTCCCCTGCTCACTATTTTTCTCTCAGACATATACATACATACATACATACATACATACACACATACATACATAAAGTAACCCAAGAAACAGACTTTCAAAGTGATATTCTGTGATTGGATTTAACAAAGGAAAAAATGAGACATGAGGAATCCAGATCAACAGTAGCAATATTTCTCCAGTTAACATGGTATGCAGTGCAAATGTAAGGCAAGGTATTAGGAAATCAAGTGACTGCAACACTTTGTCATTGTGTTGCAGATTATATGTAGATTATAAAGACTATAATAAAGGAAACTTTATTTTTATTATGGCTCAAGAGAATAAACATGAGAATGATAAAAATCATAAACTATATGTATAAAATTAAGAAAATGAGAAAAATCAAAAGACCTTTATGGCAGAATCTTTTATCCCCTATAGTCACAGAGCAAATATGGTTGATGGTTATAAGAGCTAAATAATTTCAGTGCCTTTTACATGTTCAACTCTACCAGGTCTCTTATGGTAAAGTAAAGGTAATATTGGGGAAGGATTAGAACCATTATGTATAGCATGGGGATACTTGGGTAAATACGGGTGAGGCTACGAATCTTTAAATTCCAAATTATTCTGAGTTTCCTTACCAATAAAGGTAAAAGAGTGTACCAAAATATTCATCATATTCCTGAGAAAATTACAGAGGTATGCTTGAGAAATGCAGAAGTGATCATTTCTGTTATATGTCTTTTAATTCACCTTTTTGGTTTAATAAAAAAAGAAAACAATACCAAGTGGCTCTGGTAGAATGAAAGTAGATTATCAAAATTTAGTCATCAAAATTTATGAGAATCATAAATACAGTTACAAAATGGTTAATCTCTACTACAACAAATCAACACAAGGTGTGGCACCTGATATGCAGCTATTGATCTCATATTTTCCTTCCCTTTACAATCAAGAAGGTTAACACTTGTCGCAGGGTTATGTTAACTCCCCTGTTCTCTATCATAATATAGTCTCTAGGGAATGTGATTAACCTAAAATCCTATAAAACATTATGCCAATCCAATTCATTGATCACATTATATTGATTGGACCTGGTTAGCATGAAGTACCATGTTCCTTTGACACCTTAGGAAGACATAGGTACTCCAGATGGTGAGAGAGAAACTTTGCTGAAGTTCAACAGCCTACCACTTTGGAGTTTTATAGGAGCTCAGCAGTAGGAGTCTTGGCAGGATATCCCTTCTAAAGTGAGAGACAAATTTCTGCACCTTGCACCACTTATCATAAAGAGAGAGTCACAGTACTTGGGAGACTTGTTTGGATTTCAAAGGTAATATGTAACACAACTGGGTTTGCTGATTTGAATCATTTACTTGATAACCCATAGGACCGTCAATTTCAAATGGGGCTCAGGGCACAAAAAAAGGTTCTGCAGCTAATATAGGCTTTGGTATAAACTTCCTTACCACTTGGGCCTATGACCCCGCCCAACCAATAATAGTATAGTTGTCTGTAGTAGATTTGTTGAATGTATCCTCTGGAAAATCCCCAAATATAGAATCTTATACAGATACCTAGGGTTTTGGAGTAAAGACATGCTCTCCTTTGTTGATAACTGTTTTCTATTTGAAAAGCTATTTTTAGAGGGAGAAGCCAAGATGGCAGAACAGCATGGGAGTTTTTTGTGTGTCTCGTCCATGAAATACAGCCAGATCAACACTAAACCATTCTTCACACCTAGAAAACTGATTTTAGGACTAACACAACAATCTGCAGAACTGAACCACAGAACTCAGCAGGTGTGTAGCACAGAGAGGTAAACTGGGGGATAGAGAAGCCACGGAGGGCAGGGAGATATTTTTGCTGGTGAATAGAGGACAGAGAATGGGAAAAGCACTCCCCCAAAAGCAGCTGGAGAGAAAGTGGAAAAGCTGAAACAGCCGTAGAGACTGAACTAAAAACAGAGAAATGAGAGGGTTTAAAATTCCATTAAGACTCTGTAAACAGGGGGAGTGCAGAGTCTGAAACTCTGCTGCTCCATACCTGACAGTGCTCTGGTGAAGAAGGGTGCATCCCCAGGAGCACAGTGAAGTCCAGGGGTCCTTGGGCCACATGTAGAGAGGCAGTTCCCCTTCTGGGAGGACATTTGGTAGAGGCTGTGCAGCACCCCCATAGGCAAAGGCCCCAGTGGACCCTGGAGAACAACCATATTCGCTGGTGCTGGAACAAGGTTGTTAAGGGTGAAGCCTGGTGCCAGATGTGTGTTGTGATTTTCCATAATCCCCGTAGCTCCTGCTACACAATCGTGTGAACTTTTTCTGCTGTGGGCTGGCACCCGGTCGCACTCTCTGACATCAGCAGCAGCACAGTCCTGCGAATGTTCCTGGGTGTGGCCAGCACCCAGCATTGCTCAGTGACACCCTCCTGCAGGGGGCAGAAAAGGTAAAAGCCGCAGTCCCTCAGAAGTAAGGGGTCAGGAAAAACAGCTGCATCTGAGATAAAACTCAGGAGGGAGGTGTGCCTGGCAACTTGACAGCTTGGTCATGGACAGTGTAAAAGCGGGGAGCGGACAGAAGCCAGAAACAAAGGACAGGTGCTCAACTGCTGATCAGGAAGCAGAGTTCTGATACTAGAGACTGGGTAGCTAGGTGACGCCATTTTCACCCCTCCCGCACGTGTGTATACACAACTACAAGTGCCACAACAATCCACCCCAGTAAGCAAAGCAGCGCCATCTAGTGGAGAATGGAGCCATTACACTAAGCCCCGCCTGACTGGGCTAACCTCGCTCTTCAGTAACACTACAAGTCTCTGCCTGCTTAGTTTACAGACTATAAAGTGCTTCATAGTTTGACTTCTAGGAGAAAACGATATAATTTCAATCGTATTTCAGTCTGTTTGCTGGTCCATCTATTCAATGTTTTTCTTTTCTATTTCTTTTCTTTTTCTTGAATACAGAAAGAGAAAAATTTTATTTTTATTTTCAATTTTTACTATTTTTAAAAAATTTTTTCTACATTTTTTACTTTTTTGTAAATTTTTCAAATTTTATTTTACTTCTATCATTTCATTTCATTCTATTTCATTGTATTCATTTTTTCAAATTTTCAAACATTTTCCTTTTTTTTTTGGTTTGTTTTTTTTTCCCCTTATTTCTCTAATCTATCAATCCCCTTTTAACACCTGGACCAAAACACACCTAGGATCTAACATCTTTTATTTGATTTGTGTGTGTGTGTTTAATTTTTTAATTTTTTTTTTTTATTTAATTTTTTTTACCTCAATTCTTTTTCTTCCTTCAAAATGATGAAATGAAGGAGTTCACACCAAAAGAAAGAGCAGGAAGAAATGACAGCCAGGGACTTAACCAACACAGATACAAGCAAGATGTCTGAACCAGAATTTATAATCATGATAATAACAATACTAGCTGGGGTCAAAAATACATTAGAATCCCTTTCTGCAGAGATAAAAGAAGTAAATGTTAGGATAAAATTTTTCAAAATGCTATAACAGCTGCAATCTCAAATGGATGCCATGGCGGCAAGGATAAATGAGGCAGAGCAGCGAATCAGTGAGATAGAGGACAAACTTATAGAGAATGAAGCAGAAAAAAAGTGGGAGACTAGGCAAAAGAGCACAACTTAAGAATTAGAGAAATCAGTGACTCATTAAAAAGGAACAACATCAGAATCATAGAGGTCCCAGAAGATGAAGAGAGAGAAAAAGGGGTAGAAGGGTTATGTGAGCAAATCATAGCAGAAAACTTTCCTAACCTGGGGAAAGACAGACATCAAAATCCAGGAAACACAAGACTCCCATTAGATTCAACAAAAACCGACCATCAACAAGGCATATAGTAGTGAAATTCAAAAAGTACTCAGGCAAGGAAAGAATCCTGAAAGCAGCAAGGGGGGAAAAATGTCCTTAACCTACAAGGGAAGACAGATCAGGTTTGCAGCAGACCTATCCTCAGAAACTTGGCAGACCAGTAAGGAGTGGCAGGATAAATTCAATGTGTGGAATCAGAAAAATATGCAGTCAAGAATTCTTTATCCAGCAAGGCTGTCATTCAAAATAGAAGGATAGATTAAAAGTTGCCCAAACAAACAAAAATTAAAGGAGTTCATGACCACTAAACCAGCTCTGTGAGAAATTTTAAGGAGGACTCTCTGAGTGGAGAAAAGACAGAAAAAATCCATGAATAAATAAATGAATGAATGAATGAATGAATAAATAAATAAAATAAATAAATAAATACCAAAAGCAACAAAGACTAGAAAGGACCAGAAAACACCACCAGACACTCCAACTCTACAAGAATATAATGGCAATAAATTCATATCTTTCAGCATTCACTCTAAACATCAATGGACTAAATGCCCAGTCAAAAGATATAGGGTAACAGAATGGATAAGAAAACAAGATCCATCTATATGCTGTTTAGAAGAGACCCACTTTAGAACTAAAGACACCTTCGGTTTGAAATTAAGGGGGTGGAGAACCATCTATCATGCTAATGGTCAACAAAAGAAAGCTGGAGTAGCCATACTTATATCAGACAATCTAGACTTTAAAATAAAGACTGTAACAAGAAATGAAGAAGGGCATTATATCATAATTAAGGGGTCTATCCACCAAGAAAACCTAACAACTGTAAATATTTATGCTCCAAATATGGGAGTAACCAAACATATACATCAGTTAATCATAAACATACAGAAACTCATTGATAAAAATACCATAATAACAGGGGACTTCAACACTCCACTTACAGCAATGCACAGATCATCTAAACAGAAAATCAACAAGTAAACAATGGCTTTGAATGACACAGTGGACCAGATGGACTTAACAGATATATTCAGAACATTTCATCCTAATGCAGCAGAATATACATTCTTCTCCAGTGCATATGGAACGTTCTCCAGAATAGATCACAAACTGGGACACAAATATGCCCTCAACAGGTACAGAAAGATCAAGATCATACTGTGCATATTTTCAGACTACAACCCTATGAAATTTGAAATCAACCCCAAGAAAAAATTTGGAAAGACAACAAACTTGGAGACTAAAGAACATCCTACTAAAGAATGAATTTGCTAACCAAGATGTTAAAGAGGAAATTAAAAAGTACATGAAAGCCAATGAAAATGATAACACCACAACCCAAAACCTCTGGGATGCAGCAAAGGTGGTTATAAGAGGGAAGTATATGGCAATCCAGGCCTCCCTAAAGAAGGAAGAAAGGTCTCAGATACACAACCTAACCTTACACCTTAAAGAGCTAGGAAAAGAATAGCAAATGAAACCCAAAACCAGCATAAGACAAATAATAAAGATTAGAGCAGAAATCAATGCTATTAAAATGAAACAACAACAACAACAAACATTAGAACAGCTCAATGAAACCAGAAGCTGATTCTTTGAAAGAATTAACAAAATTGATAAACCAGTAGCCAGTTTGATCAAAAAGATAAAGGAAAGGACCCAAATAAAATCAAGAATGAAAGAAGAGAGATCACAACCAACAGAGCAAAAATATAAACAATAATAAGAGAATATTATAAGCAACTATACGCCAATAAAATGGGCAATCTGGAAGAAATGGACAAATTCCTAGAAACATACACACTACCAAAACTGAAACAGGAAGAAGTAGAAAATTTGAACATACTTATAACCATTAAAGAAATCAAATTAGTAATCAAAAGTCTCCCAAAAAACAAGAGTCCAGGGCCAGATGGCTTTCCAGGGGAATTCTACCAAACATTTAAGGAAGAGTTAACACCTATTCTCTTGAAGCTGTTCTGAAAAATAGAAATGGAAGGAAAACTTCCAAACTCTTCCTATGAAGCCAGCATTACCTTGATTCCAAAACCAGAGAGACACCCCACTAAAAAGGATAACTATAGACCAATTTCCCTGATGAACATGGATGCAAAAATCCTCAAGAAGATATTAGCCAACCAGATACAATACATTAAAAAAGTTATTCACCATGACCAAGTGGGATTTATACCTGGGATGCAGGGCTGGTTCAATATCCACAAAACAATCAATGTGATTCATCATATCAATAAAAGAAAGGACAAGAACCACATGATCCTCTCAATAGATGCAGAAAAGCATTTGACAAAATACAGTATCCTTTCTTGATAAAAACCCTCAAGAAAGCAGGGATAGAAGGATCATATCTCAAGATCATAAAAACCATATATGGAAAAACCCAATGCTAATATCATCCTCAATGGGGAAAAACTGAGAGCTTTCCCACTAAGGTCAGGAACAAGACAGGAATGTCCACTCTTGCCACTTATTCAACACAGTATTGGAAGCCTTAGCCTCAGCAATCAGAAAACACAAAGAAATAAAAGGCATCCAGATTGGCCAGGAGGAGGTCAAACTTTCACTTTTTACAGATGACATGATATTCGATATGCAAAATCCAAAATATTCCACCAAAAAACTGCTAGAACTGATCCATGAATTCATGAAAGTTGCAGGATATAAAATCAATGCACAGAAATTGGTTGCATTCCTATACACCAACAATGAAGCAACAGAAAGAGAAATCAAGGAATTGATCCCATTTACAATTACACCAAAAACCATAAAATATCTAGGAATAAGTCTAACCAAATAGGTGAAAAATCTATACACTGAAAACTATAGAAAGCTTATGAAAGAAATTGAAGATGACACAAAAAAATTGAAAAATATTCCATGAACCTGGATAGGAAGAATATTGTTAAAATGTCAATATTACCCAAAGCAATATACATATTCAATGCAATACCTATCAGAATAACAGCAATGTTCTTCACAGAGCTAGAACAAGCAATCCTAAAATTGTATGGAACCAGAAAAGACCCCAAATAGCCAAAGAACTCTTGAAAAAGAAAACCAAAGCAGGAGGCATCACAATCCCGGACATCAAGCTGTATTTCAAAGCTGTATCATCAAGACAGTACGGTACTGGCACAAAAACAGGCACTCAGATCAATGGAACAGATTAGAGAACCCAGAAATGGACCCACAAACATATGGCCAACTAATCTTTGACAAAATAGGAAAGAATACCCAATGGAAGAAAGATAGTCTCTTCAGCAAATGATGCTGGGAAAACTGGACAACGACATGTAGAAAAATGAACCTGGACAAGTTTCTTACACCATACACAAAAATGAACTCAAAATGAATCAAAGACCTAAACATAAGACAGGAAACCATCAAAATCCTGGAGGAGAAAGCAGGCAAAAACCTCTTTGACCTCAGCTGCAGCAACTTCTTCCTCAAAAGGTATCCAGAAGCAAGGGAAACAAAAGCAAAAATGAACTATTGGGACCTCGTCAAAATAAAAAGCTTCTGTGCAGTGAAGGAAACAATCAGCAAAACTAAAAGGCAATTGACAGAATGGGAGAAGATATTTGCAAACTGCATACCAGATAAAGGGTTAGTATCCAAAATCTATAAAGAACTTATCAAACTCAGCACCCAAAAAACAAATAATCCAGTGAAGAAATGGCCAACCGACACATGAAAAAATTCTCAACATCACTCATCATCAGGGAAATACAAATAAAAACCACCATGAGATACCACCTCACACCTGTAAGAATTGCTAATGTTAACAACTTGGGCAACAACAGATGTTGGTGAGGATGCGGAGAGAGAGGATCTCTTTTGCACTGCTGGTGGGAATACAAACTGATGCAGCCGCTCTAGAAAATAGTATGGAGGTTCCTCAAAAAATTAAAAATAGAACTACACTTTGACCCAGCAATTTCACTACTAGGTATTTATCCAAAAGATACAGGTATGCTGTTTCAAAGGGGCACATGCACCCCAGTGGTTATAGCAGCACTATCATCAATAGCCAAATATGGAAAGAGCCCAAATGTCCATCGATGGATGAATGTATAAAGAAGATGTGTTGTGTGTATGTGTGTGTGTGTGTGTGTGTGTGTGTGTGTGTGTACTCCAGTGTGTGTGGAGTATTACTCAGCAATCAAAAATGATGAAATCTTGCCATTTGCCACTACATGGATGGAACTGGAGGGTATTTTGATAAGCAAAATTAGTCAGAGAAAGACAAATATCATATGACTTCACTCATATGAGGACTTAAAGACATAGAACAGATGAACACAAGGGAAGGGAAGCAAAAATAATATAAAAACAGGTAGGAGGTACAAAACATAAGAGACTCTTAAATATGGAGAACAAATAGACGGTTACTGGAGGGGTTGTGGGAGGGGGGTGGGCTAAATGGGTAAGGGGCATTAAGGAATCTACTCCTGAAATCATTGTTGCATGGTATGCTAACTAACTTGGACATAAATTACAAAAATAAAAATAAAACAAAAAATAATGGAAAGCTGATTTTATATTGCTAGTGGGTCTGTATACAAAATGGAGATAGAAGTTGTAAATCAACAGCATAGTTTTTCTCTCACAAAAGCTGATCTGGCTACTACCACTATGGAGTGTGGCCAAAAAAAAGAGGCAAATGCTGACAATCAATATTGCACCATCCCTGAAAACCCAGTCATCCACTTGGTGGCACTTGACTGCATTGGGTATCTTCTGTCATGGAGAGGAGAGACACAGTCTCAAAAAAATAGAAATATTAATGATACTGATTTGCCTTCCCTACCCATAAGGTTCTATAAGCACAGGCATTTGTGGACTTACAGAATACCTTCTTCATTACTAGAGCATCCTGTACAATGTTGCTTCCAACTAGGAGATTGATTTTATAGCAAAGCTCACACTCATAGAATCACCACATGACCCATCATCCAGAAGGGGTTGGCTTGATAGAAGCCTGGAATATCCAGCTAAAAGAACAATAACAAAACCAGCTGGAAGTTAATATCCTAGAATATTGAGTGCTCTACCAAAGATGGAATATATGCTTTAAACATATGGCCAATACATGTTGATGTTTTTTTTTTTTTTAACTTAGCCTAAATGTATACATTTAGGAACCAAATAGTGGAGTGACCCCTTTCACTATTATACCAATAACCCACTTATAGGGTTTGAAATTGAAATTGAAATTTTCTTCCTTTCCATTCCCACAACCTAAGGTTCACTGTGTTTAGAGATCCTGGTGTCTGAAAGAGGAATGCTTCTACTGGAAAATAAGATCATGGACTCACTGATTTAAAAAATGAGAATTCTCCCTGCTCATTTGGTTCCTAGTACATAGAACCAATAGTCAGAGAAGTACTCTATACTAGCCAAGGTGATCCATCCTAATCACCCAGGGGAAAATGAGTTATTGCTACATAATGAGAGCAAGAATATTGTTTTAGGAACCCATGCATTTGGTGGGTTACCTTTTCATAGTTCTTTGACCATAAGTCCTTTTTTTAAAAAAAACATCATGTTTATCTTTGAGAGATAGAGAGACACAGAGTATGAATGGGGTAGGAGGGGCAGAGAGAGAGGGAGACACAGAATGCGAAGTAGGCTCCAGGCTCTGAGCTGTCAGCACAGAGCCTGATGCGGGGCTCGAACCCATGAACCATGAGATCATGACCTTTGCCAAAGTCAGATGCTCAACCAACTGAGCCACCCAAGTGCCTCTACCAAAAGTCTTTAACCAGTGGAAAACTGTGGCAACCCAAAAAAAAGGCAAGACAATCAAGGGCTCAGATCTTACCTGAATGAAGTTTTGTGTCATTCTACCAGGTAGAAAACACTGACCATATAGTGGTAGCCAACAGAAAGGAGAAGTATGCAATGTTCTGTGGAAGACTATTGTGATTACCAATTTTGGCTCAAGATCAAATACAGAAACATAGTAGCTATGTTCTATGTCATTTAATTTTTTTCTTTCCTCTCTCTCCCTACCACCTGATATGAATAATACAAGTGGTGCTTATTATTATAGATGGTAGGTAGGAAGATTACTGCATGGACAACATCCACAATGATGTGGTATCTTATGGGATTTCATGCATTTCCTAGGTTGAAGACCACAAACTTTTCACACAGAAGAAAGAAAAGAGAAGCTGGAGGAGAAGAGTAGACTGTGGTGAATAACTTCTACTTGTCTCTCCAGATCTACTTTTCATCTGCTTTCTGCCCCAGGAGCCTGACCTTGTAAAGACATTGGTGGTTCCCTTGCCCTGTAGCTCCTGACTGAGTTTAGTCAAAGGATAGACTTTGACAGTATATTGGATGGATGGAAGAAAGTGAGGTCTTGATGTCTATTGCTGTGGCTCACCCTGTGAAGTCCCTGCTCAGAGGGACTTTCTCTACACAACTTTCTCCTGTTCTGGAACTCTTTTCTTCCCTTATCCTTTTTGGCTTAGACACAGTAAGAGTTACTCACCCTGGATTACTACACCATCTCTTTTGGTTCCCCAATATGCCATCTACACTTTATAATTAATCCCTTTGTGAAACAAACAAAATTCTATGAATTATCAAAATTAAAGTTTGCTACCTGTTTCTTGTTGGGGACTTGACCAAAACTTCTCACTAGTCTAAACCACCATCATCACTACCAGAATTACTATAATAACCTCCTAACAGGTCCCACTTCTTTTGCCCTTATCTGCCTCTATACTATTCTCAACACAACCACCAGAATGATCTTTTTAAAGCATACATGAGTTCAAGACACTTGGCTATTAAAAATCTTCCAAATGGCTTCCTGATTCACCTAGAATAAAAGCTTTTTGTTGACCCACAAGGTCCTACATGATCTCCTCACTCCTCACCTCCTATTCCCACCTTCATTCACTTTGCCTAGCCAGTAAGAGCTCTGCCAACGGTTCTAACCATGTGTCATTTGCTTCTTATGGAAAGCTTATCCCCCATATATCCATATGGCTCCCTCCCTCACTTCCTTCATGCCCCCCACTCAAGTAGCATCTTTCCAAGGTGATAAAAAGTGAAAAAATCCTTGAGCACATTATCTAAAACTTGTAACCCTCCTCCAACATGACTTATTCTCCCTTCCTACTTAATTTTTCACCTAAGCCACCCTTAATCTTATTTATTTTACCCATCTTTTTTCCTCTTTCTCTCCTTCTAGGATATAAACACAGAGTGCAGGAATTGTTGCTCAGAACTATTAACTCAACATCTAGAAATGTGCCTGTCACATAATAGGGGTTCAACCAATATTACCTGAACCAATTTATTCATTCATTTCCAGTTTACTCAGAGTAAAAGCCATGGTATTTTGGCTCAACTACTGAGTTCCTAATCAATCTGAATTAAATTATCACGTATCTCGGCTTGTGAGCCATTAAAGAACATACAGGCATTTACTTCTTTTCAAAAGAGAAATAGCATTACCGTATTTGATTACATAAATTAGGGACCAGACTTTTCACCCCATCACATATTTTCCAAAGATCATTATCTACCTTCCAGAAGATGATTTGCAGTACAGTTTAGGCTGATAAAGTGATTGTGCCCGATTGTAACTTCATAAAAGAAAGTCAAGATTATTTTAAGCAAAGGCAGCATTCTTTAAATTTGTCTAAAGTCCCTAAATTGACAACTTGAAGTGACAGTGTGAATTAAGAAGTGATATGGAAAACTAAGCCTCATTACTCTACTATCACAGTGTTATAGATATCAAAATCTTGTAAGTTAACTTGAAGTAAACATCCTTAATTTATACTTGAACTGAATTTGAAGACTTGGAAGGGAGAGAGCAAGTCTTCTATGATCACTAAGCCTACTGTCCTATTAAAGAAAGTGCATGAAATGCTCAAAAATAAATGACTGTCAGAGATCTGGAGCTTAAAAACGTACCAGACTAGATATTTTGATTAATTTTTTATAAGTATAGTTGACACACACTACATTAATTTCAGGTGTACAACATAGTGATTCAAAGAGTTTATGTTATGCTATGTTTACCATAAATGCAGCTACCATATCCCACCATACAATGCTATTACAATATCATTGACTATATATGCCCTATGCTGTATCTTTTATTCCTGTGACTTATTCATTCCAGGATGAATGGATGTTTTAATTAAAAACATCAGCTTGTAACCTAGTTTGTTCTTGTTGCCAAAAGTCCTGTAGAGAAAACTCTATATACCTATGTTTACTAATAGCAGCAAAGGATTGTGGCATCAGGGTTATTTAAATATTTCAAGTTTGCTCTTGACTAGCTGCTAAAGGATAAATATGCTCCTGCAGGGAGAACTAGATTGTTGAGGAACTGGCCCTGACTATGCAAACATCACAACTTCTATAAAGTGAAGCCTGTAACTCTACCCATAACTTTCTCCTTCTTAGATTCAGTTTACATCATAGGAAACCTTAGTAAGTTTAATTTTTACTTTAAAAAAAACCATAAAGTGAAATGTATCAGTCCACCAAACACTTCCTGGAAGTGTAATACATCAGGAATCATATTTTAAATACTGACCTTATGTCATTTACTTTATTATGTGGGCCATATCCTTTTGCTGTTTAGTGTTTTCCTAGCATTGTAAGAGAAGTATGTGTATTTTCAATGGCTTTTCTCAACTAAATAGTTTTATTTACAAGGTGACCTTTAGAATAGAAAAATGACCATACTGCATATTGAACTATTCACATGTCACAGATACTCAGCGAGCCTGGGAGAGTTGACAGTTCTCTTGGGTCTCCAACAAGGACTTCAATCTAACAAGTAAAAATATACTCTCATTTGCCAAAAACCCATTACAGCATATACCAGGAATTTCATGACTATAATATGGGAAATGCAAATGTCTGAGATAATACATATAATTTGATTACAACACATGGAAGATTGCCAGTTTAAAAAGGTATCTGTAATCTATGAAGTATCTGTTAATATGGATAAAATTTTGATTTTGTGATTCAGAAAAGATGAAATTATTTTTCTTGAGCGTGTTGTATAAATCCCTGATGCATTAATTTCATGTTTTTCAACACAACAACACTATAATAAAGGCATGTATTTCCAATGCCTACAAAGAGGAAAGAGACAGAAAACACTGCTCCATTGATGAAGGTACACTGGATTTTCAATTTGATACAGTGGTATGATTATCTTTGGTTTTACAATTGGTTATACTATTTGCCAAATGTAACTGTATGTGATCATAAGCCAGGTACTAGAACATTTTTTCAACTCCCATTAAATCACTCTACCAGTTGAACCACAGATCACTGGTAATTATTATAGCCATTGTAATGAGAAATTTTATAGACAAGCACTTGGAAATCTAGTACTTCAGAAACATAAGGGTTTTCATTTCTCTGCTTTTTTCATCTTACGATATGAATGTACAGTTTTTGAATTTCCCTTTTCAGGTACTTTCTGATAACTGACTCAACCCCTCTATGTCTATCTTCTGGTGGTGGGTCACGTTTTGGGATAGGAGGATTAGGAAGTATATATATGTGGTAGGGGGTAACTTTCCAAAGATCCTATTGTAGAATTCATCCAAAAAAGGGTGGGGTTACTGAAATTAAAATTAAAAAACTTTTGAAAAAGGTGGAGAAAAGGAAGAAATGCTTCTTTGAAAACTAAAGATAAGAAAGAAACTTAATGCTGTGACTGGGCAGAGCTCTGTGCTAAAGTACCTATTGTCGATACCTTATAAAAAGATGAAACAATGCCTAGGCGTTCTCAGGAAGCTGGATAAGGGGTTTTCCCAATTCCTCCCCATATTCCTGCCCCATGTTTAAATGTTAACAGTACCTTGGTTTCCAGGATCCAAACTACAGACCTGAATATTTATGATTTATTTTATTATCAATTTTTGTTCAAAGGTCTTTTTAGCTTTCTCTTAAAAAATCTCTCAAAGAATTGCATGGCCATTAAGAAGTTCTTTAAAATGGCCGTTTTATTAATGTAATGCAAAGAAACAGATGGATTAATTTTCCTTTGAAATAAATTTGGTTTAAAAGTACTCAAGGAAAAATATGTATTTGGTCCAATGTATTTCAGTTTTGCTGAGAAACATACAAAGGCATTAGCCAATTTGAAAATCTAATATCTTTCCATGGGAGTTAACTTCCCTCTTCCAGTTAATATTTGAAGGAAACTAAAGAGAATTTTGATCTTTACCAAAATATAAAAAATATAACTTTAAATCAAATATAGTGTGCATACTTCATAAATACTGGCACCCTTCCATGGTAAACACAGGTTTAATGAACATCCATTAAGAGATAAGCACTGTACTACTCACTGGAATATTAATATGAATATAACTCAAACCCTACCTTTAAGGCAATTTTAATTTCACAGATTTTTAAGAAACAGAAACATGTTCAAATTGTACCTATCTTCCAATACTTAATCATGAGAAACAGTTGCAAGCCAGTTGCTCCAAAATGCTTATCTGATCATGACTGTTAACTATTTCAGTTGGAAAAACCATTAGAATTACTCAGGGCAGCTACTGATGCCTTCTCTGGATAAGTCAGTCCAAGAACCATCTTTCTTTACAAATATGGGTGTCTCTGTGTCAGTGTGTCTAGGCCTTACATAATTTAAATTCTGGCCTCATTACTCCACCTCCACTCAGGTGTGTATAAGGATAAAGAATAAATTAAAATCTGAAGGCAAAGAGTGGTGGTTCTCAAACTTTGGTATGTAACAAAATCACCTACAGAGCTAATATAGAACACAGAGGCCCAGGTCCCCTAAAGTAGGTTGGGGCCTGACTCTTTGAGAATCACTGACCTACAGCTGATCTCTATTCCTAGCCTGAAATTGAGCTCCAACATATTTATGATTAAAATATTAAACTTATATATCTATAGTATAGATTTATAGTATACCTATACTGATGTTCATACAATATAAAAATTGAATAAGGAAGACTTCACTTGAAAGCAGTGATTTGAAAACAACCTGAGGATTTAACTGATCATAAACTTAACAGGAGGTAATAGTGTGGTGCCTCTGAGCAGAAGATATAATGAAGTTGTCTGCTGCATTAAGCGGCATGCAGTATGTATAAGAACCTAATATCTCATAAAAGAAGGGGCTCATAACATTCAGAAGAGACAAATAGTACGTAAAATTGAAGAAACTGGCTTTTGGGGAAAGAATATATCACTTTGGAGCCACTCTTCCCAGTATTCCTTGAGATAAGCTCCAGATATGTATTTTTTAAATGTGAAACGGAAGAATGAAAAAATATGTCAAACTAACAGAAAATATGGGAATATAAGTGAAGAGGTTCGCAATGGAAAATAATCTCCAAACTTAAAAATATTTGACTGCTTAAAAAGGTAAAACTTTGGTGAATGAAAAAACCACTATTTGGAAAATTAAATGCCATCAATAATGAAATATATGATGGATTGTTATGCTTCCATAACCCCATCTCCTCCTTGCTCAAACTACTTGGTTTCTTTTTTTTCTATCAAAATTCTCAGAAGGGCAATCTAGTTTTTCTGCCCTTACTTCTATCAACCTCCAAGCCACAAAAATCCTCTTTACGAGTCACACTCCAGTAGTGATTCTCAAATTTCATCTTACAATATGCAAATTGAGGGGTCCCATACCTGAGTTTCTGATTTAGTGATTCTGAGTCAAGCTTGTGATTCTGCATTTCTAACACGTTTCTAGATAATTGGATGCTACTGATCTGTGGACCACACTTTTAAAATCACTGTCTTACAGAAATTCTCTTGCTATGGCAATAGAGCTTTAATAACTAGTAAAACCACTGGATTTCAACCCTTGTTTTACTTAATATCTCAGCATTGTCTGTCATATTTTCCCACTCCCAATTTTTTTAAAGTCTGTCTTCCTGGGTTTTGATGACATTTATTTTGAATTCAGTTGTTTGTAATTCAGAATTCTCATCTATATACCTGGCATATGTCTTCTATAATGTAAGCTCTATTTATCATGTCACCTTAGCTTTTATTGCCTTCCCTCCTCAATCCTTGTGTGGCACCCACACTGGCTTCTCTCCAAACCTTGACAATTAATGTGTTATTATACTTCTGTGCCTTTGCCTGGGTAGTTTTCCTCTTCTCTGCCTGACAAATTCCCTATTTACCCTTCAAGTCTCTGCTCAAATGACCCACACTTTGAGAAAGGATTCTGCTAGATGGAATTTTGTCTCTTAGATTTTCCCAGCATTTTACATATAAATTATTATAGCACCTAAGGTATTTAAGTCTATGTATTTATACCAAACCCATTAAAATATTAATTCATGACAGAACTACTTCATATGCAAGGGTCTAGCACAGTGTTGATTCAAGGAAATTGCCAGTGTTTAATGAATGAATCAGTGGGCCCAAACCACCAAGTAGTGGTAAACATTGCTTAGATCCAATATTAAAGGCTGAATTATTTACAAACTCATTCTATTTCTTCACTACAGAACACATTTCTGTCAGCTTATTATAGGATCTGATCAGGACATGAATGATTAACTTATTTTGCAATGTATCTGGCACATCAATGCCAACAAAAATGTATTTAATAAACTCATACAAAATGAGAAAGATGAAACAGATAACCTTTTCCTCTTAATTTGTTAGAGTGTACACACTATTAATTTCACATTAACATCGACTTCTAACAGACCAAAATGAGAAATTAGGGGGGTAAAATTACGAGAGATTTATAACTCAGCTATAGGACACATTTTGAAAAACGTATTAATCTGAGGTAATTTTCCACAAGAGTAATTCAAATAAATTTTAAAAAGGTTCAGTGTTTTCAAACATCCCAACCTTGGGATCATCTAAACATACTTCATGGTCCCACAGGATAAGAAAATGCACACCCCCCCCCCACACACACACGTAAGTAACTCAAATTTTCTCATCATTGTTCTGTCTAATTAAAAAGAAAAAAACTTCCTAGAAGTATCATATTAAAATACATGTCACTTATTAATAAGTTAATGATAACTCAAACTGAAAAGAAATTGCACTTTCAAGACAAACAATGAGAAATAATTTTAAGTTACACAGTAGACATAGAAATAAATGTCTTAAAATGTGGACAAAAGGTGTATTCAATTTTGCTTAGAAAGCTATCATTAAAACTTATCACTGTTTAAAAAATACTTTTAAGTTTACTTTATGTTTTTCTTTAAATTTTTTAATGTTAATTTATTTTTTAGAGAGACAGAGACAGAATGCGAGTGGGTTAGGGGCAGAGACAGAGGGAGACACAGAATCCGAAGCAGGCTCCAGTCTCCAAGCTGTCAGCAAAGAGCCTGACGCGGGGCTTGAACTCATGAGCTGTGAGATCATGACCCGAGCTGAAGTTGGACACTCAACCGACTGAGCCACCCAGGTACCCCAGTTTACTGTATGTTTTTTAAAAAAATAATCTGCTACAGGTATTATGTTGAAATGTTGATTATAAAACTCTTGCCTAGTGTATCAGTTAGGATTCAATTCATAGCAATTATTTTTGTTTAATTTAATTTTTTAAATATAGTTTATTGTCAGATTGGTTTCCATACAACAGCCAGTGCTCATCCCAACAAGTGCCCTCCTCCCTGCCCATCACCCACTTTCCCCTCTCCCCCGCTCCCCATCTACCCTTAGTTTGTTCTCAGTCCTTAAGAGTCTCTTATGGTTTGCTTCCCTTCTTCTCTGTAACTTTTTTTTCCCCTTCCCCACCCCCATGGTCTTCTGTTAAGTTTCTCAAGATCCACGTGTGAGTGAAAACATGATATCTGTCTTTCTCTGCCTGGCTTATTTCACTTAGCATAATATCCTCCAGTTCCATGCATGTTGCTGCAAATGGCCAGATTTCATTCTTTCTCATTGCCAAGTAGTATTCCATTGTATATATAAACCATTCGTCAGTTGATGGACATTTAGGCTCTTTCCATAATTTGGCTATTGTTGAAAGTGCTGCTATAAACATTGGGATACATGTGCCCCTATGTATCAGCACTCCTGTATCCTTTGGGTAGATTCCTTAGCAGTGCTATTGCTGGGTCATAGGGTATTTAATTTTTTATTTTTTTTTTAATTTTTTGAGGTACCTCCACTGTTTTCCAGAGCTGCTGCACCAGTTTGTATTCCCACCAAGCAGCACAGCATTTGTTTTGGGGCATCCATTATTTACAAGATTTCAGAAAGATTTCAGCATAGATGAGTAAGAAAAAATGTTGACACCAATATGCATATTTGGAAGGGAGCAATTTTCTTGAGGAACTTCAGCTGTTTATATTTTCACATAAGCATATTCCTGAGTGCAGAACAAAGATTTGAAAGAAACCCAACAAATAACCAGCAAAGGATTCTTACACCCTGACAAAGGACATAATGGTGATGATTACTTTCCTTAATAAGGGGACATCCTCAACTTTTAATTCAAATATTTTAAGTAGCAAGTTCCACACTGACTTCTCATATTTTGTATGAAATATTTTGTTGTGTTTATTTGGATATAAATGATGAGTTCTTATGTTCCTGTTCTAAATTATTTCTACTTTGACAATCTTAATGAACTTATTTTTTATTTGAGTACAGTTGACACATAGTATTATATTAATTTCCGGTGTACAGCAGGGTGATTCAACTTCTCAGTACATTATGCTGTGCTCACCACAGTGTAGCTACTACCGGTAGTTATACATACAACACTATTACAATATCATTGACTATATTCCCTATTCTGTGCCTTTTCCTCTCATGACTTATTCATTCCATAACTGGAAGCCTCTATTAATCTCAATGAACTTCTTGATCAAAACTGATCTCACACTTTTTCTCAACTGTATTCCAGCATGTAGCTAACTGAAGGGTATTTCCTTATTTGCCAGTTTTGTGGATCTGTGAATCACTTGAACATCATAGCCCCAATTTTCTCTTTGGTTCTTTAATTCTTTTGTTTGTTCAAAGCATTATTGAGGTATATTTGAGATACAAAACTGCACTTACTTAATGTATACAATTGATGGCATATGCATACATCAGTGATACCATCACCACAATCAAGGTGCTTTAATTTTTTATTTAGTGTTGAGTTTATTTCCCTCTGTTTTCTTCTTGGTTTTTCTTCAGTTTTGTTTATTGATTGTCTTTCTCAATGGCTCTTACCCATGTACCCTCTTCCCTACATCACCTCTGGGTACTTATTTTGTTCACATCTCACAAAGGGCCAAGCTATCAAGAAAGAAAACTGATTTCTCTTGGTTTCATTTCTTTGCCTGCTTTCTCTTAAAGCGCTTTCTTAGAGAAAACTAACTCTTTCCATGGGCTCCTCCTTTCCTAAGCAAGAAACTGAATGAGGGTTCCATTGGTTCCATCAGGAACATAGTGCCTAATTAACTGCTTGCTCTCTTCTGACTCCACAGACCTCTAGAGCCTTCTTCGTCTCCATCTCAGCTAGGAGACACTGAAGATTTACATTGCTCCTTACCCAATATTACCACATTTTACAGATCTGTGGCAGCTAGCCCAGAAACAGGGATTGCCAGAGAAGAAGGCATGGAGGATGTGTCTGTCTAATGCTTTTACAATAACTCTGCTCAGTTGTCAGGAATTACCCTGCCACGCCTTCCCCTGACCAGCCATGGCTGCACATTACCCTTCTATATTCCATAACCATCCACACTAACTTTGATCATTCAGTTACTCTTTAGCCCTGTCTCTTGTCATTCTTAGCAACAATTCCATGGTAAAGTTGATAAACAAGTATTCCTTACCAATGTCTGTTTAATGTTATGTATGCAAATTCCAGCCAGCATTACTTTATTTTTTCCAAGTAAATTTTAAATGGCCAGAGCTAATAGACTTCTTTGATCCCATCCACTAAATCCTCATTACCCACAGTGTGGTTCAAAGGCCAGCAACATCAGTGTCACCTGGGAGCTTGTGAGAAATGCAGATTCTGAGGCCCTACCATAGACTTTCTGAGTCAGAATCTGAATTTTAGCAAACTAGCTGATTTGTGTGCACATTAAATTTGGAAGACACCACCCTAAACTTCTCCAAGAATGCCTTTGGGTTAAATCTAATAGTAGTAACTAGATCCTTTCCTGGAAGCACTTATTTTTAATGTTTTTATTTATTTTTGAGAGAGAAAGAGAGAGACAAAGCATGAGTGGGGGAGGGGCACAGGGAGAGAGAGACACAGAATCTGAAGCAGGCTCAGGCTTTGAGCTGTTAGCACAGAGCCGAATGCGGGGCTCGAACCCACAAACCACAAGATCATGACCTGAGCGTAAGTTGGATGCTTAACTGGCTGGGCCACCCAGGTGCCCCACTGGAAGCACTTTTAAACTTACAATTCTGAAAGCATTTTTCACTAATTCTACTACATTTTCTTGGCTTTAGAATATTCTACAATGTCTTCTCTTTCTCCTGGGGTCTTAGCAGTGCTTCTCAAACTATGGTTCCAAATTAACACATATTTAAGGTTCTATTTAAAATGCATACATCTTGACCCATCCCAGTGAATTACATATAAAATCTCTAAAGATAAGGTTGAGTAATCTGCATTTTAACAAACAGGGCAGTTGAATCTTATATACATTAGTGTTTGCTAAAAATTGCCTTCAGGAAATCAATAGACAGCATATCAGGATTTGGCTTTCTTGGGCAGTTGCCATTTGCTTGCTCCCCAATTCTTCCATCTTTTCTCTTTCCCTTTCAGTTTTCACAGGAAAAAAGACCCTCCTAAGTATTTTCCAAAATTAAATAAATAAAAAGTTCCATTTTATTTTGCTCATTTTCTTTAACGCATCACCCATCTGTTTCTACTTCTTCTGTCTTAGAATTCCCATCTTTTCTTTTATCACCCTGTTCCATACATTCATATATCCACTTTGTTATTTCCTGTGAACCCCTCTCTGATCTTCCAGATGCACACAGTGCAATGATTTACTCAGTAAGGTCTATGGCAGCTGGTGATGATTGCTTCATTGTATAGCAAGAAAAAATGGATTCAGGAAAATGCACTGCCCAAAACGAGGCAACTGGGCTTCTATCCAAACAAAATCTGACTGAATGTCCCATTCACATTCCCATTCGTGAATGTCCCATTTTCTCTTCTATTTTTTTTTTTTTTTTTACCTGTAAACCTATGAACCAGGAGCATTAGCTTCACCTGAGAGCTTATTAGAAATGAAGAATATCAGGACCCACCCCAGACCCACTGAATCAGATCCTAAATTGCAGTAAGATCTCCACTTAATTTTTTGTACATATTAAAGTTTGAAAAGGGTTTATACTGCATATAGCACTATCAAAGGTAACAAAGAATCATCAATTTATGGATCCATTAACAAAATTTAAATAAGAGTAAAATACTTCTCATTTGTATCAGACTCCAATATTTGAAAGAAGATACATTTATGTTTGATGTGCTGTAGCTGAAACTGCTGTTTTTCAATTATATAATTGAAAGGTTCGAACATCCTGTAAACATGTTGAAATATTTTCATTTAAGAAACAACAGTAATCATCCCAATGGGTGCTTTCTCTAGGCCTAACTCCTAGATGATTGAATCTACTATGAAAGGTAATGGTAATGTAGAGTAAGGATTATAGATTATTGGATTGAAAAGGATCTTAAAAGTCACAGAAACCCAAATCCCTAATTTTTAAAAGGTAGGAACTCACTCTTGGATCCCAAACCCCTCTATCTAACTCTCTAATAGCAGTATATTCCTAGGTAGCCTTCTGACATATCCCACTGAAACTATTCAAACTGGGCCCATTTTATAGCCCCACCTCCTGTCTCTTCCATTCTTCCTTGCCAGTATCAACTAAGCAACCCAAGTCAAAATCAGAAGATCATCCTATGTTTTTATTTTTCTACCCTCCAACATCAAATCAGCCACCAGGACCTTTTTACACTTTGACACATACATACCTCTAGGTTTTGCCCCTCTATCCATCCCACTGTTCACTTGGATTATCACATTTTCCTAAAAGTTCTCCATGTCTTCTATCTTCTATTCCTCCAAAACACCTGTCATCATACTGCTGTCCAAGAGAACTTTCTAAACGCCAATTCTGAATACTTCGATCTCTCATATGTCTCTTCCACAGTATGTTCTTCACCTAGAATATTGATCTTCAAATATTTTCGATGGAGATTATAACTAATGCTGTTGATGCCATGCCTCACACCATTTGGCCCAACTCTGTTTCTACCTGTGACTTGGAAGCTAGTACCCAGCATGCTGACACAAGTTCCTACCACAGGCACTATGGCCTCATCTCACTCCATGAGGACTTTCCCCAAGTCCCTCTATCCCTGGATAGAGGGATCTTGCATAGGTACATTTAGAAGCAGTTTGGATAAGCTAGTAATTAAATGCCTTCCATGGGTAAACTTCAACAAATGAGGGACATGAGTCAGTGAGAAGTATTCCAACAGTTCTAGTTCTCAGTGAGCAATTCTGAGGTGCACTCACATGGTTATTTAGACATACCCCAACAGGATTGAGCACTAGCTATCCACCTTGCCCACACCATTTATCAGCATTTCTCTCTTCCCTGTTTCACTTCCTCTCTCTCTTTCATGTGTTTTACCTGATATCATCTCCCACACAAACTACCTTCCCAGTCCTTGTATCAGAATTTGTTAATGAGAGGGGAAAAAAACTTCGGCAAGTATCAACAACGCATGCATATGTATGTATGTATATATGTGTGTATACATGTACATACATATGTATATTCATTTGCTGATAAATTATATACATATACCACCATACTAATATATCATATGTATGGTAAAACTAAGTCAAGAAATAGAAATATGAAAGAAATATAAAATAACACACTATTTCCAAATAGCTTGCTACCTAAAATTATTTCATATTATGAATAGCTAAAGAAACAGTGCCCACTAAAGGTATGGCATGAGCTATATTTTTAATAATAGTAGCTATAAGTCCATATTTCAAATAGCCTTCTTGATTATTTCTATTTTTTGGCTTTTTTTTGGGGGGGGCGGATATCTACTTCTTGCCATACTTGATTATTTCACTGTTTATAATCTCATGACAGGATGGATGAAGCAAACATTCTAAGAGTAGGACAGAAGTCAATGCTACTGGCACTGCTGTTTTCTTATCATTGCTAAACTGGTATTATCTTGAATGTGATGGTTCCTTTCATGAATCCTTTTCAATGTACCTGTCCACTTTATTAGGAGAAGTTCAATGAAAACCCAATAATTAAATCCATGATTACACCCAACCCAGTGTACTTAACTAATCATATATTAAAATAGACTAAGAATAAACAAGAGAGGATGTCACTGACCACCACATTGCTCTGTTAGGCTCCCATACCTTCTACAAGCTTCCTCCAAGATTATGTGTAGCATTTGATTTTATGTTACCCAGACTAAATTCAGGTGTTATAATACAGGCATATATTAAATAGTTGTCAAGTTCAATTTATTTATTTTTTAAGATCAAAAATATATAAGTCAGAAACTCCACTTTGGACACTATTCACATAGACTCTCTGCTCTAGAAAGGTAAAACTTAAACTCTACAGAATGACTCTTGGATCTTCATGATTTATCTTCTGCTTATTATATCCAGCTTTATCTTGATTCACCACTTCTTATTCTGTGATCCAAAATCACAGACAACTTAAGTTTCTAAAATCAACCTTGATATTTTATATCATTGGACATTTGTAAACTCTTTTCTTTATGTCTGTTTGCATTTTCATTATTTTATCAACCTAAAATATCATAGTATTTACCACATTACCACATTCTATAGGAAATACCTCTAGTGTTTCATAATTCTACCTCTTGGCTTACCACCTATGGCAGGTGAATTTGAAGGGAGACTTCCAAGTAAGTTCATTCTACCTCATCCTACATTGTCCCACTTCAAGTATGCCAGAAGGCATCTTTTAGTTCTCTGCCCTGGAGACTTTGCTATTCTGGCTCCCATGAGCATCATAGTCCCTGGAGGAAAGTCTCTACCAATGGAGACAGAAGCCAATGGTATAAGTGCTCCGGTTTCCTGTATCTCAAGTGGACCATTTTGGAAAGCATTGTGTTTCTCAGGAAGTCCTAATGGAACCAAGCCCACTGCCCATAGGGGAACCCTTGTTAAGCTACCCTGACAGTGGCTTTCCCCCTTCTCTGTCTTGCCTACCCTCATTAATGCTTCCTGGGTCCTACTGCCAAAAACCCAACTTGCACCCAAATCCTTGTTTCAGGTTCTGCTCCTGGTACAAAAGAAACAGACACACGTTCATCTGTAAAAGTATCCTTGAAACCCTGAACCCCTCCCTCCCCACAAGTAGATTGATGTATCTGTGTTCTCTTTGCTACTCTCCAACCTTGTATATATATCGTTTTTTTTTTCACTCACCACAAACAGATATAATTGTTGGTTATCACACAGACTCTAAGGTAGCTCCTCTGGCCCCCTGCAAGCAGGCTATCCATCCACATAGAATGTCACATATACTCACACATGTCTGTTCACCCTGGCTCTGCTGCTTATCTGATGTGGCATTCTGGAGCCCTTGATGTCACTCTACTTCATGGGCACTGTGGTTTTCCTTGACACTGACACTGGCCCAAATCTAGTCTTCCTGGTACAACTCTCACTAGACTCAGCTCTCCTTCATGTTGCTCCACCAGGCAGAGCAACCAGGCTGATACCAGACTGATACCCATGGTTGATCCCTCAAGTGTCCTTGCTCATATCTTGGGCCTCCAGGCCGCCACAGCTCCAAGATGCCGGTGGCAGATTGCTAAAGTCTCAAAGTTTTTCCCATTCAGTGAAACAATTGTTCTATTTTAATTTCACTAAGATACTCTCATTCTTTTAAAAAGTTAGACAAGGGATAGGTTCAATCAAAAGCTGCCCTTCTCCATTTAAAATTACTACTCTCCTTAATCTCCCTAAATGACTAATAGTTTATCACTAAGACAAATTCATTTTCTTCCACTATCCCTATTCCCATTAACCTGCATGGCTTAATCAAGTTATTTAACTTCTCCTGACTTTAAAGTGTTCATTTGTAAAATGGGAGTAATGGTTACTTACATACTGAAAGACAATATATATAACAACAACTCTTGAGTTTAACTCTTGAGTTTTCTTAGAACTCTAGGCTAGCGTTTCTCATTATTGCCACCTAACTGTATGATTTTAAGTTATTATTATAATACCATATCAAATACATGCTCTCTCTTACATGCACCCTCTCACACAAACACACACACACACACACACACACACACACACACACACACACACACACAGAGGCAATATCCTCCTCTACTCCTTGACTGATGCTGTCATCCTTCGAAGGATATTTCAGCTATATACCTGAAATGGATCCACAAATATAATTGCTGACATCGATTTGTTCCCCCCCAAAAGCCTATTATAATGGTGCAAGTGTGTAGCACTCAATAAAGGATGTGACAATTGCGGATATAAATTCAAACTCTGGCATGCCAGTGTTACAGCATCCTCATATTTAGACTTCAAACAAGACTTCCCTGTTGTACAAAGCAAAGGAACAGGAAAACATAGACCACTCAGCATGACTGCACTGGCTCCAGCAGGTCAGAAGGCTGCTTCTTCAGAGGATGAAAATACTCATGCTTCCTGTGTTTCAGGAAGAACCTGGGTCCATCTTGGCAACATAAAGCTCCTTGGTGCTTAAAAACAAGTATGCCTCATATCCACATCATCAGTTCTGAAATTGGGAGTGGGGGTTAAAAGCCTTGGATTCCACTGAGAGAAGGAGACATTAAGAGAATTAAACCATAAACTATGAAAACATTAAATAGTTAGGGAGCAGGAATTAGGATGAGCTTTTCATTTACTCATCCTGGATCATTTACTTATGCTTGTTTTGGGATCTTTTTGCTCTGGAATCATGGAGGATAAGAAAGGCTTGATCTAACCTTGAACTCAGGGTAAAAATATTGGTTTTGCAGAATGACTGCATATGTGAAATTTATTGTGAAGCAAACCATCAACACACAACTATTCCATATAAAGCACAAAGGACATAAAGAAAATAAAAAGGGGGATAGGATAGGGTGGGATGGTCATTAGTTACTTATTTAGAACATTCTTATTGTGAACAATTCCAATATACAAAAGGAAAAACAATATATAATGAATCATCACGCTCCATGTTCCCACAGCTTCAACAATTACCAGCCTGGGGGCACCTGGTGGCTCAGTCGGTTAAGTGTCCAACTCTTGATTTTGTCTCAGGTCATGATCTCACAGTTCCTGAGACTGAGCCTCACATCAGGCTCCATGCCAACAACGCGGAGCCTGTTTGGGATTCTTTCACTCCCTCTCTCTCTCCCCCTCCCCTGATCATTTTCTCTCAAAATAAATAAATAAAGACTAAAAAAATTTACTAGCCTGGTATGAACATTTCTAGAGTTATAGATACTTAGGCTACAAAAAGCTCAGCCAAGCCTGACAGCAGTGCATTTGGCATTTTTTGGCACATGATTCTCTTTTTTTTCTTCTCCTGCCATTTGTAGCCACTATAAATCCACCAAAGGGAAAAGTAGGCCAAAGCTATGTGGGTGTGTGGGTGTTTTCCCATGCATTCTGTTTGTTTTTATTCATATAGTCCAGTCCCCAGGGAAATTTTTTTTTAAATTTAGTTTCACTCTTGAAGATCCAAAGAACTCAGCATTTTACAAGCTCTGGGTCGTTAATCCTTATAGCTACTTACCTATGACGTCAGTAAGTGGGAAGTGTTATTATCCCCATTTCACAGATGAAGAAACTGAGGACTTTTATGAGTATATGTCTCATCCGGAGCCAAACTGTGCTGGCAAGAGAATCAAGGACTTCCAATAAAGCTCATTTATTTAGCCTTTAGATGAGCACTGTCCAACAGAAATATAGTATGAGTGACATGTGATTTAAAAATTTCCAGTAGCCATATTACAAAAAAGTAGTAACAGGTGAAATTATCTTTAATATTATTCTTTATTTAGCCTATATCCAAAATATTATTATTCTAACAGTATTTTAAAAACTATTAATGAGATAGTTTAAATTCTTGTATTTATACTAAATCTTCAAAATAAATGTGTATTGGACATTTAAAGCACATCTCAGTTTGGATTCACCACATCTCAAGTGCTCAATAGTCATAGGTGCCTACTAGCTCTCATAATGGGCAACAGAACTCTACACCATAAGCTCTTCTCTCACTGGGCCATGCTTCCTCCCACTAGACAGCTTAATCAAGATAGGCCCTGTCTTTTGTTGACTGTTTAGGATGCCTTCAATTTTGTTTGAATATCACTTTGGTTTGGGTTAATTTAACCAAATTATACACATGAATTAAAGCCCTTAGAAAGTAATATGAAATCCAACTCTAGGAGCAAAATGGGGGGAAGTCTCACAAATTTAGAATATTTAGGATATAATGTATATTATAATTCCAGTTCCTATAGTTTAGAGGGTTTAATAGAATTAGGAGTAGAATAGAATTAGGAATGTGCTTGTGGCAGGCAAGCAAATCAATTGCTTGTTATAAGGGCTGTGAAGCTATGATTTTTGGCATCAGTTAACAGGCAAATATTTAAAACATCTTTTTCTGTTGAAAACTCCAATAAATTCCACAAATTACAATAGCGATATAGTTACTAAATAATACGATTTTAGGGGAAAAAATAACCCGTTTAGCTCACTCCTTAATGGTATTCACATAGGGAGAGCTTTGCCGCTTCTAGTTAGCAAGTACTTGCATTCCCCATGGTAGGGGGTTGCCCTTTGAACACTGACCTTTATACACCGCACAAAACCACAAGCAGATTCATCTGAATCTCTTCCTTCTTTCACTGGCAGTCCCTGAATTTGGTGGTGACATTAAACAAAACATCTGACATCTCAAAGTATTTCACAAAGTCAAAAATCCATGGCAACCTAAGGAGAAGTTAGCATCTGGATTAGAGGGAGACAAAGCAACATTTCCACAGGCAAAAAAACGTAACTATAGCCATTATTCCACAAGTGTTGCCACTATGATGAAGGAAAGCCTGAAGTGAAACAAATCCAGTTTGCAATCATCAAAATACATGACTTACTAGCACGTGACTCTAGGGTTAAGGAAACCATTACACAAGAAATTAAAGGTTTATAAGGTAATGAATGCCAATAGCAGGTTTAAAACTATTTGTGATGGCTAACAGTAACCATCGAAGTATCTCAATACTAGGGTATACATTAAATCTTAAGTTATTTCAGAGAATTTTTTTGAGGTAGATGGTTTAGAAGAGTTTCCCCTATAAATGTTCTATACTGAAAGCCAATAAAGGAATTTCACTCTATTTTTATGTCTGTCTATTCATCCATCCCTCTATGTACATATATACCTATGTATGTTCATTCCTAAATAAATAAATCATAAAACTATAGTATAATGCAGATTAACAGATTATGAAAATGTTAACATATATAAATAATACTGAAAAAAAGTCCACCCCATTTGCTGAATAAAGACCTATTCAATAGATAGAAAGAATGTAGTAGGTAATAGGTAATTATTCCTCATTAATAATAATAATAATAATAATAATGATAAAGGAAATCCTGCTATTTGCAACATAGGTGAACTTTGAGGGCATTATGCTAAGTGAAATAAGTCCAATAAGGAAAGACAAATACTGCATGATCTCACTTCTATGTGGAACCTCAAAAACCTAAGATGATAGAAAGAGAGAGTAGATGGTGGTTGCCATGGGGTGGGGGAAATGTGTAGATGTTGGTCAGAAGGCATAAACTTCAGTTTGAAGATGAATAAGTTGCAAGGCTCTAATATACAGCAGGGTGACTATAGTTAACAACACTATATTGTATCCTTGAAAGTTGCTACAAGAGTATAGATACTAAATGTTATCAACACCACAACAAAAATGAATAGTAATTAGGTGTTAACTAACCTTATTATGGTAACCATTTAGCAATAAATATATCCATGTTTCAAATCATCACATTGTACACCTTCAACTTACACAATGTTATATGTCAATTTATCTTAATATAGCTGGGGGTGAAGGAGATCCATTCAAGAGACAAATTTTCAAAACAGCTTTATCTTAGTCAAGGCTATTTTAAAATTCTTCAAAAACTATAAAATATCTCCAAAATTCACATCCATTTGAAATATCTAGTAATGAATTATATAACTATACTTACTTGAAAATTTCAATAAAGGCTAATCAATCAAGGAGTTTGACTTTTTGCTTTTGGATTCAGAGTGATTATCATTGCTTTAGCACTGATTCCCTAGACTTCTCCCACAAACCTTTTACCTGGTTAAAGACTCTCCTTTTCCAAACAAATTCATTTGACTTTACAAGAATTCTTGCATTAAGTGAAAAAATGGGCACCCACAAGAAACATGTAACATGCATTTATTCACACATATTAGAGGAACCTGGATATATCACCAAGCCAAGTGGTAAAGCCAATGGAAATCTCAACTCTCCTAGTAGGAAGTCAGCCAATGAGACAGGAATAAATGATTCTCCCTTATATACTTCTTGCTTTATTTCCAGAGGATCAGATCATCAAATCTCTAGAATTGCTCCTTTGAGAATTTCCCTGACTCCCATTTGGACAAACTCTGGCCTCTCAGAAACTGTCTTAAAAGTCACCCTGATAAATAAATAGCTAAATGATTAAAAATTGTTCCGTTCTAGATGAGCACACTAGAAATAGTAGTAAATTACCAACCACATCATCGGATTATTTAATGTTCTTTCACATTTGTGCCTTGTGAAAGAAGAGAAAGGAAAGGAGAAGGGAAGGGAAGGGAAGACAAGGGAAGACAAGGGAAGGGAAGGGAAGGGAAGGGAAGGGAAGGGAAGGGAAGGGAAGGGAAGGGAAGGGAAGGGAAAGGGAAAATGAAAAGGGAAAGGAAAAGGAGAAAGGATAGGAAAGGAAGCCTTTATTTCCTGTTTCTTGGATAATATACGTAATACTTATTTTGTATTTTATCATGCTAAAGCAACTCATCATGTTCTTTGAGCACATGTATTACTATAAAGCCGGGCAAGTTTTAAAGCATCACACATTTATTAGGTATATGAAGTGTGACAATGGTGAATAAAAAATCCCTGAATCCTAAAGAAATTTTTGACCAAGAAAATATTTGCTTTCATATGAGCTTCCTTTTCTACCACAGACATTTCATAATCTGAAGATGGAAAATCAAGACGCCATTTGTTGAGGTTGGATATCAAACACACAGGCTCTGCAGCCCTTAGGCAGTTTACTTGGTGGCCCCACATCACATCTGGGTTGCAAATCTCCCTCCAGCATAGCCCTTATATTCAGGCCACCAGGTTTACACAAAGAGACCGCCCAGCTGCTAGCTGGTAAAAGGCTCCCAGGGTCTCATGTAGTCCCTGAGAGCTGCGTAATTCAGTGCAGAAGCCGTCCGTGCAATTACATGTCCCTGTAGATTACAGGGTAATTACATCAAGGAGATGAAAAATAATTGCTTGTAACTTGCACTGTGGCTGAGAAGGCATAAATAATCACATGTGCACTATGTAATGATGTGTGATCATTTTGCCACTACTGTGTCACAGCTACCACATATTTAGAAGACCAAGTGACTAAAGATGAGAAAAAGCACTGGAGGTTATTCGTAAACTGAAATGTAAAGAACTGAAGACCTGACAGCTACACCTTGCCTTTCCAGAGGATTGCCCCAGGAAAAATTTTCTAAGACCCCCAACCTGCATTCACAATGGGAGTAAAAAGTGAGTAGTGTATTAAGTGTTGCTTGATTTGCACATTTCAGTTTGACTTGTGCCATCTGGCCCCTATTTCCCAGGCTCCAACATTTGATATCTAGAAAGGTATAAATAAAACTATGCAAGTTGTTAAAAATTCTACCTATTGCAGAATTGGTATTTGAGAGATTGAGTCATCTTACATGTTTAATTCATAACATCCTAGATATTATTTACTAAGATTAAGTCCTAATTCTCTTTAGTAAACAATTCCTCAGTCTCATTCATTGTTTTAAATCAAGAAAAGAAACATTCTAACCCCAAACAACATAAAGTTTTAAGTAGCTTTGCTGTATAATTTATGCCTGGTTCATTAACAACTATAAATTACTTAATGTATTTAGGAATAAAGTGAAAAAATATGTATGTCTTTGCATGACTCCTTCCAGAGTAGTGTTGTTTGATCTCTTTGCTTAATCAGATCTTGTTTCAATAATTGATGAAGCCTGGGAATAACTCAAGTATTAAATTAGATGCTTTAAAATCCCATATTGAAGTCCATTTTGATAAGATATTACATTTATTCTATAAAATAATGATCTTTCCATTGGAGAATACAACATCCTGCTCACTTTAGAAGTGGTAATAAAAATTCCTGCAAGAAACTCAAGCTTAATCTCTTTCTAATGGGGACTGGCATAGAAAACCAATGTTAGTAAGCAAGGTAGCTTGAATTAAGAAGAAAACATTCTTAAAATTAATTTCAAAACTACACAGATGGGAAGAAATAAGAGTTACCATCTAAACAAAATCTAAACATTTGAATGTATTCTTCATTGTAGGCACTTACAATCCCTTTTGCACCACCAGTCTTTTGGCAATCTGGTGAAATCAATGGTCTCCCCTAAAAATAATGTCTTTAAAAGTATTAGATAAAATAGGAATACAAAGGAAATGAATTATATGAATGTAATTAAAAAAAATATTTGTGATGTAGTAAAACACAGTTTTTTTTTTGTTAATGAATATGTGACTGTTAAATGGGTCTATTAGCTGCTGTATTTTCAAAGGAGTGAAGAACATAATATGAGGTTCTCAAATCTTATTAATAACTCTCATGCAATATGACAATAATCCATATCCTAGTATTGTGGTTTGTTGTTCACATTCATAACTGAAATGCTCAATTTTGAATAGAACTTACAAAGAATAAGATGTAATTTCCCCCTTGCAATATACAGATCCCTTGAGCCCTATTCACAGACCCTTTTGGAGGGTGAGGGTTGCTTTGGTTGCTACATTAAAGGTCCCTGATTTTATACCAGTTTCTAAGAAATATTAAAAACATAACTGTTCAATGTTGTCATTTTATTCTTACCATCCCTGAGATTAAAAGAAATGGCATAATGGGTTATTTGTTTGTTTTACAAAGAAACTGGGATTAGAAAAACATTTAATGAATTATCAATTTATAAAACTCTTCTGTTATTCAAGATAAGGGCATATCTGGTGTATGAAGCCTACTTTTCACAAGTATAAATTGTGTAAATATGGGGTGATAAAACAGTACAGGGAACAAATTCATTTCCTCAACCCTTCATTACTTTATCTACAAAATAAAGTAAGTGGTCTAGATGATCCTCATCTGATATGCTAATACTAAATCTGTGCTGATCTGAAATTGAGACTGTGATGGAACTATTTGCCCATTGCTATCTTCCCCACACCATCAGGCTGCTTATTTAACCACCTTAGTGTTCCCTTCAATTCCAGTACAGCTTGGCATTATAAAATCATTATAGATATTCCTGTTCTCATTTCCATTATTGCAAGTATGTGGCTGCAATGCCAACATTTGAACTTCCCCAACTCCCTAAAAGATATTAAATGCTCATATAGCCAAGCCATGTTAGTAGGGGAGGGAAAATTCCTATTCCCATATATAAATACCCCCTCCCATGGGATATTTCTCCTGAAACTTCTAAGTGCCTATCTCTTGATGATTATGCCATTATTATTTATTGAGCTGTGAAAAGTGGTTCTCAGTACACATAGCAGAAAGGAACAAGCTTGCAATTTTAATAAGGCCCATAAGATAATTAAGACATACAATCTCTTCTCTAATGCCAGGCCAGGAAGACTTTTCAATCTGTAATATGAATGACTAAATGCTTTCATGTTTGAATTTATACATGGCTATAAAATGTATTTTGACTTTTTTTTAGTCTGCCCTTTCATTTGTCTTAATTTCCCCCAGGCAAAAATGAAACATCCCACATCTTGTTCCACTAAAAGTGGGGATGTTCAATTGGGCTGCAACTCCATCTATTTCTTTCTTTCAAATGTATCCTGAACATTGTGTTCTTGGTCACTCATCTGCTCATGAAAAAAATAACACCAAACTACATCTTAGAATAGCTCCATATATTTGTGCAGTCCTTCCTCCAAATAAGGTAGGTCCATGCTTCTGTGAAGTAAGCAAGAGTGAGAATGACTAATTTCATTTTATAGATTCAATCTTGTAGTCAACATATTTCTGGAGTTCCTACAGTGGTGGATTCATTGAGGTACATAAAATATGGACACCCTTCCCTCAAGGAAGATGCATCTAGTATGGAGCATAACACACAAATATGAATGCAATGCAAGGACCTCTGTTAATTACCTCCTGTTAAAAGTCAAGAATTGATATTAAGGAAGTGCTTAAGGAAGGCAGGGGAAAAGGAGACAGTTTTAGTGTTGAGGGATCAGAGAAACTCCCTGGAGGTAATTAAACTTGAAAAAGGCTTTGAAAACAAGGAGAACTTCATCAGGCAGAGTCTGACATGAACAAGATTAAATGGGGGTGAGGGGGAAGGGATGTCTGTGACTGACACAGAAAACCCATTTGAGATCCTTGAACCAATGATTTCTGTTAATATACTCCTAGTGGGCCATTTCCCTGTACATAGAATCAAGATGACTACAGAATAATCCAAGATATAGATACCATTTAGAAGCTGCATTAGCAACTAATTTAAATTATGGTCCATAGGAAAATCTGAACTGTTGAAGTATTAGAGTGGAAAAAAGAATAGGTAGTACAAGACGTGAAAAAGCAAAGTTATTCAAGAGCATTATCATACAGTAACTACCTCAGAAAATGTAAAATAAGATTCTGAAAAACTAGTGATAGGTCCAAGTAAAACTATCTAGTGTTAATCATAATCAATATATAAATTTATGCTCCTAACCATGGAGATACTTTGTACCAAGATAGATGGCCTCAGTGATATCACAGTGGGCATGCTCCATGAAGAAGATAGGTTTTAATTTTAGTCTTCAGAGATGTTGGGTGGCAGGGAGTGTAATTCTCCCAATGGGGAAAAAAAAGACAAGCAATAACTGGATGACAAAAAGCAGGAAAGTAATGGTCCAAATATGAAATCAAATTTTTTCATGAGATACCATAGTTTGGAGCACCCAAGGTAGCATAAGAAGTGGGACTGTATTACCTCTTGGCACTATAAACATTCTTCAAATAGCAATTCCAAATACGTTTAAGACCTTGTACTAGTAGAAAAGAACTGTAATTATAACTCATTACTTGGCTCTACAATGAACAAGAATTACATTATAATCATGTGTTATTAGATTTCTCCTGTGAGACTCGACTTACATAAAAAGCAGAGAAGACTTGATTGTGGTTACAGAACATAAATGTTATCAAACTTAACAACTATTTCTCAGGAGATAAGAAGTAGAAGTGATGGTAAGAGGAGGCAGAAAGGGTGAGTACAAAAAATAGCATTTCTTACATGGAGAGAATGAAAGAAATTCATGGTGATGGAAGAAGAAAAAGATTTAAGTATATAAATTAAAAATACATGAAGTTATTCAATGGAATTAAATAAGGATTAAATATCAATCAAAATAAAAAAGAATTGGGACAGAGAGAGTTGGAGAAATATAAAGGAGCCATATACTCATTTTTCATATAAAAACATAGATAAACTAAATAATTTAGGAATTTGTGGTGGGACTACATTATTTAAAATTATGAACATAACCAGGAACACTTGAACAGAAATATTAAAAGAGATTTCCTCTGGAGAATAAAATAAGGAGAGGAGTTAATTTGAAGAGTGGAAGCAGTTTCTTTTCATAATGAAGCCTATTCTATTTGCTTGTTATATGTAATTTGACAAAATTAATTATAAATTAATATAAATGACATTTAAAAATTACAAAATGGAGAAGGGTGAAGAAAGGGAACTCCAAAAAGAGCAAAATATCTATTCAGCTTTCAAAGCACAGAGGATCATTTGGGAAGGGAGTAGAAGAAATAAGTAAAAGAAGGCTGGATAATTTTCTGCCAATGCAATGACCTTTTCTGCTGAGGGAAAAAATCAAAGTGAAGCCAAGGAGCGAGGTGGTGGAAGGGAGAAGTATAATGGGAATAATCGGAGTATGAGTAGACAGAAAGCACTTAAAACTGCAAAGTTTGTAGGTCTAAATGATTTGGTCTAAGACAGAAATCTGTTTCTGATAATAGTGCATGAACAAAAAACTCAAACTATGATGCTTGAAGGGGTCTTGAACACTGGTAGACTACTGCACAGATCTCCTAAAAAGTATCCTCTTCTTTAAAGCCTTCAGCACATATTACCTTTTAAATAGAATAAAAGACTTTCCAAATCAGGAATTTCTTCCCAATTTTTAAATCACGCCCTACTGAAACCTAAGCAGACAGGAAAATCTCTTCCCAGAAGTGGATTTGCTGGGTTAAGGAGAAGAGACATTTGTAATTTTGACAGCTATTGCTAAATGTCTGTCTATAGGGACTGTATCAATTTACCATTCCTTTTGCAAAGTAGAGAAACAAGCTTGTTTGTCAGTTTTATCAATATAGATTTTTATTTTTTGGAAACTATTCATTTCAATATTGTAACTGAGAAATATTCAAAGCATCCTGAATGTCCACTAATAGGGAAATGGTAAAAAACATACCATACAATGGAATAATATGTCACTATAAAAAATAATGAGAAGATTTTATTTCCATTGAGATAGAATGATTCTTAAGATACAGTTAATGAAAAATCAAATTTCAGAAAATATGCACACTATTCTATGTACTGTGTAAACAGGGGAAGGGATATTAAGGATCTCCATGCATATCTATCAGTATATGCCTATATATTCTGGAAAGATGTACAAAAACTAAAAGCAGTGGTTACCCATGGAAAGGTGGAGGGTGAGAGGTAAGAAGAAGGGCGCAAGAGGGAGTGAGACTGTATATCTTTAATTAAAAAAATTTTTGAATATGGGACACCTGGGTGGCTCAGTCGGTTAAGCGACTAATTTCAGCTCAGGTCATGATCTCACAGTTTGTGGCTTTGAGCCCCGCCTTGGGCTCTGTGCTGACACTCTGAGCCTGGAGCCTGCTTTGGATTCTGTGTCTCCCTCTCTCTCTCTGCCCCTCCCCAACTTGTACTCTGTCTCTCTGTCTCTCTCTCTCTCTCTCAAAACATTAAAAAAATTTTTGAATCTCATAAATGCATTACTGTTTATAAAAAAAACATAGAAAATACAAAAGATCAATTATCAGTTTTATTAAGCTACATACACTTTATATGGTAAGTTATACAGTGTTTCTGTTCATGAAATATTCAAATTTTCAGTTTGTTTTTTTCTAAACAAGGACTTTGTTATACCTAATAAGAATGGGATCCATGGGGCGCCTGGGTGGCTCAGTGGGTTAAGCAGCCAACTTCAGCTCAGGTCATGATCTCGCGGTCTGTGAGTTTGAGCCCCGCATCAGGCTCTGTGCTGACAGCTCAGAGCCTGGAGCCTGTTTTGGATTCTGTGTCTCCCTCTCTCTGATCCTCCCCCGTTCATGCTCTGTCTCTGTCTCAAAAATAAATAAACGTTAAAAAAGAAAAAAAGAATGGTATCCAAAATGACTTGGTATATAGATCTTTCAACAAAGACAAGCTTTCAAATGTCAAATACTATGAGTGAGTATATATGGTTATAAGTTCAGATCTTTAAAAGTCATTAATTTTAATAAACACAATATAATTCATCATGTATATTAATAGCTCTAAAAATGGAAAAACACTAAAAATTTACCAAAGTCCAAAATATATTCTGATAAACATACACAACAAAATTGCAACAGATGGACACTTTCCTAGGCTAATAAGGCATTTTATCACAGTCCAGAAGATAACATCATACTTGCAATACAGGAAATCACTAAAGACACTCTCAGAAACGTCAGGGAAAATATGATGATGTCTATTATCACCACAAATGTTTAACATTCTACTGGAGGTAGTACCAATATAATTATATGAGAGAAAACTGAACAGCATAAAATTGAAAACAAAAATCATCACACTTTTCAGATAACTTGACCAACTAAATAACATCTGAAATTTAAAGATTCAACTAAAAAGGTAATTCAACAAGGTAGTGTCATTTTATGGAAATTAATACTTTCTTTTTTTAATTGTTTAATGTTTATTCATTTTTGAGAGATAGACAGTGTGAGGGGGGAGGGGCAGAGAGAGAGACACACATACACATACACACAGAATCCCAAGCAGGCTCCAGGCTCTAGGCTCTGAGCTGTCAGCACAGAGCCCGACGCGGGGATCGAACCCATGAACTGTGAGACCATGACCTGAGCTGAGGTCGGACACCCAACCGACTGAGCCACTCAGGCATTCCTGGAAATTAATACATTCATACTCACAAATAGCAACCATTTAAGAAATCTGATGGAAAGATCCTATGGATACCAGTAACAGAATAGGTAAGCTAGCTAGGAAAAAATACTTAATAAATTAGCAAAATCTTTTATGAAGACTTGATTTCTATATACCCATTTGTACAATTCTTTAGGCTTTATCATTTATTTTATTTATGAATCAGAAGAAATCATATGCAGATGAAGATAGAAAACAAAAAGAAAACATAGATAAGAATTATTATATGGGCACTGATATTAATAGGATGAAAAATTCATCTTGATTGAATGCCCTTATTTAAGACAGCAAGAAATAATTAAAAACCAGTAGGGAGAATCATGAAAAATTCCTGAAATTTAAATGGCAGAACTGCAAATTAGAAAGAAATAATTTTCCTTATCTATGAAGCTTCAAGGTGTTTGGTGAACTTTGCCATCTCTCTTTTTTTAAATTTTTAAAATTTGTTTTTAATTAATTTATTTTTAATTTTAGAGAAAGAGAGAGTGCATGCATATGCAGGGCAGGGGAGGGGCAGAGGGAGAGAGAATCATAAGCAGGATCCACTCAGTGCAGAGCCCAACCCAGGGCTGGATCCCACGACATTAGGATCGTGACTCGAGCAGAAATCAAGAGTAGAATGCTCAACCGACTGAGCCACCCAGGCTCCCCTGAACTTTGTCATCTCTGTCTTGTCTTGTCAACATCCTAAGGGTTTGTTAACTGAGACTAAATTGATAGACAACACTATTACTAACTACTGTCATCTATGAAGCCATTGTTAGTACCATGCCCTAGGTTCCTAAAGATTTTACGTATTTTTCTTCACAAAATACTTACAATACTCAACATAAATACCAAGAAACCATTATTTTCATTTTGTAGAAATGGCACATGAGGTTCAGAAAGACAAATCTCTTGACCAAGTTGTATACATGATACAAGGAAGAGTCTGATTTCCAATCTGGGACCAGCCTCAAACAGCACACCTATCTTCTTTCCACTTTAGCATACTAAATTGTTTTCAATTTTAGTCAGCTTCCAATCACTCCTTCACACATTCATTTTTTTTAAACCAGAAGCTCAAAACTATAGTAAGCAGATTTAAGATCCCTCCCATTGCCTTCCAGGCAATTGTGTTACCCAGAAGTGTAAGAGGAAAAAAAAAAAAAAAAAAAAAAAAAGGCCTAGAAACTCTACAATCCTGATAATAATTACCCTGTGATAACATTTCCTCCATTTTCCAAAAGTAACAACAAAAACATAGAAAATTACACACTGACCACTTTAATCAATTAAAAAAATAAATTAGAACCCTTCAGCATATGCTAGATCCATAAGCTAGTTACATCTCTGTTGACAGTCTCTTTTTTTTCTATAATTATTTATTCTTAGGGCAATGCTGTTTATATTGGAAGTATTACTGTTTATTTTAAATATAACAAGTGACCTAAAAATCACTATGTTTTCCCCCTTATGAAAGACAGAATCCCCATCATATCCATAGCATATCTTTTTTTCTTAAACTCAAGATTTTCATTTTTAATTGTTTTTTTAATATAATTTATTGTCAGATTGGTTTCCATACAACAACCAGGGCTCATCCCAACAAGTGCCCTCCTCCATGCCCATCACCTACTTTCCCCTCTCCCCCACTCCCCATCATATCTTAAACCAAAAGGAGCACTTTGGATTGGAGCCAAAAGCACCTTCACAAGAAAAACTCTTTGATCAACTAGGAAATGATTATTTGTGCTTTTATATTTTTCTTGTATCAAATATCTTAGATGGAGCTGAACTCTGTTAAGCATTTACAGACTATGTTTATAGGTAGTACATTTAATATGCAATAATATTTGATTTGTTTTTTATTCTCCTCAGCCCCTTTAACCTCTAGACTGTAATGACTTCCATATGGCTAGCCAAGTCTATTTTTAGATTGTTAATTATTCATCCCTATTTTTAGACCTCATCTTTCTTTTGGTTGATGATTATTATAAGACCTAAAGTGCCTTCTCAAATTTTAACTATTTTGTTTTTCTGCCAGATTAGAGGCCAATTCTGTCACAGAATACTAGTTTCCCTCCCCAATACGAACTTCTTCCACTTTCATTTTTCTCCCAACAAACCAGTCAGGACAATATGATTCAATATATTTGTCAAAGAGTGTTATGTTATTTAATATTTTAGATAAATACCAAACAAGATACACATTTTCAAAGGGTTTTTGGCTGTGTGGCTACCACTAAGTTGGAGAAGAGTAAAATTGCCTATTATAACTGTGAAATTTGGGTTGAAAATCAAGTTTTGCACATGTAAAACAACCTATTTAGGATTCTCATTTCTTGCCCTAAAGATATTCTTCTTATTTTAGAATACAAATGTGCAGCAAGATTTTCATTTGAGATCAATACGGTGCTCCAATTTCTGGGGTGCCTGGGTGGCTCGGTTGGTTAAATGTCCGACTTCGGCTCAGGTCATGATCTCACGGTTCATGGGTTCGAGTCCTGCATTGGGCTCTGTGCTGACAGCTCAGAGTCTGGAGCCTGCTTCAGATTCTGTCTCCCTCTCTCTGTGCCCCTTCCCCACTCGCGTTCTGTCTCCCTCTGTCTCAAAAATAAATAAACATTAAAAATTTTTTTTGAACAAGGTGCTCCAATTTCAGGCTTTAGAGACTGTGGCTCTTGTCTTTGAAAATTCCCAAGTATAATAACATCTCAAATTGGTGAGCTTTAATCTGTTCTTCATTACATGAAATTGTCAGGTTGTTTTCCTTCCCTTTCCTGATGCCTGTATGAGTTTATGCATGTGTATTTAAAGAACAACAGAGATTAAAAAAAAAACTTAGGATTTATGCAAATAGCTAAGGATGAAATCCAGAATATCTTCTTTCAAGTACCTAGTACCTATTGTAAATTAAAAGTCACATACACACACAGTCACCAAAATTTTGTTCTACGATTCATGCTGTATCCTAATTGAGTAATTTTTAGAAATTAGTCTATATACAAAGAAGAATACAGCAAAGAATGGGCTTTGCTCTAAACACACCCTATGTTACATTGCAACCTTAAATATGTCTTGTCAAAGTGATTCCAATTGTCTATCTAGAGTGCCATTTGCTCTGTTTGCCGGGGGCTGGAAGAGTAGGGGTAAGCACTGGGAACACCTGTGTAAGTGGGGAATTAGGCACCACTGTGGTTAATAAAACACTTGTGTTGACTGTTTTTGTCACTGTATTTGAGGTTTTTACCTAAATACCATATCCCTTGAAATGTGAAGGTAATTCACCAGACTCCTCAACAAGAATGAAATGTGTGACAAGGTTTCAAAAATTCTAAAAGAACTCACAAATAGGAGGAATTACTTTCAGACCCTTTATAACTATAAAATTCAAAATTTCAGTACACTGACAAAGGATATTTAGACATAAGAACATTAACATGGTCAAGATTTGAAGCAAGAATGTTTGCTTCTGCAATTGGCTAATTCATCCTTGGCTTTTTAGAGAAATAGGTCTCATTGGAAGAAAACAATCATGTGTCTATGTCCTTTTAATAAGATATTCATCCCATAGGAAGATACCTCTTTAAGAAAAGTATTTTGTGGTCACATGATCTTATGTGCCTTATATGGCATACTTCAGATGGTGTAGACTACAATATAAATCTTAAATGTTTCTTTTAAAAACATTCCCTATGTAAATCTTCATACAAAAGAGCATATTACACACACAACACAATCACAAGTTATATGTCACCTGGCAAAACCATCTTTCCAGGACCGATCTGAATTAAAAACTTGATAAGGCAATAATCTAAAAAAATGAAGGAAAGCAGAAGAGGAGTTGAGAAATCTTAGTTGTTTGACATTGATATGGGAAAAACAGTCTTCATTTTATAAATTTAAGATTTTCAGTGTGAAATGTTTTAGAGTAAAATATTTATTACCATATCTTACTAAAAATGAAAATTTAAATCTTCTCCTTGACAAAATCCCTAGAAAATGATACAGATACCAACAATGAAAGTTTAGTATTGTATTCCTATCCTATCTTTTTCATTTAAAAAATAATAAATATGACAAGCAGTGGGTTTAGATCTAAATCTAATTTGCAAGAACAAAATATATAAACATGACTCTAAACTTTCTTAGATTTTAGCTTCTCTATCTATACCACAAAGATAACCACCATGGGCTAATCAGCTTCACTGTCACTTATATATTTTCTGTCAGTGTCTCACTGTGTAAAATCCCTAGTTAGAGGAATATTAATTTATGTATCCACTCATTTAGAAAACATTTAGTAATATTCAATAATCCAATAATCAGCACAAGTGTTTCCTTCAGCCTAGCAGGAACCACTGGATGAATTCAGGCAAATTCAGAAAAAGATTAGGGGAGCTTTTGGAGCAATATACTACTTCTATTAAGGAACAGAAGAATACTATATAATCTATGCAAATAATTCTATCAGCAACCATTACTTGAGCAGCTTCTATGTCCTTGATATTTTATCAAAACCTCTAATGCTCACAATAATCCTATAGGTATATATTATTATTATTTCCTTTTTACCATAATAACACTAATGTGTAGGGCCTATCCAGAATAGGACAATGACAAGATTTGAACTTAGGACCATCTGTCCTCAAGTCTGTGTCTTTTCTATTACACAACACTATTTCTGTAAAAGTATATGTGCTACATTTTACTGGTCACGTGCTTTATATTACTTTACTAGGTGCTTTCATTATTTTATTGCATTTAATCCTTCCAACAACCCTGAGTTATGAACAATATCATCATGCCCATATTTGTTATAGGTGATGAAACAGAAGCTATGGCCCAAGGTCACAAAGGAAGAAGAGAAGGATTTGAACATAGGTATCTGACTATGAAATTAGCTGTTATATTACTGCCTTTCCAACAATGGACATAAAACTAACGTATCAACATGATGATAACGCCAATATGAGGTTGGAAATGTGACTTTGGGGTGCTAAATGATCTTATAAGAAACCCTTTTCCTGTCTCCAAGAAGGACACGGTAGCATCTACTGTTTGACATAGCAAATCCAAATGCACCTATCTAGTATGCAAGATTTGCCACCATGCCACACGTCACCCCCACTCCTATCAGCTTCATTTCCCAAGAATTTCCAAAGATCCAGTCTATGCAAGATGCAAGATGATTGAACAGTGTCCTGGGGCAAAACATTTCATAGACACAATTTGGAAAAAGCTCAGTTCTACAAACTTGTGGGGTGTTTTTTGGGGGTGGGGGTGTTATTTTTTATAGACAGCAGTATTTCTGAAGGGATCTTTAATACACTGTATGGTATGAACCTCTGACTTCTAGAAGCAATATGAAAATTTCTCAATTCGATCCCCAAATTTTATGTGAGGATAGGAAATTTAAGTGATAGGAACACCTATGGAACCTTCACAGAATGTTAATTTCTGCAGGTAAAAGCTGCTCTCTGTGTCCACAGTTACCTATTCATGCTCCAGAACCCCCAAGTTCTCCCTCTCTCTTCCCATTCTCTATTCGTGGAATGCTTTTCTCTTTTCTTTCACCCCAGGCCTTTCAGCCCTTGCTAAATCTCACTCAAAAGATCTCTTAGAGAACACCTTCTCTGATGTATATATCTCCAGGCTTCCTATTTGATTCCCACAGCACTCAGATTTTTTATGTAAAAGGTTGTGTCCTGTAACTAACACAGGCATAAACATCTTTAATCAAAGAAATTCTATATGAATTTAAGAAACATCATTTGGCTATTTAAAAAAACAATTTGCTATGCTTCTCTGGTGACAGCTCCAGAGGGTAAACACTAGACTTCAGGTTCTTTCCTTGGAGTGGCATCTTGTCTTCCAATATTTTATCCTCAGCTCTGGCTGAGAGCTTGACACAAAAGAAGGGCTGACCATACCTGCTGCCACTTTAAAAAGCAAACTGTTTCTTAGGAGAGAGAGAACTATACCTAAATAACTATGATATGAGGCAACAAGTGATACCAGAAGAGAGATCTAGCTCTTGCTTTGTTTTACACTGTGTTGTGTTATTTTAGGTTAGGTTTCTCTAGAAAGCAGAGCCTGAGAGAAAATAGTTTATTTGGAGAAATGATACCAAGCTGAAGACTGGGAAGCTTCAATACACAGTGCACAGATCATCACTCAGACCACCTGGGCTCATCACCACTAGGAAATGTTGAAGAGCCCTGTAGAATGACCTTCATAATTACCTGCCTTAGGGGTGCATTAGCTCTTGTTTGCCATCAGCTAACGGTTGGCCATGACTTGTAACCCACTGGCACTTCCAGGCAATGCGTGTTTTGAGAAGCCTGAGGTTCTTGCCCCAGGGCAGAAAGAAATATGTGATGCAGCTATGGTGAATACCATCAAAGTAATCCTGCATAAAAGCAGATACTTCAGAAATGATCAAAGAACATGATGGATACGGGGTTTGAGAGAAGGCCCAAGAGATAGGTGGGTTTGTGTCTGGTCCACTCTCACTCAATGAAGTATGGCCCCTTTGCAAGGCCTGCCTCTGTAATGGTGAGGGCAGGAGGAAGAGTATTAACTAGAAATGTGGAGGTAGAAGATCTTCGGATGAAAGCCTCTAAGAAGGAGAAACATTATTTCAGAATAACGTTCAGCAAAGAATTTGCCAGATAAGTTGGCAGATGCAAATATTTGTGTATCATTGATTCTATGTTAGGTAACACCCAATATACTTTTACTAAAAAAGTACATGATCTCACAAGGACGTGCTATTTTATCACCAAGAAAGCAAATGCAGCCCTCATGGAGATTTGTATAAAATTACAGACATCAATTAATTTTTTCAAAAGAAGAAAATAAGTTAACCTGCCAAAGTACCTCTGCAGATGGAGAAATTATCATGAACTCTGTTACATAACACAGATTCTGGTGACTTTTATTAACAAAGAAAGAGCAAACACTCCTGTCTTAAGTTTAGATTCTCTCTAGATGTCACAAAATATCTGGTATGTAGTAAGAGTTCTGGAATGGCAATTTCTTGTACTTTGAATGGAATCAAGTGATAAATTGTCCCCCATCCATAGCTCCAAAAAGGAAAGACAGAAAAACATGAACTTTTTTCCATTTAAAGGCAAGAGAAAATGAGAGAGAAATACTCAAGGAGAGAAACATCAGAGAAACAGATCAGAGCTTGCAAGGACCCAAAAGTTAGAAAGAAAAGAAAACTTGCTGCTTATCCTTAATCACAAGTGACTTATTTAAATAGACAAAATGACAGGCTGACCTCCATCTATTTTAACTGCCAAATCCTATCAGCAGGGTGTGATTACCTCCCAAGACCACCTTCTGAGGGGGGGTTCTCAAGCCTGCCCTGAGAATCCCTGACATTCCTTCCTCCATCCAGAAATCCGGAATTCTTCTAAGGAAACATTTGTGGCCATTAAACCAATTGGAGTTGAACCCATGTCCTGGAGGTTGACAGGACAATTTATTAATGTGCTATATAACCAGGTCTGGATTTAAAAAAGATCTCACAGATTTTTGTTTAAGTTTTACAAGATACTAGTATCCTCAAGATCTATATCTGAAGGAAGAGAAATGGTTTCTGGCTTAGAATTTCCTGTTTTTAATTTAAAGAAACTCGTGTTTTATTTCAAATATAGAATTAGAAGAAATTAAGCCCCAGGAAAAGTTGACTAAAACTATGCCTCATGAGTTAAAAGGAGATCTAGAAACTAGTATGAAACAGCAGACATACTTTATGTAACTATCAAAAAGAGCTAAATGAAACTATTCTTTCCAAAAAAGCCACAATCTTATGTGCCAGGTTCATGGAACAGTTTTCCAGGTAAAATGAACCATAGTTCATGTTCATGCACATACATGCATGTATGTGTTTCTTATCTGGGAGAACAGAATTTACTGTAATGCCTCATAGTCCCAAAAATTAGAATCGAGAATGTAGATATAAATGTCTATGGAGAATTATGAAGTAAATAAACCTGCAGCTTATTGAATAGTCAGAATTTTGTTCTATGCATTCAGCTGCAGCACTTTCCAGTACAAAATCCAAACCAAGACAAATGATTTTATTTATTAATGCAAATTTTTAAAGACATATATCTTTTCATATCAATCTAAGAGGTGTTTTAATTATCAAGAAGCTTGCTCTGAAGATCAGAAATCATTTTCTGAATCATCTAAACATAGATGCTTAAACTCTTTCCTGTAAATGCAATTGTAGGATTCCCAGGCATTAATTGGATAATTGAAATCTCTTACATTGGTGATTCAGGCTACCTTTTATGTTTCCAGCTGTTCCCAAGAGCAAGAAAAAGCTCTTAGGCTATGATATAATGCCACTCTATTGCTTTAGTCTTGCCTAAAATATATTACCCATGGACCATCATGATTTTCCCTTAAGCATACAATTTAGCATTCCAGGCATTAATCTCTGTTGGATTAACAAAGAAAACACTTCATATTAAAGCAATGAAAAGTTGTTTATGTTCAAAATGATGAAAAGGAAATTCTCCAATATTTTAACTTTCCATGTCCCTGGTGAATAAAGAAAATATCCCAAGATAAAATGACATTTCAATTATCCTAAGCAAAAAGAGAGGAGGGAACACACACACACACACACACACACACACACACACACACACACACACACGGGAAACCACAATATATCCTATGTGGACCTGAGGGTGTTTTCTTTGTTCTTTTTAGTTCAAGATGAAACAGCTGTTCATTGTTTAAAATAGCATTTCACATTTAGATCTTTTTCGCGTCAAAAGGAAACCATCTTATCCTTCCAGTTTGCTAACATTAGAGAGGAGTAAACACTCATTTCCTACATATATTATTTATAATGCAGACTTGTGAACTTTCGCATCCAGCATCAGACTGACCTCTCTCCCACTAGGTTTTGAACCTTCCTTCCCCTGACCCCATCAACAACCAGAGTAACCTGAAGGTCATCTTTTCCTTTAATTCATTTTTTTAACACATGTTTCCTCATTACAATCCAGCAGCTCTGACTAATCCAAGAGTTGCTCCTATAAAAGGTGGGAATGGCAGTTATTTTATGACATTATATCAGTGGGCTGATATGAGTGTTTCAAAAGAAATTTCTTAATGGCGGTTAAATCTTTACAAGGGTTTCATGTTTCCACTCCTTCACTCAGAGTCCAGGTTTCTTTAAGTACCTGCCAATTCGATTTGAAAACCACAGTTTTGTTCTTTGGGAAAAATAATACAAAAAAAAACCCCCACTTTTATAACTAGCAGTTCTAAAGCTGTTTAATCTAAGGAAGCTTGAAACATGCTCACAGATCCTTAAAGTAAAAAGACAGAAAGACATATCTCTTTCTAAGGAGTACAATAAAATAAATCCTCTGCCCTTAATTTAGGGAAGATTTTGAAACCTGTCTCACTAAAACTGAATGGTCCACTTCGGTTCATTGTAAGCTCCACCCTGCCCAACTCTTTTATTGATAAAAAGTTAACTACCTATTAAATTAAAATGCCAAACATTCCTAAAATATAGTTTGCAGCTATTAAGGAGAAACCCAAGAATTTTTCTTTTTACATATTCAAATGGTATTGCAGAAAGCCCATAATGGTACTGTTGTATTGTGTTTTTCTAGAAATACAAATAGTTTCAAGACTTGTATCCAAATGATAAAATCCCTTTAATGAGATATACAAGCTAGCAAATAATTATACAATTCAGAGAACAAAATTTAAAATTTGGCTAATTTCAATCCATTAATTTACAGATAAGGAAAATGAGGCCCAGAGAGATTAAAGGCCTGGTCCACTGTACATTAATAAGATTTTGCTATTTGTTGACTGAATTATGTGATTGTTCTATCACTTTGTTGAATAAAAGAGCCTGGGACGCTGGAAATAAGCCAGCATAATCAGAATTATCAATTTTTTAAAAATTAACATTGAATTTGAACCAGTGGTTATTTGTCCTAGCCCAGTTAAAACCAAAACAGCTAAATGACGAGGGTTTTTGGTTTTGTTTTCCAATTAGTTATTTTGGTTCATGGAAGACCTCCTCAAATTCACAGTTCTTCCAATATTTTAAAGGGTAAGATTTTGTCCATTATTCCATATTTCCTGCCAGCTTTTGAATATTCATTCAAATGTAGCTTTCATATCCTCTAAGTTCCTCTATAAAGCCATTTTTTTTTTTGCAACAAGTGATATGAATTTTATCTCCAGTCATTTTAGGAGTTTGTAAAACGCGAATATAATAACAGTCAAAAGAGAATGGTAAATTCATTTCAAAAATGATTTGTACCCTTTCTCTCTTCCCTGTCTCTAAATACCACTGTTCTCTTCTGGCTACTAGTGCTGGGCATTTATTCTCTGTTTTTCATTTTGCCCACTAAGAAAATGGGGAAGAATCTAAAAGAATGGGCCATGTCTGAGATCCAGCTGGTTCCCACCCTATGGAGACCCTGTCTCGCCCACGCAAGTGGCACTCCATAACCTTATTTCCACTGACATTTTTTTTTTTTACGTCTTAGAAAAACTGAGCACGAGGAAGTATGTGCTCCCCCAGGATCTTGAATTTACCCAATCAGGCCTTACTCAGCAGCTCAGTGTCTTAACGACCCTGGCAAAATGACATGGGTCATATTTTCACATGGATGAACTGTTCCTGAACAATTTCTCTAGTGTATGAAGCACAAACAGGCTTTTCTTCAACATCAGGCATGCATGTCTTCCCCGCCTCTTGCTTTTTAACAAACATATGTATTGTGACCAGTGCAAAAGAAATTCTATTCCCCATTAATGTTTGAGTTTCTCTCCTACTCACTCCCTTTTCTACCCCCTTCAGATGTCTCCCTCTCTCTCTCTCTCTCTCTCTGTCTGTCTCTCTCTCATCTCTCGACATTTCAAGATATCAAAAAAGTACAGGACCTCTGTCCAGATTTTTTTTTTTTTGCCTGTAGAAATAGATAAAGTTGTGTGGCCAATTTATATTCCCCCTGTACTCTTTCTACATTGGAATTTGGGGAAAGAAGTATCAAGTATCACTTTTCATAGACATTTTGGCACTTAAAAATCTGCACCTTCTTCCTTGCTGGAAGAGATCATTGCTGTTAGGGGCCACTCTGTTTCATGAGATGCCTAGTTTGGGACTGGAATTGGGCCCACTGTAAACTAAAATTTTAGATATAACTATACCATAACTGTTGCTAGTTCTGCTTTCAAAAGAGAATGGCATCTTCAAAGCGCTGTATCTACCACTTGGTATCTAAGTTATATAACAGCCTATATTGCACTATTGCACACAGTAGACAATCCATAAATATTGTAGAATGAATGAAAAAGTGAATTATGAATTAGACCAGTAGGAATTTCATTTTTTCTTATTTTTTCTTTTAGTCACACCCCCTGATTATTCTTCATAAATTCATATAACTGTAAAACATTCCTTCACAGGGAAAAAGGAAAAGATAGTGTAAAATATTTCCCATGTATCAGACTCTTTATTCTTAAAAGCAATGAAAACGAAGTATTTTCCATGATGTCACACAGACAATGTGTTGCAAAATAACATCAATCAGGAGTTGAGTACGTGTACTTGATGGTTCAACTTGGCTGTCATTGAGTAGCTCTATTCATAAACTCTCATCTTGAGAGTCCTAATGTTAGCATTAATAATAGGCAACTGGGTCACAGAATCATTTATCTGAATGGGTGAAAAATATAGTTATCAACTATATGATAAGTTTTTCATTCCTTCTCCAAAGATAATTTTTATGAAAAGATTGAGGGATCACAAAGGCTCATTTCTGAGAAAGAAGTGACAAAGTGTGAAATCCAAGTGATGATACTAGAAAAAAAGAGTGTCAAGAAATCTATTTCCTTCCTTTGTGGATATACTATACTCATCAGTGTGTTCTGTTTGAATTGTGTCTGGGGCTTATTTTCTGAATATGGGCATGCATCTGTTTTGAAACAATCCCTTGATAGGTTTCCCATCATCAGTTTAATGACCCAAATTTTATGACTCTCTCGGGCCCTGGAACATCGGGAGGTGCTTTAATATCAGTTGTGAAAAAGAAGAAAAGATCAAATTTCTGTTGGCTCGAAACAAAGAAATGCTTTAATGGTATATCCTGTTTTCTTAATACCAATCCTATCAATGACAGACTTTTGAGTTTTCCAGAAAAAAAAAGTGTGAGTACAATCTAATCCTTCCTCAATGGCAAAAACAAAATGATTGTTGGAAAGCCAAGATAACTACTGGACCATTCGAGAAGCCGATGAATTCTGCCCCACATTTTTTCAGGACAAAGGGGTACAGTCTGTCTGGGGGACCATGTCAAATAATGCAAGAATCTTTAAGGTCCCTGTCCTGAAGTATGCAGATCAAGAAAAAAGTCCACTTCAAAGTTTATGCAGTTCTAGTAGTTTATTAATGCTTCCTTTTACTAATAAAATGAATTTGAATCTCAACTTCAGTCATACAGGTAGTTTTAAACTGTCAGAGGAGTTCAGAAGTTAATGTAATAGTAACAACTGCTTATTTATATCTATGAACTAGACATCTCTTAGCCACAATGTCCAGAAGGTTCATACTGAATCAAGGAAATGCAGCAGTAGTTTTATAAGTGCAACAAAAGATTCTAAAGGATGGTAACACAGGTGTTTTGTTTTACCCTGCAAACTACCCCCTCACACATTAAACACAAAATATCTCCAGAGCTCCCTCTTGTCAAATGAAATGGAAACTTCTCACTGCCTGAGATCATTATCATCCAAGTTCTCCAACACAGCCACACAGAAACTCATACAGTCACTTTCTAGAGTTTTGCAAAATCTGGCTCACAAATTGTCTAGATACTACAGAAGTCACTTCCAAAGAGAAGTAGAATAGGAAAAGCAGGTGCTTGAGCCCTTATTCCGTAATACTTGCAGCTAAACAACCTACTGGGATGCCAGAACAACTAAGAAGCCCCTCTTGAGAAAGTCACCCTGTTCTCCTGTCTCCTTATCTATAAAATGATGAACAGACCACTAGGTTATAAATTCAGAGCAGCTTATGCATAGAGACACCAGCAACAGGAATTTGTTTACCATACAGTTAGTTTCATTTCCTGTCAAAAGTTATGAAAGTGACTATCAAGCAAATCTGGAAAATTATTTGGCTGAATTCTTAAAAACACTGACTACCTTAAACCCTTCTGCAAGCCTTATTTATTTAAATCCCCCCCATGAAATATTACAGCATAATATGTCTGTTGATTAAAAGCAAACAACCAAACAAACAAATTGGGCAATTCCTTTTCAGGTGTCACATATTTTTTTTTAATATTCTGTACATTAATCAGTCTTCAAATATGGATTTGGACTTTGGAAGTGACCAAACATTATTAAGTATCAATCGTGTAAATAGGATGGGTGATGAAAATGGGCAGTGCAAATTTAGATCAAAAATGAAGTGTGACTATAAATATAACAAGACTGCTTTTCCTCTGCCAATCACAAGCCAAGCCTGGGGGCAATTCCAAGGTTGAAGCTATGGATGAGAGGGTGATCTGACAGGGACAGCTGTCATCAGTCATCCTGTTGACCTTCGGGGTTAATTCACCTGATCTGGCTGGCTGACTAAGGGTCATCTCCACTCGCCCTCACTACCCCATGGGCATCCCTTTTGAAACTCCTTGACTGATAATAAAAAAAAAAAAAAAAAAAGGCAAAGAGAGCCCTTCTTTCATCAGGAATAACAATTAATGCTTTCAACAAATGTTTATTGAACCTCTTCTACATATCAAACATTGTCTAATATATGCTGTGAATAGCACACATTAGAGGCCTATGTTCTGGGTAAGGACATAAAGAATAAAAAAATTTAACAAAAATTTTAAATGGCCATACATGTAATGAAGAAAAATATGGGACATCAGATAGAGACATCACATTAGAAGGTTAGAACAGGGCTCTCTGAGAAGGCAATATTTCCACTAAGATCTGAATGATGAATTGTGGAGGGGTGCTTGGGTGGCTCAGTCGGTTAAGCATCCAACTTCATCTCAGGTCATGATCTCATGGTCTGTGAGTTCAAGCCCCACGTTGGGCTCTGTGCTGACAGCTCAGAGCCTGGAGCCTGCTTCAGATTCTGTGTCTCCCTCTCTCTCTCTCCCCCTTCCCCTGCTCACACTCTGTCTCTCTCTCTCAAAAATAAATAAAATATTTAAAAAATTTTTTGAATGATGAGTTGTGGGAAGGATTTCCAAGCTGAGGGAATGGTAAACCACATTCTAAGATAGTAGATAAGCCAGGCGGTTTCTTTGAATTTCATAATCAAGTACCATATGCCTAAGTATAATGAGCAAGGCCCAGTACACATCCAAGTAATTGTATTCTTCTGCCACAAGCATCAAGTCATTGGCATGCTCAAGCATTTTGACCAAAAGCAGCATCTGAGCAATAGATACAGATCTTCCAAAGGTGACCACCTGGAAAGACACTACACTACCTTAGATCGAAATGATTTCAAGGAAACAAGATATTCCCTTAGAGTCATAGCAATAGAAGTTTAACACACTTTTTTAAGAAGATGACAGTGGCCAGTATTTAATTTGGGATTTTTTTTTTTTCTAGGCCTAAACATTACTTCCTGCTCAGGCAAGCTTGAGAAGATGGGATCAAGGGAGTTTTGTGGTCCAGTGAGCAAAGGATGGGAAAATCAGAAAGATTCTGAGTTATAATCCCAGTTGAGCTACCAGGTGACCTTTAGGCAAGTCATTCGACCTCCCTGTGCCTCATGCTCCCAGCTGGAAAATTGGATAAGACCAGCAGGATATCACTGAAAACCAGATGCTGTACTGAACCCAAGCTTTCCCAGCTAAATAAATTACCACCAAAGAGATGGGCAGTCGGGGGGCGGGTGGGGGGGGAGTTAAGGGAGTCGAATATATCAGCCTATGTGAAATGCCCAATTAATGACATTTGGTCCCTCTTTATATTTAAAAGTTATTAATTTCTCCCATATATATATCAAATTGATAAAATGAGTAATTCAGATGAGAGTACTATTTCCTGAGATACTTAGAAGTGTCATGATAGCTTACATTTACTTTGCAATAGCATACTTGCAGGTTAATAATTGTTACAATCCCAGTCTTGCCTCATTACACCTTCCCATGACAAGTCACGCCAGTGTCAATGACACACAGCTAGAACAACAAAGAGAAGACCGAAACAGGAGTTTATTTCCCCATTTTTCAAACAAAATAAACGTGCAGTTTCTATGTGAAACAGAACAATGATGTTTTGTTAAGTATTAATAAGATATTTAAATGGAGAGTAAAAATTTCATCATTCATTAGAATATTCTGTCTTTATCAATAATGAGTAATATTGTGCTTATAAAGACCAATCAGAAAACACAAAAATATTTAAACCCAAGGACTTTTTTCAGTTTAAATTAAAACACCTTTATTAAGTCTTACGGGAAAAATATATATGCATATATATTCATTTAAGTTAAACCATTTACTGCATAGAAGAATATTGACACGGAATCTGACACTGCTTTCCCTCTATAATAAAGTTAATATTTCACTATATTTGAGAAGTAACAACATACTGATATAACTTGAAATTGGACCACAGGTGGTAGGTAACATAGGCTTCAAGCATCATCTGCATGGAAACCTGCTCAAAACAGGTGTATATCATTCCAAATATCTGCATATTTAGGAATATCTGGGTCTCTGGCCTATATTTTCATTTTCCACTTGGATATTTTTGATGTCACATGAACATACATAGAGAGGAAATTAATTAAGCAAGCTAAAGACATTAAAAGCATTACTACAGGTGCCAGCATTTGCCTAACATTACACCAAAGGATTACACACATAGGATGCATGTGAAATGAAAAATCACTTATTAAAACCCCATTAAGTGCTCTCCTCTCTACTCCAAAATTTAACACGCAACAGTCCCTTTCCTCTGGGAGACTTGTGGGGGAGCAGTGATGCCTTCTCGGATTGAACTGCCTGTGAGTAAAACAGCTTTTGTGTGCTTGCTTTCCTTTTACCTCAGATTAGTGATGTTCCAGACAGATGTGAAGGTTGCTTTGTTTTTTCTCTTTTTTTAAGTAAACATTGAGGTCGTTTTAAATTTTTTTTTTAATTTACATTCAAGATAGTTATCATATAGTGCAACAATGATTTCAGGAGTACATTCCTTAATGCCCCTTACCCATTTAGCCCATCTTCCCTCCCACAACCCCTCAAGTAACCCTATGTTTGCTCTCTACATTTAAGAGTCTCTTATGTTTTGTCCCCCTCCCTGTTTTTATATTATTTTTGCTTCCTTTGTGTTCATCTTTTCTGTGTCTTTAAGTCCTCATATGAGTGAAGTCGTATATTTGTCTTTCTATGACTAATTTTGCTTAGCATAATACCCTCCAGTTCCATCCATGTAGTTGCATTGATGTCTTTTCTCTTATCTTATTCTAATAAAATCATTTTTTCACCTAAGAACAAGTTTTCATTTCCTTAAAATCCATGGAAAATACTCTCTATGATGGATGAGCGGCTGAAGCTTAGGCAGGTGAATGACCTCGATATGGTTGTGACCTCAGAGATTCATTCTCACTCATCTACAAGATGGAGAAGGTAATAATAATCTCAAAAGACTATGATAAAGATCATCAAAATAAAAGTGTTTGCCAATTATACCATGCTATCGGAATGTTATTTCTTATTGTTACTGAGTGTTGTTTACCTTCATGAGTTTGCCTTGAGGGAGTTCCCCAACTAGGCAGCTATTTACCCACATATTACCACCAGATAGATGCCTGACTGGATCTGAATCAGTTACTCTAGATCAACCAACCAGGCATCTGCTGAGATGCCCAAATCCTGGGAGAGCTGACTGAGGGACCACAGAGTTCACATGGCAGGAGTCACAGCTGTCTGTGTATGCATTGGCTACATCCCATCATTCCTCAATCTGTAATTATTAGCTATAAGCTTTACATTCAGGAAACCACAGGAAGTAAGTAACTGGCATTATTTAATATGTATCAAATCAAGTGTTGTATTTTCTTCCCCTGTTCACTTTCAGCAGGACATTATCTGTTTTGTTCCTAAGCATGAGTAAAGATTTGGAACAACTCTAGCCAAAAAATTTTTAAAAATGATAATAATAAGAGAGAGAGAGAGAGAAGGAGAGAGAGATACAGAGAGGAAGAGAAGGAGAATGAAGTTGAGAGAAAGAGCAAAGTAAATTTTGGAAGAGGAAAGGGTAGGGAAAGAGAAGAGCCAATCCCTGCAAAATCACAAGCAGGTACACAAAATGTATACTTGGAAGATTGTATACAAATATATAAATCAACTATCAGTCATGTTCATAAATCAAAGACACTGTCAGTAATTATTATACAACACTATTGATGGTGCTTTAAAACAGAGAAATTATTATGAAATAACTAACAACCTTACAAAGTAAGTATTAGAGATCTTTTGAAATGGATGTTCTAAAGACTAATTATACCTAAGTTTTTAACAGCCAGAAATTAAGCAGGGCTTGGAAGGAAAAAACGAGTATGTTATATTTTATCATGCAGCTAAATGATGTTTTTTCATGCCATTTTTCTTTGCCTATTACTGAGGTGTCCTCTTTTTTTGAAATGTTCATAACTCTCTCTATTCTCTTAGCTCTAAACTCATTATCACCAAAGCAGGTAAATATGCTAGCCAACCTTTGATCTGTGGTAAATAACACCAAATACATAAATTCATTTTCAATGAGTAACTGTTAAAAATCAATGAAATACGGAAATATCATTATCATAGAAATTTCTGCGTAACACATGGATTTTAAAACCTTGGCCTGGTGTCATTTAACAGTTGGACACAGCTTCAACAGAATGAAGACATGTGGACATATATTTCTTTGAAATATGTGAGTGTGGATATGGATGTGCAACATACATTTATTTTTTTTGTTTATTATTTTTATATGGTGCCCAAATAACTGGCTTAAAACCTTATAAAACTATTTAACATCACTTAGAGGATGAAGTCAATCTTTTCCTTCTCTTTTATAACTAATAATTCTTGAAACTTAGTTTGCATAACCCTAGTCATAGGGTTACCCATAAAATTATATGATAGAACTTAGGAAATTCCCATCATGCTTTATTCAGTTTAGTATCAAAAATGTTGAAGAGTTTCCCCACCCTAAAATCTCCACAGTAGTGTTGGTAAAGAATAATGTTTTCCACTTGGCATGCCTACAAAATTCTGACATTTAGTTGAACATTTTTACTATATAAAGGTTTTGATGAAACAATATAAAGTATTTCGGGGGTGCTCAGTAGAGCCTCTTAGGTTAATAATATGCATTTTAAAGCCTTCCAAAATAATAAGAGACATTTTATGCAATAGACTGCTCTTAAAGCCTGCCTGGTCTATTGGGTTAATGTGAAAGATATTTGCAAAATAAAAGCAACTGGTTTTCTTTAGAAAGAACTTGTGTTAGCTGGTTTATATCCAATACATCCTTAATTATTAATGTAAGCTTATAATGCCAAGTTGATCACTCATTAACTAAGTATTAAAATAAGTCACATAAAGTTCATAAATGCAAGGTACCTAAAATTAAAATGCACGGTGGAAATATATGGGAAGAGACATAGCTTTGGTCTGTAAAATTTGGTCTGTTTCAGTGGCAAAGCTTCTAGAATTAGTTTATTTCACAGGCAGGCTACTAGGTAGGTAACTAGATCAGCAGCACATATTAACTGATATAATATGATACACAAAACTCAACCTCAAATATTACCTTTGATATATCACAGCATTCTGTGTTTTCTAAAACAGTGCATTTTACATTTGGCGGCTTGCCAAATTCTCTGAACTTCATCTAGTACTTAATGTGGCTTTTAACCATGACTTACATTCCTTAATACATATTCCAAAATTTACTGTCTGCCTTATGCTCTCTGTGGTAACAACTGCTCATTTGTGCTGACTCATATTCAATACTTGGTCTATAATGGCTAACATTATTTTCTTACCTATGCAATTATTATCTTATATTTGTGTATTTATTTTTTAAAACACTCCCCTAATTTCTAAAACTTTAAAATAATATGATATTCTAGACTTTTATTTTCATTCCTGGTCCCAATGGCCAAGAAGATTCGACTTGCATTTTTCTCCACCACATCTCCACACTTCTTATAAATACAACTATTTCTCATGAAAGAGAATTATAATATAGGACATTGTACTTGGCCTGGATCCGCCACCACCAAAAGATGCATTATGTACTTCAGGCTTATGAAAACGTTAACTTTCAGCCATTTGGGAACAGCAATGAAAATAAAGTCCACTGTGCAATCTATATCCCCAATCTTGTCTGCAGTCCCAGCTGTCTAATGATCTTACACCTCCACCTGGATGTCCTAATGACATCTCAAGCTTAAATATCTGAAACTGATCCCCCATCCCTGTCACACTTGTCCCATTTTCTGTCTCCTACACCTCAGTGAATGGTACCACAAGCTATCTGTTTGTTGCATATGAAAATAGGGCAGAATCACCTAAGTTTTCTGACATTCAGTCAATAGTGATTCCAAATGCTTATAACTGTACAATACCCTTGACTCTCTCCCTTCACCCCCATCTCTCTTGTTATGCTTCTCAATTCAGAAACTCCTCATCTCTGCTGAATTCCAGTCAATCTCACCATAGCTGCCAGAGTGAACTATTAATATGTAAATCTGTGTCTATCACTTCCTCTGTGGATCCTTTAGAGGCTTCCTGTTGTTATCATAAAAACCAAGCTCTTTGGCATGACACGGAAGACTCGGTAAATTTGTTCTTACCTGCCTCCCTAATCTGATCTATCAACAGTCTCATACCCCCATCCAATCCTTTAGAGCCTTCATTCTAACCTTACCATCTTTAAACTGACAGTCTCTCCTCACACCTCTTTCCGGTTTTTCTTCTTAATGTTTTTATATTCTTTCACCTAATTAATTCTATTTATTCTTAGAAATTCACTTCAGACATCGCTTCCTTCTAGAAACCTCCCTGGACTTGGACCCAGTGTGAAGGAATGTGTCAAGGACCCGGATCCCCTTCTGCTTACCTTCCAGCATTTTCATTCACTATTTGCAGTTAAAACTATATGACAATTGTTTCACTTCTTTGAACCACATGTCCATTTGCCTATCCTCACACCTTCACATAATCAAACTATAAATTCTTTGAGGTCAGGGACACTGGCCACCAATTCTTTACATGTAAAATAAACCTAGTGCAGTTTCGTGCAAATGGTAGATGTTCAGTAAGTGGTGGTTACATAGACAAATGAAGTTATTTGGTTAATTTTTGACTATATACACTACCCCCCTCCCTTTTCTATGTGTCTTTTCCCACCAGAGTTTTTCAAGGTTTTTAATGACTGGCTACATTAGCAAAAATAATTTGATGTCACTTTCTACTTTATTTGGCCAATTCTTCAAAGGAGCATCAGGGAACAGGGAGAAGCTAAAAGAGAGAAAGAGAGTAAAGAGAAATTCAGGTAAGTCACAAACTGTCTAATAGCTTTTTGTGCTAATGACCTTCAAAAATGTCGGAAAGTTTTTTTGTCTTTTTTTAATGTTTATTTATTTTTGAGAGAGCAAGCGAGCAAGAGAAAGAGAGAGAGAAACAGAGCATGAACAGGGGAGGAGCAGAGAGATAGGGAGACACAGAATCCAAAGCAGGCTCCAGTCTCCAAGCTGTCAGCACAGAGCCTGACGCGGGACTTGAACTCACAAACTATGAGATCATGACCTGAGCCGAAGTAGGATACTTAACCTACTGAGCCACCCAGGCGCACATGATGTCGTAAAGTTTTATAGTCATAATTTCACTTTCCAAAATCTGTGACATTGGGGCCAGATTCTAGGATAAAAGAAATTGGCAGAAAACCTACACCACATCACTTAAAGTGTTCTGTCAAAATTCCTACATCTTGGCAAATGTCCAAGTACTAGCTACCTTCTGTTTGCCCCTCCAGATTCACATTCTGTTCTTCTCCACTCTGTATTATATATAGTCCCTAATCCAGTAGCTTCCAGTTGAGTTCACCCATGAGGAACCCAAGGAGGAAATGGGTAGAACAAAGATGAGGGGAGATGCTGAATCTCCTGTCTCCCTCTCTGCAAGGTCACCACGGGCAGCTAAAGGCAACTAATCCTGTCAGGGCAGCTTTCTGTCTAGGGCCCACTCTTTGTAATGGTAACAGCTCTTTCTCCTCATCCCTTCAAGAGTAAGTAACAGATTACTAACCCCAGGTTACTTCCCTCTGCCTTGTGGTTATCCTCCACTCCACCTACACCTTTCTAAATAGTCCGTTTGTATAAATCTTCCTCAAATGATTGTTCATTCAAGCATGCCTTCTATTTCCCATTGGGACTCTTACTGATATACACCCTTCTCATTACTCTTTAAATGATTCCTTATTTTACTGACATTATCATTTGAATTATGCTTCTGGATTAAGGCAATAATCCTGAGGTAAAGAAGGCAATATGTGAAAGGGATGTGCATTAACCCGTTAGGATCCACTGACTGTATTAATAGATGTGTTACATTTCCTGAGGAAAATGGGACTATTTACAATGAAGAAGGAAGCATACACATTGTTCCTGTCTTAGGATGCTAGAGTCAAAGTAGCTACAGAAAGATACTGGGAATTTAGAACGGATGAAAATTAAGATGACAGGAAAACAAACCAAACAGGGTGTGTGTGTGTGTGTGTGTGTGTGTGTGTGTGTGTGTGTGTGTGATGCTATTATCTGAGAGGCCTTTTAAAGATGTAAAGGTTTTAGGTCAAGCAGTTACTACTCCATACCTGACCTGACTCTACCATATCTATACTGTGCCAGTCATCCCTGTTCCAGCCTATAGCAGGTGCTGCCATTTCTGTGTCACTGATGTCCTGCCCACACCAGGTAAGCCTGAGGCCTCACCTTCCTCATCTGGGTGGGCCCATCTACCTTCACCAAGACAGGCCCCAGGGGGAAAGAGAGTTTTTCAGATTGTAGAAAACTCAGTTTGCTTTGGCCCATAATAGCAGTTTAAGTATGATTTTCTTCTTCTACTTCCAGGAACAAAATGTGATCTGATCTCAGGATATAACTGAAACCTCCTGGTGGCAAGTGTCAGCCCAGGTACAGCCTTACAGTTTTGGCAGAATGCCTATGGGCTGGCATCCAACGAACTCTGGGCCAGATGAACTATGACCTAAATGGTTTAAATGTTTATATTTGGGTTTCTTTTTTTTGGGGGGGGGGGGGGGTTATGAAAACTTTATTTTTAATTGGAGAGTAAGGAAAAAGGAAAAAGGAAAAAAGGGTGGTTTGAGGAAGTATGCTTAATATGAACATTTTAAAAACCTATTTCTAGAATTAGTTCTCTATTTCATATGATATTAGTCAAATGTAATTATACTCTTCCTCTGTAAAATAAAATAACTCCCTTGTAGACTTGTGAATATTAAATGTTGGTTTCTTTATTTTAATTTCAAACATCCAATTCTAAAATTCAAAATGACCCACCCAAAGACAGGTTAATTCTTTCTCATTATTGTTTCAATACTAGATTTCTGCCTATCTAGACACCTGTAGTTTTGTTTGATCCACCCACCCCCAATATCTGGTAGTCTATAAAAACCAAAGTATTATACAGTTGTGTAAAATTGAGCTCTGTCTAAAGCCTACTGGTACCAATCTCTACAAGGAGGCCAAGGAGTTGCTTTATAAAACATCTTAGGTTTAATTAAGCTCTTCTCACACTTGACATTGTGGAAGTGAGCAGTTTCATTTTTTTCTGAGCAGGGACCTTAGAGTTAGCCAAGAAGCAAGTTTTCTTATGTGAACCCCACAAGAAATATTAGTGTAGAGGATGACCACTCAGCTACTTGGCATTAAGTCACTCTCTTGAAGATACTGCCAAAAAGGGTTTAAATTGTATTGGTGGTTTTTGTGAGTTGGACCCTGGTCAACTGAGCTCTTGACTCAAACCACCAACTCATTTCACATAATTGACTGCACAGCCCTCAGTCTGCAACATTTTTCCAAGACTTACCTTGTAGAGGCGGGATTTGAATCAGTGCCCTCAGGGCAACAGGCTTCAAAGTACACCATTAATAACTTCTGCATTCCATTCACACTAGATAAGGCCTTATGGGTTGGGGGGAATTCACAGGTTTTATCTATTTGGGTTGGCATCACTGTTCAGCCAAGTCTGTTAGCCAGTTCATTTCACCCCAAGCCACAAGTCTACCTTTGGGAAAAAATCTTTCAAGAAGTAAACATGAGGGCAGATGTCACAAAAAAAGAAGTTGCCAGTATTTCAGTAAAGGGGAGACTGAATACAGCAAATTAAAAGGCCTTTCATTGTTTCCATATTCAGGGTATATTTGTTCTATTGAACCATCTTTATAATAAACATCCTGGAATATTACTTCTTTATTCAAAATTTATACAAGAATTGATCAAATTTTTTTTATTTTAATATTTGAAAGTTCTAGGGGAACAAGATTCCTGTAAACATCTGAGTCAGTTAGATGCATTTTATTTATATAAGAATTAATCAGGCATAATCATAAAAAGAAAGGATAATTGATAAAAGAAAGTCTTTGTTATATCTGACAGTACCAAACCCTTGAGTAATCTACCAGTGTTAAGAAACACCACAAATCAATCTTAAGTGACAGGATATTTTATTTATTATATGATTTTCTTACATTTATGTGATTTAAATTGATGAAACATTTAATTTTTTTTCAATTTTGAGCACATCTCACAGTAGTCAACATCTAAGAACATCTTTTTTTCAGCAGTGAATTTGAGTGTTCTCTTGGTAAATTTTTGGACTGCCCTCAACTTGAATTTAATTTCATATTCAGCTCCACTATGAGCAACCACAGATATGCCAAAAGGATTTTATGAATCGTTTTTTAAAATTTTTTCATTAGAAATGTATAAAAATATAACTAAACAGATTTTGATCTTTTTTGATGATTGAGGTATCTTCTCAGCAACTGTATGTTTATTAGGCAAAACATGACTCATAATTTCTTAGTCACCCTGAGTTGTATGGAAAAAAAAAATACCAGGAAAAAATATTACTTTTAAGATTGATTCCAATATTAACAAAAAATGAGAATATCAAAAAGGTTACCAAAAATAAAGAGTAATTTAAAAAAACTAAACTATGACCTAAATGGTTTAATTGTTTATAGGGCTTTTTGAGGAGGGAGGAAGGCAGGTAGCCTATGAAAATTATCTTTATTTTCATTTGGGGAGGAAGGAAAGGAAAAGGAGGTTGATTCGAAGCAGGAAGCACGCTTAATAGGAGCATTTTAAAAACTTAATTCTAGAACTAGTTCTGTATCTTATGTGATGACATTTTAACAATATTTTCCAACAATCTGCTCTGTTAACCCCATTTTTTCCTTGGTTTTGGAGGCATTAGAAATTATCATCCACAGGCCTTCTGACTTGCAAAGCTTGTATTTTTAGTTTATAAATTAAAACTCTGCATAAACCATCCATGTTTTCTACTCCTGGAATATTCAAATGGCAATATTCCTACAAAATGTTCCATTGCTAAGAGAAAATAGATTCAATTCGATCCCCTTGCCTTCTATGTGTACTTCAACCAATAATTTTTAATAGATTTGGCTCATTAACTAATTTGATGATCTTGTACTATAGTATCATTAGTTACATAATGAAGTGCTCAATTTAGGACTCCTCATTAGATTAACCAAACTGTGATGCCTTAAGATTAGATTAGGGAAATGTCAGCACATATTAATTTATTTAATTTTAGAATTATATATCAGAGACCAAAGCAATTTGCAGGGTCAAATTGTCTTTCCACATATCAGATTCATGATCTTTTGGGTTCACAGATCAAGTTCCCTTCTTCCCATGTGCCATGTGAAAACCATCAAATGCTGTTTAGCTTACACAATGTGTTATACACAGAAAAGTCTGCTCCTTCAGTGGGTACAAAGAAGGTAATTCAATCTTAAATTTCTACTGCTGTCATAAGTGTTTATGACATCACCAAGACCTAGCAGATGAATTGTAGCTTTGTCTTCCTTCTGCTAACATGCACTATTAGAGATGGACCGTCAACATCTAAGAAGTCATTTTAACCCCTCCTTTACAAAAATTGCTGCTGATAAAAATTCCGTGAATTGTCAGGATAGTAGAACAAATGACTGCTAGTCCTCTAATGACTCTAGCAATGCAGTAAAGCAAAACCCTGTTAACTCTCAGAGTTCACACACAATTATGCTTTTCATTCCCACACCTCAAAAGCTTTTATAAGTTAGTGAACATTTTAAAATCACCTCCCTATGCCTGACCCTGAACACCCAGTTCAAGTCTTAATTCCTGGATAAAGACAGGGCAGTCTTGAGGGAAGGAATGGGGTTGGACATGGAGAAAAAGATAGCTCAAATGCTATCCCCACCACTTACTAGCCAAGGCGGATATTACTGTCCTCCTATTTCTTCCCTCTGCCATTTGTGTGAGAGCTAAGGGCTTTGGATGAGAATGGTCTTGACCATTATTCAAGGGATGATCCTTGACCATGTAAAAATAGTTAACAAAAATATGGGGCACCTGGGTGACTCAGTTGATTAAGCATCCAACTCTTGATTTTGGCTCAGGTCATGATCATGTTGACAATGTGGGGCCTGCTTGAGATACTCTCTCTCTCTCTCTCTCTCTCTCTCTCTCTCTCTCTCTCTCGTCTCCCTCTCTCTGTCTCTTCCCTGTGCATGCGCACTCTCTCTCTCTCTCAAAATAAATAAATAAACTTAAAAAAATAAAGCAATCAACAAAAGGAATGAAATCTTGCCATTTGCAATGACATGGATGGAGCAAGAATGTATAATGCTAAGCAAAATAAGTCAATCAGAAATACCATATGATTTCACTCATACGTGAAGTTTAATAAACAAAACATATGGGAACATATAGGAAGGGGCAGTGAAGAAGAGAGAAACAAATCACAAGAGACTCTTACAGATAGAGAACAAACTGAGGGTTGACAGAGGGAGGTGGGTGGGAGATAGGCTAGATGGGTGATGGGTATTAAGGAGGGCACTTGTGATGAGCACTGGGTGTTGTATGTAAGTAATGAATCACTGAATTCTACTCCTGAACCCAATATGGCACTCTATGTTAAGTACAATTTAAAAAAACGTCAATATAAGCCCACTACTATCAAGTCTTTTAGGAGATAACCCAGCCTAAGCCAATTAGCACACGGTTTTCTTATAGACAGAGTGACTGATTCATAAGTAGACAAGTGACCTAAGTTTGTTGTAGCCTAGTAAAGCTTTTGATTGTTTCCTCTTCTTAAGGGTAGTGTGGTATACTGTTCAGAAGCCTGGAACTTCTGCAACTACCATAAGATAAGGCACTTGGAAGACAAAACCAATGCAAGGAGAAGGGCTGAATGTAAAAAATCTTGAAGGAAAGGAACTGAGGGCTTTATCAAACCACACCTGAAGCTTATGCTAGCTCACTATTTTCAATTACATGAGCTAATCACTTGCATTGTTTAAGACAGTTGGATTTGGGCTTTCTTTTGCTTCCGATCAAAGCATTATAGCAGATTTCACTAGTCCCATAATCTTCAGCTTCAGTGCCCTCATTTGTAAAGTGAAGGTAACCACTGAGACAAGGAAACTGAAGGGACCCCGTGAAAGAATGCTTTTTTGCTGCCTCTCTTCTTGCTACAACTTACACCCCCACTCTACACACTCCTTACGGTACAGATAATGTATGTACTGCTTATAAAGATCAAGGAGTTAATGATTTCTTTGCTGTCTCCCCCACAACAGATAACATTTAAGGGGTGACCACGAGAGGTCATGATGTATGTTTTCCAAGACCACTGACTCCAGACACCTTGATGTCAAGACCACTGGCTCTAAGGTATAAGTGACTTATGGAGGACACCTAAACACTTGTCTTTGCTTTAACCAGTCCCTGGATGCCCAGAGAGGACACATACACCAGACCTCAATAAAAACTCCAGACCCCAAGAGCAAAGATGAGACTCACTCTTCTTTCATTTCCAAGTCTCCTGGACATTCTGTGTGTATCTACACTCTGTCTACATCTTCAATAAAGTGCTCACTTCCTATTGGCTTGCATTTGATTTCTATCTTGTGTAAAGCCAAGGGCCCTCTTGGCTGGTCCTGTGGGCCCCCCTGTGGGTCCTCAGACTAGGCTAGCTTGCATCACCAGCAAGTACCCTTTAGAACACTTTTGAGCAATAAATGAATTGACACACATAAAATACTTGGCACATGGTAGCTCTTTTTCTACCAGTGGCCCCAAAGAAGCACTCATTTTTCTTAAGACACTTGTTTTAAGATAATATATGCATTCTACATATTTATCATGCTGCACAGGCACTTTGAGTTTTGTTGTTAATCTTTTAGCATTATGGATTCTTAACACGGGGATGGAGACTGACCTTCAATGATCCCTTTGAGAACCAAAAGAGAGCTACAGACTCTATTAGGGAAAGACAACAGCAAATATGTCACATATGCATTGATGAAGACAACAGCTGCCATAATATATAAGGAGAGATGCCCTATACTTAGAAGACTAACAGATCGGACAAATTTATGAAACTCTTTCATTTGATATCCACTCCCCAAAAATATTATGACCGCTTTGAACAAGTTATCCATCCTTTTACGTAATTCTGAAGTTTCCTTACCTAATGCTATAGTCTCTTCTCTCCCATTCAGTGCTACAAGTTTTCTGCTACCTAAGTGACCCTGGTCCCCATCCCCTATGAATCACAAAACCTCCCCTCCCTTGCTGACAAAAATAATTTTTTATGAATAATCTTAGTTCAATATGTATATTTAAAAAGGATTTGATTTTGATATGCTAAGATGCCAAATGATTTAAATGTTAATTTCAGGCAGTGTATATTACTCTCTCTTCTTCCTACATGCAGTTTATTATTAGTAAACCACTACTTTGTGTTAACATTCAAAAGTTCAGATTAAGAACACTTGAATAAATTTTATACTATCTGTATCATTTAGGCTTTTCTGCTTCACAAACTACCTGAAATTTAGTGACTTAGAACAATAATCATTTCTTTGCCTCAATGTTCTGATGGTCAGCAATTTGGGCTAACATCAGCTGACTGGCTCTCTTGCTTTCAGCTGGGCTCCCTCATGTGCCCATGTTGTTGGATATTAAGGGTTGCTGATCTAGGATGGCCTCAGCTGGGACTCAGATCTGTGTCATGTGGTCTTTCATTCTCCAGCAGTCTAAGTTGACCTTGTCCTCATAATGGCATTGGGGTTCCAAAAAAGAACATAGGTGTGCATAAGGCTTCTGGAGGCCTGGTCTGGCACAATGTCATTTCTACCATATTCTGTTGATCCAGTCAAGGCACACAGCCAGCTCAGATGAGAGGATCAGGAAATACCTTGACGTTTTGACATACAGAGCAATAGAGGCACATTAGAAAGGGGTGTGGATACAGAAAGGGGAATAACTCTGACCATTTTTGCCATTAAGCTCTGACACCTCTCTCTCCCTTTCTACACTTTAAATCCTCAAGAACTGTGTCATGTTACTTGTACCCTCAGTATTTGTCACTATGCTTCCCACATAATGTACTTCCCACAACTTTACCCTAAGTCCCCCAAAACACTTGGTGTTGGTGATTGTTTTAATCCATCTGGGTAGCTATAACAGACTGCCATAGACTGGGAGGCTTATAAGCAACATAAATTCATTGCTCACAGTTCTGGAGGCTAGAAAGTCCAAGATAAAGGCACCAGCAGATTCCATGTATGGTAGGAGCTTGCTTCGAGGTTCACAGAGGTCATCATCTCTCGGTGATCTCACATGGCAGAAGTGGCAAAGCAACTCTTCAAGATCTCTTTCCTAAGAGTATTAATCCCATTCATGAGGGTCTGCCCTCATGGCCTAGTCACCTAGAAAAGGTCCCATCTCCTAATACCATATGCTAGGGGATATGATTTCAACATATGAATTTTGAGGAGACACAAACATTCAGTCTATAGCAGTAACTTTGACCATCATATCCATTTATAACATATCTAGTCAACCAGAAGATGTATTCATTCATGTGGAAATAAAGCCATAGTCACTGTAAATGGTTGGGTTAATCAGTTACAAAATAATACTTGTCACTGCACAACCCTGACCTCACTATAGAATCAGTTGTGGTGCTTTGAAAACTACGGATGCCCACCAGGGACAATTAAATCAGAACATCTGAGGCTGGGGCCTATACATATTTAAAAGCTCCCCAGGTAATTCTACTGCACAGCTGTGGTTGAGAATGACTGATTTAACTATCAAACCACCTACTCCATAGGACTGTAGTTCTCAAAATTGAACGTGCATCAGAATCACCTAGAAATCTTGTTTTTTGTTTTTTTTTTGAAATCTTGTTAAATACAGATTGCAGGGCTCTATGTCCCAAGTTTCTGACTGAGTAGATCTCTCTGGTTTGGGACCCAGGTGATGCTGAAGATACTGGTCAAGGGACCTCACTGTGAGAATCATTGTTGTAAAGGAATATGGCCCACTGGCATTTTAAAAATACACCATTTCATAGATATTTTTGTCCCCATTACTGCCAAGTTGGCAGAAGTTCCTAATTTATAGGCCTATAGTAATTCCAGAAGAGGAAAGGATGATTTCTTCTACACCTGCCAATGTTTGGGTCCCACATCCAGTGATTCGGATTAAATTGGTTAGTGATTCCGATTAAACTGGGACCAAGGCATTGCATAGATTAGAAGTTGTCCCAGGTGATTCTAATATGCTGCCAGGATTAAGAACTACTGGCTTAAGTCATTTTCAAAGTATTTTCCCAGAATCAGCATCAACACCACCTGAGAACTTGTTACAAATGCAAACTTTCAGGCTCTGCCCATACCTACTGAATCAGAAACTGGGGGTGGTGCCCAGCAATCTGTTTTAACAAGTCCTTCAGGTGATTCTGGTAAATGTTAAAGTTTAAGAACCTCTATATTAGCATATACTAACAATGCAAGGAAGCCAAATTAGTACCAAATGAGTAATATGGATTCCAAGCCCCATACATGTTCTGAGAAAGTCACACTAGGGAGTTCACAGGAGTTAGGCCACAGAGAAATAATAAAATCTGAGCTAATAGAAGATGGACTTTCAACTCACCTAGCTTAAAGAAACACATGATTAAGTAGACATGGCCATCAGAATCCGTAGGTGGTCCTGGGGCAGTGAGTTGACCACACTAAAGGGTGCTGGTGGTTTACGCAGCAAAGCAGAGAGTCCTAATTCCACATTGGAATACAGCCTCTTCCAGAATTTCATTAAAGGATGGAAAGCTGCATGATGGGAACAGTTCCAATTCCCAGCCCAAAGCAGCAAATAACCTTCAGAATCTCTGTTACCTCCAGAGAGTTGGAAACAAAATCATTGATGGAGAGGTGAATTCTCCTGCTATGGGAAAAAGGAGGAAGGAATGGCTCATTGTGAGAACATGATACTACCCTCTTTCAGAGAAAATAGATAATGCCAGGGGCACTATTTCCTTTCCTCATTCAACAAACCTTATTGAGTGCTTCCCATATGCTAGAGATCATGTTAGTCACTGGGAATACATCTGGGAACAAAACACAATCTCTGCCCTGAAGGAACTAGCCTGGTCAGGGAGGAAGAGTCAAAGGCACCCACAAAATGCACATTACTTTAAGGTGTTTCATCATATCCAGGAAACCACAATTTTGCTAGCAGTATCTTTAAAAAAGAAAGAATTCTGTTCAGATTTAGATATCTGAACCCTATCTTTCATCCCTCCTCCTCTCAGAGGGTTCCCACAGGGAGCAACACACAATGAACAATTGCTAAAATGGGGAAAAGTGCATGAGAATGCAGCCAACACTGCCCAGTGCAGGGTTCTCTGGTGATAAATGGATTCAAGGGCCTAGATTCCTTTACAAGGATCTAGATGAGTGTTCCCATTCTATTTCCTTTAATCTAGAAATGCTGACTTTGCAAAGAAAGCACCAAGCCAGCTAGTCAATCAGCTATAGGACAAAGGAGCTGAAAGCCTCCACTGCCCAGGGTGGAAAACAAAAAGAAAAAAATCACCAAATTATCCTAGACTATCTTTCTGAAGGTTAAGTCAGTCAGTCACAGCAAAGGCCAGGCTGCCAGATGGGAGAAGAACATAGAGGAAGTGAAATTATGATTATTCATCTCCAAGGAATAAGCTATCTTTTGAAATTAACCCTTTGAAAGAGAGGCAGTGGAATAGAAGATTGAACTATGGACTTCTGCCTTTTAAAGCACAATAACACTGCCTCATAGTAAAAAGTATTCTAATCAATAGCTGGGGTTATAAAAACAAATCACCTTTAGTACTCTTCCTTTCCTTAAAAAGAATAAGTAAGGGGATGAAGAGAGGTGGATTTTACACAAGAATAAGGGTAAGGACCCTCCTAACATTTTAAACTATTTAGCCCATCACACAAAGTTGTATCAATCCATATACAGGTTATTAACCCAGAGCTCTTATCAAGGAAATTGATTTAAAAAATATCTCCCTTTTAAAAATTACTTCATTGTGTTTACTTGATTGTGTGCAATCTCTTGGTTTTAGTTGCTATGTTCATGTTGGGTCCATTTTCAGCTCATACTTCTTCCCTGAAATCCAGACTTAAATAATAAATTGCCTCTTCAATACTTCAGTTGGATGTAATAGACACTTCAAACCTACCCAGTCTAGAAGTTCAGAATCCCTCTCACTGGAACCAGCTTTTTTGTAAATACCAGTTCTAATCATCCAATGGTTTCCCATATCACTTACCACAGAATCCTACAAAGCTCCACATGAGCTGGACCCCACAACCTAATTGATCTTAATCTCTATCTTTTCCTTGCCGAAGCCAGCCCAGCCATAGTAGCAGTTTCTGCTGTTCCTGGGATATGTCAACACCCCCAACTTATATCTTTTGTTCTTCTTTTTCCCTCTTCTCCCAAAGATCCACATGACTTCCTTCTTCACTACATTAGGTCTCAGCTCAAATGTCATCTAAGCAGAAAAAGCACTTCTTAACCATCCTAAAATAGCTCTTCCCTGAATCTCAATCCTTTATCTTGACTTATTTTCATTATACTCTTCACTATATATTACGTGTATTTATTGACATATAGTGTATTTCACCCAACCAACACATAGAGTCCATAACAATGGGGCTTTGTCTGCCTTGTTCTTCTATCTCTGAACAGCAGCTGGCATATAGTAGATACTCTGTAAATACTAGCTATATTATATGGTGATTGATCCACTCACTTCTTTACAAATTGGACCTGTGGCATTTAAGAAACAGTGTTGAATTGGAACAGTTCTCCTGTGTGTACATAGCTTCTAGCTTTATGTAGTAGGGAACACATGATAAATTAAAGAGCCCTTTGGCTCTATGGCTCTTACAAATTTTGAGCTTAACCCACAATTTGTTTGATTCTTCTCTACATACTCACCTCCTTCCTGACCCCCTGGTCAAGTGGTCTAAGAATAGTACCCATATCTTTGAGCCCCTCAAAACTCCAACGAGATTTGTGGTCTGGGAAATTACTGCCCTGCTGTTCCAGATATGAGATGCAGACTCTTCCACATGTGTTAAACAGCATAAATGAAAAAGTATTAGACTATCTGCGACATTTTTATGGTTGGTGGGAAAACCAGAACATAATAAATTTGGAACTACCAAGGGAATCCAGGTTGAATACTCATCATAATTCTAAGAAATAAATGTTTATTTCTACTTGCAACAAACTGAATAAACTATTTGGAAACAATACTGCTAAAAAGAACTAATAAAACTAAGAAATGGACTTAAGTAAAATTTGCTAGCAATGGGTTTGCTAAAAGGATAGCATTTTCATCCTTAATGGCTGCTTTCTTGGGGTCTCTTCTTAGCTTCCTAGCAAAACACTTGGAATATTTGTGACCAGTCTCCTCAAAATTCCTTTTCAGAATTTCCAAGGATCTAGAGTGTGCTCAACTTTAATTCAATAATTTGAGTTTCTATTTAAACTGGAACATCATTTGCAAACTCGCTGGAAAGAAATATCCAAACTCATGGGTCACCCCATGAGTCTCTCCGGTAAAATACAAAAATAGTAAACTCAAAAGCACTTTTTTTGCCAAACCCTCTCAACATGTATCTTGTCAGCCCCTATAAGGTGACTCCAATCTCACTTTTAAGACTATACTCTCCATGTACTTTTGTCACTTGCTCAGTCTCCCATAAAGAATGAGTTCCAATGACACTAATCTCTGTAGGGAAGGAAAAAAATAATCCTGAAGGCCTTCATTAGGTTCCCCTTCCCTTTTGACTGTCAAATCTAATCACCTCCCCCCTTCATTACTGCCTGTCAGAACAGTAAGTGATAACCAGTTTGATTTTCACCAAACATATTTAAATTTCACTCTCTGGCATTTTAGTAGCAAGGGTCTGGGCAGAGACCAGACCTTTGTTTTATCTTACTATCACTTAAAATCAAAACATGAAGTTTCATCCACAGTTAGAATTGAAGACATCCATGGTCTAATGCCTTTTCCCTAATACAGAGACACACTCCATTTTCTCACCTGAATTTCTTTTAGCAAAGTCATGTATAGGAAGAAACTCAGGTTACCTGAGTCCTACACCTAAGTTTCATAAAGCCTTTTACCTGTTATTCTTTTCTTCCAATTCCAAAAGCTAAAAAGAACTTTTCCAGGGCTATTTTTTTCTCTAAAGTAATATGTACTTTTCTAGTATATTATCTCACATTCTACAGGACCCTTTGAATGTATAGGAGTAAAAACATCACAGAGTTCCCCAAAAGTACAACCAGATATCAATGGGACCAAGTTTTACATGCCCTTGAACATCCCACTCATCAAACTAAGCAATATCTATTAAGCACCTACCACAGGCAAAGCTCTGGTAAAGGCAGTGGTGGATAGAAGACTCTGTCAAGCATCATAAGGCAGATTCTTATTTCCTCATAGCATCAACCTCAGGCTAGCAATAAGCTAAGGTGTCTTTGCTTATTTAGGAGGTGTGATTTGAGCGATAGCCAAAAAACACCATAGGCAAAATTGACTTCCTTACCCAGGTAACAGATTTGGGAACATCAGGAGATTAGTCAGGCCTTCAACTTGAGTTCTATAATTCTCATTCAAAGTACCAGTGTCCCTGTGCAGTGGAGAAGATGGAAGTAAACCACTCTAATGCCCTTGTCAATCAGAGACATACATTTCCCTAATGAGAGAGATGACCGTGAAAGTCCTAAGACCTTGGAAACAGCATGAGAGCCACTCCCTTCCTCTCCTTGCCTCACAAGGGGGAAAAGTAAAGATAGACATTATCAAGAGGGTTGAAGCTATGGAAATGCAGCCACTGTCAAATCAAATTATTACCTCCCACTATGACTTCCCACCAGAGTCACATCCCATAAACACACACCCAGTTCAGGTGGATTCAAATCAGTCACTGTTTGTGATTTCTTTCTTTTTTCTTTTTCAACCTGTTTTGGGAAGAAAATAAAAACAGGATAGAGGCTGTTTCAAACTGTACACCCTCTCTAGCTACCATCTAGACAAACACTATATTTTTCAATGACTGTAAAACCTAGTTCTCAGTTGGCTCCTTTGCATCTTGATCTTTGCAAACTTTTGATGTTCTCTCTTATCTTGAGAATAGCCCCACCTTTTCCTGGTTCAGGCAAGCTTATTGAGGTCACCCAACTTCAAAGTTCCTCTCTGCAGCTCAAATGGTGAAGTTCTCCTGTGTGAGTGTCTAGGGGATGCCTATGGAAGGAGAAATAATACTCTTCTGTAAAGTGATCTAGACCAATGACAATGCTGCAGTCTTTTTGCCATGAATACCAATGGTGATTTCAGCATCACAGGCAGCCCTGATAATGTCTCTAAAAGGCATCAGTGTTCTGTGAGATGCTTCCCAGGTATCCTGTTACAAGATCTAAAGGGTCTCTGAACTGAATACAGTTGCCCAGTTTGTCATAGGCCATGCCAGAAATGCTAATAGATTTCAGATACATTCCCTGGACATCAGAGGGGAAACTTTGTTTCAAATCCATCCAACAAGAAGTTAGATGCAGGAATGTCTGCCTGTTCCACACCAACTTTCCCTTCCCTTTGCCTAGTTGAGATCACAACATGCCTCCTGCCTTTGAATGCCTAATGTAAAGACATCTAATTGTGCTTATAAGTAAATCAATTCACATGCAGCCACCCCAAGCTAAGGATTTTAGAAATAATCCCTTTCCATTGGATCTCACCAAGAGGCCTTAAAGTTGTTCAAGCGAACTAATTTCTCTGATATCTACCCACTTCAAACTGGACAAGTCTAAATATACAAGGTATGAAACAGAGAAGAGCCTCATGAAAACAGATTGTAAATCTTTAAGGGGAGAAAGAGCCTAGTAGAATCAGACAACCAAAAAGTCACTGCCTCTAAGGAAAAACAAGGGTCATCTAGGTTGCCTGCAGGTCTAGCACTGTGGCAATGTCAGGCACTCTGTACAAAGTGGGTCTTTTGCAAGTCTTCTTGAAGTTAGAAACAGAAGGAATACCCTTTTCCATTTCTCAAAAAAATGTGCTTCTTTGGCTGAAAGGCCAAAAGATATCTTTCCACTCATATAATCAAACCTTCACTTCTAGTTAACTATTGTTTTACTTCCCTGTTTTCTTGTGTTTTAGTCACCAACCTCAGGAGACGGTCTGATGTAGTGGTTAAGTAGATTCAAGTCCGAGATTATCAATTACCAGCTGTATGACTTTGGCAAGGCCACCTACATTCCCTGTGCTTTAGTTTCTCATCTCTCATCTCTTATTTTTCTCAGGAAAAATACCTACCTCATGCCATAGTTTGAAGGCTAAATGTGATAGTCTGGGTAAAGCATTTAGCCTGGTGCCTGTTACACAGTAAAAGCTCATTAAGTACTAGCTAATATGATTATTCTAAAGTGAAGGGCAGAAGTCATCAAAGCATAGCAAGGACAAATTATCTTAGACACTATTAATATACAGAGATACTTGCCTTGGTCCAAAGCATTTTGGTCTGACTCCTCTGGAGGCCAAACATGATAATGGAGGAGCCTCCATTAGAGGTAAAGGATGCCCACAAGAGGACTGGAGGACAGTGTGTGTTTTCATTGGCAGGATGCTAACTAGCCAAACCTCAGGAAAGTCACAACACCCACTTGGCAAAGTAGATGCTGTCTCTTTTATTGAAAACATCCTAGGAGTATAACAATTAAAATGTATTTTGTTTCCATAGTTTGAACTTGTAATTCTGTTGATCAGGAGTTGTCAGAGAGAGGATTAGTAAGTGCAATAATGCTTAACAAAGTTGAACTGATGAAAGAATAACTTCAACAAGTAGCCCTGTTTGTGAACAGAAAAATAAAACTTTTAATTGGGACAAAGCAGGCACTTCCCAAAAGGTCCTAGGGCCTGGCAGGCATACTTCCCACATTTTAGTACCCGAATGTTTTCCAGAGTCACCCACACACCAGAGAGACACCACAGGTCTCAGTTTGTTTTGTCGCAATGAAAGATAGATCAACAATGGTGGAAATTCTCAAATCTGCCAATGTGTAAGGCAAGCACAAACACTGTTTGGATGAAATGAGGGAAAGCCTAGTAGGTTCCTAAGATTAATGCAGAATTGTGGTGCTGGGCTGCAGGGCCACGGCCTTCTGAACTGGCAAAGGAAGGAAAGTGCCAGAAAGGAGTGGGCTCTTCTGATGTCAGCGACATAGCCTATAACTGGCTGGTGCGGTCCACTAAATGCTATTTAGAAAGTAATGGAGGAAACGATAATGGAGGTAAGGCTGCATTTCCCATGGGTTTATATACAGGGGACAATGACAGAATGCATCGTATGGTCTGTATCTACACAGGGTTGAGCTGGCACACCATTATAATAATGAAATATCCAGAGAAGGACCACATTGGTAATCAATCATCTTACCCCACTGAGAGACAGGTAAGCACACAAGCAGCTACAAGAGGGATTCAAGTGTGTCATAACCTGTGAGTACAAGTTCACAAATACATACAAAACTGTCCAGCTGTGGACCTAAAGGAAGGAAAATTAAACACAGAGGGTGGCAACAGATCATGTAAGTGAAAGTACTTCAGACTTGATACTCAGATAATACCAATTTTTAATATTTAAATGGGGAAGGGGTACCATTTGTTTACCCAACATCAACTAAATCTCTTGGTCATACCAAAGTTGTCTGAAGGTAACACGTGGCTTTCCACCTTTTATTTTCCACTTCTTAGGGTAAAAGATTAGCCATGTGTTCCAACTATCCTGCTCATACAGACATTGCCATACTGCTTTGCCACATCTACCTTCTCTACTCCCACCACCACCTCCCCTCCCACCACCACCTCCACCATCGCTGTCACTATCTCTCCCACTGTCACCTCCACTTCTTCCACCCTTTCCGTCTTCACTGTAACCACCTCTACCCCTCCCATGACTTTTACTTCCACCTCTCCTATTGCCAGCAGAAGCTCTAACAGCTCCACTACTATCGTCCTCAATCCATTCCCACCATAACTTCCATCACTATCATCACCACCTTCACCATCACTATTTCCACCTCCCCTCCATCTCTACCAATACCATTACCACCACCATCTGTCTCCACTGATACCACCACCACCAGCACTACTAATTCAACCACCCAGTACCACCTCCTCCTCTTTTACTACCTCCATTATCCATATGTCCACCTCCACTTTCATCACCACCACCTCCCCTTCACAGACTCCACCACTATTGATACCTCCTCCACTGCTCCTACTTTCACCCAAACCAACTCCACCACCACTACCTCCACCACCACCACCATCACCACCTCCTACTATGTCCATTACAGTTCCTACCAACTCCAGGGACACCTCTACTTACATCACATCCACTACTACTTCCTCCACCAACTTCTCCATCACCACATCCATTTCCACCACTTTCACCACCTCTACCGTCATCACTACCACTCATAACTGTATGTAGCATCCACCAGCATCAAAACTACCTTCACTATGCCCATCACCTCCACCACCACTGTCACCACCTCCATAATCACCAACTCCATTATAACCACTGCTACCATACTGAGGTATCTGTAAGCTAGGAGCTAAGTTTTTTTTATAACCACTACTACTATTTAATTCTCACAGAAGCTCCATGAGATGTATATTCTTATTCTAACTTTAAAAATGAAAGTCAGGGGCACCTGAGTGGCTCAGTCGGTTAAGTGTCTGATTTCGCCTCAGGACATGATCTTGTGGTTCCTGAGTTCCAGCCCCACATCGGGCTCTGTGCTGACAGCTCAGAGCCTAGAGTCTGGTTCGGGTTCAGTGTCTCCCTCTCTCTCTCTGCCCCTCCCCACTCATACTCTGTCTCTGTCTCTGTCTCTGTCTCTGTCTCTCTCTCTCTCAAAAATAAACATTAAAATTTAAAAAAGATAAAAAAATAAAAATGAAAGTCAGAAAGTTATGCCACTTTTTCCAAATCACACAAATAAAAAGTATATTTAAATTTCTATTCCTGGAGCAACTGGGTGGCTCAGTCGGTTAAGCGTCCGACTTCGGCTCAGGTCATGATCTTGCGGTCCGTGAGTTTGAGCCCCGCGTCGGGCTCTGTGCTGACTGCTCAGAGCCTGGAGCCTGTTTCAGATTCTGTGTCTCCCTCTCTCTCTGACCCTCCCCCGTTCATGCTCTGTCTCTCTCTGTCTCAAAAATAAATAAACGTTAAATAAATAAATAAATAAATAAATAAATAAATAAATAAATAAATTTCTATTCCATGAGTGTCTAACTCCATGCTCCTATGTTCTACTGAATTGTGGACTATTCTCTAAGGAGAAAGTAAGTATAAACAGAGTAAGTATAGTTTCTCTGCACACCTACAAGGACAAAACAAAATGCAGTAAGTGTTAAGTACAGTGATAGAAGTACGTGACTCATGGATGGCCATCCTCTTCCCATACCAAGTACAGATTTAGCCTATGACCAAGATAAGCTTATCAATATGAGGTAGGCCTGAAGAATGGATAAATATGCCATCTAAAGAACTGAAGCTATCAAAATATCTGGTTTTACAAAAGTTAATGTCTCTCCATTTCTTTAAGTGAAGATTTATTACAATTAAGCTAATGGACATTTTGAAATAGAAAGCAAATTTCAGAAATAAAACATCAAAATACATGTTGCCTATTGACACATATCTTTAAGTCTACATACTGGATACTGAAAATGAATTGCTCATTTCCTTAATATGGTGTGGTCTTAGTTAATATTGCTTTAGAATATCTATATAAATTAGAAGAAAGGTGAGCATCATTATTGCTTCCTTATCCCATAATACTGAACCAACTTTAGAAATTAAAAAAAAAAAGCCATCATATATCTTAGCCAACAGTCTCAGGATATCTTTCAAATGATAAACCAGCCCATAACCTCTTAATCCTAAAACCCAGGCAAAAATCACTGCTTGAAGTAGTAGAAAGAATCTGAACTTCAGAATCTGACTTTTAATGACAATTTTTTTAGTTATTAGTTCTGCTACTCTGAGCAGTTTTACTTAATCCTTAATTTCCCAACTGGTAGGCTTAGGCCCACTGTCATGTCACATACTGGCTACAGGTGTGCCAAGATATTGATGCCGTTAGCCATACAGGAGAGCACTATATCCACTCTCATGCATTCAACTTCTTACTAAAATATGAATGATTCTCAAATTTACATCTCCATTGTTGGCTTCACTACTGAGCTCCAGAGCCAAATTTCAAATTTCCTTCTGGACATAGTCATACAGATAACACATCAGCATCTCAACTTTTCCATCCACCACTAATCTCAACAAGCCTAATTTCCTCCTGTCTCTTATCTTAACAGTATCATCATCCCATTAGCTGGTCAGAACACAACTTCTATCCTGACCTTTTGCCACACCATACACCATGCTATCGTACCATAATGGCAAATCTTGGGACTCTCCTTTTACGATACCTCAAACATCCTTTATACCCCTACTGCCCTAGTTCAGCCTCACGTTAGTTTTCCTTCACATATTTAATATTAGCTTTCTCGATGGTCAACATGCCTTGGATCCCACTTGACCCCAATTAATTCTATAGTTTGTTTAGCATTTAAGTTTTTAATGAGTGAATCCTAAAATATAAAATTAGTCATGTGTTGTGTTTGAATATAATCCTTCACTCTTTGTTATATCCATACCCTTTAAAATGTGACTTTGTAGCTCTTCCATCAAGAGTGAAAGAACAGCAAAACAAACAAAAAAAGTGGGACTACATCAAACTAAAAAGTGAAGAAAACAATCAACAAAATGAAAAGGGAACACACAGAATGGGAGAAAATATTTGCAAACCATATATCTGATAATAATAGGGGTTAAAATTTAAAATCCAGTTTAAAAATAAGCAAAAGACCTGAATAAATACTTTTTCAAAGAAGAAATACAAATGGTCAACAGGTGCATGAAACAGTACTCCATATTAATCATTAGGGAACTGCAAATAAAAACCACAATGAGACTCATACCTATTAGGATATCTTTTAGCAAAAAGATGATAGCAAGTATTTAATAGGATGTGGAGAAAAGGGAATCCTTGGGCCATGTTGGTGGGAATGAAAACTGGTAGAGCCACTATGGAAAAATAGTTTGGAGGTTCCTCAAAAAAAAAAAAAAAAAAAAAATGGAACTACTATATGATCCAGCAATCCCACTTCTGGGTATATATCTGGAAAGAAATGAAATCAGTATCTCAAAGAAGTGTCTAAACTCCCATGTTCACTGCAGCATTATTCACAACAGGAAAGATATGAAAAAACCGAAATGTCTGTAAATGGATGAATGGATAAAGAAAATACGTTATGTATACACACAAGATGGAATATTATTCCTGCCATTTGCAAAAACATGGGTGAATCTAGAGAACATTGTGCTAAGTAAAATAAGCTGGAGAAAAACAATATTATATGATCTCCTTTATATGTGGAATCCTTAAAAAATGTGGAACTCATAGAAACAGAGCGCAACAGTGGTTATCAAAGACTGGGGTTGGAATGTGGATGGAATGGGGGCTAGGAAGATGCTGGTCAAAGGACAACAAGCTTTCATTTATAACATGAATAAGTTCTGAAGATCTAATGTATAGCATGGTGACTACAATCAGTAACATGGTATTATATATTTCAAATTTACTAAGAAAATAAAACTTAGGTGTTCTCATCACACAAAAAAATATAAATATGTGAAGGGACAACTGTGTTACTTAACTTTATTGTGGTCATCATTTCACAATGTGTCTGTATATCAAACATCACACTGTACACTTCAAGAACATATTTATTTGTTAATTACACCCCCCAATAAATCTGGTAGAAAAAAAGGAGGGAAAGGCTGTTTTGCCATCCTTTTAATAGTGAAGACTTGTGACTTGCTTTGGCAAAAAATAAAAGATAAAAATAAAAACATGAGGCAAAAACATCTGTGTGTAAAATCTAAGCCTGGGTATTACAAACCCTTACTTGCTTCCACTCTCTATTTAGAAACCCTTTACTTTTGGAGTGAATAAAGCCACACTGCCCTGCTGGAAGATAAGGGACCAGGAAGAGAAGATAGAAACTTCCCCAGCTGATGCCATCTTAGACCTCTCTGTCCCCAGCCAACTCAACAGATGATCACAGATAAATAAGCAAACCCAGCCAAAACCAGAAGAACCATCCAGCAGAGCACAGCCCAAAATACAGACCCTCAGAATCAAAAGCTAAGTAATAGCTGATTTTTTTTAAAGACACTAAAAGTTTTTTGGTTTGTATCAATCAGGAAAACCTTATTGATACATTTACCCCTTTGGTAGTGAGCTTGTGATTCACCTCCACTGAGGAGGAAACAGACTAAAATCAGTATGATATAAAAAGTACTCCATTCCTGCACAAGATATGTTCCAATTTGTCCTTTAAAATCTATCTCCTATTTTTCCATTCCTATTCTCACACAGCCACTACTAGACCAACTGCTAATCTTCAATCATTTTCCACATCATTTTCTCAATTTTTGCATCTATGTTTATCCTTATTAATTTAGCATTTTTCTTTAAATTTATTCACACCTAACATTGCTTCCTACATAAGCTCCCTTCTGGGCAATGTTATCTAAGTAACAATAACTGATAGACTAGTCACTTTTTTGTGAATATATAAAAAATAATTCATAACTATTAAATGAACATATAAACATTAAAATAAAAAGGTTTTCATCCAAGTCCTACACAGCATGTTCACTAGAACATGATAAGCATTCTACTTTCTTTCAAAGTTTTTACATGTCTGGATTACTGTGAGGCAGTGTATGATAGAGACAATTTTTCATTTGATGTGCAATAAGTTATTAAATGCTTCTGAATTTCAGGTGGAACCAGAGTTTTAAGAAGCTTGAAATAAAAACCAAGGAATTCCTCTCTATGTGGACTAGAAAAAATCTACAAGGAATTTGTTTCCCATGGGAACTCTTACAACAGGGGTATAACAGACTTAACATTAGGGGCGAGTAGAAACAAGGGACCAGTTAGGGAACGATTTCAGTCGAAGAAAGAGCTGATGTGAGAAGTAAATTAGAAAAGAGGTAAAAATTGCCTATACTGAACTTAACTGGACAGGGGAGGGGAAACTTAGTTTTGATATTTTTAAAATGGATCTGGGAAGGGAACCATGTGTGGAAGATAATGAAGATAATTCTACTAGTTGTTGAGTTAAAGGACTAAAAAAAATGAAGGAGGTGAAGATCATTCTGAAATTTGGTTGTGATATAAATGTATTGACAAAGTTAAGGGGAGCAAGCGATTGAGTAGACACTGAGGTATAAAAGAGGTAGATGATAGTGAAGATGTTGAGCTTTATCTTAGATGTGATTTTTGCATCAGGATTTAAGCCTAGGATTTAACAAACAAGAGGATGGAGGAAACAGTTTTTGAGAAGCATTGATAAGGCAACTCCAAAGAGATTGATATAGCTAGAATGGCGTACCAAGGGTCTTATTTTATTTTGTCTGATTTGTTTACATGATTTTGAATTTCTTCTTCAGTATCATCAACTTTTAAATGAAAAACCAGGTTTTTTTTATTTCATTTTTGTTTATATCTCCAATCTATCCCAAATCTATGAGGAGGAAATACATGTTTGTTAGTGTGAGCTGCTGAGAATCTGAAGTTGTCTGTTATACAGTATTACTGCAGCAAAACCTGGCTCATATACTGCTTCTTGGAAGGAATTAACAGTTCATTGAAAATGGGTGTTAAAAAAATAGAGGCAAAGTTTACTTTGAAATTCAGAAACTAGGTGACTAAGAATAGACGTGTCGCTCCTATTACATATACATGTGCTAGGTAAACACTTATGTTTTTCTTTTCATTTATTCTTTATGTACAACTTTTTACTTCATTTACAATGGTAAATAAAACTATTATTTGGGGAAGAGTTCTGAACATTTGTGCAACAAATACCCTGTGAAAATATGAAAACAATGGATGCTTTCTTGGAAAAAAGAACCACCAAAAACATTTCACGAATCATCACAAACCCTAATCTCAGAAAAGCAGTAAGAAGGAAATCTAAAAAAAAAAAAAAAAAAAAAAAGGCTTTTGTTAATATTCTCCTTACTGGATGTTGGAACTTTCTTTACCTTTCTTTATATCATCTGACTACAGCACTTAGATTGTGATCAGAGAAGAGTGGGTCTCATGTATTCTGAGCAGAGCTATAAAAAGTGTCTTCATTGCAGTTTCAAAGGATTGGCCAAGACCATTGTTTGGGAGAATGAATTAATATATATAAAGCATTTCATCTAAAATCAGTAGTGTGTAGATAATGGCACTCATTAATTTTCAATCATTCACTGAAAAGTACATTGGGGCATACAGGAAGCTTTAGAGAAAAAAATTGCTTAAGTTGCCTTCCCAAAAAAATGGAATATGGAAATTATTTCTAATGGAAAATTTTTGTTTGATACAAACTTACAGAAGTATATGTATTCCAGATTGGCAATTTTCCATTCAAGAATATCCTCTAAAAAGGAGACAGTGTTAATATAAAAGACAAAAAGATTTACCTCCTTGAACTCATAAGAAGACAACAAAGCCTCCCACAGAACTCCCTGCAGTCTTCTCACACACATCCTATTAGACACAGACATTACTGTTAGACACACCTGAAAGGGATACAAAGATTGAGCCAAACCAAGGAAAAGTGGTAATCTACACCAACATCTCCTCAACTAATTCCAGGTTGACCCTATCCAACAAGTTTTCACTTGTTCTTTTGACCCTGAGAATCTACATATAATAATTTTTACTTGAAGCGGGGGGAGGTTACATTTGAAGCAATATGAGAAATTTCTCAAAGCAGCAAAAATAAAATTGTTCTTTGCCTTGGCCTGCCACAATTACTTCATTGCTATGACATATGACATCATAGTTAGTCCTCAGACTCGGGGGTGTTTCTAATGAGCTAGAGTTGGAAGGGTCCCAGTGGAATGCAATGAACCAAAAGGCCCACTGTTCTTTCAAATTCCAACATGATATTAGGAGGGAAAACAAAGGGCTCTTCAAGAGCCAGAGGTCAACCTGTTAAGTGGTATCAAAAGGTGGAAATAATGAAAGGGAATGGCGAGACAGTTTCAGAGCATAGCAACAGACAATTGTTACCTATCTCTACTGTTTTATTACTTCTACTTCATGAATAAAGGTAATAAATATGATATTTTCAAAGTATTCTGATAACCTAGTGTTTTATCATAGATCTTTGACACAGAACTGTACCAAAAGAAAAATTATTATAGTTTCCAAAGTGTGTGTGTATGTATACATAATGAAAAAAATACTTTCAATTTTAAAAACTACACATAGGGAGGAAATGAAAAGATAAAATAGATATAAAAGATAAATAGATATAAAATAGATATAAAAGATATAAAATAGATATAAAAGATAAATAGATATAAAATAGATATAAAAGACATAAATGTTTACCCAGTCCATGAGTTAGGTCCCTTTCTGCTCCTGGGCACAAAGGACCCTCAGAGGGACAGCCACCTTCCCTAGGGCCCATGTGAACCATTAACTTCATATTCCCTTCTGGGAATGTATCTAATTATTTAGCCAATTTATCACCAAGACAGCCCCAGTGTCTCACCCCAACATCAATATACCAGAGGTCACAGCAACTAATAGAAGCCTCTCCATAAGCCAAAAGCCAGAAATGGACATGGGTATCTCATTCCTAGTCCTGCCACTCACCCCTAATGTTCAGCTGGCCTAAAGAGCTTAGACAAGCTTCTTGTCTTACTAATCTCCAAACAAAAATGACCGATTATATGCAGTTTCTAAATATACTCACAAATTTCAGCACAGATCTGTTCAACACATACCCTTCTATCTAATGAAGGGTTGGGGCAAAAGGAGGGTGGTGCTGTATGTTGCCTTTAAGCTTCTCAAACATGCTCCAAAACTGTTGTCTTGGGAAAGCCCATGAAAGGACCACAATTGTACTGGGAGAGTTTATTACAGCTATATTAAAAAATGAAGCAGCAATAGAGATACACAACTAGGAGTATGTAAGAATTGAATAAAACAGCTTTGATATAATAGACCTAGATGAAGACTTTTATAGCTAACAAACATAGAATATACCTTATTTTAATTTTCTATTATGGAGAATTTCTCAAACATACATAAAAACTTACAGAGCAATATAGTGAACTTCAATGTGTTCATTAAGCAGCTACAATGTTATTAATATTAACCAGCAAAATATTTTCTATTTCTTACCAATGACTTCTCCTAGCCTCTTCACTTTTCTTCCTTTTCCTTTACTTTATGGAGTCATAGAACACATACCTTTTAAACTCCTATGGTAGATTTACTTCAAAATGTCCCCAGTTTTTCGCATATCTATCCATACCCTTGCCCTTTCCATGTTACTTCACTGCCCTCCCAACATAAGCAGCACAGACTTTAGCATGCAACTTATTTTAGCCAAAGTTATCTTAGCAGAAGGAGCAGATAATTAAAATAGTGCTTCTGCCTTCTCTCTTTGTTTCCCCATCCCCATGAGAAAATGCCTGAGCTAGCTAACTGGAGGTTGAAAGTCCCAGTGATCCTAGCCGAGGCTACCCTAAATTATCCAACAGCCAGCCAATTTCCAGATCATCAAATAAACCTAGCCAAAATCAGCAGAACTTTCTAGCCAACCATCCCCAGACTGTGAGCAGTAAGTGCTATAATTATAAGCAACTGAGGACTTGTAGTTGTTTCACAGCATTATTCTGACAATAGATACCTGACACAGAGCCTATGGATTACTTATAAATATTATGTATTTCTGGTCAAGAAGCAAAAAGAAGCACACAAAAGACAACAGCGCCCCCCCCCATACACATAGAAATTAGATAGATACATAGACAATATTTTTAGTCAATCAAAACAAATACTAGCTAACAAATTATGCATTAATATAAAGTAAGTGAAAACAGAGAGAACAAAGGCTGACAGTGCCAGCTTTTGACCTCTGATCTGGACAGAGATTCTGGTGGTGTAAATTTACCACCTAGAGGGAAATGTAGCCAAAACACACCAGAGACCAGAGCCAAGAAGGCCACTGCATGAGTTAGGGGACTAGTGCAGGGCTCCTGGAGCATGAACATTGGCTGAGAAAAGCAGCCACTGCAACCACCAATATATAGTCAACTGATTGCAATAAGAGTACCAAGACTTTTCAACGCTGGGACAATGAATGAGAAAACTGGACTCCTAAACTCATACCATATGTAAAAACACTCAAAATAGATCAAAGATCTAAATGTAAGATCTGAAACTATAAAATTCTTGGAAGGCAACAGTGATGTAAATCTTCATACCCTTTATAATACATTTGTTTCTTAGGTATGACACAAAAAGCATAAGCAATCAAAAAATAAACTAAATAAGTGGACTTCATCAAAATTAAAAACTTTTGTGCTTCAAAAGACATCATCAAGAAAGTGAAAAGATAACCTACAGAATGGCAGAAAATATTTGCAAATCATAGGCTGAGAAGGGTCTAGCATCCAGAGTAAAGAATGAAGAATTTTTTTACAATTCAGCAATAAAATTGAACCCAATTTAAAAATGAGCAAAAGACTTGAATGGACATTTCTCCAATGAAGATACATAAATGATCATAATACATGAAAAGATATTCAACATCACAGTCATTGGCTCAGTTGTTAAGCATCTGACTTCGGCTCAGGTCATGATCTCATGGTTCGTGATTTCCAATCCCACATCTGGTGTGCTGGAGCCCCACTTGGGTGAGATCATGCCCCACTTTGGGTGAACACGAGCCCTAATTTAGGTGAGCCCCTCTTCTCTCTGTCTCTCTCTGCCTCCCTACCTCCCTCTCTCTCTCTCTCTCTTTCTCTCTCCCCCTTGTGAGATTCTCTCTCTCTGCCCCTGACTTGTGCCCTCTCTCTCTTAAAAAAAAAAAAAAAAAGGAAAATGCAAATCCAAACTACAATGTGATGTATCTTCACATCCACTAGGATGGCTGTTAATAAAAAAAGAGGCAATAACAACTATTATCTAGGATGTGGAGAAACTGGAACCTTCATGCATTGCTGGTGGGAATGTAAAATAGTGCAGCCTCTTCAGAAAACAGTTTGGAAGTTTCTCAAAAAGTTAAATATAAAGATACCATATGACCCAGCAATTCTACTCCTAAGTGTACATGCAAGAGAACTAAAAATATATGTTGACACAAACTCTTATACACAAATGTTTGCAGAGGTATTATTCATAATAGCCACAAAGTATACACAACTCAAATGCCCATATGAATAAACAAAATGTTATATCCATATAACAAAATATTATTCTACCATAAAAAGTAATGAAGTACTGATTCAAACTCCAACATGGATGAACCTTGAAAATATACTAAGTAAAAGGAGCTAGACAACAAAAAGCCACTTATTATACAATTCTAATTATATGAATTGTCTAGAGCAAGCAAACACATAGAGATAGAAGGTAAATTGTGGTTTCTAGGGGTTGAGGGAGTAAGGAATGAGAAGTGACTGCTAATGAGTACATGATTTTTTTGAGGGTGATGAAAATGTTCTAGAATGAGACAGTAGTGATAGTTGCACAACTTTGGGAATATACTAAAAATATTATAGACTTTAATAGGGTGTGTTTTATGATACATGAATTATATTTCATTAACAATAATAATAGAGACACATAGGGGACAGATTCAGTAGATTTACCAATATCTAATGGGAGTTCCAGAAGAATGAAGAGGAAAAAGCAGAGCATTAATAAACAAGTGAGAACTTTCCAGTTTGAAGGATTACATGAAACTTCAAATTAAAATAATATGCTGAGTGTAGAACTGGATTGATAAAATAAATCCATATATGAACTTACCTTGGCGAGAATGAAAGAAAAAAACAAAACCTAAAGTTGCCAGAGAAACTATAAATTACCTAGAAAAGAATACAAAGATACTAATTGCAGCCTCTAAAAAGCTCCAATAGCTATTTAAAAAATAATGGAGCATTATCGTTACATTATTCAGGGGAAAGTATTTTCAATTGGAACTCTATAGTAAAGCTATAATTCAACAAATGAGGTTCCAGAAAATTGCATTTGTATATTTCAAAGAAAAATCAGTGAATTCCCAAAAGTCAAAATTTATGCAGGACACATTATTTGGCTACATTAAAATAAATTATATATTCACAATAAACAGAAATTTTTTCAAGGAAACTACTTTAGAACTAACTTTAAAATTTTCCTAATTCCTCTAACAGGAAACCAGAACTAAAATTAAACATTATTTAAAATGAATGACAAGAAGAATAGAAGTGACTAAAAATAGCACTTTTAATTATTTATTATTCTATTCTTCTAAATACTCCCCACATAACTCAGGATAATTTTATGTACCTTAGATATTTATTTCAATTGTATATTATTTTTTCTACTCATTTCTATTTTTATTATCTATTTCTATTTCTTTTTTCCATTTTTTCATCTTTCTGCATCAACTTTCTATTCTACATTTCTATTTCTCTCCTATTGTCTATTTCTCTTCTGTATTCCTATTTCTATTCTGCATTTCTATTTTTTATGTTTTAGCTGTATACACCATACACTGATGCTCAGATATAAATAAGAAAAATTTTATTTATTTATAATACCTCATGTCTCCTCCGATTCTCTTGCTAGTATTTGATATTCCTGCTATTGTTGTGATTCAGTTCCTCTTTTCATTTTCCTGGAGTGCCCCCACCCCTTGTCCTCCTGAGGTTCTCTCCTGTCTGTAGTACCTTGGTCCATCCCAAGATACTATGGTAACAGCCAGCCATTTGCTGAGTTCTCATATTCCAGAAGGGAACTTAAATGATTATGAGGATTTTATGTTCCTCAACACTCTCCTTCACAGCTCTCCTCAACACTCTTCTTCACAAGCTCTATGCACCTTGCCAGGATGGATGCATCAGGGCTGATTACCATGCTGTTCTGTGACCAACACCCCTGTTTTCATCCTTAGGTTCCGTTAATGGGTCTAGCTAATTTTGTCACAATTAGGAAAAAATTATCTCTACTTCAAGGCTAAGAAAAGAGTCATGTAGCAAGTGGCATCTGATTCTTTTAAAAAGGTAAACAGTTGAAAAACAGTGGATGTAATGACTGTGCATTCAGTTTATAAAAATTCATCAAGCTGTATATGATTTATGCACGTTTCTGTACATATATTTTGCTGTAGTAAAATAATTATTTTAATAAGTAGTTTTAAAGTCTGTTATAATTTTTAAAATTTTAAAATAATAAAATAGAATTAACAGCTTTAAAAAAAACTAAATGAAAAAGTTAAAGTTTCTATCTACAGATAGAAAATGTTACAAGGGTTTCAGCTTAGGTTAGGAAGTACAAGGGTTCTATGTAATTTCCTTTGTTCAACCTTTCTGAATTTTCTAGATTTTGGGTAATTAGAAAGCACTGCTTTATGTTTCATATTATATTATTATTATACTACTTTGCATTATTATATTAATACTATCTGTCTACATCCTAAATTATCTCTAGTAACCTCTTTCTCCTCTCTGAATAGCATTTTTGAACAGAAAAGAGATAAGAAGGATCTTGGGCACATAATCCACTATGTGTCTTTATCTATACCCCATATTTTCTCTTGTCCCCACTGTTATTTTTTTTTCCTTCTTCATCTGAATCTTCATCACTGTCTTCACCTCCCTGTATTTCACCATTTACCTGAAATGAACTCTTTAACCCTATCTCCTGTGCTGTTTCAAAAATTCCTTATTTTACTCAGTAAATCTTTAACATATAAAGGAAAAAAAGCTTATAAAAGTTTTCATAACAGCTGAATTAAGCTATTAAATAAAAGACGTCTTCAGGTTAATCACAATAATGAACGGGGATCATCTGAATAGGGAGAAGTCTCAAAACATTTTTCATTTTGATTCAGCCTTAATATTTTGCTTTTATCAGATATCAACTTTGAGATAAACCTTTTAGAAGCTGGTCCATTGTTTACAACTAACCCAGAACAGTTTTAAACAATTCCCCTTTATCTGATGGAGTAAAGATTGTCGGAGATGAGCCCCAGCTGGGGCCCAAATTAGAGTAATTAAGAAGCAAAAGCCAAAGTACTTTCCTATAATGTGTTTATTTTATTAGAAGATTAAACAGTATTACTGGTACAGAATTTGTCATACTTATAGAAACAGAAAGAGGGGGCATTGCTTAAGTGCTATGTGTAACAGATATTAAAGTTAGAGCCCTAGAAAACAAGACTGGGCCATCAGACAGTAAGAGATATACTAAAAAAGACATGTAATGTTACTTTTATGATAAGAATGAAGGCATTACCATATAAGGAAATGGCTCATTAAAACTATCACAAAATATTTGTCATGCTTATAAAATTCAATTAGAAATCAAAATTTTAAAAAACCCTACAACATTCAATACTGTTTACATCAGTATCTCCTGACTCAACATGCATGCAATATTATATTTAGGTACTAAAATTTAGCAAATCCATCTTTGAATTTATTTCAAATGCTCTTCACAAATGTGGTTAATTATAGGTTTTTTCTTGTTCAGTTTTTATCTTCATTCCAGTATAGTTAACATACAGTGTTATATTAGTTTTATATGTATACACTAGTGATTCAACAATTCTGTATATTACTCAGTGTTCCTCATAAGTATATTCTTAATCCCCTTCACCCATTTCACCCATGTCCCCCTCCCTCTCATAACCAACAGTTTGTTCTCTATAGTTAAGAGTCTGTGTCTTGGTTTGTCTCTCTCTTTATTTTTTCCTTTGTTCACCTGTTTCTTAAATTCCACTACTAAGTGAAATCATATGGTATTTGTCTTTCTCTGATTGACTTATTTCACTTGCATTGTACTCTCTAGGTCCATCCAGGTCACTGCAAATGGCAAGATTTCATATTTTTTAAATGTTTATTTATTTTTGAGAGAGAGAGAGAGAGAGAGAGAGGGAGGGAGAGGGGGAGAGGAGCATGCACACACATGAGTAAGGGAGAGGCAGAGGGAGTGAGACAGAGGAATTGAAGCGGGCTCCACACTGATAGCACAGAGCCCAATGTGGGGCTCAAACTCACAGAACCGTGAGATCATGACCTGAGCTGAAGTCAGATGCTTAACCGACTGACCCACCCAGGCACCCCAAGATTTCATTGTTTTTTATGGCTGAATAAAATTCCAGTGTGTGTGTGTGTGTGTGTGTGTGTGTGTGTGTGTGTGTGTGTGTGACATCTTTATCCATTCATCTGTTGATGGATACATGAGCTACTTCCATAATTTGGCTATTGTAAATAATGCTGCAATAAACATAGTGCTGCATATATCCTTTGGATTAGTATTTTTTGTATTCTTTGGGTAAAAATACCAAATAGTGTGATTATGGATCATACAGTAGTTCTATTTTTAACTTTTTGAGGAAACTCCATACTGTTTTCCACATGGCTCTCTAGTTTGCAATTCCACCAAAAGTGCACAAGCGTTCCTTTTTCTCCACATCCTAGCTAATACTTGTTTTTTGTGGTTTTGATTTTTGTCATTCTGACAGGGATGAGCTTTGATTTGTATTTCTCTGGTGATGAGTGATTTGAGCATCTTTTCACGTCTGTTGACCATCTTATGTCTTCTTTGGAGAAATGTCTGTTCATGTCTTCTGCCTACTTTTTAATTAGATTATTTGCTTTTTGGGTGTTGAGTTCTATAAGTTCTTTATATATTTTGGATACTAACCTTGGTCACTTTCAAATATCTTCTCCCATTCCATAGGATACCTTTTAGCTTTGTTGATTGTTTTTTGCTGTACAGAAGCTGCTTATTTTGATATAGCCCCAATAGTTTCTTTTTGTTTTTGTTCTTCTTCCTCGGGGAACTATCTAGAAAAATGTTGCTACAGCCCATGTCAGAGAAGTTACTACCAGTGCTGTTTTCTAGGATTTTTATGGTTTAAGGTCTCGTATTTTAGGTTTTTAAGCTATTTGAGTTTATTTTGTGTACAGTTTAAGAGAGTGGTCCAGTTTCATTCTTTTACACGTTGCTGTCCAGTTTTTCCAACACCATTTGAAGAGACTGTATTTTTCCCACTGAATATTCTTCCCTGCTTTGCTGAAGATTAATTGACCATATAATTGTGGGTTTCTTTCTGGATTTTCTGTTCTGTTCCATTGAGCTATGTGTCTATTTTTTGTTTCAGTACCATACTGCTTTCATTTCATTTGTATAGCTTTGTAATATAACCTGTGATGCCTCCTGCTTTACTTTTATTTTTCAAGATTTCTTAGCTATTCAGGGTCTGTTCTGGTTCCATGCAAATTTTAGAATAGTTTTTTTCTAGTTCTTTGAAAAATGTTGTTGGTATTTTGAAAATGCAGTCAATTGCTAATGTATTATGAGCCCCTTAATAACAGAAACTCTCTCTAACTTTAAAGTATTTTTCATAACTTCCACAATCCCCTGTAAAGAGTAGAAACCTTGCCAAATATCAAATAACTTAAAATCTCTTTTCTGTACCAATGGTGAGTGCCAGTGATGACATTACTTTTAGTAAATTCTTCTTTCTTAATGCTGTATTGTATAGATTAAGTAAAACTAATTTATCCTGGTGATGCAAATACTGACAAACATTAGAGAACTTGATGTCAGAATAGACAGTGGATGGCAAAACAGTCCACATTATTAATTTTCATGGGAGTAATACAAACTTTTTCTTAATAAAATAGTAAGATAGTTGAACCATACTCTAAAAATTACAAAGTTCTTTGGTATTTATTAACTTATTGAATAAAAACATCCCTGAGAGATAAGCAGTATTATTCTTTTTGTTAAGTTACCTATCTTAGATCACATATCCTTAACAGCAAAGTAATGCTCATGGAAACAAGCACATCCTTAGAGAAATCACCCATTCCCCCACTCCACTCCCACTCCCCAAAGGCAACATCATCATTTCTAATTCTGATCCTTCTAAATATTCCTCACATAAATGTCTAAAAATAATGCTTATGCCACTATTTTGTTATGCCATCAGTTAATTCTGTGATGTAAATAACAAGAACTTGGCTCATTTACATTATCTCCCATCTCTCCCTCTCATCCTAATGTTTGATACATATGTGGTTATTACTGCAGTTGATACAATTGGTGCTTTATTTCTTCTCTGGAGGAGACCCTAGACAAAAGGGAAGAATAGGAAAGAAGAAGAGAGAAGAAAAACTTTGTAGGTAGAAAAAGGAAGAATTGACTATTTGATGTTAAAAACATGAAGGACAGGTGCCTCTGTCAGTTAAGTGTCCAACTCTTGATCTTGGCTCAGGTCATGATCTCATGGTTCATGGAACTGAGCCCCACATTGGGCTCTGTGATGACAGTGTAGAGCCTGCTTGGGTTTCTCTCTCTCCCTCTCCCCCCGCCCATGCATGGAGGAATTTTTAAAAAGATGAAGGAATTAAAAGATGAAGGTCTTAAAGTCTCCGTGTTTCCTTTAAGTTTGGAGATACAATCTAGATGTTTGGGTGTGGTCAGTAGTGTGAAGAGAATTCGACATTTATTAAGCTTCTATTCAGGGTATTGTGATAGATCCTCCTAGCCTTTATTGGGAATTTGAGGAAGACTTCCTGGAAAAAATTCCAAGCTTGTGACTGAAAGATAGATATGACTTAGGAAAGTAGAGGGATGGAAAAAGGGAAAATGGTATTCCAAGCAAAAAAAAAAAAAAAAAAAAAAAAAAAAAAAAAAAAAAAAAAGAGAGAGAGAGAGAGCTTAAGCAAAGGCCTAAAGTACAGGAAAGGTAGGGGTGAGAAAGCTTCAGATGGTAGATTCAACTGGAGAAGTGGTCAGCGGTCAGGCTAGGGGAGCTCCTTCACAATGTGCTATGCATCTGTAAATGTATATGTTTATGAAGTGATGCCACTGAAGAATGATAAGCAGAAGAGAAACATGGCCTCTTTTTCCCTTTTGCATAGTTCACTCTGGCTAGAATGAATGTAGCAGAAAGGGGAAATGGAATCAGAGAAATCAGTCTGATGCTTCTGTTATGTTAATGGTGAAAAATAGTAGGAAAATAATTGAAGGAATAGAGTAGAAGGGACAGGTTCAAATACTATTTGAAGATCAAACAGTCATGACTAGAGGACTGACTGATTTCATACAATGGGATGGGATGGATTTGACAGGAAAGAGAAAGATTTATGAGTAGCTCCCTGGTTTCTGGTTCATATAACCAGACAAACAGTGATTCTATTAACTGGGAAAGGGATTATGGAAGGAAAAGCAGGTCTAGAAGGGGTTGAGTGAGAGGCAGAGAAGTTGAAAGATCTGTCCAACATTCAAGATGAAATTTCGAGCAATTATTAATTCAAGCATATATAAATCAAAAGAGGAGTCAGCTACAATCTTGAGGTGGTGGTGAGCCATGAGAATGAGTCCCATTAGAAAAAGAAGGTTAGGACCAGAATTTTGAGGAATACCAAATGATAAGGATTGAAGCACAGATGATAAGCCCATAAAGTGTCTGAGAGAAGAACCAGGTGATAGTTCTTCTTTCATGCCAGAGAGACCATAATATTAAAGAGTTACAAAGATGGAATGGTCAGTAACATCAAGTGTCAGAGGGATGAAGAACACCATACTGAAATAATGACTTTTATTATGGCATGTTTAGGAGCACTGGGGAGAGGCAAAGCCAAGACAGCCCTTAGTGTGAGGAAGAGGGATGAGAAGTGTCCCCAAAGTGAGAAAGAAGTAAATGAGTCTCTTTGGCAAGTGGCTTGGCTAGGAAGGAAAAGAGAATGATGGCCAGTGTAGCCATATCAACAGATGGGTCTATTTCTCCAGGAAAAAATAAATATAGTAGGCATATTATTTTGCTGAGAGTCAAGTAGATGCCTAATATTTCCCTATTTTGACAGTGAAATATAAAGTGAGGTCACCTCCTGGGAGTGAGAAGGGTTAGGTTGGGCAGAGGATTTGAAAAGAGTGGAAAATTTTTGGAACTCACTCACAGGAAATTAAGACAAAATCTAACAATTCAGAGTGGTCTTGGGGACCCTGTTAAGGTTAGAGGAAAAATTAGAAATTTAGCTTTGTTTCTCTTTTCTATTTCTCCTTCCTAAATCAGTCTTTGCAATTCTAACTTCCCATTATTCACTTCCCAACTAAATGAATGAAAACAGTGATGGTACTGTCACTACCAAATTGACAAAACATTGCATACCTTCTATTAAACATACATGTGGGAGCAAGCCAGGATTTGGCTGATCCAGCTATAAAGTGTAAGTCTACAAAAATTATTGACAACACTGTACTTTTGCCTTCCTACCTGAAAAACAGAAATAATATTACTTACCTCTTAAGACTACATGAATTAATAGAGATGATATGTGGACAGGCCTAGAATACTGCTTGGTCTATAGTAGACTATTCATAAGTTTCACTTCATCCCATAAAGAGGGAAATATAATGATAATGTGTTAAAATGGGTAGAAGAGAAGATAATATATTAGATGATAAAATAATATAAAATAGGGCAAAGGAATAGGAAAGGAGATTGCTAAGTAGGTTCTCATTGCAAGGAAAAACACATGAGAAAGCAAGACATAGATGGAGATAGATGTTTCTAAAGAAAGATGCTCATAGTACAAAAGTGTGGAGGAGGACAAGGGAAATACTCAAGCACCATTAATCACAATCCTTGATGTTAATCCCTCTGGGGTTCAGGAGGAAAGAAACAGGCAGAAAAAGCATGTGTCGTTGTGTATATCATTCAAAAAAGCAGCTGCTAGTCAAATCTGGAAAGTCAAGGCTCTTAAAAAAATACTGGAGCCAAACAAGATCCCAGAAATAGCATATTTGTAGAAAACCACTCATTGCTTCTGGGAAAATAGATTTAGGGTTGAATTGAGGATAACATTGCACAATGCCGACTTGAAGAAAAAGGAAACAGAACTTGACTGGGTTTATCTGAAGGTTGCTGTCATTTACTCATTCAGCAAATAATTACCGAATACCTAGTGTGTGCAGAACATTATGTCTTCTGTAAAAAAAAAAAAAAAAATACTTCTTCTTAAACATATTAAGGTTCATCAAAATACATATTGGCTTTATGGATGCAGAAAACTACACAACTTTTGGAGCAAAGAAACTGAGACTAATGTGAAATAATCTTGAACTGGAAAACTTGGACAGATATGAAAATCATTTCATCTCTGTCACCAATTAGTCATAACACCTCAGTTAAGCCTCTGTGCCTTTGAACCATAGTCTCCCTGAGTCACAAATGCAGATGAGTGTCTATCAACATCTTATGACATCTATGCAGATTAAATATAAACAAGCTTCTCTTTGGTCAATACTATTAATGATCTATAAGGTCTTTTCTAAATGAGATTAATTATGAGGAGGGTAAAATAAAGGAGAAATTGGTCACTGATTAAATATACTTTCTTGGGTACATTAATTATGATTGTTCATTTCTTCCTTGCATCATCCAACATAGCACTGCTGACATAATAAATGTCCATTAATTATCTGATGAATTAAAGATTATGACTGTCATTTAAAGAAAAAAGAGGTTTCTATGAGAACAAACTTGACTAACCTTACACATTATTTAGCATCATCTCCCTCCAGTGAGATTTATCAGGTTACTGAGAATGAAAATCATACTCAATCTTAGTTGAATCTAGGTTCCAATCATGTTTTTATTTATTTTTTATTTTTTTGCCATGTTAAAAGAAGTTATTTTAATAATTTTAGTCTATGCCTTTTTTTAAATATATGAAATTTATTGTCAAATTGGTTTCCATACAACACCCAGTGCTCATCCCAAAAGATGCTCTCTTCAATACCCATCACCCACACTCCCCTCTACTGATGCATAGGGGCACTTGTACCCCAATGTTTATACCAAACATGTTTTTAAAAGAACATCATATCAAGTGAGTAAAGTTTGCTGATGGCTCTGATTTATTGTTACCGATAGTGAATGAAAGGAAGATGCAAAGGAAATCTGGATGGATTTACACATATTAGGGGATAGAAAATGCATTGACCCACGAAGTTTGGCTTACTGAAAGATCAGGTACATTAGGAATTTAAACAGGAAGGGGATGGTGAGACCATGGAGATGACCCAAACACACTGTCTGAGGATATTAGTAGCAGAACAAGAATAGTATACAGGAGAGAAGGAAGAAAGACCAAAGGAAAGACTGTCAGTTTAAGAATGGAAGTTAGAAAGACTGAAAAGTCACTCTTTAATTCACTGGATAGAATATCTTGGCTACTAAAATCCTCTCCAGCATCTCTTAAGGGATTATAACTCTTCAACTAATGTAGTTCACTCTTTGTTGACAGTTCATGGAAAAGAAAGATGTGCAATGTTAAAGCAAAGGCACTACAGTTTGCTGGCTAGTACAGGTAGGATTATTGGATGACAACAGCATCGGGTTGTTGGAAGACTCAAGTTAGAGATAAAATGTGAATCATTACAAGACATACTTTGTTAAAAGCCTGATTCTTCCTTGCAAGTATTTCCAGCTAATCAAACATACCAACTCACCTAGTGTCTCTGTTTATTAAAGGTCAACTCATCCACTAATGCTTGGATTTGGCCAGTGGCCATTGCGGAGCCACTCAGCCAAAGTTGTGAAAGAGAAAGACAGTGATGTTGAGGTGTTATTTGCCCAAATTATTCCCCTGAGGACTGCACTGGATTGGCTACATCCCTTGCAGCAATGCCAAAGGTCATTGCTTCTCTCCACGTGGACCTCTCTCCGCATCTCTGTGCTTCCAAGGCCTAGGAATGGTAACAGCTGGGTTATTAGAAGCTCCAGGATACTGTACCATTTCTTGTCATTATCCTCAGCCTGTCCACAACTTTTAGAATAGTCCCTTTATTAAATCCTTTGTCTGATTATCTATAACAGGTTAACAAATCACCCTAAAAGGTAAGAGCTTAAACTTGTAATCGTGTCTTAGCTTTCACAGCTCCTGTTGGTCAAGAATTTGAGAAGAGTTTGGCAAAGGAGCTATTAGGGTCTCTCATGTGGTTGCATTTGGGACTAGATGATACGGTTCCATGGTAGTGGCTTACTCACATGGCAGGCAGATTGATGAGGGGCTCAATTTCTCCCCATTTAGGTCTTTCTGTGGTGCTTTTTGAATGTGGCACCTGGATTTTCCCATTGTGTGTGTGTGTGTGTGTGTGTGTGTGTGTGTGTGTGAGAGAGAGAGAGAGAGAGAGAGAGAGAGAGAGAGAGAGAGAAAGAGAGAGAGGTGGAGACAAAGAGAGAGAGAGAGAGAGACAGAAAGAAAAAGAGTGTCATATTGCCTTTTATGGCCTCATTTCTGAATTCATTTGGCATTACTTTTGCATTCTGTTGATCAAGGTATTTTAAAATATCCACCCAATTCAAGTTGAGAGAACACAGATTCTACCTCTTGATGGAAGTATGCCAACTTCACATGAAAGGAAAGCATGTGGGATTGAATACACACGCGCGCGCACACACACACACGCACACACATCAGTGTGCCTATCTAAATACAATCTGCTACCTGCTACCTGCTCTCTGATTTATCTCTTATTTCACCCTGACATCTCTTTTCTGCAGTATTCTGAAAGATATAGTTCAGATGATTTTAGGGTCCTCGAGACTGTAGGAATGTTATGAGAATCAAATAATTGCCTAAACACCAGCAGGATCAAATGGAAGGGACATACTGAGTGGAGAGCAGGAAACTGAAACTCTCTGGATGCAGCAGGTTCCTAGAAGACAACTCTACTTGCTAGTGAGAAAACACTGTCCAGTGAGGGGTACATTTTCATGTAGTAACTTCTCTCCACATGGAGGTACTAATGGCCACTCAGGCATGTGACTAGTTTCAAGCAAGCCTGTGAGGTCAACAAAACTGTGAAGAAGATCAGGGATCAAGAGAATATACTGTTGAACCAAACAGACCCAGATTTTTAATCTAGTTTTGTTCCTTTTTGCTGTAGATCTTGGGAAAGTTGCTAAATTTATTGAACATCAGTTTTCTCACCCTTTGAATAAAGATGTGAGAACATCTACTTGAGCCAGGCAGGATCTAACCAGAAAAACAGAAACCACTTTACATATTTATAAGAGAAGTAAGTTAATAAAGAGCTTTGGTCCAGAGATGATGGAGAAGCTGAGAGTCAACAAAAGATATTGAAGTGACTCAGAAATTATCAACTACTGGAAGCCATTCCCACCCTTAGGCTGGAGGGATAAATGAAGAGGGCCCCCTGGGGAAACTGGAAACCCTGTGAACCTATATGTAGAAGCAAGAGCTTAAGGAGAAAAATATCCATTCTTAATACTTGTCAACTTTAAATTCACTCTCTTTTCGCCTTTAGCCTTTCCCAAGCAATAATATCCATGAATCAAAGGTTTGCAAAAGGACTCATTTTTTTTTCTGATCCACTTTAACAAAAGTTCATAACTTTGAAAAATAAAAGTATTTCTAATGCATATTAAAACAACTACATAGGGGCACCTGGGTGGCTAGTCGGTTAAGCGTCCGACTTCAGCTCAGGTCATGATCTCACAGTTCGTGGGTTCGAGCCCCGCATTGGGCTCTGTGCTGACAGTTTAGAGCCTGGAGCCTGTTTCAGATTCTGTGTCTCCCTCTCTCTCTGCCCCTCCCCTGTTCATGCTCTGTCTCTGTCTCAAGAATAAATAAACATAAAAAATTTATAAAAACAAAAACAACTATATAATTTTAATATGTAAACATTTGTCCCAACTTTGGGAAGTATTGATACATTTAACAAGTTTAGTATTTGTTTCTTGTAATAAGCATGCATCCATTAATAGGTAGCGAGATTAACCAAACTAGATGGAATCAGAATTAGAATGTGAGCCTCAGAGTACAGAGCTCAGTTCTCCAGATCAAGTCACCTCACTAGGCTTCATCTGCCTGTGTTTAACAGTATGCACACAGAAGTCTAAGCAAGGTTTGTCCTTGGCATATGTGTACACAAGCAAGAATCTGAGACTCAACCAATAATCATTACCAAATTCATTTCTCTTTACACTGACTAGATATCATACATCCAACAAAATAGATGTTTTAAAATAGCCCTTGGGAAACGTGAGTGCTCACTCAGTTGAGTGTCTGGTTCTTGATTTTGGCTCAGGTGATGATCCCAGAATTGTGGGATCAAGTCCTGTATCAGGCTTCCACACTGAGCGTGGAGCCTGCTTGGGATTCATTCATTCATTCATTCATTCATTCTCTCTCTCTCTCTCCCTCCCTCCCTTTGCCTCTCCCTCTCTCTCTCTCTCAAGTAAAAAATCTAAACATACATACATACATACATACATACATAAAATAACCCTTACATTTCTTATGCGTTATTTTCCATTGGAATGTCAGTGCTATCACATCTCTAACAAACACAAACATGCTAAGGAGCTCCCATCACCTTAAATGAAGCACAAAGTAGCATCCAACTAGTTAAATACTACAGAGAAGATGATGCCTCAGATGGGAATAAAGCTATACAAAAGTTTAACAACCTGAATGTCATTCTGAGACAGAAATGCATCTGTAGGTAAAGAGACTTCAAGACTGTATTCATTAGAAAAGAAAAAAAAAAAAAGGTCAGCATTACATGGAATGAAAAGTGGCCTTTCCATGGAGACTCCTGAACCCAATTTATCTTGCTTCACTAAGACAGGAAACGCACTACAATGTTCAGGATGGGAGAAAATGACAATTTAATGATTATGGAACATCTTTCACTTTCCATGGTAAGTGAACAATCTCAACATCAAAGGCAGAGCTGGTAGCCTTTTGGAAAATGGAATGCCATTTTGCTTTCCTTTTCACTTTTTACTACATCAATGAACTTTAGCATCTTCTCTGGCTTTATTTTTCCATTTTCATTTAGCTTTGACACAAAACAGACCTGACTTTAAGTGTACTATGCAAAGTAACAATTTATGTTGGAAACTATAAATGGATGGGACAGAACCACTTTTGTATCTGTTACATTTTAATTACTTTAAATATATCCAGCTGAACAAAGTTCAGACCTTCAGTATTACAGGTGAGAGTAGCTTAACATGATAGACATCCTATTTCACCAACCTCCTCATAAAGAGAAATATACAAACTGCCATCTCTAGACACACCATGTTCCCACCCACTGATTCTTCTACCTTTCATGTTATCAAGCACTATCAAATTTTAGAGCTGCTTTTATAGCAGCAGTTCTTTATATTTTCCCCCAACCATCAGTTGCTAATTTTAGGGAGGGGAAAAAAGCCCTAATACTGAACTCAGGGAACGAATTCATTTAAGACAACTATGGATTTCCATTATCTTTGCTTTTCTAATATTGTACAGCAAAACAACAATACAAATCTTGTTTAAGTAAAAATTTTCATACAATGGAATTTTAGGGTTAATAATAATTTCTCTAGATTAAAATCTTGGCTATAACTTGCTACCAGTGATCCTGATAAGAGTGCATATGACACACTGGCATTAATTAAGACAATGATGGGGCATCTGGGGGGCTCAGTCGGTTAAGTGTCCAACTTCAGCTCAGAACATGATCTCATGGTTTGTGGGCTCAAGCCCTAAATCAGGCTCTCTGCTGTCAGCACAAAGCCCACTTTAGATCTTCTGTCCTCCTCTCTCTCTGCCCCTCTTCCGCTCACTCACTCTCTCTCTCTCTGTCTCTCTGTCTCTCTCTCAAAAATAAATATTATGCTAAGTGAAATTAGTCAGTCAAAGAAAGACAAATATCATATGACTTCACTCATATGAGAACTTTAAGAGACAAAACAGATGAATATAAGGGAAAGGAAACAAAAATAATATAAAAACAGGGAGGGGGACAAAACATAAGAGACTCTTAAATATGAAGAACAAACAGAGGGCTACTGGAGGGGTTGTGGGAGAGGGGAGGGCTAAATGGATAAGGGGCATTAAGGAATCTACTCCTGAAATCATTGTTGCACTATATGCTAACTAATTTGGATGTATATTAAAAAGAAATTAAAAATAAATAAACAAACAAAAAAAACCCATTTTTTTAAAAACAGACAATGAATTGAAATTTAGGGGAGAGGACACAATTCTGTTGTTTTGTTTTTTACCAAAATAAATCTCAAATCTCCACAGGTTTTACAAATACTTGTATCGTACAGAATTAAATTTTGCCTAAGAATGAAACCAAAGCACAATGACTATTGTGGAATTCATGAGGAAAGCATGGTAATTGCCTATTTACAGATGTTCAAGTCCCAGATGTTTGAGCCCTCAACTTGTCCCATCTATTTTCCATCTCCTTCTGTTGATCCCTGAAACCACCAACTATCAAAAATTAGGAGGGAAGATGAATGTTTCCCCAGATTCCAGAAAAAAAAGATGGTAGAATTCCTCCCCCTTCCTTTGACCCTATGTATTATGAAATTGGGATCTACTTTTAAGTGAGAAAAGAGAGCTGCTTATTTTGCTCATTTTCCTTTTTGGAGTTATGAACCATTTGATGTTGAGATATTAAAGTGATGTTAAAGTATCATCACTGGGCATTTGCTTTTGAGATTAGAATGCCTTTTAGTTTAGGAAGCCCTTTGAGTCATTTCCTAAGGCAAGAAAGAGGAAATGGGGAGCTGACTGCTTACCTGATGTTCAAGGATTTTAGAGGAAGGAAAAGAATGAGTACTCCAAGGTTTTCTTCTACACTGTCCAAGACAGCTTGCCAGAGTAGAAAAGTAGATGGAAATTTGAATATGGTGTATCCATCAGCTTTTACTGTGACAATGCTACCTAACAAACATCTCAGTGCCTTACATCAAATAGTTAATTCATTTACACAGATATTCAGGTAAGGTGTGGTTTAGAAGGAGTTATCCGGAATTCTCTGGGCCAGGCTAGATTCCCAGATTTGGGTCAGGTCCAGGTTTGCTCCACACATCTTCCTTTAGGGACCTAGGAAGAAGGAACAACTACCATCTGAGGCAAGATCTCCAAGAGGGAGAGACAGAACTCCAAGAGGGCTGATAGAAACTTGTCAAGCCTCATAAAGCCTCAGTTTGGAACTACATACTATCACCTCTGTTCACATCCCATTGGGCAAGTCATATGGCCAAAACCAAACTCAGTAGAGGAAAAACACTCTACCCTACAGAGAATCCATGAAAACAGCCAGAGGGAAGCAAGAATTATGAACAAATAATACAGCCTAGCATGCTTGACTTGGGGATCTATTTCTATCATGGCATTTTGTTCTTGATATTCATAGATGGGGTCCAGAAGGTCATAGGACCTGAAGGAATTGTTCATGGAGTCTGTATGCTTATTCTCTAAGGCATTTAAATGCCTTCCCCAAAAGGCTCTTCCTCAAAAGAGGCAAGGAAGCTCAGCTTTAGACACAATTAATTTTAAGACTGATGCATATAGTAGGCTGAAAAATCTACCCCCTCCCCTCCCACCAATATACCAGGTCCTAAACCTTGGAACTTATAAATATTACCTTATTTGGAAAAAGGATCTTTGCAGATGTAATTAAGGATTTTAAGATGGAGAGAGTACCACAAATTATCCAGGTGGGCCCTTAATGCAATCACATGTGCTCTTGTAAGAAAGAGGCAGATACACACAGAGAGGAGGTAGCAATGTGAAGACAGAGGCAGAGATTGGAGTATTGTGGCCACAATCTAAGAAATGCCAGCAGCCACCAGAAGTTGAAAGAGGCAGGAACAGATTCTCCCCTAGAGCCTCTGGAAAAAGAAAAGCCCTGTAGACATCTTGATTTTGGTCCAGGAAAACTGATTTTGTTTTTCTGGTCTTCAGAACTATGAGAGAATAAATTTCTGTTGTTTTAAGCCACCAAGTGTGTGGTAATTTATTACAGCAGTCATAGGAAACTAATACAATGCCTTCCTCCAATTTTTTCCTTCTTTAAAGAAATTTTAATGTTGAAAGATGAAATATGCAGGTAAATAAAATTGCTAAGAGAGAGGGAAAACAGAAATAATGCCCTAAAGTTCACAGTTTGATCACAGGCCAATGGTTAATGAGCTGTGAAAATGAGCTAGTAATCTCTGCCCATTTCATTCTGGGCAATTTTTTACATCTCTACATTACATATAAGCTGACTGATCCCTTGTTAGAATTACCAGCAAGGAAACCCAAGAGAGGATCAGAGATTAAAAAAAAAATTGAGGATATAGAGAAAAAGTAACCCTTGTACACCACTGGTGGGAATGTAAATTGGTGCAAACACTATGGAAAACAGTATGTAGGTTCCTCGAAAAAATTAAAAATAGAAATAACTTATGATCCAGTAATTCCACCCCTGGGTATTACCCAAAGAAAATGAAAACACTAATTCAAAAAGATATACATACCCCTAATGTTTACTGCAACATTATTTACAATAGCCAAGATATGGAAGCAACCTAAATGTCCACTGATAGATGAATAAGTAAAGAGGGTGTGATCTCTCTCTCTCTCTCTCTCTCTCTCTCTCTCTCTCACACACACACACACACACACAAATGGAATATTACTTAACCATAAACAAGAATGAAATCCTGCCATTAATGACAACATGGATGGACTTAGAGGGTATTATACTAAATGGGTCAGACAGAGAAGGACAAATACCATATGATTTCACTTTCATATGGAATCTAAAAAAAACAAAACAAATGAATAAACAAAAAACATAAATAGACTCATAAATACAGAAAACAAACTGGTGATTACCAGAAGGGAAGTGGGTGAGGGGATGGGCAAAATAGGGGAAGGGGATTAAGAGGTACAAACTTCCAGTTATAAAATAAGTTATAGGGATGAAAAGTACAGCATAGTGACTATAGTCAATAATATTATAATAACTTTGTATGGTGAGAAATGGCAACTATACTTATGGTGGTGAGCTTGCATAATGTATAGGATTGTTGAATCACTACATCATACACCTGAAACTAATATAACATTGTGTATCAACTATACTTCAATTTTTCAAAAAAGGAAAAAAATATGATCATCCCACAATGACCACTTAAACCTAGAATGGGTAAAATTAAAAATACTGACAATATCAAGTATTAACAAGCATGTGGAACAATGGAAACCGTCATTGACTACCTGTGAACAACCACTCTGGAAATCAATTTGGGAGTTGTTTTTGAAGTTAAACATAATCAAGCAATTCCACCCTCTATGTGTTTACTCAAGAGAAATCAAAACATATGTCTACAAAAAGATCTGTACATAAAAGTTCATAGAACCTTAATTTACAATATCCCCAATCTGGAAACAACAAATATCCATTAACAGAAGATTAGGTATATTTACATAATAGAATACTACACAGTGATGCAAAAGAACTAAATACTGATATGTGCAACAATACAGAAGATTTGATTCCGTTTCCTAAAGGATTCTTAAAGCTTCCCATGGTGTCCACTTTCAAAGAAAATGTTAAGCTGGAGTATATAAGTTTGGATTTTTACATAATATTGCATGAAGGAGGTGAAATGTAAAAGTAATTATACTATATGATTTCATTTGCATGAAATTCTAGGAAATGCAAATTTAATCTATGGAGATAGAAATCAGATCAGTGGTTGCCTAGGGCAGGTGTTAGGAGTGACTGAAAAGAGACAACAGAAACTTTCTGGACTGATAATAATGCTATATTTCTTAATTGATAGGAAAGTTGTATACATCAGCCTAACTCATCAAACTCTACACTTATATGGCATTTTTTGTATGTAAGTTATACTTCAGTAAGGTGATTTTTAAGTACCTTTCTGAAAATACTGAGACTAAATATTAGTCAAATGAGTTTGAAAGCAGAGCTCCCTGATCCTATCAGCTTGATTTGATTCAAGAATCCTACCCTTCATCCTAATAAAAAGCTCAATCTGACTGGCAGGGAGAGAATAAACAAACAAATAAGACAGAGGTATCTCAGGGTTCCAGAGCATTCTGGGTCCAAGCTGGCTCTAGAACTGGCCCCTGTAAAGACAGCTACATGTGGAGGTTATAGCAAAGAGGGTAGAGCAGAGTGACTGAGGTGGGCAGGGACCTGAGGCTCCAGCTCCAGACCTCACTACCCAGCCTCCGCCAGCAATGCTGTCATTAAGCTACTTCCCCTAGTGTGGAATGCCTTTGAAGACATTTCCTGCAAAACTTTCAAGTTCCAAAGAGAAAAACAGTTTTAATACCAAGCCAGTGTTTGCTCACCAATATATAATTGTATTGCCTTCTTTTCCTGATGGATTTGAAAGTCTCCCATGGTTTCCTCATTTAAAGAAAAGGTTAGTCTGAGGCATAAGTTTGGATGTTTACATTTGTTTTTACAGTGTTATTTGACTATTTCAGACATAATTAACCACCTTCATCTTCATCCTGAAATACTTGAGAAATCGTTGTATAATTAATTAAAGGTCTCTATGTTAGACCACTGTCTCTTTAATATAGCTCATTTGATTCCTAAAGTTTGAATTAATTTGATTATATTTTGGGTACTTTCCTATGGTCTAGTTCTCCAATTGGATCAACTGTTCTTTTCATCAACTGCTCTTTTGGGGGAGTTTTAAATTTCTACTCTATGCTTGCTTTAAGGAGAAAGGAAGTTCTGAAAGTTACCAGCCACCAGTATAAACTATCTGAAAAGTACACTGTGCATTTCAAAAAGGCTTGCATGTACTTCAGATAGAGGTACACTATTGTACATCAACTAGAACCCTAAGAGATACATGGAGTTGATCATTAAAAGGGCAGTCGTCAAAGCTTTCCATAAATTTTGACATGGAAATTAACACACAAGTATTTGTTGCTCCATGCTCTCTCCTCTTCAATCACACTAAGTCACATTTTATGAAGTGAGCCCTCCAATCCTTTATTTATCGCACAATAGACAAGCTGTGGAACAACTATCATGACAATGGTAAGACAGTCTTCTTCTAAATTCTATTCTTTGCAGTTGTGAGTCAGAGTTTTCTGTTGTCATATATACTCAAGAGAAGCCATAATTAAGGATCCCTAGAAGAAATTTCCAGAAAGAAATAGAAGGAAAAATGAAAACCAAAATGCTGTTTTGAAGCAACCATGCAAAGAAACATGAAAAAAAAGGCAGTTAGAAACTTTATGCAGAGGGAGAGCCTACTCTAGAAGGCATTCAGGTTACAAGTCTAAATTAGACATACTTTTTTCATATATACAAAGTGAAGAGATATATATTCAATATACTTCACAGTAGCTCTACTATTATTCTTCGCCTGGAGAAAAGACTAAAATTACAGCTAATATTTTACATGTGTTTATTTTATATATGTCATCTTATTCCCAACAAAAATTACCACCACTGAAAACCAAAAGCAAATGGCAAAAAAAAAAAAAAAAAAAAAAAACCTCAGAGATACTTCTCCCAAAGCTTATGTCTTAATATTTAAGACTGGCAAAGGCAATCTTTTATGAGAGAAGTTGATCCCAGACTTAAACCTTTTTCAGTCTTGCTAAAACACAGATCGCGGGGCCCAGGAATTTCTTATTCAATAGGTTTGCCATCGAAAAAGTTCCCAAGTGATGCTAATGCTGTATGACCCCAAGGACCACAACACTTTGAAAAGCACTGTGGTAGGGGTGCCTGAGTGGCTCAGTTGATTAAGCATCCAACTCTTGATATCAGCTCAGGTCATGATCCCAGGGTCATGGATGGGATTGAGCTCCATGTCAGGCTCTGTGCGGAGCATGGAGTCTCCTTAAGATTCTCTCTCCTTCTCCCCCACTCACTCTCTTTCTCAAAATAAATAAATAAACATTTTTAAAAAGCACTGAGGTAGAGGTTAATGACACTTGTTTCCCCAATGCTAATTTCTCCATCCCTACCTCTCTTCCCACACATGGCAATATACCCTTCTATGTAAGGAAAACAACAACTTCCAGTCTGAAACAAAGATGAATTACTGAATATAGGGATGGGGGCTCGATTGTTGGAGCCCTCTAGGTTCTACAGGAAACAATCTTGACCTCTGGAGGTTGCAGATCTATGAAAGGGAAACCTATAAACCTCCACCAATCTCTACACCTTCAAATGATGTAAAGCATACCACCCAAGAAAACCCAAGAAAGACAGACAGAAAGAAAAAACCTGGAATGTGCCACTGCAGTGAAATTCTGAACATCACAAAGAAAACTGTACAGGAAGATGGATATTATCTGGGGAACTTACAGATAAAATTCTGGGTGGCTCTGTGCCAGAAAAAATAACCTGTTACAATCAAAAACAAGTTAAATCAAACTGTGCTTAATTGAGGTGACTGAAAGTTTCTTTTCAACAAACATGGTGCTTTCAGCATGTGAGAATGAAACTGTCCAGTCTCTTGAAACTAAGTGAAATCCCTACCTCTTCTGTCCTTCAAGCAAGAGAATGTAAGGCTTCCTCTGGGTGACACTAAGGCAGAAGGATGCTTCAAAGTAAGGAGGCAAATTCCAAGGGATTCTAAATGTCACCCAATTCATACACAAGGAAATATCTACTTGTAGCCAACCAATATCAAATATTCTTTGGCAGTTACAAGGGTTAGTTCCATGAAAATGCTGCAGAAACAGCAGCATACAGGTGATTGCAAAACCTGGTGGTGACATCCTTCTAACACACATGCACACATAATTGTTAAGGAATGTCTGAGAAAGCCAACTGAATTGGGAAAACAACCTTCAAGAAAATATAAGAAGACCTGAAACATCTAGGCAGATGATCAATACCTATCACTCAAAGATCTTCATCGCCTTCCTCACATTTCATTTCTCTTTAATACTTTCAAGTCCTCCATCATTTTAATCCAATGACATCTATGCAAAGAAGGGGGAAAGTCAGAGACAATAAAAGATGTGCAGGAGGAGTGTAAAGCCCAATGACCCCTGGAATCAACGTTGAGACCACATCTCCCTCCAGGCTTCCATTCATGCCACACCCCCTAGCTTGTGAGCACATGCATGAACAGGCAGACAAACATGAGGGGCCATAAATAAGCTAATACAACTTTCTGGAGGAAATGGAGGGGGCTGAGAGAAAGCTATGTGTCTTCGAAATCAGAGAATCAAACAAACACAACTCTTCTGCCAATGCTTGCTTTCCCTGCTGGCTGTCAGAAGTTGCACCTCAGGCCTGAACTTGCCTGGACAAGGGTGGCTTTTGGTGGCTCAGCCTGTGTCCACAGGATTTGTCTATTAGTCACAAATTTGGTCTCCATGTGTGTCTGAGAAAGAGCCATGATTCATCTTGACAACTGTCAGTACATTACCTCAAATGGGAACAGGGAGAGATGAGCAACCTGGTGCTGGAAACGAACAAAAAAGAGCTACTGTCACTTCCCATAACACTTTCAAGGTTTGGGCTAGAAGAGTTTATGTGGCAAGAACACTAGGGCAGGAGCAGCCCAGCAGAAAGTGGCCGTGTCAGCACACTTTCAAAGCCCTGTCATTCAGATATAAGAACAAACAACATTAGCTCAGAAGACCTGGAATGCATTCTCAAGAATGAAATGTTATGTTTTTTTATATTATTCTTTCTTCTCCAAACAGCTCTTCTATTTCAAACAAATTTATTTTTGCTTCATAATCAATTTCATAATTCTGCACACCCAACTCTAATATTATACTTAGAAAAAACGTATACCTATGACCCACAAATACCACACTTAGGAATATTTCCAAGAGAATTGTAACATATGTTCACTAGAAAACAGGCAGTAGAATGTTCAGAGCAGCATTATTCCTCATAGTCCCAAAGTGGAAATTGCCCAAACACACACCAACGGTGTAATGGATAAATGAATTGTGTATATTCATACAATGGACTACTACACAGCAGTGAGAATGATATGGATGAATCCCAAAAGCATAATGTTAAGTGAAAGAAGCCAGACCCTAAAAAGTAATATTGTATGATTCATTTTATGTAAAGAAGTCGGTAAAGAAGTTGTACTTGGTCAAGGAAGGAACAGAAGAAAGAGTTCCAGGGAACTGGAAAAGGATTGTTTCTTTATCTGGGTGTTGGTTTCATGTGTATTCAGCTTGTAAAATGCATCAAGCTGTGCCTATGATATCTTCACTTTCCCAAATGCGAATCTCACTTTAATAAAAAGTGAACACCAGGGCACCCGGGTGGCTCAGTTGGTTGAGTGTCTGACTTTGGCTCAGGTCACAATCTCATGGTTTGTGAGTTCAAGCCCCACATTGGGCCTGTTGCTGTTAGGGCAGAGCCTGCCTTGAGTCTTCTGTCCCCCTCCCTCTCTTCCCCTCCCCCACTCATGCTCACTCACACGCACTCTCTCTCACTGTCTCTTTCTCAAAATTAAATAAACCTAAAATTTTTTTTTTTAAAGTGAACACACATACGCACCAAAAAATACCTACTAGGCCGTCACTCTCAAGATTTCTAAATTTTAGAATATGAACATAGTGAGCAGTGCAAATAAAAAAGTACTGTAAGGATTCACCACATAAATCAGCCTGTCCCAATTGTCTTATCAGTATAGAAGAGAAAAATGTCATGTAGCATAAAGGGTTAGTCCCCCGCATTATTGTCCTTAAGTATCTGACACCAGTGAAAGTGCATCTTATCACACAAATTTCAGGATGTGACGCACAGACGCATCCATGAAATGAAGGAGGGACTATGTGGTATACAGTGCCTTCCTCCCAAGCGTTCCCAAGGAAAAGAAAATACATTTCTTATCATTTCTCTTCCATCCTTAGATCCCACTCCAAAGATAAAACATAATCAGAGGAGACATCTTATCAATAGAAAATTCATTTTGCCTAGACCCATAACAAATGGGTCAACTGAAACCCATAAATCATTGCTTAACCTTAGCCAAAGTTAATCAGAAATCTTTCCCAAAAAGGAAAGCTTTCTTCTCTTAAAACTGCAGCATCCTCTGGATAACAATAAAACTCTATAACTGAACATTTGAACTGGAGTATATTTCTGAAGAGCTAGCAAATGGAGTTGCTAAAAGGCCTGTAATTCCTCTGATAAGGAGTTCCAGAAACAGTGAATCACATGCATTATTCTAAGTTCATATGAGTAAAAACCATTAAAAGACTAAAACATGCATCAAGATTTTCAGTTTAAACATATTAAACAGAAAAACCTCTAAATTATTTCATAATCAACATTCAACTGTAAATACTACCTGGATATGGGCACTAAGAATTAAGGACTTTTTTAGTCCTAAGTGCAGTTCTTAGCTGGATGGGGAAGTTTGGTGGGGAAAACATCTTAAAGTTCTTTAGTCTAGTATTTTAGCTCTTGATCAAGGCAAAACAAATGAAAATCATATATATGGAGACCATGTCAGTGAGTACTGTCTTCCAATACTGCCCAGTTACTGTCGTAAGAAATAACTACAAAGGAACTAAGAGAATGTCAACACCAACTTTCTTGTTCTCTAGATGAAATGGGACCTAGTTGGCTCAATGACTTACCCAAGATCACTCAGTAAAGAGTGGCAGGGCAAAAATCAAAGCTGAGTCTCCCAACCTCCAGTCAATCTCAATTCCACTGCAGGACATTGCCTCACCTGTAAGCCTCTGAACTATTTTAACAGACCAGTGGTCCATGGCAGTCTCCACTCAAGGGAAAATGGAGAATAATTCTGCCAGAAATAGACAGAGGGAGAACCATTACTCCCCCATCCAGCAAACCAATGTACTTCTTAGAAGCACAGACCTCATTATGTACTAAAGATGGAGATTTCAGGAACATAGCAAAGAACTGGTTTTTAAAAAAACAGAGATTAATATATATATATATATATATATATACATATATATATATATATATATATATATATATATATATATTTTTTTTTTTTTTTTTTTAATTTCCACTCCCCAGCCTTGGGATTCTGAAACAAGTATCTTGAAAGATAGAAAACATATACAGATAGGAGTAAAATGGCGTAACCCAGAACATACAACGATGAAGGAGAACCCCTTCAGCTAACTATAGTTATGAGCATGTTTCTCAGGCTTTTTTCTCCTCTTGTCCACATGTCCAACAAGTGACTCAGCTTCCTTACTCACGGGGAAAGGACTGTTAGCAAATGGCACTCAAACATGGGGGCTTGAAAGAAGATCCCACACTCTGGAAGATGTGTTAAAGACATTTCATGACAAGATCAAGTGGCTTTCTCCTCCATAGTTTATCAAGACTGATAATAAAGCAAATGCAGTCTGTCTGAGTCTGTCTGTCTCTCTCTTTCACACACATATACTATAGAGTGAGAGAAGGAAAGAATGACTTGTTCATGTGTCCTATTTTATGCACTTTAATTATTTATGGCCTTGGAATAAGGAGCCAGAATTCTGTGATTATTTTTTAAATGAACAGAAATCCATGTTAGAGCCTCTTACTCCAAAATCACTGCTGCAAGTAAATAACATGTCACACAATTACAAATTCAACGTATTCCTTTAATGTTCTCCTTTCCACCAAGACAGACAAATCATTGCTACTTAGAAACCTCCATCTTTAGGTTTAAACCGATATAATTAAATCAAATTAATTTGATAATTATATTACAGTAAAACAGCAGAGGCTAACAGTTTTAATAGAGAAAATATAGTGGGTATCCATAACTTTTATTTTTAGTTAGCATTGTTCTCACAAGAGTTATTGTTCAGGAGCAAGTCTCCTGACTCATTTCACAAGACATATTACAGGAAATTATTTTAAAGTTTCCTAAAGCTTATTTTATCAGTTACCTATTGCCATAATTATATAAAGGAATAACTATTTGTGTAACTTATGATTCTGCAGGTCAGTAATTTAGGCAGATGGATTCTGCTTCTTATCTTGGCTGGGCTTCATGATGCTCTGTGGTCCTTATGGGTCATCTAGGTAGCTCTGAGTATGGGGGTATTGGCTAGCTGTTGGGTGAGGCAATGGGGGTGATTAGGCCATGGGACTGCCATTCTCCAGTGGATTAGCTGCACAGAATCATGCAAGGCTTTTTAAGGTCAAGACTTTGAAGTAGCATTTCATCTATTCCTCTGCTTTCTATTGGTCAAAGCAAATCACAAGGCCATCCCAGAGTTGCAAAGTCTAATTTCCCAGAGTGTGGATATAGGGGAGCTATTAATTCAGGCCAACAATACAATCTCTCACATTTTAGTTTCAGACAATGTACTTTATTCAACAAATTATATCCAGTTACTTAAATAGCCTTGGAAAGAAGAATTGAGCAGCCTCACAGTTCAAATATTTTCTAATTATTTTCCACATGAGTTGGTACATAATCATAATCATGTAAATAAAAGATGCTTTTCCATGGAGCCTGGGTGGCCCAGTGGGTTGACTCTTAATTTCATCTCAGGTCATGATCTCAGGGTCATGGGATCGAGCCCAGCATAGGGCTCCACAGTGAGTGTGAAGCCTGCTTGGGATTCTCTCTCCCTCTCTTTTTCTGCCCCTCCCCTGCTTGCTGTCTCTAAAAAAAAGAAAGAAAAAGATGCTTCTTCTAGAAGCATCACATTAGCAGACGCTGAGATTGCTGAGAGTGGAAAATCTTTGCAAACCAGTTTTATTTTCAGGGTTTCTAGTAGAGAGCACTCAGTAGTCACTACATACATGTCTATTGAAAGTTTTTATGTGAAATAAGTGGCAGAATCCTCTAAGCTAAACTCATATTCTATTTTCATATCCTATTCGTATTGATATTCTATTTTCTACTTATACCTTCCTAGTAGGCCTCCTAATCCAAACATACATATTACTAATTTGTAATTAGAAGCTCATCTATTTGTCAATTTATTAAATGTATTACATTAAATGAGTGCATTATGCATAGACAAATCTTAAGGTTTTTCTGTTTCGTTATTTTTTTCGACTTTGTCAAAGTCTCTGTGTTTTGACAATAATGTCATGCTCCCCACTCTTCCATCATCCCTAAATATTTCCTACATATACTATAATGCAGTGACTCTAAACCTGTCTGCATATTGGAATCACCTGGAAGCTTTAAAAATACTGATGCTGAGCCCAACCACTGACTTTCTGATTTGGTTGCCTGTGAGGCAGCCCGAGAACTGACGTTTTTAAGGCTCCCAGGTGACTGCAATGTGCAGCCAAAGTCCTGAACTGTTGGTCTCACAGCTCTTCACACATTACTTAGGGAAGACTTTTATGACACCACTGCCATCTCTAAGCCCTTGTCATACGCTCTAGTATCACCCTTCTCCTTTCCTTCCTAGAAATTGTCAGAACTGACAGCTTGGATCTTATATTTAGTTATGTCTTTATTTGATTATTTCCCAGGAAACACTTCTGGTTTTGCTCTGGAGAGCAACACCTTCAAGTATAATGGTAGCTAGCACATAGTAGGCATTCAAAAACCACTTGTTGAAATATATAGAAACACTGATTGCATTATAAGGCCCCAATGCTCTATGAACATGCAATCTGTGAATTATAGCTTAGAATTATAGACCTAGGAGAGGGGTTCTTAAACTTTAGCCCAAACCAGGATCACCTAAAGGGCTTACTAACACACAACTTGTTGGGCCTCATCCCCAGAGTTTCTGATTCAGTAGTTCTGGGAATAGACCTGAGAATTTGCATTTCCAACAAGTTCCCAGTTGACACTGCTGCTATTAATCATAGGACCATGGCTTTTATAGGACTTTTATATTAATCATAGGACCACAGACTTTTATAAAGAGATGGCAAAGCACAGTGACAAAAAGCATGGCCTTTGTATCATGTGACTGCCTGGTTCAAGTCCCAGGTTTGCTACTGATCAGCTGTATGGCAATGGGAAAGATGCTTAACCTCCTAAGTGCCTCAGCTTCTTCATCTGTAAAATGGAAAAAAAATATATCAAACCTTACCTCTTTGATTTGTTATAAGGATTAAATAAGTTCATATTTGTAAAATGCTCGGAATAGGGCTTGACAGACAGGAGGCACTATATAATTTAAATATATACATGCATTATGCTTTTAATGGAGGCATAGTGATAATATTCCTGCAAACATACTTGAAATGTTAGTTCTACATTTGAAAATTAAAACAAACCACGCACAAATGAAGAATCACTATGACATCCAAATCTCAAAGTGTGATACACCAAATTAATAATCATCATAATAAATGCCATTAAGTGATCATCCAGCCTGTGCTAATGCTTACAAGTATATCTTACTTTATCTTTCCAAAAATGAAGGCATTATTGGACTCAACATATAAAGAAACTGAGGCTCAGAAAGACATTTGAGTAACTGAGCCAGCAAATCCTAGAATTAAGGTATTAAGAATTTCTCTAGAAGTGGACAACAAGGAAAAAAAAAAACTAGATGATGTATAATTCAGGACTCTCAATAACAAAGAAAATCCTTAAATTGGCTAACTCATGTGTCTAAAAATTCCAAGATACACTGTTTAAACTACAGCTGGATCTAAGGGTTAAAATGATATATTTATTCTGGATTCCATGTTCTCTTTCATTTTCTATTGCTCTTACTTTTTTTCCTCCTTCTCCTCTTCTTCCATTTCCCTCCCTCTTGGGCTCTTGTTTCTTTGTGTTAGCCTCATTAAGCCCTCTGCAAGGTGATCCCCAACAGATCGAGGCTAACACCATCTTCGTGGTTAACAATCCCATAGAGTTTTCCTCTTCACAATTCAAGCAAAATTTCAGGAATTAAATCTCAATGAGCTAAGCTGAATCATATGCCTGTCATAAACGAATCACTATTGCTGATGGTATAGAACATGCTAATTTATCTGGCCTGGACCACATGTATACCCTTAGTGCTGTGGAAATATTCCTCTCAACTGGACCAAAAGGATGGATAGTTGAAGTCTGACTCTCCAAAGGAAAATCAAAGAAGTGTCAGCAAAAGAAGGAAAACAGATGCTGATTTCTGAATCAACTATTCCTCATGAGAGCTATTGCTCTCCTGGGCTGGAAGTCAGACCACTTGGGTCTATTTTCCTCTGTATTACCAAGTTATATTGACTTTGTCAAGCCTATCAATCTATCCTGGCTTTATTTTCCTCATTACTGAAGAAGTGGGCTTGGAATTCCAGGCTTCCTCTAATCAGCAATTCAAAGATTTTCATGGGCACATGTCTTGTCAACCCAACTTGAATATGACTAGTAAAACCTAATCGTTTTTTTAAATTCTCATTGAAATAAAGAACCTAAACAGACCTGGGAATCAGGCAGCCAAGGAAGTAAAACTTGATGTCCTAGCTCCAACTATACCATTTAGAAATGGTTCTTCAGTTTGAGATGTTTTATGAAACTACTGCAAAGTTTGCAATATAGTCAAAGATAGAGAGGTGAATGTGTGAGTGGAATAATGGTAGTAACAATGGCATCGTGTTCCGATTCAGTATATGAGTGCTAAGCAAAAACTAGGGACACCAAACTATCAGTATAAAGAAGGGATAAAAGAGACCAGGGTAAAGATGGGTCAGTTAAGAAAAAGCTTCTCGGAGAAAGTGGTGTTTGAGCTGAGTCCTAAAGGGTGGGGAATTGTCATATAAATGGAAATAGAGGGGATATTTCTGGAAAATGGAATGACATGAGCCATGTGGCATGGAAGTGCACAGCATGTCCAGAATTAGATATCTGTGGGGTTGCAGGGTTGGGGAGAGATGCAACTGAAGGGTAAGCTAGGGAAAAACTGTGGACAGCTTAGCATGCCATGTTAGGAAGCTTAGGCTATATTCTGTAATGGGGGATGATAAGACAAAAGGCAGGAAGGCAAGAAAGCAGGTAGCTAGCAAGAAGATCAGGTCAATCACTAGGCACAGAGTGTCCAATATAACCCTCACTATAGTCCGTCAGGCCATTATCCCTATTTTACAGATGAGAAAACAGAGGCTTGGTTGGGATTGAATAATATGTCTAATCACTGGTGCACTAGAAGTGTGCTGATTGAGCTGGAGCTTCTACCCAGATTATCTGATGAGTTCAAGCTATTAATTCTCCCACTCTGCCCTTGACATCCTATCTTCCACCTGTAAGTACTGAAGTTAGCTCTCCATAAGTAGGAATTCAGATGTGATTGACTGAAATAACTCTCTTCTTAGTGTCATCCATAATATTCCCAGTGTTTTTAGCAGTTAACTATGGCATTCTTCTCCAATCAGCCCAATAGGAATTATTTTTAACTCATGATAATGTGATGTTTGCAAAACTTGGTTAGTTACTAAGAGAGGAACACTTGGCAATTTCACAAAGTGTCTAACTGGTTACTTCTGCAAACAAGTCACTGAGTGAGGTTTCTGGAAAGAGGGCAGGCTGTCCCAGAGAACAAGTATAATTCCAAATATAGAAATATATTTAAATCAACTAACTTTTGTAATTGGACCAATGGACATAGGCCACCGTGTAAGCTTGCCACAAAACATTAGAGAAAAAATTTCCCAACTCTGTCAAGCTCATAATTGCTTAGACTGCCTAGGAATTAGCAGATTTAAATTCAGACGTAGAAATTAAAGATGAAAATCCTGTCATAGCCTTGTGCATCATATTGATTGACCATCAGTTTTGAAAATTAGCCTAACAGACTCATTTCTACTTTTCCTTTGATTATAAATTAAAATCAAGGGAAAAAGTAGGTAATTCAATTTTCCTTACACAATGTCGTCTTGTCACCTACAATTTGTGCTGTCAGGCCAAGTAATATCAGGTTTCATTATGAGTGTACATCTTTTCCATTTCAAAACACAACCATCAGAAGACTTTATGATGCTATTCTTTAAAAAATTTTTAATGTTAGAGGGAGAGAGAGAGAGAGAGAGAGAGAGAGAAGGGCAGAGAGAGAGGGAGACACAGAACCCAAAGCAGGCTCCAGGCTCTAAGCTGTCAGCACAGAGCCCAGTGTGGAGCTTGAACCCGTGAACTGTGAAATCATAACCTGAGCTGAAGTTGGGATGCTCAACTGACTGAGCCACCCAGGTGCTCCTGAAGCCATTCTTTAAAAAGAGAGTCCTTCAATTAACGTGTTGATTCTGTATTTCTTGAAAGAATTGCAACTATCACCATAGTAAAATTTGATGTCCTAGTTCCAAGGATACCATTTAGAAACTGTTCTTCAGCTTGAGACTTTTTATGAAACCACTGCAAAGTTTGCAATATAGTCAAAGTATAAGAACCTATAAAGGATTATGTAATCACTATGTCTTGTATACGAAGTGTTGGTTTTGGATTGCTAACAAATGTTCAAACTCCCCTAGGAAAAAAAAAAGAAAAAGAAAAACAAATTGTGGGGCCAAAAGGATGAGTGGATTGAGTGTCAGCGTTTATGTTCAAGCAGTGTGGATTGGCTCCAGCCTGAGGTTAACTTAGAATTAAAATGGAACTGGTGGTCTTAACTTGGCAGACAAGAGGTTATAACAAATCTATGACCACATACATACAGACACCACGGTCGCCAGCTAAACCACACACATGTGGCACACTCAGAGTGCTTCAGCTTCAACAAAACTGAGATCCTTTTTCTTCCCTTTTTAGAAAACAGAGAAAACCTTATCCCTTCACACAGCAGCTAAAGGAATCTATATCATAGTCAGCAGATTAAATTGTCTTCTACCCAGAATTTAAGTTAACATCATTAATAGCTGAAGAAAGTTCATCCTTGATAGAAAGCAAACTATTTCTCATCAACCAATCATTTATCTGCCTACCAAAGTAACAGGGAGTTTCCAAAAAAAAAAAAAAAAATGCAGTAACTTCCTGCATGTTCACAATGAAGATCTCTCTGCTTTTCTTGAATCTAATGAATGAGCATGTTTCACACCCTCTGGGTATTCATTTTGGGAAGTCAGACTCACTGGCCACCACCAAAGTAATCAAGATTCAAGACACCACTAATTAAAGCTTCAAAGAGGCAAACCACACATACACATTGGTGGATTGCTGAGCATCCCCCAGAAGTTTAGAGAAGAAAAAATCCCACTATGAATGAGAGGCCAACGTAAAGGGTGGAGACAAGATCTATCATGGTGGGCTGCCAACATGTTCATGTGGTGGGTCCCAAGTTATGGTGGACCTTGAGAATTGTATCCAGAGTACAAATAACTGTAACATGGAGAAGAAAGTGGGCTCCAACTTTTAACAAAGCTGAATGGGATATCACACCCTACCAAAATGAAGATGAGGGAATTATGAAATGTTTGAAAGGTGGTCTCACCTGTGTTCTGTCAAAATTCTATAGGGTTTAAGGGGCTCCCCTGGATCATGCAAAATATCAGTTATCTACTGCTGCATAACAAACCACCCCAAACTCAGTGCCCTAAAACACCAACCTAAATTATTACTTATAAGACTATGAGTCACTCAGGCAGCCTTGCTGATCTGGGCCAAACTCAACTGATCTTGGCTGGATTCATTCATGGTGAGTCAGCTGGAGGCAGGCTGGCTAAAATGATGTTAGTCTATGAATAGTTACAGGCTGGGCAATGCAGGTGATCAAGCCACACATCTTCCATCCTCCAGCAAGTTAGTCTTGACTAAGTCTCATGGTGTTAGCAATGTTCCAAAAGAGTGAGCAGAATCATGCAAATCCTCTTGAGGTGACTCAGGCTTTACTTTTGCCATATTTGATTGGCCAAAGCCAGTCACAAGACCAGGAGTAGAGAAATAAATTCAACCTCTTGATCAGAGTTGCTACAAAATCTCATTCCAATGGATAGGTTAAAGAAAAAAAGAAGACTTGAAGTCATTTTTGCAATAAATCTACTACATCCTTCTAATCAGTGGCAATGTTAGGAGTGAACATTCCTATTCAAATTCCCAGACTCCTTCTGCTACCCCACACTAAGTTACACACACTCCAGCCCATATTTGATCTAACTGGCATCAATAAACACATGGTTGCTTTTTGAATTATACTCTCTGACTTAGTATAAGCTCTCAGCAATTCATTGCTGTATGATCTTGTGGAAATTACTTAACCAATCTGTGACCTGTTATCTCATTTGTAAGATGGAGTTAAGAATAGAGCCTAGCTCACAAAGCTATTGTTGAGAACTAAATAAGATACATGAAGCTTTGAAAAAGAGACTGACACTTAAAGGGATCGAAATATCAGAATTATCATCAATACTGACAAAATGAAATTCTGATCCATCCTTTTTTCCCCTATTCTTATCTCTTTCTATTGCAAGGTACTGGAACACAAAAATTTCTCCCATCCAACATCGAGTTGACCCTTTTCTCTTGTCCTGCATCTCTCCCACAACAGTATAAGATAGGCCAGCCTTCTCCTATGATGACAATTTTCTGCACAGAGACACTTGTGCATTTCAATTTCCAAGTCAATCTTCAGGCCTGGGGGCTGCCTGCCAAGAGCTTCCTGCCACTTCCCGTAGCCTGAACTCTTAAGAGTCTGGGGTTTGCCTTGTTAAAATGTGGTATAGGCTGGGATTCCTCAGGCCTGGGAGCTATGTCGGGGCCAAGACATTTGTGGCCTACACTGGCTCAGAAATCTGTCCTCATTTGCTGCCATGAAGAATCTGTGTGAGTCTGTATACAAACACTTTCGAGTGGGTGGATCTTATATAAGTACAAACTCACAGAAGTTCATGATTTGGGGAAAGACCACTATACACATGCTGCTCTGAGAGCAATAGTAATCAGGAAGTCTTTTTCCGTATGTAGATTTTTCCAGAATAACCTATCTTAAAATGATAAACATGGCCTCTAATAGAGTGGGTATAGAAATTAAGTTTTATTTGCCTTTTACTCTTCACTAGAGCAATACAACAATTGCTATGAGTAACTACCTCATAAACACTGTCCATATAAATGTGTATACTGATATAAACACTTTTACCTTTATTTCTTACTTTTATCCTTAATATTCTTAATAATTTGAATAATTTTAATATTTTGATAAATACTCTCTCATTTTTTAACTCAAAGGGACCTTCAAAGAGATCATTCTTGACTCCTGCTACTCAAAATGTGGTCTGTTGATCAGTAGTATTAGCCTCACCCAAGAACCTGTTATACCTACCCCAGACCTACTGAACCAGAATCTGCATTTCAACAAGCCCTCTGATTCTGATGCATATTAAAGTCTGAAGGGCATTAGGGTAGGCCAGCACTTCTCAAATATCAGAGAAGTATATAATCACCTAGACCACTTGTTAAAACAGATTGCTGGGCCCTACCCCTAGAGATTCTGATTCAATACCTCTGGGGAGAGACCCAAGATGCTACATTTTTAATAATTTCCCAGATGCTGCAGGTGCTAGTGGCTCAGGAACCACACTCTGTGTATCAGGGACCAATGCCTTTGTTTCACAGCTGTGGAAAATAGGTGGGTATGGGTGCTAACTAAATTGTCCTGTGTCTCAGTGATGTAAAGATCAAGACCAGATTTGTCTCTGAGTTTCTTTCCAAGAGCACTTTCTTACATTTTTTAATGTTTATTTGTTATTTTGAGGAAGAGAGAGAGAGTGCGAACACAGGAGGGGCAGAGAGCGAGGAAGACACAGAATCCGAAGCAGGCTCCAGACTCTGAGCTGTCAGCACAGAGCCCGACTCGGGACTCAAACCCATGAACCATGAGATCATGACCCAAGCTGAAGTCGGACCTTAACTGGCTGAGCCACCCAGGTGCCCCCCCCACCCCCCGGAGCACTTTCTGATATGTGACACGGCTTTCAATGGGATTCTTGCTCTTTTTTTTTTCCTGCTTCCACACAACTTTCATATTCTCTGTCACCATATGACCGGCAGCATTCTTTTCAATTTCTAACAGATGATTCCATCTCCTTAACCTATTTCGAACATAAATTTCATTTTATCCTCTGATGTTTTCAAATCCTGGGAGAGGGCTGAAACATGTTGCTCACATACCATTTATTAAATCAAACCCTTTTCCTCCAGTTTGTTCTCTTTCATAAGTTCCCCTCCTTAGCTTCCTTGGACCTTCTTATTCCAGGCAGTCATTACCATCCTCAGAATTAGCTCTACTGCCCAGATTTCTAGCATCCACCCTCCAGTTTCTGCCTACTTTTTCCTCCTAATACATTTCTCTTTTTTGCATCAGCCACACTAAAAGCTATTTCTCCTGTACTTTATCTCCAAGCTACTCAGTCCCTCAGTAAACATGAAGTGGTGAGTGGAGGGAGGGGAAAAAAAATAACTTGACTTTGAGGAAAGCAGTTAAGAAGGCTGAGGAAAGCAAAACAGTAACAAGAGCTGAGGCATTAAATCAATTTCCATTTGGACCTTTGCTAATACTGGCCACTCAGAATCAAAGAGATGAAAAGTCAAAATTGAACAGACCCCCTCCTATAAGAATATGTTATATGTCCAATAACAACTATTTAGGGATTTTTAATTAAAATATACAAAGAGTTTAAGTTTTTAAAAAAGGGCAGGATTTCAAAATCCTTTGATGTATGTGGGATGGATTCCAAAACTGACCAAGAGGTTCTAATTGGTTAAGCGAGTGCCCCCTTCCTCCCTCAGTGCTGTTTCCTCTCCTAATAACATTTGATCCCCCAAAGGAAAAAAAAAAAACTTCATGAATAGAGTTGCCAGGTGTAGCAAATAAAGATACAAGACAACAAATAAAATTTGAATTTCATATAAACAATAAGTTTTATTATAAAAATATCCCTGTATGTAAGTACTTATAAGAATGTACTATAAATATTGAGGCATACTTTTACTAGAAAATTATCTGTTGTTTATCTGAAATTCAGATGTAACTAGCAGCCATGTATTTTTCTGGCTTGAAATTTCAGAAAATTAAAAGCCATGCAAAATTTTACCAAAGTGCAAACAAACAACTAAAAGAGTAGGAGAAGGAATTTAAAATAAATATATCTGGGAAAAGATTGATGTAAAGAATGGGCAAAAGACATGAATAGACATTTCTCCAAAGAAGACATCCAGATGGCCAACTGATACATGAAAAAATGCTCAACATCACTCATCATCAGGGAAATAGAAATCAAAACCACAATGAGATACCACATTACACCTGTCACAATGGCTAACATTAACGACTCAGGCAACAACAGATGTTGTCAAGGATGCAGAGAAAGAGGATCTCTTTTGCATTGTTGGTGGCAATGCAAGCTGGTGCAGCCACTCTGGAAAACAGTATGGAGGGTCCTCAAGAAAACTAAAAATAGAACTACCCTACGACCCAGCAATTGCACTACTAGGCATTTATCCACAGGATACAGGTGTGCTGTTTCGAAGGGACACATGTACCCCCATGTTTATAGCAGCACTATCAACAACAGCCAAAGTATGGAAAGAGCCCAAATGTCCCTCGATGGATGAATGGATAAAGAAGATGTGGTGTGTATATATATATATATATATATATATATATATATATATATATATACACACACATACACAATGGAGTATTACTCAGCAATCAAAAAGAATGAAATCTTGCCATTTGCAATTACGTGGATGGAACTGGAGCGGATTATGCTAAGTGAAATTAGTCAGAGAAAGACAAAAATCATATGATTTCACTCATATGAGGACTTTAAGAGAGAAAACAGATGAACATAAGGGAAGGGAAACAAAAATAATATAAAAACAGGGAGGGGGAAAAAACAGAAGAGACTCATAAATATGGAGAACAAACTGAGGGTTATGGGAGGGGTTGTGGGAGGGGAGGTATGGGCTAAATGTGTAAGGGGCACTAAGGAATCTACTCCTGAAATCATTATTGCACTATATGCTAACTAATTTGGATGTAAATTTTAAAAAAATAAAAAATTAAATTAAAAAAAATGTCTCCAAATCAATAAGAAAGAGGCAACACAATTTTTTTTAATGGGAAAAAAGACTGGATGTGCATTTCTCAAAAGAGTGGTATGTAAGTGGCCAGGTCAAAATGTGCTCAATTTCACAGTCAGGGAAATGAAAATTAAAACCCCAGTGAGATTCCATGTACACTGTCAGAATCAACAGATTACATCAAGTGTTGGTGAGAAATTAAAGTAAGTAGAACCTCCTCATCCTCTGATAGGGGAGTATAAATCTGCAACCATGTTAGAAAACCATTTGGTAGTACAATTAAAACTGAATATATACATATCCTATGACCCTGCCATCTTACTCCTAGGTATATACCCAGCACATACATGTACATCTGTTCGCCAAAGACATGTTTGCAAATATTCATAAAGCAATAATCATAATAGCCCAAACTGGAAGTGGTATCTATCAAATATCTACCAAGAATAGAACAGATAACAAATAATGATATATTTAAATAATTTTACTATTTAACAATGAGAGTGGACAATCTGAAATAACATGCTACAATATTGATCAGTCTCCTTTAAAAATTTTTTTAAGCCAGACACAGAAAAGCACGCACTATTATTCATTTACATATCATGTAAAGTTTCAAAAACAGGAAAAATAGTCTTTGATGCAAAATCATAATAGTGGTTATCCTTGGACAGATAAGACTGGATGGGAGCAAGGGGACCTCAGAGGCTGGCTATGTTCCATTTCTTAATTTGAGTAATGGTTTGTAATTGCTTTGTGAGAGTCCTGGAGTTGCACACTTACAAACTGTATCCTTTGCCAAGTATACTTCAATAACATGTGCATTAAAACCTCTGAAAGAAGTTACTGTGAAAAAGACTGCTACCCTCTTAACCCAATCATGTTTGTATAAGAGGAATCAGTATCATTATCATCAGAGCCATCATCACAATAATCATATGTCCCATTATGTGAGAATTTGCCATGAGCTAAGCTCAGTTCTAGATATTTTGTTCACACCACCTCATTTGACCTTTTTAATCCTCACAAGAACACTACAAGGTAACTATTATTCTTCCATTTTTACAGATAAAGAAACAGAAGCTAGCGGAGGATTGGTAGCTTGTTGAGGGAAACAGTTTTTAAGTGGCAGAGGCAAATTCTGAAACCAGGATCTGATTCTAAAGCAGGTATCCTTTTCTCTGCAGGAAGCCATGCTGAATCTATAGGTAGAGACTGGAAATTCCAAAGGGGAGGAGGTTTAAATTTCTTCCTTAAACTGACTTTTTGAGTCCTAAGGTAACATAAACCCCCAATTTCAGTCCCCTTTTGTCCTAAGAAACACCCATGAAGGAAAAGTAAGTTTCCTTTTAGTATCCCAGTTATCTCCATAACTATTTAAGGAAAAATAATAGCCAAATTATGGAAAGAACCTAAATGTCCATCAACTGATGAATGGATAAAGAAGATGTAGTTTATATATACAATGGAATACCACTTGGCAATGAGAAAGAATGAAATCATGCCATTTGCAGCAACATGGATGGAACTGGAAGGTATTATGCTGAGTGAAATAAGTCAGTCAGAGGAAGACAGATATATGTTTTCACTCATTTGTGGATCTTGAGAAACTTAACAAAAGACCATGGTGGGGAGGGAAGGGGGAAAAATAATTACAAACAGAGAGGGAAGGAGGCAAACCATAAGAGACTTTTAAATACAGAAAACATACTGAGGGTGGATGTGGGGTGGGGGAGAGGGAAAAATGGGTGATGGGCATGGAAGAGGAAAAGAAAACAAAAACAAAAAACAAAAACAAACAATAACAAAAAAGACTTTAACCCTCAAGCAACATATCCTCCTATATAGTCCCAACAAACATATTCACTTTATAAGGTTGCATTTATATGTCCATAACAAGTTTTTCTGGCCAACACTTTTCAAACTTTAGTGTCTTAAAAGCAAGAATCATCTGGGAAGCTTGTCTGAACAGATATCTGGGCCTCACCTCAAGATTCTGATTCAGTAGGTCTGAGGGGAGCCTGAGATGTTGCATTCCATACAAGCTCCCCGGTAATACTGATGCTGTTGGTCACTAGTACTTGGACTAGTACTACTTTATGCCAGGATAGACAACATGAAAGAGATGCATACAACTGCTTTGTTTAGGGACTGGTTCTTCTCTCTTTGCCACTGCCATTTACAGCTACTCTCTCAGGCTAGGTCCATGTGATAGTTGGAGAGATCAACTGGCCTTCCTACTCCTACCCCCAAGCTCTGTCCTGATCATCAGGGCCCTTTGTCTTTATCATCATTCGTGTCCCTGTCACCCATCTGTCTGTCACAATGAGATTACTGGCCATGAAGATTACCGAGAGCCTGAATTCTGCCTGTCCTTTGCTCTCCTGTGAATTGCAGCCCTCCAGGATCCAAATTTGCTACAAGACATGCATATCTGCTGCATTTCAGTTTGCTTTGTCCCAAAGGTAAAAATAAAATAAAATTAAACGTTTATAGGAATTCAAGCCTTCTCTTAGAATTTTGTTGTGGTTTACTAATTTTGCTTTGCTTTTTTCCCCAATATTCTTTGAGAAGAGAACTCTCTATACTGCATTGCAGATGAAGGACCCCAGGGATTCCTGAAGTAATTCTCAGCACCTCTTTTGTTTTCCACTCCTTTTCAGAAAGCCCAAGCAGTTTTTCTCCATGGATGCTCAGCTCAGGTCTCTCCCCAGAAATTTTGAGGTATTCTTAGTAGGACATCAGCTCTGTTGAGGGATGTGAATGATCAGCTTCCTTACATCAAGTAGTTTACCACATAATCTAGAAAGCACTGGGCTACAGGAAGCAAGACTCTGCCTCTGCCTTAATACCCCATGGCCAGTCTAAAAACTCAAGGTATTAAACTTGGTGGCAGGGAATGAGGGGGAGGAGATGGATCACTAGATTTCTGATTTTGCTCCTAGCTGGCTATATCACTCTTGGGAAGACCACTTAACTTCCTTTTCCCTTCAGTTGTAAAACATGGACTGTTTTAAATGACCCCCAAGGTCCTACCTTCTCTATGAGCCTGCAAACCATGAACCTATAGACAAGACCAAAGAAAAAACCCTCCTTTCTAACTTGGCACAAGTGGAAGTTTCACTCTAGGGAAGTAGACCCTCATGATGTGTAGGTCACTGAGAAATGTCAAGCAAATAATAGGACAGGGAAAATGAAATCAAAGATGGAAAAGGCATGTGCAATGCACCACCAAAAGAGAAACCACCGCTTTTCTTTTTCCCCCTTTGAAGTCAATAGAGAAAGAAGCAATAAAATCCAAAATCCAGCAATATCAACAAGAAATCACTTAGTCTGTTTTCAAATTCTGTTGCTACAGTAGCAAAAGGAAGTAGCCAGCTCCTTCTCAGGGGCTCCTGGGTAGGGAGCATCCATCAAGTCACAGACACGCCCTCTATTCAAACTCAATTTGGCTAAAATGACTTTTTTATGAGAACTCATGAGAAAATGGTTGACTTCCAGCCCTTATGTTATCAGAGTTGTTTGACATTGAATTGCATGGGCCCAGACTATAAATCTTGACTTCAGGCTCACATACAAGGCATTTGATGTGTCTGGGAACCTGCTGAAGAAAGAAATTAGCTGTAAAACAAAGTAAAATGCCTGTTCCCATGGGAAGACTCTGCAGGACTGCTAATAGATCATGTGTTCATTTGGAAGACACTTGTTCCTTTGGTCAAACAGCAACTAATATTTTTGCTTTCCACTGCCTTGAACAGGAAATATGGTGCTAAGGGCCGATAGACAGGGCAAAGCATCAGATTAATTACATGGTCAGTAAACATTTGCTCACCCGTGTTTCCTAACAGTCTGAACACTTCCTGGTTAGAGATCAGTGATGCCACTGGCCTCTGTTAACTGCTTTACTCTTGCATAAATGTCTGGGAAGATGGGAGTACATTTTCAGGGAGCCCCACAATAAGAGGAGGATGGGGACCCAGGGGACCCAGGGGACCCAGGACTGTTGAAAGTAGCCCCTGCTTGCAACCTGTGCTGTGGCTGCCACAGTTCACTATTCTCACAAGGACAGAGCATCTAGAAACCTGCAGGGAGAGACTAAATAAGGTGATCTGATGACATTTGGAAATTCTCTTTCCATTTCAAGGCATGGATATTAAATGGAGGTTCAAGTTCATTCTAAAGAAGAGAAAAAGCAGAGCGTTCTGGGAAAGATAAGTGGTAATCACATCAGAAGACCTGCCATCTACTCCACTTTACTTGGAAATCTCTTCTCTAGGGCATGGTAAAGGATGGACAAAATCAATGCCCACCTGGAGCTGCTCTTTAAAGCAATATTTTTCCACGTATGGCTCTGGACCAACAGCCTAGGCATGCCTTGGGAACTTGTTAGAAATGCAGAATCTCAGGCCCTGCCACAAACCTGCTCAATCACAAAACCTTGCAGTGGGGCTTGCAATCTAAGCTATAACAAATTCTTCAGGTGGCTCTGATACCACTAAAGTCTGAGAATCCCTGCCATAAAAGGATTGTCTATACCTGCTATACAGGTGCCATCTGGGCCCAAGATTCAGGTTCTCTACTGTAATGTATAAGGTCCTTATGTTCTGGCCAGTCATAAATGCCAGCTTTACATACCACTGGTAGGCCTGGTTTATTCCTTCTTTGAGGACTTTGCCTGGAAACTTCCCATGTCTAACTCCTTAGCTCATTCATTTTTCCTGAAGAAAATGTGACATTTTTCATAAAGTAGTCCCCCACCACAGACACCCTTTTAAATATCTGCGAACAGACACTGTCCAGTACTGCCTATGTAACAACTTTCCAAGACTGGAGATAAATTAATGAGTTTCTTTCTAAGTTGATGGCCCATTCTCCCCCAATTAGAATGGGAACCAATTCTGTATGCCCACTATATGCTATATCCATATACACGCCCTACACTTCTAAAAAGTGTAGCATTCATGCCTTCTCCTCCCACCTCTTCCCAAAACCTATTCTCATGTGTCAATTATACTTCAATAAAACTGGTGAAAAACTCTATTCTTACACATTCTAACTTATAAATCAATGTACATGGAAAGAAGACAAAACATTTACGTTAAGAAAAATGAAAATTCATATTTCAGGCATCATTCAATAAGTAGTGTGGTCTTTTAGATGCTCAAGAGTGTTAAAAGAGGACCCTAAAATAGCACCCTTTGAGCATCTAAAAGGTTTTCCCTTTTGGATCTGTTTTCCAAAAGATTATCTCTGATTTAGATGAAGTTCCCTTTTCCTTTACCAAAGCAGAAGAATGTCTTTACTCTAAGAAATGTTATCTGTTATTAGTTGATTAGAAAGTCATCAATATTCAGTGCCTAAACTAACTTACTCTCTAATTGTGTCTTTATATTTTTCTCTCTCCGTATTTAACCTTCATATATCTTTCTCAAAGCCCAACAAAGAGGCAGAAACTTGAACATGAAGAGGTGTGCATCTAAACAACCCTTACATGACTCTGAAGATCCAGAAACCTGTTCACAATGTAGCAGATTATTTTACAGGTCTTTCAAAAAAAAAAAAAAAAAAGAGAGAGAGAGAGAGATGCCTGAATGGCATTACTTTTGCCTCCATAATGGCTTAAATGCTTCCAAAAGGCATTAGAGTCACTCATTCCCCACAGAGATGGAAGAATAACACAGATGACAGTGCATTTAGTAAGAGGCAGACAATGCCCGTGGTTGCTCCATTACTCTGTCATCAGAGATATCAGCACTAGGTTGGGCGCTGAGCATTAGCCCATGTAGCCTGATATGAGTTCATGGAGCTGGAATTCAAAACACTAACCAGCTGTGGGAACCCAGTGAGAAGCCTGTCACACTGAATGGTATCCAGATTAGAGCTGTGAGAATTTGGGAAAACCCTTCTTGCTAAGTAAGTTTACTCCTTCAGCTTCTTTCTTATTTAAATTTTCAATGTTTGCTAGAATCCTGAAAGTCTAGCCATACATTTGAATAATGGAAAAAGGCAACTCTAAAAAGATTTTTGAGGCAATCATGGAAATTGTAATACTGACTGGATATTTGATGACCTTGTAATTATAATTTTTAGGTGTGATAATAACATTAGGTTTATGTAGCAAAATACCCGTAACTCTTTAGGGATGTATGCTGAGAGGAATGTAGGGGTGGAATGAAATGACGTCTGGAATTTGCTTTAAAATAATTCAGAAAAAAAAAAAGAGAGGGAAAGGAAAAGATAAAACAAGTATTGCGAATCCTCAGTATTTGCTGGATCTGGGCTAGGTTATGACAGATCAACAGAATATTCTCTCTCCTTGTAAAAGTATATTTGAAAATAAACATAATAAAATTTTATGATAAAAAAAGAAAAGAAATAATGCCAGAGCAAAGGCAAAGTTATTTCTTAAGTAATATAAAAATGTCTTTTCATCTAAGGATTTTCTCAAGGCCAGCCTCTGTCAAATAAATACTCCATAAAATCAAAAAATGAGAAAGTTATATTCTCAGGTGCTCAGGTCTTAAAAACATCCTTCTGTGGTATATGCATCGGTAGGAGCAGGCAAAGAAGCTTAATTAAATGGACCAAAAATTGGAGATGATACATTGCTTTGTTTGGTACTTGACCATCTATAGCAGTGGCCATAATGGAAATAGACCAAAATGGAGATTTGGGGTCCCAGGTTCTATGGTATTTTTTTTCCTCATGAGTCCCTGTGTGACTTTCAATCAACATTTCTATTCTTTGGTTTCTTCATCTATAAACCACAGGGTTGCATAATATGAGAATAAGGTTTCTTTCAAGCCTGAAAGTGCAAATTCCAGATTATATTAGCAAATTTTCAGTAACATGGGAGATTTAAAAAAAAAAAAGTCAAATTCTCAATATGACTTACAAATTGGGAGATGGCAAATTTATGAAGCCTCTATTGAATTCTCGGCAAAGGATATCCAAGTGTAGCAACCTTTGCTGTTCAGAAAATCTAACTGGCAAATGAAGCAATATGGAAAATAAACAGGTTCCAAAAGTGGTTTTAGCCACAGAATAATTCTATTAAGGAAAAAAATAACCTGTCAAATCAAACATTTTGTGCATTTGTTTTCCTAACTCAAAAAAAAAAATGGATATAAATGACCTACCCTTATGCATCAAGAAAGTTCTAAAATAATCGTTTCCTTCACAATGTTTGAAAACTGTATTAAAACATGTACACTTCTGGTGAAATTAAACTTTGAAGTGGGAGGGCTGGCAGGGCAAAGACAAATTTATAAGGCCATTCAGACCATTCATTCACTCATATTCTTCTCTGGAAAGATCGGCAAGTGTTGGTGTGGCAAATATATGACTGATTTCAGAAAGATGCCCTACATGGAGTCAGCTCTTGATGTACAAAGCTAGAGTCCATTTTATTCTGGGGTCCTGCTTTCTACAACTTAGTGTCTTCCAGATTTCTTTTGTTTCTGACTGCTTTATTTGAAATTTGAAGTTTGTGAACCACACATCATGAAACGTACAGCAGGGCTGGTCTCCCTTCCACAGGGACAGTTCCTAGTAGATCTCAAGAATTAAAAAAAAAAGTTGATTATGTTACAATAAGATGCACATCATGAAATGCTTAGCATTCTAGGTCTCATGTTTCAGTCAGATTTACCTCTGCATTTAGCATCTTGCCCTTCTTTTTCCATTCAAATCATTCTATTCCTTTCTAAGAACCCGACGTGAAATACTGGGGAATGGTGTCTGGGCAAGGGGAAAAAAATATTATTCCTCCGAAAAACTCTGAAAAGGAGAAAGAATTTTACTCATTCCAGGGTGCTCTATTAACTGAGCTGTCATTTATTAGCAAACATAAAAAAAATGAAACGATGACATCTATATTTGATATCTATCAAGAGTTTTGCGATGCTATTGCCAAAAAGTGGTCACTTTTTTTCTTAGAAAATTTTTAAAATAATTTTTCTGAATTTGGGGCACCTAGGTGGCACAGTTGGTTAAGTATCCAACTCTTGATTTCGGCTCCCATCATGGTCTCATGGTTTGTGAGTTTGAGCCCTGCATCAAGCTCCGTGCTAGTGACAGTACAGAGCCTTTTTGGGATCCTCTCTCTCCCTTGCTCTCTGCCCCTCCCCCACTCATGCATGCCCTCTCTGTCTCTCTCAAGATAAATAAATAAACTTAAAAAAAAGAATTTTTCTAAATTCTATATTGCCACTTTCTGTCTGAGATCAGTTCTTTTACCCAATCAGAAAACATTTCTCCAACTTTATAATGAACATTAACAAAAGGAAAAAAAATCAACATCTGTACATTTATTTTAAAGTAATCCTTGGGGTGCCTGGGTGGCTCAGTCAGTTGAGCTTCTGACTTTGGTTCAGGTCATGATCTCACGGTCTGTGAGTTTGAACCCCACGTCAGGCTCTCTGCTGACGGCTCAGAGCCTAGAGCCTGCTTCAGATTCTGTGTCTCCCTCTCTCTCTGACCCTCCCCCATTCATGCTCTGTCTCTCTCTGTCTCAAAAATAAATACACATTAAATAAATAAATAAATAAATAAATAAATGAATAAATAAATAAATAAAGTAATCCTTTAAGAATGGATGCAGTTGCATGGCCACAATTATATTTACTTCCATCTAATTCCTGTATTAGAGGTATCACATAAAAGTTTCAAGCTTCAGAAAAATTATTCGTGCCACCTGATAGATGGTATTTCTTGATTCTTAGCAGTTTTACCATCAAGTCTAAAATAAGGAAATAGTGCTAGCTTTGGGAGTTATCTAAAGCTCACCGCTACATCAGAATCACCTGAGGCAGGGGACGGGCAGTGTTAAACCACAGACCTCACTTCCAGAATTTCTAATTCCAAAGTTCTGGATTAGAACCTTAGAAATTGCATTTCTAACAAGTTCCTGGATGATCCTGATACTGATGCTGCTGGTCTAGGGACCATGCTTTGAGAACCAATGATCTAAATATATGCACTATAGGTGCTTGAATAACAGAAAACTATTAATTACTTCCTTCAGTTCTGCAGAGCCTCACGCCATCTAAACATTTTGACTGGTGGGTAGGTAAGAAAGGAGCCTCTATCTACCTACTTTGGAAACCAAAACCTGAACGTTCATAGTCCTCAGTATAAAAAAAATCATAACAGATGAACATAAGGGAAGGGAAACAAAAATAATATAAAAACAGGGAGGTGGACAAAACAGAAGAGACTCATAAATATGGAGAACAAAGTGAGGGTTGTTGGAGGGGTTGTGGTAGGAGGGATGGGCTAAATGGGTAAGGGGCATTAAGGAACCTACTCCTGAAATCATTGTTTCACTATATGCTAACTAATTTGGATATAAATTAAAAAAAAAATAAAAAATAAAATAAAATAAAAAAATCATAGGTTTGGGCACAAGTTGTACAATCAACTCGAAATTAGGTAAGATATTGCTTAATTTTCAGTCTAAGGAAGCTCCTTTGGTCTCCACATAATCCCAGCCATGCAGGTACACATCAAGAACATTTTGGGGAGGTAGCAGTATTTTAGTGTTTTGAATTACTCCCCTCACCCTGTCATTAGTAGCACAATAAAACATCTAAAGAAATCTGAAATTTCAGGGTGTGATCTGAAGTTCTACCAGTGTGACCCAAGGAAGTAAGGTTCACAACCTCATCTATGGTGGTCGACCTCTGTGGATGATGAGTTCTGTCCTTACTACCTCTGGGTCCTTAGATGTCCTTGCTGGCCGAGGCCTCTGCTTTCGTCACTGGACCCTTTGGTTGTCCCTCATACTAAGGTGATGATGACAACAAGCATAAAGAAGTCTTTCAATAGTGATTTCCTGTATCTCACTTATCCCAGCTCAGAAAAATCTTGCCATTCAAATGAACTGGCGTCAGAGATACAGTGGGAAAAAGGAGGGATGGGGGAAGGGAATCCCTTTCAAAAGCTCTCCCTGTGAGAAAAGGAGACAAGAGCAGGAAGAGGAGGAGTCCAAGGCTGGCTATTTTTAAAATGAAATGCAGAGCCCTTTGGTCCTCTCTTCTGTTTCTCTCAAGCCCCCAGAACAACTTGTCAAAGGCATAAATCACTGGGCAATTCATTCTGTCTGTATTCCTCTGTATTCTATTTAGCAATCAAGTGCAGCCAAAGCCATATGGACAGAAATATGGGCTTCTCCCTCAAAATCTGCAACCTCCTTTCACAAAGCTGTCTTCCATCAGGATCAAAATGTCACTTCCCAAATAATGTCACTCATAAAGGGATCCAAGAGGGAAGAGGAAAGAAAATTCATAATGGTTTGGGGTGGAAGTTGAGTCTTAACACAGGGGACGACAGGGATCTGGCTCCAGTAGGGGGTACAACTTATGCCCACAGTGGAAAGCATGATGTCTCATGATGAAGTGGTCAGTTCACTGAAGATGCAGACAGAATTTTAGCAGCCCTACTGGCTCTCACCTTCAGAGGTGAGAGAGGGAATCACAATAATGACTGTGCCAAGCTAATTGAAGGAAAGAGAAAACTAACCCAGGTGTTGATACAGAAAAATCTAGGACAAAACAAAGGCAACTCTCAATTTACCTTCTGGCCTACTTACTCCTGTATTAAAAGGGGTGTTATCTGTACCAGGAAAGAGAACTGAAGCCTGTGTTAACACTTGTTGCCTCTGTTTTATTTTTAGGCTTTTTGCTCAGAGAAAAGAGAGCAAGGCCAGTTGGACTTCAGGCCTCAGACCACACTTGGTTCTCTCAGGTTTCTCTGCACACAAAAACTCAAAATAATTTTCCATCATGACCTGGCCAGGAAGTATAGCCAGCAGTCAGAGTGGCTGCTGAAAATGGGCATGTGAGCTTGGGTATCTAACCCCAGTGGGGTCTGTATCATCATCCAATTTGATTTTCCTATCCAGTTGATATTTTTTTCCTGCTGAGACAATGCTTAGATATAATAAAAATATCCATATATGTGTATGTATGTGTGTATGTATATGTATATGTGCATGTATGCGTGCATATATACACATATGTATATGTACATACATATGTATATACATATATGTGTGTGTGTGTTATGTATATAAAATCAAGATGATGTGGCCAATCTAAGAAAAAGTGAATAGTTCCAAGACTCAAGACATTGTCCTTGGTGAAAACGTTAGTACAGTGATAAGTGTTAGCAGTGGGAGGCCACCACAGGATACTTCCTGGAACACAGTTGCCTATGTTTTCTTCATCTTTGTGAAGGAAATGCAACTGTCACCTGGAACACCTGGGAAGTTGGGAATGCCCATGGCAACCAGTCTGATCTACTTCGTGAAGAAGACTCTAATCATGCTAGCCAAGGGCAAGTCTGCCAGATGGCTCTGAACTCTAGGGAGCATGATTCAGCCAAAGACTTTAAACATACTGGTTTCCAAACTCCCCAGCCTGTCTCAGATCACCATCAGCATTGTTTGCCATAGATGAACTACTTAATATTTTCTTCACAACAATTTTTTTTCTTGCTTAAATCAAGTCACTGAAAAAAAACAATAAATCCTGTGGAATAACATGGAAGTAGAAACACTGAAACAGAAGCCTATGAGAAGCTCCAACAAAATATAAACAGAGATACTTGCTATCCTAGACTCTGAGTCTGAGACCTGCTCCTCTTCCATTAAAAGCAAGATTCACAGGAGTTACAGAGCTGATGGAGATGTATTAGTGGCAAATGGAAATTATTAATCAGAAGAAATGAAAGACTGAAAAAAATCTCACCATAGGATCCAAATTTATTTGTCATTGTGTCAGTGTCCCAAACGAATAATTTCAAATACCTAAGACAGTGTTTTTCAAACTTTTTTTCAGCCATGACCCACTGAAGAAAGGGGCTATATGTCACAAACTGCACGTGTGCACATATACACATGCACACCTATGTATAAATACTTACCTTTATGAAGCATGATGCAGTCTGATACTTTTTGTCCTATTTTTCAAAAATGCTTGTTGTGACCTACAGGTGTGTTATTAGCCACACTTTTTAAAACACTGCTTTAAACTTTGGGAAATAGTGGTTACACTTCATGTCCTTAACCCATTCAACATAGAAATCTCCTCCACACTATCCCAGTTATCCAAATCACTGCTTGTTCAGCACACTCAATCAACTTTGTTAAAATACTCTTTTTTGGGCTCATTTTCTTTCCCACTAAAATGTAAAATCTTTTGCCTGAGCCAAATTGCCAGAGAGAATATCATATGTGCCTTATATTTTATTGCAAAAGATGCACCATGAATGATGAACAAATTTAATATTGCCACTACTGGATATCTGGAAATTTTAATTTTTTTTCTTACTGATTTGGTCCCCACAAATAAAAAGGATACTATAATCAATGTATATCTGTCACTTATGTTGGTGATGGACATAAAAGAAGAAATAGTCATTTCCCCCTTCCTGCTAGAGCACCTCAAAGTGCCTACAAGTGAAAGCTTGTCTGTGACAGGAAGTGTCATGACTCAAAAGTGAGGCACACAGCAGACGTGCTGGGTTGGAAATGGCCGTTTCTGCACAGCCACTACTCTGACCATGTAGCCACATGTGGAGAAATTACACCATGCATCATTGCACCATTGGCCCTGCCAAAAGAAGGACTGGGACTGAAGCATATCCCGGAAAACAACAACTTTCATCTGACATAAAATCTTGGGATAAGATTGTATCACTTGTAGTTTTATCATTTAGAGAACAATCTTAGGGAGTTTCATCCGGGGATTCTGGTTTTCTGCTTTATGGAACAAATGCAGTGAAACTTTATTTTTAGATTCCTTTGATCAAACACCATTGTTCTTAATTCAAAACTCCAGGATAAAATTACATTATTTAAAGGGCAAGACAATGAAATTGATTACAATGCTGTCTTATCCCAAAATAACTTCAATAACAACTTGCATTTTTGAGATATAACTACATGCCATGGGATGAACTAAGCACTTTCTTAGCATTTAACTCATTTAATCTTAACATTAATCCTATGAAGTAGGTATTACTATTATTGCCATATTACAGAGAAGAAACTAAGGCTCAGGGATATGAAGTGAATTCCCCAAGGTCATGCAACTCAGGGTCAGCAACACTGCAGTATTTGAAAGCAACGCTCTTAAACCCTTTCTGTATTCCAATTCTACCACACAAAATTCAACAAAGACCATAGTATTAGGATATGGAAATAATAATATAGATCTTATACGAGGACTCAACTAGAAGTAAAATGATTTAATAAGCATAGAAGTGCAATGATTAAATGAATGAAACAGCTTTTACAAAAATCTCCATTCTCTGTATGCCACCACAGAACCCCTCCATCAGCTTCTGTTCCTTACTCTCCATCCCACACTAATAAAAATAAACATGACAACTTTCAAATGTTTTAGGAAAAGTGGTTCTCAAAGTGTATCCCCTGAAAACATACGAGAGATGCAAATTCTCACACCCCTCTTGTTTTTAATGTATGTTTGATTATTTTTTAGGTATGAAAAACCCAACAGATCAGGAGATCATTGCCATTGTAAAGATACTCTGTGGGGCACCTGGGTGGCTCAGTGAGTTAAGCGTCTGACTCCTGATTTTGGCTCAGGTCATGATCTCATGGTTTGTGAGTTCAAGCCCCATGCCGAACTCCATGCTGATGATGCAGAGCCTGCTTGGGATTCTCTCTCTTCCTCTCTCTCTGCCCCTCCTCTGCTTGCGAGTACATGCGCACTCTCTTGCCCTCCCTCTCTCTTTCAAAATAAACAAATAAACTTTAAAAAAGAAAAAGAAAAAAATACTTTGTTACACTCACAGATCATAAAAGGAGGGAGCAGGATGACATGGGAGGCACCAGGGGCAGTCAGGAGACACAGTGGCAGGTAACAGGCTGGGTAAGAACTTTTAGTTTGGTTTCTGCTGGAAGGAACAGAAAAGGTGAGCTAAACTGGTTTAGGACTAGCTAGTTTAAATAATTTCAGCAGGCTCTGGAGCACGGGAATTTTCTCTAGTTGTCTGGTACCTAACCCTAGGATGATTAGTTAAAATCATGGATAAAGTGATAGGACTTGGGCTCTGGATTGAGTGGTTTGCATTTGAAAAACATGCTCAAGAGTGAGTTGTTTGCTATCTAGGAAGTGGCTGACACCAGATGAAACAGTCTCTCCAGGGTCAGCAAAACCCCAGATGTCAAAGCATCAGAATACAGAAAATAGAAGACAGGGTTACTGATCACTCCAGACCTGCTGATTAAAAAACTGAGTTGTGGATCAGGAGTCTGTTTCACAAACCCTCCAGGTGAGTCTGGTGCACATTATAGTTTAAGATCCACAGTTTTAGTATTTACTGTGTTTCACATAGCACAAGGAGCAGTAAGTACTTAGTACAGACCTGAATTTTTCCTTTTCTCAAAACTTAGCAACTTTAAGTATGGGTACCAAATGTATATCCATAGACTATTTCAAGAAACTATCTTTAAAGCATTAAATACACACCAAGACTTCTAATAATGCCATCTATCTTTATGTCCCCCAAACAGCTGTGTGTCTAAATTAGAATAAAGACAAAGTTTTCAATAATAAATAGTACAATGAGACACTCCAGTGTACCCTTTAAAACCCTGTGATGTCAAAGACAGCTTCGGGGCCAAGGGCATTAGATAGTCTTTGGAGTTTCACCCTAGAAAGCTCCATGTAATTTGTTTTTCTAGATTTTTCCATTAACTTCTGAAGGACCTGCTTCTATGTTTGGTCAACAACAAGAACTGTGGGTAGTTTTATGTATATTGGGAAGATTATAGAACCCAACTTGTTACTCCCAAAACTTTTAAGTCCATGTTTTGAAAACAGATTGATGTTGGAAAAGGAAAAAGAAGATTCATGACCCACTCCTAGCTGTGCTTTAATTAGTCATATGATCTTGGGCAAGTGAATAAATCTCTCTGGACTTTTGTTTTTCTCATCTGTGGTGCCAGGGTGCTGGATGAGAATATATTTCAAAGCAAATGTGATTCCGTCTATATTTAGAGGCAGAGAGAAACTTCTCATGAAAAATCCCTTGAAGGAGACAATGCTTTTTACCACAGTCAAATACTTTTCTACCTGCTCTGAGCTCTAAAATCTTCAGTAAAATTATTACTTGAGACAATCTTGTCTACATGTTTATCTATAAATAGGAGCTTTCATCTTGGCTACACATCAGAATCATGTGGGGGAGCTTTAAAAATGCCAATGTCTGGAACCAACTCCCAGAGACTGTTCTTGGCTGTGTCTTGGGCATTGGTATTTTTAAAAACTCCCAGGTAACTCTAATGTGCAGCCAGTGTTGAGAGGCAGAGGCCCAAAACAAGTCCTGGAGAATTTTTTAAATTAGAAAAGAACACATGGTAGTTAGTTCTACAACTATCTGAACATGTGGTGGGGTAAGTGGGGAAGTCACAATAAGTTTGGCCTCATCCCTGGAAAGAGAGGGACAGTGATCAGAAACTAATTTCATGAACGATTCTCTGAGACAAGGCATAAGAGTGGGTAATATTCTCCCTTCTTCTGGTGGAAAACAGAAGTTATTTAGCTTAAAGAGTTTTGAAGAAAGTACATTTGCTCAGATATTAGTGTTCTCATAAAGGGTGATGGCAGGGGGCCATGTAAGCTCCCATCTATGAGGGAATTTGCAGGTAGCAGATAGTCTAGAGGGTATGCCATAGCAGGAGAAACAGCCATGATTGTGTCTGTGAAACACCAACTGGAACACTTGGTTCTTTCTGAAATTCTGGCTGCAGGAAGAGAAAGAGGAGATTGACACAGGGCTGAATTCTTGAGCTATGGAGATGAAAACAAGTACGGTGTCCATGGCACCAATTCTTTACCCCTTCTGTATCCATATCCTTTATCAGTAACCTTATAGTGCCTTCCCACTCTGCCTCTGAGCCATGTGACTTAGTTTGGTTAGTGGGATGCAAGCAGAGGGCTGAAAAATCACTCCCACTCTTAATCTTTACTTACATTTGTCATGTGAACATCCCACCCTAGATCTGCTGACAGTCAATGGATCCCAAGGCCAGCTGAGGCAGACAGACTCTAAGGTAGCAACCAATGATTCCCACTTTCTGGTATTCATAGCCTTATGTAATTCCATCCCCTTTAGTGTGGGTGGACCTATAACTTGCTTCTAACCAACAGAATGTAGCAAAGATGACAGGATGTCATTCCTATATTAGTCATACAAGATTCCATCTCAGAACAGTCACTCACCCTCCTGCTGGCTTTGAAGAAGGAAACACAAATATGTGAAATATGGAGAGACCCATGTGGCAGGAAAGAAAATAAAACATGGGAGAGCTTTAGGAACTGAGGCCTTCACTTCTACAGCTGTAAGGAACTGAATTCTGCCAATAAAATGAGTGAATTTGAAGTACGCCCTTCCCCAGTCAAGCCTCCAGGTGAAGACACAGCCTAGTCAGCACTATAATTGCAGTCTGGTAAGATCCTGAAGCAGAAAACATAGCTAAACCACACTCCAATGCCTAACCCACAGAAACTGAGATAATAAATGCACATTGCTTTAAGGCACTAAATTTGCTGAAGAACCACTCAGGTGACCCATAGCTTTGTGAGCTAAATAAATGCTAGATAAGCCAACCCCCATATATGTGTGCAAGGCCAGCCAAGACCACCAGAGTAACCAAGCTAAACCAAATATGGCCACAGACACAGAAGTAAGTCCAGCAAAATCTTCCAAGTCCAGTGCAGATCATCTGAACACCACAAACTCATAAGCTAACTATTTATTGCTGTATGTGAGTGGGTTTTGTTATTGTTACGCAGTATTACCGTAGCAATAGAAAACTGATACAACGACAGTGAAATTTAGCTATTTCCTTAGTTCTTAGAGACAAGTGATGCTTCAGGAAACTGGAAATTACATGTAATATAATGTGATAAAAATAAAATTAATCATAACTTGGATATTACTATGGAATATCTCAATGGAGAATTCCTGAAATCTTTAGTCATCATACATAAGAGAAATATCTCTGTCCTGGGACAGTTTGGATACTGTATTCTTTTATCATCCTTTGAGATTTGTTCATTCTGGTTCTCTCATATATGTATCACTAGAATGACCAACTCTTTATATCCAGTTTAAATTTATTTATTTATTTTGATAGACAGTGAGAGAGAGAGTGCACAAGCAAGAAGGGGGAGGGAGGGGGGCAGGAAGATAGGGGGGCAGGAAGATAGGGGGGCAGGGAGAGGGAGAAGGAAAGGGAGAATCCCAAGCAGGTGCTGTGCCATCATCATGGAGCCCAAAGTGGGGCTTAATCTCACAAATTGTGAGATCATGCTCTGAGATGAAATCAAGAGTCAGAAGCTTAACTGACTGAGCCATCCAGGTGCCCCCTATATCCAGTTTTTAATATTGCAGAGAAATAGCTATAATTCTAAAAATTTATGCTTTATGTGCACATACACAACCACTAACTGAATATTCAGAGTTCTTGCTACTGTTCTTCGTATATGTAATTAGTGGTATATGCAATCAATGGTGTGTGTGTGTGTGTGTGTGTGTGTGTGTGTGTATAAAATCAATGCAGAAAAGTAACTACAACTCCCAAAATTTATGCTTTATGTACACATACAAACACAACCACTAACTGAATATCCACGGTTCTTGCTACAGTCCTTTGTATATGTAATCAATGGTACAATTTAAGGGTTTGGTTCTTCCAATATTTGCTCTAAAATTCTAGCCACTAGCACTAAGTATCAGGGACACTGATACAGTCATCTCAGACAGTGCAATGTTATAAACTCAGTTCTAAGGCCTCTATGCATCTCAGGCTCTTTCTCTCTCCAAAATAAATACACATATTCTCCATTCTGGCAGCTAGAGATTTATACTATCCAGTCTTAGTGGATAAAGAAGAATTTTCAGGTTGAGTCTGCCCTGAAAAGGAATTTTATGGTATGTAGCAAAAACAAACCTAGAATGTTTCCAGTACTTAAATATTCAATATTCACCCAGATGCACCTTCCCTTAGAGTTAATCTAAATTGATTAAAGTCATCTCTATATAGGTTAAAGTAGCCATCCTGTGGAGATTACTCCCATAAAAGAACAGTATACAATGAAACATCACTATTGAGACAGGGGAAATTATGCAACAATTTTAATGTTTTGGGATTTTTTGTTTTTGGGTTTTTTTTTGCACACCAATGAAAATGGCTAAAATAAAACCACAAGCAAAATTAAGTTTTGGTGACGGTGTGAAGGAACTGGAGCTCTCACTGCTGGTTAGCATGTAAGTCATACAGCCACTCTGGAAAACTGTTTGGCAGTATTTGCTAACTATGAATGCATACACACCTGAAAAACCAATAGTTTTCAACTCCAACAAGATTCAAGCATATATTCACCACCACAGTCTCGTGGAAGAAATGTTCATAGTAGCACTATTCATAACAACCAAAACGGAGAACAACCAAAATATCAATGACATTTGAATCAGTAAATAAATTGTGGTTAATTTATACAATGGAATACTAAAGAAAAATACTAAAGAAAACTTATTCAGAATAAATAATTTTATTTATTGATGAATTTTATTAATGAATAAAATTATTCACTTTGAATAAATTTCAAAGCACATACATGAGTGTACCTCACAAACATGTTAAGTGAGTGAAACCAGACACAAAAGACTACATTCTATGTGATTCTACTTATGTCAAACACAGGCAAAATTAGTCTATAGTACTAGAAGTCAGGGTAGTGGTTGTCTTCGGAGGGAAAGGATGGTAGTAACTGGAGGGTAACATAGAAAAGGTCTGGGGTGTTGGTAATGTTTCTTTTATTAAGTTTGTTTGTTTGTTTGTTTGTTTGTTTGTTCTGAGAGAGAGAGAGAGAGGGAGGGAGGGAGGGAGAGGTTATGCACAAGTGTGAGTATGGGAGGGTCAGAGAGAAAGGGAGAGAGAGAATCCCAATCAGGTTCCACACTGACATTGCAGACCCCAATATAGGGCTCCATCTCATGAACCAACCTGAGCCAAAATCAAGAGTTGGATGCCTAAGCCATTGAGGCACCCAGGCACACAACTAATGTTTCTTAATCTGAGTGTTGGTTAAATTAGTGTATTTCATTTTTGAAAATTCATCAAGCTGTATACTTACACTGTATTACTTTCCTGTATATGAGTTATACTTTAATAAAAAGTTTGTATTTTTTTGAGATATAGTTAACACACCCTATTATGTTATTTTCAGGTGTACAACATAATGATTCCACAACCCCATGTTATGCTATGTTCACCTCAACTATAGCTACCATCTGTCACTTAAAATGCTATACAGTATCACTGACTATATTCCCTATGCTGTACCATTCATTCATTCATGCCGTACCATTCATGTACCTATGCTATAACTTATCCATCCTATAACTGGAAAACGGTACCTCCCACTACCCTTCATCCATTTTGCCCATTGCCTTTCAGGGACCACCACTTTGTTCTCTGTAATTACAAGTACGTTTCTGTTTTTGCTTTGATTTTTAGATTCCACATATAAGTGGAATGCTATATGTTGGTCTTTCTCTGACTTATTCCTCTTAGTATAATACCCTCTAGGTCTATTCATGTTGTCACAAATGGCAAGATCTCATCCTTTTCATAGCTGAGTGATACTCCATTGTATGTATGTATGTATGTATGTATGTGTGTATGTATGTATGTATGTATGTATGTATGTGTATACACACACACACACACACATCTTCTTTATCCATTCATCTAATAGTGGACACTTAGGTTGTTTCCATATCTTGGCTACTGTAAATAATTGTAACAATAAACATAGGGCTGCATATATCTTTTCAAGTTAGTGTTTTATTTTCTTTGGGTAAATACCCAGTTGTGGAATTACTGGATCATATGATATTTCTATTTTTTAACTTTTTGAGGAAACTCCACACTGTTTTCCACAGTGGCTACACCAATTTACATTCCCATCAACAGCGCCTGAAGGTTCCTTTTTCTCCTCATCCTCACCAACACTTGTTATTTCTTGTAAAAAGTTTATATTTTTAAAAATTGCTTTATAACACCAGAATTCATCTAATTCAGTACAATCTACTACGATTCTCCTTTGGTAACTTTAAGTCCACCTAATCTAAGACTGATGAGTAAACTGCTGAAGCCCCTACAAAGTAGTAGAGAAAACCTGATTACCTTTCTTTCCTTTCCCCAAATCTACTTCTACACAAAAATCAAGAGATTGCTGCCCTTGATGATAGAGATTTGACAGGCCACCCACCATGTGATCACCTTAACTTATGAAAAGAGCTTTGACGCTGCTTCAAGGGTTGTGGGTAAATCATTCTTATAGTATGATAACTCCTTATCTTTCAAAGATCCCCTCCCATTCAGTGTAGCACAGCAATCTGTCACCAGCTCCAAAACTTAGGCCAGAAAGCAACCTCCCAGGTCAGAAGGACACAGCAGGAAAAGAAAGCAAACCTGGACTGAATAGGAAACTGCTCATGTATCAATAAGCACTTGCCATAGCTTTGAACCTCTCCGCAACTCTGTGAGTCTGAGAAAATGGTCATTTTTCCCATTTCACAACTGAGGAACAGGATCATGACTTTGGCCAGTCACAGAGCTGAAGAGCGGCATAAACTTGGTTCAAAGCCCACACGACAACCTTCCATCCAATTCTCTTTGTCTTGCCAAATCTTCTCTTATGAGCCAAAGTAAGAATAATACCTACTCTGTTGGGATCACTCTTTGGAAACAGAGAGGTATCTTGAGAGCTAACTGCAGCAGACATTAGCAGCTATGTATTGCTCCCCTTTGCATTTAATTCCAGCATTTTTGAATTTATTGTCTTTTAATCATCCTTCTCTTACTTACATTTTCTTCTTCCCCTCCCTAGCAAGGACTTAGACCTGCCTATAGCACTCTAGGCATCATTGACTCCCTTCTGCAGGTCCTCAAGTTTAAGACACTGACATTACAAATCTGTTTTTCAGATGCTGTAAGTAGGAAACTGGTACCTATCCTACCAAGCTGTAGCAAATGATTTTTCTACAGCATTTTAAATAATAGCTTTAACTCCATAGGTCATTGCAAAATATAGACAGCTTTCACACACAGATTCTCATTAGAAGCTGCAGTACCCTTTAAGGCAAGAATGCAGTCTTCATATTTCTAACATGAGACCTAGTACATGGGGTGCTCTCAATAAATAAATCCTTATTAAACTAATATAGATGATTCTTCCAACTACTCTGTAAGGGAAGCACAGCAGCCATTCCCAGTTTGAAGATGGAAAACATGGCCAGAGAGGATGTAAGTCTTAGCTCATGAGCCAAAGGAATACTCAATCCACACATCTGTGTTCAGGCCTGTGTTCATTGCATGTGTATGAAAACACCACCAGTTCTAGCAATGATATCGAATCACTTACAAGGCAATTGATTTCAAATGCCTGAAATGGCTTCCCGGGACCACTGAGCAGCATGCTCTGCAATCCAGCTGGAGAATCTATCTCACTGACCTCTTGCACCAAGGAATTCCTCTGGTTTCTATTTCTAACTTTTTCAATTATGCAACCCTGTTCCTAGGATGGGAGATTTGTTAACATGCTTGAGAATTTGTTGCCCTTCTCTTGAGTTAAGCCATCAATCATTAGACAAGAGACATTTCTCATCAGGGATCTAAGTCCTGGGCAGAACCTCTGGGTGGATATTGAACAGGCCAGTAGACTAGAACTTAAGGACAGCATCACCCATTATCCAGGAGGAAAAAGAAGTAAAGCAAAGTTTGTTCAAAGAGTGCCTGTCCTAACTATAAATTCAAAAAGCTTTATGAACATAAATCTCACTTACAACATTGAGACAAGTAGACAAACCAGTAGATACCACAATAAGGAAAATACGTTTATAAGACCTGGTGTGAGGCCAGGAATTAGCATGTTGAACAAGCATTACAGCTATTTCTAATGTGAAAGCTCTACCCTTTAAGAAAAATTAGGTGAATAATATTCTACATCTAAGTCCAGAATGAAAAGCCAAGCCAAAAGCCCTGATAGCAAACATAAAGAAGACCTTTTGACAACTCAAATCCCTCAGTGTCACCTTGTGTGACCATAGAAGAGTGAGTCTCCTTATTTTTCTCAGTAAAGTGTCCATCATTTCACCGTTCTTAAATCAATCTTAGCCTCATCTCCTGATTTGCTCTGTATATCATGGAGGAGAGCCCTGCAGCCTCTGTTTTTCAGGCTCCTCTACCAGCTATCTTCATCTAGGTTCTCTCAATCAGAGGCCCTGCAGGAGGCTACAGGACAGAAAAAAAGGGAGAGGCAGGGTATTTCCCCCATTCTTTTCTTTTGTAGGCAGTGTCTCAGGCATCAACTGTGCCTTCTCCATGGCTTTGGTTCCTGCCAGAGAAGCCTACTGGGGCTCTAGTTTTTGCTGTGTGGCCTCAGATCCCAGTCTCAGAGACACAATCTGCCCCCTTGTACTTCTAGCTCCAGGGACGGTAATGGCACCCTGATTTTACTAATCTCTGGTGCACTTCTTCAGCAGCCTCTACTTGGCATCTCAGATTTTCCATCAACTATGTGTTCAATTCTCTGCTTTAATTTTCTCTCATTTGAAATTACATTAGTTTTTGTTATCCTGAGTGACCCCCAACTGCTACCAACTGCTACGAGAGTACAATCATGCCATCCAGCTTGGACATCAACCGTAGGATCCCCACTGCAGCATCCCACAAAGAGGTGGTAAAGTCCTTACCTTTGACATCCAACACTTGCTGCTCACCAGCTGATTCTGGCTGCCTGGTTGGCCAAGCGAGGTCCTCTCCCTATTCTTATCTCTCCCAAAGCTCTGGAATCAGAAACAAAACAGCACTGAGTTTTGGCCTGTCTTCTTACACTGACTCATCCTATTCCTCATATCTCCAAAATCTGATCTCTGCTAGGAACTGATAAATGAATTGAAAGTGTATAAGGGCTGAAGCTGCTACATTTTAATAGGGGCCTTCAACATTAAACACAGAATGGGGAATAAAGGGAATTTCAACAGAGGCAAAGGGATAAACATTTTAGTACAAGTGAAACCTTTCTGAGGCACCTCAAAATTATACTTTGGAAGGAGTAGCCTATTCTGATAAGCAAAGAAGGTGACCAGTCTAACCTGGGGCAGGGAGAGTGGAATGCTGATGGGAAGACAGAGAGAGACTATCCAGTCACTAAAGAGAAACTGACCTTAATTCAGTGCTTACTGCACAGAAGGCACAGTCCTAAATGCATTTGGTGTATTATCTCATTTAATTCTGACATCATGTGATATATATGGTTAATATATTTTTATAGGAAAACATAGAATAAGAAGTTTAAGTTATTTGCCCAATATTATTTACTTGTTGAACAGAGGGGCAAGGATTGAGTACAAGACTATGGGACCCCCATGCTCCATCACCTTCTGAATGTGAGTCAAACAACAGAGAAATAAAGTAAGAAGCAAACAGAGCTATCTTGGTATAAACGAGAGAACACAAAGCAGTACCTCTCCTTTTTCTTTTTTTCTGAAGTTTTCCTGATTTTGCATTTAAAGCACATACTTTTATGTTTGTTCCAGGAAAAGCCAATCACTCAGTGATGGGGACACTGCAGAGGTGACTGGCTTTAAGGGGGTGGGGGCATACAACATAATTAGCAACATGGGAGGGATTTGTTGTGTTAACACAGCCTGGTGGTGATTTTTTCAGGCGTGATGACTTTGCAAGGCTGGAGACATGCTTCCTCAGGAAGAGGGAGAGTGACAGAAACATTTCCTTTCCCTGGAGACAGGATTCAGCCGCAGCACGGTCATGAGGGAAAGACTTCACCAGTACACAATTTAACCCATAGCCCTAGCAATGACAGTGTTATAAAGTATAGCTGACAAGTTCTACTCTCAGATGAGAATAATAATGCATGGAGAGATTTATGCAGCATTTACTCTGCATGAAAATAAGGAAGATACCAAAACAAAACAAAACAAAACAAAACAAAACAAACAAAAACCTGGTAGTGACAGCAGAGTAAAGAAAGCTCTCTAGGAAACACTATGATTCTAGTTTATGTTAGTCTCTCAAATAAAGATGGTGGAGTGTTTGGTGGGGGGCAGGGGGAGGGGGGAGTGATGAATTCATCCAAACTCTGAAAAACTGACAGCAAACGCAACTCAACTGGCATAAGACAAATTAAAAATTGTATTGACTCAATACCCATGACTGGTTTCAGGAACTATTACATCTAGGAACTCAAACAATGTCCACAGAACACTCAGGAATCATATCTGTTCTTGGTGGACTCGTTTCAAAACAGACTGCCACCACAACTCAACATGGCACTCAACATCTCTAGAACCTTCTTTGTAATGCCAGCAGACAGACAAGACCTTCTATATAGATCATATCCCTTCTATATCTCCTTCCATACCTCCTACATCTGCAGCAAAAGTGCTGGGATTTACTACAATTGGACAGATGTGGGTCACATGTTCATCTTTGATAAGGTGAATACCCTGGGATATGGGGTGGAGTCAGCTTTGCCCAAACTACATGACCTGGCTATGGAGGAAAAAAGGTCTTCAAGGAACATATGAATGTGATTACCAGAAGAGAGAAGATACTGCACAGAAAAACAAAAGAAAGGTCCAGCAGACAGGCAAACTATATGTGTAAGGTATTATAAAAAGAGATGGGACAGGAGGCTATGCTAGTATTTTTTTAATGTTTATTTATTTTTGAGAGAGACAGACAGACAGAAGGGACAGAGAGGGAGACATAGAATGTGAAGCAGGCTCTAAGCTGTGAGCACAGAACCCGATGCAGGGCCCAAACCCACCAACCAATGAGATCATGATCTGAGCCAAAGTCAGACACTTAACTGACTGAGCCACCCAGGTGCCCCTGATAATTTTTTTTAAAAATAAAGCTAGGAAAAGAGTATTGATTAAAAAAAAAAAAAACCAAGAAGGGTTCATTTGTTTGTTCATTCATTCACTCACTCACTTATGTGATACTCGTTCATTTGAGTCTCTAGCAAGACCTGAATCCTTCCTCTATGCGTCGAAGTGCTTCACCCTTACAACTAGCTCCAGTGGAGGCTTCCAACACAAAGTTCACACGCAATAAAATTTAATATTTTAAATTGAAGTTGTGAATAACAAGTAGTTAAAATGAGTGTTTTGGTGTGATACAAAGTGATTTAAGCCCTTAACATCCCTTCCCCATACTTACACTTATATTAACAGTAATATTAAGCAATATTCCTTTTTTCAAGAAACATCCCCCAAATTAATTCGATTTATTTTTCTTCCAAGAACTAAAAATGTCAAATCTGTGAAATTTTTAAAATACTTTTTCATAACAGTTATTTTAATATCTAAATCTTCTGTTTTTCAATCATTCAGAAATGGAGATACATATTTCAAGCATGCTTGTCTTCACTGAGTCAGTGAAAGTGGAGTCAATGGCACAAGAAATGGGACAAAGAGGAAATATACATTCTCCATTCTGCATTTGTTCTGCATTTTTCTTTTGCACAGTATCATTTGTGTCTCCAAACCCTAAGCAACTCAGGGCAGCAGTGCGTATATTTGTTTTGTCACTGCCAGAGTTATCGTATGAACCACTTCGGCTTGCTGAGTTCAAGAAACAATAAATAACAATAATGAGAAAGAGCAGTTTGATGGCGTGACTCAGTGGAAGCCGAGAGGACTTGTGGCAGTTGACTCCCACCTGTAAAATTCACGTTTCACATCAATTACAGAACTAGGTGTAGATTAGACAAGAAGGGAGGCCCACTTTCTTCTTTTTGATAGTACGATGATGTTGTGATGATGCCTAGAAGAGAAGAGCACAGTATCGCAGTGTGTTTCTGCCTATACAGACAGGGAAGAGGGCAGTGCTGCCAAGTGAGGGTGGCAGTGCCAACTTTGCCATAAACTTCTGCTGTCAGAGAACTTTGCAGCCAGGATCCATCATGGGGAATCACGCTCAGCTGAAAACATTTTTCCCTGCCACCTTACCTTGACCTCCTTCTGATTCACAAACAGCTAATTTTACCAATGATATGGGATTTGGAATGACTGTTTTCTGATAAAGGAAACTCTATACTGAACTGTATTTATTAATGTTCTTAAGCTGCTCTCAGAGTACAATCTTAGGCAGTTCCCAGTGAGAACACCACTCCTTTAAAATGAAGCATCAAGAATTAGAAGAACTGGGGTACCCGGGTGGCTCAGTCGGTTGAGCGTCTGACTTCAGCTCGGGTCATGATCTCGCGGTTCGTGAGTTCGAGTCCCGCGTCGGGCTCTGTGCTGACAGCTCAGAGCCTGGAGCTACTTCAGATTCTGGGTCTCCCTCTCTCTCTGCCCCTCCCCTACTCATGCTCTGTCTCTCTGTCTCACAAATAAACATTAAAAAAAAAGAATTATAAGAACTCCCACTCTCCATTCAATAGATTTGCCTCACCCCTCCCTGCAATAGGTTTCTCTTGGGATGCTCTCTAATGAGTAGTAAGGGTGTTCATTGCCCAAAATGCTATGGGTTTGGGCCTCTTTCAATATATGGTAGAAGTGACCAGTATTTCTTTACTATGAGGATGGTAGTGGGAATATTTCACTTGAAGGAGGTACAAATTCAGAAAGACTGCATTTCTGTTCTGGCTACAGTATACATTAATCATGCTATCGCTAAATGATCTTTTAAACAGGACTGTCCTAAAAATTCATTTTGTCCCCTGATGGTAGGACTTAAAGTATTTTGACTTTGGCATTTTTTCCTGGTAGAAATTAGGCAAGAGAGAGGCTTCTCTCCCAGAGGCTGTCTCTCTACTGCCCATATTGGTTCTGCAATTCCACTTTAGGAATGCTTCTGATTCCTTCAGCTCTTCCAGATTATTCTATGCTGGCCAGGAGTTGAAGAGTGGTTTACAGCTTTTTCCTGAAGATGTGGGTATACTGCTTAGGTGGAGGAGTTGAAGTAAAAATTTGTCAAGACAGTGTATTCAAGGGCAGGAGAACTATCAGGGGATATAGGAAGGGTGCTGCAAAGCTAACTGGAATTAAAAAGACAGGAAGCCTTCTTTCTATAAATTAGGCAGAGTCCTAACCTCACAGATATCAACTATATGCCTGAAGCATTCAACACAAAACATTAATTAATCACTTCTGAGCCAAGCTTCAGGCTTCATAGTGCCATGTGATAATGTCCAAGAATCAAAACGACAACAGAAGCTGCTAAGTTTCAACAAAAGCATTCCCCCTACCTCTTGAGCATACAGATAAACTACATTTCCCAGACTCCCTTGAAGTTAGAATGACCTTGTAACCAAATCCTAGCCAATGGAATGGAAGCAGATTTCCAGCCATTTCCAGCTGTGCCATTTCCAGCCTGGTTATAAGAATCTCCCAAGCAATTCTCCAAATTCTTTCTTCTCTCTTCTGCCATACAAACGCAGAGAATTCAGCCAAGAACTAAGATGATCTAGAAGAAGGGAAGCCACAGTGTAAAAGCCTGAGTCCCTGAATAACCCTGTGAAAGATCTGCTCATCAGAAATATCTATATTGTGCTTTTTATGAACAAAAATAAACTTGTATTGTGTTAAGCTGCTGAGATTGAGATGTTGGTGATGTTTGCTAGAACAAGCTAGTGTTCCTTAATCTGACCACCCCTTTCCCCAAAAAAGATTTAGAAAATAGAAAAAAAATGCCTATAAAAAGATATTTGCAAGTGCCAGTAAGCCAAATCTGACCCGTGGACACAACAGACATTTTGAAGTGTTTTATGTGCTACTTTCAAAATTATAAGGTGCTAAACACATGTCAGTGGTGGCTACTGTTATGCCAACCACCAATTACAGTGAAACCTACTTCCAAAATTCCAAAGATATGGTATAGGCCCAAAGAATTATCTTAATAATTCCTCTGAGGTCTTCCAAAAGCAGCCATGGTTTCAATGACCATCTAGAAATTAGAGTCAAGCCTTAGTACTACATAAAATAGAATCAGTGGGTTCACAGGTGACAATAGGAATTTACCAGCTGTACTTTATTTCCTAAGAAATTCACACTCATCATTAAGAAACAATATTGCAAACTGAGTATATCACCATTTGACAACCACCATAGTAATAACTGCTCCAGTCAAGAATCATCATTGGATACTAAAACTAGTGAGTAAAAGTTTATTGAGAAAGTCTATCAGACAAAATCACCATTAGACAAAGACCACAGTATTAACTTTGCTGGCAAAATCCATTAATAGCTATTAATATTAGTGGTGAAAGTTTGAGGAGAAACAATATATTTGCATAGTCTCCAAATATGCCCTCCAAATATTGATCAGTTTATAATGGGAAAAGCAGTAGCTTTATCATGGAGAAACCTAGCAGACACCACCATAACCAAAAGGTCAAGGTTAACATCATCATCAATAAGACTTATCAGCATGATGTTCCTCCTGATATTGTGCATTGACAAAAACACATTCTGTGTGGCATTCTTGCCATGAATGCATAACCCAGCCTAATCAGGAGAATATAGCAGACAAACTCTGAGAGTCTAAAAAACAAGTAACAACCCTTATTAAAAGTGTCAGAGTGGGGCACCTGGGTGGCTCAGTCGGTTAAGCATCTCACTTCAGCTCAGGTCACGATCTCACGGTCCGTGAGTTCGAGCCCCGTGTCGGGCTCTGGGCTGATGGCTCAGAGTCTGGAGCTTGCTTCTGATTCTGTGTCTCCCTCTCTCTCTGCCCCTCCCCCACTCATGCTCTGTCTCTCTCTGTCTCAAAAATAAATAAACGTTAAAAAAAAATTAAAAAAATAAATAAAAGTGTCAAAGTCACAAAGACGAGGCAATACTGAAGAAAAATCATATATCAGAGGCAATATGGGATCCTACTTTGGATCCCATACAGAAAAAGCATTAGGGGGGAAACCGATTAAATTCTACTAAGATTTGTATTTAAGAGTGCTGTGCTCATGTTAATTTCCTGATCTTGACAATTGCACTATATTTCTGTAAACTGCTAACATAAGGGGAAGCTGGATACAAGAGATACTGGAACTCTGTGCAATTTTTGTAACTTTTCTGTGAACCTAAAATTATTTCAAAAAATATTTCAAGTATCTCCCTATAAGATATTTAACTACAAAAGGAAAACAAGTAACTTTACAGAGGAGATGCCTAGCAGATACCACCTTAGGTAAGTGACAAATGTTAATATCACCATTAATGGGACAAAATGAGTATCAAATGTCTCCTGATATGATGCACTGAGAAAAATTTAGCATCACTTATGTGATGCTATTAACAAAAACAAAATGTAGAACTTGAATTTAAACATGAGGAGGCTACAAGGAAAATTCATGTTTATGGACATGCTGCAAAATGACTGATTCATACTCTCTAAAAATGTCAAGGTGCACATTACATGAGAATATTATGAAAGACTATATACCAACAAATTGGACAACCTAGAAGAAATGGATAAATTCCCAGAAATATATAAACTACCAAAACTGAATCAGGAAGAAATAGAACATTTGAATAGATCAATTACCAGTAATGAAATTAAATCGGTAATTTAAAAACTCCCAACAGGGGCGCCTGGGTGGCTCAGTCGGTTAAGCATCCGACTTCAGCTCAGGTCACTATCTCACGGTCCGTGAGTTCGAGCCCCACGTCGGGCTCTGGGCTGACGGCTCAGAGACTGGAGCCTGCTTCCCATTCTGTGTCTCCCTCTCTCTCTGCCCCTCCCCCGTTCATGCTCTGTCTCTCTCTGTCTCAATAATAAATAAACGTTAAAAAAAAATTAAAAAAAAAAAACAAAAAAAAAACCTCCCAACAAACACAAGTCCAGGACCAAATGGCTTCACACATGAATTCTATGAAAGATATAAAGAAAAGTTAATACCTATTCTTCTCAAACTATTCCAAAAAATAAAAAAGGAAGGAAAACTTCCAAATTCATCCTACAAGGACTGCATTACCCTGATACCAAAACCAGATAAATACACTACAAAAATATCTCTGGTGAACACAGGCCAATATCTCTGATGAACACAGATGCAAAAATCTTCAATAAAATATTAAAAAACTGAATTAAACAATACATTAAAAAAAGTATTCACCACAGTCAAGTGGGATTTATTCCCAGAATGCAAGAGTGGTTCAATATTTGCAAATCAATGTGATACATCACATCAGTAAGAGAAAGAATAAAAACCGTATGATTATTTCAATAGATGCAGAAAATGCATTTGACAAAATACAACATCTATTCATGATTTTCAAAAAAAAAAACCTCAGCAAAACAGGTTTGGAGGGAATATACCTCAGCATAATAAAGGCCATATATGAAAAACTCACAGCAAACATCATACTCAATGGGGGAAAAACTGATAGCTTTTCCCCTAAGATCAGGAACAAGACAAGGATGTCCACTCTCAGCACTTTTATTCATCATGGTATTGGAAGTCCTAGCCTAGCCTAGTCCACACCAATTAGACAAGAAAAAGGAATAAAAGGCATTCAAATAGGTAAGGAAAAAGTAAAACTTTCACTACTTGCAGATGACATGACACCATATATAGAAAATCTTAAAGACTCCACCAAAAAATTACTATAACTGGTAAATGAATTCAGTAAGGTCATAGGACACACAAATCCATTACATTTCTGTACACTAAGAGAAATTAGCGGGTACCTGGGTGACTCAGTTGGCTAAGAGTCCGACTTCAGCTCAGGTCATGATCTCATGGTGTGTGAATTTGAGCCCTGCATCAGGCTCTCTGCTGTCAGCACAGAGCCTGCTTCAGATCCTCTGTCCCCCTTTCTCCCTGCCCCTCCCCTGCTTGTGCTGTCTCTCTCAAAATAAATAAATGAACTTAAAAAAAAATTAAGAAAGCAATCCCATTTATTATTGCACTAAAAATAAAATACCTAGCAATAAACTTAACCAAGGGGGCGAAAGACCTGTACCCTGAAAACTATAAACCAATACAGAAAAAAATTGAAGATGAAGAAACAACTGGAAATATATTCCATGCTCATGGATTGAAAGAACAAATATTGTTAAAATGTCCATACTACCCAAAGCAATCTACAGATTTAATGTAATCTCTATCAAAATACCAACAGCATTTTTCTCAGAACTAGAACAATCTAAAATTTGTATGGAATCACAAAAGACCCTGAACAGCCAAATGAATTTTGATGAAGGAAAGCAAAGCTGGATGTATCACAATTAGAGACTTCAAGTTATACTACAAAGCTGTAATAATCAAAACAGTACTGTACTGGCACAAAAACAGACACATAGATCAATAGAACAGGATAGAAAGCCCAGAAACAGGGGCACCTGGCTGGCTCAGTTGGTTAGGCTCAGGTCATGACCTCATGGTCTGTGAGTTCAAGCCCCACATTGCATTGGGCTCTGTGCTAACAGCTCAGAGCCTGGAGCCTGCTTTGGATTCTCTCTCTCTCTCTCTCTCTCTCTCTCTCTCCTCTCTCTGCTCCTCCCCCACTCACACTTTGTCTCTCTCTCTCAGAAACAAATATTTTTAATAAAAAATAAAAGAGAGCCCAGAAACAAACCCACAATTATATGGTCAGTGAATCTTTAACAATAGAAGAATATGCAATGGAAAAAAGACAGTCTTTTCAACAAATGGCATTGGGAAAACTGGACAGCTACATGCAAAAGAATGAAATTGGACCACTCTCATAACACCATACACAAAAACAAACTCAAAATGGATTAGAGACCTAAACGTGAGACATAAAACCATAAAAATCCTAGAAGACAACACAGGCAATAGTTTCTCCAATACAGACCATAGCAACATTTTTCTAGGTATGTCTCCCAGGGAGATAGGCAAGGGAAATAAAAATAAACTATTGGGACTACATCAAAGTAAAAAGCTTCTGCACAGCAAAGAAAACAATCAACAAAACTAAAAGACAACATACTGAGTGAGAGAAGATATTTGCAAACCACATACCTGATAAAGGGTTAGTATCCAAACAACATAAAGAACTTCTAAAACTCAACACCCAAAGAAATAAATAATCCAATTTTAAAAATGGGCAGAAGACATGAACAGACATTTTCCAAAGACTATACAGATGGCCAACAGACACATGAAAAGATGCTAAACATCACTCATAATTACAGAAATGCAAATCAAAACTACAGTAAGGTATCACCTCACACCTGTCAGAGTGGCTAAAATAAAAAATGCAAGAAACACCAAGTGTTGGCAAGGATATGGAGAAAAAGGAACCCACATGCACTGCTGGTGGGAATGCAAACTGGTGCAGCCACTCTGGAAAACAGTATGGAGGTTACTCAAAAAGTCAAAAATAGTACTACCCTACAATCCAATAGTCACACTACTAGGTACTTTTACCCAAGGAATACAAAAACACTAATTCAAAATGATATATGCACCACTATGTTTACTGAAGCATTATTTACAATAGCCAAATTATAGAAGCAGCTCAAGTGTCCATCAACAGATGAATGGATAAAGAAGATGTGATATGTAAAAACAATGGAATATTATTCCACTTAATAATTTATATTATTATTCCACTCAATAATGTAGTATTATTAAAAAGAATTAAATCTTGCCATTTTCAATGACATGGATAGAGATAGACAGTATTATGCTAAGTGAAATAAATCAGTCAGAGAAAGACAAATACTGTATGATTTCGCTCATAGGTGGAATTTAAGAAACAAAGCAAATGAACAAAGGGAAAAAAGAGACAGAGACAAACCAAGAAATAGACTCCTAACTGTAGAGAACACACTGATGGTTACCAGAGGGGAGGTGGGTGGGGGGACGGGGGAAACAGATGAACATTTCTCATGATGAACACTGAGTTAATGTACAGAATTGGTGAATCACTATATTGCACACCTAAAACCAATATACCACTGTATGTTAAATATACTGGAATTAAAATTTTAAAAAACTTTAAAAGAATAAAAATAAACAAAATGTCAAGGTGTGGAAAATAAGAAAGACTGAAGGACTGCTTCAGATTAAAGATGTAAGAGGTATGGCAACTAAAGGCAACAAATGACCCTAGATTAAATCCTGGACCAGATTTCATTTTCTTTTGTTATATAGGAAATGAGACAACTGATGAAACTGAATAAAGTTTCATCAATTAGATGCCAATTAGATAACAGATCTTCATCACCTTCAATATTGATTTTGATTATTGTTCTATGGTTAGAAGAGAAATTCATTGTTTTTAGGAACTACCCAGTGAAGTGCTTGAAAGTAAAACATCAATCTCAAACAGTTCAGAAAACATTATCCACAGTCACACATACATACATATAAGGAGATATACATATACATACATTTGGGTGAAGGACTTATGGGAAATTTTTCCTAATGTTCTTATAAATATTCTATAAATCTCAAATTATTTCAAAATAAAAATTTTAACAATAAGAACCAATTTTTCAAGACACATTGCCTTCACTCAAGAACCTAATATTTTAGTTGGGAGATTTCAAAAAAAAAAAAACACAAAAAAACACAGGCATTGAAGTATTAGGTAGTCAGCATGGCAGAGGCTAATTTTTATTACTTACTGAGGATATACTGATAAATAATACTATTGTCAAGTGAAGGAGAGGATATGGGATAATGGCAAATTGTCAAAAGAAGTGTCATGGAGAAAGAAGGGTCATACCTGGACATTGGAGAATGAAGAATTATGACCAAAAACAGAGGTAGGAGTTCCTAAGCAAGAATACTACCTTGGGAGAAAATAAGTGGAAAGAATGCCCATGTCTTTTCTGGACAAAATCAGAAACAGGCTTATTGGGTTCATGATGTGTCTAGAGATGTCAGAAGTAACACTAAATTTATCTCCTGGAAGATAACACTGCCAAAGGCATTTAGGTAGCTTATGATGACTCAGTTTTTAGGTTTCTTTATCCACAGAAAAATAAGGAATCAAAGTGTTTTTAAGTAGGTATGAGAGGTACCAAGTATTTTATAGATAATAAATCTGTGAAAGGTTAATTAGAGTGGGGAAGACTGTCAAAGTAGAAAAACTACAGGCACATTCCCACTTATGCAAAGGGGTGATGAGAACAATATATTCCTGGAAATAGGAGGGTCAATGGAATTAGTATATATGAGGTAGTATAATAACCTATGGAAATTTGTGACCAACAGAACTATTTACTTTCTATCACTGACATATAAAATCAGGAGTGTTTGGCTAACTTTATCTTCATAGTATTCTTAACTATTTTTCTAATAGTGGGAAAGGCAGGAGTAGAACATAAATACATTCATACAAGATTCCCCTCCTTGAACAGCTATAACATTCACATGTATTTTAACCATTAAAATAAGTGTAGGTATTTGTCTTTGGTAAAGTTACCTCCTGGGGACCCAAAGACCATAACAGAAGAAGTAAACAAAGGAAAACCATTTGACATGTTAAGTGACATTGGCTGAGAGTTGAGGGTAGGCTTGATAACCAACAAGAAAGAATTAGAAATATACAACGAGGTCAACCTGATGTAGAAAACTATCAAGGTCATTGTGATGGGTTTCCTTGGCTAGGAACATGGTGTGGAATGTTAAGGAAGGCAAACCTGAGTGTAAGATTGAGTATAACACACAAATTGTGAAAGTGGACCTCATACAGTTTCTACTCAAAACTGTGGGAAAAAAACGAATTTTATCAAGAAGGAAGCATATACAGAGGAACAGACTTTAGGAAATTTCTTAGGGATGTTCTTGTTGAGAGAAAGAAATAGCCTGAAAGGTCAGAGGAGATCCTAGTAGGTGTAATTCATAGAAGCCAGGAAGTGTTCATTATTTCAAAGAGAAGTTGATCAAACTTAACTCATCTCTAGAATAGTTTGAAGACTGTGAAGAGAAAATACTTAATACCAACATACATTTAAATCTCAAATACCCAGTACATTGCTACACAAAATCAGTGTGTCATCTGTCAGTTCTATGCCTTATCAATTTGGTTCAATTTGTGTGTACTTCTGTATTAAAATTTGTTTTTAAATATTTTTTGCATTTTGGGAGTACTATTTACATTTTCAGTGATCTGAACATCAGGAAAAATACATATCTTTAATATAAAAATGATCTCCAAAGACACATAATTTTGCCTGAACTTATTAAATGCTTTTTTTCCCAACACTGAATTCCCAATAAAATATTTTTGATGAGGAAGTATTTTTTAAATTCTGGCAACTCTCTTACTAATATGAGATATGACAGGAGTATCTGGGTGGTTCAGTCAATCATCCAATTCTTGACTTCAGCTCAGGTCATGATCTCAATGTTTGTGGGATTGATCCTTGTGTCAGGCTCTGCACTGACAGCATGGAGCCTGTTTGAGATTCTCTTCCTCTCTCCCTCCCTCCCTCCATCTCTGTGCTTCCCCACGCATGAGCGCTACTCTCTCTCCCCTTCTCTCAAATTAAATAAACATTTTAAAAATATATGAGATGTGACAAACATAATTATTGATCATAACTATTCAAATTGCAAAATATTAAATCATCATTTGAATAAATAATGTCAAGATTTTCATACCATGAGTCAGAATATTGAAGCTGAGAGTATAATGTGACTTACCTAGGACCAGATCTATACCTAAAACCAGAAACCTTCTAACCACTTCTCTTGCTCTGGAATAAATCTAGCTTACAAGCATGTTTTGGGCCTGTACAGTGTTCTCCTTCAAAAACTGAGTAAGTCTCAACATCTAAAAACTTAAGAGATTTACTACTTCTTTAGAAAAAATGGGAGGTGCATCAGTGCTGCAACTTTTGATAGAGTATGAGCTTTCCATTTTAGCACAGTCCCCACCATTCCAAATTGTTTTTTCATTCATTTATGATTCATGCCTGGCTGTTGTAGGCACTTACGTTTGTAAATCCTGTCTAGAATCTGCTAAAGAGGGTAAGGGAAAATACCACTCCTAAACATTTTGCAAACAATAAAAATTGGTGGAAAAGGCTTGAATTATTGGGAAATAAAGCAAAAGTACATCTTCCCGCACTTTTTTTTGTTAAAAGGACCATCTTCTCATCCTGCTAATCTGTGATTTTGCATGACTTGCATCAGAGAAGCAAAAACTGCCCAGAAATTATTTTAAAGTCTAGTGCCTGGATAACGCTAGACTTTTCTTACCACCACCACTTACTTTTTCTAACAAGGAGGAAAAAAAAAAAGATGTTCTTCAGTAAATGAATAAATAAACCATGGTATATCCAGACAATGAAATATTCACCACTAAAAGGAAATGAGGTATCAAGGCATGAAAAGACATGGAGGAAATTTAAATGCATATTACAAAATGAAGAAAGACAATCTGAAAAATCTCTATACTTATGAAATGGCAAAACATGGAGAAAGTAAAAGGTTCAGTGGTTCCTATGGGTTAGAAGAGAAAGAGGTATGAATAGGAGGTGCACAGAGGATTTTTAGGGCAATGGAACCACTTTGTATATTATAATGGTGCAAACATGTCATTATACATTTGTCCAAACTCATAAAATGTACATTAAGAGTGAATCCTAACGATCTTCAAGTGATAATGATGTGTCAGTGTAGGTTCATGAATTGTAACAAATATACCACTCAGGTGGGGAATGTGTGTGTGCAGGGGTTGTATGAAAAATCTCTGCACCTTCGTCTCAATTTTGCCATGAACCTAAACTTTCTCTAAAAAATCAAGTCTATTTTATGGCATGATACTCTATGTAGAAAACCTGAAAGACTCCATTAAAAAATTGGTAGAATACATGAATTCAGCAAAGTCACAGGATATAAAATCAACATATAGAAATCTGCTGCATTTCTATATACCAATAATGAAGCAGCAGAAAAAAAATCAAGGAATCGATCCCATTTGTAATGGCACTAAAAATAATTAGATACCTAGGAATAAACTTAACAAAAGACGTAAAAGATCTGTATTCTGAAAACTACAGAACATTTATGAAAGAAATTTAAGAGGACACAAAGAAATGGAAAAGCATTCAATGCTCATGGGTTAGAAAAACAAACATTGTCAAAATGTCTACACTACCCAAAGCAATCTACACATTTAATGCAATCCCCATCAAAATACCACCAGCATTTTTCACAGAGCTAGAACAAACATTCCTAAAATTTGTATGGAACCACAAAGACCCTGAATAACCAAAGTAATCCTGAAAAAGAAAAACAAAACTAGAGGCATCATGATTCCAGACTGCAAACTACATTATAAAGCTATAGTCATCGGGGTGCCTGGGTGGTTCAGTCAGTTAAGCATCTAACTCTGGATTTCTGCTCAGGTCATGAGCTCATGGTTCCTGAGATCGAGCCCAAGGTCAGGGTTCTGACAATGCAGAGCCTGCTAAGGATTCTCTCTCGTCCTCTCTCTGTCCCTCACCCAGTCATGCTGTCTCTCTTAAAATAAATAATTTTTTTAAAAAAGCTGCAATCATTAAGACAGTGCAGTACTGGCACAAAAACAGACATATAGATAACTGAAACAAAACAGAAACTCTAGAAATGTACCTACAATATGATCAACTAATCTTTGAAAAAGCAAAAAAGAATACCCAGTGGAAAAAAGACAGTCTCTTCAACAATGGTGCTGGGAAAACTGGATAGTGACATGAAGAGTGAAACTGGACCACTTTCTTAAACCACACACAAAAATAAATTAAAAATGGATGAAAGACCTAAATGTGAGAAAGGAAACCATCAGAATCCTAGAAGAGAACACAGGTAGAAACCTCTTTGACCTCAGCCACAGCATTTCTTTCTAGACATATCACCAAAGGCAAGGGAAACAAAAGAAAACATGAACTGTTGGGGCTTCATCAAGACAAAAAGCTTCCGCATAGCAAAGGAAACAATCAACAAAACTAAAAGGTAGTTTATGGAATGGGAGAAGATATTTGTAAATGACATATCATATAAAAGGTTACTATCCAAAATGTATAAAGAACTTCTCAAACTCAACACACAGAAAACAAATAATCCAGTTAAGACATGGGCAGAAGACATTTTTCCAAAGATGACATCTAGATAGCTAAGAGACACATGAAAGCTGCTCAACATCACTCATCATCAGGGAAATACAAATCAAAACCACAATGAGATACCACCTCACACCAGTCAGAATGGCTAAAATTAACAACAAGAAACAAAAGGTGTTAGTGAGGATACAGAGGGTAGGGAACTCTCTTGCACTGATGGTGGAATGCAAACTGGTGCAGCCACTCTAGAGGACAGTACGAAGATTCCTCAAAAAGTTAAAAATAGAACTACCCTATGATCCAGCAATTGCACTATCAGGTATTTATCCCAAGGACAGAAAAATACGGATTTGAAGGGGTACATGCACCCCAATGTTTACAGCAGCATTATCAACAATAGTCAAACCATGGAGAGAGAGCCGAAATTTCCACCAACTGATATATGGACAAAGAAATTATGATGTACACGCACACACATACACACACACATTGGAACATTACTAAGCCATCAAAAAGAATGAAATCTTGCCATTTGCAATGATGTAGATTGAGCTAGAGTGTACTATGCAAAGCAAAATAGGTTAGAGAAAGCCAAATACCATAAAATTTCACTCATATGTGGAGTTTAAGAAACAAAACAGATGAACACATGGGAGAGGGGGAAAAGAGGGAAACCATAACAGAATTTTAACGATAGAGAATAAACTGAGGGTTGATGGAGGAAGGTGGTTGGGGGATGGACTAGATGGCCGACTGGTACTAGGGAAGGCACTTGTCATGATGAATATTGGGTGTTGCATGTCAGTGATGAATCAATCACTGAATTCTACTCCTGAAACCAATATTGTGCTATATGTTAAGTAGAATTTAAATAAAAATTTGAAAAGAAAAAAATAACAAAGTCTATTTTTAAAATTGGAAGGACACATCTGAAGAATGAAATTTCTTTCAAAAGATTTATCTTTTTTTATCACCACTTGTATTTTTTCAAGTTATTTAATTATCTTAGATCTTTTGCAACTGTTACATAACATCTAGCTGATCTCCTGAATTTGATTATTTCCGCCATTCTGAAATAAGTTTCAACTGGAAAATAGATAGTAGTTCCAATATAAGTGATATCAAAAGATATTTTTAAGACATTCATCTTTAGAAGTACACCCCAAATCACAGCAGTAAGAAAGAAAAGTCTTTACAGGAAGCATTCAACAAAGTCAGAAGAGGCTCCAGAAATGCATTTAGCTTTGAACAATTACAAAACCATTAGAAAAATTCTCTTGGTTTCTCATGTTATTGAATACCAAAAAACAACCAGTTTGAATGATTTGTGCTTTTCATAATCTTTTGCTCATGTTAGCCTGCGGTAAACATTCCTGTTACACATGGGCTAGAAAGGTTATCATGAGAAAAACACTGTGTAGCATCTTGCTACTCAAAGTGTGGTCCACGGACCAGCAGCACCTGCACCGCTAAAAAGTTCAACGTAAATACAGTTCCTCAAGCCATGACCCAAACCCCCCTGAATAGAGACATGCAGTGAAACCCCAACTCAGGTGATTCTTACGCAAACCAGAGTTTCAGAAGTGTCGCCCACAGTGGGCTTCTAGGCTAAAACACTTGAATTTTTCTGATCCCCATTTCTTACCAATAAAATGGGAACAAAATAAATTCAGGGCTTCACAGCGGCAGTGCTGACTCCTCACAACAGGGTGTCAGTGCAGGGTCTCGTGGCTGGGCCTCATGGCCGTGGTGGTGCCTCGGTGGGGGCTCTTGACAGAGAGGCTGACCAACCTCACGCGGAGCCTCACCCCTGCGCGCCGATCATGGCAGAGGGGCTGACCAACCTCACGTGGGCCTCACCCGCTGCACGTGGCTCATGGAGGAGGGACTGATTGACAGAGCCCGGCGTCATGGCAAAGGGCTGACTGATGGCCCAAAGAGGCATCTCCTGCAGCCTCTTCCAAGGAGGAGCCCCCACGAGGAATCCCCGCAGCAGCTGGGTTCACAATGCACCTCCCGGCTCAGAGGTCAAGTTGGAATGGGGCAGGAACCTCAGGGAAGCCCGAGTGAGACCGCCCACGCCCAATGAGATTGCTTTGATTAACAAGTCTAACAATTTGTTGTTTTCGGTCTTCATTACCCCTTGGATTGACTCACCCTGTGAACTTTAAAAAAATCTTGATCCCGAGCCAGGCCCTAGGCTAATTTCATCAGAATCTCTATGGTGGAACTAAGCATTGGTGTTTTTTAAAGTACCTCAGGGCATCCTAAAGTGCTGCCAAATGAGAATATTGTCATAAATGTTCATGGAGAGGAGTGGTCTTAACAGGGGGTGATTTCTCCCCGGGGAGCATTTGGCAGTATATGAAGAGATTTTAGATTGTCACTGCAGGGAGTGGAGGTGGAGGTGATACTGGTGTCTAGAGGTAGAGGCCAGGGAGACAAGGCACAGGACACACCCCTACAACAAAGAAGCATCTAGCCAAAAATGTCAAGACTGCCAAGACATAGAAACCTCAGATTATATTATGTATAGAAAGTGGTTCTTAAATTTGAGTATACATCATAATCACCTGGACGGCTTGTTAAATTACAGATGGCTGGATCCCACCCCAGAGTTTCCGGTTCAGTAGGTCCGAAGAGGGACATGAGAACTTGCATTTCTAACAAGTTTCCAGATGATGCTGATGCTGCAGATCCAAAGACTACGCTTTGAGAACCAGTGATCTAGGATATTAGTCCTCAAACTTGCCCACAGACTGAAATGAGTGGGTGAATTTTTAACATCATCCCTACAGGTGGTGATGCAATTTATCTAGGGCATGGGCCAGATACTGGGATTTTTAAAGTTTTCTCATGTGATTCAGGTGTGGAGCCAAGGTTGAAGACACTTATCTAGGAAAATAGTGTAGACAGAAAAACAAAAAAGCTAGGACTGGGCCCCTTATTTTTAAGGATTAGATGGAGGAGGAAGGAGTTGGACAACACATGGCCAGTGAGGTAGATGGAAAACTAGAAGAGTGTGCTGTTGGGAAGCCAGATAGGACTCTTCAAGATGTGAGTGGTCTGAAACATCCAATATGCTGTATTCCCATGAAGGCAGCTTATGCCTAGAGTTAAAAACTTTTTGAAAAATAACACTCTTTTCAACTGCTTCAGATTTCATATCTCTTGCTTAATTCTATTCAAGGACCCACCGGAAAGACTGCTCTTCAACAGTACTAAAGGCCACTGAATTGTATACTGTCAGCCCTTAAAGGGCCCAAGAGATCATAGAGTTTGGCTTCTTTATTTTGCCAGTGATAAAATAGGGGACCGTGAAAAAACACAGTGGCTTGGCCATAATCATACAGCCATGGTTGGCAGAGCTCAGGGAAGAACTCCAGCTTCCTGATTCTCCTGTTTATGGACTTTATACTCTGCAAAGAAAATCTTAGAAGTAAATATCTGGAACCAATGGCTTAAGATCAAAATACCTCCTCTGTTTTCAAGCTTTGCTCCATTGTTTGCCAGTTGGTGTGTGTCAAGAATTCTCACAGGCAGAGCCAGGCCAGGGTTGGGGTTTCCCTGCTGACTCCTCCAGGTGGAATGTGTTAAGCTAACAAGACAACACTTGTGTCAGGCAGGTAAAGGCCCACATCCGATGGATCAACGACCTGGAATCTCTCATTAAGTAATTTGTTTCCTTTGTACCAGACCCAACTCTCAGGCTAGAGCCCTGGGCTCCCCATCAGGCCCATGCTTTGCAGTCATCTTGCTGTTCATAAGGTCATATCATTAATAGGTGAGCCCAAACCAGTGTGCTCTATAACAGACATCAATGAGCAGAGTGAGTCTGATGTGAATCCCTCACAGGGCCTCTATTCCACAGGTGGGGTACAGAAGATACTGGAAAGAGATGCCTCTTTCTTCACTAAGATCCTCCTTGGGATGAAATAATTCAGGGGTAGGAGCCTGGCTTACAGGATTGCAGAAGTGTACATAGCAGGTACCTCAATATTTTTTGGTAGCTTTCACCTCTAGGAGGGTGCCAGGTTTGCTAAATCCTAAAGAATAAACTACCCAAATGAAAAACTCTAGAGTCTCCCATTTATTGCACTGTAAGATAAAAATTCATCTACCTTTCTAGTAGCCTGAAGATAAATAAAAGTTTGTGGGCACAAAATGACATTAGAAATAATTTGGGCTAGTGTCTTTTCAAGGCTGAACTAGTTTTCTTTAAACCAGCCCAAAACTTACAGGCTTAAAACAACAGCCTTTTTAAAAAAACTAAGGTGAAATTTATATATAACATTATGTAAGCTTCAGGTGTACAACATTATAATTTGACATCTGCATGCACTACAGAGTGATCACCACTAAAAGTCTAGTTACCCTCTGTCACCTTCCCCATCCCCTCTGGTAATCAACAACAACCATTTGTTTTGTTCATTATTCTGTAAATCACCTGGTAGTTCTGGTCTGGGCCAGCTTAGCTGATGTTTCTGGGCTCTCCTGTGCTTGTTCCTGTGGTCAGCTGATACATAGATGTTTGATTTGGGATAGCCTCACTCACATATCTGGTGGTTGGCTGCCTGTTGTTCGGGGCAACAGGGATGATTGAGCCAAGCGTCTCTCTTCCTCCAGCAGACAAACCCAGGGCTATTCTTTCTGGGGTTTCAACATCCCAAACAACAGCAAAAAAAAGCTAGCCCCAATGTTCAAGCACCTTTCAAGTCTCTGCTTGCCTCACACTTGCTACTGTTCCATTGGCCAGAGCATGTGACATAGCTTATTAGAGCCAAAGGTGGCTCTAGAAGCCTATAAGCCATGCCCAGGAGTGTCCTATACATCCTTGTCCTCTAGATTTGAGTGGCATGGGTTGTTTAGTATTATTGGCAAAGTAGTTACCACTTCTAATTGCATGATAGTGGAGAGGGCATTATGGAATGGGGGCAACAATAGATAAGTCACATCTTACTTATGTCTTTGAACATGTCAAGAACATCCCACATAACCATGCCCCAAATAGGAATAGAACTAAAAATGGAACACATAACAAAATCAAAAGCTTAAGCTTATTAAAAATATATAATAAAAAGACTTAAGTAACTTCAGTAAATTAAGAAATCCATAACAGAGGAAGTAAAGGTAGGATATTAATGTAACTGCAGTGTAAGTGTTACATTGCTTTACCAAGTTCTGTGGCTTCTATATCTCCTGTTGACCTATTTTTCAGGTAGACAGAGAACTTTCTAATATACCTGAAAGATTTTTTTGAATCTTTTTCTACACTGTTGCTCACATGTTTTCTTTTATTATTGTGGCTTTTTCCCCCAGATGACTAATTTAAGAAAATTTTTCTGGGAGTACAAAATAGTTCCAAGGAATAGAAAATTAGATGCCTGTTTTCTTGAATTTACTTCTGGAGTTAAAGTAAAATGCAACCTGTTAGATAAATTTGGCTTTTTCCTCTTTAAAAATCTCCATAATTATTTCATTGTGTTAGATGTACCTTGAAATGTGGGGGAGAACTGTACTTATTTCTACTGTGAGATGCAATATGTATATTTTACCAGTTTATTTTATCCATTCCATGAATTTTGTCATGTTCATTGGAAATGTTACAGCTAATTCACCTCCATCTGATGAACAAATACAACAATAGCTGACAAAAAACTGCAAGGACATAGACAAGTTGGTCAATATAAGGGGAAACACCTCATTCCTTGAGCAATAGAACTAGAAATTATGGCAAACTGGAAACATGGGATCCCATTTACATTGGCCTTGGCTGTCATCACATACTGAAATATAGGCTACTAGGACTCCTGGGAGTGAAATTCTCAAAACTCATCAAGGGGAAGGTATGGAATGGATCCAAGCTGCCTGCATCCTGAGCCCACTTTACCAAGTATGAGAAAAACTAAAGAAAGGATTCTCCATATCTTTCCATCTAATTCTGACCAAGTCAGTGGAGTCACCTCCACTTCTACAGTCGACCCCCAAAGATTCAATGCAAACCTTCTCTCCCTACCCCGCTCCACTCCAAAGGCAGCCATTGCTCTCAACTCATTTCCCAGAATGAAGGTGAAGCAAAATCCTATGGATAAGTAATAAGGTTTACAGAACTGTGGCCACATGCTGACCCAGGGTATATAGTTTTGTACAGAGTAGGAATTTGATACTCTTGAAAGATCCCAGTTCTCCAATAAATCTTTTCACTAGAATTGGACTCAAAATATCCACATGTAAAAAAGATGTAATCATATTTGCAACACATATTTGTGATTCCTAGAAGCATGTTTATGTTAAGCATAATCACAATGTATTCACATACATTCACAGATACATAATCCCATATCACAATGCCTCTAGTGAGCACTCTCCACCCCAATTTCCTTTAACAGACCAGTGTACCCATCTACCAACTGCTCTGGATATTTTACAATTGTCCCCTTATTTGGATAATTACCCCTGGCCAAACCAGTTCCACCTTGCTTTGAAATTTATAGTTCCTGCTCCTGGGGACTATGGAGAGATAGCCAGTGATTGATAGTGAGTTTAAAAAAGAAAAGAAAAGAAAAAAAATACCAGTATCCTTGCCTTAAGGTAGGACCAAGTGTAGTGCAATTCACACTTTAGAGCTCCCCCATAGGATGAGGTTCAAACTCAGCTGCAGATAGGACTACCCACTTCCTCAGTGCATTCCCTGGTCCCACTCCCTTTCTCCTAAGAGCCCTTCTCCAGTAAGTCATGTGTACTGAATCCCTGTCTCAGGCTCTGCCTCTAGGGAACTCAACATGAGGTAACACTTCATTACTGATCTTGAAAGTTTTCAGCAACTAGGATCCTGAAGTGGATGCTTGTTCTAACCCTACTTCTAACTTTCAAAGTAACTTAACATTGCATGTTTTCATTTTGAAAGCATTTGCTATTGACTATGTGCTTGATGAGATTTCCTCACCTCTCTTCATTTCAGCCTGTCACTCACATAAGCAGAAAGTTCCTTTTGTTTGAGGTACCTGACACACTAGTATGGAAGCTCAAAGCCCATTTGCCCTCTTTACAACAATGTACAGATTAGATTACCTACTCCCTGCCAGGAATTAAATCTAAAATATGATGCTTTACAGGGGGCGCCTGAGTGGCTCAGTCAGTTCAGTGTCTGTCTCTTGATTTTGGTGCAGGTCATGATTTCACAATTTGTGGGTTTAAGCCCTGCATTGGACTCTGTACTGACAGTGTGGAGCCTGCTTGGGATTCTCTGTCTCTCCTTCTCTCTCTGCCCCTCCCCTGCTTGCTTGCTCTATCTCCCTCTCTCTCTCTCTCTCAAAATAAAAAAAAATAAACATTTATTTATTTATTTATTTATTTATTTATTTATCTCTCCATATATACAGATATATTTTTATTTTATTTTTTATTTTATTTATTTTTTTTAATATGAAATTTATTGTCAAATTGGTTTCCATACAACACCCAGTGCTCATCCCAAAAGGTACCCTCCTCAATGCCCATCGCCCACTTTCCCCTCCCTCCCACCCCCCATCAACCCTCAGTTTATTCTCAGTTTTTAAGAGTCTCTTTTGCTTTGGCTCCCTCCGTCTCTAACTTTTTTTTAACAGAAGACTATGGGGGAGGGGAAGGAAAAAAAGAATTAAAAAAAGGAGGAAAAAAGGGAAAAAAAATAAACACTTTTTTAAATGATGCCTTAAAGACCATAGTCTCTCCTGAACTTGAAATTCATATATACACAATGGAATACTACATGGCAATGAGAAAGAATGAAATATGGCCTTTTGTAGCAACATGGATGGAACTAGAGAGTGTTATGCTAAGTGAAATAAGTCATACAAAGAAAGACAGATACCATATGTTTTCACTCTTATGTGGATCCTGAGAAACTTAACACAAGTCCATGGGGGAGGGGAAGAAAAAAAAGAGGTTAGAGAGGGAGAGAGCCAAAGTATAAGAGACTCTTAAAAACTGAGAAAAAACTGAGGGTTGATGGGGGGTGGGAGAGAGGGGAGGGTGGATATCGAGGAGGGCACCTTTTGGGATGAGCACTGGGTGTTGTATGGAAGCCAGTTTGACAATAAATTTCATATTTAAAAAAAAGAAACTCATAGACAACTATCACAGGATTGTCTGGCCCTGGAAAACTTCTCCATAACCATTTTATGAAACCAATAAAGTTAACCCAGTCGTTGATAAGCTATCACAAAGGGACACATCAAATATTATCTTACCATTTTCCCCTGTATGCTCAAATATTTTCTTATCACGCTTCCCCTGTATTCAATACTCTTTTCTTTTTCCTCACACAACTTATTTTCCACCTTTGTATAGAGGTGTAGCCCTCTTGAATGCACTGGAGATGGAAAACTTTAAATAAAATGAAAAACCTAAGTAATCATGCCCATACTGCATAACCACAGCTAAATTTCTATGCAGAATATTGTCTATTTCTTGGGATTCAATAAATGTATGCAATAACAACCATGGCTAAGTTTCATGTTAACCTTTTTCTCTCTTTTCATCAGATGTAGAAATGAACAAATTAGATATTATGAAGGTTGGCTCATTTTTTTACTATAATGATTATACTTCTCCTAGTTAAAGTTCATTGAACACTTGCTATGTGCTAAAACTGTTCTAAATGCTTTTACATCTATGATCTCATGCAAATGGCACAACTAGCTTATGGGTAAGGTACTGTTTTTCATATGTTTTTTACAGATGAGAAAACTTTATATCCTAGGATTTCATAGGAATCCTATGCCATACTGATCTTCTCTCATATAATCTAATCTTTGAAGGAAAATCTCCCTTTAAAAATTCTCTCTGATACCAGTAATATAATATGGTATTTCTGTAGTAAGTTTGTTCTTTAAAAACAAATTATAGTACTAAAATAGCAACTTTTAATATATGCATGATTTTTCATCTTAAGAGGGATGACCACTATTGTAAGTCCTCTATATGGTTGGGGATACTGAAGCTTGGAGAAGTTGTATAACTTGCCCACTGTGGGGCAAGGGCAAGAACACAAATGAGTCCTGTCACCTTCTCTGTATAGCATATATGCTGCCCATGCTCACAAAGGGCTAAGCATGCAACATGTAGAAAAACCCAGACCACTTGCCCAAGCTTCATCCACACTTACCATGCTACAAATATCTGCCTCTTGGCCACTCCTCAGGCCTAAAATTGCATGTACCAGCAGTCATTCACCCTCAGGAGGATACATTGGGACAAGAGAACTATACAGGCCCTGGAAAGGACTTGCTCAGGGTAATTTGGCAGGGAATTCTAATCTTGACTACTTGGAGCATGATCTAAAAGGAAAAGTGTGGGTTCCCGGTGGGTGTATGCCTGAGACCTGTGGACTTCTTGCCCCACGGAGAGAAATGCAATCAAGGAGAACCAGGGCATGGCTTGCAAGAGTACAGGGCTTGGTGCAGGGGCTCCCGTGGCCCTACTCTAAGAATGGAATATTTGCTCCATAGCTAAGAAGTGATTGGTCCAGGGACACCTGGCGGCGGGGGGGGGGGGGGGGGGGGGGGGGCGGTCAGTCGGTTAAGCGTCTGACTTCAGCTCAGGTCATGATCTTGTGGTTTGTGGGTTCGAGCCCTGCATCAGGCTCTGTGCTGACAGCGTGGATCCTGGAGCCTGCTTTGGATTCTGTCTTCCTCTCTTTCTGCCCTGCTCATTCATTCTCTCCCCCCCCATCTCTCTCTCAAATAAACATTAAAAAAAAGAAAGAAATTATTGGGGCAGAGTTTGTCTTCAGATCCCTAGGAGCCCTAACCCTTCAATGCCACCATTCTACTAGAACTGAACCTCCTCTCGTTTAAGATTTACTTCAGCACAAAAAAAAAAAAAAATGAGTCACAGAGCCATCCCACTGCTCTTCAGGCTTTAGATGAGACTATATCTATATTTCTTGGAGGATTACATGGGCAAAGAAAGCTGGCCTTTCAAAAATTTTAAATAGTAGATGATCAATAGGCAATTCTTAGCAGAATTCTTTCCATATTTAGAATGCTTCTCTTAAGAGTTCAAGGACCAAGCAAATGATTAACAAGAGTATACATGCCTGCCCACCTGGAGGCAAAGAAAAGAGAAGGCAGGAAGCAGATGTTCAAGGCCTTCACCTTAAGGCAAATTTAAAGTGTAGGAATGGATATTGAGAACTAACACCTAGCATTGTGCTTGAAGCATACTAGATAAACAATGAATATTTCATAAAGAAAATTATGCAGCATGAATTTGTGAGTATTTGACTCTCCTCTTTCTGGGACCAGAATTTGTCTGTTCTTGATAAGATGGACTTGATATAGCTTATCAATGTAGCCAATACCAACATGGTTACTTTCTGTACAACAGAACAAAAATTTCTCATTTCTAGGTCTTAAAGGAGGCTTGAGTTGAAGGTAAAGCCTCAGTATTCCCTGGAACTTTCTGATGCAAAATCTTCTACCTTTAAACTTCTTCAACCATTTAAAGACTAGTTACCTCCCCATCTTTACTATATGAAATACTATCACAAGTTCCCTTCACCCCATTTCCCCCAACAACCATATAATTAACAACTTAAATACAGATCCAGGGATCTGAGGACCTACTACTTTCCTCTCTAAAATGCCAAATTTGTAATAGGATGAGAAGAAATCTGGTGATGAGTTCTTAATTTCTGGGAAAAATCATGTTCAATCATGAGGTGTGGTGCAATGTGTGTGTGTGTGTGTGTGTGTGTGTGTGTGTGTGTGTGTGTGTGTGTAGAGAGAGAGAGAGAGAGAAATATAACAGTGAATGAAATTTAAATAAGTATAACTGATTCACTTCTAAAACTAAATAGAAAAATAAAGTTTTATGTTGGGGAAGGATAATGATACATACATACACATAACCATTGAGAGATATATGGTTATAGGTATATAAATATATAAGACGATAACAGAAGCCAACTTATTTCCAGACATTCATAACAGAAAATCCCACTGATCTAAAAAAGACCCAAAAACCCAAAATTTCAAAAATCTGTTCTTTGGTCCTATACTTTGGATCCAGAATGCTTAAAATATGTTCAGTTGAAAGAGCTACATAGAGGGGAGCCTGGGTGGCTCAGTTGGTTAAGCGTCCGACTTCGGCTCATGTCACGATCTCATGGTTCGTGAGTTTGAGCCCCACGTCGGGCTCTGTGCTGACAGCTCAGAGCCTGGAGCCTGCTTCATGTTCTGTGTCTCCCTCTCTCTGCCCCTTCCCTGCTCATGCTGTGTCTCTCTTTGTCTCAAAAAATAAAATAAACATTAAAAAAAATTTGAAAGAGCTACATAGAAATTGTAAGAAAATGGAAAACACAAATAAAGTCCATGAAAATGACCCCCAAAAATTACTAAATTGGGAAGTCTCAAATTTCCACTAGAGAGGTTATTTCCCATCCAAGTGGACAGTATCTGCTTATTACAATTAGACAACCATCATTAGAACTTCCAGCATTTCCAAGAAGTCAAAAACAGAAATCTTCTAATTACTACATGTTAACTAGTTCAAATTTTTGAATTGTGTAACTAAGAGCAGCACTGTATAGGTCAAACCATACATAATTACCTGCTTCATTTCTCTGTTAGCAATCAGGCATGGCCTCTGGAAGGCACCAAGAGATCTGGGCTACTTTAAGGTCAGTCTTGGTCATAACTTACTAATTGAAATATTGTACATACTAGACCATATGCCAACATGGAATCATCCAGGCCTCCCTCATAGACCAAAACATCCAAGCTCTGTGAAACTTTGGCTCCTATGAAGGCACATCTGGTGGTACTCCTTGAACAAGCAGGCCTTTCAAGGAAGTCCTAATAATTTTCTTGATAGCAGCATTGCCCAACTGAACAAAAGTATGCACAGACTATCAATATACCAGTCCAAGATGATCCATTTAGGCGTCATCTGTGTTTATTCCAAGAAAGTGTGAATGGCATCACCTACCCCAAACAGAGCATACCATAGTGCCACTTGGCAAAAGCAAACATCCTTTCCATGAATATTTAACTAAAAGCATTGCTTATCAGTATTGGCACAACTAGACTGATCCTATCTGTCTGTGTTCTGGAACATGCTCTACAAAGAAGATGGTCAGAATGTTTCTGACTTCATTTGCCTTCATAACCTGAAAATTTCTGTTAAGCAGTTTTGAATTCAGATGATTCCCTCAAGTCTTCTTTCATGGGAACTAAATTCAAATATCCTTACCTGTGAAGACTTGACAAGTTTATCTGATTTACCTTATGCTAGAACCATTGGTGACAAAGGTGTTTTTAATAGGTATTCAGTATTAAGTAAAGCAACTCATCTTGCCTAGATGTTGAAGTGCAGTATTGATTGTGGGAAGGGTCTTTGGGAGTTGAAATTAAGGTCTAATGGTGGTGAATGTAAATAATACTTTTAAAAAAGGAAAAGCAAAAATAAAGATAACATCCAATCGGACCTACAAGCTATATGCCTAGTTTTATGCACACATTGAGGAATGTTCATCAGAAGTTTCCCTGCCCCAAATAATTCACTTTCTAACCTAGGAAAAGGTGCCTGGAAGACTCATCTTTAATCATTTGTGTGTGTGTGTGTGTGTGTGTGTGTGTGTGTGTGTGTGTGTTTAGTTGGTGGTTAACATAGGTGGTGGTTGAGTGGTTAAGAGCTTGTTTGCATGGATATCCTGGAGTATGCCTATTGTCCTGGTGTCATAAATGATAGTGCCCCCCTTTCACTCTCAAAAATATCTCAGCTTGGCATTTTTCCAAAGAAAATGAAAATGCTAACTTGAAAAGATATCTGCATCCCCATGTTCATTGCAGCATTATTTATAATAGCCAAGACATGGAAAAAATGTAAGTGTCTACAAAAAAAATAAATGGATAAATAAATGTGAGATACACACACACATAATTATGGATATATGTGTGTATATGTATATGTATATATGTATATGTATATATAACAGAATATTATTCAACCAGAAAAAAATGAAACCTTGCCATTTATGACAACATGAATGGACCTTGAACGATTATGCTAAGTGAAATCAGTGAAACAGAGAAGGACAAATACCATCTGATATCACTTAAATGTAGAATATTAACAAAACAAAACAAGCTCATAGATAGAGGACAGACTAGTGGTTGCCAGGAATGAAGGGGGGGGGGGGTGGGCAGTGAGTGAAATATGTGAATGAAATCAAAAGGCACAGCATGGTGACTATAGTTAATAATACTCTATTGCACATTTGATATTTGCTAAGAAAGTACATCTTAAAAGTTCTTATCATGAAAAAAATTTATAACTATGTATGGTGATGGTATTAATTAGACTTATTGTGAGGATCATTTGGCAATATACATAAATACTGAATCATTACACTATACACCTGAAGCTAGTATAATATGTCAATTATACCCTAATTAAAAAAAAAGAAAGTTGAAGGGGAAAAAATGTCCCTTTATTAAAGAACAAACTCTATGGTTGTTCTAGGTGTAAGTTATTCTAGGTATAGGTATGACTTGCTCTTTTCCAGCTCTGAGACTTACATGAAACTCCCTCCATCTACACCCTAAATTTCATCTGTAAAATGAGAACAACAGTAACAGCTACCTTTCAAGGCTGTTGTGAAGATAAAGTTTGATAATACGTTTCAAATGTTTAACCTGGTACACGGTAAACACTCTATACACTTTAGCTAGTATTATTTAAATATCTGTCACCTGAGAAGAAATTTATCGTATGGGGTTGAACCATCATCACTGCAAATCACTCCATCCATCTTAAGATATTTTAGGTAAATACCGTTGAATAAATACCCAGAAATAACTTCGTCACAGCTCCTACAACATAGGAACATTCAGCAACGAATATGAAATGTGTGATGGTGTCCCTCAAAGACTGGGCAGCCAGAATCTCAGGAGAGAGGGCAACCTTGTCTCAGGTCCCATAGAATAGAAGACAGGGAGATACTGCTTTCCCAAATCTGTTCTAATTTTTAAAGAATCAAAGCTAGGGGTTTGCAAGGCTTCCCTGCTCCTCTTCCGCCCCATCTCCTGCAGCTGTAAGGAATCAGCCTGTTTGTGTCTGACCCGGGGTCAGCTATGCACTGTGCATCAGCCACATGACTATCGAGTTCTGATTCTGCCCCCCACCCGCAATTCACCTTCTGGAGGATTTTCCCAGCTCCACATTTTCAAAATGAAGCCCCATGTTTCTCCTCCAGCGGTGGAGAACAAGGCCCAAATGTCATTTCAGTTACAGCAATAACAAATTCATGAGGGTCCAGCCCTTGCCATCTGTCTGAGGACTTTGTCAGGCCCTTTATTGGTCATGATGAATACCATTTCACCAACCACCTAAACAAATGAGAGTGAACCCATGGGTTTTCTGCAAAAGACAGAAGATCAAATGAAGAGTGGAACTGTCTGAATCCCCAGCACCCTGGCAGAAGTAAAATTTATCACTTGGCATTTGCATAATTCAGTGAGATTCCTCATTTAAAAGCTGACAAGGGGAACTGAAACAGAGTGCTGATTGGAAACTAGATGGCAAATATTTACATTTTAAATTATCATTTTCCAAAAAGTAACCACCTCTCCATAGTGTAGGGACTTTGGTATGAACTGATGACTATGCATCTTATGTGTATAGATATATAAATGGAATAGCTAACACATATTAAAGACATCCCATGTACCAGGAATTATGCCAAGCATTTTGCTGCATTTAATTCTTTTAACCACTTTATGAATTGTACCCATTTTATAGGTGAGGATTTGAGGCTCAGAGTTAGGCAGTAATTTGTCTGAGGTCATATAGCCAGATAAACCTAGTTATGAACTATAAGCCTGATCATCTGACTTCAGAATCCATGGTCTAATCACTGCCCTAACCACAGCCCCTTGCACATATACAAATACACACACATTTCCATTTCCTGTCCTAATGAGGACTGGTTTGTGGCACATCACCCCATCTCCCAAAGAGGTAATGGGAGTCCTAGCTGGGCATGGGGCAAGAAACCCACAGAGTATGGAGCTGAGGGAAAGGTGGAACAAACCAGAGTCAGACAAACAATAATCTACTGAAAGGCCAACCCACTGGACAAGCCTGAGAATTAAGCTGTGGGGCAGATAGAAGGCAGAAATCAAGAAACTAACCCCATGGCCAATTTAAAATCTTTATAAAATGGGGTGCGTGGGTGGCTCAGTTGGTTAAGTATGTGATTTCTGCTCAGGTCATGATCTCACAGTTAGTGAGTTCAAGCCCTGCATCAGGGTCTGCACTGATAGCTCAGAGTCTAGAACCTGCTTCAGATTCTGTGTCTCCCCCCTCTCTCTCTGTCCCTCCCCCACTTGTGCTCATTCTCTCAAAAGTAAATAAATATTTTAAAACATTTTTAATAAAATTAAATCTTTATAATAATAACTGGTAACATTTATTAAGTGCTTAATGTGTGCCAGAAACTATTCTAAGCATTTTTGCATGAAATTATTCATTTGACTGTCAACACTGTCTCATGCCCATAAAAATGTCTCATGCCCTCATTTTATAGATGAGGAAACCGAGTCACAGAGGTGTCAAGGAACTGGCCTAAGAGCACAGAAATTATAGCTAACAGAGTTGGTGTTTGAAAGTAAGAAGTCTAGCTTAGGAACACAAACTTATAACCATTTTGTACAGTTATGCTCTATGCTCTAATTTCTTGGGGGAACTCATAGTTTTTGTTGACATTTTTTATGAAATGAAAAAAAATCTCAGAAACAAGTTTATGATCTCTCTTGATAAATAAGTGCTATTTGTACCTTTAGGATACAAGAAATTGTCTACAACACTGGGTAAGAACAAGTTTTACAGCCCACCGTAGCCAAACAACTATTTAAGAGATTATGAAAGTCATATTGACTGCTACCAATATGCATGGCAATGAATCCTATTCCCAATCTATTTCTTTCCAGGTGACATCTGGAGCTCAAGTGAAGTCACAGTAGGTGTCATCTCATCATTACATATCAATATAGTTCTTCTGAAAAAACTGGGAACACTATCCAAAGCATAATAACCCTCATAAATAATCTATCAACTTGAGGACATTAAATGTAAAGAAAGGGTGACCTCTGACATTCCACTCCCTTTAATGGTGCTTCATTAGTCTTACAAATGGAGGCAAATTCATAATGGAGGGAATCAATTCTGCCACTTGGAAATAATAAAGATACATACATCAAACAACAGCTTTTCTTATTCTTTCTAATTAAGTGATCCATCCCAGAGGAGTGCTAAATTGGTCAGGGCAAATATAAATTACACTAAGCATGAGCATTTTAAGATCAGTGTAGGGTCTTGATGTTTCCCCTGTGTTTTTCCTATACTTTTCCAAACACTGAACTACTTTTCTGACTATGCATCAAGAAACTAAATACCTAGGTTAAGTGGGCAAGAAGACACTCAGTCCCCCACTGGTAGCCCCACAAGTGGCCAGACTGTCTGCCTGTCTTATTGAAGAAACAATCACAGTGATTAAAGCTGATATCATAGGAAAACACTTTAGCATTCAATCTGCAACTTCACCCTGCCCTTAGACTTCAAAAAACTAGCAAATATAATATCTGGCTTGGGGACTAGTGGATCAAATTTTAAGAAATTTTTTAAGTTTATTTATTTCTTTTGATAGAGAGCAGGGGAGGGGCAGAGAGAGAGAGAGAGACAGAGAGAGAGAGAATCCCAAGTAGGCTCCACAGTATGAGTACAAAGCCTCACACAGGGCTCGAACACAAACCATGAGATCATGACCTGAACTGAAACCAGGAGGTGGATACTTAACCACTGAGCCACCCAGGCACCCCAGTGGAGCAAATTTTAAGACATGTCTTATATCTTTTTCTAGGCTGCCTTACCCTCCCTAAGATATCATCTTTGATGTCAAGGATTTATCACAAAGTCCATGGATAGGTTTTTGCCATTGTCTAAGTCTTCACTTACCAATACAATGGAATTCTGGCAGCTAGAAAGTCAAGCCTGGCTCTTCTAAAATCTTTGTCTAACTTCTAAATAACTCAGGGATTACATGCAATTTTGACTGATGAAAATCACCATGTTTCTCCCAGAAAAATGAAGCAGGGCTGAAAAGCAAACTAAATGTATACAACTTTATTAAATGCATCTTTGCTTATGCAATATAAAAACTAATATTATTTTGTTTTAATATGACTAGAAGATCCTTATAATTCAAAAATGACCTATACCTTCAAAACTCATCAGAGAAGTGTACAAGAGCATTCTGAAACCATGGACAGAAAACAAAGAAAAGAACACTAGGTTCAGAGGCAAGATATTTTATTCAAACCCTAGTTCTGTTACTTTTTCATGTGTGACTATATCCACAAAGGGAGGGACCTCCAGCATTCATTTGAGGCTCAATACCCAAGACAGTGACTGCCATGAAAATAGACGTTCAATGAGTATATGAGCATAAATATGTGCCTGAATGAATGACTTGACCAATATTGTTCTCTGGAACTCACATATCTTAACAAGTTTTGAAGACTGGTGTATTAGGCTGAGTCCTCCAGAGCAAATCTGAGGAGAGGGTATTCATAAGTGATTTATTAAGAAAATCCTTAAAGTTCTTAAAGTTCAAAGAGCAACTGTTAAGTGAGTGAGAGAAGCAGGCACAGAAGAGGACACACCAGGAAAGAGTGTGATGTCAGGTGACATCAAGCCTCAGTCTAATACTGTGGGGAATTCAAGCACACATCAAGGTAAGGAGCTAAGCTTTCCCTCCCTTCCTCATCAGTTATGGGGTACAGGCTGCACTGAGAGATGAAAAAGGGCAAGACTCTGAACATCATGGAGCAAAAACAAAACACATGGATAGCACATAAAACCACCAAAAGTGATCCAAGTGAATCTGCTCAGGCCATTGGCAAAGTCTACTAGTAGTCTGCGAGCTTTTGTGCTTCTATGAACCAACACTGAGGAATAAAACATCTAGAATTTTAACTTTACAAAGGATATTGTGTCACACTTTTAGCGTTTGATTCTCAAAACACCACTGTGTGATGGATGCAACATAAGTAGTATTATCCATTTATGACAAGTAAGGGATCTTGGCCCAGAGAAGAAAAATGACTTGTTTCTGGGTAAACTAGATTAGCACAAATAAGATTAGCTATTATAGAACAGCAGCTAGGGGAGAGCCAAATTTGTTTGCTCAAGGTTATAGGCACTGGGGGAGACACTGGAGATTTTGATGCTTCTGTAGACCTAGAGAATGAATATGACAGGAGTTGTGGCAGACAGATGAGAAAACATTCTAGATGAAAGAAAACCAGAGGAGGGAAATACACAGAATAACCATCAGAGTAGCAAAGAGAGGGGCCTCATGGAAATGGAGTGAGTAGGGGTGATGAGCCAATATTATGGTGGCCTTGAAAATACCAGTAATAGTAATTGAGTTTGATAAACTACTACCAGAAAAAAAAATCAAGTAGGAAAACCAAGTAAATTGCTGACAACAGAGTCCAAAGATGATGAAAATCTTCAGTAATCTGGGGGCAAGGTGAATTGTCTATCTAAAAGTGGTAGCAATAAGTAAGAGAACGCAGACATGAGAAATGCGGGAGAGACCACCAGTACTGACCCAGTAGATGGATGTGAGAGTTGAAGCAGAAGGAAGAGTTACAAAGTAATCCAGCCTTTTGGTCTAGGGGATGGAATCTCTAGATTCCTAAGCTGAATGGTGTCAGATTCACTTTCAATAGACTTAGACGGTGTTTTCACTTCCTTTTCTGGCCCGATTTACCACAGACTTGGAATGACTTATCTACAACCTAAAGTGACAGGTGGTAGAGCACCTCACAGCCAGGGCTAGAACGAGAAGCAAGGTATTCTGACAAATGGCCCTGCAGGTGCCCCCCGCCTCACCAAAGAGCTAGACATGAACTCTACAGCAGCTATCATAAATGTTCAGCAAATCTCTAAGTTTGTATGTCAATTCCTGGTAGCATACATGGCACCTTGCAAAGTTTCAATGAACAAACTTAAATGGGAAAATAAACCTGCTTTGTACATTATAATGGGAAATGCTCTTATTATTGTTTGTGTTTTAGGTGGTAATATCTCATCCATATAACTTACAAGACACTTTAAAATTGTTCATTTTATTTTTAATATATCTGTTTTTGGATCCTCTCTTTGATGGCTAACATTTCATCTTGTGCATCTCCCCATACCATTATATTGTGTTTAAGCACTGCATGAACATGCATTATATGGATAGACAATAATTTAACCATCTACCTTCTGTAGGATATTTAGGTTTGTTCCAGTATATTCTTATGAATAGTATAATAATATTGTTATCTCTATTATGAATAATATTATTAATTAATGAAATACAGTATCAACAAACCAAGACTGACTCCTTAATATAACCTAAAGGCCTGAGAGATTATTCAAAGGGGAAAACTGTTACAAAATGTGTTATTTATTGGGTTGTCAATGAAGCACCTGCAACCATTTCCCAAAGCACCAGCCATAGCTATATTTACTCAAATTTTACACTCAATAAATTAAAAAATAGTCGTTATTCTGATTAGGAAGACAAATCCTTCAAAGAGAAGCTGTTGATACAAGCCTAGACTGCTTTGTATTTATACACAATGGAGCTTATGATCATCTGTTCACATTATTTCACCTAGTTATATACATAGAGAACAATGGCCGTTGAATTTTCTGGTTGAGATGTCTCTGTTAACTGTCTTTAAGTCTACTCTAGCTGAAGAAACCTTGAGTCACCAAAAACAGAGTGAGCTCCTCCTTCAAGTAAAGACGTACCAGAATCATGCATGATCAGCTTAGTGCTACTCCTTTTAAAGAAAAATCCATGTCTTTTCATCTTCAAATTCAGGTTCATCCTACCTAATGATGGAATATCAACTCAGGTTCATCCTACCCAATGATAGAATGATGGAATATGACAATTGTTCAATAAAAAAACAAAACAAAACAAAACAAAAAAAAAACACTTTAAATCCCTATCCTATTTGAAATTGAAACCACTGAATTCTAGGATAATTAGCATCCAGTCTCCTTTCTCTTTCCTTTATGAGATACTCAGCCTCCTGTCTCAGGCTTAAACCCACTACTTTGATCCTTTTCATAGACAAAATTGAGAAGATTCAATGGGTCTATGTGTCTCATTTCAACTCAAGCCTTTATAATAATAAGGGGAAGGAGTCTTTGTACTGTATCCCCAAGTTTAAAAGCATTTCTGTCATTTTGAGATTAAAAATAGATCAGATTTGACTGTACTTTAGCAGAGAAAATCTATTACTTATACATTCATAAGACAGCTTTTATTAAAATGAGAAAATATAATAAATTACCATTTCCATGTATCTTTTCATATACAGCTCAGGTCTGTGGTATGCAGGGAGGACTCAGGTGAGGTTACTAGGTATGGGTAGCCTTTAAGATGAGTACTATATACATCTAAATTCACAATCCAAGGTGGACAAAGTGAGTATTAGCAGGAAACCATCCCCTTATAGGTGTGGAATATTCCAAAACATGTATTAGTTAAATTTACTGATGGTGTGCAGATCAGTAGACCCTGGAAGGGAAAATACAGCACACACAAACTGAGGTGAGTATAAGGAAGGGGCTATTTACAGTAGGTGGCTAATGTTTAGAAGACCAACAAGAAATGGCAAGAGAGGGATCCTGTTTTTGGCTCCTAAACCAGAAAGGGCAAGAGTTGAAGGCCGTTAGTGGAATGCTGAAGGATTTCTATAGGAGAGAGCTGCCTGACAAGGGCCATGGCCTTCCATAGCAGGATCAACCAATCCATGGTTAAAGGACAAGGAGACAGTCAGGAGAAAAAATACCCCATCATTATTCTTCAGTCCTCCCACTTCCTCCTCATTCCTTCCACTGACCAACCCAACTGGAAGTCAGAGTGGGTCCCCAGGGGTCAGAATTAGGTGGATAATACAGAAATGGACCTAAGAGGAAAGTGGAAGATACCCAGTATGCTGTGAAATGACTTTAAGCAAAGGTGAGGTAAATGGTTTGTCCCTGATACCTCCTAAACCTTTGATACTCATCTCTTCCTAGTCTATCGCTGGTCAACTGCCACCACCAGAAGTTCACCATCATCCTATGCTGCCTCCATGACTATCTATGGCTCTTATATGTCCCCTACACAGGCTCGTCTTCCTTGAGTCACAGTCCATATTTCAGATGGGCACAGTCCTTATATTTCCACCTTTCTACATCCTAATCCTTCAATGAAAGCTACTCCTTTCTAGGTGGCAAGCCAGCCAGTCTAATAAGTAATTCCATGCAAATGTATAATATCACTAATTGGGTAAAGTCATAAGTCCTAGAGCTAAAAGACTTAACAGAAATTATTTCTGACCCTGTCAGAATATTTGATATAATAACATGAACATTTTGTAACAGGAGGCAACAAAGGCCGAACAATGTAAGGTAAACACAAAACTTACATGCAATCCCACTTAAGGAAAAAGACATTTTCAATAAAGACCTTCAGGAAACCCAGCAAATCCCAAAGTGTTATGCTCACCTTAGTTGGGTGGCATTCATACAGCATCAAGAATATTGAATATCAAGAATATTGAATCACACAGTGAGAAAGCGTTTTTACACTCATCTCAACAATTTATCATATCACAGAGAAGGACTTGGTTTGGAGTTAAAACATCTTAATCCTTCTTTAAACACAGGCCACTCTCCCCTTTTAACAAAGAGAAGCAAGCATCAGATACAGACTTCATATTAAGGCAATTGTTCATGGACTTAATTTGAGATTTTATTTCCCTTGAACTTTTAATTTGTGTCATCTTCTATTTCATAATAAATAATAATGACTTTAAATTTATGTTAATTACATTAAATTCTTTTTTGCACAATTTTAAGTTTAAAAAGTAATTGATTTAAAGAAAAATGTATATAAACAATAGTATGATTTTTTTCAAGGTCCTATTTTTTAAAAATGTTAAGTAAAGCAATGTAGTTTGGGAAAAATGACTTTATTCCAAAGAGTTTTTATCAATAATCTTATAATTTACACATATATGAATCACAGATACTGTGTGTGTGTGTGTACGTGTATTTACAATAACAGGCTGAATTCTGACATGGGTCCAATATTCCCTGATTTGCATGCTCTGTATAATTCCTCCCTCTTGAGTGCAGGCAAAAACCTGGAAATGTAATAAGATACCACTTCCATGATTATGTTATGTTATATAGCAAAAGAGATTTTGCAGATTATAATTAAGATCCCTATCAGTTGGCTTTCAGTTAATCAAAAGGGAGATTATCTCAGGTGAACCTGACCCAATCAGGTGAGCCCACAGAAGAGATAAGAAACAGCAACAGATGTTTTTCTGCTGGCCTAGAAGCAAACAGCCATGCTGTAAAAGCAGAGGACCATGTGGCAGACCTAAGAGCACCATCTAGGCACTGAGTGGTCTACAGCCAAGAGCTAGCAAGAAACATAGATTTAAGTGCTATAGCCACAGAAAGACTCCATTGACAATCAGTGAACTTGGAAGAGGAACTTAGGTTTCAAACGAGATTCCAGTCCCAGCTGACACCTTCATTTCAGTGTGATAAGATCCTGACCAGACTTCTGACCCATAGACACTGGAAATAATAAATTTATGTTGTTTTAAGCTGTTAAATTTATTATAATTTGCTATACAGTAGTAGCGGAGATGCACACACACACACACACACACACACACACACACACAAATCCTTACAATGTAAAAGAATTTGGGAGAATTAATTGGAGGAAAGCCTTATGGGAGCCCTCAGATTATACAGAAACTATAGTACTACCTACACTATATAGGTAGTATTATATAGCCACCTACAAAAACTATTCATCATTCACATGCCAAGTGGAAATCATTGAATTTTCAAAGAACTCTCAGAAGTTTTCTAGACCAGTGTTTGTCACACTTCACTCTGCACACAAATCCCTTAAAATATCTTATGAAACCACAGGCTCTGTTTCAGTATGTATGGTTTGGGGCCTGAGATTCTGCATTTCTACCAAGCTCCCATGTGATACCAATACTGTTCCTGTGAGTAACAGCTGTCCATATTCATCCCCTCTTTCCTAATAAAGCTTTATCTAAGCCACAGCAAATGGTTTCCTAACAGGTTTTAAAGATTATCAAAGTGATACAATCTCCTTCCTAGTACCAACATAGCCAAAGCCTTTCTATTCTTTTTATTTATCTTTTTTTATTTAAAAAAATTGTTTTAACGTTTATTTATTTTTGAGACAGAGCATGAATGGGGGAGGGGCAGAGAGAGAGGGAGACACAGAATCTGAAACAGGGTCCAGACCCTGAGCTGTCAGCACAGAGCCTGACGCAGGGCTTGAAATCACAAACCGTGAGATCATGACCTGAGCCGAAGTCAGACGCCCAACCGACTGAGCCACCCAGGCGCCGTAAAGCCTTTCTATTCATGGTCCCTTCAAAAAGTGAAAGGATATTGGGATTTGTGAATCTCAGAATTTAGGTAACCAAGACTGAAGTTAGCAGCCACTTCTCTGACATAGGGCAGGTCACCATGAGACCGGAAATCTTGTTGAAATGTACACCCAAGATTTGCAGCCTAGTCTAACCTCTATTCAAACTTCTGAGACTGTGAAATTAGGCTGGAAGTCTCCACACTTATTATGAGATTCCTGGTATTTCCTGTTTCCAGTCAGACTGGCAATATCCTAAGCACAGTCTTTCTCGTGGTTTTTGGTACTTCCACTTACCATCCCAGCTAGAATCAAGAAGAATAAAGTAGCACACAAAAGATGTAATTCCAAAAAAACCATTGTGAGAAATTCATTTATGTAACCTCTAAAGAGGTTTCATTGGTCTTCATAGAAGACAGGTAATTTCTCCAATTACACAAAATCATGTGCCTGGTTTTCCTTCCCACCCCCTGTCACTTTCTCATATATTTCATTTCATAAGATTGAGTTGAATTCTAAATCTTGAGACCAGAAGGTAATTTTTAAGAGATTATCTGTCTGATTTATTTGTAGTAAACCAACCAGCATTGTATGCAAACCTGCTCACTGATTTCTCTGAAATTTGAGGTAAACTGATAATATCTCCCAAAGAGACTGGGTAGTCTTATTGATTAGTGAGAAAGTGTTCTTCCTTATGCTGAGAAGAAGCAGGAAAGAGCTGGAGGAGGAGGGATCTGGCCAAAAATCAGGAAAGAAGGAAACTGTGGTTAATAAAAAAGTTGAAGATACAGACTACAAAGATAATAGACTGCTCAGACAGCCAGACAAATCCTTGAATCAAGTTACCAATTCAAGTTGTAGACATTCGTCCAGACCAAAAGATGGAAAATAGTAAACATGATCTTCACAGAAGTACAAAGCCACACCGTCTTCTGAAAATTGCCAAATATTTCATTGTTGAGGCCTAAATTACCCATATTGCTTGTTACGCATATCGCATTAGCACCAGCTAAATGTTGATGAAGCATTTAGCATCACACTTACAGAGACTGGCCTTACTGAATGTGTGGATTTTGTGGGAAGGGAGAGCTAAGAGATGAAAAGGAACTGCTTTTTGTATCTGGTGACAGATACAGAGTAAAGTTCTCATGACACTCACCAACACTGGATGGTAGCAGCCTGGGAATTGGATATCAGGATTTTCTACCTGATGTACCTCTCTTAAGCACATCTTCCAGATTTGAGATCACAGGTTGGGTAGCCTAAAGCCAAGATAGGGTTAAACCTTGGAGCTGCTTTTGGACAAAGCTCTTCTGCTCTTGAAGCAACCGTGGCACTATGCACCAAAGCCACTCTCACTTCCCAGTTTCTAGGCTTTGCCTGGGGCAGCAGACCTAATGGCTTTAATGCAGAGGAATTTGTGGCAGGTGGGATGAATTTTCCCTTCAAGTCTCCACACTGCACTTTATAATAATATCACTTGTAGTACAGGAGTGGAAATAAATATACACACACACAAGCATTTATGAATGTATGTTCACTTGGTAAGCATAGACATGGATGAAGGCTGAAATGGCTCTTAGGAAATGGTCACCATACTAGCAAGGACAAGGCATTGAGGAAGAAGACTCAGAGTACAGAGAAGATGGGTAGATGGCCCTACAGGGCACTTGGGAGTGATAGAACTCCTATATTAGTTAGAAGTTCTGACACTTGAGACCAATAATCCAAACTGTTGACTACAAATTTCCCACATAACAATCATACCCAGTTACAAAAATTAAAGTTCCGTTGACAAGTCTAACTCAGAGTTCCCTGAGGTGGATGCCTCTTATCCATCCATATACCAATATGCCTGGGTTACATTGTGCCCTATCCTGCTTACCTCTGCCAGTATCACTGGAACTAACCAGACTCCCCAAATCTCCATGCTTACCTCTGCTTTCACAATGTCAGTGAAGAAGGGAGGAGAAATAAAACCACTTAGAGCAGCCACAAGTCTCTGCCTCTAACTACTTTTGCTTCTATGGTTCTAATTAACCTCAGTGTAAAACCAACAACAAATTGCAATGAAAAGTTAGGGTACATTGGTTAGCAATTTGAAACTCCATACAAGATGGTCATACAGGATCAACAGAAGGAAAGGAAGAAAGGAAGGAAAGAAGGAAGGAAGGAGAAGAGGAGAGGAGAGGAGAGGAGAGGAGAGGAGAGGGGAGGAGAGGAGAAGTGAAGAGAGAAGAGAAGAGAAGAGAAGAGAAGAGAAGAGAAGAGAAGAAAAAGAAATTGTGCCTGACTCTGGGTCAGACAATGATAAACAGACTTTATGACTTTTGGGCTTCTCTGTGCCTTTCATCTGTGTGCCTGTCCACTTTCCTCTTGACACTTAGATCTAGTACTCTTACCCTGTTTTCTTTTGTATACAGAGCTAGCTTGTGTACAGTAAATATCCCAGATTCCCTTGTCAATGTGGTTTCTAATTAGGTTAGGGCAATGGGAAATACTGGATTTAGGGGATGGGGCAGGAGAAAGGAAGAAGCTAGAATAATTCTCCTCCTCTCTCTGCTTTGAGTGGTTTCTTGGACAGAGGTTGCATATCCTCCATGACCCCATCTCCTGCCAGATGGGCTTTCCTCTTAGGATCCAAATCCTCATAAGCAACCCATGATCTCTGTTAATACTGCCTCTCTGCTCTGTTATTCAGCCCTGGGCATGATAGTGTGTTCCTGTATTGTCCATCTTTAGATTGCCTCACTTTGCCCCATTTTCAGTTCTTCCAACATTTCTCTAGTTCAGTGCCTATATTAAACCACGTAGTGTGGGTTTGATTATTTTGAAAAACCATAATAGATACCACATAGTGCTTCTTCTCCAAGAAGAAGAATTAACAAGCCCAAGACTTATTTCTCCATATTCCCTTCATTTTTATGACTATGTATTGACATCCTGCAGAAGACTTGGCAAATCCTATTAAGATATAGTTGCCTGTTTTCCCATTTTCTACCTCCTAAACCTAGAATATATTCACATGAAATGAAGGACACCTTCTAGGACATTTCATAGCCTCTGAAGGCCAAAGATGACACAGCGAATCCCATAACTAAACCTCCAAAAAGAAGCCTTGAGAGTAGGCATCCCAGTACTGAAGGCCAATTTCTAGAACCCACATGGCTCTGACAAAGAATTGAGGCCATCCATATGAGCCTATGACTTTGCTCCTCAAAAGTCAGTTTGGAGAAGTGTATAGTCTACTGACCCCTAGAATCAGGCTCTCCAGGGCTGGCTCAGTTCTCAATACTACTTAGGATTTACACAGTATTTTCTATCTTCAAAGAACTATGCAGACATTAACCAATTATTCTGTTCTTGGCCCCATGCCGATTACACTATCAAGATTTGACAAACTCTTTGTACTCTCTGTAGTTCTGTAGGAATGTAGATTTGTCTATTTCAATCAAAACTGAAGCCAAGCTCGGACCTTTGGCTGAAGGAAGCCTTAGTGATTTAATATTTAATACAAACATCCTGTCCTCATAAACCGATCCTCTTTAACAGAAAAAAAAAATTGTCATTAGAACACAGTTAAGCAAAAAAGGAAAAGGTTATAAACTTTGAAAAGAACAAAATAGTTAATATTTGGAGCTTTTAAAGTGTTTTCAAAAGACGGTTATGCAGCTGTGGTAAGTTGGGGGGGGTGGGGGCTTCCACTTCATATCCTTTCATCTGCCTATGGGTGCCTATTATTAAAGGTTTACATTTTGTTTATACTCTCCATGATGTGCAGATATTTTCTTTCCTTTTGAATTTCTTTCTTCTTGCTTCCCCTTTGAGATTCTTTGGCCTTCAGACACTGAGCTGAGCAAGAGAAAAATTAGTCCTACAAAATAAAACTGTCTGCTGAAAATGAGATCAGGTACTATGTAGGAAGCTGCAATATGAACCTCACCACCATGCCCTTTCTCTAGCCTGATGGTTGACCTGAGAGGACCACCTTCTCCCTCTAGGCCTTCTTCACTGTCTCTTCTAGAAGTCATGCTTCAGAAATGGCTCTCTGTGATGGAAATCAAGGCAACTGGCTACCAATGCCAGAACTTCAGTGTGGCAAAAATATCTCCACTTTTCGTCAGACTTCTGAGCATTAGACATCTGGAGTTTAACCAAGACCCACCAAATACTGCTTGCCATCTGTTCTTAATTTAAAAGCCAACCACATGGCATTTGCACTTCTCATTGACTGACAAGCTCGATTGCAAACCAACCTTGGCTTCCCCATCCTACTTGTCCGTGGGACTTTAGACAAGCAATTTTGGCACTGAATACACTCATAAATATCCTACTAGGGAATGGAGCTATATGATCATCCCTACAATATAAGGGGTCAACCCTAATAAAATTATGCCACAATCAAAGATAGAGAAAAAATGGAGGCAACTTGGGTTTCAAATAGCATTAGCAGTCAACAAGTTGCTATTTCATGGTAGGCACTTGGTGATTAAAGTTTCCACTGGATACTTAAGCACTGTTAATAGCTGACATTTACTAAAGCAAAGAAAAACAGAGATTTATAAGAATCCCAGAAAAATTCCCTCCTACAGATTTTCATGCCCAGGATTCCATTTAACAATGTATTGAAATCATATTCTCACTTCAATCCTTGACTCAAGTGATCCCAGTTTTCAGCAATTTCTTCCTGTTTCATGTAACTCCTGTATCATCTATCCTCTGTCTGTCTGCCTCTCTCTGTCTCTCTGTCTCTGTCTCTCTGTCTCTGTCTCTCTTTCTGTATATATATATATATATATATATATATATATATATAGTATTTTCCATGTCATACTGCCTTATAGTATTATATCACTACATTATTTATAATATTTTTGTGAACATATATTGTCTTTTTATCTAAGCTTAGGAAAAGCAGCAGAACCTGAAACAAGGATGTACGTACCTTCTGGAACTGTCCAACTTCAAGGCGGGAAGCTGGAGCATTTACCACCAGATCCTGACCCCACTGGTTGAATGTAGCCTCTGGGGTATTGATTCCCCACCTCTTCTGAGTGGCACTTACAAGCCAAACAAGCTCAAACTCCCAGGGTTTGGCAGAGACCTCTGGGGCAAAGCAGAGGAAGCCATGAAAAACATACTCTGGAAACGAGATGATGACAGCTAGAGTTGAGTCTTTAGTTTGTGAACTGTCTCCGATATGTGTGCTGAAATCAGAGGTGGGACATGGGTCTATGATGCCAATACCAGAGGCATCTGCTCTGTGTCTATCTTGCCAACTTGCAAGTTTCTCAGGACAGAGGCTATCTTCCCTGACTTGGTGCCATGCTGTGTGCCTAGCATAGCACCAGATACTTGGAAGCATGATAAATATTTCTGATAGGGTCAAGTTCAGAATAAATTAATCAGTATTCCCCAATGCCTCTTTCCCCTTTTCCTATCTTTCTTATTCCTAATGTCATTTGTCATCCTTCTAATTTTTTCCTAGCAAGAAGATAGTTGAGCTGTGGTAGAAAGAGCATTGAAACTTACAATGCAAAGGCCTGGGTTTGAGTCTTAGGTCACCCTTAAACTATGTGACACTGGGCAGATCAAAAGCCTCTCCAAGTTTTGATTTCCAAATCTGTAATATGCCTTCCCCTTAGGTTTATGTCAAAATGAGCATATGTCTTTGTAAAAAGCACTTTGAAACTATGGAAATGTGTGCATATATAAGGGACATTCCTTGTCATCCCCATGGCAAGCTGCTTCCTAAACATCTACTCTTCAGTTAAAAATCTTGGAGCATTTAGGGGCACCTGAGTAGCTCAGTAGATAAGTGTCTGACTCTTGATTTTGGCTCAGGTCATGATCTCACAGTTCATGGGATCAAGCCCCATGTCAGACTCAGAATGGAGCATAGAGCCTGCTTGGGATTCTCTCTCTCTCTCTCTCTCTCTCTGCCCCTCCCCTACTCATGTGCTCTCTCTCTCTTGCTCTATGTCTCTCTAAAAAATAAATAAACATTTTTAAAAAGTTCTGAGCATTTCTAACTGTCAGGGATACACAGAATATAGGAAAGTGATATAGTCTGACCATGGTACCCTGCTTGCTGATGGACTCAGCCATTTGACAATTTCTGGTCAATATACATCTTCCCAGAAGAGTGGATCTCACCAATTCCCTTGAGTAATAAAACACTGTCATGTGAGGAACTCCAAATCATCCACTTTTCTGAGATCCCCTGCTTACTGTTCTACTTAAGCTTTCCTTTTATATGATGCCCACTGTATCAGTCACCTACTACCACAGATAATGTTTATATAACAAACCATCTCAAAATTTAATGGTTAAAAACAATAATCATTATCAAAAAAGGATATGGAATGATATATGAATAGAGAAATGGGCGGATGGATGGATAGGTGATAAAACAAATATAGCAAAGGGGCACCTGGGTGGCTCAGTTGGTTCACCTTCTGACTTTGACTCAGGTCATGATCTCACAGTTTGTGGGTTTGAGCCATGCATTGGGCTCTGTGCTGACAGTTCAGAGCCTGCTTTGAATTCTCTGTTTCCCTCTTTCTCTGCTGCTCCCCGCTCACTCTCTCTCTCTCAAAATAAATAAATAAATAAATAAATAATATTAATAATTAAAAAACAAATATAGTAAAATACTAGGTTGTGGGTATATGGCTGTTCACTAAAAAATCAATTTTTCTGATGTTTGAAATCTTTCATTAAAAGTGAAAATAAAAACTAAGCATTTATTTAGTTCACAAATACATGGGTCCCTGTACTCTGAGCAGAGCTGGTTTTGACTGGGCTCGCTCATGAATCTTCCCTATTACCTGGTGGATCATGGGGATTGTTTGGTCTATGATGGCCTTTCCTGGGATGGGTCTCCTCCGTGTTTCATCCTCCAGCAGACTAGCTAATGCTTGTTCACTTGATGGTCACAGGAATCCAGAGAACAAATAGAAATGTGCAAGGCTTCTTAAGTTCTTGGCTTAGAAATATCACTTTTACTGCAAACAGTCGGCCAAAACAATTCATAAGGCCAGCCCATATTCAAAGGGTGGAGAAACAGACATGAAGAGTTGAGAATTGAGGTTATTTTTGCAATCTACTGCATCCATCTTGCTAGTTGCTAATCGTTAACACAAAGCAAAGGGGCCGTTACAGTGAAACTTACATATGCACCCAATTTTGATCACTCAACAGCAGTCACATGCATAGGACATTCAGAGTCTAAAAGTCTTCAAATCCCAGAAGAGAGGGATGATACCTCAAAATATGATTGTTAGTCAGGTGAGGTTGCAGTCCAGGGAAAATCAGTAATTGCCCTCTTGAAGCAGTAATCAGGAAGTAAAGGTACTACCATTCACATGCAGGTTTGAGGTCCAGCTACTCCATCATTCAATCCTATGGCTTGCCCTAAATCCATAGATCCCCCTATGCAACCCTTTCCTGGTGCCTCTTAAAGAACATATTGCTTTCTTGCTTCCCTTCACTTATTTCTTGTGGACTATACTTTATAAATAAGGATGAGGTCAGGTCACTGACCCAGAACTTGAGCTTTCCCTCTGCTCAGCAGACATGTCCAGGTTCATGGAGCCAGCCTTCTGCTAACTCCTGGTCCTCCTCATATTCAGAGGAATTAGGCAACATGAGCAGTATAGCCTTAGGTTAGAGAATAAACTGTCTCTTTGTGCTGAGTCCTACAAACATGCCTGGTGTGAAAACTCCAACATCATTAACATCATATTAACCCACCACTGGTCAGACTGCTAATAGCAGACAATGGCAAACACAACACTCTAAAGGCTGAGAAACCTAGTAAGCAATGCCTTCTTCAAAGCCAAGCCATGTGGAGGGTCTTTCAACAACCTTGTGTTACCAGTCTCAGTAAAGAGAAGCAAACAATGAGAATTACTTCCTAATAAGGACCACTGAGTTATTAGTAAGCAAGCTATGGAATCAAGCCTTTCTTGTTAGCCAACCTCAAACCTGCCAAACTCAGACTATGAGATTTATTAGTTTTTAATTAGCCTTTTCATTACATCATTAGTGACTTCTCTACCACTAGAGTGCAGAAAAAGCAGAAAGGTATAATTTTATGGTGTTTACAGATCATGCTACTTGATTAAGATGACAACTAGGACTGCCTAGCATTCTTAAGGGCTGAGGAGAGGGTGAGTTAGAGCAAGGAATTAGGTGGGGTGAGAGGCTAGACATCAGGAAAAAGCAAACCCTTTCAGCTGAATGAGATGAAGTCACAGACTCCTTCCTCCATTGTGCTTGAAATAAAAGATATTAGCATGGTCTGTAATGGGACCTCCTTAGTTTATTAAAAATAATAATAGTGAGGAAAAGAGAGAACTGGGAAGTGAAATATTGGCAACAATGACTCATTTCATATCAGATCATAGGTCAGTCAAATGATGTTAGATATGTAAGCCACACCCACCCCAAATACAAATCAGGCACCTCTATCCATTGGACCTCCATTTAAACTCAAAGAGAAAATGCTCGTGTAGAGACTTGCCAAGCCTAAGAGTGACTACCTTACATGTGCCTCCGTTTCTCCATCTGTAACATGGGAGGTTAAAACTAGGTCCTTCCTCAGGTGTCTTCCACCAATAACATTCCAGGACCCAAAGCCAACATGTAATACTTGCCTTCTCAGTACTCTTACCAGTGCTGAGTCCCAATAATAATCCTGGAACGTTGGCCTGTCTGTTTTATTACAAAGCCAAATAAGACATTGGTTCAAAGATTTGCTAGGTTTCCTGCCACTCACAGTTGGTGCAAGAAGAACAGCAGAGGTATCCAAGACCCCACCTACACTTAAATCTGCATTTTAACAAAACCCCCAGGAGATTCATACCCAAGTTACATACCCTAGGTCACAAAGCCACTAAATGCCAAAGCCAGAGGCAAATTCAAACCCTCTGATATTATATCCTGTGCTTTTTCCATCCATACCACACCCATGATTCCACTGTCCAGAAGAAACTGGCCCCGGTTAAGCTCTTCTTATCAGCTATGGTCAGGATGCCAAGCAAATCTCTGGATACCCTCTGTAATCTCTGAGGTGTTCTTTAGACCCATTACATACCACCAGAATTGTTCCCTGGATGGCTTGTAACCTGTCCTGACCCCCACATAATTAGGTTAATCTTGGTCCAAAATGACAGTATTGCAATGGCCTTGGAATTGAAAAGAAAAGCAGAGCATTTTTTTCTGTGTAGGAACAGATAAAAACAAATACAAAAACAACAATAAAAAAAACTCTTTTGCTAATGATCAGGTAGCAAAGGGCCACTACAGGCACCCAGAAGAAATTTCTTTAAGGAGAATTGGCCTTGGCTTCTCTTTTGATGCTTTGGCTTAGAAGATATCAGAAGGGACCTCCACTTAGCTGTGAATAGTGATGGTCTAGAGACCCCCAGGCAGACCAGCCTCCCATTAGCTGGGTTACTCTGGAGTTGTAAACACGGTACTCTCCCAATCTGTTTTCCAAGATGAACTGTATATAAAGCATGTGTGTGGCAGGAGATGATAGCTCGCTTGAGGCTTTCAGCAATCGATGTTTACAGACTATAATGGAAACCACAAGTTTCTTCTTTAACTCAAGTCAGTATACATTCCTTCAACCCGCAGGCAAATTGGAGCAGGGAGGGGGGGTTGGGAGAGGTTCACAGTGAGTCATCATTTCACATTTTTTAACAGCTTAATGAGCATCTAGAAATGCCTTATTAGCCAGCAAAAATACAGAGTCTTTCTTCCCCCACCAAATTCAGCAATGACCCTATTTGGATATGGAATTCCTTGAGCATCTACTTTAAGTGACGCCCCTCATGGAAGGTGAGTGACTAATGTCTCTACCACAGAGTTACAAACAAAAGTATATGAAAGGCCCCACAACTGATTTCAAGTTAATAACCTTCCCTCATTTTGTCCCAAGTTTGGGGGGGGGGAGGGAATAAGTTATTTCTTGTAGGTTCCATTAATCCTCTGGCAAGCCTGGCCCAGGGTGCTTGGAAGAAACAGCAGAATTCTCAGATCTGCAAAGCAGCTCTCTCAGCCAAGATTCGCAGTGCTAACAGACAGATGGTAAATATCGCTGGGGTTCTAAAGCCACAGCTGTGTGCCTCTGGATCTCTCAGATCTATGTGTGTGATCATTAAAATATCTCAGATCATCTAAAATAGGAGTCTCTGTGATCTTGGCAACTTCAGTATTCCTGACCCTCTTTTATATTTTTCTTTCAGGGTCTACATGCATAATCTGGGTAAAATAATGGGGGAAAGTACAGAAATTCCCAGAGCTACTTATCATCTTGAATGTATGTATGTTTGTGTATAGATATTTTAATTCTATATTAATAAGTCATTAGTATTTCAATATCTCTTTGATAACTGAGAGGGAGAAAATGATTTTTTTTCCAAATTTTGTCCTAAGTCCCAAATAAATAAATTATATTTTGTCTCTTCACCCTTCTTTCTCCAGTCCTCTTTAATACTATAGGTCAAATTCAGGCCCCCAAGGCAACTAAAGATCTGAAGGGTTCCATTTGTCCTTTAGACCAAATTTGCATCTTTTAGATCATCTGTGCCGATTCTGCATGATCCTAAAAGAAGGAGATTTTAAGAGTCACCCAGTTTCATGAGAGGAATTCCGTGAGATTATATTCTTGAATTAAAAAAAAATAAAATGCAAATATAACATTTCTAGAATGGTGCCAAAGTACCCAAACTAAGATCTTATGGACATTTCTTCATGTCCCTATGGATTAGCTTTAAAGCTACTTCTGTTCCAGAGCAAATGTTCGTTTAAAGACTGAATTGTAGCAGCATCTGGGTGGCTCAGTCAGCTAAATGTCCAACTCTTGGTTTTGGCTCAGGTCATGATCTCACAGATCCTGAGTTCGAGCCCCATATCAGGCTCTGTGCTGACAGTGTGGAGCCTGCTTGGGATTCTCTCTCTCCCTCTCTCTGCCCCTCCCCTGCTCACTCTCTCTGTCTCTCTAAAAAGAAATAAATTTTTAAAACTTAAAAAAAAGATTGAATTGTAACTCCTGTACAATTTGTGGCAATTGGGAAAAATATTCCTGTTATACAATTCTATGTGAATGAAATTGAGGTCCATCTCAAGAGAATCTGGCATTCTTAGGGTAGATGCTTATAAAATAAAGGATTAAAAAGGTAAATACATTTTTAATTCCTTCCTAACTTATGTCTCCTTTCACTGGGTAAATTCCTGTAAATAAAGCTAATTCCCTTTTAAAAAGGTCACCTCTGTGCATTTATTATTCAATCTTGTCTGATCATGTTACTATTTAGTATAGTTCTGAAGACTCCCTCGGGATAATTTCATGACTTTTAGCTCAGTTTTCAGTCTTTTTCTTTTCCTTTTCTGGAGCAAGAGGAAAAGAAGAATCAAGTCATGAGTCCTGTGGGCTGTGGATCCCATAAAGGAGGTTGTCAATACATGCAAGTTGATGTGCAGACAGAGCAATTTCCACACAGGTCCTTTCATTTGTTCATTTGTTCTCCTAGCGGTATTTGAGAATCTAGGATGTATACTAAGCTTGGTGCTGAGGTGACTGGTTTATTAAACTGACAGAGTCTATGCATTCAAGTAGCTTCCATTTTAATCAGGTTTAAAGGGTAGATGAATATGATTAACTCAAAATAATAAACAAATTAACTAGTAGGAAAAATGTCAAATGGTATTAAGTGCTATGTAGAAAATTCAAGATAGGTTGGATTTTATGTGGATTCTGATTGGAAAACATTGTAAAACACGTCTTTTGATGAACTGAGGAAAACTGAACACAAATTATTCATTTGATAATATTAAAGAATTAATGTTAGTTTTGTTTGATGATAGTGGTTTTGTGCAGATGTTTAAAAAAGAGACATAATAAAAGTCCTTATCTATTAGACATGTACTGAAGTGCTTACAAGTGAATTTGCTAGGATTTTCTTAAAAACCTTCTCAAAATAAAAAAGTGGGTATAGAGATAATAAGAGTGTTAGAAAGACAGTGGTAGTTAGAGCTAGGTGATGTGCACAAAGGATTTGCTGTACTATTTTTCTCTACGTTCATGTGTTTTGAAAATATCCTTAAAATATGAGGATGAGGATGATATATTGCATGGGTGTGCAGGCTTAACATTTCCTGAGCATTTATGATATGAAAGCTGCTCTACATCTATCATGGTTGTGGCTATACTATAGGAACAGGATGGACCCCCACCCAAAACTTGGTTCAGAGATCTAGAATGATGATGTGATGCCACACATACACAGCAAGAGAATATGGACAGATTTAATACTTAATTATGAGTCTTTTGGGGGAGAGCAAGGCAGACTCTCTAAGCTGATCTGAAACTGGTTTGTGGTGGAGGTGCAACAGGTCACGGGTTCCTATGTGCAGACAGGGCCTTATGTGGCTGGACTCTCCTACCAGCTCCAAATGAAGGATCACTGAGCTCTCTTATCAGTGTTCCCTGATGTGTATCACAAGGAAAAGAGGGAAGGGTGAAGCTCAAAAGCTGTCTACAATCAAACATCCAAAAAAATGTCAGAATATTACAATTTCTTAATTTAATTTGCACTATGACCCTCTCAGTTAAAACAGTAGTTCACAGAGGAGAACACCAAGGCTTAGCAAGGTTAAGATACTTGCTAAGATCACCAAGGTAACAACATTACAACCAAAGCCTACTGTCTCAGGCATGCACTCTGCTTTACTATATCCTTTTATGTGGGGAATGAGGTACTTCCACATGCAAGGATCACACATAAACCACACTCCAACACAGGAAAGGCATCAGGGTTTATTATGCCAGGATCCAATGGAAGAAGTTAAGGTGCAGGGCAGATGAATAATAGAATCAATAACAATGGCATATGAAAGAAGCACAGCTTTTTCTGCTGAAAAAATACTTTTCCACTAAATCAATTAGGATGTTTTTGACTGCAAGTTGAAAAATGGCTTAAATAATAAGGAATTGTATCATAATCCCAAACAGCAAGTGCAGACATGCAACAGGGTTCATGATAAGTGGATTCAACAGTTCACAATGAGGCCCCCAAGGGTTCATGTTCTCTTTATGTTTCCACTCTGTCAGTCCAGTTTCATTCACAAGCTGGAGCCAAGAGGGGTACCGATGTCACATCCACACATGACAAAATTGAAAGGAAAAAGGGAAATACCCTGAAAGAGAGAGAGAGAGAGAGAGAGAGAAGCTTTTCCCAGGAGCCCTCCAGCAGATTTTTCCCTTGTGTTTTGTTGGCCAATGAGCTGGGTTGCATACCTGCTCCTGAACTACTCACTGAAGACCTTAAAGCAATGCTAAATCACAAAAACTATCTGACCTCAGGCTGAAAAGAATGTAGAACATTGGGAAGTGCACACAAACTGAAGAGGACAGGCCCTACTCTGCTCCAACAGATTATGCCACACAGGAGTGTAAGCCCAGTAATACCAGACCTTTGGTTTTGTCATGACAAGCCAGAAATTTAGATTTTTTATGTCCAAATTTGTAAGTGTTGGCCACCTATTTAATTTTTAAAAATACATTGCAGGCCAATACTCACTCTATAGCTCAAAAATAACAGATCTGTTGATTAAAAGTGGTCTTTGGCTTCCCGGTGTGCAACCTCTGAGCAACAGAATCATAGACATTGCAATCCAGAAAGTCTGATGTGACAACTGAGAATTTGTATTTCTTTTTTTAAAAAAATTTAAATAATTTTTAAGTGTTTATTTATATTTGAGAGAGAAAGAGAGGGGGAGGAGGGGCAAAGAAACATGGAGACAGAATCTGGAAACAGGCTCCAGGCTCTGAGCTATCAGCCCAGAACTCAACACAGAGCTCAAACCCACAAGCCATGAGATCATGACCTGAGCTGAAGTCAGATGCTTAACCAACTAAGCCACCCAGGTGTCCTGAGAATTTGTATTTCTAATAAGCTCCAGGGTAATGCTGATGCAGCTGGTTCACAGGCCACACTGGGAGGAGCACTGTTCTGTGGCCCTACTCCATTTTGCTTTTCTCCATCCTATGGAATGAGGGTATGGGGTCCATGTTTCATAGTCCTGGTTGGAGCAGCTTACACTTTCTCCTTCCTCATTTCATCGAGCATCTTACCTGAATACTGACACCTCTTCTTCCTCTTCTGGCTTCTGCACATTTGAGGAAATCAACTGAGTTCTCAGATCGGCCGTGGATGCCCTTTTCCTACCCCTCCCTCCAAATGAAATGAAATTAAATGAAACACACCATGATATAGAAAGGCAGAAAGAACTTCAAACAAGCTGGCTCATTATTTCCTTCCACAAACTAGAAAAGGGCACAAACAAATAAACACAATATTGCTGAGGGAAGCCAGTACTGGCTGGGCCTGGTTTTCACCAAGCAGTGACCTCCTCCAGTGAATTAAATGCCCAGAGCCCCACAGTCTCATCTGGTCCTGATTTTCAATCGGCAGTAAACTGATACATTTTTTTTTCACTTTCATTATAGCTTGTTTTCATCTAGTTTATATTTCCAAATGTACTGGTTTTCAAGCCTGAACTGTCATATTAAAAAAAATACAACTTTAAAAAATGTAGGCTAGCCGACCCAATGGCACCAGGGAGGGGGCCCAGGTTTATGGAAACTCTTTGGAGATTTTCTTTTCTCTGAGCTAATCCCATTGGGAGTCACCAAGTTAGGTGGATGGGAAGTGACAATGTAGGGGCCCAAACTGCCTATCTTACTCTGTGTGAGGTAGCATGCTGAGCAGAGAGAAAAGAGAATGAAGGAATCCCAAGAAGTTTCTATGTTCTGCTCATGCCAACTATTTCCACAAGGGCACAGAGGAACTTTGAGGTAGTAGAAAGAAGGCTTGGCAAAAGGGTCATCAGTCTGACAGCAGAGATTTGTAAACTTGCCAGATGATGGAGAAAAGGGCTAAGTCTCCCAACCAGGAAAGGTAGAGGTCCATGTTCTGTTCACAGGAATAACCAAACCCTCTAAGTCTCAAAAGAATTAGTCAGCAAATGGAATGAACACAATTGGGAATGAGCTATGAAAATTCCCAGCACCCACCCTGAGGTGCACGGGCAACACACTCCTCTGCAGGATGAAAACCACTCAGGATGACCCTCACAGATGCCTGCCAGGCCTCCAGTTCCACCATGACCAGAGGGTCTGAGCTCATTCCTTTGGGCAGGTGCCTCCCTCCCCAGGCTTGCTGCAGTTGGGTCAAGGCAGTCTCTCCTCCCCACTGCAGGAAGTATGACTTTGGGCATGGGGTGGGTAGTGTGGTAAACAGACTTGCAAGCTCTCCAGAGTGGCACTCAACACCTAATGGTTAGTACTTCAAAACTTCAGGCTACCTTCATGTCTGGATGAAGATGTGGTGGTAAATTGGGATTCACCACAAGACAACCTCCATTTTCTGTAACTCCTCTGCACAGTTCAAACATGGGCTTTTTCCTCTACAAAAATGACTCCGAATATAAACCCAAACACGCTTTTCCTCCAACTTTAACTTTTAATGTAGCAGCATAATAAAATAAATAGTTGAAGTGTTGGCCTTCACAGTCTTCCTCTGAAGTCTTTCCTCTTGGCTGATTCCAAGGCTCATTCTTTCTGCTTCTCTCCATCTCTTCTGCCAAAGTTCTTGTCATCCCTGGGTGGTAGCCTTCTCCCCATGAGGATGCTTTAAATCTTTGCTCTCTGGTCTCTTCGTGAAGCTTCTGTTTCCATCTGGTGTCAAGTTCAAGAAGTTGAAAAATCTTCCCCAATTACCATCTTTTAGTAAATACCTTTTGGTCATCTGATCATTTTTTTTTTTTTGCTCTATTTTTTCCATTTTCACCCACACACACCCACACATGCATGCACATGCATGCACACGTACACATGCCTCCCCTCACCATTATGTCTTTCTCTCCTTTCTTCCCCCCTTTCCACCTTCCCTTCCTTCCTTGAACTTCAGAAACCCACACAGAGTAGATCTATATATTATGTAAGGAAGGTGTCTCATCATAACATGAGAAAAAAATTAGGGGCACCTGGGTGATTCAGTCAGTTAAGCATCTGACTCTTGGTTTCAGCTCAGGTCATGATCTCATGGTTTGTGAGTTCGAGCCCCACATCATTCTCTGTGCTGATGGATGGAGCCGGCTTGGGATTCTCTCTCTCTCTCTGCCCCTCCCCTGCTCTCTCTCTCTTGCTCTCTCTCAAAATAAATAAATCAGCTTAAATTTTTTTAACTTAAAAAGAATACCAGACACCAAGTATACAATTTCTTTATAATCAGTAGTAAACTAAGTTTTTAGCCTGTGCTGGGTATTGTGTTCTAGAGGAATTATCTCATCCTTTTCTCAAATAATTCTGTGAGTGAGGAATCATATCATGTCCATTTGGGAATTCAGAGAGGTTAAACAATTAGGCTGAAGTTGCACAGCTAGTGAGTGATACAGCAACTATTCCAATCTTGACAGCCAGACTCCAGGGGCCCTGCTTTAAACACATGAGATATAACCTCCTCCTCCTCCTCCTCAAAAGATCAAGAAAGGATCCCATGAGCTTTCCTCCAGAGCTGAATACAAAATGTGTGAGGCTAAAATTTGGCTTAGGTACTTGGGATCTGAGAACCATTCAGAGTTCTGCCACACAGGGATACCCTCTTCTATCAAAATATCATATCTCATAATAGAATAGTCATTCTCAATCTTGATTGAATTCATACCTGGAACTTTTAAAAATCCTGATGCCCTGGCCTTACCCCAGGTTCTAATTATATCAGAATACCTGGGAGATGGAACCCAGGCATCGTTATTTTTAAAATCTCCCCTGGTGATTCCAATGTATTGCCAAGACAGAATCACTAAGATAGTGGAATTTCAGGCAACATCAAGAAAATTAAGCAGCTCCTTTTCATGAGTGGCAGAGTTATCCCACCATCTCTGAAGTCAAGGTATTAAGTGATCAAATTTGTGTTTTTCCTCTATATCAAATAGCTAGAGAGAAACCTGCCTAACAATATCCAAAATGGCAGATGGCCATAAAGTAAAGCATTCTGAACTTGGGAGAAATGAGACCTGGGCTTATCAGGTCTGTCCTATCAGACTGATAGAACCTTATCAGGTTCTATCAGTCTGCTTTGTGCTAGCTGTGTGAGTCTATTTTCAAATTGCGGCAAAATGTACATGACAAAATTTACCGTCTTAACCATTTTAAGTGTACAGTTCAATAGTATTAATTATGTTCACTTTGTTGTGAAACTACTATCACCATTCATCTTCAGAACTCTTTCCTTCATGCAAACTAAAACTCTATACCCCTTAAATGGCAACTTCTCATTTCTCCCTCCCTCTAGCCCCTTGCAACCACCATTCTAGTTTTTATTTGTCTGGGTTTGACAACTCCAGGTATCTAAGTAGAATAATGCAGTATTTGATCTTTTGTGACCAGCTTATTTCACTTAGCACGATGTCTTCAAGTTTTATCCACGTTGTAGCATGTGTCAGAATTCCCTTCCTTTTGAAGGCTGAGTAATATTGTATTGTGTGTATATACGACAATTGGTTTATCCATTCATCTGTTGATTGGCATTTGGGTTGATGGACACTTTTGGCTATTATAATGCTACTATAAACTTGACTGTACAAATCTCTCTTCCAGACCCTCTTTTCAATTGTTTTTGATGTATACCCAGAAGTGGAATTGCTGGATCATTAACTGTGTGACTTTAAACAACTCATTTTAATCTTCCTGAGTATTTCCTCACTGATAAAATTCATGTTTATTTTTTTCATGTTTATTTATTTATTTTTAGAGACAAGGAGGGGCATAGAGAGGGGAAGGAAAGAATCACAAGCATGCTCTGTGCTGTTAGCGCAGGGTCCAATGTGGGGCTCAATCCCACAAACCCTGAAATAGTGACCTGAGTTGAAATCAAGAGTCAGATGCTTAACCAACTGAGCCACACAGGTAACCCTAAAATTCATGTTAAAATTCATGTTTTTAAACATGGTTCTAAGTGCTAGGAATATTGCAGTAAACAGGACAGGTAAGGTTCCTCTGAGGAGAAATAATTCTTACTACAGATACCCCAAAATGAATGAGATAATGGAGGTTTTCTAGATTTCATTAACAAATTAATCTAGAAATTTTTGGCCTTCTCACTGGGTATTGAGAACTCTTATACTAAGAAACAAAAAGGGTTTATATGGAAGTCTGAAAATAATGAATGCAAAAGGAGAGGCTCCCATGTTTGATGAAAGAAAACTTGAGTCTTGGAATTTTAGCTAGATGAGGAAATTTTCAGTCCCAGTCATGATTCCCCTTGGGTGTGGCACTAGTGAGAATTCATGTCAGGACCTAATTAAACATTTCAAATAACCTTTCTCAAAGAAAATGTGGGGAAAAAACCTATTCCAAAGCTCACACACACACACACACAAATATCCTGCATTTTTATGTTTGTTTCAGGAAAACCTCTAAGACAGCCTACAACTATAAAAATCTGTGAACTCTACAAGTCAGAAATCACCACATAATCAAAAAATAATGAGTTCCAAATGATAAAGAAATCTGATACATCCAAATTCAAGGGCAATGAATGATTTAAATAGTTGTCCAGAATTTCTTGTGAAGAATGAGTTTATATTAACTTCCCTTAATTAAGGCTATGGTGCCTTAAAAATGAATGGAGGTGGGATAGAAGTGATAAGAGATGTGCATGGCTTTAGACTAGGAATTCTCCATTCAGGCACCTTTTGAGAGAAAAATCATTCTTTTCAGAAATATAAAAAAATATAAGAAACAATATAACAAATAACCTGTGATTCAGATTTTCATTGCTGTTACTGTTTATTCAACCTAGTGAGGTATAATTTACATACAATAAAATACACATATCTTACATCTGGAGTTCAATGAATTTTGATAAATGTCTACACCTGGTTAACAACCCACCCCAATCAAGCTATTTGCATCACCTCAGAAAGTTCATTCACGCCCCTTTGCACTCAGTCCACTTCTGGGCCCAGACAAACATTGATCTGATTTCTATTAATCACTGTAGATTAATTGTCTAGTCTAGAAGCTCAATTAAATAGAATCTATACTATGTATCATTATCTGTCTGGCTTCTTTTATTTAGTATTCACCCATGTTGTTGCATATATCAGAAGCGCATTGTTTTTTTTTTTAATTTTTTTTTTCAACGTTTTTTATTATTTATTTTTGGGACAGAGAGAGACAGAGCATGAACGGGGGAGGGGCAGAGAGAGAGGGAGTCACAAAATCGGAAACAGGCTCCAGGCTCCGAGCCATCAGCCCAGAGCCTGACGCGGGGCTCGAACTCACGGACCGCGAGATCGTAACCTGGCTGAAGTCAGACGCTCAACCGACTGCGCCACCCAGGCGCCCCTGAAGCTCATTGTTTTTTATTGCTGAGTTGTATTCCTTTGTACACAAGTAAGCCACAATTTGTTTATCCATTCTTCTGGCTTGTTCCCAGTGCTTGACTATTATGAATAAAGCTGCCATAAACATGTATAAATCCTTCTGTTGACATAAGTTTTTATTTCTCTTGGGTAAAATCCAAGAGACAAATTGAGTGTTCATAGAGTAGATGTTTAAATTTATAAGAAATTATTAACTGTTTTTCTAAGTGGATGTAAAATACACCAATAATGTGTGAGATAACCCAGTTGCTCTATATCCTTGTCAACACTTGGTATTCTCAATTTTTAAAACTTCATCATTGTGGAGAGTGTATAGTGATGCTTCACTGTGTTTTTAATTTGCATTTCCCTCATGATTAATAATGTTGAACATCTTTTCATGGGCTTTGTGGCTGTATTGGTCAGCTTGGGCTGCCATAACAAAACTATAGACTGGATGGCTTACAGAAATATATTTTCTAACAGTTCTGGAAGCTGGAAGTCTGAAATCAGGGTGCCAGCATAGTGGGGCACTCTTCTGGGCTTGCAGACAGCCGTATTTGCTGTGTCCTTACAGCAGGGGTAGGAGTAAGGGGGGTAAGAGGGAAGTGGAGAGAAAGGCAGAAAGGCAGAGGGAGAAGAAAGAGGGAGGGAGGGAGAGGGAGAGAGAGAGAGAGAGAGAGAGATCTGGTGTCTCTTCTTATAAGGGTGCTATTCTCATCAGTTGAGGATCCTACCTTTGTGATCTCACGAATCCTTATTACCTCCAACAACCCCTGTTTCCAAATACCATAACATTGGGCATTAGGGTTTCAACATATAAGCTCTGGAGGGATACATTTACTCAATAACAATGGCCATTTCTATAAGTTCTATTTTGAAGTCTCTATTCAAGTCTTTTGCCAATTTTTGTATTGAATTGTCTTATTATTGAATTGTAAAAGCTACTTATATATTTTACATAAAGGTCCTTCATCAGATATTTATTAAAAATACTTTCTGTTAGTCATCACATGCCTATACATTTTCTTAACAATATCATTTGAAGAGCAGAGGGTTTAAATCTGATCACATACATTTAATTATTTTTCCTTTTAAAAGTAATGCTTTTGAGTCATAGCTAAGAGATTATTTTCCATCCCAATGTCATTTATCTTCTTCTTCTAGAAGTTTTACATTTTAAATCCTATTTTTAGTTTTATATTTTCAGTTTTTATGTTCAGGTCTATAACCCAAGTTAATTTGTATGTATGCCATGAGATAAGGCATGAATTAAATAAGTTAATGAATGCATGTGACACATGGTGGCACTCAATAAATAAGTTCTATAATCATTACTTTTATTAGCAACTAAGGACATAAAGGCTATAGTTACCCATTTACTGCAAAAGGCTAAGAAGAATTTACATTAAGGAAAACTTAAAAATAGAATGAGCACCTATCAAAACTAAGAGCTTTTACTTTTCAAGAGACCTGTCTTATCTGGTAGATTTGGTGACTTTAGCTGATGCTCCCAGGTTCACACCAAAATCCATCTGATCTATCCACAAGGGAGCTTACAAAGAGTTCTCACATAGATGGACCCCGTTTTCCTGGTCTTTCTCTGCCCAAGACCATTCTCCAGCTGTGGGTGCATCAACCTAGGCAGACTGCAAAGTCTCAGATGGAGGGTAACAATTCAGGAGCAATCCTTGATACAGGAGGGACCAGAGTTTGTGGATAGATGCGTGTGCTGCCTCATCCCCCAGGTGACAATTTTTAGTTGTGTGTTACACAGTGACCCAGAGGGTCCCCCAATAAGATTGAGCCCTATAGAGATGTTCTGTTCTTTCACATCCTTTGCTGGCTTTCTCCCCTTTTCTCTCTCTCTTTCCCCACTCCCCCAGTGTGCTTCCTGGGATCCACTCCCAAATAATCTACTTAAACCAAAAATCTTATCTGAGGGTCTATGTTTGAGGGAACCTAAACTAAAGCAGAGGCTGGCCACAGAAATTCAATGCTCTGGACACATGAATGCCTCCAATGAAAAGTGACCCTCTCTGGAGAAAGAAGTAGAGGAAGGCGATAGGCAATTTATTTCAAATCAAGAGTACAGATTAGAAATAAAGTAGAGAGACACAGTCACTCAAGACGGTTTTTGTTCTCAAATCCTCCATGGTATCCATGCATGGAGTTCAAAAGTCTTTGCTCTGGAAACTTCTTAGCCAAGTATTTCCAGGCCCTTGGCAGAAACACCTTGCTCAAGGTAGCAGTCAAATGAAATAGTGGAGTAATGTCTGGGTTGTGCCTGCTTCTTCTCTGAGAAACAAGCCACAAGCCATTAGCCAAAGCAGGGAGAACACCATCCCAAACACAACAATTTTGCAATACAGACAGTTTTCTTTGAAAGCACTCTACAAATATATTTCTCTCACTTGGGAACTGCAAGAGAAGATAATTATTCTTTTCTGCCTCATAATATATATTAAAAATGTTCAAATGTGGCTTTCCAGGGATTTCTGCCAAATATTTTTAGGCACCAGATCCAGCTTTACTTAATTTTATATGGCCTGCTTAGTCTATTGTAAAATACCCTTTCATGTAGTATGAATCTGCTAAAGAGCTAAGATATATTACTTTATATTAAAAACCGAATTTTAAGGTTAACCTTCGAGGTTAGGAACTTTCACCCTCAGACCTATCTCATGAGGAGCCACTGAAAAGGAATTGAAGCCCTCCTGAAATGCTATACACTTCTCCAGGCTCTGACTACTGCCATGAGAAAAAGAAAGACTATCACCTTCCAAGAAAGGAACTGTACATGACAAGAAGGTTGTTTTCAGATAAATAGTACACTTTATTACCACCAGGGCATACAATATCTCAAACACAACATTTCATGGCCTTTTCTGTTTTTATGAGCATATGCCAACAACGAGTAATGAGCGCAAAAGTCTGTGTGAAACACTGCATTTGATGGAGTGTTTGTGTTGGCTTCCTTAAAATCGGCTGATTTCCAAATCTCATTCTCCACCCCACCTTAGTTATATTTATACTGTTGTGCAGAACAAACTTGGATCTGTATTTAAATATGAAATGCTTTGTGGCCATTCGTGCAAATCTCTTTATCGGGGTCTCGCACATTAACGCCCTTCACAATTGACCCACAGGCCGATTGTTTAACATAACGTTTCCACGAGGCTTCTTTCACGCACTCACAGCTCTGTTTTTACTTTTCTTAGCTTTCCTGGACAATCAAAAGGAAGTGGAACAGAGCCGGCTTGCTGAAAGCTGGAGCTGCCCCAGTGTCTCCTCCTACCTTCTGTCTCGGGTTTTGTTTTTCTACTTCTTTTTCTTTTCTTTTTTCTTTTTTTTTCTCTGTCGTTCTGGTGGTATAGAAGGCAGAGCCAGACTCTGTAGTTACAATCTCTCAATCCTGTGTCTGCTGTATTTTCCCTCCTGGCTCAGAGTCAATGGGAAGACTCACTGTGACCAGTCTCACAAAGCCAATTTCATGAAATTGTGTTGGCTGTTGATTTGCAAAAGCAATGCAAAGGGGTGCATGTATGCATGCATGTGGGTAGGTCTGGTGGTAATGTTGGGGGGCAGGTGTACAAAACCCCTCCTTCTTAAAGTAACAGAAACATCCAACTTAGAAAATGCAAAGTTTCTCACTTCCTCAACCCTTTTTAATTCAGAGGTTGCTTTAACTTAGAGGGTCACAGGGTTCTACCCTACATTTCCCCTTCTCTTCCCATTTTTAGCTTTGAAGAGAAGGGTTCCAACCCATACAAACTGAAGCAGAAATACTTCAAGTGGCCAAGGCACTTTCTTGGAAAGAATGTCCCCCCCCCCCCGCAAAGTGTTATGACTAATGACAGTCTAAGCTGTAGTTTTCTCTTCTGTAAGAAGAGAGAATGATTTCTATTTGAGCACTAACCAGGTACACTAGGTATACACATGTAACAAAGTAGTAATACCTGTCTCATATGATGGTTGCAAAGATTTAATAAACTGTTGCACATAAAGCACAGAGCACAGGGTCTAACAAGTAGTGAGTGTGCAGAAATGTCAATTATCATCATCATTATGAATCATTAATCAGGGCAAGAGTCAAGAGGTCTCTACTATGGTTGATATGATGATTGAGATCCCAGGTTTTGGAGTTGATTACACCTGCCTGCAAATCTCCATTCAATCATTTCCACACATGTGACCTTCAGCAAGTTAGCAACGTTCTTTAATCCTCAGTGTCCCCATCTGTAAAATGGGGCTAATAAATTATGTACCTTAAAGGGATGCTATAAGGATTGTGTTTATATATGTACTTATTAGCACAGTGTTTTGTATATTAATATATGCTTTATATTATCAATATATAGTAGGTATTATTAATATTACTTGCCTACCCAATATAGTTTTATTATAAGGACATAATACAAAAGTAGCCCAAAGGACAAATGTATACCTACTCCTCCATATATCTTAAAGATACAAATTATTTCTATAATCAATTGGTTTTATTGTAAGCATATTCTTTTGTCCTAGAAAATCTTTCAAACCCAAGTATTAAACCCATCACATAAGAGCTGAGCTGAAGAGCCAGTCACCTGCAGAAACTAATCCTGAGCTGAATTTTCCTAGGACAAAACTGAATGGAATATTAATGAAGGTAAGCAATCCTGGAATTATAACAAACAACCTCCACATTATAGTGGCTTAATGCAAAATGATTATTATGTTCATCTCATAGTTCAATGCAACTCCATAGGGAGGATCTGCTTGCAGTTGTTAAGAAGCTTGGGAAAAAAAAAAAAAAAAAAAAGCAAGCAAGCTTGGGTGCACCAGTCAACTGGCTCCACCATCTTTCAGCACCTCTAAGTCCTTGGTTGGATTATTCCTATCCATCCAGTTGAAAGGGAAAGAGAGAATATTGGAGGATCATGCAAGATATTTTAGGGACCAGTCCTGGATATGGAATACATTACTTCTGCCTGTATTCTATTGGCTAGAATCCAGTTATATGTTGCCATCTATTTCAAGAGGTACTGAGAATAGTAGTCTTCCTGGGTGTCCAGAGATTTGAGTATCATATGGCACTGTCTGCCTCAGGTGGGTAGGAGGAGTTCAGTTTACATATATCAACTCAATTTAAACTAGTTAAGGGACAACATGCTGGAGATGTTGATTTTGATGCATCTGGAAAGAATTAGGAAAAGAAAAATGGGCCATATCTGTTCCTTTTCTGATTTGACCACTTGTTGAAATCAGAATCCTCTTTACCCTACATGCATCTCACATGCTACTATGAGAGCATATGGGAGAAGTGAAGGCATAATGTAGAGGTCTTCCAAGTCTACCTTAGATTATTCTAATACAAATATTGATAATAATTCTTCACTTAAAGAAAAACATCAAGAACAAATGTTAACCTGGAGGGATGATAGAACAACAGGTATAAAACAGGAATGTCCCAGACAAACTAGAACATTCTAGTACATACAGTCACCCTAACTTTGTGCCTCTTGACAGTTATCAGTTCTGTGGAGCTATCTCCATGAAGATAGGTAATGTATCCATTGTTCAGGTACTCCAAATGGGATCTGCTTGGCAAATAGAATCCACTGTGTCTTGATGAAACCTCATTGTTCTAGCTTGAGAAGGGGCTTTCCTGACCATTCCCTGTCCTCTCCCAGAGCTGGCCTTCCCCCAAATTCCAAGTAAAGAGGAGAGGACACACAGACAGGCTAAAGTCCACCACAGTGCTCTAGTCTGGAAAAATGAGACAGAATGCACTTTCAACATTCATGAGACAAGAGGGTATAGGATGGCCATGAGTACAGCCACATCATCTTTTTTTTAAATTTTTTTTATTTTTTAATATATGAAATTTACTGTCAAATTGGTTTCCATACAACACCCAGTGCTCATCCCAAAAGGTGCCCTCCTCAATACCCATCACCCACCCTGCCCTCCCTCCCACCCCCCATCAACCCTCAGTTTGTTCTCAGTTTTTAACAGTCTCTTATGCTTTGGCTCTCTCCCACTCTAACCTCTTTTTTTTTTTTTTTTCCTTACCCTCCCCCATGGGTTTCTGTTACGTTTCTCAGGATCCACATAAGAGTGAAACCATATGGTATCTGTCTTTCTCTGTATGGCTTATTTCACTTAGCATCACACTCTCCAGTTCCATCCACGTTGCTACAAAAGGCCATATTTCATTTTTTCTCATTGCCACGTAGTATTCCATTCTGTATATAAACCACAATTTCTTTATCCATTCATCAGTTGATGGACATTTAGGCTCTTTCCATAATTTGGCTATTGTTGAGAGTGCTGCTATAAACATTGGGGTACAAGTGCCCCTATGCATCAGTACTCCTGTATCCCTTGGATAAATTCCTAGCAGTGCTATTGCTGGGTCATAGGGTAGGTCTATTTTTAATTTTCTGAGGAACCTCCACACTGCTTTCCAGAGCGTACAGCCACATCATCTTAATCCCTACCTATATTTCACTTCTAGTTTGGGATTCTAAGGTGGGCAAAACCAGAAAACACCTGTTCACCAAATTGTAGTTTAAAAAAATTAGGAGGTACAGTCCCTGAACACAATCCCAAAACTTCAGAACAGCTAGTTTTAGGACAAACTAATGGAATTCAACTTTATATCCCAGATAGCAAATCCTGGTATTATTTATTTCAAGAGCTAGTTTAGACTGAAGAGAGAAACAGTTTTGAGAGAAAGATATAAAGCAAGCAAGCAATTTTGTTGTAGTTTACAACTAAAATTCTATACCTAAAATATATCTTCCAGTAGCTTTCAGAGATAAATCATAGCCTGTATTTAATTAAAATATTTTTCATTAAAAAAATTTTTAATGTTTATTTATCTTTGAGAGAGAGAAAGTGAGGGGCGGGGAGGAGGAGAGAGACAGCAAGACATAGAATCCAAGACAGGCTCTGAGCTGTCAGCACAGAGTCTGACATGGGGCTTGAACTCACAAACCATGAGATCATGACCTGAGCCAAAGTTGGATGCTTAACCGACTGAGCCACCCAGGCACCCCAAATATTTCTCATTTTAAAAGCTGTTACCAGGTAACCAGGAGATTTCACCAAATCATCCATTTACCTATCGATGCACTGAAATATACATTCAATGCCCATTGTCAAACACCTTTGAAGACAAATGGCATTTCAGACCCTGTAAGGCCACAATAATTTCCCGAAGAGAATCCTGTTAAGGCTGTGGGATGTTTCTTAGATATAATCAAGTAGGTATTCACAATATTTAGCAATGGTAGAGCACGGGCACCAGCCAATCAGAATGGTACCTTTCTATAGACTGAATATTTGTGTCCTCCTAAATCTACACATTGAAACACAACCCCCAATATGATGACATTTGGAGATGGGACCTCTGATAGGTGATTAGGTCATGAGGATGGACCCCTTATAAGTGGGATTAGTGCCCAAAGAGCTCCTCCACCCCTTTCATCAATGTGATGACACAGCGAGAAGACAGCTGTCTTTGAATCAGCAAATGGGCCCTCCCCAGACACTGAATCTGCAGACATTTCAATCATGAACTCCCACCCTTCAGAATTATGAGAAATAAATGTTAACTGTCCAAGCCACCTAGTCTATGGTATTTTTGTTATATTAGCCAGAACAGATTAAGACACACCTTCATCACTCAACCAATAAGCAAACGTGAAGTTGAAGAATACAATGTGGTCACCTCAATACTCAATACAGCCAAAAATAGCCCTGGAACAACCTTAATTCCTGAGAATAGTAAAGGCAGATTTTTTTTAATGACTAATGCTTCTGAATGCTGTGGTAAAAGCAACAGTAGGATGAGCTATAGTATAAAAAGTTCTTCTGTATTACTTTCTGAAGAACCTGAAGGAAACTGTCTAAAATACATGAAGCTACATTTCATTCCACTGTCAACTCAAGATGAAAACTAGGGAAGTTACTGAGTGCCTACTATATATAAACATGGTACCCACACTTTCCTTTTATAATCTCTAATTCTTACAACAACATTATAAGTATATGTAACCCACTTTGCAGATGAGAAAGTAGTTTCTGAGAGATTCTCTGTTTTGCTAAGGTCACATATTGAGCTCATGGTGGTAGATTCAAAAGCAAGTCTATCAAGCTCAGGTCATCTTCCCTTTGTTCTAAGTTCCTTTTGGGAACTAACTTCTTCTGCATTGTGTTCACTCTTAGGAGTGTGAAACTGGCCAACTCTCCCCTACCTAAGGAGTAGAGATGATCCAAGCAAGGTTTGGTGAATTGCAGAAATGGTCACAATCATTTCCCATACTACCCCCGTATCCATACCACTTTGTAATATGAATTTTGCAGCTCCTCCATTCAGGATCTGAAGTCTATTTCCCCATCCCTTGAATCTGGCCTTATGATTTGCTTTGGCTAAAAGAATGGGGCAGAAGTGACACTGTGAAAGTTTTCAGCATGGGCCTAAAGAAACCTTGCATACATCTATACCACTCTTGGATCCCTACTCACCTGCCATGTGAACAAATTCTTGCTAGCCTGCTGGAGGATGAGAGACCACATGGAGTAAAAATAAACCATCCCAGTTGAGCCATCTTAAATGGACCAGGTCTCAATCAACATGGTAGTTAATGGAAGATGCATAAATGAGCCAGGCTAAGATCAGCTGGGCCTGGTCTACATCTGCACAAAAGTTCAGCTGAACTCAGCTCAAACTGTCAACCTGCAAAATCATAAGCTGCCCAAATGTTTTAAGTCACAAAACGTTGAAGTAATTTGTTACTCAGCAACACCTAAACAATACACAAGGATGGAAAAGACCTATGATAAATCCCAGAGGGGGTTCATGACAAGATTTTTAACTTGATGCCTAGATCACTAGATCTTCCCTGATTCTTGCCCTTTCCCAGCCTGGGTCTCTAACATCATCTTTGATACTGGAAGCCTTATAAGTTCCTGTATCCTTATAAGTTCCTTTTGCTTAAGTTTGTCAGAGTTTCTGTCAACCAAAATATCTCTAACTTATTTTATAGGCTTTGATCCAAACTCTTCATTTTGCTGCTGAAAAACTGAAGCCAGAGAGGAAGGTTAGTGATCTGCCCAGAATCATGCATCTACTATCAGGCAAGCAATAGGACCCGAATTTAGACAACCTAACATAGATAACATAGATAGCAGGACCATTATCATCACACAAGGCCATGACTCTACTCATTACATAAACCAACTTAGTATCACCAAAGTAAGTAAGACTAGCTGCTCTAAAAAGCAGTCACTTGATACAATAACATTTTATTCTCCTGCTTCTCATTGGCTGGTTGTGGATTTTTCTGGTGGAATAGTCTTTCCATGTGCTCATTCAGGGACTCAGATTCCTTCTGTACTGTGGTTCTACCCTCTTCTAAGTCCTAGGGATCCCTGCCATTCAGCCAGCACATGAGAAAAAAAAGAAAAGAGATGGTTCATAAGAGGGTTTTGTGAGCCAGGTCTGGAAGTAGCACCTATCACTGCTCTCAGATTCCATTGAACAGAGCTCAGGGACATGACTTTCATCAAGCTGTAAAGGAAATAGTCCGGCTGTGTCCCAAAGATGAAGTGAGAGCACAGATATGGGCAAATCTTTGCCACAGATTCCTAGTTGGTTTTATACAGACAGAATCACTTAATTGCTGAGATTAAACCCTTTCTGCTCCTTAATAAATCATTCCAAAATGTGACCAATAAAAGACACGTCCACTTTTTTTTTTTTTTTTTTTTTTTTGGTAAATAAAAGTTAGTGAAAAATGTGGCTCATTCATCAGAAAACTCAGAAACTGAGATCCTTAGGTTTGCTGCAGTTTAACCAGAAACCCGGTTCAGAATATACTACTGTTCCACCACAATATCTTGTACTATTTCCATTCCTTCCACAAAATAAGCCTGGGATTGGGGGACAGGGATTCTACAAGTAATCATTTGCCTTCCTTTGTCTGATGAACAACAAGAGTAGCCATTTGTCAACCACTAGATTATTCTTAACATTTTGACATTGCATTTGAATCACTCAGATACATTTAGGGAAAAAAATATTTCTTTACTTCCCACCTCCCTAGTGGAGTTCTCTTCCCCTTCCAATTTCATATGAAAGTCCTCAGGAAAAATAGACTTATAAAAGTATTGAATTCACAGATGAGTTGAGCCTACATTTTTTCTTTTCCCATGACACATTGTAAATACAAAAAAAAAAAAAAAAAAAAAAAGCAAGAGAGAGAGAGAGAGAGGGAAAGGCTAGGCAGAAAGTGAGACCCATCCATCCACATTCCAAGACATGCTCCAGTTACCCAATCACTGCAGAGAATTGCCAGGACACAGAGACCATGATTTGGACAAGAATGCACCTATTTCCAATACATTCTAGTTACTCAGTTGATACTGAAGACTCTGACCAGCCATTAAGTAGCCAATGGACTTTGCCAAGGAACCTGCATAGAAGGTACTGTGGCATCTTATTTTCTATAAATTATAGCACTTTGAACCACAGAGCATGCCTCTGAACAGCTGAGGTTACAAAACAAAGCCCTGGAAGGATTATACTCTCATTTACTGTTTTCACATTTCTCTGTTTCCAAAATAGTTGGCTACCTTTGTTTCCTCCCCAAACTCCAGCTCTTTTTTAAGGACAGAAAAGAAGTCTAACATTCAGAACATGATTGGTTTTCAAAATATGCTAAGCATTTAGAGATTTATTAGAAACAGTTGTAGTTCCTCATTAATCTAAAGCAAATTATTATTGATTTACAACAGACAGCTCATCTGATATCCTTCAGGCAGTCATAAAAAAATGGTCTGAGCATTAAAAATGGTTAATGTCTCTCTGGCAATAGCAGCTAAATTCAGTCAATGACAGCCCCTTCCAACTGGATGAAAAATAGCCGTTCTCACTGTGTGTTCTGCTCACTTTTGCATAAGTGTTCCAAATAATCTGTGTTCATATGCATTTATTTTCACATTGGGTTCATTTATCAGAGAGCTGTAGATACTCCATTCATGCTAGAGTGATTTTCAAAGTGGGAAAGAATCCTTGCTAACACTATCACGTGCTTAAACTGGACATGTTTTGTTATAGCAAGTTTTTTACTAAAACTTGTAAGAGTTTTTACTACCTCTAAGCAATCTCAATAAGAACAGGTTGAAGGCTGCCTTGCACTTACTGGCTAGGAGCATCAGTTCTTGAGTCAAACCACCAAGTTTAATTCCTGGTGCCACCAACTGAGCAACTTACCTACTTTTAGTAAACCTCAGTTCCCCCTTCTGCAAAATGGGAATTTCGAGAGCACCTAAAGCAAGCATGAAATTTAGATGAGGTTTCTAGTTCTAACATAGCACCAGGGTTAGAGATTTTCTATTAATACAAGAGTTCTCTATTAGAGATTTCTTTATTAATATAAGCTATTGGCACAGGACCAAGACTATTAATAGGTGGGTATTAGCAGCCTGCCCACTTCTTGCTTGCTAGCAAGGACTACACTTTGCCAGCTTAGTTGTTTCCTCTCCCTTAGTCCTCCAGAGCGTCCAGCCTTGCCAGACTAGAGCAAACGGGGAGGGGAGGAGGATGCAGGTGAACAGAGTTTCAGGAGGTTTAAATAATAGACACTGGTGTGGCATGTGAGAAAATTTGTTGAAAGGTAAAGGGAGATTTGGAGTGATGTTTTTATGGTATGTTTTTATATTCCTGGTATTCAAGAAATGAAAGTAAAAGATTTGATTATTTCTAAATTTCTTTTTGGATGCTGGACTGTGTGGTGTGTGTGTGTAACTATTATCCTGATTGGACTGGACCACTTGAATTATGGAATGGAGCATATTTACTACTTCCACCATTCTTACTTAGTGTCATTACTTATGTAATCTTATTATATGTTCTAGTTTAAGCTGGAAGCTCTGCCCTTAGCCATTAATAGCACCTTGCTTTCATTTTCAGAAATATCCTGGTTTATACAATAAAATTTATGATCATCCTTCTACTGTTGCTGCTGTCACTGGTGCTGTCACTGCTATTATTTTTTAAATCTGCAACTGAAATAATCAATGCAATTATAAAAATTTACATCATCTACCTACGCTTGGAAAAATATTTTTTCATAGATTTTTATTAGCAAAAAAACTAGTTCTTTAGACAATTAGAGCACCTCAAAGCTCACTTTTCCCATAAATGCCAACTTCTAGGTAAAAGTGAAATTTTAGATCCCATCCAACTCTAATTTATCCAATGAGCTCATTCATATACCCAAGTGATATCTCCAAATAATCTTTCCACCTAAAATTCCCCTCCTCTTTAGATCCTAAAAAGACAAGTACCAAAGTTAAGCCACTGCAGGTTCTTGGGTGGACACTTTGTCCAAAATAACATGGAAATCTAATTTATATGGCAAAGCCATTTACACCTCCAGATCTTCAGACACACCAAACATCTTAGCAGCAGGAGTAGAAATCTTCCCTAAGCTTAATTACCCATCAACCTCATACTCATTTTAATAATGAGTAATTACTCATTTTCTAAATATTAATCAAGGCTTCATAATAGCATAAACCAGTCAGCAAGTCCACTAGGAAAGGAAGCAAAAAGAAGAGTCTAAGTCACAATCAGCATACTTGTGAACTCGATGCCCTATATGTTAGTTTTTCCTTCCTAAAAAAATAAGGTTTAGGATAATCCAAGTGGCAGTATTTCCATTTTGTAGTAAGTATCTTAGGATGCCAGTTGCACATTGGTTATTGCCAGGCCCTTGAATTTAATGATCTTCTTAAGACATATATGAAGCATATGAAAATGACATTATAGGATTAAATTTAAAGTAGAGAGAGAATCTATTATGAATCTCTGAAGGTAGTTATAGTGAAATATTCATTGTTCTCTACTTGGAAATTGTTCTAAAAACATTGTTTTAAAATATTCCTTACAAAGGAAATAGTTTAAGATATAATATGGACATGTTTTCAAACCAAATGGACACACCTGCATCTGCAAGAAGACAGACAGTGAGGATAAACATGGAAATAGAAAAAAAAAAAAAAAGTATGCATTTGCTTAATGAGTTACCCCCAGGTCCAGGTTGGTGGCTGTGAATTCTTACAGCTCTTTCCACTTTTCAAGGTCTCCTCCATCTTCCTTGGATATCTGAACCAAATTTCTTTTTCTCTGGCTACGTTTCAAAAATGTTTCCTTGGCTTTGTTCCTCTAACACCACTAAGCAAATGTGTTCACTACCTTGGGAATATCTGTGGTCATATAATTCCATAATCATATTCTTAGATGATATGTTGCAATTCACTTAGGCTGGACTTAGCACTCAGCATGAGCTCACAAAGATGTTCATGACAGTGGTCAATGATGACTTCATCGTCTAAGGATGAACTCATCAGCTGTTCAACATCTGCAGAGGGGAGGCCTATTTCAATGACAAACAGAACCTCAAGTACAAAAGAAAGCCTAAGAAATCAAGCACCTCTAAAATCTGAAAATAACTAATTTCATAGATCACTATGGACAAGAGACTGAAAATGCTTCTTTGGCTGGCATTGAAACACCACTTTCTTGATGTTATGATGAAATCCTTGGGGCAACACACCAAAATGAAAGCAATGTGTACAAAACTGTGTGTGAGTAGCTGACAGAAAGTTCCAAGTTCTGATCTGTACATGCTCTATTAAATATGATCATATCTATTAAAAATACAAACCTATATGCATATACATTTCCAATTCTATGCCCACTTTTATCTCTTAAACTATGCCCAACTGCTCTACTTTTATGTCATTTCTGTAAAGCTTTATTAATTGATTTTGTTTTCAGATGCTATCATTTTATTGTCCACTATATACACTTTATTTTTCTTTGTTGTCATTGACTTTTCATGACAACATTTGATGGATGATTCCACTTTGCTAAGCTGCATTTTTCATTGCAGTGATTTTTCTCTCTGTAATTTGTCTTCTAAAAACTTTCAAAATCATTTTTGGGCCATTGTCATAAAATCACATTGTTTACCTACTAATCTTTTATATTATTGAATTTCCTCCAATTTGGTTAAGAAGTGAAACTGACTCATCCATGCAACATCTAGGAAAACATTGCAGAATCAAACTTTTAAGAAATTTGTTCTGGAAAAATATCTAGTAGCCCTCAAAAAAGTATCTTGTAGTCTTCAGGCTAGTCGTCAAAGGGAATTAGCTGCACATTTGGTTCAGTCTTTTTTATTGTTTCTTGAAAGTTTACCCGGCAAGTTAAATATTAAAGAAGGAAAGTTTAAAAATGTAGATAATGAAAAGACAGCATTCAAGAGAAAAAGCACAGAGGTGATATGGGAATATAGCTGCCTCAGATGGGAATTAGCACAAAATTCTAGGTACACGGAAAACTCATCCTCAGGTTGGGTAGAGGAAAACAAAATTTCAAGAAGAAAAAAATATTGTCAAAAGAGAAAAAATGTGGTACCACAGGGAGTAGGGCACTAGGAAAATTGCTTGAGGGTGGGACCACAAATGGCAGATGAACAAAATTAGGTGGAGCCCAGAAATAAAGCAAAGCCTTTATTAGCAGACCTGCTGATATAGCGATCTCATTGTTATGTAAGACCCAAGGAATTTCTCCCATGACCTACAATATTCGGAACATCAACCTGCTACTAGGGTAAGATGCATTTCTTTTCAGGTTCTTCAGACTTCAAATATGTCCACGGTAGAAATACTGGAAGCTTAGCCAATAACTTCCAGCTCCTGACACCTTCTCTGCCATGGAAATTAAAACAGACTAAATATTCTTTTCACTAAGTATTTTGATGGGGAAACTGGGCACTGGACCATGAAACTTTGCTGAGGTTCCCAAAGGTCAGATGTAAAACCAACACCCTGTCCTCAGTGAACTTTCTCTAAGCGGCGCCTCTTCCAGAAGTAGAAGGAAAATTCTGAGACCAAATCAGAAGACTCCAAACAATTAGAGAGACTAAAAATAAACGTATGTTTCTAACTCATCAGCTTTTAGGAAACCAGTAGGTCTTGCTATATTTATCATTTAATATTTTTTTTACTAACCTGTGTGGTTGCTCTCTAGTTTAAAATTTGTTGTTTATGTAGACTCCAAGGGCAACCATTACAAAAATCCCAATTTTTCACTTGCAGACCAGACAAATGATTCCACACAAATAATCTCTGTAATAAAAATATAGTTAGAAGCAAAAAGAAATCAACTCTGAATATCACTGGGATCTACATGGCTGGCCCCAGGTTGAGCCAAAATATAACCACATGTATCATATTAAGATTGTCAGAATGTTTTTTTTTTTTAATTTAGGAACAACACTATGAGATTAGAATAGAGCTGTGTTCTCCTTTGCATCCCAAGGCTCCAGGAGGGCGGGGTTACATGGATTATGAAAACTGCAAATCAAAAACCTTGAATTTCCCAAGAAAATTCTGAAATGCACATGGCAATATATATTTGTTCAGCAAAGAATGAGAAACAGAATTTCAGGCAAGCCCTTAGGAATTCAGAGAAAACAGACAGACCTGGCCCAGGCAGAGCAGGGAGGTAGCACAGTTTACCTGCTTTTTCTTCAGCTACCATTCCTAGAAAGCAATGGGCACTCAGTGACTCCTTTCAAAGATATTAGGTGAGAATGGGTCACTGCCCTTGAGCTACAAAGAAATGTGTCTATAGGTGTCAAAGGTCAGTTCCCAGGAAGCAGAGTCTCAGATGGGGGTTCTTATGTGAGTCATATATAGAGGGAGGGCTCTCAGTAGAAACCTGTGAGGAAGCAATGGGAGTGAGATGGGGCAAAGGGATGAGTTAGACAAAGGTTTGTTTTCAGGAGTCCAGCCTGAGCCTGCTCCCTGAGGGAACTCTAGAGGGTGAATGGCACCATGCCATTGGTGCAGCTTGTTGAATGGGGAGCCAACAACACCTGCACTAGCTCATTAGCCCAGTGAAAAAGATCTGGGTGAGCCACCTATAGCACCTACTATAGTAGTGGTGTATAGCCACTGTATAAACATGGAACATCTTCCAAAACAATTAATATTTCTTAATATTTGAGAGGCCATGGTGTGATTGTTTCTTTCCCCTGTTGGGTAATGATCTCGCAGTTTGTGAGTTCAAGCCCCGCGTCAGACTCTGTGCTGACAGCTCAGAGCCTAGAGCCTGCTTCGGATTCTGTGTCTCCCCCTCTCTCTGCTGCTCCCATGCTCATGCTCTGTCTCTCTCTGTCTCTCAATAATAAATGTGAAAGAAAGAAGGAAAGAAATAAAGGAGAGAAAAAGAAAGAAAGAAAGAAAGAAAGAAAGAAAGAAAGAAAGAAAGAAAGAAAAGAGAAGGAGGGAAGAAAAGAACCACTATTCCAGAAAATTCCAAAATATTCTTGTGCTCTAAGAAAAGTCTCTTCACTTGTGGAAATTTACATACCTACCCCAAACCATCAGAGAGATATTTTCAGATAGGGGGTTTCCCTTCCTACCTCACACATCACACATTCTTCAAAAACCTGCTTTATCTACTTATGAATTATACTATAGCTTCCTAACAAAATACTTTTATATTAACTTTATTTCTGCCACATAAAAAATGCCTGTAATGCAAGGACCTAAAACTCAGTATCACTCCTACAAAAGCTCAGAATGTATTACATTCCACTGAAGTTAACAAAACTCTATCATAAAGGACACAGTCATGAACTGCTTAGCTTGGCACTTAAGTTCCTTGCAGTCTGGCCTGATACTTAAATTATCTAATCTTCAGCTTTTCATCTACGAAATGAAAATAACATAAATTCCCTTACTGTTGTTAAGAAGAATAAAATGAGATGGTGACACATAAGTAAGGACATAACAAATGTTAAATTATCCTCATCTTCATTACTAGTGCCTGTCCCTGTTTTACCAGAAAGCTGGTGCATCTATTCCTGCTTTATTCACCCTGTTCCCCTGACCTGGAATGTCTGTTCCAGTTTTTACTCTCCTAATCTCCTCTCCATCTCTCCTAACCAATCCTAAAACTCATCTCCTTAAAGTATCTTCATAACAATCAGCGTGGCTTCAAATCTCTTTATTAATTCTTAGACACTTGAAATAGAGAAGGACTTATAGCTTTAAGTGCTCTTTCAACTGCAAATAAGTGGAATCTTTTCAATGGTGAACTGGAGACCAAATGATTGCCACACACCCCAAAGTAGTTACCTTCTTTCCCCAAGTCCTACCTGCTAGTGTTCTATAAGATTTTCACCACTGATACTTAATTCAATATGATAGATCCTTTTTATTCAAAAGCCAAAGCACCAAAGAATTTGAAAAGCTAAATTTCCCCTCATCTACTCTCTTCAATTATAATCGCTTCCCAAAGGCTACAGAAGCCTTGGGAAAGGTCAGAGAACTTAGTATGCTAAAATCACCTCTGTATATTCTAAGTCTTTAAACTGGGAAATCCAGATGTGGTAATATGATGAGTCCTGGTTAACCAAGTGGTTAACAATTTACTACATTGCCCCTGTTCCTCAGCCCTCTTTAAATGGAATTTTCCTGTAAATCCCTACCTACTTTCCCCCTGGTTAGTGAGAAACTCATGATGTTCAAGTCATTGTGTGACAAATCCCTTCCATTCACACCAGGAAATGTTAATTATCTGCCAGGTTTCTGTAATCCTTCTCCACACTCCTGGGAGAGGAGAATTTCAAAGTGACAAGTGACTGTGCCGTGTGTCCCACACTATCCCCAAGAGAAAGGGGCCCTTTTTCACTCACGTGGCTTCCTCTTACTCGGGGTAATAGGAGTGTCAGGGAGCTGTGGAGGAGATATTCCAGGCCCAGAAAGTTTAAGTCAAGGCCCACTGGGAGGAATTTACTGAAACCTTCCAATTCTTTCTTGCTGTTGCTAAATCTTCCCCCCAACCCTGCCACCCCATCCCTGGAAATCACTCAACACCAAATAGGACGTCTGTATGGAAATCCTTTGTGCAATCCAAAGGCTCTAATGGTGTTGCTTTTTGGAAACTATAGAATTTGGCTTGTAAGAGTAAACTGGTTGGTTCTTCCAACTCCAATTTTGGCTACTTCTTCCACTGATTCCAAGAATCTTCCACTGATTCCACTCTATCAGTGGCCTCTCAAATTCCAAATAGCTGCTTTGTCCCTCAACATTATCAAATGGAAATTGGTAGGAAATATTTAAGAACTATGTTATTCCTGGACCTTACATTCTTAGTAGATGATGACCATGATGATCCTTACCTCATTTATTAAACAATCTGTGTCAGTCATTTTAGAAGAACTCAGTATCTACTTCCCCTTTTTAATCCCTTCCCCCAAATATTATTCCACATGAAAGTCTAAATGACCTTTGAAAAACACAATTCTAAACATATCATCCCCTTCTACTATCTTTCACAGGCCCCAATTATTATCAATACATTAAATATATTAATAATAAGAGTTATATAAGTAACACTTAGTGGCATCTACCTACTACTATGTGTAGCAGACACTATGCTATAAGATTGATTTGTATTAACTCATTTAATCCTTATTAAAAGCCTATGAGTTGAAGAGTACAGTTACTAAACCCCCATTTCACTGATAAGGAAGCCAAGGTTTAGAGAAGCTTAGCAATTTGCCTAAGGATGCGCAGCACAGGTAACAACAAACTACTTCCTCAAACACAGAAAATCTGGGTCTAGAGTCCTCATTCTTAACCATAAAGATTTGTGGTGAGCTTTGGAAGATAAAAGCCTATGATATGGCCTATAACATTGACTAAAATTTTTATGAATAATTATACCAGGTGACAGATGTAAACCAGAACTTTCCCAGGCAAACCAGAACTATCTATAAGGTCCTACTGATCTGGCTGCTGCCTGTCTTGTCAGTCCCACCGCTGACAGTACCCCATTCACTCCATGGATCCCCATCCTACTACTTCTCTTTCTGTTCCTTCGACATGCCCTGCTGCCTTTGGATACAGTACTCTTTCTGCAAAAATGCTCTCCTTCATCTCCTCTCACTCACCTGTCTTGGTTAACATGTTCATCCTTTAGCCCTCAGCTTATATCCATCCCCCTGAACTAAGTTAGGGAACCCTTATATGCTGCACAGGATGGCATAACAGTGATTTTGGTTAACATCTGTCTCTTCTACCTCCCTCTAAGCTTCATAGGGAAGCTGTTACCCATTCCCTTTAGTACCTTGCATAGGTTAAATGCTTAACAAATACCTGTCGAAGAAAAGGAGGAAGGAAAAGAGAAAGAAATATAAATAACAAAACACTGGCATTTGTCCAGATTGAATGGATATAAATGTATTCATTAATTCCTTTTCAAAAAATATATATTAAGTGTCTTCTCTGTTCCAGGTATGATTCTAGGTGTTGAGGATGTGGCTGGAATAAGATTGGAAAAGTGTCCATTCTTGATAGCAATCAAACCCATAAACAAATAAGCAAAACAGTTTCCAGGGGTTCAGAAAGCAATACAAAATAAAGCAGGGTGATACAGTGAAAAGTTATTGGGAGATGGATATAAATTTAGTAGCCAAAAGTTCAATGCAAGGTTACATTTGTACTGAGTTCTGAATGATGAGAAAGCTGGTGTAGGCTGTGTGGGATACAAAGATCAGCAGGGCTGAAGGAGGTATGACCAGGAAAGAATGGTTGAGAAGGGGGTTGAGGAGATGCAGAGGCCACTTCATAAGTGCACTTAATAGGACACTTAATAAACTGCAATGAATTCATATTTTATTTCATGTGCAGTGGGAAGTGTTGGATTTTAAAGAGTAGAATGGGTCGATTTAATTAACTTTTGTTGTTGTTGTTGTTGTTAGACCATCCTGGTGACTGAATTGAGAATAGACTGGAGGAAAAGGGCAGAAGCTCGGGATGAGTTGCAGTAATCCAGGCAAGAGATAGGTAGTGAATAAAGAAGTACTTTATGGAGGTGTGGTTTAGCAGTGCTTCTCAAGCTTTTCTATGCACATGAATCACTGGAGAGTCTGCTGAAGAGGAGATCTTATTCTGCAGGTTTGGGGTGGGGCCTAAGATTCTAAAGTTCTAACAAACTTGCGGATGATCTTAATCTTGCTGATCCAAAGACCACAGCTGAAAAACAAGAGTATATAGAACTTGATAGATGGCATTTGGAAGCCACAAAAAGAGAAGAATTGAGAGTTATTTCTGCTTTGGGTTTGTTTGTTTTCTCTGAGAAATTGCAAACATGGTAATGGCATTTACTGAGATGGGGAGGTTTATCGCCATTCTCGCTTTCCAACTTACCTTATTGCTGTCTGGTGGGGTGGAAAACTTTTTAGGAGGATTGAATAGCAACCCACTTTGGCAAAGGAGCTAAATTTGGGATTATGATAGTGTAAAATCACATTTCTGGCCCAGTAGAAAACTGACACGTGAACTATGATGAAACCAAGCTCTTGGCAGTAAAATGACCATTTTCTGATGAGTCTGCATGCATTGCCAAGTACTTGGTTAAAAGGAGTGGTTTATGGATCATTTTTTTCCCCCAGAGACATCAGGTGCCTTTAAAGGGTGGTAAAAAATTGGGTCATAGCACAGCTGAAGTAAATGGGACAAAGGAAATGATTCTTCTACTTTTGCACATACTGTCCAACAGTTGTTCACTTGTCCCTAACAAGCTCACAATCGTTATGTTCCTGGCAGAGCTTGTTTAACTCCAGTCAACAGTTCACCATCTTTAGACTTCATCATGCTGCAAAAAATGAAGCCCAGCCATTGAATTGCTAAGCAACTGCTAAGTGTGTTCACAAATGAAGGCTTTTTATACTTACAAATCTGAAAGCTGTTCTAGAATCCTCTGCCCTTGCTCAAAGATGCCGTGCAAAGCCAATTGGAAATTATCTGGCTCCAGATGTGCATCATAAATTGAATCTGACTTTATAAGTTTTAGGACTTCACTGGCTGCTCCTAGAAATGGAAAAACATGGCGGGTCCAAGACCCTCTATACTATTCAAGTTCTTTTCATGTCTCTTCTCCTTTGCTTCTTCCTGTCTGTCATGGGCTGGTCAAGTGAATCTTGTTTCACAGCTATCAACTGGAGTTGTGTTTTGCCTATGTTTAAAGCCTCCTCAAAGTAGGATTTCCAATAGGCTCAGAGTATTTCTGATTTAGAAGGGCAATTTGAGCTGGAAAATACGATGTTCTGGCATCAAGAAAACTTTTAAAAGATTTATAAAAATTGCCAGAAGACTCTTTGGACATCAACTAGCTCTAAGAATATTGTGCAAACGAATCAGAAATATATGGATTAAGTTCCCCCTGAATTAAACATGGGTTTCACATGTGAAGGGGGTGGGAACAGCAGTTGGTATAGGGAAGAGCATGACAAAAAGATTTAAAATCCATGTTAAAACCATCTGAAAAATCCATTTTATAAATGAATAAAAATGTTACTGATATTTCAGTTCATCCTGATTTGAAATGTTAAGTTTGTTCTAGTGTAGAGAGCTTTTCCTTGACATTGATCTTCAACAATAACCTGATAAATCAGACAGAAAACATTGTTTTCCTAGGCCTCTTTTATATAACTGTGTTGGGTTCCATTCAGCAGCTTTGATGGAGGTAAGTGGTCTATAAGCATTATCTCTCCTCAGGAATAAAATTGAGGAACTATTTTCCATGATCACAATCTACTGGCATTTACTAACCATGGTACCTTCTCTAGGAGACTATGAGAAGATCAAGGAAAATGCATTATTATTTGGCAATTGGGAAATAGATCTGCACTTAAGTATCGTGATCTCAGCATGAAGCAAAATGCTGAGCAAAAAAAGAGATGGTCTTTACTTACTTCTTGATCCATTTTAATAGCAATTACAGTACAAACAAACCAAAAAAAAAAGTGACCTTGATAACTTTTCCTGCGTATAGCCAAGGTCAAGTCCAACTTAACATTCTTTTCTAAAAATGCTGCTTTGTCACACTGCCAAGGACAAAGGGAATTTGAGTACAACTATATATCTTTAAAAATCTTGGGAATGTTTTAACAAGGAAAGAAAATTTTCTCATAATTACCATATAAGATGTCTGAATTCAATGCCTCCTATGCTCCTAGAGTTTGAAACAGTGAGCTGTCCTTTAATCCTAAGTTTTTCTTTATTTATTCCATGAATCTGCATAGCAAATCCTTCTTCTAAGAAACAATATCAAGTCAAATCTAAGTCAAAGTCTAACAAACTGTCACTTTTACTATGTTAAAGCAGGCCAAGGTAATCATTTCTACACCTGGAATCCAAAATCACCAAACTCCTTACAAGGCTGGCTTCCTCCATCCATTATGCTCACCTCTCTATCCTTTTCTTACAACTCCCCAAGTCCACCACAGGTCCTAAGGCCTTCCTTCTGTTCTTAAAACACATTGAGCTTCTGCCCATCTTGGGGCCTTTACAATGGGCATTCCCTCTGCCTAGACATTAGACCCTCACATCCTTGTACAGCGTATTTCTTCCCACCATTCTGATCTATGTTCATGTGCCCACCCCTAGCCCCAGTCATTCCACACTCTGAAACTGTTTATGTTCTCTCTTAGAAAATTATCACTCCCAGAAGTGATTGTGTTGCTACACTTATCTACTAGTTTATTTCTGTCTCCTCACAAACTGTAGGCTTCATGAAAGGAAGGATCATATCTGGCTTGTTTATTACTCTATCCTCAGATCCTAGGACAGGAACTTGCAAAGAGTAGACAATAAATATTTGTTAAATGGATGAATTAACTAATGAGCCATGTAACAATTGTTGTTAGTGCCCTATCCAGGTCTCTTTACTAGTTCTATTCATCCCCAACTGTTGTGTGGTCCATGCTGCTAAGGGCTCATGCCTGCATCATTCTCTGAAGGACCCTTGGACAACCTAAGCACATTACCTATGGAGTTTACAATTCCCTTGTTGCATCCCATAGACACTGACTGATTGGTGTACAGAGGACAGAATCTCAGCTCTCAGGTAAAACAAACTCATGTGGTATCATTCACACTCCAGAGACCCTTGCAGGATCAAACTGAAGTTAAACTTTACCTGAAATCTTGTTTTTGCTGTGCTTCTTCTAATTCTGTCCTCATTCTCCAACTACCTTTCTCCCTCAACAAATAACTTTTCCCTAAATCCCTGTCTCAAGCTCTGCTCCTAGAGAACCCAACATAAAACAAGTCATAAATAAAAGTTCATGAAATCAGCAACCACCCACTGATAATTGTAGGCAGTGTCCAGTTAGCATTCAATTTGTGTTTATAAACAATTGCCAGTCTGTGTTCTGAACACCAGTGGGGAGAGAGAAGGTATGGTTCTTACAACAGTGGTCCAAGAGTCCTTGCAGTTACTTGCAAAAACTCATGCATTCATTTGTATACCAAATTTCATTTGTAGACTACATTAATGACACACCTCACACAAATATGTACCAAAAATAATAAATGAAGATGGATTTTGTAATACTAAAATTTATTTTGTTATAGGGGTGCCTGCGTGGATCAGTTGGTTAAGTGTCCAACTCTTTTTTTTTTTTTTTAACTTTTTTTTTTTTTTTTTTTGAGACAGAGAGAGACAGAGCATGAACGGGAGAGGGGCAGAGAGAGAGGGAGACACAGAATCGGAAGCAGGCTCCAGGCTCTGAGCCATCAGCCCAGAGCCCGACGCGGGGCTCGAACCCACAGACCGTGAGATCGTGACCTGAGCTGAAGTCGGACGCTTAACCGACTGAGCCACCCAGGCGCCCCAGTGTCCAGCTCTTGATTTTGGCTCAGGTCATGATCTCATGGTTGGTGAGTTTGAGCCCTATATCAGGATCTGCGCTGATAGGGCAGAGCCTGCTTTGGATTTTCTCTCCTTCTATCTCTGTCCCTTTCTTGCTCTCATGCTCTCTCTCAAAAAAAAAAACATTTAGAAAAATAATTTTATTATAAAACATCAATTTGGGTTAATTCTTGGTCACTTTATTTTTTATCAATTTTAATACTCTTGGGCATGTAAAATTTTTTTTAATACTAAAGACAATTCTTATACTCTAAAAAGGTGGGTACTGTTGATTTAGAAAATGAATTCCCAAAGTAAATGAAAGGTAGAACACTGTATCTAAAGAATCAACCTAAGGACCCAGGACCAAATTCTAAGAAAAAGTTGCCTTCTCTGCTTCACAATCTCTTTCCCTATCCACTTTCCTTAACACTTTCACTATTCTTATTACTTGAAATTCCTAAGTTTGAAATTCATTTGAGTTAATGAGCATATCATTTAAAAAATGCTAATGTCTCTGGGCAGGTTATGAAGTCAGCAACTACTCCCACTTTAGTAAGAAATTGCCAAGCCACTGACTCAATAAATATTTCTTGAGAACCCACTATGTATAAGGTACTAAACTTATCTAGCCAGGGATACAAAGCTCCATAAAGAACTGGTCTTTCCCAGAAGGAAGGAAGGAAGGAAGGAGAAAGAAAGAAAGAAAGAAAGGAAGGAAGGAAGGAGGGAGGAAGGAAGAAAGGAAGGAAGGAAGAAGAAAACGGAAGGGAAGGGCAAGAAAAGACAAGAAAAAAGAAAAGCTTTCTTATCATCTGGCTAAAAAAAGTTAGAGCCTGAAAAATTTCGGTGAGTTGGAAGCATGAAATACAGAAGGCTTAGGGAAGTTAAAACCCTATAAAAGCATAAGCAGGTGAGAAAGAGGGGTTCCAAAAAAAATGAAGATGACAAAATAAAATAGTTGCCTGAGTCATCACACAAGAAAGAAATGGAAAAGAAAAAAAAAAAAAACACCACCACTGTCTCCACTATAAGATGTAGCTCTTTGACTCTAAATTCAGGTTAATACTATTGTTAATCTCTTTCATGTATAATGTCATAAATGCTATTGACCTATAGCAGGACTCCAATCCCTCACTTCAGTTACCTTTGCAGAAGGCAATGCTATTTTTCAGACCTACTTATTAATATGGATCTTAACACGCAGTTCAATCTATAGAGCACTAGGTCTTTATCCACAGGCTTGCAATGGTACTATTCATTAAAGATGAGCTATGATTTGGGAAATAGGCCAGCATTTTTCCCTATGAAGTAACCTCTGTATTGGCTAATAAACACTCCCATGTTCAACACAGAACGGCTTTGTTACCACATATACCTCACTGGTTTTAGATCCTATCTGGAGGTTTAAGGGGGAAAGTTAGACATTCATCTGAAAAGGTATGTATCAATCATCTATTATGCACCAAGTGCAATGCTGTGCACTGGGAACACAAAGATATATTAAACACCTCACTTCCAGGAAATCAAATTTTGGAATCCCAAAGAAGTACTATTAATTCTGCCTAGTGCAATCAGGAGAATGTTGGGATGAAGCTGTCGTCTATCTGGTCCTTAAAAGCAAAGGAGGTGGAAATGGAAGTGAAGGTACCCCACCCAGCCAGAAGAGCCTGTGCAAATATACTGTAATAGGAAAGTGCATGGTCTACCAGGAAGAAGTGAAGAAGTTAGTAAAGCTAAAACATAATGTCTGTACACCTCTTCATGTGTTTAGGGCCACTGATCATTTTGGTATGCTCTTTTGTGAAGTGAATATTCAAGTCTTCTTCCTATTTTACTATTGGGTCACTTGGCTTTTCCTTATTAACAAATAGGAGCTCTTTATGTATTCAAGATATGTGTCCTTCTGCCAGGCATATATATTGCAAATATATTCTGATCCATGGGTTTCCTTTTCTCTCGCGATAATGTCTTGTGAAAGACAGGGGATATTGACATAAATAACTTATCAACTTTCCCCTTTATGCTTATCACTTTTTGGGTCTTGTTTAGGAAAACTTTTCATAATCATACTATTCATAATTGTCAAAAGTTGTAAGCAACCCAAGTTTCCATTAAGAGTAAAATGAGTAAGGGGTGCCTGAGTGGCTCAGTTAAGCATCTGACTTCGGCTCAGGTTGTGATCTCACAGTCTGTGGGTTTGAGCCCTGCATTGGGCCGTGTGCCGACAGCTCAGAGCCTGGAGCTTGCTTCGGATTCTGTGTCTCCTGCTCTCTCTGTTCCTCCCCTTCTCATGCTCTGTCTCTATTTCATATAAATAAATAAACATTAAAAACTTTTAAAATAAATAAATGAGTAAAATGTGTAAATAAATAATCCCTTCAGTGGAATATTATACAGTGATGAACATGGATCAGCTGCACTATATGGATGAAAGAAACATGTTACTGACACTGTAAGATACACACTCTAGGATTACATCTATGTAAAATTCCCAAAATGGAAAAACTAATCTATGGGATTAGGAGTCAAGAAAATGGCTAGCCCTGGCAGATGGTGACTGGGAAGGACCCTGAGGGGATTTTAGGGTGCTGATTGTATTCTGTCTCATGATTTGGTTGCCAATTTCATGGGCATGCAACTTTTATAAGAATTCATCAAGCAGCACACATTGTTTACATTTATATTTCCATAAAAATATATTTAAAAATATAAGAAAAGGCCACCTGAGGGAAAACAGTGGGGAAAAAATTAGGCTGGAAAGAACAAAAGATTTAGAATTTGAAAATCTCTACTAAGAAGTTTTGCAAGTTTTAATTAGTTTTTAAGGTCTGAGTCATAGAAAGACTAACTTGCCATGCGGAGGACTGAGGCAAGTGTGGATGTGGAGGCAAGGGGACCCATTTAGAAGCTCTATAACAGTCTAAGTAAAAATGAAGAGGCCTAATTGGAAGAAAAGGCAGTGGCAATGAAGAGAGATGTACTTGGGTTTTCCCACTGAATGTTTCTTTAAAATCTACTCACCAATGTTATAAGACCATAAGCACCTGCCCAAAGTGTGGGGGGCAAAGGCCTACAAGCCTTTGACAGATGTTGAGTTTTCAAACAATGAAGACCTTGATAAACATACCTCTCTCCTGGATTTATGAAGTCCAAGCATTCTTGTCTGGCTCTCGTCTTGGACTGTAAGACATGAGTGCTGATACAAATCCACATATGGATTAGTGGAAAGTTCCAGAACTGAAACAATATTGTTTGGACACATTTTTCCTTTCTTCCTTTCTCCCACCCTCCCTTGCACACTGTTCAAGTCCTCTTGCTGGGTGGTTTCTACTTGTCTTGTTAATTCCCTCCTCTGTCTGCATGCTTATTAGGAGAAAGAATGATTCCTTTTTTTGGAATGAGGAGCTCTGGAAGGCAGCAACTACACAGGGAACTCAGGTAGGCAGCATGGTGCATGATGGAGCATGACCAGGGCCTCTAGGCACAGACAGTGCCATGAAATCTTCCATAGGCACAGGGTCAGGACCACATTGGTGCCACCTCAAGAGGCAAAGGGTAGGATACAAATACCTTGCTGCCATTAGTGTCTGCTCCATTATGTTCATCAGCAAATAGATATTGGGCCTCTCTGGCAAAGCTACCCACCCAATTACATGCTTCATAGGAAAGAACAGGAAAGGAGAATGATGTGAAATAATGATCCAAAGACCCAGGGGGCACTCCACACCATCTTGCCTCAGGCTCTGTGAGAGTAGACTCTGCCCACCCAAGATTCCCTAAGATTAAAAGAGATGGCATGTAGAAAACACAGCCTCTTTAGCAGCAGAACCATAAACTGAGAGGAGAAGGAGATTTTCCAGTGAAATCCTATTACATCCTTTATGGCATGTTCTCTTCTCCAGATCCCTCTGTGGAGCTGATATCCTTACACAGTGTTCAAGATTTTATATGAGATCATCTCTCTTTCTATATTTCTTGGACTGTCACCTATGTTTTGTATCTTGCCACCTATGAAAAGGTTGCTGATGTGTTCCAAAACCAACTCCAAATTTCACTTCCCTAAGTTTGCTGTATGGCTCTTTCCTAGAAAGCCAAGATGTCAGAATAAAATTCACCCTGCCCAGAACAAAAACAGCAATGGGGGGGCAGGAGGGGGGTGAAGGGGTGTTTTTTCCATTTGTCTTTTCTGAAGGAGCACAATCTATGCAGAGCATTGCACAGCCTCAAGGGACTCCCACACCTGCAGGATAAATGTACCACTGCTTTCTTACGTGAAGAAATATGGCCTTCCCTACTGTACTGGGATGATTTCTGAGTCTAACTCAGGTCATATGCAAAGTGGTAGTGATTTAGAACCCATGAGAAGGAAGGCTTCTCTCAGGCCAGGTCAAGCCTGCTTAGTCCTCAAGGCTGAATATATTCATTCATGAAATGACATAACTTTCTTATTGCCTAGCCAAAGACTCATAAGGACCACCATTCCTATATTGGGACCACCCTTCATCACTTTTGAGAAGCAAGCTTTAAGTAGCCATATATCCTATCTCCCACCAGTAGGATCAGCCAGGCCTATTCCCCATGAGATATACCAAATCAAAACTGTGTCTCACTGAGGTAAATTCTTTATTTTTACAGAGAATATATATTTTCAGCCAGCTAGTCATCTACATTTAAAAATTATTGGCATTTCCAGTCTAGGGTTGAAAATGGTACTAGAAGTTTTCCCATTTTTCCTTCCTCCTGTTGCACAGTTATTTCTAAACCTTGCTTACGGTATCTTCTGAATTCGTACAAGTCATACCTAGAAGTGTTTCTCAGATACAGTTGTTCATTTAGCATAAGAAAATATTGTACTACACCATAGATCTGAGCAGTAAACACATGATAGTCCCCATCATTGCAACTTTTTTCTTTGAAATCTCATGTATATCTTCAAAGTTCATGTGCTACTTATATACCCCTTTAAATTATCTGTGCCCACCTTCAATATGAAACTAGTACTGTAATTTACATTACGTCATCCTCAGTTGATATTCTAGAACTTGCACCAGGTTCTATTTTGCACCATGTTCTATCCTGTGGATAGGCTTGCATGACTATGGAAAGCAATGGACAGATTTCATAAGATCCTTTGGAAAAAGGGCATAATAACTCCTTTTAGTAACTATTAGTTTGTTGAATTGAGTTTACACAGACATGCTTATGTCATATTTAGATTGGAGTAAAAGAAAATAGATAAAAAGAATGAAAGGAAGGAAGGAAAGAAAGAAGAGAGGAAGGAAAGAAGGAAGGAAGAAAAAAGATAACCCTTTGTCCTTCTTTGGGACAAAAAAAGAAGATAATTCTGGGAAGATTCTGTATTTCAGTCCTTGTTGAAACATCAGGATGGAGTAGGACTTTGAATTCAAGTAGATGGTTTGTTCTTCAGCACATATAAGCCCAAGCCTAAATCTGCAGGTGATTTTTATCTTTTCTCTCTTTCTGGGACAAATTATCATTACCCTGTCATGGAGAATCTGCTCTATGCTCCAGCCCAGCCGGCACTTCATAGGTGGGCAACTGCATATGTACCATCTTAATTCATAAGGCCCTTCAGACAATCTTCTCTGGTAAACATGGAAAAAGCCACTGTCATAACACAAGAGTGAATTTCCACATAGTCAAAAGAAGTCAGCATGGATGAGGAGGATGAAGGCTATCTTGGGTCCTAGAAGACTCTGGGTCTAGTTGGTATTCATTATAATAGTAACATGGCTCATTAAAATCTATGTGTATATTCATATGGGCCATCAAAATCTATGCACAGACCTCAAAAATGCAGAGTCCATTATTGCTGATTCATATATGCCATTACCTGAGGTCCTGTTGTTATCCCAACTTCTATTCAGTCCCTCTGCATTCTTCCCCTGAACAAAGGTTGAGAGAGAATAAAAAATAACACCTACCTGTGATGTTTGCTCTACCAGAAAGTCTAATTGCAATGTATCAAAATCTCTGCAATTTCTCATGCTTCAGTTCCTCCTTCCTTCCTATCTTAAGTTGAGGTCTAAAAGCAGAGCCCAAGATGGAGATTCACGATTCACGTGGAAATAATTTATTGAGAAAAGAGAAGAGTGAGGGAAACAGGATAGGGAACAGAAAGCAGTTAGGGTGTGGTTCAGCTGGAGTCTATCCTCAGTCTGATTCCATAGGGAGCTCTGCAGCATGGTTTGCTCCACAGAGTTGCCCCCTGCCCTTTTTGAGGCAAAGGGTCTTTTAGTGCCCCTACATAAGTCAGTCATTGGCTATGGGACACACCCAGGGGCAAAAGAGTTGCTTAACTTCCCAGGCAATTCCAGGCTAGGCAACTCCCATTTTGGCCAAGGGCAATTCTCCAGAGAAAGACACAGCTGTAAGCCATTAACAGCCAATGCTTGTAGCACGTGGGATATGGGAACACCAGCCTGGCAAAAGAGATCTGGGTGGGTCAGCAACAGCATCCCTATACTTACCATCCTAATTCATCTCAAAAGATATTCCTCTGGAAAATGTTTGGACTCATAATGCTTGTTTTCAAACAATCCCAGTGGAGCAGAATATAATAATACACTAATCCATAGTATTTACAAAGAGCCTACCATGTGTCAGGCACTTTTCTAAATGCATCATGTTTACATAATATTCCTATGAGGTGGGCACTTTTATGACTCACATATTACATATGAGAAAATGATGGGACAGAGTAATTAAAGAACTAATCAAGCTAGTAAGTAGCAGAGCTGAAATTAGCAACCCATCCTCTTAATTCTGCATTAGACTATTACTTGTTGCCAAAGGGTAGCAGTAAAAGGGAGAGAAAAATAAGCTCAGAACTAAAGTGGTAAATTTTATTTGTGTAAGACACCATGCTCAACTAAGTGAGAGAAAAACCTTTTGGATAATGGAAAACCTAAGGACAGTTAAGACTCTTTGTGTGTGTATGAATTTCCAAAATGTGGCAGTTTTATCTACTGGGTTGATGTTCACCATTTGAACTTTCATCATTTAAATCCCATGAAAGTGCAGTTGCATAAGACATGACTCTCTGCCAAATGAAATAATAGCTAACATTTGTTAAGCACTTTCTGTGTGCCAGGCACTGTTCTCAGCAGTTTACATGGATTATACATGTAATCCTCAGAATCACACCATGAAGCAGCCCCATTTTCAGACAAGGAAACTGAGGCACAGAGAGAATAAGTACTATACCCAAGGCCACATAGCTAGAAAGCATCGAGCCAGATTTCAGAGTGTATGGATCTATGTTCCTAACTTTACTACGTTGCTGCCAAAAGAGTCATGGACGATTGGAGCTAGAAGTGATGTTGGAGAAGCTAACTTTCCCAATTTGTAGATGAGAAAACTGACGACCAGAAAAAGCTGGTAACTTGCACAAGGTCACATAAACCCAGGACTCTTAATTTTCCAAAGAGTGTTTTCCATATTTTAACAAGTTTTATCTACAGAAAAAAAAAAGTTTATATATACCAGAACCAGTATCATTTACTTGCCAGTAATTCAGGGGTATGTTTGTGTGTGTGTGTGTGTGTGTGTGTGTGTGCTTGCGCGTGCACAAAAAGGTGATTTTATTAAAGAACAGGGACAGGACCCCATGCGGAGAAAGAACTGCAGCCGGTTGTAAAGAGTGACTCATTATATACTATGAAGTTGGGGGAAGTAAAGTCAAAAGAGAGGCCTCCAGAGGGACTTTGATATGCTAAAGAGGACTCCTAAGATACCTGAGGAGTATGTTTTTTAAATATTTGAAGGCTCTCTTTCCTCTTTTCTCCCAGAAAGCGAATGACATCAAGGGTTGCTATTCATGAAGGTAAGAAACAAATACCAATATCTATATAGCCTAGGAAGAAACCACTCTCTGTCTCCACAGAATGTTACACAATATGGTAACTCATGTATAACTGTGTGATGTGACTTCCAAGTTGCTATTCTATCTTTTGGCTGGAATCTGCAAACTCCAATATGGGAGTGTATCTCTTTAGAGAAAGGAAAGGAAGACAAGAACTGATATTTCAGTTCTATCTACTAGATGCCAAATCCATTGCTCTATTCATGTAAATTATCCAAAAAAACTAATCTTTAAAATCAGAATATGTACCAGTTAGCATTTGCTGTATAACAAACCAACCCAAAATTTAGTGACTTAAAACACAATTTATTATTGTTAATGAGTAGCTGGGTGGTTCTGTGGATTCAAGCCAAGCTTAAATGATTGCAGCTGATGCTCTTGAGGGTAGCTGCTGGATTGGCTAAGAACCAGTCCAGCAGCTGGTCTAGAATACCCTCAGCTAGGATGACTTAATTCTGTTCCATATCCTATTAAAGGATATTCCAGGATTGTTCATGTGGCAGTGGCAGAATAGAGCAAGAAAAAGCATACAAGTCTTCTGACCTAGGCTCAGAAAGGGCACACCTCCCCTTCTGCTCCATTCTGTTAGCTAAAGCAAGTCACAAGGCTGACCCAGATTCTAGGGAAGGAGAAATAGATTCCACTCCTGATGGAATGAGCTGCAAGATCACACTGTCAATGGCATAGGTATAGAAAGTGATAAAAAATTGGGGAGTTTCTTACAACCAATTTACCACAAATATCCTAGAATATTCCAGATCATTTAACTGGTATATTTTCCCCAAAAAGTTATGTCTCCTTCTGTGAAGACATTTGTGTTCCCTTTGTTGCCTTATAGAAAATTCAGGGAAGGTGCCACTGGATTATAAAGTGCATATAGAATTTTCAATTTACCCAAATAAAACAAATGACCATCTAATCCCACCAAAAGTCTTTGGGATCTCATTCTAAATAATAGCAGGATAGAGCTAAATCTATCTCCCCTCTTCCCACCCATGATATCACTTACTGGTTGAAAGAAGCAATTGCACAGAAAGCTTTCTGCTTCTAGGTTTCCAGCTAGGTTTGGTAAGAGACCAGCCCAACAACTAAAGATCATCCCCAAGGCCTCAACCAAATGGAAGCACATCTTTCGCTAGTGTTTTGTTTTACAAATAGGAAAGATAGACACATTGGGGAGGGGGAAGCACTATAAATCAGGGATTGCAGATAGTTTTATCCCAATGCCAATTCCAGTTGGTTAGTGAAAGCTGCCAGAAGTTCTGTGTTGAAAAGTAATATCAGGCCTTAGGCAGTTCTAATAAAATCAGTAAATTACAAGAGTTTTCTAGCTGATGAAAGTAGATCTTAATGAAGTGGTGCCTTGAACCCAATACACACTACGATAAAATATAGTCAAGCAGTGATGGATTTCCATCATTAGATTAACCTCACAGGGTAAGCAGACCCTCATCCCCTTGGCCTTTCTCCCAAAACTTGTTTCTTTCAAGTTCTAGGTGGGCTGTTTTTGAGAAAGGTAAGTATAGCAGGGTTTCAATCAGCCATTGGTTTTATCCTGGATAATCCAAAGGTAAACACTTGGGGAATAATCAAATCCAAAACACAGGAGGAATAATCAAAAACACAAAAATAATTCAAGGGCATCACAGCAGAATGCACCCCCTCTTTGCTCACATCAGACCTCAATTTACATGTTTCTCAACACAACATCATTTACCTACTGAGTTAAGAAGGGTTTGAGGCTAGTCCTAGATAGTCAGGGTCTACTTTAATTTAAGAAGAAGCATCTCGGATCTAGAACAAAGTTTATCAACAATGGAGCAATCTATAACACAGTATAGTGAAAAAGACCTAAAAACAAGTTCATATTTCGATTTGGGCCTTGTCATTATGCAAGTTTTAACATCCTTCCCACAGTCTCAAAAGAAACATAATATGTTCATCTCAGAGGTTGTGGTGGGAATTAAATGGGCTGATATTCAAAGCATTCAGATTAATAACTAGCACATAGTCAAGGCTCCTAAATGTAGCTATTGTTAACAATAGCAGTTTCTCTTATATGCTGGGAACGGTGTTCCATGGTGTGTGTAAACAACAGAGAAAATAATCAAAACATGAAGACCTGCTCTTTACCTTTGGGAAACACAGAGTCTATTTGGGAAACAAGATGAACATGAAAAAAATAAATAAGAACTGTATGTAGAGCACGATATAGAAAATGCTCAAGTAGACTCTGAGAATACTGGGAATCTGGGATCATTGTCTCCATTTCTTGCCAGAACAATAAATTAGTTTCTCAAACATGTTGACAGTTCCATTTTCTTAAGACAGTTATTGGAGGTGATTTAACCATCCAAACTTGTTTCATCTGAGTTTTAAATGCTTTTATTTGTACTTTGAGTGCCACCAAATAATTTTAAATGACAGATATAAAGGATAGTTCATCCTTAGCTAAGGAGAATGAGGCCACCACCTATCACCCTGGTGCCCCATTTTTTACTTTCCATATTATCATCCATCCATCATTTATTTGGCCTATCATGAGGCCTCAATGAGGTAGAATAAAAGTGACAACAGGCCAAGTCTGATGCTTTCCAAATTTTCCCCTAGATGCCAATGCCTCTGAATAATCATCTTTTCTTTCCATTACTGAGATGTCATTATGCAGGCAAAGCATGTTCTCAGTTGCCCGCAGTAGGCTAGAGGCAGGGTACATTGTTCAAAGATAACTCATGTCTTATTAAATGTCAAAACTTAACCCACGTGATTCAGCCACTGCCTCACCCAGTTGCAGGCTGGAAAATTCATCTCGGCTAATACCTCTGTGAACAGTGGAGCAGGAAGGTGATCACTGAGCCCCACCAAAGAACAGGAAACAATGACTGAACCATAGAGATGAAGGCCTTTGTCAGGTCATAAAGCAGCAATGATTGCAATTAATTGCTGATAAAACATGAAAGACTCTCTTGTTGCTGGAGGTCAGGTGCTAGGACAAAGTACTACTCTTTCTGGGAAGCTTGGGAAAGGCATGTTCTGAACTGTGTTATGGAAAGACAGATTATTGGATCCATGTTGTAGGTACTGCAGGGGAAACAACAGTATAGAGCCATAGATGATTGAGAGAAAACCCAAAACGTGGCACCCCTCCCCAGATGGATGTGCAATTTCCTTGGCTAACACAACCCCTTCAACATATGGCTGCTTTTGAATGATTTCCCCAAATAGACTGCAATGGGGATGTCAATGGTGAGAGAGCAAATCCCACAGTTGTTTGGTTGTCACCAGAGTCAATAAATAAAAATGACGAAAAGGAAGAAAAATCTACCCAGAATTAGCATGAGTTAACATTCTCAATGTATGTCCTTGGAATAAAGCCTAAGTATTCTTCATCTACGATGATATTTAGGATTTGTTAAGCCAAATACACAGAGAAAGAAGATGGTAGTAAATGCATTTCTAGAAAAGGTTTTCCAGGTGTCTTTGAAGTCCAAGATATAACATGCCTAACAGATCACCCTCAGGCTCAGGTTGTGTATGTTTGTCTACTGAGGATTGGCAGTCATAAATGCACATGATTTTTCTCTTCAGTACATTGATCTTCCCAGTGGTTAAGGAAGTGATAAGAATTACACAGGGAATCAATATGCACTAACAAAATAACAACTTAAAGTTTAACACTCAGATGGTATCAGATAAAGTTCAACATTCCTAAATGACTTAGACAATGGTTTCCAAAAGTTGGTCATGAGCTGAATAAATCAAAATAATCAGGGAGCCTTATTAAAATACAAATTCTCAGACTTAGGCCTGTATTTTCCAAATGGCCATTCTTGGAGAGAGGCCTAGACACCCTAAGTTTTAAAATTTCCCCAAGTGATTCTGAGACAAAACTTCTCATATTTAGGTCTATAGGTGATCACCTTTAGGTCTTACAGCAACTGAGTTAATAATTATGCCTTCCGTAGGAAAGAGCACTGGACAATGATTGAGGGAAATTGGGCCAAAGTCAACCTCTACCTCTGAGAAGCTATGTGTCCTGCACCCGTGGTCGCCCAAGTACACTGTGCAATGTAGAAGGTGAAATGGCAGCATTGGTATCTCCTGGGAGCTTGTTAGAAATACAGAATCTCAGGCTTACCTCTCACCTATGGATATAATATCTGCAATTTAGCAAAATCCTCAGGTAGTTCCTGTGGAGAAAAACTACATAGATAAAGTCATTCAGCTTTCTCTGGGTTTCATTTGGAAACTTGAACCAGATGGTGTCTACATCCTCCATCTTCCTCCAGCCTTGATGTTGTATCATGATCATCACAGTGAAGATGAATAGGGGGAAATACCATAGAAAGTTCTGGATAAGATGCCAGAAAAAAAAGAGAATTTGAGATTAGAAAGATACACACACACACACACACACACACACACACACACACACACTTACTTTTATAGAGACTATTCGTCTAAGAAAAATCCAAATCCCATGATATATATACCCTCGTCTGAGACCATGAGAACTTGGTCAAGCAGGAACAGTCTCCTGCTGGGAATGGGAAACTGAGGAAGTGAGAAAGGTTGTGGACAACCCAAAGTTCCAGGGCATGTACAGAGGAGAGGAAGGACTAGAATCCACGTGTCTCCACTCCCAGCCCTGGACCACCCTGTCTTGTTGTCTCAGCTGTATCAGGAAAAAATAAGAAAACAAGAACAGGACATAATAACAAAGACAGCAGGTGTTTATAGGGGGTGGTATATGGACATGGCTTCTTAGCCCCATCCCAGAGACATTTTAGTCCTTGGATTATTATTTTAACATTATTAAAATTCACATGATTGAAATTTAACTTTAGGGATCTCATATTCTGAAAACCATCCTTCTCTTCCCCCATCTCCAACTTGATATGGTTTCTCTTTCAGACACCAATGTCAAATGAATATACTCTTCCAGTTCCCAAGAGTCAGATTTCATGAATCCTGATTGGAACTCTTCCTTTCCAGATACCAGACTTTAGCTGCCCGTCATTTACCCTTTATTGAGTTCTGTATGCAAGTTGTGTATATTCTTCATTATAAGATTCCCATGTCAGTAACTCAGATGTTTATACACAGTGCTATATACCAATGTAGATTCACGTATTCTTCTTAATTTCATAAATAAGAAATTATGAACAATAATATTCAAATATTATATAAATATTTAAGATAAAAGGTGAAATTCCCTTAGGTCCTCCAGAAACAACCACTGCCAACCACATGGCACATATTCTCCCTTGTTTTTAATTTTTCTTATGCATAATGTTTTTAAAAAACAGAATCATATTACACATATTATTTTGTAACTTGCTTTCTTCACTTTATATCTCTTAGTCATCTTTTCAAGTCAATTTATAATTTTCTCCCTTCATCATAATATCTGTACAGTATTCCAACATTTTCCCAACCATGCACCTGTCAACAGACACTTGGACTAGTTCTGATTTTTTTATATTAATAAACTATGCTGCACATCTGAATATGTAACACCAGAAACTACAAATGAAATGGCAAGGTCTTCAGTTTATTTTTGTTTCCTGATTGTTGGTTTTTCTCCCATTGCATCTTTGGTCTTCAGTTGTGATAATGGTGGCAATAAAAGGCTGGATTTGCTGGAGGGTTCCAAGATTATGGAATTATGATTTCCACCGAGAACACTGCATGGGCTCTGAGGTCTTGGCTACAGGAGCCCTTTGTCCATACCAAATGCCACCTACCCCACACTGCCTTCCCACCCAACCCATGGGAAGTCGGATGCTTCATCCTACACAGCTCCAGGTGCTGACACCGGGAAAGTCAGCAATACAGACAGTCACTGCTCTCAAAGGATCTACAGTCTAGGAAGGATATTAGAGAAGTAAACAAAGGATCAAGAATTTCAGACAGAGATGTGTGACATGAAGAAAATATTATCAGGTATTAAGATGGAAAATAATTGGATGGGATAAAGGAAGGTAACTTTTCAAAGAATTCTTTTTTAAATAGATAACCCAATCACATTTTTAAAAATTCTAAAGTATTTTAAAGTATAGAAGTTCATGAAAATTGACCTCCTGTCATTGGGTCCCAATTATCCAGTTACCTTTCCTTCTGAAAACCAACATGTCTTGAGTAATCTCTAGAGATAGGTTGTATATATGTAATAAAATGTGTGTAGACATACACAAATATGTGTATATATGTAAATATTTTCATCCATGTCAAAATATTTTTTTCTTAAAAAACATATGACCTTAGATTACAAAGGGGAAATAGAAGTTATCTAGGGGAAAAATGCTAAATGAGACACCCAGAAACAAACCCTTATCAGAAAGAGATGATATAAATAACCTAACTCACACTAATTCTTATAATACATTGAGATTTTTCCTCTTCATTTACTGAAAAGCAACTGGCACTGATAGCATTCGACATAAAAGAACTTCCTAATGGTAAGGAAAAGGTGGGTGCGTGGCTGGATGGATTAATGGATGGATGGATAAATGAACAGGAAAATACCAGATTATTGAGGGAGTTTAAATCTCTTTGTATATTTTCTATCTTTCAAATTGAATACGGCTTTAATTCAACTTCACAAATATTGATGGAAAGTCAAAACCGTCAGAATGGTCTTTCAAGATTTCTTCTAATTCCAGGATTCCACAAAAACATATGGAAAAACAAAATGTTGTTTGGTTTTCCTTTCTTATTTCTTTTCTGCTCTTTATTAACTGAACAAAACCCAAAGCAAATTTTAAAAATTAAAATTTAGTAAGAAAGAATGTTGCTCTTAAATGCTTTCTCTACTGTGGTTTCCCTTTAATTGATCTCTCTCCCATTGATCATAACCCAACTGGCATAGAATGTTGCTGCAGATGGAGAGAAAAAATAAATTACTAAGTTAAACCCTTGACTGAATTTATATTTCCTATCTAGCCTGTGGAAATGCTACATGTCATGGAGGGCAGAGGAAGGGATGTGTGTGGTGGTAGCAGGGGGTGCATATTTTGTTTCCTGAATTTTTATAAGGCCATCTTGGTTTCCCTGTGAAACTAAAACGTGAGCTCAGCCCACTGAAAACCTAGGGCCTAACCCAGAATCACTGCTCTGGGTCCTTCAGATCTGAATCATTATCATATTTATTAATCTCCCTCGAAGCCTGTGTTGGAAACTCGTTGGACTAGACATAAACCAGCCCAGTTGGGAGCCCTATTATAACTAAAACTCTCACTCACGCTTCCATTCACATACAAAACTATACAGTTGTCCTTTCCAGTTTGCTGTGAAAGAGCAGACCATATAGAAAGAAACAGGGAAAGGTAAAGAATGGCTAGCCAAGGACTTTTTTATGTCCCAGGGTAGCTTTTCCTTCATTAGAGATTGGTAGTACAGTACAGTGGACTGAATGTTTGTGACCTCCCAAAATTCATGTTAAAACCCTAATCCCAAAGTGATGGTATTTGGAAGTGGGACCTCTGGGAGGTATTAGGTCATGAAGGTGGAACCATCATGAATGGGATTAGTGTCCTTTTTATAAAGGAACTGCAGAGAACTCTTCTGCTTTCTACCATGTGTGGATACAACAAGAAGTCAGCAGCCTGCAACCTGGGAAAGGGCTTTCATCAAAACATGGCCATACCAGCACTCTGATATCAGACCTCCAACCTCCAGAACAGTGAGAAATAAATTCTCTTTTTTGTAGGCCACCTATCAAAGGTTTAGAGATTGGTAGTACAGTACAGTGGACTGAATGTTTGTGACCTCCCAAAATTCATGTTAAAACCCTAATCCCAAAGTGATGGTATTTGGAAGTGGGACCTCTGGGAGGTATTAGGTCATGAAGGTGGAACCATCATGAATGGGATTAGTGTCCTTTTTATAAAGGAACTGCAGAGAACTCTTCTGCTTTCTACCATGTGTGGATACAACAAGAAGTCAGCAGCCTGCAACCTGGGAAAGGGCTTTCATCAAAACATGGCCATACCAGCACTCTGATATCAGACCTCCAACCTCCAGAACAGTGAGAAATAAATTCTCTTTTTTGTAGGCCACCTATCAGCCAAGCTAAGACACAGGGGTTCTAAATTCCAATCTAACTGCCATATTAGGACCAAGATTGCCTATTGCAAACATCTGCAACATCTACTTGTGGACTTTTCTCCTAGAATAAAAGTGTGAAGGAGCCAATGCCCTCAAAGGAGCCCTCAGTCAATGACTTGAAGGAAATTGGTGGATAAATACCCCAATTCCCTCACCCCTCAAGCAGGAACATTCTGACAAATACTGTACACTGAGTTCCAGAGATCCACAGCAGGATTAACCTCCAGGTGCCCACATTGGTAAATATACTGACCTTATTGCCTACCTCTACCTCCCTGCCTCACTTTTTACACCCCTAATACAGATTTCTAGGATCACCTCCCAATTAACTACTTACCCTGGATTTCTTGTATCAGGGTTTGTCTCTGGGGAAGCCTAAATTAAAATCATGTCACCTAATACAGTGTTATGTACACAAATTACTCCTTAAATAAAATGACAATAAGCAAATGGACAAAACAGAATGATCTCATGTAGATTTATAGTAGAATTAAGAGGTGAATGCATAATTTTGGAACACATATATCCTGTCTCCCCACCTTGACATTGTTCTATCTTATCTTATTGCTCACCCTTCATTTGCCCCCTTCATTTGCTCCTGCATCTAGCAGGCTGTTCTATTTTAGGTGTCCCAGACATACATGTGCATTTCCATCTCTGTTATTTTATGCACACCATTCTTCTAACCTAGAATGACCTCTCCACAATTCCTCATCCTGCTCAGATTGTACCAGTCCTTCCAGACTGTCTCAAGCTTTGCCACCTTCCATGACACCTCTTATGTCACAACTGAGAAAATCACAACACTTGCAGCCTATATTTTATAACTCACTATTCAATCACTTGCTTTTGTGTAGTTTTCAACTATTGCACACATGATAGTCTTGCCTCCCTAATTAACTTGGACTTTCCTCAGGAATAATAATCACATCTTGTACCTCTCTAGTCCTCCCAGGGTCTAAAATAGTATTCACATACAACTACCTGTCAATGTATGATTTATGCATTTAAGTAATAAAACACAACATGTTTATGACCAATAGTAATGAATCATCTTTAATGGACTTCAGAAAGGACTCTTTCCTCTAGTGCAAACTGTCTGGCAGACAGTGTTATCTAGAGCATCCTTCTTGGTGATCCTTTCCAGGGATTCAAAAAAGACAACAGGCCACAGCAACACCTTGGTTTATACACAACTTCCCCTCACTGGTTTAAAGACATAATAAAAGATAATGCTTCTTGCTCATAAATAAAAAGTACTTAAATGTAATTTTGACAAAATGTGTCCCAGGGGTGACTGAAGTCTTTTTTTCTCTGTTGTGATTGTTGCCGTTATAAATAGACAATCATAAAAGAATCAAAAGGGGAAACCTTTTAAAGGCTTACTCCAGGGCCTAATACCCTCCCCACTTTATTTTTCTTAGTCCTAATGCCGAAGGAAAACAAACAGTTATCAACGTGCTAATGGTGTTTATTCCCCTATCTGCCTTAGATAGGTGGCAGTGTGCCAAACCTGGAGACAGTTAACTAAAGCACCAAGTGAACCAAGGTCAACTCCATCATTGACTGTACCCATGACATATATTGAGAGCTGCGGAAAGTTTCAGGATCCTGAATTTATTTTCCCCATTTCTGTGCCCTTGCAACACCTACACAGTTTTCCCAGGCCTTCTATTTTTCCTGCCACATCGTGACCACCTCTATGCCCCTCTAGAAACAGCCTACCTGAAGACAGTCAAGAAGAAACAGAATGTCTTTTTGCTTCTGCTTTGCTCAAGGTTCTGAACTACTCATGCTAGAGATGTCCTAGCAGTGAAGTTTTCAGCCATAATAAGCTGCAGCCACACCTGTTCTCAGACCTTCTCTATCCCTTCCCCCACACACTGAACCCAGCAGCTACTCAAGAGCTGTACAGAACTGGGCTTGACCTCCACTGGAAGACTTTTCAATGGCAAGTCTCCTTTACCAAAGCAAAGCTCAACCATCCTGTTCAGGTGGGAGGTCCTTGAAAGATCACAAGAGAAGAAATGAGCATTTCCTGCTGTTTTTCTGTCTCCCTTCTAACCCAGCAAAACATACAGAGGACATAGCTCTACTTTCTCCTCTCTTTTCTCCAACTCTTAGCATTTTTGGCACCTAAACTGGAACACACGCCCAAAGCAATCTTGCCTGCAGCGAGATTATCCTTCAGTGGTGATAGAATTTTTAATGGCACCTCAGTGTATCAGCTGCTCCAGTGCTCTTACAGTCCATTGCAATGAAACCTCCTTAATCTTGGCAATAGACTTCTTCATGATGATGTTGTAAAAAAACAACAATAATTAGGAAATGGAATCTAATACTCTTTTAGATTGAGTTCTTCAAGCCACTTGCTTTGTAAGCAGCTTTCAGTGACTGGTGTGAATGTGGAGCTAGCCTCTACTTCTGCTAAAAGTCTTCTCAACATGCAAGAGTTGTAAAAAGATAAGGTTAGGAAGATTTTAGTTACAATCATTCTTCTCATTTACATAGAATTATTTTTTTTAGCAACCTTCATGTCCATTATTTTATTTGGTTCTAAAGGAGTAGGCAGGATGGCTTTAGCTGTTAGGAATGCTAGTTGCAGATGTCTGAGTTTGAATCTCAGCTAGAAAACTTACTGGCTTCTTGACAACTGAGCAAATCACCTCCCATACACATGCTTCTAGTTTCTTATCTGTAAAATGTGAAAAGTCATGATACACACCTCATAGAATTAAGCGTACACACATACACACATACTATATACACATACATACATATATATATATGTATTTGGAACTATGCCTGGTGTATAGTGAGTGCTAAATAATTATAATTATAATCATCATCATCATCATCATTATTAAACTATTATAGCTGAAGAAATAAAGGCTTGGAAGATTCCATGCTTAGCCAAACCAATTCCTTAAATGAGGAGGTCAGATATTGTCTTTGTTTGGGTTTCCTCAGAAGTTGACCTTGAGACAAATATTTGGGTACAAGTAGTTTACATAGGAGATGAAGTATCAGTAGAGGCAGGGAAAGAAATTAAACAATTAGGGGTGTGTTCTCAAACAGGTTACTGCTGTGGGCAACTAGTACAATCCCACTGGGGACCCTCTAAGTGATTTCACAGAATATACCACATACCGTAGAATTGTCCCTCTGAGGGTGGAGGCAGCTGGGAAATTTATCCACCAACTCCATCCCTCATTGTTGAGGGCAATTTTGGGGCAGTGATCACATAGCAAAGACTTCCAGCAAGCTCCATGTATAGGATGGGCAGCCTGGCAGGGCCAGATGCATTCAGGCTTAAAGATGTAGGAAGACATCAGCATATACTAAAACTATCTGTAAGTGACCTCCTGGTGTGGCCAAAGGAATATGAGAGGGCAATGACATCACTGACTAAAGGATACAGTGCAAGTGTTCAAGTTCTTTGGCCATCTTGTGCATTCAGACAGAACCAAAAAGCCCAGCCAAGGAGAACATATTCTGAATTACCTTCTAGAGAAGGATACTGTGTGATCTTTCTGGGTCTTTCCAAAGCTTATCAAACTTTATGACATCCCTTCATAGCATCAAAATCCCTTTTGGTGAGCTCTTTTCTTCTACATTGATTTCCAAAAGGAAGAAAGAGTAAGGTTGACAACATATTTCATTACTAAAATAAAAGGCATTTTAAAACACCATGACATTTTCTTTAGGTCCTTCTAGGTATGTAGAAAAGAAAGCATTCTCTGAGCTGAAATGCTCTACTCCGAAAATCTGAAAACCTATTTGAAAATGTCTACCTTCAAAAGGGTTGACCCCTGCCCATAGGAACAACTTCACATATATGCTTCCTGGGTCATATTTTTAGAAAAAGTAAAGTTTGGAGCAACTATTGTAAATTTGACAAGCTAACACTTGAAAGACATAATGCACACCTGAGCCGCTCAAGGCAGGAATCAAATCAAGTTCCTTTTGTCAAATACCTGCCCTTTACTCCCCTTTCGTCCCTCCAGGCAGAGCTTTCATTTCATCTTATTACCCTTCTTTTCAAAGGAAAAAAATTTCCAAAATCAATTTGTAAAATCAAGAAATTTTATCCACCATCCATTTCTAAAGAAGGAAGGAATACCAAAGCAAAACCAAACTTATCACAACCACTCTCTTTGATTTCTAGGCAAACCCTCTAAACATGAACAAAATATAGTTAGTGATGAGGAGATGGTAGAACCTGGTTTTCATTTAGAACACCAGTTTAGGGGTGCTTGGGTGGCTCAGTTGGTTGAGCATCTGACTTCAGCTTGGGTCATGATCTCATGTTTTGTGGGTTTGAGCCCCACATCAGGCTCTGTGCTGACAGCTCAGAGCCTGGAGCCTGCTTCACATTCTGTGTCTCCCTCTCTCTCTGTCCCTCCCCTGCTCACACTCTGTCTCTCTCTGTCCCTCAAAAATGAATAAACATTAAAAACAATTTTTTTAGAACACCAGTTTAGCCCATTTGTAAATAGGCATCTTTGTACCTTTATATATGAAGAACTTACTTTCTCTATATTTGGGCAGAGTCCACTGGAGTAACTGAAAACTACCATCTCTGAGGATGAATGGTGATGTAGACCAGAGAAAGTCTTAGTGGAGGTAACTGAGGCCAGAGATCCACAATGAAACTGCACTGTATTATTTCATTTTTCAAACTTACACATTCTCCTACACCCCTTTCCTTGTGTGATTTATGTTCAGTTGATTTTGCTACAGGCCTGGAATGTTTACACAAAGGCTTAATAGACATTTACTTTGGAAGTTACATTGTGAGATAGAATCAAGAAATTGGCCCATTGCCGGAGTCAGAATGGGAGGCCACCTGGAAGTTAACAATCACTTTGCGAAGACCAGAGGCATGTAACAGAAGGTTCCAGAAAAGTGGAGACTTCATGTAATAACTACATTGCACCCAGACACACACTATTAGAATGACTGAGTAGAAACCTGTGTATAAACAGAGCCATCCACAGATAGAGATGTCCAAGATTACAATTACTCAATACCTTAATACTTTAAAATCATACTTTGTACTACATCTTACAGTTTATATATGCTTTTATGTAACATCTAAATTAATGTTCTCCAAAAAGGTGCCTGTAATTCCAAATGCCAGATAGTCTGCTTTAATTTTTTGATTCATGCTGAATTCATCTGTGAGGGAAATATTAAAAAATTATGCCCCTTACTTTACAGATGTGGAAACTGAGACTCAGAAAGGGTCAGCAATCCACTTTCCCAAGATTATATGAGAAGTATCTGGTAAAAAAAATCCCTTTATTAACTTCACCAACTTTCCACAGCTGTTTTGATTAAGGTATTAGTTTTTTCTATGATTCAACAAAACCCACAAATTCAATAAAAAAGCATTAACATCAATACACTGAGCATTGTGGAGGATAAAAATAAATGTAATCTCCTTGAAATTATAACATAATTTGAGAGAAAAGTATGCTTCTTTAAATGATTTGTTTTTACAGATAAAGGGTAATTCTAAAGAATTATTTATAAAAGACAGGATATAAACAAACAAGTCAACATACATCCTTCCAATATGGCATGGAGTGAGGAGGAGTTACTGCTTTAAAGGTGATCAGAGGAGTCTTCTATAATAAAATGATATTTGATAGACTCTGTAGAAGGGAAAGGAGTAATCTGTGCAAGTATCTGGGGGAATATCATTCAGGGAAAGCAAAGAGCAAGGGCAAAATTCTCAAGGTGGAAATTTGGCTCATTCACAGAATGCGAAGGAAACCAATGTAGCTGGAACAGAGTAAGCAAGGGGGAAGGAGTAGGAAAAGAAAGCATGGAGAGGGTCAGAAACAGGTAGGGCCTTATAAGTCATAGTAAGAGATTTGACTTTCACTATGGATAAGATGAGATGCCTTTGAAGGATTCCAAGCAGATAAATGACGTGGTCTGGCTTATGCTTTAAAAAGGATCATTCTGGTTTCTTTGAGAAGAAAAGATGATAGTAGGACAAAGGCTGAAGCAAGGTATCAGTCTTGGGAGATGGCAGTAAATGTGGTGAAATGGTTGGATTTGAATTTAAGAGATAGAATTTAAAAGTAGCTTCCATGGAATTATCTGGTGAATTGGATGTAAGGTGGGAGAAAAACCAAAGAATCAATGATTGCTCCCATATTTTAACTTCAGCCCCTGGGAGAATAGAATTGGCACAACTGAGATTAGGAAGACCAGGGGTAGAACGGATCATGAGGGTTAGATAAGAAAGCCAGTTTCTGTCCCATAAAGTTTGAGATGCCCATTAAATATACAAGTAGGGATACTAAAAAAAAAAAGTATGTATACATAATTATGGAGTTTAAGTGAGAGATCTCGGGTTAAAGATACAAATTTGGGCATTATGAGGACATGGTATTTAAAGTCATGAGACTGAAGTAGATTTGCCAGAATGTGAGTCTAGATAAAGAGAGCCAAGATCTGAACTGGTTGTGTAGGAACATCAAACATTTAGAAGTTGAGGAAGTAAGGAGAAAACAGCAGAGGACATCAGAAGAATTCCATGAAATAGGAAGAGGATAAAGACAGAAACATACCCTAGATTCCAATTTTAAAAAAGTGTTTAAAAAAAAGGGCATCAAGGGGTGCCTGGGTGGCTCAGTCAGTTAAGTGTCTTGACTCTTGATTTCAGTTCAAGTCATGATCTCACAATTTGTGAGATTGAGCCCTGTGTCAGGCTCTGTGCTGTCAGCATAGAGTCTACTTGGAATTCTCTCTCTCCCTCTCTCTTCCTTCCCCCACCTCTCCCAAAATAAATAAATAAACTTAACAAAAAAAGAGGAGGGCATCAAGAGACATGACAACATATATACTTACACACACACACACGCACACACACACACACACACGAAAGTTCTTACTGATTTTATTCATATACCCCCTAAATGGGAACAACCCAAATGCCCACCAGCGGGAGAACAAAGAGAGAAATCTTGGAAAAGTCATACAAGGGAATACTACTCAGCAATGGAAAAGAATGAACTACAGCTACCCACAATAACACAGATGAATCTCCAGACATAATGATGGACAGAGTAAAAGATGATAAGGGGTAGGTTTTGACAAGGAATGGGGTTCAGATGAACTTTCTGGAGGAATAGAAATGTTCTCTACCTTGATCCAGATGGTGGTTATACAAGTATATACACACAGAAATTCATCAAGCTTAGTCGTCAAATTTGTGTATTTTACTGTATACAAATTATGCCTCCATAATAAAATAAGGGATGGAGAAAGAGACCATGATAATGCTTTAACATGCTATAGAATAGACGGACAAAAATAGAATAAATGGTCTTTGCCCTTGAGGAGTGTTTTTTATCAGGCCAAAATTAGAAAATGCAAAGATTTCCCTTCAAAGACAAGCACTACATAGTTAAGTGTTTTTATGCTCTTTTCTACAGAACCTCCTCTAGTTCTGCCTCCCACCATTCCCATTTCAGCCAACAATTACCATCTCTGCTTAGCAACTGGATTCCATACACTTTAGAGGAAATATAAGGAAATGTTGACCAAATTGCCTTGGTAATCAAAGCATTTACAGGGATAGCCCTTTCACTCTGTCCTCCCCCATGTCCTCCCTTCCCAGTTCCTATTACACTCCCAGACACTATTTGCCTGAACCTTCTAGCACCTCTCTGTTATGTCCTCCAGGGATTGGGCCGCCCTTCCCTGCCAATTCTCTTTCCTTTCTTTGGCTTCTGACCTACTGATTCTGAACTTGCATAGTTGTTTGCATCTAATTTTTAACAGGCTTCACTGTTTGTAACCCACAGTCTAGCTTGAATCTCAAATCTCTGCCACTTCATTATCACTCTGATGAGACACCCCTCATATATTTCCTAGGGCAACTACAAAAAATCTCATGGATGGAGAGTTCTTCCCCCACTCCAAACCTCTTAAGTTAGATGAGATTTATCAGGCTGTTCATCACTGAGGTTAAAACTTTATAATCAGGGCTTAGAATATTTTCCATCAGAAATCAGAGAAGAGCAAGGGATTTCTACTGTGAGAAAGATCACAAATTGGACATATAGTCACTCCCAGTTGGAACCTTATGCCCAATGGCAAAATGGGCTCTTTTTCTCTGGCAAGACTGTCCTAACTTAAACAGGCTGCTTTGGCTGCCAAATTATTGTTGTCAGAGAAACAAGAGGATAATACTTCGTAGGCAATTCTGAAAAAAAAATCACTTCTGGAAAAAAATTAAAATTACTTAGGAGTCAACATGCAATCCCATACTGGAACATGCCTCCCAGGTTGACCTGTGCCCAGCTCCATCCACCACACTATCTTATTTCCAGCTCCCTGTATAGGTCCCCAGGGCATCAAATCCTAATAGTCATGTGTTGGCCTCATCCAATTTTTACACAAAAAGAGAGAGTTAAAGGAGAACATAGCTCAGGGTTTATACCAAATATCCAAAACTAAAGTTCAGTAGTGAGTGGCAAGAGATGGGGAAAGTCGGGGACGTCTCTGCAACTTGTGTTGCTGCTTTTGGATTGTCTCTAGGACAGGCATCATGGGCATGTGACTCATGCAGTCACGCGAGGCCCCATGCTTAGAAGGATCCCACACTTGGTTTAATGCTCCACTGTTGCCATCTTGAAATTCTTAATAATTTTTTAACAAAGACTCACATTTTCATTTTGCAGCGAGACCTGCAAATTCTATAATCAGTTCCAATTATTTCAGCTTAATTATCAGCAATCTAAACATCACTAGTTATTTTTGAAAACTTCACCTTGAGGCTTCTCTGCAGAAGATTCAAATTAACACACTAAGAGGCACAGAACCACATTCATATATCTATGGAGACCACTGTTTTCAGTGTGCAATTTAACGAAGATAATGTCTGTTGGATTTCCAGACTGAGACATTCTCCACCAAAACTGGAAAAAAAAAATAAGGAAGTCTCTACAAACTGAAGGTCAAGATCATGGATAAGAATGTATTTAAAAGACTTTTAAAACTTTTACCCCTGGCTTGAAGACAGCATTAAAGTATACTTATTGCTATGAAAATATTCCATCAATCATAATGCTGATAGTTGAAAAACACACATAACCTGAAAAATCCCCAATCCATCATTTATCAGAGGTAAGATGTGGTAATGTGGCTAAAAGGGGTTACAAACAAACTTCTGGCAGTGAAACCATGAAGGAACAAGAGGAACTTGGGTAACCCACTGAGAAATAATTGCTTCTCCCCCTTTCTCCCCAAAAAACCAAAGGATGTGTTTCCAGAGAGGGCCATCTGATCCCTTATTATTCCTCCAACTTTCTCTATGTTCTCAGATCAAACCCTTGTAAATGTTCTCCTCCTCCATAAAGACTTCTTGGCTATTTTAAAGCAATTCAAAGTTTTTCCCCTTTACTATCTCTCCCAATTCAATAAATCTCTGAGCAAGTAAAGGCTCTCCTGGCCCTTGTCAGCATCAGAGCCAAAGGGGACTGAAACAGAGTAAGCAGAGAAGGTGGACCTTGGTAGCTGGGCTTGGCCCCTGGCTACAACCCTTTTTATCATCCATGGTGTTCTCCCTGTCATGGAATTCACCACCACAGTCTTTCCTCACTGCCTTCATTCTCCTCCAGGACTATTTCCTCCCCTGCCCCTTTACTCTTAAAGATGACCTCTCCACCTACTTCCCTGGGAAAATTGAGAACATCTGATGAGAACTCCCACAAGTTTCCTCCCAAACTCCTTAAGTTTTCTTTGGATCATCACCCAAACTTTTTTCCTTCCCGCCCATCTTGGAGGAACTTTCCCTGCCACATAGACAGGTTAACCCCTTCACCTGCCTCCTATCAGGCTGTGGCCTCCTTCCCATGACTGATCTGTTTTTGCCTCTCCAATGGCTATTTGTCCAATTCCTCAACACATGTTCAAACCTTCTAACACACAAAGAAATAAACACACAAACACCAAGAACACCCCCTCTGGATCCACATTCCAATCTCTAGCCTTACCATTTTCTGCCAGTCTCCCTCCTAGTCTTCTGGCTCCTCTTTTTATTCCTCAGTAAAACATGATATTGTCTGAATATCATCAAGCACAAAAGTTAGAAGACACCAAAAAAAAAAAAAAAAAAAAAAAAAAAAAAGGGAGGCCTGTTCCTCAGTCTCATGCATTTTAGTTCTTTCTTGCTTCTATCTTTTGAAATTGTCTTCTCAAAAATCCGACAAAACCCAAGGCCTCATTTCATTGCCCCTCGGCTTGTGTTCCCAGTAGCACTCTTGCCTCTCAAGATGAACCTCTCTCTTCTTTGGTTTCTGTAATGTTGTTTTGCCTCCAACTTTTCCTACTGCTAATTTGAAGTGTTCTTGTGTTTTTGCACTATTCTTTGCCCATCACTTAGTAGGGATTATTCTCAAAAATACCAGTGTTGGCCTATTCTCTGCTCACTGCACTGTCTACATTTACCCCATAATGATTCTCATTGGTTTCCATCCTCACTATGTATTTCCCAATGGCATGCCCCTACTTCTGACTGACTCCTAAATTCCAGACCACATCTCCAACACCTGCTAAACACCTCCAGCCACTTGACTGACATCCTTCCAGTGGCTCACTGGCTCCTCAAGTTCTGGTTAACTAAAACAGAATTAATGTGACAGAAGGAACCATTTTGCATAACACTGAGGAAGATTCTTGTATGATTCTCCTGGGAACAGGAACTAGTGGCAGACTGAGACCCAGCAGGCCTGTGCGTAGAAGCAAAAGGTGATTTTATCTGGCTGGAGGAAGAGTATGAGATAGGGAACAAGGCCTGATCTGGACTCAAAGCAGCAAAGTTGTACCTACTTCTGTGCTTGGCACTGAATGTTGCCTCTTGGTCCTCATGAAGTTTACACTGTGCAAGACACTGATAACAGACAGAGACATCACCAAAAATTAGGCAAATATTGCTTGCACACCTAGAGATAGAAAATTAAGTACTTATTTTGGCTACAAGTCAAGGCGCAATGACATTGCATGAAACAGGAAGTGATGGGGGTGTGTGTCTTGGACACAGTGAATCAGGAAAAGCTGTGACCTCTTTTCCACTTATTGTTCATACTGTAAATGCTTTACTTCCATCAATTAAAAGATCCATGTGGACTCTGTCCCTCCGATTATTTGTGGGTCTGTTAAGTACCTCTCTGCGATTAAGACTCACTTTTCTTTTTAGTGTGAGTACATAGATCTGCATTCCTAATTATGGCATCCTCAAATCCCAAGGAACTTTGTGAATGATACTCTCCTGGAAGACACTGATACTAACACTTCCCTCCCTGAGTTAAGAAAGTTAAGAAGAGTTAATAAATGTTTGGCTATGCATGTGTCTCACTCTCCTACTAGAGGGGGAAAAACAGGCTCTCTTTTGAACAAAGAAGAATAAAGAAAAGCTCCTTTCCTCCACCAGGAGCCTAGACTCCTCATCAAGGGCCTCCCGCTAATTCCAGGCCTCTCCCTGAAATCAGGGAGGCCTGGGCCCTTGGGATGCTCACCACCCCTCTGGGCATGATCTGCAGCATTCACAGCTTCCGAGTATCCTAATCTATTCCATATTCCAGGAGGCTCTCTGAAGGGAAAGGTAATCATTCTCACACAAACAGTCACTCTACACTTTCTTTCCCACTCATATCCGCTTGGAACTGAGCGCAAGCAGGGAATGGAGTTCTGCCCTCCCTGGTGCTGTGTGGCTCCTTGACCTTTGCTTAATCAAGGCCATTGCGGTGGCAGTAAGCCATGAGCAAAGTGGGCTGCCCAGAAGAAAGCAGAGAGCTATGGAACTGATCCTCCCATCTTAAAAGAAGTATCTGATCAAAACCACACTATAACTGCTAAAGAAATAGGAGGAGCAAGGAGTAAACACCCTTAGTTAAGAACAATTAAAGGGAAGCCTTCATGGAGAAAAACATAATTAAATGATTCCATTACTTTCCCTTAACTACCATTGTGTATCATTTTAATTAAAAAATGTGTCAGCTTTCAGATTCATTCACCAGTGAGGAAGCTGAAATTAAGAATAGACCACCCATTGTAAAATTTCCAGGGTTTAAGATGAGCTTTTTATCTAGGCTGTGTAGTTTCCCCTCAGTTGTTCCTTTTTCCCCTGTGTATTCATGTCCTGACACTCTCTCCCTTGTCAGTTTGCTTCCACCACACTGGTCTCCCTTGCTGTCCTTCCATGACACCAGACTCTTTCCCTTTGTCTTAGGTTGTGTTTCCTAGCAGCATAGCTTGTGGGTGAAGGGGATTCTTGTGCATGTGGTTTATTGAGGGAAGGATCTCAGGACAAAACTGCAAAAGAGTGAAGAAAGCAGAACATGGAACAGGAGGAAGCCAATCAAACATGTGATCTCCACTGAGTACTCCACTAGGTTCAGTCTGATGATCCCATAGCCCCAGTTAAGGCAGGAGGCCAGCATATTGTACTACGCTACCAATCAGCCATTGGATGTGGCTCAATCCCAAGTAAGGACATACCTTCAGGCATTTTCTTTCACCCAAGGGTAACTGCAGTTTTGAGCAAATAGTAGCCAATGCTCACAGCAGCTAGGCAATGCTCCCTTAGCCCAGGGAAGGGGATCTAGGCAGGACATCAACAGTTTTACTAAAGGCACAGTAAGAACTTGTTTTAGCTATTTCTTCTGCCTGAAACACTCTCCTTCCAGATCTTCACGAATCTAACTTCTCATTATCATTTGCATGTTGCCTCAAATGTCTTTTCTTAGTGACCATGCCTGCCCATCTAGCTAAAGTAGTCACACTGGCCTCCCAGTTAATCTCATCATGCTACCCTTTTTCATTATCTGAAATACAATTTCCTGTTTAATTTTTACTTGCATGTTTATTGGCTATCTCAATTACTAGAATGTAAAGTCCCTGAGAACAGAAACCCAGTCTTGCTCACCTATGTATCTAGTGGTAAAAACAAGAAGATACTGGAATCAGACATCCTGGCTCAAATTCTGGCTCCCTCATTTTACTAACTATGCCAGCTTGAGCAATTTAACTTCTTACAGTGCCAGATTAATAGGGTTATTTTAAGGATTAAATGAGTTGGTGCAAGTAAAGGGCTTAGAATAGTGCCTGATACATATCAACCACTCAATAAATGCTGACCTGGAATTGCCTGGTGAATGAATGAGTGAATGGATGAATAAATGAATGAAGAAAATAATTTTTGGCAACTCAAACTGCCACCTTGCTTTGCCTATAGGGTGGCATCATAGGCCACTGGCATTTCTCTGATTTTTACCCTTTAAAGGTACACAAATTTTGGGTGTGCCTGGGTGCCTCAGTCAGTTAAGTGTCCAATTTCAGCTCAGGTCCTGATCTCACAGTTCATGGGTTTGAGCCTCATGTAGGGCTCTGTGCTGACAGCTCAAAGCCTGGAGACTGCTTCAGATGCTGTGTCTCTCTCTGTCTCTGACTTTCTCCCACTCGTGCTCTGTCTCTCAAAAATAAATGTTTTTTTTAAAAATTAAAAAATAAAGATATGCAAACTTTTATTCTCTTTCTCAGTCTTCAGTATACATCCCAAATAATCAAATTATTTTTTTCCTGATGATACTCAAAATCACCCAGTACTCCCATCTTGACCACACTCATTGCAAGACTGTAGACTTAAAAATTCAATTTCCTGGACCACAGCATGCTAAATCCTAAAGGCAAGGCCCTTATTCCCCAATGGTAAGCAATCACTGTTCCAACAACCCTTGCTACCCTCAAGCCAACACTGCCATGCGATTAAATAAACTGGCTGCATCAAGAGGAAAGGAAGCTTTCAGTAAGCTTCAGCCACCAAATGAGCTGTGGTTTTGTCTGTGGCCTGGATGAAATGGGCAAAGGAGAAATTAGTTCAACTTCCCTCTGGAAGAGAGGCTTTATGGGAAGTAGGAAACAAGGGCAGTTATTAAACAAATATAAACTGACCACTTTCTGTGAGCAGACACTGCAGGGAAATAAACATGAGCCATGATATAGGATGAGATTAAGAATAAAAGACCCAGTTCAGAAAACAACTGTAATGAGGGGGAGATCATTTGATTCACCTAAATTCTTTTTAAGAGGGCTATTCTATGTTTGTTTTGGATGAAAGGGTATGATAAGACATTTAGGATTTAGAGAAAGACACTAAGAACCAATTTAAGCTACTAAACTGTTACAGGAAAACCAGGCAATGTATTTGTCCCTGAGCAAGGAAGAAGAGAGCAATGCAAAAGAAAGGAAGGGTTAGGGGACAGAGAGAAGCCAGAGAAATCATTAACAGCTGTCTACTTTGTCCCTGACACCAACCATTACTAAGGTGCCCAAATTCAACAATACTTGTTATGAGAGGAGTTTTTGGAGAAAGCAGTGTAGGATCTGGGTTTCCATATCAGATGACTTGAAGTGATTCAGAGACCACACCCACTCTGCAAGCTAAAGGAGATGGTGTAGCTAAAGGAAACTCAGGAGAGCACTGGCATTTGCAGACCAAGAGATGGAGTATGTGCCAAGTTAACACAAACCTCCAAGGAATCAGGAGGGCTCAGTAAATATGTGCATACTCTTGTATTCAAGCAAAAGGATATCTACATCTCAATGACAGTCTCAGTGGCCCCATTTGCAAACATGGCCTAGGATCTTTATCATATGCCCAAATCTAAGACAATGAACAATAAGCCATGGCTGAAGTCTTAGAAGTAGCATTGAGAGAGGCAGGCCCTTGGACATAACCCAGCATCTATCTCTTCTCCTTCTACATACTCTTCCTCCTTTCTAACTGCAGCTAGTACAATTCAGTTACTAAAAAATAAATTTTTTAGTTTAACTTATTCAGATTTTTAAAAAAATGATACTCAGTTCTGTTTTTGGAATACTTTTAATCATGTTTGGAACAATTTAGGAATGTGAATCTACTTTAACCCTAAACTTTTCAACTGCAAATGAAAATTTAGTATCCAAATTAAGATGTGCTGTAAGTATAAAATATACACTTGATTTAGAATATTTAGTGTGAAAAAGGGTCAATTTTTCATTAATATTTTTTCAGCTTCATTGAGGTGTAACTGAAATACAATTGTAGGACATTTAAAGTATATACCTTGTGATTTGATACACACACACATTGTGAGAGGATTCCATCATCTAGTTAGTTAAGATATCCATCAGTTCAAATGTTTACCTTTTTTGTGTGTATGAGAACATTCAAGTTCTACTCTCTTAGCAAATTTCTTTTTTTTTAAGTTTTATTTATTTAAGTAATTTCTACATCCATCATGGGCTCAAACCCACAACCCCAAGTTCAAGAGTCACATGTTCTACCAACTCAGCCAGCCAGGTGCCCCTCTTTTACCAAATTTCAATTATACAGCATAATGCTATCAACTATAGTCACCATATTTTACACTGGGTCCTCAGACCTTATTCATCTTACAGCTGAAAGTTGGTACCCTCTTACCAACCTCTCTATTTTCCCCACCCCCACCCCCTAGCCCCTGACAACCACTTTTCTACTGTTTCTATGAGTTTGATTTTTTTGTTGTTGCTGTTAAGATTCCATATGTAAGTAATATCATGCAGTATTTGTCTTTCTCTGCCTGGCTTATTCCACTTAGCATAATGCCCTCAAAGTCCATCCATATTGTCACAAATGGTAGAATTTCCTACATGCTGAAATGATATTTTGGACGTATTTGGTTAAATAAAAATAGTATTAAAATTAATTTATTTCATTTGCCACCTCACCCTCAACATCTTTCTCCTCTAGAATTACCTAAATGCCTTTTTTTCATCAGATTGCATCGGAAAAAAATCTGGGAGTTAAACTTGACACTAAGAAGTCAAAACCATCTTCAATACCATATACCCTACTCACTATGTGAGGGCAGGGCCAATGTCTGTCTAGTTCATGACTGCATTCCATTACCTGCGAAGTGCAGCATGTGGTAGGTTTTCAGTAAAGACTTTCTGAGTGAATGAATAATTGAACAAATGAATGAATGGATGACTCACCTCAGGCATGGTTGAGAACACAAAGCACATATAACACAGTTAAGCAGAGAAGAGACATTCCACTGTGCTCCCCTGGAGCTGCCAGCCTTAAGGAATAGAGGGAAGTCAGAGTCCCACCTACAAGGCCATGGAGTGGAGACATGAAAATGAGGCCCCAGCAGCCCATATACAGGAGGGGCTGGGGATAACCAAAGCAGTCAGGAACTGCCCTATGGATTAGGGAGGTTTTGAGGTTTTATAGCTGTCTCATTAAATCACGCCCTATTCAACTTCGCAATGTGGCCTCTTTGCTGTCAAAAGCTGGAAGAGGAATTATAGAGACAGCAAATCTAGGTCAACAGGAGCCATGGGTGGATTAAGTAGGGAGTGAACAGTCTCTCTGAGGATGGATGAACCAAAGCAACGATCAGTTAACAGGTTCGGGTTTTTCAACTATAAATGAAAATTTAGCACCCAAATTGAGATATATTGTAAGTATCAAGTATACACTGAATTCAGAAGATTTAGACCCAAACACGCTACCTGTAACAACAACAACAATAGCAATGTCAGTAGTTAACATTTATATAGATATATATGGCACATACTATGTGCCAGGACTACTTTAAGGATTCTCCCTTTTCTCTCTGTCTCTCTCTCTGTGTCTCTCATTCTCTTTCTGTGTGTATATATATATGTATGATTGACATATATTTGTGTGTGTATACATATGTGTGGATAAGCTCTAATCCTGACAGCAACACTATAAAGTTGTAATCACTCACAGATGAGGAAAATGAGACATGGACCTGGGATTCAAGTCCAGGCTGTCAGTTGGCAGAGTCTTCATTTTTAACCATCATGCTATTCTATTAATCATAAGTCAATGAGGGGAGGGATAGAATCCCAATTTCAGGCACAGTGGGTCAGACATAGGGTCCACCTTCCCTGTGTTCTGTGTGTGACAGGTTTATCCAAGGAGCACATTTGGGGCAAGGAGAAGGAACAGGCATTCTTCTCTTCCCTGGGATTCTAAACACATTCATTCACTCCTTGCATTGGACATGTGGAATTTTTTTAAGCTCCCTATTAACCTGTGTTTCTATTCATCCTAGTTTTCTGCATGAGAATAAGCCTTTCTACTCTTTGCTATGTTTGCAAAATTAGAAGTTATTAAGGGAAATTGTTATTTTTGGAGGGCATAGATTCTGAGTTAACTGAGGGTAGGGGTTGCGTCTTCCATTTCTGTCTCTCTGTGCCTTCAACTGAGGAACGAATCCAGCTAAGAACAGATTTGTAAGAGAACATAGAAGAAGGCCTTCAATCAAGAGGTTGGAGGAAGAAGAAGAGTGGGAGCATGGCTGAGCTGACATTTGTAATTCTTACAATTTTGCCTAAAATTAGACCTGTAACAAGTAAATAAACAGATCCCTTGTCCCATCCCCTGATCAAGTCACTCTCAATTTGGGAGGGCACATTTTTTTCAGTATCTTTTTCTTCCTATTACATAACAAAGATGATGTTTGCAGTCGTTTTAGAAAAACTAAATAAACACAATAAAGGGGAAGACACAACATTAAACCTCTGGTAATGTCCCTATCCCTAAATTAACATTTTTTGGGAAAAAAGACTTAGGAGGGACATGATTTCCATCTTCAAATATGTGAAGGAAAAGTATGTGGCAGAGAAGTTTCCTCTGTTTGACTCATTACACCAGAATAAGAATCAGTGGGAGATCATTTAAGGAAAATTTCAAGTCAATAAAAAAAGAATTTTTTCTAGTCATTATATCTGGTCAAAAACTGAATCATCTCCCTTGAATGGCTCTAAGCTCCAGTTTAGAGAAATAAATACCTCAACCAAAGACCCAGGACCATTCGTATTAGATTGCATTTGAAATTTGTGACCTCTAAAATTTCTCCCTGGTCTGAGATTCTATGTTCTTAATATCACTAATATATTTTATTGACATATAATTTAAATACCACAAAAATCACCACTTTAAAGTATATATATACAGTTCAATTATTTCTAGCAGAAATGTGCAACTATCACCATTATCCAATACCAGAACATTTCCATCACTCCAAGAAGAAATTTCATGCGCATTTGCAGTCACCTCCAGTTCTTCCTCCCTCAACATCTGGCAACCACTAATTACTTTCCATCTCTATGGATTTGTCTATTCTGAATATTTTATATAAATACAATCATGTAACATGTAACCTTTACTGTCTTGCTTCTTTCACCTGGCATAAGGCTTTCAAGGTTCATCCATGTTATAGCATGAGTCAGTACTTCATTTTTTATGGCTAAATAATATTCCATTGTATGACCATACCATATTTTGTTTATCCATTCATTTGTTGATGGACATTTGTGTTGATTCCATTTTTCTACTATTATGAATGCTACTGCTGTAAACATTTGTATACATTTTTTTGTTTAGACATATGTTTTCAATTATCTTGGGTATATACCTGAGTGTGGAATTGCTGGGTCATATGATAACTCAATTTGTAACTTTTTGAGGAACTATCCAACTGTTTTCCAAATAAGCTGCATTTTTTTTTACCTTTTCACTAGCAATATGTATGAGGGTTCCCACCTTTTTACATCTAAACCAATATATGTTATTGTCTTTTTTATGATAGCCATTCTAATGGATGTAAAGTATCTCTTTGTGGTTTTGATTTGTATTTCCCTAATGTATAATGATTTTGAGCATCTTTCCAAATGTTTATCAGCTATTTATATATATTCTTTGGATAAATATTTATTCAGATCCTTCACTTATTTTTTAATTAAGTTACCTTTTTATTATTGAGATATAATAGCCTTTTATACATTCTGGAAGATCACTAATACAATTGACTTTCACCATAAGTGAATTAACTTGAAACCTGGGAAAATAGCTAACTTTCTAGGGACAAAATTAGCAATGTTGAAACAATTTGAAGTAGAAAAATCTGACATGAATAGCTAAGGAAGAAACTATGAATATTTAAAAAGAGTTACATCTATATCTTCCCTAAACCCCTCCCAAACTACCCTATGTAAAATCCCAAAAGGCGCCAGGATCAGCTGGTTTCAAGGGCAAACTTTTCAAAAGGTACTTTTGAAAACAAAGTGATCTTTTCCTATACTACATAACATGTTCCAGAGTCTAAAGAAAGGATATTTGTTAAGTTTTTATGAAGAGAACTTAAACTAATACCAAAATCTGAGAAAAGAAATAAATGGAACAAATTCACTTATAAATATTGATATGAAAAACTCATAAGTATTAATAAATGCAATTTAGCAATGCATTTAACAAATAACAAATCATGACCTATGGGAATCATAAGATTCAATTATAAAAAGTCAGTAAACCTAATTTAAAATGCAAATCGCTAAAAATATTCTATTCAGAAAAGGCATTGAATAGAAAAACCATTTTTTAAAAAAATTGTAATGTTTATTTATTTTTGAGAGAGAGAGAGTGCGTGAGCGGTGAATGGGCAGAGAGAGGGAGACACAGAATTGGAAGCAGGCTCCAGGCTCTGAGCTGTCAGCCCAGAGCCCAACACAGGTCTCGAATCCATGAACCATGAGATCATGACCTGAGCTGAGGTCTGGCATTTAACCAACTGAGCCACCCAGGTGTCCCTATTTCCATTTTTAGAAAACTTCTTAGGACCCATAAATTCAACCATACAATACCACCTCACATCCTCATATTGGCTAACATCTGCAACTATATATTAAAAAAAAAAAGATGACCGGAATATAGGGAAACAACTTTCATATATTCTGGAAGCAGTTTAAATTGATGAAATCACTTTGAAGAAAAATTTGGCCCTATCTTGTAAAATTGAAAACCTACATACCGTGACTGAGAAATTCTACTTCCGAGTATATATTCCAAAATATTCTTGCATATGTTTATAAACAAATTTGTCAAATTATTTCCATTACAAAGCTCTTTAAAATAGGGGGGGAAGCTCTCAAAATTACATCAACAGTGAATAACTAAGATAATATATTCACACACTAGAATACAATTGTTAAAATAAAGTAACATAACTCTTTCTATTCAGTCAGAACTCCACACAAAATGTTGAGTAGAAAAAAAGCAGGTTTCAGATAATACACACCTTGACATTTATGTCCAATTTCCAAACATGAAAATATAAAAATTATTCATTGAGATATACATGTGTATATTATTAAAGTAGAGTGAAAAAGATATGTGCTTAGTTCATGTTTTCCTCTGGGTTTGGAGCATAGGAACAAACTGAAGGCAGAAAATGAAGAAAATGCCAACTCTCTCTGTAATGCTTTATTTCTTTCATTTAAATTAGGACAAAGCAAATAGAACAAAACATTTCCAATCCTCAATTCTGATTGGGAGGTAAATTAATATTGTCATTATTCATTTTAATTTGGGGTATTTTTCAAATTTCTCAGAATAAAAAATCCCATAGTAAAACAAAAATAAAGTCCCTTAACATGATTTAAAAAATACATATATTTCAAAACAAATATGAATACTATTTTTAATGGTGAAACACTAAAAGCATCTATGTCAAAATAATTTTTGAAATAAACATATACAACTATTAATGTGGATCTAGTGGTTCTAGCCATTAAATTAACTAATAAATCAAAAAAATGTATGTGTATTTGTGTGTGTATATATGTATGAGTTTGTATATGTGTGTTTGAGTGTATATGTGCAGGTGCATGTGTACATGTGTATGAATGTGTATACATTTGTGTGAGTAGGTATATGCATGTGAGAATGTATATGTGTATATGTGTATATATGTGTAAGTGTATGTGAATGGTTGTATGTGTATGTCTGTCTGTAAGTGTATGTAAACATATGAATGTAAGCATGCATATTTGTGTAACTATACATAAGTATGTGTACATGTCTGTGTGTGTGCACAGTATTTTCATGTAAGTATGTGTGTGAACACATACATATCTATGTACATGGATACATGTATGTGTATTGTGCATGTACACACTGCAAACAGGAGGAAATACATATAAGGTGTTCCATATGTATTTGTTCTGCCTTTTCAAGTAGATTTTATGCTTATTAAGATCTGAAGCTGTGACTCGTATTTCTTTTGGAATTCACATATAGTGAGTTCTCAACAATACTTGCAGAGTTGAATTTGGCATCAGTACCCCTCAATTTCCATGGACCAGCAAGAATTTACAGACCAAATTTAAGGGCTGTTTTTTGTTCAGTATAAGATAGTTTGTACTCAGAATAAAAAGTAGAAAATAAAACCCTAGTGATGAGTTTATTTTAAAATTTATATAAATATAGATATAATTATTCTATTTTCTAGAATCCATAGCAAATATCAGATACCAAGAGCTTATAATGACCTGTATATTTTTCACAATTTCTCAAAAGTCTCTGAGATTAGTTAAAGAAAGATAGAGAAGATGCTATCCTGTAGATGACCCACTTTATTAGCCAGAAGAACAAAAGAGAATCCATCAGATGGACCTTGCCTCTAGTCTGGGCCAGTTGGTAACTCACTCATTTAGGTGAAGGTGGTGTCAAGAAGCCAGTGAAGGTGGGGGATCCCCTTCATGGACCTTTTATAGCAGGAAAGGGAGATGGTGGTGGCAGTGATGGATGTGGCCTTCTGGTCCTGTGTGGGAAAGCTGTAAACTCATAAGTTCAGCCCCCAGGATAGTAGGGTGGGTCTGCAGAAGAGCGTCATAGCCCAGGCCTGAGCAGACTTGCTTAGCGATGCATCCTACTGACAAGAAGCAAACAGAGCCATGGCTTTTGTTCTGTAGGCCGGGAAAGGCAGCCAGAGTAGGAGAGGCATCCAAAAGCAAGAGAGACCATTTCCTCACAAAAGGAGAGGTTAGTCTCTTATTTTCTTTTCTTCTGTAGTCTGAGTCAGGCAGGAAAGCAACACCCTAAGGTCAGATCTAAGTTGAAGAGGTGAGAGCTCTACTCGGGTTCAATTCAACATGCATAGTCCAGATGGGCAATAAACCAAAAGATCCACAGCGGCAGAAGGAATGCCTTATTCCAAAAGAGCACTTGGAGCCCAAGAACAGTCTCTTGCATTTCAGTTAAGATTCCCCACCCAGCAAACCAAATTGTGTTCTTTCTGGGTGGCTGGCTTAAAGAATAGTACATTACAGTGGAAACTCCCATTTACTTCATTTACTGCCGTTTATAATATTTTCCACTATTTGGAGATAATGAATTCATCCTTTTCTTTTTTCTTTTCTTTTCTTTTTTTTTTTTTTTTTTTTTTTTTTTTTTTTTTTTGGCCAACATTATGCAGGCCACTTCAAGAGCCAAATGTTCCAGGATCCTCAAATGTGTTATCCTTAATTTTCTATGATAGCTTTAGTGGTTTCTTTGGAAAGGCCCCAACATCAACCAAATTAACAATGCTGAGAATAAACTCAACTGTCACCTTCATTCCCTTTGAACAGCCTGGGGAAAATGCCACCTTCAAGAACCTTTCCAGTATGTAGGCTTAAAGAAGACAAGTTAATTAAAGTCACTCCCAGAAAAACAACCACTCACCACAGAAAGTTTCTCCCCCCAACCCAAACTCTGTATCACTGTTGTAGACCATCTCCACTTTATCTGAAATTCACTTAACATGCAGGCCTGAAGCCATCGATTTTGTCAATGGAATTATATCCCTGTAATTGTCCAGCTGAGTGCCTTTTGGAAGGATGTTAAGCATGAGTTTTAGCAGAAGGTCAGAGGGAGAGAAGGAATACTGCAGGACCCATTTTCCTTCACAGAATCCTGGCAGTTTTCTTAGCTTGGTAAGAGCCAAGCATGCATTGCATATGTGCTTCATGTGTAGAAAAGATCTTGCCACTCAGAAAACTTACTTTTACCAAATAACAGGCTCACAGCAAAGTATGCCGAACAAAGATGCAACAGCATCTCTTTCATTTTTGTACCTTTTATTCCACTGGCAAAAATTAGAGTAATAAATACACCAATAGCTCATTCCTCTTTCTTATATTCTGTTATCATTTGCTTTGGCAACAGCCACTGTCATGGGGTCAGCAGGAAAAGAGGACATACTGAATCAGGAAAAAAGATGGCAGTCAGCTAAATCCATCACCAAACCCCAATTGGTGAAGGAAATTGGTACCCAAGTCATAGTCATGTGACTTGTTACTGCTCATAGCCCAGATGTTGTATGAAGCTGAAAAGCTATCCACAAGGAGGTGGCAGAAAACTCACCACTTTTGCCCCCACTGAAAATGGCTACTTTGGGCAGTTTTCTATGAAACAGAAATGGAAAGACATTATTCAATTGTTTGCTAAACTTACTGGATCTTTGGGGAAATGTTTTCAGCATCTATAAGCATTTGGCATTTCCTTGCTCCAAAGAGTCATTCCTCTAATGCTGCCTCCTTCTCTGTTGAATTTGAACATCTGTAGGTACCCTATACTTCCTGCTTCAGATGAAGCAGAGACCCCAATTTATGTAGTTCAGTTCTTTTGAGGGTATGTCTTTTTCCATCTCGTTACTTTTAACCTCTTTGTGTCTTTATATTGGAAATAAAACATAGGTAGACTTTATTTCTTTCACCCAGTTTGACAATCTCTGCCTTTTAATCTGACTGTTTAGTCCATTAACATTTAATGTAATTATTGATATGGTTAAGTTTAACTTTACACTCGCTGTTTATTCTATATTTGCTCCACTTTTCTTTGTTCCTTTGTTTCTGCTTTCCCATCTTTATTTGGATTGGCCAGGTATCGTTTAGTATTCTATCTATTCTATTATATTTCTAATTCTACCTCTTTGGTTGTTTTTATTAGATATTATTGTAAGAATTATAATATTTATTCATAACTCGTCACGATCTACCTTGAATTAATATTAGGCCACATCACATCTAATGTATGAAATTTTACAACAGAATTTTTCTTTTGACTTCCCTTCCATATTTATGTGATTGTTATCACATATGTTGTAAATCCCAGAATACAATGCTCACTTTGCTTGAAATAGTAATGATCTTTTAAAAAATAATAATAATAAAATGGGAAAATAAGCCCATTGTATATTTACCCATGTATTCATTGTTTCAGGAGCTCTTCATTCTTTACTGTAGAACACTGAACTTCTATTTCCATTCAGTCCTTGTGAAGTTTTCTTCCTTAACAACAAGCCTAACAAGGCTATGCATAATAGAAAACTAATACAAACTGATGCCTGGGTGAAAAACTCCAGCAATGACCAGAAGGGATATGCAGCAGCCTTCTTATGATCATGAGTACACATACAACCCAAGTGATTTACAGCAGGGATTTTTAGGGCCCATTTATTCTGAAGGAGAGAAAATCCAGAGGTGATGGAGTAAGTCTCAAAAAGTTGTCAAGATAGAAATAATCTTTTCTGAAAGTTAGAACTAGGATCAAAGTGTTTAAGAAATCAGCTTAGAAGCTGATTTACACTCAAGATAAAGAACTAAGATTATTCAACATGAAACAAAATACATTAAAAATCATCAATTCTCCATGACAGGGATACTCAGTCTGGGAAGACAACATGGCACAGAGGTTAAAAGGGTGGACTCTGGCATCTGACCTCCCAAGTTTCATTCTTCCTTCATTACTTACTGGCAATGTCACCTTGGGCAAGTTAATTAACTTCTCTTGCCTTGTTTCCTTACCTGTAATGTGGCAAGATGATAATAGAACTCCCTTTAGAAGGCTGTTGTGGAAGTAGCATCTCTAAAGCACTTGAAACACTGCCTGGAACATCCTCAGTATCCAATAAACATTAGCTATTGCTATCATTGTTACTTGGTTGACCCTTCCTCTTATTTCCAACTCTAAGATTCTGTTTTGTTTTGAGTCTTACCTCTTTTATTTATTCTTGAGGTTCAAAGTAGAAATAAGACATTTGTTTTCACATCACTGTTTTCCTCTTTCACCTAATCTCAATATACACTTATAAAACACTTTGTAGTTCTTGCTTAAATTTCTAATCAGTACCACTGAAAAAATTATTTGTTTTATTAAAATAATCTGTTAAGACAGAAACTATGGCAGAACTATATCATGTCACATTCCTAGATCAATGACAAATCAAATACCATAGACAAAAACAGACTGACTTTGATGTGTGCTCTTGAAAAGTGGCCAGCCATGAAAGAGAGAAGATTTTCAAAGTGATCAGACAACGAGAAACAAGAGAACCAACTCATGCTGATGACCTATACTGTTCACTAAGCACCCATATGAACTTTAAAGTTCAAAACCATCTTCATGATAGGACCCACTAACCTCATTTTACATATGTCATAACCGAATTTGGAGAAGTCTGTATGACTTACCCAACTTTACAAAGATATGGCTCCCACTGCCATTACCTTTCCACCACAGCAAATGCTAAATCCTGTTCATGGACCGCAGGAGAGCAGGACACTTACTATATGTCAGGACTAGGAGAACTAGATATGAGTTTGAGTAGACTCCGTTAATGGAGAATAGAACACATGGATGTCAGGGATTCAGGCAACCAAAAAAGGGAGTTAGGAGAAATCAGGAATATGCCAGACTTGGTGTGGGTTCCCCCAAAAGTAGACACAGAGTTAAGGACTGATTTCAAGTAACTAATATGGGAATTAAAGGGGCCAGCAAGAGAGTGGAAAAATCAAACAGGGAAGAGAAGGCTATCAATAAAGTTTGCATTATTGAGCAAGTTATACTGTAGGCAACTGGAGCTTAAATGTACTGAGGAGCTCTGGGAATCAGTGTAGAGCCATGAACCTAAGAATTATCTCAGCCAGAGGTAAGGGAGATGGGTGCTTATACATTAATTCAATCTATTTCTTCTGTCAGTCAGTGTTTGAAGGATGCTCCTGGTGGTGTTAATTTCATGGCACTCCAACTTGCCGTGTACATAAGCAGACTGGCCTTTGATGGCAGAAGAACCTTTTCTTTTTTTTTTTTTTAATTTTTTTAAATGTTTATTTATTTTTGAGACAGAGAGAGACAGAGCATGAATGGGTCAGAGAGAGGGAGACACAGAATCTGAAACAGGCTCCAGGCTCTGAGCTGTCAGCACAGAGCCTGATGTGGGGCTCGAACTCACGGACTGTGAGATCATGACCTGAGCCGAAGTCGGACGCTTAACCGACTGAGCCACCCAGGTGCCCCAGAAGAACATTTTCAAGTGAAAAGAACATACTGGCAATTGAGAGTTGGGCCAGGTTACATTGAAATGGTAAACGCCAAAGTCAGGAATTTGGCTTGTTAAATATCAGAAATGATGGTAGGTTGATGTCCCAAAATTTTGTAAACCACTAAGGCTAAAACACCAGAAATCATCAATTTGACCTTACAGAAATTATACATATTGTCTACATCAGCACCTTTTTTTTTTTGAGGTCACCAGGGTCAAGAAAACTGCCCATAATCCTCAGTGCACAAATGGCAAGTTGTGCACTTGATATTCCAATTTCATGCACTAGAACTCTAATATTCTCATCTACTGCACCATGCAGAGAACTGTGATGTACTTCATTCTAAAACAGAGCTGATCCAGGTAACAGCCTCTTTTAACCTACCAGGGAAGGCAAAAATATAAAATGAATTTGAAGAGATGGCTTGGGTCTGAATTTAAAAATTCATATAAGAAAGTAATTGGAAGAGAGGAAAATAGAGAAATAAAAAGTCACAGTAGGAACTCTTAGACACTGTTGGTAGGAAGGCAAAATGGTGCAGCTGCCTTAGAAAACAATTTTGCTGTCTCTTAAAAGGTTGGTTGGGATTCCAATATTCCAATAGGGAGATGTAATACTAAAACATACACTTCCATACAATCCAGCAATTCCATGTATAAGTACATTCACACAAAAGCCTATATGCCAATATTTGTAGTAGCTTTTTCATAACTATCAAAAACTGGAGGGGCTCCTAGATGGTTCAGTCCGTTGAGCATCCAAATCTTGATTTCAGCTCAGGTCATGATCTTGCAATCATGAGATCAAGCCCCACATTAGGCTCCACACTGGGAGTGGAGTTTGCTTAAGATTCTCTCTTTCTCCCCCTCTGCCCCTCTTCCTTGCTCACATGCTTTCTCTCTCTCTGTCTCTCTCTCTCTCTCTCTCAAATTAAAAAAAAGAAAATCTTAAAAACTGGAAACAAACTTTCAAATACTCCCCAACCATAGAATGTGCCATACATTCAGACAATGGAATACCTCTGAGAAACAAAAAGGAATGAACTACTGATACACACAACATGGGTGAATCTCAAATGCATCAAGCTAACTGAAAGAAGCCAGACTCAAAAAGCTACACTGTATGATTCCATTTATACGGCATTCTATAAAAGGCTGGACATGTGAAAGAGGGTGGACTACAAAGGGCAGCACAAGGGAATTTGGTGGTGGATATAACTTGTTGTGTTGGTAGTTACATGACTGTGTACATTTGTCAAAATTCACAGAATTATATGCCAAAAAGAGAATGTGGCTATATGTATTTTTGAAAGTGAACCATTTTTTTTTTAAGAGGAAATAGTAGGTTCTGACAGCAGCAAGGAACCTCAGTCAAAGTTGAAAACCAAACCCAGGGCACTGAGACTGAAAGTTCCACTCTCTTGTGCTTTAGCCATTGGCAGCAGCATCCCAGGCCCTTAGTAACTGAGACGATCCATGATTAAAGCAAAAATATTTGCAGACTAACAGATTCTTTGAACCTCCATGAGACTACACCTCCAACTCTACGACAGAGCCAAATCATGTGGATTGATTGCAGTCCAGGACCACAAAAATGACAATCATTCAATGAGATAAATAACAAAAATTTTTAAAGCAGAATATCAGATTTTTTAAAGGATGGAAACAGAACATCCACCCTGGAGACTCGGAGTCACATGGATGGTAAGATTGTCATTGATTGAACAAGGAGTGTTTGGATACAGGAAGAAACACAGACTATGGAGCTGGACAAAACTGGATAAGAACTCCAGGTCTGATTCTGGCCTGACTATGGCAGGTCAAATTTTGGGTCTCAATTCATCCCTCCCTGAACCATATTCTTTCCATGTAACTTCATAGTTTTCTTTTTTGCATGTTGGCATAGAGTACTTCCCCAACCCTTAACTTTGGGCTTAGTGAGGAGACACACTGTGGCCAAGAGAATGTGGATAAAAGTGATACTAGGACTGTTCTGAGCATCCACCTTCAGAACTAAGTTTCTACTTGCCCTTTTGTTCTCTTGCTGTTTCCATGAAAAAAACTTTCCTTGTGCCCCTAAATGAATTCACATGACACACCCCATCTCAGCTACTTCCCTGACTTGTGAGAAAGAATAAATGAATTCTGTCTTATGTCACTGAGTTTTGAGGAAATGTTATGTGGCATATACAGCCACATGTGTCAGATCCAGCTAGACAGGATTGCACTCACATGGAAATTATAATACTCAGGTGTTGAGGTGAGGAATAAGTACAATAATAAAGCTTAACATGTCCAGTGTAGGATGAGGAGTATAGTAGATATCAAGAAATAATGCATTTCCATCTAGTCATCTCAATTGTATTGGAACTGGGCATAGTTTCCTGATGTAAGGGATTGGCTGATTCTATTATGGTTTCAAATTAAAGCCACCCAGAAAAGTTCATGGGTGACAGAGAATTTAGTATAATCAAAACTCTCAAATAGGACCTACAACTATCTCCCTTCAACTGCACCAAGCTCTTATCCTTTTGCCACTGGAGGAGCAGAAAACAAGAGAAATTCCTGACTGGAGGGTCCCAACTCCAACTTGGTAGCCACTAAATAATTTCAAATAGCTCTGAAAGAATTCCCAATCCTTCCCTTGGCTCCCTGGGAGCTGATTTCAGATAAATAACAACATGGACGTGAAAAATATCTCAACCACCTCTGTATTAATCTTCCTTATTTAACCTTTGGGGTTCTTAAAAGATTAAAAATAGAACGAGGTCTAACTGGGAAGAATAAGATCTGCATTGAAGGACGTAGAGTTAACCAGGAACAAAGCTACAGGAGGGTTTCTGTTTTGTTTTCTTTTAAGCTCTTCGGAATTTTTGGTCTTGGACAGACAGATCAGCACAGTACATTGCTCCCAAGTTTCCAACCCCAAAATATTTTTCTTAATTTTAAATCTTTGAAAAAGAAATGCTACATTTGTTTCATGATTTTTTTTTACTACTGAATATGATGGAAAGAGAATGGTAGCACCCGCCTCTTGTCCCCCCAAAAGAAGTTGGGCCAATGGAAAAAGCTGAGACTTTGCTTTTTTTTCTACCCATCTATTGAGATTTTCAAAGTACACCACTCAGAAAATATCCCTATTTGAAAAGAACTTCATCCCTGGTACTTACGGCTTTGATGACTAGATTTGAAAAAAAAAAAAAAAAAAAAAGAAAGAAAGAGAAAAAAAACAATAATTCTAAAGTAAGTAAACCCTCAGACCTTCCAAAATTCCAGAACCTAAATACCCCCAGACGCTTCCTCTTACAGAAACTGGAAGAATAAATTTGCATTTGCCATTCTCTGAAAATGCTGATCACCACACCAAATTCCTTTGAATAGACCTTTCAAAGTTCAATTCATCTCATAATATTAGGCATCACATTTTTTAGCTAATAGTATTAAACTCTTGTTTATTCTATTTTCTTCTAATTTTATTTTGTACATGGTGGCAACATTCCTTTTCTTTCATTTTATTTCTGCTTTCTGTGATATACAAGATCCCTGCTTCTCCCCTGGTCTTTGCCATCTCAGTAAATAGCTAAACCATCTGCCCTAGAAGCTCAAGCCATAAATGTAGGACACATCCTTGATTTCTCCTTTTCTCTCATGGCCCACATCCAATCTGTCAATATGGCCTACAGAATTTGCCTCTAAAACATTTCCTGAATCCATTTACATCTATTTCCTCTGTTCCACTACCTTGCTCCAAGACAACATTATCTTTGCAATGACCTACTAATTGGTCTCTCTGCTTCCATTTTTGTTCTTCTACAATCCATCCTTCACAAGCAGTTGGAATGATCTTTTTAAAATATATATAAGTTCATTCCACTCTCCTGTGTAAACTCACCAATGGCTTCCCTTGAGACTTATAATGAAATCAAAATTTCTTAGAACACCCTACTGTGGGGGATGTCTTGGTGGCTCAGTCAGTTAAGCATCTGACTCTTGATTTCAGCTCAGGTCATGGTCTCATGGTTTGTGAGTTCAAGCCCCACATGGGCTCCATGCTGACAGTGTGGAGCCTACTTAGGATTCTCTCTCTCTGTCTCTCTCTCTCTCTCTCTCAAAATACATAAAAAACTTAAAAAAAAAAAGAACAACTTACTGTGATTCTGAAGAACCTAGCCTACACCTACCTTTCAACCTTATTTTCTAGGCTCATTTCCTATCATTGTCCCCTATTCTCTACTCCAGCATGTTGGCTTTTCCTCCTCACTTAGAATTTGCCAACTTTCTTCTTGCTTTAGGACATTTCCAATCACTGTTCTCTCTGCTTGAAATAGACTTCTCCCATAACTCTGAATAGCCAACTCATTCTTGACCTTCAAGTGAATGTCATTTTAGAAAGGACTTCCCTGACTACTGAATCTAATGTAGCCCTCCAGTCATTTTGCCCAACAGGTATTTTTATAGTACTTATCACCAGCTAATATTTGCTAATTTCTTTGCTTATTGTCTAGTCCTCTACAGTAGAATATTAGCCCCATTAGACCAGGGATTTTGTCTGTCTTATTCACGATGATATTCCTAATACTTAGAACTGTAACTAGCACATAGTAAATGCTAAATATATATTTTTGAGTGAAAAAGTGATACCCTCCCCTAATATTCTTACAATCTGAAGAGTAGAGGGGGAACAGGGAATAGGCTGATGCCTTTGAGAAAATATCCTTCACCTCAACCAGAGAGGTGAAGTGACTCACTTTCAATAGGAAAGAAGGAAAACAAAGTTAACATTGATTTAGTGTTTTCTCTGTGCCTAGTACTGTGCTTAATCCTTAGAATGCATTATATCACTTAACACTTACAAGACCTCCACTGAGTGGGCATTAGTATCTTCATTTTAAAAATAAAAATCTGATGGGCACCTGGGTGGCTCACTCAGTTGAGCATCTGCCTCTTGATTTTGGCTCAGGTCATGATCCCAGGGTCGTGGGATACAGCCCTGTGTCAGGCTCCATGCTGAGAAGGGAGCCTGCTTAGGATTCTCTTTCTCTCCCTCTCTCTCTCTCTCTCTCTCTCTCTCTCTGCCTATCCCCCACCACCCACTTGCATACACATGCACTCATAAATAAATAAATAAATAAATAGATAAATAAATGAATAAATGCAAAAATAAAAATAAAAATCTGAGAATGACTATAGTAGGAGCTATATTGCCCTATCCAGATCCCATTTAGACCTAGCAACTGTGAATAATGGCTGCTAAAGCTCAGAGCTTCCCCCTTCTCCTGATAATCGCCCTCTTATGATAGAAACACCTCAGAGGGAGATTGCACCCTTCTATGGAAGCCCCTAGACAAAAAGTGAAAACTGACACAGGGATTTAAAAAAAATTTAATCCCTTGGGACCAACTCTGGTACAGTTTATACTTCAGTGCTCCCTGTGGGAGCAGGCTGAAGCTAGCTAGATTCCAGTGAAGCCAGATTCTTCATTCTTGCTCAGCATCTTCCCTGTCTCTCTCCTGCTTCCTTCATTCTATTTCAGATTTTTTTGAGACTGCTCACTTAATAAATCATTTGCACAAAAATCTCCATCTCAGGCTCTACCTCTAAGGAATTTGACCTAAGACTCTTAGGGGAAAAAAATCATATACTCAAGGTTACAGAGTTAATAAGTAGTAAGGACAGAATTCAACCACAGGTGTGCAGGACCCCATGCTCTCACCACTTCAGTGCACTACTTCCCTTGGAAGTTCATCTTTGTGCCTAGGGAAGACTGCCATGAACCATTCTGGTGTGAGAATTTCTGAAATATGCCTAAAGGCAAAAAAAAAAAAAAGTCTGCAACAAGAGTTAGTGGTCCTTCTATGCCCAAGATCTGTATCATTGACAGGCCTGAGATGTAAAAGGAAGATGTAAAAAGGAAAAGGGAACAATAGTAGTTAAGAGACTGGCTCTGTGTCTTTCTTATATCCAAGACACCAACTGTCTATTCTGTGACCTTGAACACATTAATGGAGCCCTCCATCTCATTTTCTTCATCTATAAAATAGAGATAGTACCTGTGGTGAGAAGTCATGTTGCAATATCTGGTAGGTAATAGGTGTTCAACAAATGAAATTAATGTTTTCCAAAACCACAAGTATTGCTTCCTGAGGCTTTTCTGAGTCTATAGTCCTAGTTCTCCAACATGTTCCCCACATCTCCCAGTATCCCTTTTTTCATGGAGGCTGGGTTTTGGTGCACATAAAACAAGTTGGTTTAATCAGTTGAGGCTATGGGCTGCCAATGGGCTGGACACTGAGGAGAAATCACCTCTCTGGCTTTAGTCTGAGGCATCTAGCTCTACATAAGCATGCTACAGGGAAATAGTGCTGGTATTCACCTCTCCCAAATGATGCTACAAGGATTAAAATAATTACACATGGGAGGTGCCTGGGGTGGCTCAGTTGGCTGAGTATCTACTCTTGTTTTCAGCTCAGGTCATAATCCCAGGGTTGTGAGATCGAGCCCCACATCAGGCTCGAGCCTGGTGTGCTGAGCGTGGAACCTGCTTAAGATTCTCTCTCTTTCAGGGTGCCTGGGTGGCTCAGTCGGTTAAGTGACTGACTTGGGCTCAGGTCATGATCTCACAGTTCGTGAGTTCAAGCCCCATGTCAGGCTCTGTGCTGACAGCTCAGAGTCTGGAGCCTACTTCGGATTCTGTGACTCCCTCTCTCTCTGCCCCTCCCCCACTCACACTGTCTCTCTCTCTCTCTCTCTCTCTCTCTCAAAAAAAAAAATAAGTAAACATTAAAAAATTTTTAAAAAATACTTTCTCTCTTTCCCTCTGCCTCTCTCCCCCCCAACTTGTGTGTTCTCTCTCATAAATAAATAAATAAATAAATAAATAAATAAAATAAACTACACATGTTCCAATTGTACAGAAAGTTATGGATACATCTTCTGGCATATCTCTTCCCCTCTAAGATAAGAAAAGAAAATGAGCGTATCTCAAACTCAATGCCTCTTAAATGCCTGGATGAGCCACAGAAAATATCTTCATCATTATCACAGTTTATATCCCCTATGCCAAGTACTTCATAATCATTATTCTGTTTACCCCTGTAACTGTATTTGTCAATATTCTTGTCCATTCCCAGAGAAAACAGAGGCTTAAAGCAATGGTTCTCAAATTTTGGCATATACCAGAATCACCTGAAGGGCTTTTTAAAATCTAGATTGCTGGGCCCCATCCCCAGAGTCCCTGATTCAGTAGGTTTGGGGGCAAGACCCAATAATTTACACGGGCCACACTTCTAGAATCACTGGCTAAGAAGAATTACAAAATATTTCTTAGACTCCAGTTCTTTAAAGAGTCTGTTTACATTCTGAAGCCTCTGTTGTTAGCTACAGACAGGAAATTCTTGCCTATTGTAACCAGGGATGTGCTGAACCTGGCACTTGTCACAGGAGCCAATTGTTACCATCTCTTCCCAACTTCACATTCAGACATGTCACATGAGTAGCTTGAAGTCAGCTACAGTGGGAATATTTACACCATGGACATTGGCAAGCACTACAAATCAGGGTTTGATTTTTTTTTCCCCAAGACACCAATTATTAAACTTTTACTATATATCACTTGTCAAGACCATGCTTACAGAATCTTCTTCTCAGTCTCCATCCTGTCAGAAGGAATTTATCAGTGACCAAAGACCATGACTGTGGCTAGCACAGTGGCTCCACCAATATAGTCTTACAAGTTCTTGATACCACATTCTCAAGTAGCCCATTTCTTTTCTTCAGTATTTCTTTAAAAAGGGAAGTGATCAATTTCAATATAAAATTGCACCACTGGAAACCATGACAGGCAAAAAAGCTAGCCCTACTACGGATACTTTGTGTGAAGTCACCTCACTCACCCTAAGCCTTCATTTATATTTCTAACAAATATTTGTGAGCCTCTATTCTCTGCTAAGTACTAGATTAGACAAAGAAGAGAAGACAGCAAACAGTCTCTCAGATGGGCTTGAGGAAGAACAATTCCAAATTTTTAGGTAGGAAAATTCTAAAAGAAACATTTATCTGGGAATTCTGATTAGAGCTCAGATTTTTAATGGGCCATACATTCACATACATGGCACAAAAGTCTAAGGGTACAAAAGGATATATGGTAAAATATAAGTTTCTTCCCCACCTCCTGTCTTCCAACCACCCAGTATTCCCCTTCTGGAAGAAAATGCTATTTCCATTTTTTTGTGTATGTATCCAAAGATATTTTATGCACATACCAATACATTCTTTTTCTTTTTTACACTGATGATAGCTCACAATTTTTTCTGCACCCTGCATTTTTTTCTAATAATAATATATCTTGGATATTATTCCATGGCAGTACAAAAAGGAATATCTACCTCACTCTTTTTAACCACAGCATAATATTGTGTGGTATATGATAATATATTTTGCCAGTCCCTTATTGGTAGGCATTTAGAATTGTTTCCACCCTTTTGCAGTTAAATGGTGCCACCATGAATAATGCTGTGCATTCGTCATTTCACTCATGTGTGGTTATTTCTGTAGGATACATTCCTAGAAGTAGAATTAGAATTCCTAGAAAGTAGAATTAGAAGTAGAAGTAGAATAGGTCAAAGGACATTTGCAGTTTTAGTAGCTATTACCAAACTGTCCTCCAAATTGTTAATACCAATTTACATGGCCACTAATAATGTACGAGAGTTCCAATTTCTTTACATCTTTTCAACCAAGTATATTATTAAGCATTTGGATCTTTGTTAATCTGGGAAGTGGAAACTATCTTATTATAGTTTTAACATGTGTATTTATTATTATGGATGAGATTGAGTGACTTTTTATATATACAAAATAAATTTGTTTCATTAATTTGCTTTTTAGCAAACTATCTGATCAGATATTTTGTCCATTTTTCTATTGGGTTTTTGGCTTATTCTTATTAATATGTAGGTGGTCTTTATATATTATAGAAATGTCCCCTTTATCTAACATGAATTGTAATTTTTTCTGAATGATTATTATAAGTTGAAAAAAAAGTTAATCACAGAAACTTTCTCCTTTAGCCTATGAACTACACCGCACACTGAAATACATTTGAAATGAGTAAGAGACTCTGGATCCAGAAGCCACAGATGATATTAAAAGTATATATCTCCATTCAAACAATATTTCTCTAAAATTGTGGCAAAAGGCAAAATCTCTGACCAGAGCACTTGACAGTAATGTGTAGAATTTTACTCTTGAACTAAAAAGGAAAAGAATCTCAGAGTCATAGACCATGAGAAATCATAGCGAGGGGCCAGCCTTGGCCCGTTGTCACAGCAAGTATCAGAGTGGATTGCTGGGATGGTCTTGGGAAACTCTCTCACTTGTTTATTTTCAAATGCCTTTGAGAGCTCATGAGGAAAGCCTAGATAAGAGCAGACAGGGTTAGAGATGGTGACACCACTAGCCATGGGGGCTCATATAGGTCTTTAAAAAGACTCTATCACCCCGCCCTCCCCAACCCTGTTGTCCTAACACTTTGCAAACTGAAAAAGGAGACAGTGTTAATAATCTCCACACATGTCCCCGAATGTCTGGGCTTAGTTTTGATGGCAGCTTTCTTTTATGATTCAACAAATAAATCTCTCACAAATAAGCAACTTTCTGCTTCAGCATAGATTTGCCAGCTCTGAGCTCATGCCAGAACTGTCTGGGTTGTCCTTCATTCCAAATTAAGGTTTTTCTAAGCACTATTTTCAGAAGGTGGGGGGTGCTCTTGTTTATTTCTGATAATCAAGTTTTACAAAGTCTTCTGGCTAAGAAAACGCCATATAAGCCTCTAAATCCCAAGCAAGCTCAGTAGAAACCTTAAGGAGAGAAGATAAAGTTCTCAATAGGAGCCAATGTCCTGGGGCTCTGATCTTCAGCTCAGCATGAAATCCACACTTCAGGGGGCTAAGAAAGGGAACACCCCAGTCTCTTTGAAAAGCAGTCAGGAGACAATATCTCCTGGAAAAAACAGCAACCAAGCCCTGAGCTGCTATGGAGAACATCTAAAATTGTACTCATTGGTCTAGTTTCATGGTTCTCTCTACTCCCTTCCACAAAGCAACATCCCAACAATGCAGATGGAGATTAATGATAGGCTGACCTTATGTTACGCAAAAGTCAAGATGTAAAAAAAAGGAGCTTGGCACCCCAAAGGCAAGCATAATAACATTCAATTTCATGAAGATGAGGTAGTGTTTCCTGCTTCTTCTTCTTGCATGGTTCCTCCCACGGGGGTTTAGCACACAGTAGGTGTTCAGTGGGTAGGAATGACCACATAGGCTCTCCCACAAGATGCTCCAAATGGCTCCAGGAACATTTTCCTCACTCCTGTACTCCCAGCCATGTACTACCCATTCTTTAAGTCCCATATAGTTCACTTATCTCCGTAGCCTCCCTGGTTCTTTATTTCAGTCATTACTGATCTTTCCCTGTGCTCTTTCCACTTCCTGCACCAGAGTCTGAACTCAGAAGTTCATAAAGTTCACTTTATGTAATAATTGGCCTCTTTGTGAATCTTGACATCATATCTACATAAGAAGCTCCCTGAGGAGAATAACATTTCTATGTATATGTCCCTTACAGCATGCAGGGAAAAAGGGAGTTTCTCTTGCTAAGGTCCAGGTTTCTCATGCTATACCTCTGCCTGAAACATCCCCTTCCTTCTTTATCGTCCAGGCTTTAACTTAGTAATGTCTTCCATTAGCAAGCCTCCTCTGAGGCCCTGTATTTATCTTTAAGATTATACAATGGATGCTGACACATTGATTGGACTATCTCTGTATCAGTGAGTGACTGCTGCACATAAATCCCTCCTAACACTCAGTGGTTTCAAACACCAGCCCATGGGCTGTGCCCAGCTGTTCTTGCTCTTCTATCTGTGGTCTGCTGTGCAGATACTAGCTGATCTAGGATGGTCTCAACTGGGAAAACTTGGCTCTGCTCCATGTGCATGTGGTCTCTATCCTCCAGCAGGCCAGCTTGAACTTGTTCACAAAGCAGCTGGGCCAGGTTCTGAGAGAAAGAGAGAAGGGGCAGGGGAAGGACTTGCACAAGATCCATTGGACTCTAGGCTGAGAACTGACATGATGTCACTTTTGCCACATTCTATTGGTCAGATCAAGTCACAAGACTACCCTGGATTTATGAGTGAGAAAAGGACTCTTCTTGATAAGAGGTGCTGCAAAGTCATATAATGGAGGGGCATGACAAAGAGAGGGGCAAAGAGCTGGGGCCATGTTTATATTCAATCTTCAGCAGTCTCCCTCACCTGAATGTAAACTCCTCAAGGACGGGTACAACGTTTTGTTCATTGTTTTATATCCAGGCCCCAGGACAAGAGTGGCACAAAACAGTCTTATTTGTTAGTTAGATTTAATCAACTAATAATGCTGAAAGGAAAGGAGGGATGAAAACTCCTGTGATTGAACACCTATGAAAAGTTGAACATTTTACTTAATCTTCCCAATTTTATGTCATTAGTTCCAAGAGCAGAATCTTGGGCCAAATTATGCCATTGGTATTGCCTACTTTTAACTCTGTCTATATGTTAGGCATTATCCTAAGTGTTTTTTATTAATCAGTCAATAAATTGTTATACAAATACTTTGAGGTAGACATTATTATTATCATATCCTAATTTACAGATGAGGGAACTAAGGCACAGAGGCATTAAGTAACCACCACAACTTCATGGTCCAAAAAAGTGGAGGTTGAATTTGAACCCATCTTGTCTGGCTCTAAATTGTACTGTATCTCAAGATATGTGATTCATACTATCTTTCCCCCATCTTGGCTACTGGACAACTTCCCTACTTCACTGGATTTGGCCACTAGCCACATGAAGCTATTGAGATTTAAATTAATTAAAAATGTAATAGCATTAAAGATGCAGTCCCTTAGTCATACCAGCCATACTTGAAGTGTCCATGAATTCCAAGTAGCTAGTGTCTGCTGACAGGGCAGTGCAGGGATTATCTCCATCATCAGAGAAAGCTCTATGGGACAGCACTGCTCTAGAATATTCTGCCCTCAGAGAATTCCCCTGCAGTCACAAGGAGAAGTAAACCTGAGAGGATACAATGAGGATCAGGATAGGATGTGCCATCGTGTGGCCATGTACCAGCTCTGAGGGCAAATGGCATCTTGAGTCCTTGGGGCCTTGAAAATAAATACGAGCTTATGGGGGCCACTGAATTGCCACAGATTGTTTCTCAAATGACTATCATTCGGGTGTGTTGTTTTGTAAAAATGCATGATTTATGAAAGTACAAAAATAACCAGTTTTCCTGAACTTATGCAATTCAATGTCGTAAGAGCTCTATGCCCTGGCCCCAGTTTTCGCAATTGAAAACTCATATACGCCCAAGGTAGAGGAGTACATATTTTCTGAATAGGACAAAGTGTTATATAATGGGCAGGGGAGGCAGAACATAGAAAAGACCAGTGAGAAACCTTCTCCAGGTAAGAAGTGGGAGGAGCTTGAGGGCAGGACCAAAAGGGACTTTCAGAACATCTGACATGTAGAACTAAAGACATGACCAACCCTCCTGGTTTCTCTGAATTTCACTTTGAATTTGATGTTTAAATAATTCCAAACAGCTGAGGAAATTTCAGCTATGCTATATAAATATGCTGGGTTTTTTTTCACTTGTCTGCTTTACACCCCTTTATTTAAATCTTTTGGTCGACTCTGCAAATTTGATTAGGGTTTTCTGAAAGTCTACTTGGCACTGAAAGTTGATAACAACAGTTGAAACTCAGAAGGTTGCCTTTCTTTGCATGTCTATTTGCAATTCCCACCAATACCCTGAGAGCAAGCACCAGCTAGCCAGTGGCTTCTTCTGCAGTGAGAGAGAGCCCTTGAGGTCATCCTTGAAGAGGATACTTTTGGTGTCTCAAAAATCAATCCTTCATGTTTTGAAAAATAAAAAATCAGTACAAAGGACATGTGGTAGTATATGGATTGACTTCAATGTCACCCTCTTTTATTACAAAGTCTGCTAAAAAGTGCCCTATTTTTTTTATGGTTTGCAAAACATGATGAGCTTCCAAAAACTAAACCTCAACCCACTAATGGTAGATAGTTTAATAATCTGATATATTCCTTTACTGTAATTCAGCCTCTTGCCTTTCCTCTTAGGAGAATATAATTAGACCTGAACTCAGACGGCAAGAATGTAAAATCTCTTTAGAAAAAAGAATGCAATCTGCGCAGGAAGATGTATTCCTAATTTTAGGACACGGCTCAAATACACTTGAACGGGTTTAGAAAGTCTTTGTGGTTAGATGCTCCACCTTTCCCATCAGGATGGTCATTTAATGCCAGTCATATTTTCACTTAATACTATAAGCCCCATACATCCAGACACATCTACAATCTCAGTTTTATCAGCAAAACTTGAAAGGAATATGATCAGTGGCAAAGATTAAGGGGCTTTACAACAGAGGAAGGCATGTTCCATGTTAATTGCTAATCGGTTTCAGCCAATATGGCACCGTGACAAGGCAGCGGACCTTATCTAACAAGAAGAGGATAGGCCTACTTTTCTGGGGTACAATATGTCTAAATGGAAGAATCACCCAACAACCCCAGGTGACTAATTTCTCTATAAATATATTATTGACATAATAGAGGCCTTTTTAATGGGATTATAACTATCCAGACAGCTGCTCTGCTAGTCGAGAACATGGTTGACAAAAAGATTTAAAGGAAAGAATAGAGGAAAACAGCAAACCTCCAGCCAGGCACACTTAAATGACCTCATTGCTTCAAAATAATAGGATCACACTGCAAATATGAAAGGAAAAGCCAATACACTTAAAGCAATCGCTTTTTGCATGCTCTTTATCATTTCTCTCCCACTGCTTGAATGAGAAGCCCCTGCTTCCCTTGTGCCAGAAGCAGGCCTTCCAAAGCAATGGCCACATTGTCTGGTAGAGTGTTCTTTAAAGGAATTATGTCTGGATTTAAAAGGTCTCTAAAGTGGATACATTCTTTGCTTCTACAGCCAGGCTAACTCTTACAATTTATATGAAATTCTTTCCAAGTTTTACTCAAAAAAAAAAAAATCCCTCAGATGCCCACTCTTCCAAAAAATTTTTTAAAAAGCATATAAAGAACTAATCGAGGAAAAGGCAAATTATCTTAAAAATCACTTCCACAATTAAATCTCACTTGGATTTTAAAATAAGGGCATTAAATAAATGGTATTATCACTTTATTGTTGCACATTAAGAAAAAAGATGAGAAACAGATTTTATGATATTGTCTACTTTCTTCTAAAGTTCATAGAAAAGAAAACCTTTAGATAAGACTTGATAGAACACAGAGCCAAATCCATGACTTACATTTCCTTAGATTTATCCAGTGTCTAGTTACTTACACATATGAAGAATTTATACATTCATTCATTGGATAACTAAAAATTCAGTGGAGAATGAAACAAAGTACATTCCTGCCCTTTAAAGCTTTTATTCTAGGGGCAGGGTGGGGGGGTGGTGCTTAGATCAGAAGCGCATGGAGCAGAGCCTGAGATGGGGATTCTTGTTCACGTGCTTTATAAGGGAGGACTGTCAGTTGAAACCTGTAGGAGTGAAGGACATAGCACAGAGCAGAGGAAGGAGATGAGGAAGGATATGGTTTCAGGTAATGCCACAAACAACTCTGGATGTGAGAGGAACCTTCTCACTAAACCACCAATGTTTTCTATTCCAACAAAGTTAGTTCTAAAGGGATAGAGCAAGCAAACTTTAAAATCCCAGAAGTTTAACAAAATAGCAGAGGTTTGATTTTTTTTTCTTTGCTTACATAATTTTCAGTTCAAGTTTTCTTGTTCAGGTAGCTTGTCTTCAAACTGATCCAAGGACCTACATTCTATCTTGTTGCTTCACTGTCTTCCAATACATGGCTTCCATGGTGGAAAGAACAGATATGGAAAGTTCACAGAAGGTGCCCCTGGGAGATTTCGAGGGCCTAGAAGCAGCACACATTGTTTCCACCCACTTTCTATTGTCCAGAACTCAGTTAATGGCCAAACCTAATTGCAAGGGAGGCTGGAGGATGTCATTTAGTTATGTGCCAGGAAGAAGTAAAAGCACATTTGGGAAACATCTAGGCAGTCTCTACTCTGACTCTGTGCTCAAAGAAGTAGATAAGGACACACATGCAAATACCAACACAGTAGAGAAGGCTTTCAGCTTCTGTGACTATTCAGCTGCACCTGTAAAAGGGAATCTATTGCTCACAGGCAGCCCATTGGCCAGGGAGTGAGAGAGAAGGCAGAGGAATGGGACTGGGGAGGCAGAAGGAACCTACTGTATCTACACAGAGCTGGTCCTTTTAATTCCCATTTCTTTCAGCTGAGACAGCACACCTTCCAGCCCTCTGGATAATCTGCTAGTGTAAGGCAGTAGTACCTACATTAGGCTAAGAACTTCAGCCATGGGTACCTGACATTGATAAGTCCCAAACTTTGGCATACGACTTGATGACTCACTTTGCCACAGTTTCCTCATCTGCCAAGTGACGTACCTAGACATCATGCTGGAATTCTTTAAAGGGAACAGGTAAGGAAACACTCTCAGATAATTTAAGAGATGTGGCCAAAATCACAGTAACAAATTAGTGACATAAGTAAAAGTGCAACTTGGATGTTTCAAGTCCTAACTTGGGACAGTTCAGTATACTGCAATACCTCTCGTATCAAATGTGAAAGCTTGTTGAAGAGTATAAATCACTGCCTATGTGTAAGGTGAAATTGTTCTTGTTGCACACATGCGGGTAATATGTTTCAGGAGGAAATTTGGGGGTCCGTGAAGGAAAATTCCCCAATCAGCCTAAAAGTCTAATGATTTTTAAGGCACTAGCAGCTCCCAGGACATCATGATAAAGCCATTAGCTTATTCACCAGAGGTGCTGGTTTCCTACTGAGAAAACAAACATCTCTTCCAAAAGGAAGGTTTGCAGGCTGGAGCAACCAAATGATAAGAAGTAGGATGATAATAAAAGTAGAATGAACTAGGAAATTTTGCTTAAAAGCCCTGAGATAGGTTGGCCCTATAGTTTTCACTCTAGCTAAACATTAGCATCACATGGAGGACTTTTATAAAAACACTGATGTCTGAGCCCCACTCCAGATAAAGTAAATCAGAATTTTAGGGGGTAGGGCTCAGGCATTAGTATTTTTTCAGGTTTCCTAAGCAATTCCATTGTGCAGCCAAATTTGAGAAACACTCATCTTCATATCTGGATCTTCATAACATCCTTTTGGAGAGTGAGGACCCCTTGAAAGGACATGGGGGGCAGAAGCAGGAAAAATCTCCCATCTGAGACAGGAGAAGAGCAGCTGGATACTGATGGGAACAGACACATGAAACCCCCATGAAAAGCAGGACAAGTCTTTGCCTCCATGTGCTTCCGCCTGCCATGTCCCACCTGATGGGGTCTTTCCTAGAACTATCCCAGGCCTATGGTTGATGTCAAGGACACTACTGATGACAGTGAATGGGAGATAAAGTCACAAGGTAAGCATAGCCCCCACTTCCTGAACACTTACTACTTTTTAAGTCCATTGGGCAAAGGGCTTTACATACATCACCTCATTTAACCCTTATGATCACACTGTGAAGCAGATATTGTGACACTCAATTTACAGAAGGGAAGGCCAATGCTAAAAACAATACATTAATCTGCTTCGAACAATCCATCTAATAAGTAGTAGAGCCTGGTTTTAAATCTAGACTACCCACTTGCAGTTAACCAAAAATAGTAGCTACATGTAGAAGCCTACTCATTGTCTTGACCCCAGTCACCCTTTAGAGTTGGGATTCTATAAAGCACAGAGAGTAGAAAGTTTGAGACTTGTTTTAAATAAAACTTCCTGGGATTGTAAAGGCCAAAAACTATAAAAATGCAGAACATCAGAAAACCAAAAGTAAAGTTATAATAATCTTTAAAAAGCCAATTGCAATAATTCTTCTGGTCTATGCATACCCAAAGCAATCAACCCTTTTAGAAATCTATATAAGATATGGAATAAGGATATAGTATAGTGCCCTAGGAATTTTGCTGGTTTTTTTTTTCTTTCTTTCAAGAAGACAGTGGAAACCATAGGCCCAGAGTCAACCTTGGCAAAAAAATACATACACAGCTTCCAGCTTAGGAAATTTAAGCTCCATAAAGGAAGACAGGATATTCTAAGTCCAAGACACATTTTTCTTTTTTATAAAAAAAAAAGACTCAAAATACTGGGTTCTTTCTATGGAGAAAAGGAAAAATCCCATGTGCTTGGAGGAAAGCTGACTTGACCAAGACTCTTCCAGGGAGAGCTTTATTATTCAGGGATCTCAGGGACTAAATGGTCTACATTCCAACAAACCAAACCAATTATATGAATATTTATTTTAATGAGCTATATACAAGTCAACCCAATGTGGTAGACAGGTTGCAAAAATGGTCTCAATTCTTCACCTCCCCTTGGATCTCTGCCCTTGGTTACACAATAGTGCAATGTCCACCTCTTTTCCCCAGACTCAGCCATGTGATTTATTTTGGTCAACTAAATACCAGCAGAGGTGACTTGAATAGAGTCTTAAAACATGCTTGCATGTTTTCACTTAGTGTTTTCCTCCTCTGTTTTACATGTAAGCACACCCTGGCTAGATTGCTCAAGGGACAGACCTGTAGAGCAAACCCCACTTGTCCCAGTCAAGGCCTCTGACATGGGAGTGAGTCCAGCCAAGATCAGCAACGCTACCCAGCCAAATTGAAACTGATAACAGGCACAGGACTAAGCCCTACTGAGCCTAGCCCAGATCTGCAAAACCACCCAGCCAAGCCACTGATTGTGAACAAAAATGCTTACTGTCATATGCATCTCAGGCTTTATGGCTTACTTGTTATGTTGCATTATTGTGGCAATAGATAATTGATACATCAAATAATAAAAATTATATTTGATGACCATTTCTAGATACTCCACAAATACTACCATCATTATAAATCATCAATAAAATGTATTCCCCCCAATACACAGGCACACACAATTTCCCATAGGCCTGATTCTCTGCCACCTCTTGGGATATTTTGAGATTCATAAAATTTCCTCTGTGTCTCCTGGCACTTCAGCTATCATTCATAGCCATACTTACCTGCAGGCAGTATATTCTGTATTCCAGGGAGTACAGCAGACCTGAACTTTCTTCTCCACACAATTGGAAACTGAACTTGTTCATAGTGCCAGGCACAGAATATGCACTCAATAAATATCACTTGAATAAATGAATGAATGAATGAATGAAGTTAAATAGATTTATCTAAAATGGGGTATTTATTGGTCTCTTTCAGTGGTAACTGACAGAAACCCCAAGTCAACTGGCTTCAGCAAAAACAGAAATTTCACTGATTTATGTAACTGAAAAATTCTATGGATAGCTGACTCTCAGAATTCAAATACCATCCCATCAGGACCTGATTTGGTCTTGCTTGGATCTTGAAACTGTTTTCCACTTTGTTTTTTTCTCAACCTCTGAGCAGTACCCCAGAAGCTACAGTCTTAACATCTTTCCAACAAAAAAGAGAGCATGTCTTTCCCAACAGTCCCAGAAAAGTCTTGATGGATCTGCTTAACTCTGATTGTATCACATGTCCCTCCCTTGAACTAATCACTTTGGTGGGGGAAATGCATTGTCCCAATTGGTGAGGCCTTGAGGGCACAGGACATGAAAGGAGTGAATGGTAAGTAACTCAACTAAGAGAAAATGAGGGTATGAATTCAAAAAGAAGACATCCGGTGAGGCAACTGGGTGGCTCAGTTGGTTAAGTCTCTGACTTTGGCTCAGGTCCTGATCTCACCGTTCCTGAGTTTGTGCCCCACATCAGGCTCTGTGCTGACAGCTCAGAGCCTGGAGCCTGCTTTGGATTCTGTGTCTCCCTCTCTCTCTGCCCCTCCCCCACTTTTCTTTCTCCCAAAAATAAACATTTAAAAAAAATTTTTAAAAAAGAACAAGACATCCAGATTAGAGTAAATGGATTCCTCATGTGCCAAGTCAACCAAACCAAACAAGGAAAAGCATGTATGAAGTTAGGATACACACATGCTATATCTAACCATTCTTGTGCCTTACCTTCAGTCTCTCCACCTTTCCACAGCAGTATTGCTGTGGCAACTGGATGCATGGGACATAACCTGACACCTAACTTCAGCTGCACTATGTACCTCTCACTTTCTGTCCTATGCCTTTCTCTGCCATGGCCATGTAAAATTCCAGCAGGAACCCAACCAGCCATTCTGATACATGTGCAAGCTTGCAACTGTGAGAGAATTAAGAAGCCATGGAACACCCTGGACAATGAGGGACAGAAACCAGTGCACAAGTACTCCTTTATTCTCAGAAGACAATTCTACATAGCTCCTGGCAGGTCTGGACTGAGTCCCAATTCCCCAGAGCCAGATCCTGCTCAATAATGCACCCTGATGTTGTCTTTCCCTCCCTCATTGGTTCTCCTTCCTCAGTTTCCTATTCCTACTTCCTCAGATAATTTCCCAAAATAACCTACTGCACACATATCCTTGCCTCAGGGTCTGCTATTCAGTAGAATCTAGGCCAATGCACATTCACACATATGCACACACACACACACGCACACACACACACACTCTTAACTACCTGCAGAAGGCTAAGAAATCACAACAAACTATTCCTTTTACTCTTTGTTTAGCTTAAAAACCCAACTGCATTTTTTCTGTCCATTTTCAAATGAACCTCAATAGCTTTACTAGTTGGTTCTACAAGAAAATAAAACTCCCTTGAAAATTTCCTCCCAAATAATTCTCTTCTACATCCTGAGAAGGGTTCTCTCTCAAATTAAGCATAGAGCTTCAGGGTTATTAAAAAGGAAGCAGCAATGGAAGAAGACCAGAAAATTGGAAGAGATGGTTATGTTTCACTTGGGCATTAAAGGATAAATAGGATTTCCATATACAAAGAAGTGATGTGGATATGACCTGGGCTGACACCTGATATATCACTTGTATCAGAGCTGGGGAGCATGTCTGCCTCTTTGGAAAACAGAGATAATGCCATCTCATGAAACCACTACTGCCCTTCTAGAATGCCCAGATTTGACATGAAATAAGTGGAGGGGTACCTGGGTAGCTCAGCTGCTTAATTGTCTAACTCTTGATTTCAGCTCAGTTCATGATCTCATGGTTTGTGAGTTCAGGCCCCATGTCAAACTCTGCACTGACTTTGCGGAACCTGCTTGGGATTCTCTGTCATTCTCTCTGCCCCTCCCCACTCATGCTGTCTCTGTCTCTCTCAAAATATATAAATACAATTTTTAAAAAAATTAAAAACTAAGTGGAAATGGTATCTATGCTCACATTGCCTAGTGCACAAAGCAAACAAAACACCATTCTTCAAAAACTGCAAAGATCAAGACGTACTTAACATCTATGACACATATACAACACATATCAGTGTTTCTAAAGCACAAAGATTCCATAACTATGTGAGCAAAGGATGAGAACAAGTGATTTGCTTGAGGAAAAAAATTGAGTTGGATAATAAAGGAAGACCTGGACATCCCCATTAGTCAAAGATATGTAAATTAAACAAGATATCATTTTTTTTCATTTTTTTAAATAAATGTTTTATTTATTTTTGAGAGAGAGAGAGAGAGACAGAGCACAGGCAGAAGAGGGGCAGGGAAAGAGGGAGACTCAGAATCCAAACCAGGCTCCAGGCTCCAAGCTATCAGCACAGAGCCTGACACAGGGCTCGAACTCATGAACTGCTAGATCATGACCTAAGCTAAAGTTGGACACTTAACCAACTGAGCCACCCAGGTGCCTCTGGTGGGCTTAAGCCTTTTGACCATAAGAATCGATTATAATTACAGGACACCCAAGAAGAAAAACCAAGGGGAAAAAGTCCCAGTGCATAGAAACACATCCACATTCGTAAACTCATGAGTTCTCAGATAATGGGGTCAAATGTGTTCGGCCACACCAAGGACATGATCGTCTTAGAAAGGGCCTAGCTTCCTACCTTTGGACCCAGCAGCAGAGTAGTAGCCACTTTGAATTTCTGGATAACAAATAAAGTTCAAACACTAGACTCCAAAGTGAAGGGCTCTAGAGAAGGAGGGAGCTTGAGTTAAGCCAAACTGCCGTTCAATTTACTGAAAGCTTCAAAATATTACCAACTCTCTGTTTGAAATGCGTCAGCAACGGTTCATTTTTTTTCTTTTTATCAAAACACATTTAGACTGTGGTGAATGACAGCATAAATCTTAAATAGAAAAGATACAGGAAAAAAAGACCACCCGGGTAGAGTATAACTGTAAATGTGTCCATAAAACTATATTTGAATTCTGATCTTATACACAGAAATGCATTTAACCTTCCCAGCAAGACGCTTTCACCAACTTCCAAAGAAAGTGTTACCAATTAAGCTAAAGAAACTTTAAGAGTCAATTTTAATTACACCAAGAGATGCTCCAATCACTTCCCAGCTCCAGCTGAAGTTTTTACTAGAGATGGCTGGAACCAATTTACATGCTTTTATGTTGCGTCTAGACTTTAATAAGCGGTTCAAGCACGAAGCAAGCCGATGCCAACATCAAGCAGGCTGCGCTATACCCTGCACATAGAAATACAATAGCTCTCAGGTTCCCTCCCAGGCCCTTCTTGCTGCTATCAGAGACTATCTCTCCGCCACGTGGTTTCAAAAGCAATAGGATCCAGCCTTTGTGATAAGATTTACGACCTTTTTCTTTAACCTAGTTCAAGTTTGCCTCCTCATTACCAAATGCCTCATAAGATCATTGACTCTAGCCTTTCCCCTATTCTTAAGAAACTGGGGAAATGCAGATAAATGATTTGGGGACAGGTGCCCGTCATCCAGGACAGAGCAAGTGGAGGCAGGAGTCCAGGTGCTATTACCAACCGAGTGAGCTCTGGAGAGCCAGGTGGCCCCCTGAGTCTCCATTCCCTTATCTGCAAAATGGGATTCCTACCTCGAAAGTTTGGTGTGGGTGAAACACAATACTCTCCACGGCTGGTCAGGTTTCATGAGGCAGGGACTCATGTGCCAGTGATCTCCATAAGGAAGTAGTGCTTTCAGCAGAAAACAGGTACAGGGTCACTGGGCAGGAAAGGGGAAGAAGCTCAGCAAGGGCTGACGTTTCCCACAAATTTCCAAACTCTGCCTGATCCTGTGGGAAGCTCGAGGGCCTAAATTCCACCTCAGTCTGTCCTGCATTAAGGCAAAGGAGCTGGACTTTCATAGGTGCTTGGCTACAAATGGCCAAGCTGGCAAGGAATGTAAACTCCCAGGTCCTCCCAGTTCTCAGGTGGTGAGGCAGCCCCAAGTGCCCAGAAGCAACCTTCTGAGTCACAGGTTCAAGCTGTTGGCAGAAGGTGCCATAGGTGCACCCAGCAGGTAAAAGCCATCTGGGCAGAGCACAACATGCAGCCTGCTTTACAAAGTGTGTTGGGGAAGTGTCACACCAGTAACAACTACCAACAATTTTCGGTATTAGATATCTACTCACGAAGCACTTTACCTGCATTAGCTAATAACTTATGAAAAATGTCCAGTTATTGTCACCATTGTAGGTTGGAAAACTGAGGCTGAAGACAAAGTAAACTGCTTACGCATACCCCTAGAGGCAGTAAAGCTGGGGTGAGAACCCTATTCCTGTTAAGTTCAGAGGCCAGAGCCCAAGTTCCTAATTGCAGTCTTATTCCTATCTCTGAAACATCTAAATTAAGGGCCAGATGGCAACCATCTTCACAGGGTTCAAATGCATCATGGCAATGCACACAACTGGCAGGTATTAGACACCTGGGTGAAATAAAACTCTAAACAAAACCCTTGACAAGGCTTATGTAGCCCAGAGGGAGACAGTCTGAGACTCCTGAATCTTCCTCATGTCTGTCTTATTTTCATCATTAATATCAGAGACTATGTACATAGGGAATCTAGCCAACACTCACTTAGGTTAAATATGTAAGTCTTCAGGGCCCATATTTACAATATTTACTCTATATGGTGGTAACTTAGAGCAAGAAGAAGATGCTCTCTTGGTTCCGTGACCTTTACACACATTAACTGGAATGTGAAAGGTGCCCCCTGGAGTTGTTGAGTGCATCTGCTCTGCCTGGGTCTTACAATCATTGAGCAGCATGAACCAGATCACTGGGCTTGATGGGGTTGGCTTCTCTTGATCTGACATTAACCTAATGACAACAGATATCTTTGGTTATTATTGTATGTCACATAATTGCTCTCAGACAAAAACAATCTTGTCAGCTACTAAGTTCCATCATTTGTGGACTTAAATTTTCAGGGATTTCTATATAAGAATGCAAAAATGTAAGTGCTAAGTTTTAAGTAGAACCATAAGAATTTGCTATTTTGTAGTTTAAAAACAGCATGTTCACATGTTTCAACTTCACCGGTTACTGAAAGCAGTAGAAAAATCTTCATGGTCCTTTTAAATGCCTGAATGATGTGCAACAAGAGTAAATGAGCACAGTTGTTTGTTAAAACCAATGCTGTCTTTCACCAGAGTAACAGGTAAATGACAATGAATAACTAAAATAAAAAGCAAATAGTCTAGAAACTTTGGGCCTACCAAACATTTTAGCCAAACAAGGAGAAAAGGAGATTGATTTACATTTCCTCTAAGTGGCCTTATCAATGTGGTCTTAATCAATAGGTAAATAGACCAAAGTAAGGCAGAAAAAGAAAAAAAAAGAAATCATAAGCCTGGGTAACTTTCAGACAAATGCTAAATGAACAGTTAGGCATCCAACCCCCTTTTCTCTCACACCTGCTGCTGCAGCTTATTATGAATTAGAGCAGTCCTTTCTTAATGGTGGGGATGCCTAAAACTGCAGATAGTACGAAATCCTAGATATACTATGTTTTTTCCTATATACACATGTCTATGATAAGTTTATCAACTAGGCACAGTAAGAGATTAGCAACAATAATAAAATAGAACAATTATAACAGAATACCATAATAAAAGTTAGGTGAATGTGGTCTCTCTCTCTCTCTCTCAATAATCTTACTATACCACATTCACCCTTCTTGTGATGATGTGAGATGATAAAGTGCCTTCATGATGAGATGAAGTGAGGTGAGTGACACAGGCATTATAACATAATGTTAGGCTACTATTGATCTTCTGAAAATACATCAGAAAGAGGATCGTCTGCTTCCAGATTGCAGTTGACTGTGGGTAACCAAAACCATGGAAATTGAAGCTGTGGAGAAGGGGGCACCATGGTACATGGTACCTAAAAAAAACAACAACAACCTATATTTCAGCTTATCTGTATAATTATGAGACTTGAAAACTCAAGATTCAATGAGCAAAGTCAGCATTGTTGCTCTCTATCACTCATGAGCATTATAATCACTAAACCCTAGGCCTGAGAGTGACAGACTGCTTCTATTCCAGGGGATGGAAACTAGAATTCTAGGTGGTGCCTATCTTAATTTAGAGGTTTCAGAGAGAGAACACTTCAGTCGAAGGAATCTGAGGTCTTGTTTGGGATACATGGGAACCAGTGCCATGCTCAATTGATTATACCTGTCAAAGATGTGGGAGAACTAGTGGTCATACATGTACCACACATTTGTCATCCCTGACCTAGGCATTGAGACTTCTAGGCCTCAGTTTACTTACCTAAACAAGAAGACATTTGAACTATGTTATCTCTGAGGAGCCCTCCATGTGTGACACTTCAGAATTTTTTCAAATTAGCTATAAATGTGTTCTCTTACCTGATATTGTGTCACAGACTCTTGGTTGCCCAGAACTTTTTATTGCAAAGGGACAACAGCAGCAGTCCAACAAGAGCCACCCCAGTCCTTATTCCCTCACACTTTGAGTCACAACTTCTGCCCTCTTCATACGTAATAACAACAGGTGCCTCATATCATGCCTTTAAATAACAGACCACAAAGCTTTGTCATATTCCCATCTCTCTGAATTTGCTACAGAAAATTCAACATTGTGCCACTGGGAGACTATTCACATCATTCCCATCATCTTGAAAATGACCACTTGTAGGTTATTTAAAAAAAAAAAAAAAAAAAAACTAGATGAAGAAACTAGATGGGACATGTTCCAGGACTTTATGTCTCCAAACCACATAGTATTGGTTAGCTTCTTCCACACAAACAGGGAAAAAGTAATAATCATAGGAACTTCAAGTCATTGAGTCTTGTGATGTACTAGGCTCTTAGAAACATCAACCTATTTACTTATTACAACTATCCCTGAAGTTGAGCGTTTGTCTTGGTCAGCATGTGATATGGTTAGATCTACCTACACCTAATTTTCTGTATCAGTCAAGAATCCATCAAGTAAGACCTGGCCCGCTCAAAGGGTTTATTGATAAGGATTGAATGAAGGGACTATTTACAACACTGTGGTCAAAGTTAAGGGAAGCAACTAGGATCCAGCATAAGTGGGAAACCATTACCCTGTAGGCCTGGAGAAGGGGACTGTCAATAAAATGCTAGAGAGTTATAGCCATGATAGAACAGAGACTGGGCACTGTCAAAACCACAGCCAAGTGGAAAATGAAGAATAAATACCCCAACTTCTCTCTCCTCCATCATCTGATGTCCTTCCAATGCTTCCCATTAGCTAAACTTAATAGGAAATAAGACAACAGTGGGGCACAAGCAATGTAGTTTACAGAGGCACCCAGGGCACATAGCCAGGCAAAGAATGGAGAATGGATCTGGAGGGGCAAACGGAGATTATCAAGCACAGTCCTCTACTGAATAAAATAACCATGTTGATGTCATGTGACTCTGTTGGCCTGCCTACTGCAGATGGTTTCAGAGATTGGATCCTGAGCCAAAGGCAACCATCCTTAGGCTGAGCCAACTCTGAGGAAGCCTGGTATGACAACTCTGACCAATAGGTGGTTTCCTCTTGGTTAGTAACAAGATTCCATGGTATCTTCTCTGTTAGTGAGGTTTGAATGCAAGACAAGGACAAAGAGAGAGCAACAGGAGTAAAAGAGAAGTAAAAGCCATGAAAACATAGGGGAGAGAGGCATTCAGGGAGATGAGGAGATGAAAAGAAACTGTGTCACGAATATGGCAGGGCTTCCTATGAAGGGGCTACTGTTTCCTGCATGGTGATCCTTTGCTACATTTCCTTAACTGCTTGTGTCTCTTATAGCAAGCCCTAATCTCCAGTGTAACCTGAGCCTACCTTTGATCCTTACAACCTAAATAGCTCCAACCAGCAAAATGCAATTACCCTGATTTTACAGTTGAGCTAATTGAGCAAGAATTAAGAATATACCTGAGGTGACACAGAAAATAAGTACCTACAAAGGAATTCAAACCTGGTTCCATCTGTCATGAGCCCATAGGTTCTCCACCAAGACACATTGCCAGTTGCAACCCAAAAGAGAGCTGTCCCAATAACAGAATTGAAGGACAGTTTTCTGATGTTCCCAAGAAACTCCCCCAATGATTGTAGATTTTCTGCCACTACCAACCAGTAAATGCCCATGTCTTTTTTGGTCTGTATCTCATAGCCTTTTAAGAGCCATTCATAGTGGTCTGCATAATTCAAGCATGTTGAAAGCACCACCTCAAGGATGCTAGCAGATGTTTCTTGGATAAAAAGTCTTTCTGGAATATAAGAGAAAGATACTTTACAACCATTTCCATTTCCTTTCCTAGACCTGAATGTGACCAAGATACACTCAGAACAGTGTAGGACACTTCCTCCATGGCAAACAACACTTGGACTTCAGAAGAACAGAAACTATTTCCATTATATGCATAATTAAAAATCGCATCTTCCATTGCTTCAGCTGGTGGAAGTAATAGAAGTAATGGAACCATACTTACTTAGTGATGTAAGTAATGGAACCATAACAGAGCAATCAGAAGACTGGCAGCTGAGGATTGGGAAATGTGTGAAGATGTCAAGATCTGCGGAAAACTTCTAAGACCTCCTGTCTCAGGGAGGCTTATATTCTAAAATAGTGTAAGCATGTGTCCTGTGATTCCCAAATGGCTCCCTTTATGGTCTTGTCATTAATTTGAAGGGAAAGTTCATTTCCACAGGTTAAGCTTTGCAACGAATGTTGAGAACCCAGTTCAACAGTGGAAAAAGCTCTAGAATGTTTTTCCACATTCAAACCCGGGCTTCCTTATCAAGTTCATCAAAGCGTTTTTAAAAAATATAAATGTCTTACCACTTTGCCCAGGAAGAATAAATCTGCACAGCCACCTCAAAGGCTTGACAACTTTATTTTCATTGTGTAGAGCTGGGTGGGTCCCCCTGAACTGAGCTTCCTAAAGAGACCCAGCCCTTCTCCGCACAGTCTCCAGGCCTGCCAATCCAGTGAGTGTGATCAAAGAGAGGAAAGCCGAGCCGTTGAGCCTCGAGAAATAAAGCTAAAACAACAGATTTGTTTCTTGGCTTCTCTCTTAAATACGTTCAGAGTGTTTAAAGCCCTGTAAGGAAACGCTCTGGGGCCCTGGATGTGAGAGAGGCACAGCTAAACCCTTTCCCAAGAGGAAATCTCTCACCTCAGTGGGGTAAATTAGCTCATTAAGAGAAGCCAGAAGCAGGCAGGAAACCTGGGAAGTAGGAGCTTTAATTCAAAGCACAGAAAATTATAGATTTCTTTACACATTAAAAAAGCATTTATCTTGGCTAAAAATGAAACGACTTTTCAATGATCAACACATGGTTTAAATCTGCTTTGCTAATTTATATCTATCTACCAGTCTGTCTAGTTGCTCAGCTACCAGGAAATTCAATTATATTCAGTAAATCTTTGTTGAACACCTACTATGTGCCTGTGGCACATTTGTGAATTGCATAAGCACAAACAACAAAAATAGAAGGCAGATGTCTACCTTTTTGTTCAGGAGGTGAGCTTCACATGTATTAAAGATTGGAAGACTTTTGTATTTCACTTTTCAACGATGCTTATAGAGTATTTTTGATATACTAGGAATTGAGCTTAGATGTGAATGATGCAAAATAGAATGTTAAAAAGTGCTGCATTCAGTGGAACCAAGTGCTAAGATGTACAGAGAGAATAATGTTTCAGGGGGGAGGCAAGAGATTGAACAAGAGAGGGTGAAGTTTCTCTGGAAGGTTTCGTAGAACAAACAGTACCTGAACTGACCCTGAAGGAGGTCAGTGAAAAATAGTAGTATGACTGGCCTTTAGAAGAGCAGGCTTTACTCTCTGGACTTCAGACTATTCTAGTTCTCTAGGCCTTAATTTCCCCCTTTAAAATAAATACATTGACTCTAATTATTCATTCATTCGTTTGTTCATTCATTCACTATTCAAGACTAACAATCCATACCACATGGTCTTGACTTTTTAGAATGAAGCCTATAGGTCTGCAGGTCTGCTTTGATCCAAGGCCTTAAAGAATGGCATCTGCTCTCCAGGAGGGGCTCCAATATGCATGATGCCATGACAACCCCTGTTGCTATCTTCTTTTCACTTCTCAAGTCAGAGTGGAACAAAGGACAGGTAAACTTTGTTGGGAGAAGGGGTCAAGAAAAGTGTAAAATATGGGGAGTTGCAGAAGAAATGTCACAGTGGCAATCACTTGGCATCTAACGGGTTTATGTGTGGTAACAGGATGAAATGGGGTAGGAATAAACCTAAATGGGTGGTGACAAGACTTAACGTGGTTCAGAGCATAGCTGCCATGGTCAGAGTAAAAAGATCTGACAGTCCACTTGAGGCTGGCATGGTGCCCCGAATAGTGTGGCCATCTGACAAAAGGCCAGGAACAAGAATTGGGAAACTCAGGACATAGTCCCAGTTCTGCTACTGGATGACTTAATCTACACTGCTTGAGTCTGTTGAACTTCAGGTTCTACATTAGTAAAATGGGGTTGATAAAATGTATGTACGTTTCTTCCCCTCACATCTCAAAAAGAATTTGGAGAAATGAATAATAATAACAATAATAATATCCAGCACACTTGGTATGCTAATTTTACATCAGTTTTTACTTATTAGCTCTGGGCAGAGTCCACATAGCTAATTTTGTATGAACATAGTACCAGCCTCTGAAAATGGTACTACCTGCAATTAGGAGTTCAAACTCAACTTGTTTGATGAAACTCGAGAAAAATGTCTCCATTTGAGAAATTCCACAGCAGCCGTTGGGTATAAGACCAGTACACCTAATGCTGCTTAGGAAAACACAATAGAATAAGCACATTTGAATGGGACATGCTTCACTTGAATGATTTAAACAATAATTAAACATCTCACATCATTTGCCATGCTTCTGATTAACAAAATAAGGAATGTGAACATCTGACAAGTTTAAGGCACAGGCCCCTCCTGTTTGACACTTCTCTGCAGTCTGTTGATGCCATTCCTGGTTATGAAAGGAATCCTAATCAAAGACATGCCCATTCCAATTTGAGACAAACATCATGGTGGTTTATAGAAAACTTCCTTTCTGCGTTGACCCACAACCTAAACAAAAGGTCAAAATCACTTAAGTTGCTTCAAAATGGAGAGCTGTGATACAAACCAGCAATGTGGTGTGGATGGAAGCCCATGCAATTCCTTTGTAAGCTGCAAAGCTAAGTAAACACTATGAAAGCCTGCTATTGTTTACTCTGATACCATAGTCAACACTTTGGAATCATTAGCTTTGAGCCCTTGGGCAAAGCTGGTTTTTAAACTCTCCATTTCACAGTCAAGGTCGACTTCTTCTATAGCCAGCAGATCCATAACCGCCAAGGCCAGATACTCCCCCTCATATCCACATGTTCCACTCTCACAGGGCATCAACAGGAGGGTCTCCTGAGACTCTGAGCAAGGATGGGGGTTACCCACCTCTCTCCTCTTTTACCTGAAGATTAAATACTAAAGAGTCAGAGTTTGGATTTATCAAATACAGAAGGCCAAAAGCAAGAAATAATATATTTGAACTGAACTACAAATGATTCTCAAATTTCCTGACCACAGAAATTTTATTAATGTCAAACAGTATAACTAACTGGAGACATGTTAAAATATCTTTTCACCAAGTCACCCAAATATACTTCAATCATCACCCATTTATGAAGAATGTAGTGGACACATATTATCAGTGGGACTTTGTAAGTCAATTATTGTAATACACAGATGTCCTGGCATCCATATTTGTACAAAGATTAAATAAATGTTGGTCTAGAAGGCAGAAGTCTTCCCCCTCTGCCATCCAGCCACTGACACTAATTAGTGGGGTGACTTTCATGAATCTGTGAAGCTTTCTGGCATGTATATTCATTTCTGTTATTAAAAAATAACCTAAAAGAGCATTCAATGCTCTAAAATTCTGTGATGTCTAAGAACCAAATGAGAGAATGTAACTGCAGAAGTCCATAAGCATTGCTTCAGGGAATTATAAACTTAAAACCCCAGGGACAGTATTGTTATCTTCAATTACAAAGCACAGGACATTAATAATTAACAAAGTACCACTAGCAAAGGTAGTAAAATTAAGTATATACTAAGGTGACTTTCTGGGCTGCGCCTAAGGTCTAGCCCTAAGCAGCTAGCCTGGTACAACACCTAAGAATTAACTGAATGTTTGACCAAGACCAGTCAAACCTAAGCTGCTTGAGATTAGGGGAGACACAGAGCACATATGCACAGCACATCTAGATAATTCTCCAGGGCCAGAACTTACACCTGAGGCCCTGTGACAGGACAAAGAAAACCAGAATCAAGGCAACCCTTCATTTTCAACAAGCTGAGTTCATTTGCAAGTCATATAGGAGCTACAATCTGCACAAAGGATAGGTGTCCTAGCCAGCCCGCAGGAGCCCCAACAAAGAACACCCCCTGAATGAAGTACAGTAATTATAGAACTGTTTCAATGAGACCTAAGCTATACGTAAAAATGCTTCCAAGGAAAAGTACCTTCCAAGCACTAGAAAGAAAGCAGTGCGTCCTACTCCCAGCCCCTGCACACACATACTAGATAGGCAGTTTCTTTTATCCTCAGGCACTTGTTCAAAGTAGGAACTAATAGTTTAATTATCCCAGGTAAAAGTAGTATCCCATGGACCCTGATAGCAATGACCCTTTCCACGGGAGTATGAATTCTGTGGATTGGATCATCTGCCCAGCCATCGCAATCATCTACAGATGGATCGATCTCAAAAACAGTATGTTGAATAAAGGAAGCCAGACAAAAAAGAATATATACTGCATGATCCTAACAGTATGAAGTTCTAAAACAAGCAAAATAAATCTATGTGAGTAGAAATCAAAATACTTGCTTTTGGCAAGGAGAGGAGGACTGTATGATAAGGAGCCCAAAGGAACTTTCTGAAGTAATGGAAATGTTCTGTGGGTTACACATGGATATGAACTTACCAAAAAAAAAATTGAACTCATACTAAATATCTGTGAATGTCACTGTAAGGAATTTATATATCAATTAAAATATATGAAAAAAAGATGAGGTGATCCTGGGGAAGGAGATGATGGGACAATGATAAAAATGACAATATTCTAATCGTCAAGGACTTTCCATTGATGGGGGAAACACCACCTATCTGACAAGCCTAAAATATTTATAGAAGAAAGGGTGGAGATGCTGAACACACTTTACAGAACACGTGTGACCTCCTTTTTTTAAAGCTCTGGTGACTAAAAATGTTTTATTTTAATCAGTTGAGTGTGTAATCCTCAGTCTAAATTAACCGGGAGGGGGCGGTGGGGGGGGAGCAGGCAAAATTGCCTGTCACCAGACAGTGAACGTCAAGATTACAAACTCTTACATCACTATTTTGGTGATCACTTTATATATCATTTCCCAAGGGCTTTAAGTTTTAAGATTATCCATTGCACTGAGGTCACAAAGCCCTATTAATCTTCTCTTTAAGGCACAATACATGGGGCCCAAGGACCATGAAAACATCTCCCCCATTGCCTGCCCCCAATACCCAAAATGCCCAGATCACAAATTCCTTTGTGTTAAAGCAGAGATGGGTCCCTTAAGGATCCAACACCCCAAATCTTTCCCACTTCTATCCCATGACATTTGAGAACCTCGTCTTTGCAGATTCTCCCCCAAGAGATATCCCTCTTACCCTCCCACAAGCTTTCCAGCTTTATTTCCTACACCCTTAAAGATACACCTCAAATGAATTCATCCCTTCCCAGAGACTAAATTTGGACTATAAGACAACCCACCCTCCTGGAGCCTAAGAAGGGAGGCCAGAGCACTATTAACACCTGGGAATCAGGCAGGGAAAACCTAAAGGCTGAGAAAGATGCCTAAAGCACTCCAATTTTTTTTAATATGTTTTTTTAATAATTTTTTTCATTTATTTATTTATTTTGAGAGACAGCATGAGCAGGGGAATGGCAGAGAGAGTGGGAGAGAAAGAGAATCCCAAGCAGGCTCGGCACTGTCAGCACAGAGCCCGATGTAGGGCTCGAACTCATGAAATCGTGAGATCATGACCTGGCAGAAACTGAAAGCCTGACTCTTAACCATCTGAATCACCCAGGCACCCCAACACTCCAATTCTTAAACTTTTAGATGACTCTTATGCAGCCAGCCATTGTCTGTTGACCATGAAAACATCATGGAACACCCTGTTTGATCCGTTCAGTCACTGAGCACCCAGTCAAGCCACTCCTTTTTTTACCCCGACAGGTCACCTGGTCTTGATGCATACATAGCAGCAAACCAGCCCGACTGACACAAATGCATTTCAGCCCAACAGAAGATCTGAAAACTTTTCAAAAATAAGAAACCACAAGCACTTAAAGACAGAGTTGTGTATTTACCCTTCTCTGAAAAAAGGAAAAGAAAAAAAAATCAAACCTGAGAACAAATCCACCTGTGAGTTCCTATCTCTATTGAGGTCACCAAAAATCCCTCCTCTGTATTTGCAAACAGTTCAGAAGCTACTGAAGGAAGTCAGCCAATAAACGTTTTTCAAACCAAGATTAATGGCTGATTTGTCATCTGGGAAAGGAAAGGTGAGCTTGCATGCCTCCACTAAGGAAGCAAACCGGAGGAAGAGGGGCAGCTGATTTATGGGGTTGTGAGGAGTCTAATTAGAGCCTCATGAACGGAGATAAGAGGGACCAAAGGCATTTGGAAAAAGTAAAGTGAAAGGTGGGGAACAGCAGAGTCCATAGAGCAAACAATGAGCTGGAGAAGGGAGGGGGCTACAGAAATAAGCTCCAGAAGCAAAGCAGACAGTGTATGGATTCCAAGGAAATCTCATGTTTGGAAAGCTTCTAGAAAGCACGAAGAAGAGGCCTATGTTCCTGCACCTCAGACAAGGTCTGAAAACACAATCCCTGCAGCTTAGTTTTGAACAGCTGTCCTCTTAACCCCTTACCCCATGACAGCACACAAGTGGCCAGCATGCCCAGGGTCACCCAGCATGCAATCTCTCTCCTTCCTATCCCAGTGTCTCCGTGAAACAGCCTGCTCAGGGGTCTGTAAGTTGGTTTGTTGAGCAGACTGTCATCCAAGACAATTCCTTGTTTTATCACTTGTTAGGTTTGCCCTCACACCAGCCACATTTGCACCTCTCAGATGTCCTGATGCAGGAAGGGGCCATCAGAGACACAGGGGAAGTGAATCCAGGATGGAGAACAAGCAGATCTAGTTGGAAAGACCCTGCCTGCAACCGGGTACCTAGAGAAGCCCAGGCAGGAGGGTGCTGGGACAGCCTCTTCAGAAGACAGACAGGGCCTCAGGGGAGGGATTCAGGAGGCCAGGACCACTGCAGTGTGTCTGGGGAGCAGGGGGTGATGAGAAGGGAAGGACAACCTGCCTCCTGTTCGGAGTGGAACTTCCTTTTTCCAGGACAGCTGGGTACCATTCGCAGTACGCGTTCACTTGTGAGTGTGTGCACGTGCTTTGCACATGCCTGCACGCGCACACGTGCATGTCCGTGCATGGATGTGCACGTCCGCCAGTGTTCCATCCCCTTGTATCCTTAATGTGATAAACTTATGCACCCGGCTACCTTTATTGGGGTGCGACGTTTAGATGTAGGAAGCAAACAGAGAGGTCCCTGAAAGCGTCTGCCTAAAACGCGGCCATCATTTTACCTCTCTCCTTTTAAAAATGAAAACAAAGAGGAGGCAGAGAGAGATAGAGAATGGCAAGGAGAGAGGGACAGGCAGAAAGGTGAAAAAAAATAGGAAGGAAGGAAGTGGGAGGAAGGAAAAGAGGGAAGAAGAAATAGAAAGAAAGAGAGGAGCCAGAGAGAGGGATAGACAGACAGGGGATGGAAGAAAGCCAGCAGGCAGCTGGTGCAAGAAATAAGTAAGGGTCTTTTCTCCCATTTTCCTGTCTTTTAATAAATCACTGTAGCGGCCTGTGACAGGTCTCTGTTATCCCTAAATGCTCAAGCAAACAGCTTTTCTTTGAGACCATTCAAGTGGCTGCCAGGGCGGCTGGAGCTGGGCAAGCAATGCGGCCCCTCAGACTGTCCCCCTGTAATTCAGTTAGAAAAGCAAGCATGAAGTCAATATTCATTGCGCGGTAAGAATTGCCACAACACAATGAAATGGTAATGAGCCGGCTCACAAAGGAGACAGGCTGGATAATCAGTTTTTAAGGAGTTTCTGGGCACACGAGGCTGCCAGGGCCTGAGTGGGTGGCAGAGGCATATGGGCCCCCACCTGAGAGCCTGCCCTCAGCCCCCACCATCTGCGGGCATTGGCAGGAAGCCGGCTGGAAACCAAGGGAATCTCGCCAGGCCCTCTTCTTCCAGCCACTCCTCTCTATTTTGTGATTTGGGGTCCTCAACAAGCCTAAAATATGAGGACAAAAAGCCATTTCACAGCCACAACCTCTATGCTGGCTTTCAGATGAGTCAGGGCAAAGGCCAGCAGATGGGAAAATTGAAAACCCTGCAGTATATCTGGCATATGTGCTCAATGCACTCAGGGATCACTACCTGACTAGATCAGGACAACTGAGCAGGAAGTCACCAAAATAACAAGAATGGGGGGGGGGGGGAGGTAGAGTCAGACACAGTATTTGTATAGGTCAGTAGTTTCAAATATAAAAAGGAATTTGTATGTCTTACAAGATTTCATTTAATACTCCTTTCTTAGAGTTTTTAATTTCAATAAAGCTAGGTCAAATTGTCCAAGTAAGATGAAGCCATCAGATGAATGGCCACATGTGAACTGCATTTAGATGGCCATGGTCACAGACTTGTTCTAGGGTGATTACTGTCCCTGGATTTGAAGAGCGTTTTTCTTCAAGACTTCCAATTTGATTTCATCCTGTGTTTTCTACCCCTGTCTAATTTGAGATAGGACCATGCTTACGCAGCTGTCAGTAGAGTTTTCTGGTTATTCTAGATAAATCTGTCATTGTCATCATCATCATCATCATCTACATATGCAATTCGAATGATTGCAAAATTAATTTAGGTGACCTAAAAAAATGTAAACCAAAAAGCAAGGTGATGTATAATTTAAAATGAAAAGTGAAGGAAAATAAGACTAAGAGACAAAACGAAGCCCAAGTTCCTGCATCCTTGCAGAGTTGTGCTAGGACTTGGTTCTTGACCTTCTACTAGCCACCTGAAAGAGAGAAACATAGTCCTTTAGGTCAGTGAATCTCAACACAACCCAAACATTCTGATATATGTGGCCTGGTGTGGTGGGGGGGGGGGGGGTGGTAGGCCTCTATATTTTTTAAAGACCCCCTGAGAGAAAAACAGCCCAGTTATTCAGGAGCTAATCATTCCTGATGTTCATAGAAAGGATGTTGTGTTGTATGAGGGAAAAAAAATCTCTCAACAACTCCTTTACAGTGACAGCAATAAAGATTGTTAGAATAGGACATGGATAGAGCCCATGGGAACACAGGAGACTGAGGAGTTGGTAAGGGTACTCTAGGGAAAGGAAGCAGCCTGAGGAAAGAAAATGAAGCATACAAGTCATGGTATGTTTAGTGGTCAGCAAGAACAGAGATGTGTGTGGAAGGAATTCAGCATGTTGACAGAAAGGGGGTTGTGAAGAATCCTGAATGCCCTGCTCAAGACATGAGGTTAATAGCCCAAGGGATCCAACTGCCTCAGTTTGAATCCCATCTTCCCTACTTACTAGTGTGTAAGAATTTGGGCACATTGCTAACTTTCTTTGGGCCTCAATTATACCATCTATGAAATAGGAGCAAGAAGAGTACTTACCTTGTAGGAGTAAATGAGACATTCTACGTATTGAACATAGTATCTGATAGATTAGCTACTATTATTATCATTGTAATTGCTGGTACTATTCTTGATGTAAGGAAAACAAAGGAATAAAATTATTTTCAGGGAATACCTTCTGGGTGTACTGATCTTTTCATATATTATCTTATTTAATTTTGTGACAATCCAGTTGAATAGGTATTACTATTCCCCAATAAGCCAATTGAATCTCAATGTAGTTAAGTACCATGCCCAAGTTCATACAGCAAGAAAGTGGTCAAACTAAGATTCAAACCTCAAAACTATAAAATATTCTAATAATAAAATGAGACTAATTTATAATAAAGTGAATAACGCTTAAGTTTCAGGGAGACCCTCCCTCACCTGCACAGGCTCTTCCAAAGCCCTGAATCTAATTGTGTATTCACATTTTTGTATTCTTTTTCCTAAAGAGGGCCCCCAAATTTGTGTAAGTTTAGAATCCACCTGAATGATAACGTATGAATGCATGCTGTAAGCAGACTGTGTTCTAAAAAGTGAACAAGGGTGACCAAGGATAAAGTGATAGAAGGAATACTGGGAGAAAATGTGTATTGTGGGTACAGATAAAGAGTTAAACATTAACCACATGGTGTTTGAGGGGACCACAGAGCAACCAGGTCAAGATGTTGCAGATCTTTGTAAATACGGGTCAGGAGAACAGGTAGTGCAAGAGATTCAGACCGGGATCAATGGGGTGGATGGTGATTGACACTAAGGGAGAAATTATTACCCATAAAGACTTTTCTAGTGCTATGCTCTCTAATATGGCAGCCACCAGATACATGTGGCTATTTAAATTTATATTAAATAAAATTTGAAATTCAGTTCCTCAGGCCCACTAGCCCCACGTCAGATATTCAATTGGCCACATGCAATGAGAAGCTTTGGTACTAGGCAGCGTCAATGGAGAATATCTCCACCATCATAGAAAGTTCTACTGGATAGCACTCATCCAAAAAGTCAGAAGATGGTTAAGGACAGACTCATGGGGAAATATATGAGGGACAAACAGAGGTGGAGAATATTGAATAAAGAGTGGGGAGAGTGGCCTGCAGAATTAGGAGAACCAGAACACAGAGATAGCAGCAAAGAGGATTCCAAAAGAGTTTATTCAATAGGTCAGGAATTAGCAAAAGAGACAACAAAAAACTCCTAGCACAGAACTAAGATACCTCCAAATGAACTGCCTCAAACACTTTCTCTTTGCCTGATAGGCTTGATAACAAAAGACCACAGATTGTGCGTCTTATCAATAATAGAAATGCAATTCTCACAGTTCTGGAGGCCAGAAGTCTGAGATCAGGGTGCCAACACGGTCAGGTAAGCACCCTGGTCACAGATTTTTTTGTTGTGTCCTCCCATGGCAGAAAGGGCTAGGGAGATTGGTGGGGACTCCTTTGTTAAGAACATTGATCCCATTCAAGAGGGCTTCACCCTTGACACCTAATCACCTCCCAAAGGCCCCACCTTCTAAGGCCATCACATCAGTTATTAGGATCACGACATGTGAATTTCAGAAGGACACAAACCTTCAGACAATAGCACCCCTGCATTGCCCTCCGGTGAAGCCCTTGAAATAGTACTGTTTTCTTACAGCCACAAACATACCCTGAACTTGGCCCAGCCCAGGAAGGAAACCTTGAGAAGGACAAACTGCAGCCATAGTTAGAGAAGCAGATGCCCAGAGGCCTGCTTTCCCTCCTTTCCCTCAGCAGAAGCTTTTAAAATCCATACTCAAATGGACAAGGCACACGCCTGCCTGTGCCAACACACACCTCTCCAACGGGCGGCTGCCTGCATACCTACGCAACTTCCTGTTTGCTTGTGCAATTACCTGCAGTTCACATAAGAATGCATGTTCTGAGTGCAGCCTTTTCTGGCCCACACATGTATGTGCATATTTTGAAGGTGCAAATGAGGCACTGAGCATAGTTTTTTAATGTAGCCCTAAGGGGTACATTATTCTGATCAGCACTAACATAGCCGTCCTACATTAAGGCATCAACTTTAGGCCCCACTAGAGGCAACAATGTTAAACAAGCAAACAAACCCAGTTTCCCCATGTGGCTCAGCGCTTTTCCTTTGTCCTTCACTCCTGTCTCCTCCTATTAAAGTTTCACTGAGTCCAAACTACCCACCTCATCCCAACATCTCTCCAAATCCTTCCCCAGACTTGTTGCCTCCTATCCCAGGTATTTATATAGGTATTTGGGCCTGTTTCCCCTTCCTAATTATGGTCTTGTCTTTCTAAACTTTGTCTACCCCACAAAGTCGTGCATCAGCATTTTTAAATGCGCCCCAGTGAACCTTCTCCTGGAATGAGCTCCTCGGTCACAGAATCTAAAACCATAGTAGAGTCTACCTAAGTGTTCAACAAAACATTTTCCCTTTTCCTCCCTAACACAGAGGGACCACATTTCCCAACCTCTCTTGTCATTCTATGCAGCCATGTGACCAAGTCCTAGCCATCAGAAAGTGGGAAGAAGTGATATGTAAGTCACTTGCTAGGTTGAGATGATTAAGAGATGTTCCTTTTACATATTTGCTCCCTTCTTTCATCTACTGGCTGGAAACAGAAGACTCCATGAAAGGCCTTGAATGGCCTTGAATGACACAGTAACTAAACAGAGGGAGCCTGGGTTCCTGAAGGACTGTGTGGAATGCAGCTCCTCACCCACTCCCCTGCCCATCCTTATTGGACTATAGTAGAGGCAAAAAAACAAACCTTTATTATGTTAAAAACCTGAGATTTGGGGTTTGTTTACTAAAGCAATCAGCCTACCCTGGTGTGGTAAATAGATGCAAAATTTCTCCCAATTATTTCCTTTCCATTCCCTCAGCAATGTGATTTAATAGCTTCTTGCATCAAGGTTTGGGGTCTATTTTCTATCCCTTGAACATAGGATTGGTCACATGGCTTGCTTTTGGCAAATGAAACATAACAGGAGTCACAGTGTGCCATTTCCAAGGTTAGCTCTGAAGACATACTGCATACTTTTGCATGGATATAAAAAGTGATTTGTAATTAATCTGTTAAACCCTGCCTATGAAAGGATGCTTATCAAATCAAAGTTGCTTTTAAAAGTTTGTTCTCTTTAGAAATTTAAACATTTCTCCCAACAAAGTGTATTTAGTTGAGATTTGTTTATAAATGGTTCTTTCAGTGGTCTTTGAAAAACAAAAGAAAAAGCCAACTTTAATCCCCTTCCTTTACAAATATTTCATAGTCCCTTCTAATAAAAAGGCTGAAGATGTTTCAGAACTAAGAATGGCAATTACCTCTATGGGCTCAAAGATGAGGAGGGAGTTTGTTAGTTTTAATGGTTCTATTTCATGAATAATCTGAAGACACTGAGGGGGAATCACAACACCCCTTGTACAGTGTCTGGTGTTTTTCTCTGCAATAATAACTGTTATGCTTAATAGAAACATACCTTTATCCTTTGTGGGATGAACTAAGGTATAACTATAGATAACATCTTCCTGTACATTCACATCTGAAAAAAACTGAAGCAGGTTTTTCCTAAAAGCTATGTGTTTGACTTAACATTGTTTCAATATTAGCTCACAACAACACTAAGCATTACACCATCGTATTGATTATTTGAATTACATTCAGTTTTTCCACTTGTTTGCAAGGTCTCCTTGAGCAGTCTATTTTTGGCTGAGAGATTTTTCAGTGGTTCCACTCAAGGAAGTAGTCACTTATTTTGAGTAGCACTTCTTGTCTGCAACAATGCTTCTCAAACATGCTACATATCCCCCTGAGATCTTGTTAAAATGCAGATTCTGATGCAGTAGATCTGGGGTCAATACTGAGACTCTGAACTTCTAACAAATTCCCAAGTGATACTGATGATGCTGGTCCATGAAACATACAAGAATCAAGAATGGGCTTTTTACTATGCTGGATTTTCCAACACTTAAAATTTTATTCAGATAGGACTCTATATAGCACGTGAAGATGGGGCCAGAAAATAGGCAGTGGTTTGCATAACACCTTTAGTTCACCCTGTGACCACTACCCTGAACTCTTATGTGATGCCAAAAGTATCACCACCTACCATTTGCTAAACTAAATCAAGATACTCATTTGTGTTGACATAGAAAGCAGCAGTTTTGGGAAATCTTGACATTCTAAATTCACATCTAGTTACTTTCACATTCTAAAGTGTCTACATTCTCCACTTCTTTCCTCAATTCTGTTTCCTTGCCTTTCCCTTTTATCAACCTGACATCTTGAAGATGTACCACAGGCTAAGTAACAGTAGTGTTATCTAATGATCTAAACACTCATGGTAAAGTATATATAAGTTGGATTTTTTAATCCAGTTATTTGACTCACCTTTCCACTTAGTAGCAATCCCTATAGAAGGGACTGGGAATTTTATTGGGCATCACATAGAACCAAGTCAGCAGGAGAGCATTTCTAAAGAGCCGCAGCCTCTGAGATTTGGTTTGAGCCCTTAAATGAGAATGTCTTTTAGTTTCACAATCACAGTGTTTGCATCAAGTAGGATTCTTTAGCCATTAGTCGGCCGTCTCAGAATGCTTATTCCTTATAGCTTGCTACAAAAATTGTGATTCATAGATTAATAGAAATATCCATCAATTAAGTAACAGGAAACTATGTTCTGGCTCTAATTCTGCCCCCTAATTAGCTGGATGAGCTTGCACAATACATGTTGTTTCCCTAAGCTTCACTGCTATTAATTATAAAACTAAATTTTCAGTTTTAACTTTTATTACAGCCCAGATATCCCTTGACCTGAAATGCCTCCGGACTGGAGGTTGCTCACAGTAAGTAACCCTGTGGCCACACTCACTTCTGCACATGGGTCCTTGGCCACTGCGTTTGAGGTAGGAGGGGCCCCCAAAACATCTTATGCCAGCTACTTCATTTAGCACTAGAGGAAGCCAAGGTCCTGGGAGACAAGATAACTCTTCCAAGGTCACATGGCTGGTCAAGGGCAGAGAAGAAGTAGAACAGAAATTTCCTAACTCTTAGTCCAATGGTCTGCATGATAACCTATGAACTCAAGAAGCCAGGCTTTGAGAAGTCACATCAGAATTAAAAGTTGCCCCTCTGTGCTGGTCACCATGGAGCTACTTACAGAAGAAAAGTGTTCACACACTGGCATGGTCACCAAAAGCAACACAAACAACCTTCTCCACATTTCTCTGCAGTACTGGCATATAAGAAGGGCTTTATAAACATTTGTTGAATGAGAGAATGAGTGTTCCTTTGCATTTGCTCTTATTTCAGAGACATATTTGTATGTTTTTAGAGTCTTGGTGTACATTTAGAGTCTTGGTGTAGCAGGGTATTTGAGGTCCTTCCCAAATTCTCTCAGCATTTATCTCTATACCCAAAGGCTGCTTACTGCAAATTGAGACTGTCCTTCTGAGGTCTTCTTTTCTGGCCACAAGATCACGATTGGCCCAAATGCAGATCATCTCAGAAGTGCTGGAAAGAATCTCTAGAGTAGTCTTCCGTCACTGATGGATGAGGGTTTGGTGGATCAACACCCCAGCTTTCTCACCCCTTGGGTGGGACAATGTTGAGTCACACAATGCTCCAGAGTGCCTCAGCAGGATTTGGCCCCAGCTGCCCACAGTGGTAATTGGCTTGGTAACACTCTCTTTATTTCTTTTGTCCCTTCCCTATCTCACTTTCCTACTCTGCTGCCAGCATTTCCTGGAATCACCTCTCAAATAAAATATTTGTGGTAGAATCCTTATCTTAAGATTTGCTTCTGGAGAATCCAAACCAAGGCATGGGGAAGGGGGATGAATTTGGTGTAAATAGAGCTTTCAAGGGGTCCCTTATATGCTATGACAACTGAATTTGTATCTAACTCTGGTGTAGTTTGTGTTCCCCAAAAGTAGGTCCTAAGAAAAGGACTTGCACGCAGGTAGTTTATTGGGAAGTATCCCAGGAAGTACAAGTGAGAGAGTACAGTTGGGAGACAAGGAAGGGAAAAAAAGCCTATACAAAGTGTGTCCAGAGCAAGTTTCTATGCAAAACTGTAGGCACAACCCCAACAGGGCTCCCTAGAGAGGCTTGTATGGAACATACCTCAGAATTGTACACTGGGATGCAAGAAACTGAGTGCTGATTCACTAACACCTATCCTGGGCGGGGGGGGGGGTGGGGGGGGGGGAGGCATTAGCTTGCAGGTTTCCCAGAATGCCCTGCAAACAGTCCAAGCACATACCCTTGTGGTCACAGAACACCTTTAGACAGAGACACCAGAATTTCTCAGTGTTTAGCCGAACTGTCTACAAGGAACTTCTGGGAAAGCAACAGTTTGCCAGATACTCTTGGCAGGATTTTTACTATATCCAAATGCTCTTCTACTCAGCAAATGATCATCTTGGTATCCTCAGAGACTACTTTGAGTATCCTTAGTTCTCAGCTTGCCTTCTTTTGGCTTCCTTGAAAGGCACCCCTGCATGACATCAGGCCCAAAGTAAAATTTCTAGATAAAATGGAAAATAGGTAGGATGAGAGATGGAATCAGTAGAAGAGAAATGAGCCTGAAACCTGACTCCCCCAGTCGTACAACTAGCTGAATTAAAAATGCTCAGTGGCCACATAAGTTCCATGCCTGCCCTGCCTTCAACACACTCTCCTGGAGGCTCAGTGGCTATTAGGCTTACGGGACCTCACAGCCCCTTTCTTTGATGCCTTCCTGTTCAGTGTCACTGAGACTGCCTGATCAGGGGGCCCCAAGGTCAAGGCACTATCAGGAGTAAGGTTTCTTAAGTGCCATGTGTGAGACACCATCTGACACTGTTTATAGATCGATTTAGCTCCTTACTGACCACAGGACAGAAGTTAAAAGCATTGCTTTTGGAGCTCAAATGTGTTAACTTCTAAAGTGATGTTTGAATTAGGGTTAAGAAGGCCCCGAAGTTTTGATCTGGCTGATTAGACACAGAAAAAAAAAAGGAAAATAAAGGAAATGGACTAAAAAAATTTTTTTCAGAAAGGAAATCAGATTATTTTGACTAAAACCAAGAGCCCAGCTTGTAATAAATCTATCAACTTTGGGGTTGACATGAAATGGCTACAGAAGTATCTGAATTCTGCAGCTGCCAAAATGCAACTGCTCCTTCTTGAAGTGGCTCACTGAAAGAAGTTAACTTCTCCCTTCAATATATCAAGGCCAGAAAGGAGAGCATCCACTGCATTCAGACCCAAAACAACCACATAAAAGTCAAATAAAGCAACATCCCGTGCCTTAAAGTTGTCCATTGGTGATGGAATAATTGCAAAGTCAAAAATCACAAAGGCTCTGCAACTCACATTGTTGGAATTCGGCATCATTCCCTGAAATGTCTTTGAATACATAACACAAAGATTAGCAAATGAGTTTCTCACACTTTAGTTAACCATGAGACAAAATTCCTGTAATCTACGCGGTATGCAGTGTGGGTGACAATTTCTAATTGATGTATTTATTATCTACTTATGTGGCATAATCAGTGGCAGTTAGATATGAATAGGAAAAAGCTCTTCTGATTAGTCCTAAAGGCTGGGCCTGCTAGATATTCAATACATAGAAATCAGTGTGTGTGGAATGTTATGAGCTGGCACAGCCGCACTTCTGTAATGCAATAATGCTTTTTGCATTAGTGATGACCATGAGGCATGACAAGCTGCTAGGGTCCCCTTGTGCCATTCAGAAAAGAGCAAATGATCTCCAATAGGGTTTGAAAAGTTCAATAAACTCTGTGTTCTAATTCCTTCAAAATTAACAAAGTGAATTGAATATGGGTTAATTCTCTATTGAGCTATATACCTAATGAAGCAAAGGCTCACCAGAGAAGAACTATGGACATTATCAGCCCCGTAATAAACAGACCAGAACCCTAAGAAAATTAATGAAATGATATCTGTATAATAAAATATCCAAGGCACCTGGGTGGCTCAGTCGGTTAAGTGTCCTACTCTTTATTTCAACTCAGGTCATGATCTCAGGGTTTGTGAGTTCAAGCCCCACATCGGGCTCCATGCTGGCAGTGCAGAGCCTGCTTGGGATTCTCTCTCCCTCTCTTTGTGCCCCTCTCTCTGAAAATAAATACATAAGCTTTAAAAAATAATAATAAAATAAAACAAAATATCCGTAAGGAAAAAGTACTGTGTTAATATGAACTAGGAAACTCAAAGGACATTTTTAAACCATTTCAGAATCTATTCAAACTATTAAGAAGCAGTAAAGACCTAAATCTTTTAGTAGCCTCTGTATTAAATGTAATGTGAGCACAGATATTTCAGAGGATCAAGTTGTTTGTTAAAGATGGATTTATACATTCTTATGTCTCTTACAAATCATGTCATGTAAAATTTTAATTCTTTTTGAACTCTAGAAATAAAAATTGAAACTTTCATCATTCATGTAATTTTTTGATAAATATTTGTTGAACATCAACAATGGTGTCCTATATATATCTGGAGAAGTTCAAATGGCCCTACCCTACCCAGACAGCAGGGACACCTTCCAAATTATCAGGTAAGAAAACATGCCCAGATAGTCTAAGCATGTTTAAGTATATGCACGCATGCATGCATGTGTGTGTATGTGTCTAGGAGTGATTATATATGATAGTAGGAAGGGCTAGAATTGATCATCTTTCAGGTCCTAGAACAATAACTGTGGTTCGGTAGGATGAAAATCTAGAACATAGACTTTGATTGCTGTCAGAACCACATACTCTGAAAGCTACTAAAAAAACTATTCATTTTGTTTTGTTCAGTCAATAATTATTGATTGAGCACATACTAAGTGCCAGGAAATATTCTAGGTGCTAGGATTATATTAGAGAACAAAGACAAAGTTCCTACTATCTGGTATTACAATAAAAGTAAGTCTGAAAAATTTTTAGAAACAGTCTCTGATCCACTTTTTTCCATAGCATCTTTATAAGATACAAGGACCTGATACTGAATAAAATCCATATATGGCAATCCCATTTGAACTAGGCTGAATTCTGTGAAATCATTTGGGTTGAGAATTGAAGAAAATGAGCTCTCTCACATGTAGTAAGAAAAATTGTTCCAATGAATGAGGCTTTGGTAACTCTTCTCAATGGTGCTTTAAATGATCTCTTCCAAAAGTCAAGGTTAAAATTCCTTGTATTAGAATTTCAGAGTCAACATTTTGAGCTAAGCTGTCGGGTATGAGGCAAAATTATGAGCACCAAGAGTAATTGTTGAACATTTCCAGCCAAACACAGACATTTACTGATTCCTGAATTTCAAGCCCACTTCCTAGCCTTAGGAAGCATTCTGCCCGTGCTCTTTTCTCTCTGTGAAGGAAGGAATCCTAAGCCCTTCATATGTGAAAAGGGCTACCCATACAAAAATTTAAAAGACTCTGCAGATATACAGGACCTCCTTGGGAGGCCAAACACACAGAGGTAAAATAAGAATGTTGGACTAGGTGACATCTAAAGATTCTGTCTTGGGATTTAAAAAATCCGCCATTCACTGTAATTATTAACCATCTATTTTTAGCAGACTTTAGATATTGTGGCCAGTTACACAGATATATAAGACTCTGCCCTTAATGGCCTCATAAAGAAATCTAAAAACATAAGATGATGCATTAAAGGTAGAAAAGAGAATATAAGGTATACCTTAAAAGAAAAAGGGGAAGAAAAAGGAAGTTATCTAAGGAAATAGTTCTATCATACCAGAAAAACAAGTAGTTTATACCCAACTCTGCCACTTATTTATTCCTCTTGTGAAAATTAGCTCTTATGTCACTGGGCATAGCAAGTGCAGTTCCCTCAGCTCACCTGCACCCGCATTTGCAGGAGCCAGTTCTCCTGCAAGTTGGCCACCTCCCACTCAAACTCCAGCATCTCTCTGCCTCTCAGCCTGATGGCTTTCTCTACTCTGAGCATTTTCTCTAGTACTGTGAGAATCTGCTTAGCCCATGCGCAGGGCAGCCCAGAAGTGCCAGGGTTTAACACCACATGGCAATCCCGAACCAGTGATGATAAATACCCAAGATTCCCTGGCATTATAAGGTTTGTTCCACATGGCTCCCAAGAGGGTCCCCAGCAGGACAGAGCCCCAGTAGCCAGCAGCACTAACTGGCTCATCAGTGCAGTCTGTACTGGTTTTCCCTCTTCTCTGTCACAATCTCCCCACTCCCTTACCACGCTTTCTGAGGTCACCTTCCAAATCAACTACCTGTCTCAGGGTCTGCTTTTGAGAGAACCCAGACCAACACAAAGGAGAGCAGTAATTTAACAATGGTAATTACTGACAATGTTTCCATTCATCCCCTAATGTTCCCTCCCATAAAAGTCACTTTTTTTCCTTAATAAGTCTTAGCTGATATGCTTATCCAAAATTCAGAATTCTTTACTGACTCAGACCTCCCCCTGAAATTTTTTTAACTTTGCTGCAGGCCTTCCTTTCCTACCAACCAATCATCTCTCTTATTCTTCGCTACCAGTTCCCTTCTTCCCAGAACATCTCAGTACTTTAAAGTGTGATCACAACTCTTGTATAGAAAATGCAAAAGTTTAGAACAGTTTACACTGAAACATTTTTTCCCAAAATGGACATGGTTTCCAATGATACCAAATAGTAAAGACGACAGAAAGTAACATGGTTTCTTCTCATATTAGAAATATCTTTCCTTCCAAACTCGTCTTCATAAGGCTCCTTTCTCCTGTTTCAATATTTCAGGTTGACGTGAATATGTTGCTCAATTGAACTCCTCAGTAGAATCACTGATACTATTAGCTAATGTTTATTGACAACTTAATAGGGTTCATGTCCACTCACCAAATGTTCACAATGTAGTAATTGTCCTATTGTCCTCATTGTCCTATTGTCCTATTGTCATCATCCTATCAGACAAATAAGGAACCTGAAGGCAAATACCTTGTCCAAGGATGCCCAGCTGCCAAGTGGCAGAACTTCAGTGTAAATGGAGACAGTCTACTTAAGAACAGCAGCTTCATGCCCTCCCATGTTGAGCAGCCTTCCCTTAGGTAATGCTCTTGGTAAACTAGCAGAAATCCCTAGACCCTTGTGCTACAGCTTTATTGTCTCAGAGGATTCTTTTTTTTTCTTTTTTTTTTTACATTTATTTATTTTTGATAGACAGAAAGAGACAGAGCACAAGTCAGGGAGGGGCAGAGAGAGAAGGATACACAGAATCTGAAGCAGACTCCAGGCTCCGAGCTGTCAGCACAGGCTGAAGTCGGATGCTTAACCGACTGAGCCACACAGATGCCCCATGTCTCAGACGATTCTTTTTAAAAAGAGAAAACTGCAGGGTACCTGGGAGGCTCAGTCGGTTAAGCATCTGACTCTTGATCTCGGATCACATCATGATCTCACAAACTGTGAGATGGAGCCCCGCATCAGGCTCTTCACTGACAGCATGAAGCCTGCTTGGGATTCTCTCTGTTCCTCTCTCTCTGCCCCTCCTCTCTCTCTCTCTCTCTCTCTCTCAAAAATAAATAAATAAACTTAAAAACAAGAGTGAGAGAGAGAGAGAGAGAACACCGAATTGAGAGAAAACAGCTCAGACCAGCATGGAGAGGGGAAAAGCTGGTTTGGACTGAGGTACCATCTGTAATTTATGCCAATTCCAAAGGCTGCAGAGCCAATTCTGCTGTCTTAGGTGCATTTAGGAAACCTAGTGAATATCTGCATGGCACCCCAACTGGCATCTTTACACTGGCATCTTTAGCGAGAAGTCATTGTTAACAGTTAAAGCATCTCCCAGCTCAAGCTCCTCCAATGACATATGAAATAGTGACGCTAACTCAGGCTTTCTGCTTTGGTTGCAAAGTTATTTCAGGGAGGAGGGGGGAGGTGTGGGCTTCTGAAAAGCTGAAAGAACAGAGGCAGTTCTCAAGCACAATGCCCTTGACCACACCTCAACATTCAGTTCCTATGTCTCTAATCAAGCCAAAATGCCAAATCCTGTTTTAAAATATATACTTATATATTTGATGCCAAATTGCATCTATGGAACCCACAATCTACTTAGAATCACACAAGAAAACTGGTATTTGCCAAATTAAAAATGTAAGAAAAAACCCTTAATTACCATCTTGCTGGCATCAAATGGTGCAACTAGGGAATTTTCCCGTCCTGACTTGCTTTGGGGTTAGCTGGTAAGGATATTAATTCACTTCTCATTTGCTCAACTAACCACTTCCAAAGCACTGTTAGCACAATACTGATTGCTTGCTTCTCCAAAAGAGATGAAAGAATGTGGCTGGAACTAGCACAGGTTTGGTTGAGAGGTTTTTGTAGATCTGCTTCTACTTCTGCGTCACTATTTAAAAACAAAAACGCAGGGCTCTGCATGTAAACATGCAATCACAGTAATAAGCAAAGAAGTAGCAAGAGAATGGAGGAAGACTAGGCCATACTTACAATGTTTTACTCTTTAAGGAAAAACAAAGGATGTCCACAGAGGGACTGGATATGTGTCCCATGCGTGGGGCATCAGTGACAATGGCTGGAATATTTTTAAGGAACAAAGGTATTCAAAGTACAAATCTGTACTCAGTCAAACCTACTGATCCTCTCATGGTGGGTGGCAAAAACCTAGGTCATTGAATATTTTTTTTGCCAGTCCTATACGATTCTCTTTATGTGCATGGGTTTCATCTGAATCATTTGATATTAAGAAAAAGCTAACAGCATTTTAACTTAGCAAAGAAAAAAATACAAACCCCCTACACTCCAGTTCTCCCATTCAAACACCACTTTCCCATCTCTCTACAGACACAAACAACTTTACATTGAGGAAAGTGAAGCTTCCCAACTCATTGCTCATGAACAGTACCATATCCCTGTTTACGAATAAGCCAGGGAACATTTTACATCGATGGAGCAAGCCATTTGGTCAATGGGAATGTTAAATTGCTTCCCCTTGTTTACTTCCAAGAATAAGGTGGCTCCAAAAACAAGACTGGCTGGGAACACATGCAAATTTCCAATCAACACCTGTCTATGAAAATCCACGGTGTCTCTTGTCAACAGCCTAACTTCTAGGGTATGAAGTTCCAGCTTACCTTTTCTAACATCTAGTAATTAGCCAGAAAGATAACCGATCAGGGTTCTGACCACTGTGTAGTGGAGGAAGCATGAAGTGCAGGTAGCTCTTAACTTTGCTCTTAAAGGGCATTGAGAACACTCCCTTTACACCCTCTAAAACATCTCTGAGGTGATGACAGTTCTCCTGGAAAACAAAACTAAAAAAAAACCCTTTCTTCATTTCTCCTTCTGCTTTTGAGCTATAACAGAAAATAGGTTTTCCTGATGTCATGACTATTATCAAAGATTAATGACAATCCTTACATGGTATAGATATACCTTATATCTATAAAACATCTCTGCCTTCCAAAAACCCAAAGCACTTTCATGAAGCATTAGCTCTATCTTTCACTTCCAACTTCACTGAGGTAAGATGAGGCATATATGCAATCCTCATGTAAAGGACAGAAAAACAGAGACACTCAGAGCTTGCATAATCTGATTAATGATGAAGCTGGAACTCTCCTCATTCATTTACTGGGCTGCTTTTTCTTCTACTAAGATTCCAAAATACATAAATAAATTAATCTGACACTTCTCTGAAATGAAGAATAATAATGGTTAATTAAGGCAGAAAAAATATTTCACTGTCTTCCTATCTCATAACATAGCATTCTATCTAAGAGCCTTTTAAAAATATCGAGATCCTTTATTTCCAGATGCACATCAAGTATAACTCGGAAGCTCACCATCAATAGGTACATAGGAGAGGGTTACCTCCAGCCTCACTAAAAAAGGACACTAAAGTTTAGAATACCAATTAGAATTCAGGCAGCACACCAGGCACTCTTTGCATGATTTCTCATTTAATCCTACATCAATCTATAAGGAAAGTAATAGCATCCCAATTTGAGGGATCAGGAAAGTGAGACTTGGAAAGTTCCTTGTACAAACTCTAGGTGGTCTCACAAAGGAGATGATCTGCTGTCTAGACATCCTTAGAAAATAATCTGCCTTCCCTTGTGACTAAGATAGAAGGATGGCTCCTAGATAAGCAGCCTGGAGTGAATATATTAAGATGAATCATAAGAAATTGCTGATATTTACCTGTTTTTAACCTGAAAGAATGTATATTTTCTATGATTCAAATTATTACTGTGGTGTCCCTGAAATGTATTTGGGAAAAAGAATCGCAAAAGTATTAATACCAAGGGTGAAGTCAGATGCTGCCTTTGAAAGCACAACCAAGGTCTTTAGATGAAAGAGGCAGGCTAGATAGAGTATTTTGATTCAAAAATGCACCAGTTCATAATGAGCTTAGTGAGAAAGGGTGTGTTCCCACCACTGGAGCAGAAACTTCCTTTCCCAAGCCCTTCTAGGATTTTGCCCTTCCCATTCATCCTTTCCGATCAAATTTATCCTTTCAGTAAACACAGGAGGGATTAGAGAACTTTAATTGGCTTTGAGGAAGAAATGGTAATCTGAGATGCCTGGGCAGGAACTATCTTGTGTCTTGTGGGAGAGAAGCAGGGACAGAAAGAGGAAAGGAAATATCTGCAGCTTGACAAGCTGTTCCCAGCCAAAGAGGAGAGTGAGCATATGAGAACAGGCAAGGTTGTTAAACCATTCACCCAAATTTGGCCAAGAGTTATGAGCATGCCATCTTGGATTTCTTCTTCCATTCCAGCTTCCTGTGTGAAGTAGGTAAGTTCACTGGCATCCCAGCATCTAGATCAATGTTTTCACACTTTAGCATGCCTCAGTATCACCTGGGGCCTTGAGAAGTAAGGTAGGGGAGCCCCATCTCCCCAAAGATTTTAATTGATTAGGTCTGCAGTGGATTCTAACCAGTTTTAGATGCTGCTGCTGCTGCTGCTGGTCCAAGAGGCACACTTTAAAAACTACTAGCCTGGGGCACCTGGGTGGCTCAGCTGGTTAAGTGTCTGACTCTTGATTTTGGCTCAAGTCATGATCTTACATTTCATGGGTTCAAGCCCCACATGGGACTCTGTGCTGACAGCATGGAACCTACTTGGGATTCTTTCTCTGCCCCTCCCCTGTCTGTATCCATGTGTTCTCTTGCTCTCTCTCTCTCTCAAAATAAATAAATAAACATTCAAAAAAAAACCCACTAGCCTAACTTCCAGTTATGTGCAATTGCATTGCATCTTCTTACCATGCAATGCAATCACCTGGGCCATGTCTGCACATACAGAAGTCATATATGTACCAAGGAGGATAAACCAAACAGATGATGCTACCCAAGGGATTGTGATGATAGGTGTTACAACTCTGGCTTTGGTGAAAACCAAGCTGCAACACATCTGTCTCTGAGATTCATATTAATAATAATAACTAACAGTTATTGACAAGTTCATATGTGCCAGGCAGTATGTCAAGTCTCTACCCATGTTGTCTTTGAGATAAATTTACTCTTATTACCTCTGTTTTATAGTGTAGACTCAGCCTTATTGGGTTAAGTCCATAGTCAATCTCCTAGAGGATGGAGGAGCTGGATCTAGAACCCATGACTCTCTGATTTAACCATGGTACACTGTATTTCCTGAACTCCAGGAACACTAGATCCTCCAGTGTCCCATTTCCAGTGTTCCTTGATAAAAGAATAAACACAGGTGCATGGGAAGTCATAGCTCTTTCCCTGCTTTACATTCTTATGTCTCTTCTGGGAAGTGCAAACATTCTCATCCAGGCCCATTTCTCCTAGACCTTACCTGCTAACCTAAGGGGAAATGCTTCATGTGTTAAAGTGCAGGAGATTGAAGGGGGTTTCCTGTTACCAGAGGTGATGTTTTAGATTTACTTATCTTTCTCTGTTGAAACAAACACCTAATGCATTGTGGGAACATCACCTGGTGTTTGGGGACTCTGGCCCTAGAAATGTTATTATGGTTTGAGGCTCCAATGGGGAGTTGATTGCAAGGGGTGGGACACCTTGAGCAGAAAAGCTTCTTGATTTTATGACACCCAATTCTTGCCTTGTCTAACCCATCTCTTTGATGTTCGGGGGCAGGAGGTGGGAAAATGTTTTACAGAGATACCAAGCTCTTATCTGAATAGAGAATTGCCTTTATTGTTACTGCTCCATCTTTGATATGCTACTTAACTAGTCTCATAACTTGCCCCTTCACCTTGAAGTTCCCACTTTATAGCTTAATCCAGGACTTGACTTCCAGAAGCCACTTGCCTGAGACTACAAGCTTCTAGGCAGAAGTCGATGGAGTCTCCCCTCTCAATGGGAAGACTTTGAGCTTTTCCCAGGAGTTAGGCATCTCACATACAAAGTGTAGGTGCAACCTCATGGACCATATCATTGGCTAGGACAGATTTTCAGGAACACTAGCCATACAATGGCCAATTGCCTTTGGGTCACTAGCTCTAGAAGAGTAAAGTTGTAAACTATTGTCTTGACTTACCCCTTAGTTTTACTAAAGTACACAGATGTGTGGCCACATATCTGATTCCAGTGACATACATCCTACTTTCCCTGCTGATTCATTAGGTCCAAATAAGTTGCCTTTCATGCTATTTCCAAACTTGTTCAAATATTTACACATTAAAATTTCACATACCCTTTGATCTAGCAATAGCATTTCTAGATATTTCTTCTGTAGGTACTTGAACATGTGCAAAGTGAGGCATAACAGAATGGCCCATGATAGCAAAGTATTGGAAACAATCTAATCCATCTGATCCATCAGTAAGGAACCAGCTGAATAAATTACAGGTAATCCAAATAGTGGAATAATATACAATCATTAAGAAGACTGAAGTAATCTACCTGAACTGATATGGAACAAATTTCCAAAATGTACTGTTGACAGGAAAGGAAGAAAATACAGAATTTTGTAGATAGTATGATACCATTTGAGTAGAAAAAAAGAAAAAGTATATATGTATACCCATACACACACACACACACACACATACATACACACACACACATATATGTATATACACACACATATATGTATGTGTATACATATATTATAAAAATAGGATGTCTCCAGAATAAATCCGGAGGAATCATGAAAAAAAAAAATAGCCATGTTGCTAGTTGCTTCAAGGTAGATTTTAGATAATAGACCTAAGCATAGCTTGCATTTACTCATTCTTCCTGAGAGGCCTTGAAATTGATTTAGGACATTATTCCCTGCAGCTTGAAATAGATTCAAAATGAAAAAGTAATGGTATGGAACAAATCTCATGTTTTATCCTTTCCTCTTCCCTGCCACAATTGGAAAACCCTTACCCCCAATGGTACACACATGCCAGAGACATTACTGACATGCACATCATCTACTCATTTCTTTTTTAAAAATTTTTTAAATGCTTATTTATTTTTGAGAGAGATAGAGACAAAGCATGAGTGGGGAAGGGGCAGAGAGAGAGGGAGACACAGAATCTGAAACAGGCTCCAGGCCCTGAGCTGTCAGCACAGAGCCTGACGCAGGGCTCCAACTCATGAACCGTGAGATCATGACCTGAGCCAAAGTTGGACGCTTAATCGACTGAGCCAGCCCCACATCCACTCCAGTTTCTAATAAGTGCCCTTTCTGCTATCCAAGAGCAGAATTTTCCTATGTAAACTGCTGGATTTTAAAAAGAAAAGAAAATGTAGACACAGTGGGGCAAAACTGCAAAATCTCTGAGGACTTTGGGACATGCTTACAATAGAAGGCAAGTCCCTTGCATGAATGCAGTTGGATGGAATGAAGATCTAAGGGCTATATTTTCATATATATATATATATATATATATATATATATATATATATGAAATTTATTGTCCAATTGGTTTCCATACAACACCCAGCCCAGTGCTCATCCCAACAGGTGCTCTCCTCAATACTGATCACCCACACTCCCTTCCCTTCCACCCCCCAACAACCCTCAGTTTGTTCTCAGTTTTTAAGAGTCTCTTATGGTTTGGCTCCCTCCCTCTCTAACTTTTTTTTCCTTCCCCTCCCCCATGGTCTTCTGTTAAGATTCTCAGGATCCACATAAGAGTGAAAACATATGGTATCTGTCTTTCTCTGTATTACTTATTTCACTTAGCATAACACTCTCCAGTTCCATCCACGTTACTACAAAAGGCCATATTTCATTCTTTCTTATTGCCACATAGTATTCCATTGTGTATATAAACCACAATTTCTTTATCCATTCATCAGTTGATGGACATTTAGGCCCTTTCCATAATTTGGCTATATTTTCTAAAATCAAGAGTTGCTGGAGACCTTAAACTTCTATTAACAAAATCTTCAGAAAAATATAAAAAGCCTCTGATATTTTCTCTAAGTAGTTATTTCTCAAAATGTGCTTCTTAAATTGCATACACTCCCCACAGAATCACAACTTTTAAAACCAAAAGGGAAATTAGAGATTGCAGTTTAGAGAGGCAAAGAGATTTTCCCAGAGTCCTGTAGCAGCATTGTTAAATGCAGAATCTTCTCATTTCTCTCTCCAGAACTTCTACCAGTCTCTCTCACTCCAGCATATAAATTCATACTTCCCTCTCCTGTAACCTATGCCTTCTTTTTAAGTGTTGTCTTCTCTGTCTTCTTCCCAACAAGCTTCTGGATTGTTTCACCTATGCTCACTGTCTCCTCTTCCTCTGCCAATCTCCTTATCTCTGTTGTTAAACTTCCACTCCCTCCCCAAACCCACACAAAGTTCTCTCCCTGTGAACTGTAATTGGCAAACCATTTTTGTCTTTACCTTAAGAATCTCTCTGCATACATGACACACTTAGCACTTGCTCCTTCACCATCTTCCATGAGTGCCCTCTCTCCTGGGTTTCCTCCAACCTCCCTCATTGCTCCCTGTCACTCTCTCCTTGCCAGAACCCTCTTCCTCATCCCACTCTTGAAATGCTTGTTCTCTGGGGCATCTCGGTGGCTCAGTTGGTTAAGCACCCAACTTTGGCTCAGGCCATGATCTCAAGGTTCCTGGGTTCAAGCCCCGCATTGAGCTCACTGCTGTCAGTGCAGAGCCCACTTCAGATGGATCCTCTGTCTCCCCCTCTCTTTGCCCTTCCCACATTCTCTCTCTCTCTCTCTCTCTCTCTCTGTCTCTCTCAAAAATAAATATAAATAAATAAGCAATTTAAAAAAAAAACATTTAAAAAGAAAAGAAATGCTTGTTCTCTATCACCTCCCTGGCTCAGTCTACACATTTTCCTAGGCTCATCTCTTCCTACTCATTTTATTACCACCTGCGTACCAATGGCTTCCAAACATCTTATCTTCAACTCCAGTTCTTTCAATGATCTGGAACCCAATCTGCAACTTCCTATGGAATGTCATTAGAGGAATATCATTCCTCAAGAACATCAAACTTCACATGCACAGAAATCTGAACATATTAACCATTCTTCCCCAAGACTAGTGGATTTCTCATTTTAATGAACAGTAACATCACCTTCCTGGTCACTGAAGGTTGAAATCTTAGTCATCTCTAACTGGTGCTTCTTCCAAATTTCACATCCCATCAGTCACCAAATCTTAATACCTCCATCACTGAAATACTTTTCTAATCTGTGCCATTTTCTCCATTCCCAGGGCCATTACTTTAGTTTAGGTGATTATTACTGCTCAATATTATATCACAGCAGTGCTCTAGCTGCTGTGCCTGCCTCCAATCTCTGCCAATCTCCCTTCCAACACCTGCCATTCTATAACTCTGCCTTTTTTGTTAAGTCCCTTCAATGACTCAGTAAACTTAAGATAACATTCCAAGCTCCTTACATGATCTACAGGATTCTCTATGATCTTCCCTTTCCTAATTTTCCAGCTTCATCTACTTCTCCCCCACCTCCACTTCTATTGAACAACTTAGAGTCCCCAAATCCCAGCCTGCAGCCTACCTTCATGTGCTAAATGTGTTATTGCTTCTGCTGTGATGAATTCGACTGTCTCATCTACCTAGAGGACATCTATCCATTCTGTGAACTCAGCTGAACTACAATTTCCTCTGGGATCTCTCACCATAGTCTTCCTCATACCAATTCCACCTGAATTAGCTACTGTCCACCTCTACCTCCATGATCCTCTGTGCTTCCATTTTTAGTGCTTCATGTTGCACTAAAAGTTAGAGAAAAATTTCAATTTAGCTTTTCCTATAGTTGTAGCCCCTCAAGTATAGGAACTATTTTTCACTTCTCTTTTTGTCCCTGGGGGCTATGTGATCTCTATCACACAGTTAGTAACCAGTTCCTGATAAATTAATAAATTAGTATATCTTTCTTCAGGCTTCTAGAACAGTATTCTTTACACTACGCCTAAAATAATAACTGACTGGTTGATTTAAGAGGGAGGTATATCAACAATCACAGTGATCTGTAAAACATGAGAGTATTTTTCACACTGTACAGAAATGAAATTTTACAAATCTCCTATGATTTCAAAGACCTGGTAACTAGAACTATGTTCCAAGAACTGATTTAGTTCTTATTTTATTGTGTCCTGAGAATTAAGCTATTCATTCAAGTATGTATATATGTTGACTTCTTCTTTTTGGTTAAAGCTAGAGATGCCCTTTCCACATAAATGAAATTGCTAAGGTTAATTTCAGGGATGACATCTTTAGCAGTCTCAGATTCAACTACAATTTGTAACAATAAATGCATTTTTTTCTAAGTTTATTTATTTATTTTGAGAGAGAGAGAGAGCATGAGCAGGGCAGGGACAGAGACAGAGGGAGAGAAAGAATGCCAAGCAAGTTTAAACTGTAAGTGCAGAACCCAACATGGGGCTCAAATTCACAAACTGTCAGATTGTGACCAGATCTGACAGAGTCCAGATCAAGAGTCAGATGTTTAACTGAGCCACCCAGATGCCCCAATGAGTGCATTTCTAGTGCCATGGTTCTCATCAGAATTCTTCAGTTGGCTGGAAGATTTTTCCAGGAATGCCTCAATCTTTGAGGATACCCTCATATGTCTGTCAAGACACAGACGAAACACTTTAAGTAGTTCTCTCATTCCACAGCATCCCATCTTTTCCACACTCCACCCATTTGACAACAAAATGTGGGAGTAATGAGCCTAATAAATCACGTTTACATCCACTGTAAGTTTGTAACATTTTCATTTCCAGATTTCATTCCACAGTACCAACTAATAGGGAGACTGCCTTAAAGTAAAGATATTTGGGGGACTTAAATAGTAAAGCCTATCCAAGTAGAGACCAAGATGGATTCATATGATAGCAAACTTAATCACAAGTAGAAACCACCTGCAAAGAGCCAGATAAACTCCAGAAATTAATTTGTACTTAGATTTGTTCAGAACTCAAAATTTATTTTCCCAAAGAAGCTAACCTATATATCACAAATACTTCCTCTGGCCTGCTTTCAGTGGCCTCCTACAATTTAACTGTGATAGAATTGAGGGATCCATCTGCCAATCCAACACTATGCGTGTGGGCAACAATAAAAGTACAACTTTCAATGACTAAAGTATCTGATTTTCCCAAAACCCTTAGAGAACAAGAAACCATATTTGAGAAGTATGGGGAGGAAACCCCTCAAGACAGGGCAAAGCAGAATTTGCATGAGCTGGGCTGGAGAAAATGCTTCCTGCAGCCATTTACATCCCAACTGGGCATTAGTACTTCAGTAGGCGGTGCATAAAGCTAAAAGGAAATTCCACAGCATCAGACATACCCAAATTGAGGGACATTCCACAAAAAAACTGGCCTGTATTCATCAAAAATATCATGAAAGACAAAGAAATACCGAGAAACTCTTCCAGATTAAAAAAGACTAAAGATGTGTTAACTGAATGCAGTTCAGATCCAGAAATTTTTTTTTGCTGTAAAGAACATTATTGGGATAATTGGGGAAGTAAATGACGTCTATAAACTGAATAATAGTACTATGTCAGTGTTAATTCCTTACTTTGATGATAGTACTATGATTATATGAGCATGTCCTTGTTTTTAGGAAATATACATCAAAATATTGAAAGGTAAAAAGATATCTTTCAAGTTATTCTCAGAATTCTGGGGGAAATACACACACACACACACACACACACACAGGTATAGAGGGATGGAGGAAGGGAGGGAGGGAGGGAGGGAGAAAGGAAGGAAGAAAAGAAGGAAGGGAGAGAGGGAGGGAGAAAAGAAGGAAGGGAGAAAGACAGAAAGGAAGAAAGAAAAGAGGGGATATTAGTAAAACACTGAATGTGAATGTGAAGGGCACATAGTACTTCTTTCTACAATTTTGCAACTTTTCCATTAAAAATTAAAACAATTAAAAATTAAAACTTGTGTCAAAATTTTTAAAAAGTTTTAAGAAGATTCCACCATACTTTTATAATTTTCAGTCATGTGGTATAATTCTCAGTCATGTGGTCCTAAGGGGCTAACATGTTTGTTTGTTTGTTTGTTTTTAATTTTGCCACTCAAGTAACAATGGAGCAATGCTGCAAGTCCTCAAAAGTGTGAGGCCACCCCTTTGAAAGTGTCTTTGCCTATGGTTCTTTGTAGAGCTGGCTCCTAGTGGGAGGGTAGATCCAGACTATGAACCCATAGCTGTCTCCAAAGGCCCCATTGTGAGTATTCTGAACAGAGCTTCCCATTATGAAGGCATGAGCAACATTTATCGTTTTCACCCAAAACTTTGGTTAAGCCTGTTTAAGTTGGCTTTCCCTGGTTTTATTTTGCTATGCTTGGATAACTATATAGATCTATTTACAGCTTTCCCTATTGTCTGAGAATGTGGCTTTGAGGCAGTATAATTAGCCATTTCCAACTGAGGTATTAATGATTTCTCTGTGATACCTAGGTCCATTCCTGGCCTCTACCCTCTGCTTCTCCTGCAGGGTCATCTGTACCATGGGACTTGAGCTGGTCCTCTTTGTTCCAAGCATCTCACCCAGACTGCCTCCCTTGGCCCTTCTTTCCAGCAGCTATCATGGTGAAATGCCTGACATGGCCCTGCTCCGTCTTGTCCATGTGCCAAAACCAACATTTGATATGTACTTCTGGGATTTTTAGAGCTGACCCCAAAATATCTATTTACCCAGACGTTGACATTCTCATGAGTAATGGGCAAAGCTCCGAGGACACACTGTTGGTGGCAGAGCAGGATTCAGAATCCCACTCAGAATTTTAGAGTTGGACAGGGATTGAGAGATCGTCAAATCCAAACATCTCATTTTAGGATAAGGAAAATGGTACTGCAAGCAGTGAATCCAATCCAGCATTAGAACCCAGGTACTCTGGCTCCTGGATTAGTTCCTTTAGACTCTATCAAAGGAATGAATGCACTTAGGTGAAATGGGCCCTGGAGCCTGAGTTATTAGGTGGGTAATGGTGAAGGCAGCCTCCCAAATACATACTTTGGGATTAGAAACAACATTTCCAAATCCTTTTTCAGAGTCCTACACGAAGAAACCTCAAACCCAGGATTCCAGCCAAAAACAATGATTCCCCAGTCCCTGTGAAATCCTGGATGGATGTTTAATTGGGCAACATATTAGCTGACTCCTGTGGCAGAGGCAGGCCTCAACAGAGTTCCAGGGCTACCACTTCAGAAGGAGTAAATGTGTGTGTGATTCTGAATCATACACAGTAGGCCACTTGCTCTTATCAATTGGATGAGTGAATGCAAGAGAATATGAGGGAAACTTCTGAAAAGTAGCGCAGTACAATATGCCCCCATGAATTCAATTCACAGCTTACCGAAAAGCTAACTGAGGAATATCTGGGTGGCTCAGTTCAGCGTCCAACTCTTGATTGCAGCTCAGGTCATGATCTCTTGGTTGGTTATAGGATTGAGACCCATGTTGGGCTCCATGCTCAGCACAGAGCCTGCTTGGGATTCTCTCTCTCTCTCTCTCTCTCTCTCCCTCTGCCCTTCTCCTCCACTCACACTCTCTCTCCCTCTCTCTCTCTGCCCCTCCCAGGCTCTCTCTCTTTCCCAAAAATAAACAAGAAAGAAAAGAAAAGAAAGGTTAATTGAGAAACGTTAAAGAGAAAGTTCCAGAGGGGCCTGGGTGGCTCAGTTGGTTAAGCATCGACTTCAGCTCAGGTCATGATTTCCAGGTTCATGAGTTCGAGCCTCCATCAGGCTCTCTGCTGACAGTTCAGAGCCTGGAACTTGCTTTGGATTCTGTGTCTCCCTCTCTCTCTGCCCCTCTCCCACTCACACTCTGTCTTTCTCTCTCTGTTTCTCTCTCTCTCTCTCTCAAAAATAAATAACCATTGTTTAAAGATTAAAAAAAAGAAAGTTCCGGGAAAACATACTGGAAAAGGGACATTTCATTATCTGTCAGGTCCTAGTACTAAACAAGGCAAACACAATTATTAACTCATTCATTTATTCTCACTCTCTCAGTCATTCACTCATTCATTTATTTAGTCACATAAGAAATAATTATTGATTTCCAATTTGTAATAAGTGTCATGATGGATTACAGTGAAGTCCTCACCCTTAAGAAGCACATAGTTCTGGGGTGCCTAGGTGGCTCAGTGGGTTGAGCATCCAATTCTTGATTTTGGCTCAGGCCATGATCTCAGGGTTGAGCCCCACATTGGGCTGCACACTGAGCACAGAGCCTGCTTGAGATTCTCTCCCTCCCCCTCTGCCCCTCCTCCATTCACATGCATGCGCATGTACACACTTCCTCTTTCTCTCTCTAAAATAAAAAAAAAAAATTACACTCCTTAATATATAGACACCTGACACAAATAATAAGAAAAGAGCAACCCAGCTGAATTATGACCAGGGATTAGGGAAATCAGAGCAGCGAGATACCATTTTTAGCTATCATGTCAGCTAAATTTTAAAATACTGATAATACCCAGTGTCTAAAGTTTGTGGAGAGAGGGCTTTTCAATTGCTGTTGTTGTTGGGAATATAAATTGAGATACAATTTCGAAAGAGCAATTTGGTGGTAAGTACCAATTTTTTTTTTAATTCACACACCATTTAACCCTGTATTTTAGTTTGCAAAAACCCATCTGGATTCCTTGCAGTGAAGTGTTCCTTTCCCCTTAGTAACAGGAGCAAGAGTAACTCTGGGGAGTCACTTTCTTTCTCCATTTCTAGCCCATGTCACAAGGGGGCATGTGCCCAGGCCTGGCTAACAAAGGTATTACATCCCTCTAGCCACAATAATTGGCTCACGGATGGGCATATAAATCAATGTTACACAATTTAGGGACATTTTCCGGAGTTACTGAAAGAAAATTGGCCTCTGTTTTCCAGTGAACTTGAACTTTTGAGAATCAAAGCCTGGACACACTGGCAGCCATTTTGCCACTAGAAAGGAAGGCCTTAAGAATGGACACTATAGAGGTGGGAAGGGGAATAGTCCAGTGATACCTCTTGAAACTCCCTGATATCTGATTCTAAAGTTAGATTCACTCTCTCAGCCAATAAAGTTGCTTTTGGCCTAAATTAGTTTGGGTTGGGCTTTCTGTTACTTACAACTAAAAAATCTAGGCAGAAGCATTCATCTGTGGGATGACTAACACATGTGAACAAAGATATATGTACACAGTCATTGCAGCATTTTTATCACAGTGGAGAAAGTGTCAGCAACTGAAGTGTTCAAGAGGAGAAATGCTTAATTAGAGTTCACTCAAACTATATTGTGGAATATTAGGGTATCATACCATTGGGTAAAAAGCAAATTATAGTACAGCACATGTAATGTGTGTAATGTGATTACATTAATGTGAAAAGGCCTATGCAGGTATGTATTCAATGCATTAATTATTATAAAAATATAGTGGTATATGCATTTACATTTGTATTTACACAAAATAAAGGGGACTTTAACATGTTATTTTATTTTTTTCCTGCATCAATTTAAATGTTTATAAAAAGAAGGAAAGGAGAATCCAGACACAAATCATGGCATATGTAAAGGCAAGACCACACTGAAAGAGAATACTAAAATGTCTTCAGTTAGATTACTCCAAATGCCAACTCTGAACTAAGGACTCCAGGGCAAGTAGTTTATTTGGGAGGTAATCCCAGAAAATGCTGGTAGGAAAGTGAGGAAGTGAGATAGGAAAGAAAGGAAGGACATAAAGGATGCACCAAACCCCAGTTACTATTGAGGATAAGTGGAACTTAATTCTGCAGGGGAAACTCTGTGAAACAATGTAGAGCATGTGACTCAGGCAGCCTCCTCCACCTGAGGAGGAGGGAGCTGAGGTATTTATACACCATTACTGAAAGCTATTAGTGAGAGACGCTTCCAGGGGCCATGAACTTCCTAGCATCTCAAGCCTTCTCCATGCATGGGCAGAGTGGGTTCTGGTGGTTAGAGAGGCCCTTGGGAAGAGAGTGTCAGGTGCTTGCAGTTGGAATTTGGGTCAGCATCCATAACAACATTAAACGTTAAGGGAATATGCATTGGCACAGAGATCATCTGCTTTAAGTATATCTTCCAGGACTGATAAGGAGCCCAGTGTAGATGGGGAATAAACTGTGTTGGGAGAGGTGATTGAAGGTACCTGTAAGATCAAGGTGAGGGTGGGGGGTTGGGTTGGTGAAGAGATCTTTCCACCATATTAAGAATTTCTTGGCAATGGTAGGCCACCAGAGTGTGTAAATAATAGAGTAATAAGATCAGATTCATAGAAATTCATTTTAGAACAGTAGATCTAATTATGGATATGTAGTTATATTCAAAACATTGATGTGTAAAGATCCACTATTGTGTGTGTGTGTCACAAATAACACTCATCCTTTCAACAAATATCTATGGAGAACCCACTATAAATATCTGTTACGCCTCAAGAATCTGTTTCCAATCATTTTAAACAGAGTTTGCAAGTGATTTTTCTTAATGAAATACAGATAATTCTGTAATCATCGGGTGTTATCAGTCCTATTCCCAGTTCCATGTGTTCTCTTGAGTGGGAGCATGTAAGAAAGGAGCCACAGCCATGGAGTATTGTGCTAGCTGTGGGTGCCCTCCCCGGATATATCTTAAATATGAATACCATCTGTTAGCATTAAAATTATGAAGAAATGTTGGAGTTTTTAAAAATCTTTTTATTTAAATTCAAGTTTGTTAACATATGGTGTAGCCTTGGCTTCAGTAGAACGTAGTGATTCATCTCTTACATATGACACCCGGTGCTAATCCCAAAAAGTGCCCTCCTTAATGCCTATTGCCCATTTAAACCATCCCCCACCCACCTTTCCTCCAGCAACCCTCACCTTGTTCTCTGTATTTACGAGACTCTTATGGTTTGCCTCCCTGTTTTTATCTTATTTTTCCTTTCCTTCCTTTATGTTAATCTATTGTGTTTCTCAAATTCCACATATGAGTGAAATCATATGATAATCTCTTTCTCTGACTGACTTATTTCGCTTAGCATAATACACTCTAGTTCCATCCACATTGTTACAAATGGCAAGATTTCATTCTTTTTCATTGCTGAGTAGTATTCCAGTGTGTGTGTGTGTGTGCGTGTGTTTGTGTGATGTATACATATATATACACGTCACATCTTTATCCATTCATCAGTCGATGGACATTTGGGCTCTTTCCATAATTTGGCTAGTATTGATAGCACTGCTATAAACATTGGGGTGCATGTGCCCCTTCAGATCAGCAGTTTTGTATTCTTTGGATAAATACCTGGTAGTGCAGTTGCTGAGCTGGAGGGTAGTTCTATTTTTAATTTTTTGAAGAAACTCCATACTGTTGGTTTTTAAAATTAAATTAGATCACAAACTGGGAACAACTAGGACAATTGGAAAGAGTTTTTCCAGCCATCCAGGAAAGAGATAGTGGTCTTGAACTAAGGCTGAATTTTCAAGTACTGAAGGGAGAAGATGAATCTGGACTTGTTGTTGTCCACTTATTGCTTACCTCACCAGGTCCCTTCTGTTCCCATCTCAGCCCTTTCTGTGCCCCAAGAGTCTGATCCCTATGGCCCACAGTACTAAACTCCTGTACCCTGTGATTTTTGGTTGGTTTTTGGCAATAAGAAGCATGGGTAGAAGATCAGAGGATGGAAAGAGGGAGAGTGGTCAGAGCGATTATTTCCCTGCTCCCCTATCCCTGTCCGCCACAGTTCTGACAGTGGCTGCATTGTCATTTCAGCTCCCATTGGGTGGCCCTTCTTCCATGGTTCCAGACTCACATATAAAGTACTTTTGATAATCCACTGCCACCTTGCCCCTTATTTCCTAAGATGTTAATAGCATCCCATAGTTAACCCTGGGTCTTTCGTCATTCTTTCTTAGCTTCCTCATCTTTACTTTGCAGGGGGAGGTGGGGGGCTCTTCATTAAACTCTCTACCATTCAGTCCTTTTAGTGTTTCCTACAGAAACTGTATTTTTACAGAGAATAAAAGATTGTTTCCAAGGTCACTTGGTTAGACTTCATGATCGGTGGGATGTGTCCATGCGAAGTTGGGGAGAAGGAAAAGAATACACTTCAGGCTCTGGCTGTAACAGTGAGGCAGATAGTCAATGGTGTGAAGGTTGAAGCGAGAAAGGTGCATAGAAACAGCAAGTTGTGGTGCGGCAGGAGGAAGGAATGAGTAGGGTTGCTCACAGGTGAGTTAGCATACCAGATATGTTGACTTGAGTCTCCAGGCATTGATGTTGCCATTGGAATACAGGAATTGGAGTTGGGGTGGAGGAATGGGATTGAAGTTGGGGATAGATTTGGAAATGCAGAAGGCCATTAAGAAAATCTCAGGCAAAATTTGCCACTTACAACTCCGTCCTTTTCTTTCCTTCTGTTTCTTCCTCAGCTCAACTATACTCCTCCTCCTCCTCCAACCCAGATCCCCTGTATCTCCCCTCAAAGTTACCTTCCCAGGATAACATTGCATATTTTCAAGACTCCCCTTTCCCATCACCAAAGGTTTTCTAGTTTCTAATTCCTCAGAGGACTGAGTACTGTTTTCCACAATGACAATGACTTCTTCTGACAAATGACCTCCTCTTAATGTAAAAATGAACCCACTGGGGTGCCTGGGTGGCTCAGCTGGTTAAGCATCTGACTTCGGCTCAGGTCATGATCTCAGAGTTCGTGGGTTCAGGCCCCATATCAGGCTCTGGCTGACAGCACGGAGTCTGGAGGCTGCTTCAGATTCTATGTCTCCCTCTCTCTCACCCTTCCCCCACTCATACTCTGTGTCTCTCAAAAATAAATAAACTTTGAAAAAAAAATTAAAAAAAAAACAAACTCACACATTTCTGTTCTAAGAGATAATCTGTGTATTTCAAAGGATGGTGGCTGGACCACCAATTGGGCAATGACTGAAGTCCTCATGTTACAAAAGAGGATCTACCTCCTGCCAAGGAGACGACAGTGTACCAGGGGACTATTCAGGAATGCAGGATAAACATGGTCCATCCTCCTGGAACATCAGCTTTACTCAAAGATTTGAGGATGGGTGACATTTTAAAACTAAATAGAACATTAGAGTATACTATGGAGAAGATGCAAAATTCCTAGCAAGTTTTAAGATAAAGCATAATCCTCCAAAGCATTCCCCGCCAAAAGGCTCACATTGAATTTGACCCGCTTGTAGGGTACTTGGTGGGGAAGTTGAGCTAAATTAGTGCTTCTCTGAGGACTATGCCAAAGATGGGAATTTCTGAACATTGGACAGCAAATATTTTAGAGCCAGCAAGACTTATGATACCCCCATAAATCATGCCTTTTGGCCACCCAGACACCATTTACCACAAGCCTGTGCCTTAAATGACAGTTCCTTGTTTAGCTGCCTTCCCTAACTTTGGAACTTGGTGCATAAAATACCTTTCAGATTATGTAAATCCATCCACTACAAGCCTTCTTTAGGTTTTTCTATTGTACACTGTTTTAAGGGTAACACATTTGCTTTCTTCCTGCAGAGAACATATCCTGGTTCCAGAAAAGTCTTCCAAGGAAGAAGGGAAAAAAATGCATACACCAGCTTCTTGAAACATTTGGCACCTGCTACACTCACCAATAAATCTAAACTGGACAGCTTGACATTTCCTCAAACAAGACCCCACCTCTCAAAGAACATTTGTCCTAACATGAAAAACAATAAAGGCCCAGCTGATAGAATGCAAAATATTTTCCCTAGTCTAACTGCAGAAGCAAAATAATTGCTTGCTTAGACAGCGATCTGAACCACTCCACAGTCCATGACTATTATAACCCTGTTCAGATGGCATCAGCAATAACCCTCAATAATCTTCAAATTGGAAGGGTTTACATGCTGTCCCAACACTCAGCTTTTTGAAATCTACCTGTCAACAGAAAACTGCACTCTGACCTTCTTAAGTATTGTATATGCCTGCGCGAAGGCTATGGAACTCAGTGGATCCTTTTTTACTTTGTAAAAACACAGTTGTCAGTTCCGGCCTTAGAAACAATTCAAGTTATAAACAATTTAATGGAGGTTTCCTGTCTCCTCCTTTCCCCTTTAACATGGAGCCTTCCTCCGTTGTTTCCAAAGGAGACCTTAGCTTCCCCACCAAACCCTCACTCCCACAGACACTCCTCCCTTGCTACTCAAGGGCTGCCAAGTTCTCCCAAAAAGAGGAGGACAGGATATGGCAGGGCCTCTACCAGTTTCCCAATCCATCGTGCTGTCTCTCGAAGGGTTAGAAGTTTGGGCTTCAGCAGGCTCCAGGCATTTTCATTCCAGCTCAGCCACTTGGGGAATCCAATAGGCTTTTATGATGGCTTGGGAAGATAACCATCCCTTGGAAAATTGTTCTGTAAGAAAAATGCATCCAAAGTTCCAAGTGACTTTTGGAACAGAACGTTTTCACATGATAGGACTTCTGTAATCTACATAATATGTTGGAGACTTATATATAGTTTCCATGGACCCACAAGATTTCATGGGAGTTCCCTAGCAATGTCACCAAAAATTAATCTAGAGACTTTGGGGAAGGGCTGGGAAGATTATACACTTGCTTAAAGCACTAGCAAAGTAGGAGCAAAATGTTCATTCTCTGAATTTGATTTGCATTATTTTGTAAAGTATTAGACATAGTCATATTGAGGGAAACTAGAACTCTTTTGAACTTCATTTATTTCAGGCTTAGTATTGTTATTTTGAATTCTTTATGGGGAAACTAAGCTTAAAGCATTTTAATAATTTTAAATAGGCCTTGATTACTAGATAAAGGAGAGAAAAGGCAATAACAATATTTGCACAAATACCAGCCTTGGCTTCAGCACTAAATGGTTAACATCTGGGTGTCCATTTTCTTATGAATTGGGTTTGCCTGAAGATTCTTTCCAGTTTAACATTTCATGGTGTCAATTATTTCTCTCATGTCTTCACGTATGGTTCTCCAACAGGACCTTTCTGCCCTGGGTGAATATGTGCCAAGATTCCTCCTGGTTTAGCTAGAAACACAGCTGTGCCTCCTGATCCATGAACTGGCATCCCCAGAACCTGGTGAAGCAGCAGATAATATGGAGAACCTCAGCAGATGCCATCTACAAACCTCAGGAGACAAAATCTGAAAACCTTCCTGTGACCACTAAAGACTCCATGTCAACATTCACAATATTCCAGATTAGACAATGATTGGAGTCCATCTACCAGAGGCCAAAGAGCTGGCAAATTCTCCTGACTTGTCACAATATGACACACAAATTCCCTTCTATTTTAAAAAACAGGTAGCAAGACATTCTACGTTTTGAAAATGGAAAAGTCAATATCTTCCAGTTGGTGTAAGAGAAAACATTTAGTTAATGCTTTTTGCATTAATGTCTGTTCATTGTGCCTCCTCTCTCTCTGTCTCTCTGTCTCTCTGTCTCTCTGTCCCCCCCAACACACAAACATACACACATACACACACACACACACACACACACACACACACATGCTCACCATCCCTCCACTATGTGCCAAAGGTTTTAATAGTCAAAGCATTTTGAGCATAAAGCCAAGTCTTGCTTGGCAGGGAGGTCTTGATTCCAAGGAACTTTAGATAAAACAATCTGCTAACTCAAAACAGCTTGCCTGAGCTTTGGAATCAGATAAAACAGGGGTCAGTTAACTGTGGCCTCTAGGCCAAATCTGGCTCACCACCTGTTTCTGTACACCTGCAAACTAAAAATGGTCTTAATATTATTAAATTGTTGAAAAAATGCAAGAAGAGGTATAATAGTTTGAGACACATAAAAATTTTATGTAATTCAAATGTCAGTGTCCATAAATAAAGTTTTATTGGACTACACATACTTGCTTATATATTGTCTGTGACTGCCTTCACAGTACAACAGAAGAGGTGAGCAGTTACAGTGAAGACTCTATGGCCCACAAAGCTGAAAAATTTGCTATCTGGCTGCTTACAGAAAAATGTTTGCCAATCCATGAAATAGACCTACACTTTGATTTTGCCACTTAATATTTCTGTGGCATTAAGCAAGTTTCTTGACCTCTGTGACCTCAATTTCTCTTTCTAAATTATGAGTAGTGGTATCTAATCTGTAGGTGTCTAGAATAATGCTTGGAACCACATATATTAGATCTTTTGCCATGTCTTCTTCTCATGCCTTTCTTGGTGTAGTTGTCAGAGGCATTAGGCCAAGAGACAAAGTTCTAATTTACAAAGAAGGCAGACCACATCATATCTTGGTTGCAGGGACCAGAGCTGGGCTTCTGGGCCTATTTTAGTAAAAGTTATTTTTGGCCAGTACCTGGACTTTTTATTATTTTCCTTTCAGTGGAGGTGAAAGTAGATACTAACAAATTTGCATCTACCACTTTTCCTATTAAACCCCTGGGAAACTCTTGACCAAGAGGAAAGTGTTTTAGTTGTCAAACTGATAAACCATATAAAATAAGTCAATAAGTATTAAAAGTTGGAGGGTTCAGACATCCCACTCCATGGAAATTGGAATTATTTATTCAATATGCAATTACTACAAAGCATAACAACTCCCACAGTGAGAGCCCAAAATCACAACGTCCTCTGAGATTTCCCTGCTATTCTCTGGATCCCTCTGCCCACTTCATTCGAAAGTATTTTACCACGAAGTCAACTCAACAAGGAAAATGGTACTCTAAAACCAGCTAAGCAGGTGATTTCTACCTCATAAGGAAACCGCTATGTTTAGAGAAATTAAAAGTACAACTTGGGTAGTTTTCTACCTAATTGGGAGGCAGTGTACTCTGGTGAAATAAACTTTGGAAGTAAGCAGGCCCGGGTTCCAACATCAGTGTGTTACCTTCTGCTCTATGATGTTGCCCTACTGGCTTTCTCACCTTCTCTGGACAATGAGGGAAATCAGTTTTACCCCACAGGGTTGATATGGGATTAAGCAAAATGACTTATATAGCAGCTTATGAACTTCTGAGCAATGTCTGGCACATAACAGTTGTTTGGCAATTGTTTGTTTCCAACCCCCATCTCCTCTGATTACAAAATGAATCAGGGGTTCAGGACTTGCCACCCTTCTGAGTTCCTGCCAGTGCCAGGAACTGTGACTATATGCAAGATCTCAGCTACTCTTTGCATCACCTTAGGTGAGTGATGTTTGTAGCTTCAGCTTTTAGATGAAGATGTTGACTATAACATCTTGAGAGTGCTCTTTTCTGTATGAGAAGTATAAATGTAAGGACGGGAGGAATTGTGCGTAGCTGTACGGCTCAGCTGGCCAGCTTTGTTATGCAAAAAATTGCTAATGGTATCTAGGGCTGTGAAGGTGGTAGAAATAATAATTTTGCCAACCTTTAAACGCTTTTTACGGAAACATGATATACTGAAAATACACTTAGTCATACAGTCCAATGAATGTTCACAAACTGAACACACTTTTGCCACCAGCATCCAGACTAAGAAACAGAACAGGACACCCCCAAGAAGTTCCCAGCCATGCTTTCTTTTGGCCACTAGTCTTCCAAGGGTAACCACTATCCTGACATCTAAAAATTTTTTTAATGTTTATTTATTTTTGAGAAAGAGACAGAGTGCGAGCATGGGAGGAGCAGAGAGAGAGGGAGACACAGAATCTGAAGCAGGCTCCAGGCTCTGAGCTGTCAGCACACAGCCCGAGGCAGGGCTCGAACTCATGGACTGAGTGAGATCATGACCTGAGCTGAAGGCAGACGCTTAACCTACTGAACCACCCAAGTAACCCATCCTGACATCTAACAGCACCAATGAATGGTGCCTGTTTTTATACCTAAAATCAGACATCAGACTCTTTGTCTCTCATGTCCAGCTTCTTTGTCCAACACTTATAAGATTTACCTCTACTGTAGGATGGGTATAATTTGAGATTGGGTCGTTCACTCTCAATGCTGTAGAGCACCCCATTTTGTGATCACACCACAATTTATTCATCCATTCTATTGCTAATGGGCATTGGGGAATCCCAGTTTGAAGTTATGTGAACTTTCCACTACATGTCTTTTGGTGACTATTTTATGCATTTCTACCGAGAACATACTGAAAAGTAGATTTGTTGAGCCCCAGGGTAGCTTACGTTCAGCTTTAGTAGGTATGACTAAGCATTTTTCCAAGGTTTGTATCCATTTATACCCCCACCATTGGTGTCCCACATCCTTACCAACAGTAGGAATCTTCCCTCTTTTCCATTTTTACCATCTGGTGACACCTCCTCACATTTCTACTTCTGTCTCATATACACAAAGTATTCAACTCAAAGAATGAAAGACAAGAAATGAATACAAGAACAAATTGAGGGAGCATCACAAAGTCTCCAGGAAAAACATGAGGGTCGTGGAAATGTAATGAGCCACTGGACAGCATCCTTGTTATCAAATGCACATGGAACTCACTTTTGTGCTCGATGATTTGCCCTTCTCCCTGATGGTTCATTTAAATTGAATTTCTGTAATAGGATCCTCTTTTTCTACCATCCCACATTTTGACTTCAGAAATGTATTTCCTTCCCACCATTGCTTGGGTCTCCCAGGATAGCCTTTAATGAAATTTGGGATTTTGGCAAAGAACAAGTAGGAGAAATAGGAAAAGACTGGGCTCCAGATCCAGGAACAGTCAGTAAACATAAATATGTGTTTCAAAATGGGAAGGAGTAGAGAGGGAGGAACCTGGGTTGTGCCCAATATGTCCCATCTTCAGGGACCACTTCACCAGTTGATACATGATAATAGTACTAATTTACATTTAAATAACCTTTTTCAATTTATAAAATGTTCTGGGAATCTATGGAACACCTGGAAAGAAAGAAGTCCTGTGAATGCAACAAGCTAAAGGGCTACTGCCTACTGGCTTCACACCAGAACTTTCTGCAGTAGTCAGGTAGAGGCTGATGTAAATAAATGTGAACTTGGGACAATAACAGGAATGGTCACAAGCTCTCTCTCTAGCCTGGTCCTTGTGTTCTGTGTCATGTCCTCTGATCTTGGGGACAAGCTGAAAATGGGCTTCCCTCCTGCCCCCATGACATTGCTTGTGCAACTTACATCCCTTCCCCCTCTCAACACCCAGCAACTAAGTCAGCTGCAATTTTACCACTGAGAGTCCTTTAACACATGGCCTGTACTCCATAGCTCACAATAATAGCCAATACTTTCTGCCTGTCATTACCTGCAGGGCAGTGTGCTAAACACATTACACGCATTATTTATTTTGATTTGACTTAATCCTCACAAAGCTCAAAGTCACACAGCACATAATTCATAAGGTCCAGCATGAATCCCAATCTGCTTCTGCTAACATCCAGTACTCCTTCTATTTGGGCCATGTGATCTGAGAAGGGCCTTCCCCTCTCCAAAACACACACATGCCTGCTGTTGCTTGGGATTCCACAGTTGTAACTTCTGCCCTGTGTCAGAAATGGTGTTTGCGCTTGTTTGCTGCATTAATGGGTAGTGAGCATTTTATCAAACGTTTGCTCCTCAAGGGAAATGTGTTTAGAAGGAAAATGACCCTTTGTAACCTGGAGGCCCTGATAATGGGCTTCTGAAATGTCAAGGAACATGAATTGCTAGATGATTTTTCCTGCCCTCTGTATGGCTAAATCCACAAATACTTTTGTGGATTTCCTTTGAGACAACTCTCTTAGACTTTGAGGCAAAGACTAGCTCAGAAGGTAAGTATGAGGTAGACACCAAATTATTCCCCCAATTCCAACATTAGCAGAACAAGTGAGTCCCTTTTCATTTCTTACCTGAAGCTAAGTTTAATTACTTTACCCAACAATGTATTAATCCCCAAGTAGGTACAATTTAAAGAAAGAAAAGAGAAAAGAAAAGAAAAGGAGAAAAGAAACAAAATAGACATTTGAAAAGGTCATGATATCATAGCTGATAGTGCCATAATGGGTTCATGCAGCCCATTGGGATATCATGGGGACACATGTTGACAGTTAACATCAGGGAAAGTAGAGTTTCCTCCACCACTTAGCCCTGCAAAAATTACTGAGGTAGGAAGAATACCTTTGCCTCTTGCTCTTGGGGTAAGATTGCAAATCCCTAATACCACCAGAAATGACCTGAGGAGTCTGGCTTCTGATGACTTCGTGTGACCTGATAAACTTCCTCTTATTCCCTAGGCCTCAGTTTAAATTTCTGCAGGAAACCTTTGTCGAGCCCCACATGAGGATGAGATCCCAGTCCTCCAAATGGCTTGTCTTGCTTTAACCCCATACAGTAACCCCATATGTGTTTTTTTCATGCTGACTATAATTGCCTTTTTATACTTCTATATCTTTGAATAAACTGTTCAGCAGGTATCCCTGCCCTAGCATGAGGCCTGGCCCACAGTGAGCACTAAAATAGCTTTTTGTTTTGAATTAACTTAATAATTTGTTCATTAAACTAAGATCATGTCTTCTAATCAAACAATAGTAGAACACCCAGCTGCCTTCAACCATCTGAGATAAGCTTGCCATTCTTTTTGGAAAAGAGGGAGAAGAGAAATTTAACAGAGAGAAGAAAGCCTACGTTCTGTAAGACCACATAAATTAATTCTACTTAGCCAATAAGTAAATAGAGGATTAGGAGTCAAAAGTCTACAAAACCCCATTCCCTGGCATGTGCAGAATGCATGGCCAACTCTGAAACATCTTCTATTTTCCCAGACTGCTTTTGTTGCTTAATTGTTCAGCAAAAAAGAGGATGAAGAAGAAGAAGAAGAAGAAGAAGAAGAAGAAGAAGGAAATTCGGACACTCCCAAGTCTCCCTCCCACGGAAACCTGTTTTACTAGCTGCATTTTATATGGCTGCAGAAGGCTCCAGAAGGAACTTATAGAAAAGTGCAGGGGCTAACAACCATGCATCCTTGCAGCTCCAGAAAACACATCCAGGCCTCCTAAGAGACTCTGGTTTGGGTGTTTTCTTCATGTTCCTCTTAGAGCTTCTGTGTCATTAATTGAACTTGTATTTTTGTACTTGTATAAAGCATTCCCTTTGTGGTTCATTCCCAGTCTTAAACATTGCATGTGACCACATGTAAATGTGTATTTTTATGGTCCTATAATCTCAGGACTTTTAAATCTCTGTTGCTTAAAGGCACACAGTGAGCTGAAGCATAAAACTCAGGAGGTTTGTGATCATTTAGAAGCAGTTTATGTGCTGGTTCTAAGTGGCTTCACAGCTTCAGTTGCTGCAGAGACTAGGGCATAGCAAAGATAAAGTTTTGGTGTGTATCTAACTCTTCAGAGCCTTCAAAATAAAAATCAAAAATCATGAAAAAACAGGCAACTTCTTTCTATTTAAACACCTCATTTACAGATAGTTGTATCTGCTTACTTACTGGAAGTCTTCCTTCTTAAGAGTTACCCCTCTGTTGTCTATTATATTGTCAGTACATCTTCAGAACTGATTTTCCTTCCTAAGTTTGCATGGGTTTCCTTGGATGGCCTTAATGAAAGATGGGTTATTGACAACAAAATAAAATAGGAGATCATTGGACTTAGGGTCCAGGAAAATATGCTCTCTTCATGTTCTGCAGAAAATCTTCCTAATAATCCTCTCAACTCATATGTCTTTCACTCGTTTCTTATTCTTCACTCTGTAGTTAAATATTTCATGGATTTGGGTCAAGAGCAAAAATAGTGAAAACAAACAAAAAAATAAACAAAGAAAGCCCATAAATTAATTTTATAGTTAGATTCTGTTCTTTTCAAAAACAGGCATCATTTCTTTGGCACTGACAACAGATTAGGATTTGAAACAATATTTGCAAGTGTTAATTTAATGAAAAATACTGTATGTACCTCTCTACTTGAATGGCATTCAATTAAATTTCCTATACTCCAAACCCTTGAGATGTTTTTTCCATAACACATGTGTAATTTCCACATACATAAGTTATTTATTCTTTAGGCCAAACTTTTGTTCCTCTTCTCTTTTTTTCTACTTGTTTTCATCCTTGTTATTATGTTATCTTAAAATTTGTTTATGAAAATTTGTCATAAGGAAAAAATAGGCAACTGGTTTCGAACTTTAGTAAAAAGTCATACTTAATATACAGTCACACAATTCCATTCACCAAGAAAACATCTGCCCAGTGGATTTCTCAAGAATTCAGATGCTGACAGCCTTCTAACCTGATCACTATGTACTGAGCACAAAGCCCCCCAACATTTGATCAAGATCTTCATTTCTAGGCCACTAGGTTCTGCATTCAAAGACTCCACAAGGAATAGGTGAGAAAAGTTACATTTCCAGCCACCCCACGTTTCTAGCATAGGTTTATTTGCAGTGAAAACTCCCAACCAAAGTTTGGTTTTATTTTGGTTTTGTCCATTTTCTTCCTTGTTGGTCTGTCTTTATGCTAGCTGATCATTTCTGATCCAAGTGAACAATCAAACATATATGCTCCTGTTAATTTCAACTTGTTAGATTTGCCCCAAACTCAGTTGTCATGACCTTTTGGATGTTAAGCTAATCTTAAAGTTAAAATAAGTCTGTCTCTGAGAAATTGTGTTCTCTCTCAGCATTGTGTCCACAACACACTTAATAACTATACTTGAAGATCTTTATCCAACGCTCTTATTACACTGTTGGTAAGGACAGGTCAAGAAATGAGCTTTGGCACCCACTATTATGGTGGGATTTTAAAATATTGAGGTTTTTATTGATGCAGGTCCTCAGATAGACATCAGGAAAGAATTTTGACAATAAAATCTGATGAGAGATGATAGAGGTGTTACATTTCTAGCACTTGGGTTTCCCAAGAGTGGAAGGACTTACAAACAGAGATGGCTTCCTATGAAGTAAGGGTGAAATGAAATAGCCTCATTAGGTTTATGAAATTGTTTTGTTTGGTATCTTGGAAAAGAAAAACAATCCCTCCTATACCAACATTTCTATTCTGTATATCCATATTTTTAAAAGAGTTGGCCCTAAAAAAAAAAAAAATCAGTCTTGTGGGAAGCTGATGCTCATTCACATTTTTTTAGGATTACCCTGTTGTGGAGTCTTTTTGTCATCTGGCCTGTGCATTCTCTCTTTGGTGGAGGCCCAGATACATCTCAGAGTCTTATATCTCATTCCAAAACAGTGAGTGAAATTCTGAGGCAGCTTTTATTTATCTGCTTACTTCTACAGATCTAGATTTGTGCTATGAAAATAATTAGTGAATGGCCAAATGTTAACACAAGAAACTCTCTGATCACAATCCCCCTTTTCTTTCTCCTTAAGGCTCCAGCACACTTTAATGGGCATTAGGGTGCGGCATGAAGCTTACGTTTTTCATACTTATGTAACAGGGAACGTTTTTTTCAATATTGTGTGTACTTAATAGGTGTCTGTGGCCTTGAAGGCATAAACTATTATGCTGTGCTATACTCATGGCATGTGATCAAATTACGTTTGTGCACAAAAGAATCCACATTGCACTTTTTCTATGTTTTTAAATACTTGAAATCCAGTAAGAACCTTTAGAAATTAACACACCTGTCTTTCAAGTACATTTACATTGTGTGCACATTCGTAACTGTCACATTCTCGTGGCATTTATAACTTCGGGTAAACAGTAAAAGAAAGTAATTCAATGAGGCAATGAGTAAGTAATTACAAAAAACAATCTGTATCTCAAGAAAAGGACATTTTGGACTTCATGGTTAATACTGAATCTTCCCAGGAATGAACTTGCTCCTTTCTCCTATAAAACTAACAGTTGTTTCAGGCAAGAATCATCAATTAAAATCCATAGGTGAAAGTATGATGAGAAACAGGACTTTTTCCTGCTCTCAAAGTAACTCCCCACAGAAGAGTTATCAATTACAATAAGAAAATTGGTAACTTTAGAGTGGAGAAACCTAACGGACGCCAGTCAAACCAAGTGATCAAAATTAACAACATCAGTAATGAGATAGCAACACCATGTGCCTTTTAATAGTGTGCACATGTCACTTCTGTGGTATTCTTACAAAAAGTACATAACCTGAGAAGAATCACAAGAAAACATCAGAAAAACCCAAATTGGGGAAACTTTTACAAAATAACTGGCCAAACATCTTTAAGTTTCAAGGCCACTAAAAGCAAAGAAAGATGAATGAAATGTTTCAGAGGAGAACAAACGAGGAAGAAACTAAAAACAACAAAAAATCTTACATTGGATTCTGGACCAGAAGAAGGATATTAGGGATATTGGTAAAATTTGAATAAAGTCTACAGTTTAGGCAATAGGGTAGTATCAATGTTAATTTACTCATTTTGATCACTGTAATGTGGCTATAAGAAATATTAACATTTAGGGGGTCTGGATGAGGGCATACTGAAATGATTTATATTATATGTTATATAATATAATATATTATATATTATATTATGTAATATAATATAATATATAATATGTTATATGTTATTTATATATATTATCTCTTTAATAAGCCTGAAATTATTTCAAAATGAAAACTTAAAACATAAAATTCTAAAAAAATAAACATTCACATGTATGTCATATCTGATAAATTGCTACAGAAGGAAAAAAATGATTGAAAATCTACACGTCTGAGAATTACTGAATTTGATAATATATACATCTTTTTATGCTAAAGTTTTACAATTCCACAAGTTATGAAATTTAGAAAATCAGAATGTGTCAGGGTCAATTGCTTGAAGAAAATCTGCCTCTAATTGAACTGTGAGAGAGAAAATTCATTTGAATTTCTTACAACCTCCTGTTCACACCCAGGATGTGGGATCAGCTAACATTTCCATGAGAGACATTGGTTGCTTGAAATGAATGTGCTTCTTATATTTCCTACTTGTGAGGATATACACACATGTGTGTATCACTAATGCATCTCTTTCTAGATAACATATGAAGATGATAATCCAAATTATCCATACTCATTCTACCCTAGATTGGCCTGACACCTAACCTTCCATGGCTCACAGCTAGAGTGTTCGCAGATTAAAATTTTCATTTCAATGCTCCTGAAATCTTCAGGAGATAAAACTGTTGCTAGGAATGCAGAAAATAACACATATTGTATTCTGCAAGACTGTTCAAATATAACCTACATCACTGTGCTTCCTTGTTAATCTTTTCAAATAATGACATGTACCTAACTTGGCAATGTCCCCACCCTGAAATGAAAGTAGAATAGTATATTTGAATTTGAAAACAAATTCCCTGGCTAAGATTAGCCTCAGAAATTATTTATCATCCTTGATTCCTATGCTTAAAAACATGGTTTTAAGGAAGGGTACATGTTATTTTTAGCAAGGATACTTTCTTCTCCTGTACTCTTATAATGGTAGGAACAGATGAGAGATAGTACTGTGAGTTCTGGCTGTCTGTCTGCCACTCACCAAATTGCCTCCATTTTTTCAGTTGTAAGTAGAAGAGATTGGGCAAGGGAGCATTCTTAAATCTTGTACTGTGGACCTTTGTAACAATCCAATGAAGCCTATGACCTCTTTTTAAAATAATATTTTTAAATAGATTAAAAAATACATACAATTATAAGGAACTGAATTACATAAAATACAGTATTCAAAATAATTTTAAACATAAATATAGTAATATATGTATTTTAATAACACTAAATCCCTAGCAGTAAATCTAATAATTACCATAATTTCAAAAAAGCGATGACCATAAATCATACCTGTAACATTTACAATGTGATATGAAGACATCTTTGATTTCTACTGTGTCAGAATCATGGGTACAGGTGATGCCCCTGTAGTTTGTTTCTCACAGTTGAAATGAAAAGAAATAGTACATTTCAATTAGAGATTAGTTAAAACAAAAATGCAGTTGTTTCCCCATCCAAGTTCTCAGATCCCCTGTATTCTTTCCAAGGATTCCTCAGTTATGAACCTCTGGACCAGATGACCTCCAGGTTCTCTTCTGGCCTCAGGAATCTCTCATTTCTGTAATCTTCTCCAGCCAGCCACCTTGAGGGGGACCCTAGTCAACCATGCATATATGTGTGTGCACCTCTCTGGGGACTCAAGTTTAACGAGATATCAAAATATTTCATTTGCAAGTCTTGGCTGCTGTACAGCACTTAGCAAAGCAGAGCCAGTTTTCCTAGTTGAGATTGGTCAACATCAGGTTCATTTGTCTAGCATTTCACAAAATATTTTCCCACATTTGTCCAACTGCAGTTTGAAGGCTGTAACTGACAATATAAATGTGCCCTAAGGTAGAAAGTCCGACCCCATTTCCCTGAGTGATCTCCAGGGTTGGCCATTACCATGCAGATGCCCGGAGTCAGGGGATCTCCACGGATCTGCTAATTATTCCCCAGACTTTTCCACCAGCAATAAAAATCCCATTTGTTGCTGCTTATTTGCAGAACAGCCCCCATTTCCACAGTGGTGGCATTAATTAGCAAAAACCTGTGAAAATTGGGACCAGCGTTTATAGGTTTTGAAGGGGAGAAAAAGAAAGGACCTTGACTCACTTCTAAATATTCTTATAAATTCCCCCAAAGCAACCAGGAGCTAATAGCCCACTTGTCTTAGATGCTGTGATTTTTTCATGTTGGTAGCCCTAAGTGGGAATTAATAGAGGCCCCAGCTTCTCCATTAAAGTAGTGGTTTTGGTGAATCCTGAATACAGAAAGATGGTGAATTTCTCAGATAATCAATCACCATTTCCTGATGGTCTAGTGGCACCTCACACTGGGGCTGGAAGGATCCTGGATGCTCCATTCTCAAAGGGAAGACCCCTCCTCAGTGGGGTGCTCTAGAAACAAACCATTTCTCCAGGGTTCCAGCAGATATTCCAGATGATGATGCTGGGTTTGAGGATTGGAAGGTGATGAGAGGTGTCCCTGATCTTCAGCCTGGGATAATACACTATCTTTGACCTCAGGGACATCTGATACACCCACACACCAAGACTGAGGATGATGGAGGAGGAAGAATAAAATTGGGAATATTTTCACCAATGATTTTTATTGACTCTTTGTTTTGGAGGTTTGTTTTCCTTTGTTTTTGTTTTTTAGTTAAGTAGCCCTATTTTGTATTTAACAGCTCATCCCCAAGGAGAAAATGGTGTGACCTGCTCTTAAAAACCCTGGACTTAATCACTTTCTGAGCAAGCGTGACTCTAGATTTACTTCTGAAGGGTTAAACAAATGGATAAAGGGTAATAAATCTTCCCTCTTCACTTTCAATGAGTTTCAGAATGTTTTCCTCCCTAATTCCTACCCTGAGCCAACAATCACTGCTGACTTTAGCTAAGAATTCTGTTTTTTAATTTTTTTATAGCTGCAATGTGAGTTTCCCATGCAGTTTTTATTAACTCTGTTTCATTGCAAGCCCTTGCGAGCAAAAATGGCCCTTATTTTTATTTGGAGAAATCTATTTCAGTGACAATCTAGCCTCAGGGCAGCTATATGTCAATCTCTTTGCTTTTTTTCCTGTTGAAACAAGCATGGGAAAGTTGCAAGACAAATGCCACACAGGGCAGGGCTGAAGGAAGCAGCATACCAACCTTCATCTTTGGCCAGCTGAAGACCAGAAAGCAAAAGGAAAGTGAATGAAAGGAAGGTCCAATTGTATAAGCTAGAAGAAAACTCCTGCATGTCTACCAGCTCTTATTCCCCAACAGATGGAAGGCCTTAAGTTCTCACCACTTATCAGCTTTTCCCAGAGATGACATTATGTGGGATTATGCTGGGAGGCTGGAGTATAATATTTACAATAAGAAGCATGTCTTCTTAAAAAGGCAATGGGAGCTAAGCGCCTGATGTTTCTAGGCTGCCACCCCAGGGCTTCCTGAACTCTTTCTTTGCTGTGGCCTCTGAGATAAAGCCAATTTCTTCACAGATAGGCACCTGGAAGTCTACAGTAGGAATTATGAGAGATCAAACCCCAGCACTTCAGCTATACAAAATGGCAGTATAGCAGCAGGGCCAGTCGGCACGTGTGAACACCTGATGCTAGGTTCCCCAGACACACACAAGCTTGTCATCTGAGTCTCAGTTGCTTGACTGAAAACAGTATTTAAAATTTCAAACCCTAAAGCTAAGTTCTAAAAACAAACGAGAAAATATTATAATAAGGGATAGGGAATATGAATGTCTTGGAAAGATTCTGTCCCAGATCTCCACATCTTTACATTATTTCACTTAGTCTTCCCATCAATACTACCAAGTAGGCTTTATTTTCACCATCTTGTATATGAAGATGAGGTTGTCAAGAGAATTAGTAGCCAAATAAACAGCAATATAAGTTATTATGTGCTTTCTTTATCTGAAATATTTAGAAAAAGAAACCCCCTTTATCTTTTTTTCCAAGAGAAAGTTGGAAGGAACCCTAGAGACCATCTGGTTTTACTTCTCATTTCATAGCTGATGGCTAATAGAAAAGGGACAAATCTGACCCATATGTTTTTGTAAATAAAGTTTTGTTGAAACATGGCCACACTTGTTCATTTGTATATTGTCTATGATTTTCTATTACAAAGGCAGAGTTGAATAGCTTAAATCAAGATCACATGGCCCACAAAAAGGCCATGTGGGCCAACCCCTACCAGAGATGAATTTGAGAAAAATTGACATCTTTATATAGAGTTTTCCAATCCATGAATATATTTGTCCATTTATTTAGGTATTTTCTTCCTGCAATGTTTTGTATTTTTTTAGTGTACATGTCTTACTGCATTTTTTGTTTGAAATAAATGTAAGTGTGTGATGCTTTTTGATGTGTTATAAATGGTATATTTAATTTTATTTGTCAATTGTTTGCATTTGGGTATACAAGTTTATCAACCTTGAGTACTGAAACCTTGCTGAACTTACATATTAGTTCTAGAAGTATTTTTGTAGATTCCTTAGGATTTTCTACATAGATAACAAAGCCATCTGTGAATAAGAAGTTGCATTTTCTTTATTTCAATCTTTATGCCTATTTTTCTCTTTCTCCTTTTATTGCATTGATATGACATCCACTACAATGGCAATGGAACTGGGAAGAGTGGATACCCTTGTCTTTTTCATGATTGTAGGGGGAAACACACTGAGTAGCCACCTGTAAGTATGGTGTTAGCTTGGATTTACTCTTTGGATTTGAAAGTCCTTCACTCTTCCATATCTTTGTACCTTTTGAAAGAATGATTTTTTTGACAGAATGAATGAGTGAATAAAAACAAATCTAAAATGGAATTTTCACTAATTGAGTCCTGCCGCATGTTCAGATTGGCTAGCTGGCCTGTCTGATAGGGAAAGACGATTCGGGATCTGATAGAAAGTAATACAAAAATCTCATTCCAGAACTGTTGATCTTTTGAGAGAAAGTCTTGAGTAAGAGTGGAAAATGGTACAACTGCTTTGAAACCCTGCTTGATGGTTTCTTATGAAGTTAAACATTTGCCTGCTCTCTGACCCAATGATTCCCTTCTGCATCTCTACATGGAAGAAATAAGTGTATATGCCAATAAAAGACTCATACATGAACTTTCATACTGGCTTTATTTATAATGCCCCAACTTAGAGACAACCTAAATGTGCATCAGTAAGGAAGGGCTTTAAAAGTTGTGGTATATTTTACAATGGACTACTACTCAGGAGTAAAAAGGAACTCCTCGCACATGAGGCTCTGTGGATAAACCTGAAGATCATTGTACTACATGAAAGAAGCCAGACTCAAAAGAGTATATACTGTTTGGTTCCATTAACATGAAGTCTAGAATAGGTAAAACTAATCTATAGTGATAAAAATCAGAACAGTTGTTACCTTTACCTGAGCAAAGAGGTAGGGATTGACTGGAAAAGAACAGAAAGGGACTTTCTAGAAAAGTGAAAATGTTCCAAATCCTGATTGTGGTGGTGGGCCCATGGGGGTATGTATTTGTCAAAACTCAAGCTGTATATGTAAGATCTGTGCATTTCACAGAAAATAAATCAATCCTCAACAAAAAGGATTCCTGAACACCAACATTTTATACTTAAGCAAATCGAGGCCCAAAACAGTAAAATGGGTTTCACCAAGTTTCCCAGTCTGTCAGAACTGTGTTAGGACTTTGCACTTTGCTGCAGCTATGACTTACATGAAGCCATTGCATCCAGCAGGCATTCAGTAAATGCTTTCACAGAATTTTTACTAGGATCAGGAGAAGGTAACTCCCTTTCAGAGTAGTAGTGAGCAGTTCAAAATATGTTATAAGAAATTCACTCATCTATACAAAATAAAATTTGTTGAATCATGAGGATTTTCTTTTATTTTTTTTTACAACTAGATATTTTTCCTCCAGGTGAGAATATGCTTTGTTTCCCTGTGTTACACAGGGGACATTTAAGCAACTGAATTGAAATATCTGCCTTAATTTCTAATCCAGGAAAGACAATGTAACAGAGGGGAAAAAAACAGAGACCTGGGGCTAACTTATCCTAGCTTCTGAGCTAGAACATTTTGCTTAAAACCATTCCATATCTGTGGATCATAATTGCCTACTCTGCAAGCTTATTTTGGGAGCCTAAGACTGTGCCTAGCATAATGCTTGACACATAACAGGATCTCAACAAACAAATGGTTTTGGTAATATTAGAGCTTGTCTTTTCTCTAGCCACATGGGACAACTGACCCTAAGCCCCATCACCCCCAGCCCATCACCTCTGCCTCATTCCAAATCTATCCCTAGGTGAGATATTCAAAAGCAAATGAGGGCTGTCTTAAGCCAAAGCAATGAAGTCACATTCTGGTCCAGCTTTAACTCAGGCCATTAGGGAACTGAAGAAGAATGGCGTTTCAAGTATCAAGAGCAAGCAAACAAAAGAGGAGACGGGTAGCCTGAGCTCCAAACTTCAAACCTAGACCAAGCAACAATTCCAAAACAGCCTCAAACTGGGGCATAACGAACCATTATGTAACCAGAAGGCTCCTTTATTTATTCCATTGGCAAACATTTCCTGCTTGGTTTTGTATAAACATGGGTGCAGAATTTCCTAGCAGTCGTATCTTCTGTGGGGCCAGCTATCATTACCCTGTTTGGTCGGAAGATTGACCTCATTGTTTTAGCAGTTCGCTTCTTCCCCTCACACCAGACACTTTGGTGAACTAGCTCCATTTAGGGATGGAGGGTTAGGTTAAATGTTTCCGGATTAACAATATAACAAGGTTGAGTTGTCCCAAGAAGCATCAGCAATGTGAAAAAAAAAAAAAAAAAAAAAAAAACTTCCCCGGAAGACCTTGAAGCTCAAGTAGTTCCTCAGCTTTTCTGAGAGGCGGAAAGAATGCAAAGATATATAAGAGCTTAATCCAGGTGGGGTTCCGCCTTGGTAAAACTATGTGTACATGACAGAACTTGGTATGTTCCAGAGGCTATTCTAAGAACTTCACAAATATTAGTGACTATACACAGTCCTATAAGAGACACATCACTTATCCCCCATTTTACATATGAGGAAATTGAGGCACAGAGAGGTAGAACAGATTTGAAATGTCTTCCATGCCAGTCGAGGTCCCTGCCTTGCCAACTTGCTCCTAGTACATAACAATAAATGTGTATTGAGAATCACCATGTCCTGGGCTATGTCCTAGTGATTCAGAGTGAGATAGGACATAGATCCTGTTCTCTAGACCAGTTCACCACTAGCCACATTTAACTAACTAGAAGTAAACAGAATTTAAAACCTATGTCTTCAGCTCCACTAGGTGCATTGAAAGTGCTGAATAACCACACATGGCTAATAAGCTAGTGTGTCAAGCACTATAGATAAAGAACATTTCTTTCCATCATTGCAGAAAGTTCTGTTAGAACCAATGTTTTAGACCTTTGCTACTCAGGGAGTCCTGAACCAGCAGTATCAATCAATAGGAGCTTACTAGAAATGCAATACCTCAGGCCCTGCCTCAGACCTACTGAGTCAGAATCTTCATTTTAATAAAATTCCCAAGGGATTCATGTGTACCTTAAAGTTTAAGAAGCATTTCAGTCTAGATAGAAACTTCTTTCTGCCTATAATTTCTATTTTACCAATAATCCCCTTAACTCTTTTTACTGCATATGCACACATACACCTCATTATTCTCATTCCCTGCTAAATTATTAACGGATAACTAAGATGTTTACAAAGAGAATGATTCCTATCTCCCTAGAGCATGTGCCTTACATAAGTAATTTAAAGAACCCAAACTGTTTAAATTGAAGGAACAAAAAGATAATGTTGGAGTGACAGGCAGTGGGTTCTGTCTGATATTCCCTCAAACTCCTAAGTATAAAGAGAGTCTGGGAAGAAAAGCTTAGGATGAAGCAGTGTAGAGAACCTGAGCCTGATTATCACAACCATGTGGGTGCCAGTTTTGGATCTCTTCTAAGTAACTGAATAGCCATGGGAAAATTACTAAAACCTCTAGGTTTTAGTTCCTCATATAAAATGAAGGGGATTGTGATGGTCATTTCCAGCTCAAAAACTCTTTATTCCTATGGAGCTGGTGGATAAAAGAAGCAAAAGGAGGAAGAACTGGTCCTTAGAGGTGGGGTGTCAGCCCTGGATAATGATGAGGGAAGGATTATTTTACTCACATAAAAAGGAATCTCACTGTAAAGAATCTTCCTTCCCAAGCAGAATTCAGCATGAAGTAGAGTCATCACAGACCTTGTATCCAAAGGGTCATTTGAGGCAATTATAAAGTATCTCCTACAGCTAAAGTGATTTCCTTAATGATCTCCACCCCTTTCTATAGCCATGCCCACTACCATGGGACTTTGGGGCTCCTCCCACAAGAGGTGTGGTCTTCCCCTCCCCTTCCCATTTTAGTTCCACCATGAAATTTTGTAGTGTTCTCCTCTGACTCTAGGAATGACCTCATGACTTGGTTTAGCCAATAGAAAGTGGTGAAATGATGGTGTACCAATTCCAAACCTAAGCCTTAAAATAAATGCCTGGAGTGTCTCCACCCACTTTCTTGAGCCTCTACTATCACCCAGCAAGCTCAAGCTAGCCTGCTGCAGGATGAAAGACACAAGAAGAGCTGAGAGTTTGCAGTTGACCCAGCAAAGGTCATCCTAGATTAGCCAACAGCCAGCTGACATCCAGGCATGTGAGTGAGTCCAGCCAAGATCAGAAGAGGTGGCTGACTTACCAACAGCTGACCCTAGATACATGAGCCATAAATGTTTAATTTTGCATGCCACTGAAGTTTTGTGTTGTCACACTGCATCATTGTGCTAAGAGATAACAGGCATACTTCCCTATTGTGTTTTCATAAAAACAGAATAGAGATTTGTGAATAAAATTATCATCATAGCAGCTAAACTCTTTTCATCCATTTCTAATTTAATGCTCACAACTATCTTATGAAGTGGCCTCTTAAAAATGAAGAAATTAAGACTCATAGAGGTTAAATTATTTGCCCATAATCACATGCACTGTGTGTAAACCAGTACTTGAAACAACTTGTTCAACTCCAACTCTGACCCAAATTTTTAAGCCCCAGTGCTATCTAAACACTCTATAACTGCATGGAAAGCCACTGGCCTGAGAATCTGGGTTCTACCCCAGTACTTTGTACTGAAGAGTTGGGTGAGTTTGAACAAGTCATGGCTTTCCATGTATCAGTTTCCTCAACTATAACAAGAGGAAGGTGAACACATTGATTTGTATTTTTCCTCTATTATTTTCCTCTATTGTATTTTTCCTCTATTATTTTCCTCTATTATTCCATAAGATTATGAGCCCAGTTCTCTAAGTGTAAGTCTCTTCTGCCTCGAATGGTAGAGGCATATCTTGGAGATTGTATGGTATCATTCTTAATACATTTGAACACAAATCCACACTAGGGTTCTGCTGTAATCTCCTCCCTAGCCTGTTTGAAGTTAGATGAACTGAGTTGGAAACTCAAGAATGAACATAGGTTCTGGAGTATTCTCAAAGGCCCAAAGCCATAGTCATCTGATGGGTCTTGCTACCATCATGACTCTCTGTTTTTTTTTAACGTTTATTTATTTTTGAGAGACCTAGAGAGACAGAGAACAATCAGGGGAGGGACAGAGAGAGAGAGGGGGACACAGAATCCAAAGAGCTCCAGGCTCTAAGCTGTCAGCACAGAGCCCGACGTGGGGCTTGAACCCATGAACCATGAGATCATGACCTCAGCCGAAGTCAGTTGCTTAACCAACTGAGCCATCCAGGCACTCCCATCATGACTCTCTCTTAAAGCTTATGACAAGCTGGGGAGTGTGGTGGTGGTGGATAGCCCACTGGGAAGCAGTAGAGGTAGACAATAAAAGGGCTGAGATAGCAAAACTGTATATATATACAAATATTGGTAACTAGCACAAATAATAATAATAACCAACATTTATAAAATATGTACAATGAGCTAGGTTGTTGTGGCTGACCTGGAGATGCACCACACAGACCACTTTTCAGGAAGGGCAGGCTATTTACCTGCGGGTATGCCTTCTACCCAGAGCTTCCAGGGTCAGCCTCAGCCACACAGTCCCCAGGCCTAAGCCTTTCTTGGGGCAGCTGACATCAAATGACTGATCTATGAAGAAATTTAAAGGATTGGTCATCTTGACCCAACTCAGGAGAACTCTGGAAGGCTATTGTAGCTCCAGAGTTCATACCTGGTTCATACGTGGCTTCGTCAGACCTGCACCACAGTTTAACCTCTTCATTGTCCCAATTGTACTCCCTAGTCCTTCCTTTCACAGGCGTTAATCTTTTTTTCTTCAAAGTAGGCTCCTCACCCAACATGGGGCTCAAACTCACAACCCCAATATCAAGAGTCGCATGCTGTATTGGCTGAGCCAGCCAGGCACCCCCACAGGTGTTAATCTCAATAAACATCTTGCATTTCAAACTCTGCCTCATTGTCTGCTTCCAAGACCCTAAGAAATTCATTATAAGAGTATGTGGTTATATGCGGCTCCTGGGTGGTTCAGTCTGCTGAGTGTCCAACTCTTGATTTTGGCTCACGTTAGAATCCCAGGGTCATACAGAGCCTACTTAAGATTCATTCATATTCTCTCTCTCTCTCTCTCTCTCTCTCTCTCTCTCTCATCTATCTCTCTCTGTCCCTGCCCCCTTTCTCTCCCCATGCTCCTCTCCCGAGGTTCCCCTTTCTCCTGCTCTCTTTCTCTGAAAAAATTAATAATAAAAAAGAATCTGTGGTTATAGTAAGCACTGAGGTCAATTTATTTACTTAATGAAAGCCTCGTTTTATTTTTTAAAATATAAATAATAGAAAAGATAGAGAAAGGGAGGGAAGGAGGGAGGAAATTAACAGAAGTAATGCACTCCCCAAGATTTACAGCTCACTACCACAAGCCCCAAGAAAATAGAATTTGTGACACTTTGGGACCATTATAGAAGTAGTAGTCAATGGTCAACTGAACACCAGCTTAGATGAGGAAGAGAGATATAGAAACTTCTCTCCAGGGGCGCCTGGGTGGCTCAGTCGGTTAAGCGTCCGACTTCAGCTCAGGTCATGATCTCGCGGTCCGTGAGTTCAAGCCCCGCGTCAGGCTCTGTGCTTACAGCTCAGAGCCTGGGGTCTGCTTTGGATTCTGTGTCTCCCTCTGTCTGCCCCTCCCCCATTCATGTTCTGTCTCTCTCTGTCTCAAAAATAAATAAAAAATTTTAAAAATATTTAAAAAAAAAGAAACTTCTCTCCATTCTCATATTGCTAACAGTCTTTCAGGTTCTAACAGGAGTCAAAGAAGTAGAGCAATAAAGGAGAGACTCAGAGCAAGTTGGAACATGAATCTCAGCAAGGTATGCATGGGTTTCCAGAAGTTCCTCTGTTCTTTGTGCTCTTTAAGTTTATGACACTATTTTTATAAGAAATAATAAGGAATGCATATTGATCTTTTACTATGTGGCAAGCAAATGTGCTAAGAACTATACAGTATTATATCAGTGATCACTCACAAGAACCCTCGGATAGTGAGGTAGGAATAATTGTTCAACAACTACTCACTCTGCCTATTTCTTTCCATGGGGAAAGTATAATTACCCACCCCCTCAGGGTTGATCTTGGCCATATGACTTGTCTGACAACTGAAATATGAATGTATGTAAGCAGAGGGTCTGACTGAAATTGTTAAATGGCTTGGCTCATCCTCTTGTGATCCTGACATCTCCTTCAGAGAACCACTTCTCTTTCAGCCTGGCACCTGTGGAATTGATCTAAACCAAACTGTTAGCCTAGAAGAAAGTTGCACAATTGACCTACAAACTCCTGAGAGAGAGAAAAAAATTCATTGTTATAAGCCACTGAGATCTGGGGAGAGCTATTTGTTACATAACATTGTTGTAGTAAAAGATGACTAATATAGACAAGTTCTATACTTATTCCTATTTTCAGATGAGGAAATTCAGGTACAGAGAAGCTAAATGACTTGACCAAGGTCACATAGCTAAATTAGCGAAGAAGCTGGAATTTAAACCAAGCAATAAAACTCTAAAGCAGTGTCCTTAGGCCCTGTTTTATGTTGTATATTCAGAGCTTGAGATAAATACTATAATTTCATTTGATGTGAAGCACATAACTTTTTTTTGGGGGGGGGGTTGTCAAATTGTTCTTTATTGAAATATTTTCCTTTGTAGCTCCTAATTAGCTGGGTATTCCACTGCACCACTATTGATGTCATTTATGATGTCATGACTGTGGTGGTCATGAACATTGCAGCCCACAGATTGGGCAGTCCTTAGGAACTTTTTAATGGTTCCAGAGAGCTCTCTGGATAAAGATTGGTGCCATATCTGTCAGTCAATGTTGACAATCTCATCAAAAGTGATATTTCCACTGTGCTTAATGTTTTTCTGCTTCTTTCTGTCTGTTGGTGGTTTCTTGAGGGTTTTGATTTTCAGGGCAGAGGCAGAAAGTACCACTGTTGTCTGTTCTGAATGGTCAGTTTCACTATGATTCTCAGACCCAATCACCTTGGTAATATCATCACCAACCTTTTTTGGAGACAGACCCAGGGGACCAATCTTTGGGGCCAAGGCAGAGAAGGAACCCACTGACTTCCCCATGGGTGCACCTCACATGAATGACTTTGAACTCATTGGGGTCAAACTTAGGCAGCCTGGTGGATAAACCTGGATTTGGGATGACCAAAGACAGTTGTACCTTCACCTACTCTGAGCTGGAAGCCAAAAGAAGCTGAAGTATATAACTTCTATGTGTTAAGAGATCTTTGAATTCCACCTCAAACCAAAATTCAGTTATTTTTTTCCTAGACCTTTTAAAGCATTCTTAAATGGCCAATGGCTATAAATGGGCCAGCATTTAACTTATGATTACTGTGAATATTGTAACCAAAGAAATGACACCAAAATGTTCAATTATTGCTTCAGGAAATATGCACATTATTTCTATTTTCAAGAGGTAATGAGTTATGATTGAAAAACAGGTGATTTTCTTATCAATGGAAAACTCAGGGCAGCTCCAACTTTAAGAGAGATGAAGAACAGGTTAGAACAGGCATATTTCTAAGCCTATGTGCTTTAAGAGATTTAAGCCTTTAAGAGAAACATAAACAAGGAACTATAACTTCCATTTAATTAAACCTTTAAATAATTAATTATATGTTTCTTTTTAATTTTCAAAAGTAGCAATCACAGAAACCTTTCCTCTTGTTATTTCTCACTTACAATCAAAAGTTTCCTATATGATACTAAAATGTATACAGTTTAGTCAAATGGTTAATGTGACACCCCCCCCCCTTTTCTTCATTTATTGAATTTAGACTTCAAGAAATTCTTGAAACTTCCTGGGGAATTGCAAGACCCCAACAGAACTTCCATACACACCCTTCCTGAAGACAACTCCATCCATCATCCCCTGCCACCGTGACTGCTTTCACAGCCCTTAGAGAAGATAAACTTGTGACCCAAGCTGGGAAGTTGGGACTGACTCATGCTGAGAAGTTGAGCAGTATAAAGGGCATCTGGTACTTTAAATTTATTCCTTCAGACTTCCCACTGCCCTTACCAGAAGCTTACTGCCACAGAACACCAGGCTCTTTCAATTCAAACCACTTATACACCTAACTAGAGATGCATAACTATAAAAGTTCCAAACCATTAGTTTAGATTCTTTCCAGACCTCTTCAGAAGGTCTGCCCTAAGGACAGTGACATGCAGTAAATGACCTCAAAGGTAACATGCCATAAAATATTTACTGGAAAGATCACCTAGGATGGGAGAGGAATAACAAAGAAAAGCATTTTAAGATCCTGCCTCTAATTCTCTGACAGGCATTTTACCTCTTTTAGACGATGAGTGTCATGAACAAAATGGCAATATTAATACTATTCATTCCCCTTACCTCTGTGCTGGATGAACAAATTGTCCTATTGTGGCTCTTCAGAGGGTCTCCCATCATGACTTCCAAAACGTATCTGAAAAGATAAGAATACATGTTACAGCTACAAAGTAAAACAAAATGCCTGCCAGTTTTATATACTCAGTATGAGGTCTGTGGTAAGCCCAGCCCTGCACTATGCATGATGGGAAATGTACAATAACGATGAAGCCTTCATCCCTCCCTTCAAGATGCCCACAAGGCAGGTATTCATTCCACAAATAACTGTGAGCCACAAGCTCAAAGTGTGTCCCAATCCCCAAGGAAGAATATGAGAACAAATAAATCAAGTATCCCAATTTCAAGGAATTCGCAGTCTACAAGGGGAGAGAAAACTGACACTAAATAATTCTAATACAAAACAGAAAATGACGTGTGCCTAAGAGAGACCCAGAAAATGGACAATGAGGGCTTAAGGAGAAATTACTTAGAAGTAAGGGTGGGGGGCGGGGGTTGGATTGAGGAGGAACTCTCCACTGAGGAAGCTTTTGAGGTGGGTCTTTGAAGACAAGATTTGGATGTATGCAAAGGAAGGGAAGGCACTCTAAACAGAAGAGAATTTCATTCAGATGAGTGAAGGACACAGAGTGAGAGTTTACAGAAATAACAGTGCCCTTGGACTCAACTGTAGGGGACATGGTTAGCACTAATGGGAAATAAGATGGAAACAAGTAAGTTGAGAGGAAATTTCAAAGGGCCATGACTGTGAGGCTTGGGAAGCTGGAAGTTATTCAAAATTTCTTCTGCTGAGTTCTGGGTGTTGTGAAGACAGAATGGGCAATGATCCAAAATACTCTCCTGTGTGACCAGAACTGTCTGCTTTTATCTAGTTGACATACTGGAGTTTCTGGATAAGATTTCATTTGGGGGACCACAGATGAAACCACTGCTGTCAGCAAACTGAAACTGTGTAAGGTTTTTAAGAGGGTCAGGTGAGTCAGAAGATCAGATGCCAAATAGATGAATCTAATGTTAGCGGTGTGTATGATGGATTAGAGGGAGGAGAGTGTAAATCTGGGAGGATGAACTAAGAGATTTTTACAACATGTCCAGGTAAAGGACCTGAGGACCTGCAGCCAAGCACAGTGGTGTGGGAGAAGAGGCTGGACACTTAAAGAGCACAAAGAGGTCAACCTTCTGGGCCTTGAAAGCAAGGGAAATACACAAAGAAGTCAAGAATTTTGAGCCTGGAAGATGGGGTGCTGCCACTAGAAATAAAGAACACAGAACACAAGACAAGTTTGGAAAATGAGAAGCCACGTTTAGTTTGGGAAATATCACGTTTGAGGTTCTGGCAAGATTTCCAGAGGGCAAATAGCTTGTGGGAATGTCTTGCAGTCTGTGGGGGGTGGGGGGGGGGAATCTCACTGGATAAACACATACATAAGAGATGAACACATTAAGCAGTTAATCATATACAGGGGGTATTTCTTTAATGAAATGAAAAAGCTCATTACATACCAGACTCCATTTAACTATTTGCTTCCCTGGTTTATCTTCATGACCCCAAATATGTCAGGTAAACAAGATTTGGTCCCAGACCTTCTGTTCTTCCTGCTCCTCATTCTACTCAGAGAGTCATTTACTATCAATTTTAAAAACCAACATTCCATATATTTATTTCCAGCCCCAGAGCTCCAACTGCCTGCTAGAGATGATCACCTAGGTTGGGCATCACAACCCAATCAAAGCAAAGATAAACTCACCTTTCCTCTCCTCTTTAACTGGTACTTCCTCCAAATGTTTCCTATTTCTTTGAACAGACACTTGAAGCTGAGACTCAGACTTTCCCTTGCTCATAGTGTCATAGAATAGTACTTTTCCAGCATAATGTTCTCTGCTCAAAAGTTTTGGAGAACTCCTCAAGGTAGACAAAAATCAAAGCTAAGCTTCTCAACCTAGATTTTAAGGCCATCCATGGGTCTACCCCAAACTGCCTTTCCAGCCAGTTCCCACTGCCTCTATGCCCAAGCCTTCTCTGAAGAGACCATCCTGTACCTGACCCTCAAGCATGACTACCTTGATTCCTTCCCACCTTCTCAAATGTGTTGGCATTCCTTCCTTCTGCCAGAGATCATTCCTCCCTCACCATTCTTCATCTGATGTGTACCCATCCTCCAAGCCTTGGCTAAAGTCCTATCTCATCTTGAACTCCTTTCTTGTCTATTCTAGGCCAGAGGAGATGCTTCCTCTACATTCATTATATAAGGATTGTTTAATAGGATTGTTTAAAAATTTTTTAAAGTTCTCAATAAAGAATTTTATTATCAGGATATAAGTGGAATAAGATATAGTCCCTGACCTCAGGAGCTCAAAATCCAGTGGGAAAACAATGGATCGGGGAAAGGAGACGCAGTTAATAGGACAATTCTTCACTATCTCATCTGTTTTTCTAGGACGTAAAGCATGGTTCTTGTATATAATTGGAAGCCTTGGACAAAGTAACTTTAATATTTTATTGAATAACTCTTTAGAAAGTATCTCTTCTCTCTCTCTCTCTCTCTCTCTCTCTCTCTTTGGTGTGCTTTTTACTTCTTCTAGGAGACAGTGTACTAAATAATTCTATTTTCACAAAATTAACATTTTAATTCCAACAATCAGAGATTTTTACTCATCTGACTGCATTTTTAAAAAACAGTATTATTGTTAATAGCCCAATATTTACCATCTTCAAGTGATAGGTTGTCATCTCTATATGCCTACACATCAGACACAGATACACACACACACACTCATCCCTAGATGTCCAGTGCATGTGTACTCAGAGACTTGACAAAAGCACTGAATCTAGGGAAGGAAGGAAGGACGGAAGGAAGGAAGGAAAGAGAGGAATGCCAGTCTCAGCTCCACCTCTAGAAAAGGAATTGAATATATTAATTATCTTAGCCAAGCCTCGCTCTACTCATTTGTGAAATGTATACATTAGATTGTGGCTCCCAGTTTTGGTTAATCATCGATACCCAATGAGAGAGATTTGTAAAAATTCATGTTCCTGGATTCCAATCTGGACCTACAGAATCAGAACTTCCAGGGGGAGAAGCCTGGAAATCTGTACCTTTAAAAATCATTCCTGGTGATTATGATAATCAAATTTGGGAATCCCTTTCTCAATTCTGATTCTTCTCACATTAAAGACACATTCCTCTCCAAAGAGCCTCCAACAACCTGGAGTTGGGGATCAGGGGCAGAAAGAGCATAACATTTCTAAGACAGAAGCTAAAATAATGGATGGGGTCTCCTCCTTCCCATCTTCCTCCTTCCACAATTTCCTTTCACTTCTCAACTGTAGTTTCTGATCAACATAAATGTTTCAACCATTTATGATCCTTTCACAAGATGCCTAAGAGCAAAGAAAACACTTTGATTATTTTGATATCTCTTAAGGACTTAAAGCCAGCTTTGAACATGTGACACAAAATCTCCCTCATAAGATAATATTGTTGCAGTTGGTGAATTCAACTTAAATGAGATGCATATCTTCAATTGTTTCACTTACTCAACTGTGTTATTTTAAAATCTTGTTGAGTCCTCCCTGTTTACAGAAAGATATATTTAAGGAATTATGCTCAGCCTTACTGGCTTTGATGGAACCTCTTCTATAAAATGCCACTTTGCTAGGGCTTTCACTCAGTCAACTTAAGAGAAAACTTCTTCCCACTCTCCCAGGGGAGTCCAGGGTTCTGCTTTGCAAAATCCAGAGTGCAAGTTTTTCTAGAAGAGAAAAACACCTACAAGAGCTTCATAGGCAGAAAAGTTTCCAAACTCCAAGCTAATTTCCAGGAAATGTGTTTGTTCACTAAACATGACCATGTACCCTGCCCCCATATCATATGACTGGGTTCCTATATACAAACAAACAAAATCACCCAAATGCTCTGAAACTAACTTTTAAGAAGATGTTGCACTTCTTTCTCCTGGTTTGTAGCATAGGAAACCTGATCCCAAGGAACCCTATTTTCTGGTTAAAGGCTCTCAGCTTCTGGAATCTGACAGACTGACTTCATCTTTTGCTGGCTACATGAACTTAGGCAAGGATCTCATGCTTTGTGTATCTCAGTTTATCTAATTGAATAATAATAATAATAATAACCTAAGAGATTTCTATGAAATTTAAATTAGATGTATATGAAAGCCTGAAAATAAATCCTGCCACATAGTAAATACTCAATGAGTGCTAGCTATTATTTCTTCTTGCAGGACTTTAGCATTTGAGCCAAAATAAGCAAAAAGAGTTCCTATTAGCCATCTGTCCCACCACCTCAGCAGAGGCCCATTGTCTTCTCAAATTGTTTGGCTTTGTCTATACTAAGAAGCCTGTTCAACCAAGTTAACAACTGTTCAGGTCAGTAAATACTTCTGTTTCTTCCTCAAAGACAGACTTGAAAGAGCTCCTCCGGATGACTGTGACTCTTAATTGAAGGACATAATTTTGTTTGCTCTTTCCTTGGTGTCAAAAGGATAACATGAGCCAGGTTCCATGTGTTCCATTCTGATTTTCCATTGTGAAGCCATCTTTAATAACTCTTGTGCACCAATAACATCAGAACACCATTTCTTCAGCCTGTCCCTTACTGCTGCCATTCTGGAGGTAAGGGACACACAATCCAATCTCAGTTGACCTCAGTGGTTAACATCAGATAGATACCCAACAAATACTTGAGTAATTAAAATCTGCCCTCCAAACCCTCCCCACTGAGGCACTCAGACTGTAGCATGGTACTCCAAAAAATTATCATTCTATCTAAGATTGTCCTGCAAAGGGCAGAAGAGTTGGAGAGGAAGGAAGAAAGGGTTGGGGTTGTAAATATTTTGCCATGAAAAGCCAGGGATTGTTATATCCACTGGAGGGGAGAACGTGAGTATGAAGTAGTGGGTATTTAAATAGAATTCCATCTGTTCTATGTCTAGATTCAAGTTTTTATTTGGCATGGATGAGAAAGCACAAAACCTTACACCATCTCCAGGAAAATGACAGAAGAAAGACCCAAGACTCTAGATGAGTTACTTGACAAGGGAGACTGACAAGTCAAATGGTCAGGTACAGTTAAACGGGCAAGGGTTCCCTGCACCAGAAAGCCTTGAACAACATCAGCTCTTTGGCCATAGGGAGTCATGTGCTCATTTCCTACTGAGCAAAATGGTTCTGTGTTCAAAAAAGGCAATGGGAAACCAAATCATGCAGACAGCCAGTTTGCTGGCAAAGCTTCCAGAAGGAAAGAAACTTATCACTAAGATGTCGAAACCTAAAATTGCATTGATTTAAAATGTGGGGTGTTGAGAGTAGGATGATGTTTACTAAAACATGATTTGGAGAGATGAACTTGATTTACTTTAGAGCCATGCATAATTAAGCTAAGACTGTAAGTTAATTTCCCTCAAATGTTGCATAATGTTTGAAGCATGTGGCAAAGAGTTAGCTCTTTATGGAGTTTTTTATTTCATCCTGTTCATTGGTTCACTAGAAACTCCACCTGCTCCCAAACCTAATATCATGGTTAGAATTCTGATATTTAGAAATGTAATGAACCTTTAATATTTAGTTCATATCTGGGAGGAGGGGGAGAATGAACAGGTCTACACAGGAAAAATAGTATTAATTATTCTGAAGAAAATTCTCCATAATAGCTTAATCTGCTCTGTTTCCACATATTTGTAACTGATACAGCTTCAGGAAGTAAAGAAGTTACACCCATCCTAGTTTTAACTGAAAAAGCCCATGGAATTCTGGGAGTTGTCTCATCTTATCAGTGTTACTTTGGGGAACACAATAGCTTCTGGGTAATGCCAGTCATTCGGACATCAACCAAGTTGTTAATTCTTTACCCCAAGAAAGTGGTTTAATCAATATAAAAAATCTCCAATATAATGTATTCTATTATTCCAAAGACATAAAAAAAAGGGATGGCTTTTAAATTTCAAAACATCCCAAGAAGAACATCATTTACTATTAACAAAAGTGCTATAGGTGGCAAGCAAAATGACATACAAATGAAATTTTGTTTATGCAGAATTTGTTTATTGAGCACTTACTTTTTAGTCTGATTTATGGTGCAGGCAAGAGCACAGCTTCCTATGCCTGATCCTTTTTCTATTTTCTTTGTGTGTGTTTCTCCTGACCATCTGTCACCAGGGCTGTGCCACCACAGGAAAACATGTGTGTTCTTGGCACAGCTGGCACATGGATAAAGAAGATATGGAAACTCAAGCAAAAGCAGAACAAAATTTTGCATGTAAAAACAAAATGAGTCATGGATATCACAAAAATATATTACTTAGAGAAGACAAAGGATAAACTGATTGTAGATTTAAGAAAGATCAGGGAAGAGAGGTGGTTAAAGAAACTGAGATTGGCTCCTCAGAGCAATTGAGTGATGTATGGAGTGTTATTACATCACGGTCCTCTCTCTCCAAGGAGAAAACAACCAAAAATTGGCTTTAACCCAGTCCAGAAATATGTTAGTTTAGCTTTTAGGATGAATTCTTGGTGTATAAGTTGATAGGTATCATGTTAGGTTACAAAGAGAAATCTTGTATTCTCCCTCCCAAGAGACGCTGAGACAGACAAAGCCCAGTAACGGGCATAACCATTTCAAGGGGCCAATTCACCCAGAGCCAGAGGAACATACTAGAAGACTTCCTGGGGTCCCTACAGGCTCAAGGTTTTCTAATAATTCCCGTAGAAGTGTCTGGCTCTGCCCTGAGTTCAGCAATTTTGGCAAATTCCAAATACTTTTCCTTTATACAAATGAGGTTAACAGCAAGAACAGATTTTACAAGGGCATTTTACAACCAATCAGCACCTCATGGGATGGGATAAATACCTGCTTTTTCCTTAATATGGTAAATGGCTGGACACAGTTTAAAATAGAGCCGGAGCTCAGTGCAATTAAAAGAAATGGTGGAAAAAAGCACCATGTAGAGGACAGCCATGTAGAATGTCAGCATTTCGGGAAGAGAGTTAGTGGACCTTGGGTTCACAGGGGAGTGTCACTGGATTCTTTAACCAAAGTCAATCTGCCACACTGAGGAAATGCAGGGTCAGGCTTAATGCTTTTGGTCCCAAGGGAAAGTTGTCCAATTGCCAGAATGTGAAGAGAAAGAGAAGGGAAATTATCTCCTTTTCCATCAGTGCTATGAACAGTGACTGGGAAGAAAAGGATCTCATGCTAAGCCCTAAAAGAGAAAGCCTTCTGTCACCTGTCACTCTCCCAGTTGAGACTTGCCGCCACAGTAGAGGCATGTATGGAAACCCAGACTCTTAATGAAAAAAAGATTTAGAAATTTTCAAATTCAAAGCATGTGCATGCACGCGCGCGCACACACACACACACACACACACACAAAACACATCACAAAACATAACACCAGCTGAAGAAGACCAAAAGCCCAAGACATCTTTTTTTCCTCCTCTCACAAGAAAGTCACAATCCAGACAAGAAAACCAGTTGAAGGGTAGCTCCATCTCAAGAACTCAAAATAATTGCCCCAGTTTACCCTGCCCTGAAATGCAACCTCCTGCTTCCTCTCTAGGCAGGCCACTTCCCAAAGAGTCATCAGCATCCCTCTGTCAGGGAAGAGATCTCCGTAATTTGCCTTAATTGTTGGGCTTCCATACGCTTTTGACTCCACCACAATTGGTCCTTAAAAATCTCACACTCATTTTGTGTCCTAAGCCATGGAATTTTTAAAGATAATTTAAATCAGAAAACTTGGGTCCATATTACTTTACCAAATAAGTCACTTTCATGGAAAATGAACCCCCTGCAAGAAAGCCCCAGGTTGTGCCTGGGTGTGTCACTAGTGTATTCTCTTATCTGTTTAAAAAAAAAAAAAAACTCCTTTTCTTTTGTTCTTTTACTTCTTCTCCTGGTACTAAATGGAACAGTAGAGAGCTTTGTAATCCCCAACTTGAATGGAGAGCCCCTTATAAAACAATTCATATCATGTGAAAAAAAAAAAACCCACAATGCTACCCACTGAAATAAAAATGGAAACTTTTTAAAGTGTTACTAAGCAAAGACAACAAAAGTGTCCCCTTTCAGAGTTGATAAGAGATCATGAGGTTGAAATTCTGCACAGCACTTTGAAAACTAGAAACTTTAGTCTTAGGACCTCATTCTTCTTTTAAAGCAAACAGTTTTAAAAGCTTGCTGGATCCAAAACCGGCTCCATCCTATGCTATGTTTTTGATCTATGACACTCTGAAACGATTATTGCTATAATCAAATACACATTGATTATTTATAGCTCTCTATGCCATTTACACTTAAGAAAAATAATTCTTAAAACAGGTCACAATTAGGACGAAACAAAATGAACCAAACCTGCACAAAAGTCGTGTTCTTTAAAAACAACAAATAAAGAGAGGAACAAGTATTTTTGTTTGAAAGCTCACAAAATTGGAAACAAGGCAAGTCAATAAAATTTCTTCCAAACCACCTTCCCCTACCCCTGGCAAGCATTTTATGAGATAATGAAAACCTCTAACATTGAGTGATGTGATTAAGTAATAAAAGGCTGGATTTCCCTTCCTATGTAACCCCACAGGGTGCTTCTAGAGCACTGCAAAGGTCTGTATAAAGAGTTAACTGTGTGTTGGTGTAACACCAGATTACAGGTGTTTGTTAAGGGAGATCCCGCTGAGACTTTTCTCTAGACTGGTTAAACAACAGCTCCATTCTCTCTCACTCTAATGGGCTGGTGAGCAAGCCCTAGTCTTCCTAGAAGGCTCTGTGCACAGAGTACATGGGTACCTTGCTTCAGCCTCAAGTCTGCAGGAAAAGCAAGCTAGCACACTTGAAATCTCATGAGTAGATGCAAAGGACCTTGCATGAAGGACCAACTTTCCCTCCACATGCTTCCCAAGAGACTGTGGGGCTCACCCACTGCTGTTGCACCAGTCCACTAAGACAAGATGTATGGCCAACCACCACCCCTGGGAATGCAACACTTAAAGTACAGTGAATGTGCTTCTTCCCGGGCTCAATCTCAATCTCTCCCTGTTGAGGAACAGTGCACAGCACACAAGCTTGACCCAGACTGCTGCTCTGCAAGTTCCTGATAAAAAACAGGTTAAGCCAGCCAATAAATCAACCCTCAAACCAGGGCTTCATCACCCTACACCCTGGATTCTGGGAGCTTTGCAGCCATCTGAAATTTCTTTAATGGGATTATCCCGATGGACACAGAATTCCTGGGATCTGTCATCGTAAAAGGACTGCTTCCAACAATATTTATGAGAAGGTGTTTTCATGGCTCATCTTCATATTTTTCTTTCAATATTCAAACTGTTTGTATTCTAAATTCTTCTCCCATGAAAGCTCTCCACCAACAGATACATGCATATGTGTGTGTGGTAGGGAGGTTGGCTTTATTTTTCAAAATTTTTATTTTGAAATGATTTCAAATTTAGAGAAAAGCTGCAAATCTTAAATGCCATTGACACCAACTAAACAAATTTTAACATTGTGCTGTGTTGTCTCATACCTACCCACCCTGTATATTTCTGAACCATGGGATGGTAGGCTGCACATTTGATGCTTTACTCTGCAATACCTCCATGTCTATCTCCTAAGAATAAAGAGTGTCTTACATAATCACAGTAATCAAATTCAATCAATTTAACATTGATGTAATGCTTTGTTGTCTATCTAATATAGATTTCATCATGTGCCCTCACAATGACCTTTATAACAATTATTGTTCAGATAAAGGATCCAGTTCAGGATTACATGTTGCATTCAGTTGTCATGTGTCTATAGTCTGCTTGAACCTGGAAGCAATCCCTCAGCCTTTCACTTGTTTCATAGACTGTACCTCAGTTTGGGCTTCTCTGATATTTCCTTGTGACTAAGTTCATGCATTGGGTTTGGGACTGCAAGAGTACATAATTATGTGCTCTTCCAAAAGTATCTCATCTCAGGACCCATGATATTCACTTGCCCTTTTATGGGGATATTAATTTCTATCACTTTGCCAAGACGTTGTTCCATGTCTTCACTGCACAGTTAACTGTTCCCCTTCTGTATTTTCAGATACTTCGCAATTACGTATTTTGCTTTTCATTGAACCTCCTCCTCTAGATTTGGTACCCATTGATGATTCCTGCCTGAATCCATCTTTATTCTAATGGTCATGTGTTTTCTTTTTTTATTTAAGTAACAAAGCAGAAATGTAATTCACTAAACACCATCACAAGGTAGGAAAAAAAAACCTTCAATTGCATTAGCATAAACTCACCAGGCTTCTTCATCCACAGGGTCATGATGTCATAAAAATGATGAAAGCAGAAAATATGTACACTACACATGGGCCAGGTTTGCCACAACATGCTTTTCCTTTATCCTAGTTTCTCCAAAGGAGTCCCATCTCCAGAAGTGAGAGTCCAAGTCTAAAATCATGACACCACCTTCTACTCCTTTGATTCAATATCAAGCATTTTTCATTATGATTACATGCAGTCACTAGTGCAGGGCATTTCCTCCCTTTTGTTTAAATTGCTTCTAGAATAAACATCTCAAAACTTAGGATGGCAGCCAAAGGAAGATAATCTCTCAGGGGAAATCACTGGAATCCTCAGAACTTCCATGAGTAAGAAGCAGAGGAAAATGACAAGTTGCCATTCATTTCCGAAGAAATTCACTCTACAGTAAAGTTCTTCACCTTCAATTCCATGGAGTGAAAGTTAGTCTTTCCAAATGTTAAATTTTATGGAGGGCTAATAAACATATTATAACATTTCCCATGGAAACAGAAATAAATATGCATATATTATGTATAAAATTTACACCCATACACACTTTCCCTTATAAGAGGAGCTCCAGGGATCTCAGAAACCTGATATGTTAATTATCAAGAGAATACTATACAATGTCACATGAAATGAAAGAAAGTGGAACCTACTGGTTAGTGGAATCTATAACTTATCCCCTCGAGGGTTCACCTTGTTCACTAAGAATCAACATATTTCCTTGAGCACAGATGGAAAATGTGAGGTGACAATTCATTCTCCAAGAAAGCATGTTACTTCCCAAGAGGCAGATTCTCACTTCAAGGTGTAGAATATTCATGTGCATAAAAAACTCTCTAATCTGTAGGCAAGAAAGCCCACTAAAGGGAGAACTATCTAACAAAACAGGGGTTTGACTGAAAATAAAAAACAATAAAGATAAAGTGACCAACTCCAACTTCCCTCATTACTAATCAGAATCTGGCAATATGAGTTACATCTTGTCATCTAACAAAGATTTGTTTGTCTTTCCTGTACTGGTCTATATTGTGTAAAAATACTATATCAAAATCACCACAGACAGCCAAATGAAAAAGACTGTACATTTTCACAGAATGAAAATACATTGCACTGTGTTATATGGTATCCTATCTTATCAGGTCTTATTGTATTTCAGAGCTAGAGGTATCATAGATATGATTTTATAGCTCCTTCATTTTACAGGCAATGCAACAAGACACTATTTGAATATATGTTTATTTAATAAGTATTTTAACTCATATAAATATTTGTTTGCTTAAGGAATCTTTATCAAGCCCCTACATTGTTCCAGGAACAAGGCCAGGCCCTAGATACTTGATGGAGAACAAGATATAATCCCTGTCCTCACAAATATTCCAACCTACTTGTGCACTATTTATTGATGATTAAAACATCTTAGTTTATTGAAAGCTTTAATCATATAGATCAGCAGAGCCTAATAGAAATATAACGTGAGCTATATATGTAATTTTCAAATGGCCAGTAACCACATTTGTTTAAAGAGAAATAAGTGAAATTAATTTAACAATACACTTAATTTAACTAATACGTCCAAAATATTATTTAACATGTAGTCAATATCAAAAGTTATTAACGAGATGTTTTACGTTCTCTTTTTCATACCACGTCTTCAAAATCCAGGATGTACTTTACATGTACAGACATCTCAATTTGGATGCTAAATTTTCATCAGAAATATTTTATCTGTGTTTATATTTCATGAAAGTTTATAGTTTAAAAAAAGTATGTTGACGAATTTAAGTTATTCCAACCATTCTTAAGAGTTTACCAAGAACTAAATCAAACAGGATTTATATTTACATTTAAATTAATTAAAATTAAATACAACTAAAAAATCTGTTTTCTCTGTTGCACCATGGGGCTGGTGGCTACCATATTGGTTGTACAGCTCTGAATGATATTATTTTATTTTTCTAGGAAATAAATAAACAAGGCAGGGTACTTACTACTCATGTTATACATATGAAAAACAAACATGGATTAGAGATGATGAGATGAATCATCTGAAGCTGTAGGCACACCAAATAAGTGTAGAATTGGAATTCAATCCCAAGACTTCCAAAGCCCAATGATCTTTCCTCTATATTTTGCTGCATTAAAAATGAATGTGATAGTCTTACTCTGTTGACACTATGTTAGGCCATAGAGAATCTGAAATGCCAGATTAAAAAGTGTGGACTTGAACCAGCCCACCGAGGCACACAGATGGCCTAAGGCCTGAAATGAACCACAAAAGTGTGGCTAGGTCGATTATTTTTAAAAATCTGACATGCATTTTCCAGTTTCCCTCAGACCCCACCACCATTTATTACTCATAAGCATCCAGCTTCATTCACTTACTGTTCTTGTCTCTGCCTTTGATACATTTGAATTTGACAATTCAGTGAGGCAATGGCTGCTGTTAAGGGTTTTCAAGCCTTCAGATGACTAATCTGATCCTCTGTGTAAGCTAAATTAGTACCAATAAAGACTGGAACCAAGGAGATTAGTTTAACTCAAGTATTAGCCTTTTTTAAAGTTCTTTTGACTTCTTTCAGATTTATTTCCTTCAAGTTGTCATTAGAATATCTTTTTGACCCCAAAAAGAATCTTCCAGAATATGTTAAATTTTCAGTCAGTGGCTCAAAAGAAATTTCTGGTCTGATAGAACTACTCTCTCTCTCTCTTTGTCTCTGTCTGTCTCCCTTATACACACACACACACACACACACACACACACAGTTGTCTCTACCTGAGGGGCACCTGCATGACTCCAACTGAAGGTTTCTGAGTTGAAGATAAATATATGGATTTTTAAAATGTAAGGACATCTTTTTTTCCTTCCCTTCTTGCCTGCTAGAAGGCATTGGACAAAACCTATAACATCCATAGATCTCTGTTCTTTGCTTGTCAAGTAAACATTTATGAAATTTTCATCTTTGCCATATCCCAGGCTTCTGCAAGGGATGACCTAATGGTAGGTAGTTTTATCACTCTTTCTATGAAAGAAACCATAGGAATGTTCATTCAGACATTATTGCTGAATAAGGGAAAATGGCCCCATTTTGAGATATGTAGTTTTAGGAGCCCCTTGCAGGGGCAAAAGATTTGATTTTGCAAAATCAAAAGAGCAAAAGCAATTATCCAAATTAATTTTACCTAACTTTGCCAGTAAGAGTTTATTGATTAATTTAATTATGAAATATTTACCATAATTTGGGAAAAGGTCAGAGTCTGTTTAAGGCAATTCACTGGAAAAGTCCAACTATATTTTTTGTAATTCATTTCTGAATCAGTTTTCTGTATCTGGGAAAAATACTCTCTTACTTGAGTCTACATGTGTCATGGATTGTATTGAGCAGGAGAACCTAATGTAGAGATTCTCAAACCTGAGTTTAAGAGTTATGGGGTAGGGTAGGGGGACCACTTAACATAGGGATTTCTGGGACCCAGCCCTGAGATGCTAATTCAGTAGGTTCAGGGCACCTCAAGTCCCACAGTGAATCTGATACAGAAAGTATCTATAGACCACATTTTGATAAATATGGGTCTAGCATTTGGCATAGGTCATGATTCTTTTACCTGGGGTAGAGATTATTAACCTTATTGGAGATTACTTCCCAATTAAGATGCAGAAGACTGGTTGTACTGATGATTCCAAGTGGTGTGATTCTGTATTGTGACTCTGCAGCTCCTCCACTAAGAGGAAGTCTATCTATCTACCTGTTGAGTGTGACCTGGACTCATGACTTTTTTGTAACTGTGCAGTAGAAGTGTCATTGTGCCAGCTCCAAGTTTGAGCCTCAAGAAGATTTTCAGGCTTGCCACCAACATGTGAACAAGCTCAGATGAGTCTGCTGGAAGATGAAGTTGGCATGGAAAAGATTCCAACCATCCCACTCAGGGTGACCTTGAACCAGCTTCTAGTCAACCTAGAAAAATGGAGCTCCCTACATGACCCACAGCTGGCCAGAGATGCACAGTGAGCCTAGCCAACAGAATAACTATTTAGCTGACCCAAGAGCAATAAATGTTACATTTTTAGACCACAGAGTGTGGAGGAGCTTCCTATGAAACAATGGCTAACGGGGGCATAAAGTCAAGTCCCTACTACCTGTCCTCTATTCAGGAAAGTCTGAATGAGACACAAATTCCTACACAGGAAGAAAATACTTCTGTTGTTTTGGCCAAAATAAATAAAAACAAATAAATAATAAACCCATGGCCAAAAGTGTACCATTGGATTTTATCCTTGCCCCAGAGCTCTCCCAACACTGGTGGACCAAGGTGATGGCCAAGGAGAGAGTGCAAGATAAGAAGTTAAATCTCGGCCCTGAACAATGTTAACTGTTGTTAATAATAAAAATATAAAGTGACATTATTTAATAACATTGTAAGATTAGAGCCAAAATGAAGGATTTTTTGTAGTGTTCCATCAGGGTCTTGCTGCCCATTCACCCTAAAAGAACATAAAAGTATAGAATTTGTTCTTTTAAAAAATTAAGGAGACACATGTAATCTGGTATTTTTGAGATTTCTTGTAAAACTCATCTCATCTATATGAATTCCTCAAAAGCATTTAAAATCAGATCTTTTAAAGCTCCCCGAATGCAAAACCAAAATTAAGACTTCCTTAATAATTCAAATACAGCTTGGGTGAATCTTAATACTGCTGAATTATTACAAGATGTCTTATGTATCTAGAATCAGAATGATGGAAAGAACAGTTTTTGTAAGAGAAACAACATCTTTGCGCTCCTAGAGTATTGATTGTTTTGGCACCATTTGCATTACCCTCTGCTTGTAAAGCAATGTCTGTGGTGTAGGAAACTCTCTGGAGTGATGGGTCACAGGACAGCACACCATATGCTCAGCAGTTCATGAGCACAATAGTCTGAAGTCAAGGGTGACACTCTGACTAAGAATCTCTTTACAAACCAGGCTTTACATGAATGTAATGGGTACCTTACATTCAAAGGCCAAATGAGTTACTTCTTTTGTTTGACAGATAATTATTTCACCCTATATAGAAGAATGAACAAAGCCTGTCAAAATCATAGAGTTTCCTCATAACTGACCATCTGCAAACACACTGAAATGGAGACAAGATTTTTAAAAAGTCTATTTGCCCATTAGAGCACATATTAGCCCCACTGCCCCCATAAGGTTTCCATAACTTTCTTAAAGATTAGCTTCTTATAATAAAGGACCCAAAAAAGTCATCAAAATGGCCACAGACTAAGAAACTTCATTATGTAGTATCTCATAAAATTGCATGTACCAGAAGTGAAAAGAGGAAAAGCAAGATACAATACAGATTCCAAAACGACTTCCCACACCTTTCAACAAACTTCCTACCAGGTATAAATCCCAAGTGTTAAATGATAATCTGAAAACAAGGAAAACCCTATGGTTTCATAACTCTCATACTTGGAAGCAAAATCCAGAAGTCAAAATAGCCTCAGATATATATTTGTGGACGATTACCTCCCCAGTTTAGGTTAAACCTACAGTGGATCAGGCTTTCTGATGGTACAGATCCTGACATTTTGCTGTTTTAATAGAAGCTTAGTGGCCTCCAGTTCAAGTTTGCCAGCACTCTAGGAGTGCCCTCTTAGTGTGAGCGGTCAGAGATGATTAACTGAAAAATATTTCCAAGTTAAACATTGATTTGCCTCTGCCTCTATTTATTCCTATCTTGGACGACCTTTCCAACTCTTTTTTTTTTTTTTTTTTGTTAACAAAAGAAAGCAGACACCAGTGGCTTTGCATTTCTTAGTGAAAAGCAAAAAAAAAAAAAAAAAAAAAAAGAATTCTGAATTTGTTACATTCTGTGGTTCTATCTTATAAAGAAATGAACAGGGCACTGGGGAAATCCAAGGAAGACCATTTGCTTTTCTTTCTACACACAGACAGACTTATAGACACACACACACACACACACACACACACACACACTGAATACCCGTGACTTGAATGAGATCCTTTCTGTTTTGTTTCATTTCAGTTACTATTTTACTTCAGTATTTAGTCCACACAGATTCAGAAGGTATGAAACTAGCTCAGTTTATGGGTTAGCTTGAGCCTTCTCCTCATTCTCTTCCTACCTTTTAGAAAGAGTGCTACACATTTTTAAGACATTTATTCTCCAGATATCAATCTGCTATTTCAATATATCACCAAATCCTGCTTCATCTTCCTTTGAAGTGTTTAATATCAGATTCACACACACACACACACACACACACACACACACACACGCACGCACATGCACACAGACAACACACACACACAAACGTACCTCCTTCTTAGTTCAGTTGCCCCCACTGCCCAGAACTCTAAGCTCTAATTTTCTGGAATAGCATAACAGCTATCCTATCAGGCTCTCCTCTTCATCTTACTTGCAAGATTAAGATTAATTTTACTAGACCATGGCTGTCATCATGTCCTTTCCCTGCTCAAGAATCTATAATGGCTTTCTACTCTCTAATGTCAAGGTCAAATTCTTTTTCCTAGGTTAAAATCTTCCTAAATCTTGTACCATTTTATCCATTCTTTGCTGCATAATTTTTTAAATCTCTTAATAGATTTTATTTTCACAGTGAAGGTGATTATAAAATTCCTCTTTGATGCTCAGTAGATGTCATTAATTTAAGAAAACTAGAAAGATTTGGTGAGAGTTAGCTGAACATCTAAGACCTGACATGTAGGGTATTATATATATATATATATATATATATATGTGTGTGTGTGTGTGTATATATATATATATATGTGTATATATATGTATGTATTTTATACATATATACACATTATTATATATATTCATGTATATGAATATATATATATATTCATGTATATATATATTATGTATATATATACATGAATATATATAATATACATATATATTATATATATTCATGTATATATATATATTATATATACATATTTAATACATGAGATCCTTTCTGTTTTAAATTAAATTAAATTTATTTTTAATTATTTATTTATTATAAATAATTATTTATATAATTTTGCACTGCAAAGGAAACAATCAATAAAACTACAAGGCAACCAATGGAATGGGAAAAGATATTTGCAAATGACATATCAGATAAAGGGCTAGTATCCAAAATCTATAAAGAACTCACCAAACTCCACACCCAAAAAACAAATAATCCAGTGAAGAAATGGGCAGAAGACATGAATAGACACTTCTCTAAGGAAGACATCCAGATGGCCAACAGGCACATGAAAAGATGCTCAACATCACTCCTCATCAGGGAAATACAAATCAAAACGACACTGAGATACCACCCCATGCCGGTCAGAGTGGCTAAAATGAACAAATCAGAAGACTATAAATGCTGGAGAGGATGTGGAGAAATGGGAACCCTCTTGCACTGCTGCTGGGAATGCAAACTGGTGCAGCCGCTCTGGAAAACAGTGTGGAGGTTCCTCAAAAAATTAAAAATAGATCTACCCTAGGAATTTACCCAAGGGATACAGGAGTGCTGATGCATAGGGGCACTTGTACCCCAATGTTTATAGCAGCACTTTCAACAATAGCCAAATTATGGAAAGAGTCTTTGCTGCATAATTTTTATCCAAATAGTCTGGTTCTTCCTTTGCTATCCCTTTCTCTAAGGAACATTACAACTATTTACTAATATTTATTAAACCTCACCTTCTGAGCACTCACGAAGTTAGGTATGAACACGTGATCTCTTCTGGCCAATGAATTCTAAGCAGACAGAAGTGACATGTACCACTTCTGGATTGAAGCATTTAAGGGCTTATGTGTTATTCTCATCTTCTCTCTCCTTTGCCACAAAGACCTGTAATCCTCCAGATGGTAGCAACCCCATTGCCCTGGATTCCTAAGTGAAGATGAGTTGCAACAGAGACCTCCTACTGATGTGTGATGAACATTAGCATGAACAAAACATCTACTCCATTGCTTCATGTCACTAAGATTTCAGGGATGGTTGTTACTATAACCTGCTATGCTAGTTCCTGCCTCCAAGACCTTTTAGAACACACATGCCCTCTCTCTACTTCTTGCTTTTTGAAGTTCTGCTCAGGCTTCTGAACCCAACACAAGTTCTCTTTCTCCAGGAAGCCTTCCTTATTTAATCCCATGCCACAATGATATCCTCTTTCTCTATACAGATACATACCATCGTCCACTTTAACCCTTGATTCCATGTTGACCAGATATTTATTGAACTCCTTGTGTTGGAAATAATTTGAGATACAAAAGAAGATGATAAGACAAGATTTCTGTCATCAAGAATGTTAGGTATATCCCAAAAAAGACACAATTAGAAAATCATATATTAATAGAATATGAGACAAAAATTGTCAGAATGCAAAAGTAGTTCACTAAGCCAGGGACATAAATACTTAGTACCAATACTGTGACTAAAGGCATCTGAGATAGCTCTTAGGAAGTAAAGGTCTCCCTTGAGTAGGATGTGGCCAGGAGAAAGAGAATTTTAGGTAGGGAATTAAAGCCAAAGTAAAAGCATAAAAGGAATAGCTTGAAGTTGGATCTGTTTGTAAAAAAGTTGGTTATCAGAAAAATATTTGTGTAGAAAAGCTCTAGAAGAAAATAATAGAAAGGTAGTTGGAATCAGATTTTGTTGAGCCATATACATAATGTTGAAGAGTCTGAGCTTTCTTCCTGAGGGAATGAAAAGCTACAAAGTTGTCTACAACAGAAAGTAACATACAAAAAACATTTTATTGGGGTGATCAAAGTGTTGTCTACAAGGTAAATGGATTGAATGAGAGTAAAAAATAAAGGCCATATCTAATATATCATTCCCCTCAAATTTAATGAACGTTAACTTTGTCTCTCTAATTATCACATATCAGTTGGCTACTGCTGTGTAACAAATTGCCTCCAAACTCAGTGAGTAAAAGCAATAAGCACATATTACTGCTCATAAGTGTATTGGTCAGCTGTGTTGTTCTTTTGGTCTGGCAGAACTTACACACACATCTGTAGTCAGCTAAGGTTTGGGAAGGCCACTCTGTTTATGTTAAATAAGCTTTCTCACATGCTTTGAAGGTGACTGATTAGAGACTGGCCTAGGATGGTCTCCCTGAGACAAATGGGCTCTCCATGTGATTTCTCACCCTCAGCAGGCTAGCCCAGGCTTGTTGTACGGCAAAGGCCTGGGGGCAAGAGAACAGGCAGAAACACATAAGGCCTCTGCAGGCCTGGCCTAGGAAATGGCACAACATCCTTTCTGTTGCATTCTACTTGCCCAAGAAAGTCACAAGTCCAGCTCAGATTTAAGAGTTAAAGAATAGACTCTACTTCTTCAAGGGGAAAGATACAAAGTCACACAAAGGTGGGGACTCAGTGAATCCATCAGTCGGGAAGGAAACACAAGGAACAAGTCATTCTCTCCCACATTTTACCTATCTCATTTTTTTTCTGCCATAAGCCTAGGAGGTACATTATTATTCTCACCATTTTTACAGATGAGGAAACTAAGCTCCCAAGTGGTTAATAACTTACCTAACATCATATATAATTGAGCAGTGTTTGAATCTCAGATTACGTCCAAAGCCATGGAATTTTATTTTTTGTTAGAGATCATTAATTTGAGAAAGAAAGAGTGAAAATTAAGGGTAAAGGAGGAGAAACACTATGCTGAGGTCAAGAGAATTAAATTCAAGCACCAGCTATGTTTGTTTCCTTATCTCTAATGTATCCAGCTGGCTCGCAGAGGCTAACATAAAAACCAAAACATCTACACACACATAAAAATACTTTGAAAACTACAAAATTCCATACAAATATAATATATCCTTATTCTAATTTTTTAATATCCTTATAGAATCTGGAATATACAGCAGGACGTGAGCAACACCCTCCCAGGAAAAAAACAGGTATTATCTAAAATTATTCAAAATATGCCATACCAAAATTACATCCAAGAATAGGCCAAATACTTTTACACCGTTTTGTTTATGAGAAATTTAATTAAGTGGATATTTATGGATGTTAAGAAATTGTTAATTTTTTCAGGCATAATAATGCTATTGCCATTTATGCCTTTCTAAAGAGTTCTTATTTTTTAGAGTTGTGATAGCAGTGAATAAAACGATACCAAGTCAGAAATTTGCCCAGAAAGGGTTAATTAGGGTATAGCTGAAAGATTAGCTATGATTAATTATTGAAGCTGAGCGATGGGTACTTTTGTGAAATAATAAGATATTTATAGAAAAAAGGTTTCTCTATTTTTAAAAGTCTCCTCAATACAAGTAGACTTCTTCCCTTCAGAATAAAAAACCTCTTTGCATCTGATATTTCAGAAATCTTCCCAGAGCAATAGGCATGACATATACAATCTGGTTATTGTTTCTTTCTACTTTAAAACCAATTACCATCCTTTCCCAACGGCCACAGCAAGAGTATCCTGACTTGATTCCTGCTCTCATTTTTACTTCAGGTTTCAACTTCTACACATTAACCACTGCAATCTTACTCCACCCTTGATATCTTTTCTTGCTAATTTTCTGTTCACTCTTGCCTTAGCCACTCTCCACAATATGTTTTTCTGGGTAGCAGACTATGGAGCAGGGCTTGTGTTGATTTTGTGCAGCCCACATTCCTGGAATGTTAGTGCTAAGCACAGAATTTGACCTGTAACACAGTGAAGAAAGAGTTCAAATGCAAACTCCAAAGATATCCATCCCACAGAATAAATGCCAATAAGCAATTTCCTTTTCCCAGCCTACAGAGATTTTCATCAGATAGCCCATAACAGACAGAACCCGTGCCAATATTTTATAACCCATAAAATTTCTTCAAGCAATTGTACAGATTTCCAGCCATCCTTTGATCAGTCTTTGTAACAGTGACTCCGGGCCTTCACCTAAAAATGATTCCTAGACCTTGATATATATATATATATATATATATATATATATATATATATGTGTGTGTGTGTGTGTGTGTGTGTGTGTGTGTGTACACACACACACAATGGAAGAGATCTGGCCTTCAGAAAGTCTCTCATTAAAGCCCTAATCTGTTCCACCACATTCTTCTGAGACACAGTGATCAGCATTCTAGCTGGCCTCAATGGCCAGCCCTAATAAAACTGATAGAAACAGCTTAAGTAATTGGATTGCTATATGGGATTGAATGTCTGACAACAAAAGATAGCCATCTTTATTCGACCACCATATCTTTGTTCCAGCAATGAATTCATTTAGCAATGCACTTAGAGGCTCCTGGGCCCAGGGAGAAATGACAGACGAGGGACACAAAAGCTAGGCCAGCTGATGAGCCAGAGACAGAGGCTGTGCAATTCCAAAAAGTTAATTACGGTGAACGCAGGCAGCAGACAATGACTTGTTGAATCATTACCATAATCACATTATTGCACTGGTCTCCAGTTCCCAGCCAAGGGCAGTGTTGGCTACTTCTAATTCTGTGTACTTCCTCTTCACCTGCCACCTGAAATCTACCATACACGACTTCTTGGCTGATACACTCTTAACTACTACAATCTGTTCATGTGTCCTAGACATTTTTTTAAATTTTAGTGTTTTTTTTTCCTATCAAAAGATATAGAAGCGTTCACACAGTCAGTGTAGAAGACATTGGTGCTAAAATTCTCATATTTGTCTCAAAATTTGTGACATGGGAAAACATTATCATCCATTAAAATATAATTATAATATCAAAATCCAATATCTACATGTGACTTCAGATAGGTCTAAACAAAGTTAATATAATATAAATCAAATCACAATGTTGATTTATAACTTCAGGCAGATCTAAAGAGGGTTAATATAAATCAGAATATTGATATCCAAAGCCAATCCTAGAGTGAAAAACAGCAAATACTACCCCCACTCAGTGAGTCTGAAGCAACATTCCCAGTTAATATTTTCCTAGAAGCTTTGACGTATTTATTTCTTGACCACCGGGTATTTCGTTTCTTCAGCAGAGTGACATAAATTATTTTCACTTTTCCACTGTCTCTGGAACAGTTTTGGTCTCTCTGAACTGAATACCAGCCAGCGAGTGAGAATGGCACCACCTTTTATAATAAACAGAGATGTTGGTACAATGACCATTGCCAAAAATGTAATAACACAGCAGCAATGATAATAGTAGAAATATTGTTATTAATAATTACTTTAGACCGGCCAACTTAGAGTGAGGATTCTAAATATTTTTAAATGAAGTTCTGATTTAGCCATACAATATTCTGTAAGAGAGCTCAGGGATCATTCATTCTGCATTAAAATGGAAAGAAATAGCAAAGCCAGGATACCTTTGCTTTTTCAAACAGTGGCACCAAAGAAGCCCAAATACAAATGTCTTGACATCCAGTCCAACACTCCAGGTCTTTAAATAGCATGGTTCAGCCAAGATTCCTTGCCCAACTTGGCAAAGAGATAGAACCAGCTCCACAGTCCAAATTTTGACTTTGGTTCATAATTGAAAATACACAATCATATGTTGTCCAAAACTGGCATGTCTTCCCCTTTTCAATTTATCATACTGCCAAATGGATAACATAGTCTCAAAGTGCTATACCCATGAAAAATATTGAAATACTTCTAATCATGAGTAATGAATATATAGTTAATTTTGACATAAATCTTGAACAGAACTATAGGATTCCTACTCAAATCTCAGCAGAGACATTTTTGTGCTAAGCTTTACTATGATAAAATGGGCCTCAAGTTCAATAAAATATCCCAATGCCCATCTAAGATACCTTCATTTCTTTTTATTTTCTGAAAGGGATTAAAGTTGCAATCAATCTGTACATGGGACAATCAAGGGCAATAATATTTACCATATCTTTAAGTACAATGGCTGAATAGGATGGGAAGTGGGTCCTACATCCTACAGGAAGTTCTTCCTCACCATGCCAGTCCTTCATGCCCTTTTCTCCCCTCCCATCAATCCCTCAGCCTTCTTCCATTTCCACCATTCATCTCCCACTTACCATGCCCTGCCTGTACTGGACACTGTGCTTTTTTCAAGACTATATATATTCCTTCCTTCCTCCCCTAGATCTAAAACCCTCAAGAATAAGATGGAGTGGTATTTAATCTACCCATTCCTCACAGTACCAAGCACAGATTGGCATTTCATATGTATGTCACTGACTGATGAGGCTGGAGGTTAAAATACTAGACAGATTTTGTTGTACTTATATGCAATGTAAATATGTATCCATGGCTTACCTTTGAGGTCATCACCAATTTACCAAGAAAATAAGAAAACAATAAGCTTTTAGTTCTAATGTTTGCAGTCTTTCTATTTCACATAAAGTATGACTAGAACACAGTCACAGCTTTGTATAAACCCAAAACCTGACAGCCACTCATAGGGTTACAGGAAATGTATATCTACACAGACAGGGCCTTTGTCTTGAACCGGTAAATACCCACTACATCTGTGACTAACAGTGAAATCACTTCTTTCCTGAGACCACGCCCCGGCTCCTCTCCTAACTGCTCTGGGGTCACACAGGCAGGCATGACATGGTTGAAGACAGGTAGATGTAGTTCCCTGACCCACAGTCATTTCACATTTTTCTCATTTCTTACCCATTGTTCTCAACCTCTTTACCTGCCCCGGCATAGCAATGGAAGGCAATGTAAAGCCATTGCTCCTTTGAAAGGGCTCTGGAAATCTCTGATCAAAGGGCCTTTCCCCACCTCCATGTGGCTTCTCCTTGTTCCTGGGATGAAGGCCTAATAAGAGTCCAAGCTAATTTTTACCCTTTACCCTCATGCCTAGGCCATTCCCAGGCCTAGTTGTCACTTACAGATTATCTGCCTCATAGGCTCTTATGTGATTTTCTAGGCTTTCCCCATTTAGCACAACATAGATACTATAAATTGGCAGCCTAAAATATGCAGGCAACATTGGGCTTAACAATGAATTTTATTTATGCTCTATACTTTTGTTGTTGTTTTTATAAATTCATCACCAATAATTTTAAATCAAGAGATTTTATATATCAATTAAGACGCCTAACTGCTCTTTAGAAATTAGAGGATTTGGCCACCCCTGGCCCCATTCTCATCTGGCAGCATCATCAGCCAAAGCTGAGTAATGGCTGCCCTTTTAGAAACAGAAGCAACTCTCCCCTTCTCCACTGTCCCCGTCACTCCCCATTGCCATACACCAGACCCTTATACTCAGGTATATATCTGTCATGGCAGAAACTAGATAGAAGCTCAAAAACATGGTTCTACTTATTTCTGAACACATAAGACTCTATCTCCTATCCTCCCTTACAGTCAGGTGTGGTCATGTGACTGTGTTCTGGCCGATGGAATATGAGTGGCTACTTTATGATCTGTGGAAGATGGCGGCATAGGAGGATACTGGGCTCACTGCATCCTGCGGATCACTTAGATTCCACCCACACCTACCTAAATAACCCAGAAAACCACCAGAAGACTAGCAGAACGGATTCTCCAGAGCCAAGCATAGACGAGAGGCCCATGGAAAAGGGTAGGAAGGGCAGAGGCGGTGCGCGCTACATGGACCGGTGGGAGGGAGCCAGGGCGGAGGGGCAGCCCACCGGCCAAGCAGAGCCCCCAAGTCTGGCTTGCAAAAGCAGAGGGGCCGGACGGAGTGTGTTTGGACAGCAAGCGGAACTTAACATCTGGAAGGTTATAAGCTAACAGCTCTGCTCGGAGAGCAGGAGGGCTGGAGGACAACGGGAAGGAGAGTTGTTGAGCCCCAGATGACAGAGTGCAGCTTGGCAGGGAACAAAGGTGTTCACCAACGCCATCTCCCTTGACCATCCTCCAGCCAAAATCCCAAAGGGAACCAGTTCCTGTCAGGGAACTTGCTTGCACCACGCAAACACCCAACGTTGTGCTTCTGTGGATCCATCCCTCTGGTGGGTCTGACTCCCTCCCGGTGCCACAGGGTCCCTCCAGAAGTGGGCATCTGAAGGAAAAGCAAGCTAAGCATGCCCCTCCCGCCCCTGTGCACCATGCCGATCCACCCCAGCTAATACACCAGATCCCCAGCACCACAAGCCTGGCAGTGTGCAAGTAGCTCAGATGGGCCACCCCACCCCACAGTGAATCCCGCCCCTAGGAGAGGGAAAGAGAAGGTACACACCAGTCTGACTGTGGCCCCAGCGGTGGGCTGGGGGCAGACATCAGGTCTGACTGTGGCCCTGCCCACCAACTCAAGTTATTCAAGACAGCACAGGGGAAGTGCCCCGCGGTCCCGCACAACTCCAGGGACTATCCAAAATGACGAAACGGAAGAATTCCCCTCAAAAAAACCTCCAGGAAATAACGACAGCTAATGAACTGATCAAAAACGATTTAAACAATATAACAGAAAGTGAATTTAGAATAATAGTCATAAAATTAATCTCTGGGCTTGAAAACAGTATAAAGAACAGCAGAGAATCTCTTGCTACAGAGATCAAGGGACTAAGGAACAGCCAGGAGGAGCTAAAAAATGCTATTAATGAGCTGCAAAATAAAATGGAGATGACCACAGCTCGGATTGAAGAGGCAGAGGAGAGAATAGGTGAACTAGAAGATAAAATTATGGAAAAAGAAGAAACTGAGAAAAAGAGAGATAAAAAAAATCCAGGAGTATGAGGGGAAAATTTGAGATCTAAGTGATGCACTAAAGAGAAATAATCTATGCATAATTCATATTCCAGAGGAGGAAGAGAGAGGGAAAGGTGCTGAAGGTGTACTTGAAGAAATCATAGCTGAGAACTTCCCTGATCTGGGGAAGGAAAAAGACATTGAAATCCAAGAGGCACAGAGAACTCCCTTCAGACGTAACTTGAATCGATCTTCTGCACAACATATCACAGTGAAAGTGGCAAAATACAAGGATAAAGAGAAAATTGTGAAAGCAGCTAGGGATAAAGGTGCTCTAACATATAAAGGGAAACCAATAAGACTAGTGATGGATCTCTCTACTGAAACTTGGCAGGCCAGAAAGGAATGGCAGGAAATCTTCAATGTGATGAACAGAAAAAATATGCAGCCGAGAATCCTCTATCCAGCAAATCTGTCATTTAGAATATGATGAGTGCCAAAAAATCTCTCACATGTGATCATTCACACTCTTTTCTCTTCTGCTTAATGCAATCAAGCCATGTGTTTAAAATGGCAGAGCCACTAGATAGAAGGATCTTAGGTTGGGAAATTCACCTGCAAGAAATGAAACTACTTCTATCATGTTTGAACAATCATGCATTTTGAATTTCTTTGTTACAGCAGCTAACATGAGCTTAACACATCTGTCTTTCAACTTCACAGGAAGTCTGTGACTTGATTTAATGACTACATGCCCAAAGTCTCACTTTACACTGATCTGACCATAACTAATCCCTCTGAAAGACACCATTTCTTATAAAAATCTACCCACTATGAACTTCAAAAGATGTACTTCCTTCCTGGAACTCCCTAGTGATTAGTTTTGTACAACAACATTAATTTATGCAGCTATGATTGTGTCTGAATTTGCCTGCCCCCTAACCTAAAGCTTCACCTTACACACTAAAAGTTCTGGCTCTGGTCTCCATGAACTTATCCTTGGAAAAGTAATGGACGCTTATGAACAATAGAATTAAGATAAATATAATCAAAGTCATTGGAAGTTGAAGAAATCCACTGAGATAATGTGGTACATCAGCAGAATTTTTTTTCAAGATAACAAAGTCTAGAAAAGAAAAATGATTTCCCTAAAATCACACAGCCAGAATATAGGAGAGAAAACTTAAACTCTCATTTTTAATTTCTAAATGCAATGTACTTGACAACATTATCCTTCATCTCTTATTACAACCCACAGTTTTATTTTACCTTTTTCCACCACACACACACAGTCCTAGCAATTAATGGAACATTGATTATGTGGTAAGTACTATTCAGAGTTTTTTGCATGCATTTCTTAAATTTTAATTTCAGAATAAATATATGAGGTTATATAGTCTCCATTTTTATGATGTAAAAGTGAGGCACAAAGAGGTTAATGAATTTTTTCAATATCACATACCTAGAAAATGGAAGGTAGGGTCTAACTCCATAGTCCATGCTTCTAAAAACCATGTTATATTGCCCATTGCAATCTTATCTTTCTTCATAGAAGGAAGAACTTTTTGCATCAGTTAGCTTTTCCTAGGAAACAAACCAACTTAAAATATGGTGGCTTAAAGCAACAGCCACTTACTCAGCCCATGATACTATGGGGTAGCAATTTAGGCTAGGCTCAATGGGGCAGTTCTTCTGCTGACCTCACCCGGGCTCATATAGTATGTGAGGTCAGCTGGCCAGTTAGGTTGTGGCTAGATGAGCCAGATGACCTCAATCCCACATCTGGGAACTCAGCTAGGAGAGCCAGGATGACCGACATGGCATGGCCTCTCATCCTCCAGCAGACTAGCCAAGACTTGTTCCCATGGCAATGGTTGCTCTTTTCCCAAGAGCTCAAGAGTATCAAGAAAGGCAAGTACGAAAGCATAATTATTTCTCAGTTCTCTGCTTGTGTTGTATTTGCTACTATTCTACTAGCTGAAACAAGATACATGGCTAACTCCATGGAAAAATGGGGAACTAGACTATTTCTTGATAGGCAGACCTTCAAAATCATATTTCAAGGGGCACACAGAATGGGATTGGAAAAATTTATGGACATTTTTAATATCTCAGATAATTTAATTGTTCTCTTCTAGTACTTACATCCATAGTTCTAAATAATATGTGTATACGGCTACCTCTTAAGTAATCAGTTTTAAATATTATCTTCTGGATTATTATTATTATGACAATTAAAAATTTAGGTTTTTCAATACCTTTCCTTTCTACCAAAAATTCATAAACCTTTCACCCAAATTCCCTAAATATTAACATTTAACATAACTGCTTTATACATAAATACATATATTTCCTCTAAATCATATGAGAATAAGTAATAGACATGAAGCCTCTTTACTCTTAAATTTTCAGTGTGTGTTTTCAAAATCAAGGCTTAAGTAACCAACTGTATAATTATTAAAAATGAGGAAATTAGCTTTATAATGCTATGACTTATTCTATCTAGTACTGTCAAATATGGTAGCCATTAGCCACATGTGACTAAATGTATTTAAATTTTAAACTAGTAAGAATTAAACATTAAGGGGCGCCTGGGTGGCGCAGTCGGTTAAGCGTCCAACTTCAGCCAGGTCACGATCTCGCGGTCTGTGAGTTCGAGCCCCGCGTCAGGCTCTGGGCTGATGGCTCGGAGCCTGGAGCCTGTTTCCAATTCTGTGTGTCTCCCTCTCTCTCTGCCCCTCCCCCGTTCATGCTCTGTCTCTCTCTGTCCCAAAAATAAATAAAAAAACGTTGAAAAAAAAAAAAAAAAAAAAAATTAAAAAAAAAAAAAAAAAGAATTAAACATTAAGTTCCTTGGTCACACTAGCCACATTTAAAGTACTCAATAGCCACATATGGCTGGAGACTATTTTACTGAATAGTGTAGAGAATGTATCCATCATTACAGAAAGTTTCAATGGACAATGTTGGTCTATATCTTTCAGGCCCTGTTTGTATATAATTACAGATTTATAGAGATAAAATCTGTATGCGTTACAAGATTATAGTCACAGGTAGTAATTATTACCTCTATCTTTAGATAGGAAGACAAAATTAGAAAAGTGAACGGGGTCCATGCCTGTATAATAAATCAATCCTATAAAAAGGGATTTGATTCTAAGTTGGATCATTTGAAAGACCTTTCTCCCACAGCAACATATTCCATCCCCAAGAAACATGAGTCCCTATCTTAGGTTGTGCATGTGCACAAATTTATTAAGCTCCTCCTTTATTCAAGAAGAGCTCCCAGGAGAAATAGCAAAGGAATGAGGGAACCAGGACAGGGCAAAAGAAGCCAAGGAAGGTGCCGATTTCAAGCAACTTTCAGACTGATCTTGTAGTTTACCCTAAAGCATAAACCACACCACGGGATTTGTCCCACCTGGAGCCAAGTGAGCCAGGGTGTCACACACCTACATGGCTACAGGCTGCACCAACAGGATAGAAGCTCCCAGGTACTTGTGTGGGCAAAGCAGTGCCAGCAGCCCAAGTGTTATCCTGTAAAAAAGGTCAGTAGTTCCCACAGCTGGGAATCAAGGCACACAGAGGGTGAGGCATGAACACCCTTAAACCAGTGAAAGAGGGCTGAGAACATTGGGAGCAGCCCAGACCAAAAATATGACAGAGTATTCTACCTTACTATTCTTTATAAAATGTATTTGTTAAATAGCTCCCGATGTGGCCTTTTGCATAAGTAAAACTTGAAAATCTTGCTGGTTCCGAATAAATGCTCACTTACTTACGCTGGCCTATTTCCATGAGATATTTGTTTGAGCCTCCAATATCAGCTGAGGGAAAACAGGTGGGGTGGGTGGGGCTACCCTTGATAGGGAGCATAAAATCAAAGGGCAAGAACCATGGAACACAGATCCAGGGACATCTGAGTGCAAACCAGCCTGCTGTATAGGGGAACCCTCCACCGGAGAAGTGTGTTGCCCTGTGCTACAATCCATCCAGACTATAGAAATCCATACAAACTAGTTTAAGTAAAGGGGGGATTATTTTGTATGTTACAAGAGTGCCTCACATAACTCAAGATTACATAACTTAGTGGGGCATCATGAGAAAGCTGGATAATCATCAGGAACAAGCTGTCTCCTCTTTCCCTTTTTATTCTTTTCTTTCTCTACATACTCCTGGATTTCTGCTTCTCCGTGCACATGGACCAAAAACACCTGCCCCAGCCCCAGAGTCCATAAAATGCACTGACACTAGAAGTAGATCCAGGAGTATTAACTTCTCATTCTCTGGATTACTTAAAATCTCAATCAGGATAGAATTCAGTTATCTCAGTTCTCATGTCAGGTGTCAGAGACCTTGGGACTTGTATAAAGATGCACAGATTAAGGTAAATGGTATGGCAGACTATTTTTTCCAAAAGTGGCCACAGCAATATCTCTGGTGCCCTATACTGTTCAGAGCCTTTCCACTCCTCACCCTGAAAAGTAGGGTCTGTGTTCCCTTCTCTTGAATCTGGGCTGGAACTTCTGAATTTTTATTTTCATTTGTTGGCATGACAAAATAAACAAGAGGCAAATCTGAAACACCCCATCCCTGCTAAAAAAAAAAAAAAAAAAAAAATCCTGAATGTAAAGATTCAATCAAATACACTATTGTCTCGTGCCACTTAGTGTAGTTCCTCCTTGAATAACCCCCTATCCAAGACCTGTGTGTTCTTAAAATGCCACCTCTATGTTGGTTCAAAACCTTGGGAGCTTCCCAGGTGAAATCTAAAGCTGGACTCCATATATAGGGGGCAGGAAGAGACCAGAGAAAGAGGCTGACCCTCTGGATTGGTAGATGGCAGGTTTAAAAAGCAAAGAAGTTGGGACACTTGGCTGGCTCAGTCAGTAAAGCATCTAGTTCTTGATCTTGGGATCATAAGTTCAAGCCCCATGTTGGTTGTAGAGATTACTTTAAAAAAAAAAAAAAAAAAGCAAGAGAACATACTTACAGGGCTTGTCCTGGTTGTCTGAACAATGAGTAGATCTCCATACCTGTCCACCCCCTCCGCACCCCAGAATCTTAAAAGTTAACATAGAGGCCTTACCTGAGTTTAGTCACTTATATGGCCCCCATGACCTCAACAACACATTGCTTTCTCAAGGCTGCATCCTCAAGAATGGCCACCATCGTGGGCAGAATATATATTCCAGGACAGGGGCAGGATAAAGGGCCTCCAATTCCCCAGATCCAGCTCAAGGGTCAACTGGCAGTCACATCCTCTCAATGACATCCTGCAACACTCTAGCACATCATTCTGGAGTGAAACCTCCTACTCCATTACACTACAGAAAAGATGGCAACTTGCACTTCCCTTCCTACTACATTGGCACGTAGCAGCACCCTGGGCCTCACCCTTTGTTATTATAAAACCATCATGAACTCATTAGCCAATAGGGTTTCTTTGGGGCTACTTCCTCTTTCCAAGGAGTTTTATAGTCATCTCGGGACAGATATCCCTTTGAGGGCTGCACTTCTATCTTTGACTAATACAGTGGTTCTCAGAAGTGTGATCCCTAAACCACCAGCATCAGCATCATGTAAGAACTTGCTAGAAATGTACACTCTTGAGCCCATCCATACCTCCTGGAACAGGAAAGTCTGAAGATGGGCCAGAAATCTGGGTTCAAACAAGCCATCCAGGGAATTCTGACACAGCTTGGAGTTTGAGAACCACTAGTCTACTCAGGTCTGGTCAAGCGTCAGATATCACACTAGTGACTGAAGAGAGAGAATAGAATAGAAAGAATTGTTAGCTAGGTATAAAGTTCCAACCAGGTAAACTAAAAAGGCAAAAAGAGAAACCCAAGTTCTCAAGGGGACTGAAACCGGAGGAAGTAGCTAGTACTCTGAAGGCTGGGGGAACAAAGGAAAGGGAGTGATTTATGGAGATGTAGGAAGACGAGGAGTCATGCCATAAGGGGGGACCCATGGCTCAGCCTCTGCTGTTCATCAGACTCAGTCACTGCAATGCTTTCTGAAGAAGGGCCCTGGCAGCTGGTGCCCAAGTGCCTGAGGGAGGCACGGTAAGTACACTGTAGAGGCGACTAACTGCTGCCACCACAAACAATGCTCAGGTGATACCCATTCGAACAGGAAGTCCCTTCTCCCTCAGCCACAGTTCTCGATTGCAAACAAGAGAAACTGACAGCAACAAAAAATATAAAGTACCCAAGAATCTAACGAAAGATATGTAAGGATTTTATAAATTTTTTATCAAGGGGCATTAATAAATAATAAACAGAGCAATATCCCACATTCAGGGGTAGAATGACAAAATCGTAAAAATATCCATCTGCAAATTAAAATATAATTTGAATGCAATTCCAATGAAAATGTCTACACAGTTTTTCATGAACCTTGACAATCAGATTGTTGGGCAAGGGCCAAAGAACAGCCAAGTCAATTCTGAAAGAGAAGGATGAGGGTGAATGGAGAAATTCATTTACCAAAATCTAGTACGCATCTTCATGTATAGGGATAGTGAGGAAGGCAGTGTGGTATTGGCACAAAGATAAACAGAGGTCAATAGAACAAAATAGAGACCCTGAAATGGTCCCATTCATACAAAATTTGACATGAAACAGAAGAGGCACTATAGATTATTGAGGAAACAATGGAGCATGTATTAATGATACTGGTGAGATAGCTCATTACAGACAAAATTAGATCCCTGCTCTACACTGCACACAAAAATCCATCCCAGGTGGTCAAAAGGCCTAATGGTGACGATATAGGAGAAACTGCTTCTGATTTTAGGGTAAGGAAGATTTTCCTAACAACATACCAAAAACTCCCCACAAACCACAAAAGTAGAGATTAATGAATTCAACTACATTAAAATTTAACATTTCTGCCTATGAAAAGACACCATTAAAAAAATGAAAAAGTCAAGCCACAGACTGGAAAAGGATAGTTTCAGTGCTTGTATGATAACTCCTATCCAGAATGTATATCTCACTCCTACAAATCTTCAAGTAAAAGAGAACTCAGAAGGGGGGAAAAAAAAGGAGGGCAAAGGCTGTGATTCCCTGAAGAGGAAATCCACACATCCCATAATCATCTATAAAGGTAATCGATTTCACAAATAATCAGGAAAGGGCAAATTGAAAGAAAATACCATTCCTCATCCATCAAAAATTGGTAAGGATATTGTTTTAGGTATGATAATAGCATCCAGAATAGGAAACAACAGGAAACAGAATTATTACACAGAGGTAGGAGTGTAAATGGATGCAATCACTGGGAAGAGCAACTTGGCAACCAGCCGATATATTTTAAGATAAATATATGCAGTACTTGAAATTCCACCCTGAGGAACATACCCCAGGTAATGCCCCCAGGTGGTGCCAATGCTGCTTTGAGGGGCAAGTTACTAAATATTACCAAAAAGCGACAGTCAACTCCCCCTTTCCAAACGGAGGTAGCATGGGAGCTGGAAGCTCAACTAAATGTGCACTTAACACCTCAAGGTCTTTAAAGAGGACTCTAACGCGACCACGTATTCATTCCAATGGTTCTTAAAAAGGAGAAGACACTTAACACTGACAGTAATCTTGGTTTTTAAATAGTAATAGCATCCAATAGTATTCCATGTCTTCAGCGGCCACTTAGCACCTCACTATCAGAACACAGATATGATTTAAATGAGCTTCATTCCCGAGGATAAAATGTCCTAAGAGTGGTTTTGTGCCTTGCTCACTGTGATCCAACTGAGAGCTTAACCCAAATAAACTTTAACACCAGGAGAAAGGACAGCCTCTGAATGAAAACGTCATCATTGTCAACAATTTAAAATCTAAGTCACCTGAGAACACTTTTAAATAGAACCAGGTTTGCAAGAGGGAAAAAGGCTCAGCTTTTGACATGGAATGCATGGAGACCACAGTAATTTGGGTCCCACCTTTACAGCCAGAGCAGATTAATTATTCTGTCCACTTTATGCCAAGAAAGAGAAAGGCAAAGGTGACTGCAAAAGGTAAACTAGGCAAGATTTCCAACAAGAGGCCTATCTTTTGTCCGTTGCTTTTAGTGGCTTCCAATCTGACCTATTAAAGGTATACCCTCGGCTCCAAAAAAGGGGAAAGAAACTATAGCTTTGTATTCCCAACTCATGTATCTTTGCCTGCAATCTTGCATTCAATTTCAGTGTAACATGAAGAGGGCTATTCTTTTACAAAAAGTTCCCTCTTCCCACCAGGCTTGTTTGTTATTTTATGTGTTTCTGCATCATTTGTAGACTCCGCTTTGATCTGCATTCCTCCTGGATGTGGGGTTTCCTTTTCAGCTACCAAAAGGAAAGCTGGTTTGTTTGAAAAATCTGTTTATTTGGATTTTTTTGCTAGCCTAAAGCCCCTATCTTTATCAGGATGCGCAGGGCTCCGTGTCTGCCAGTCTCGGACATCACTCGTTTTCCCTAAGGAAAAAGGCAACTTGGAAATAATACAACTTGCCCGTTTGCATTTGGAATATTCTGGGAAAGAGGTTTTCGAGGTTTCAGTTTAAAGCTGAAGAGAAGTGATTCTTTATCAGATATATTTAATCAGCAGTGGATCTTTCATGTTTAGACTGAGGAAAAAAAGTTTCCTCTCATTATTTCTCAATTAGGAATTTTCTCAGCAAGCATGAGCTTGTTTGTGTGCACAACCAACCACATCTGTATTTCCTGGTGAGAACCTATACCCTCCATAGAACAAGGACATCTAGGATAGTGTGGCATTCATCGCTCTCCCTGTCTATACCAGCATGTGGATGTAGGAAAAGAGAGTCAAAATCACACCCAGGTGACAATGTCGCTGTCGCCATTTCCAGAAAATTTTCCTTTGTAAGGAAAAGTCAGTGTTTGACTCAGGGGTGGATACCAGGTTGCAACTACCATCCAGCTCTGATTAATGAGCACTGGCTTCATGAAGAACATTGGGCACATTAGGGCTCCTTGGGAAAAGGGATCCATGGTCATGCGATTAGGGATGCCGGCCATGGAACAAAAGGATATAGCACACACAGGACATCATCAGCTGATGCATCTAAAGGCACCCTGTATCAGATCATTGTCTCTGATGTGTTTGTCTAGTGGGTGGGGGAAGGGAATACTTGTTGAGGGCAGGGTCGTGGATTTCTTAAACCAATCCCATAGTTTACTGCTTATTACCTGTAAGTGATATTGGCTCCTGACCAACATTTCTTCTTAGGAACAGCTCTTAGGAAGACTGAAGCAGTCTATAGACAAAACAGAGAGAGGAAATAAAGTCTCTCTGAATGGGGAAGACAGGAGACATTCTCCCACATCCTCCAAATGCCTCTTTGACGGAGAAACAGGATATGTTCCCCAAGGAGCTTATGAGACCGTCACCTCACGGGATGGCAGTGGCCAGGACCCGCTCTTTGGAGGGTTAGCCAGCAGGATTCAATCTGGGAATCCAAACAAACTTAGGAAAACAATAGGCAGGACCAGGAAGGAATGGGAATTATTTGTCTGTTTTTAATAGAATCCTGCCTTCAAATTGCAGCTTTGCTCTAGGAAGAAAAAAAAATCACAGTTTTCTTTAAAGTTACACATGAACAGTTTCTGGCTTCAAAAGATAGAGGTCAAAATAAACTCCAGTTGTTGCCAAAGAACCATGTCTTTTTGCAGGGACACCAGGCCTCACTCAATTTAGGCTGCCTTGGGACAGGTGGCAAGTGTACAAAATAAAACTAGTTAGGTAAACTGACTCCACACTGAGATCTCTCAGCTATTCAAGCAGTTACAAACCCCAAATAGGAATTAAGATGGACTTGTTTACACCAAACCCTAGGCTGATCTGATTTCTCTGTGGGGCCGTCTGAAGAAAGACCTAGGAGTCTTCAGAATCAGCAGGACCTTCCATCCCCTTTGTTACCAAGCCTCAGAGGGTCCACATGTCTGAAGAACCCGGACACGTTTGTTAACCCAGAGGGCTTTGTTTTCACAGAACATTTAGGTTAGACTTTGCTCCTTAAAAAAAAAAAAAAAAAAAAAAAAAAGAAGAAGACATCTATTCACTAAGTGCTAGGTCCAGAAATAAAGTATGGTAGGGTCAGAGTGAATTGAGAATTTCATCCTGGCAGATGAAGGAGGAACCAAGGGGTACCTTGTGGAAAGTTTTGGTTTTGACATTCAAACTACAAAGTAGGTTCAGCAGAGTGGACAAGATTGTCCAAAAGTTGTCAAATAGTTCATTACAAAGAAGAGAGGGTTGGGGGTGCCTGGGTGGCCCAATCAGTTAAGCATCTGACTTGGGCTCAGGTCATGATCTTAGGGTTCGTGTGTTCAAGCCCCACATCAGGCTCTCTTGGCTGTCAGCACAGAGCCTGCTTCAGATCCTCTGTCTCCCTCTCTTTCTGCCCTTCCCCCTTTCACATAGTCTCTCTCAAAATAAATAAACATTAAAAAAAAAAAAGAGTGTCTTCCGTCTCAACAATCCCCTAGGTGCAAAAAATATAGAACATACAGACTAAATTTACCAAATTTTGCAGGCACTTCTGCCCCCATCTTATACCTTTGTATCTCACGCACTTCGATGGGACACAATAAGACACAGTGACTCTCTTTGGAAGAGCTTGGATGTCACACACAAAATCTCCTCTAAAAGGGCTAACATTTGATTCCTGTTAATAAACTTCCACTGAGAAGACCCATTTGAGGCCAGAATTCTCATAACATCTCCTAGAGAATTTACTGAAGTCTAATCCCTGCCCTAGCGGATAAGCAAAGGCGTACGCTCAAGAATCCTGAGGGCGGCTGGGGTAGAGACTGCTCGTAGTGTGGACCTCAGACCAGCAGCTGCAGCTTGTTGAAAGCAGATTCTAGGCCCCACCTCGGACTTGCTGAATCAGAATTGTTGTGGGGAGAGGGGGCCAAATCTGCTTAACAATTTTTCAAAGTGATTCTTACGTATGCCCAATTGTGAGATCGTAGGCAGCAGTCCAGCAGTTGGCTAAGAGGCCCACCCCTGAAGGATTTTTGTAAGTGCAGAAAGGACCCAGCAGAAGGACAGGTAGGAGAAAGTGGGTGCTTAGGACCCTGAAGTGAAAAGGGAGGTTGGTCATTACCACCTGTGCCTTAGTATGAGGCCATAAAACCAATAGGGATACATTAACTTTGATCTTTAGTGGAAAACTAGACACTTCCTGCCATCCTTCTCATTTTTCTTGTGGCAGTGGCAAGGAAGAGCAGGTCTAAGGGTGGGAAAACTAAACAAACCCTCTCAAATAAGAGCGAGATCTTTACCAGCTTCCTCAGTTTGGGCTCTATCTTGTCTTCACCCTCCAGCTGCCCGTTCTATTCTATTGCTTGTAGCCAACTAATAACCTCTCAAACACACACACCAGTGTCTTCTCACTCATCCCCATCCTCTTTCCCTGGTGTACCCTCTCAAGCCCAGGACTCACCACCATGGATCATGGCCTGGCCCCCCACCCACTCTGCTGTGCTGTCATGCAGGGTCAAGCGCCATCCAAAAGTCAATGTCACTGCTACCCTAAGATGCCTCCTTTTCAACTCAAATCAACCCAACAAGTTTTTCATTGGGCAATAGAACCTTTCTCACTCCCTGGTTACATTATACCTGTTCTCTGCTCTTTCTGAAGATGCCCAACAGAAATAGACTTCTTCAAAGGTGAGTAAAGCCTCTCTCATAATGTATCAATCATGATGTCTTTTTCAAAGAGCTCCTCTGGCCTTAGTTTCTGGAATTTTTTACTTTCTACACTGTTCGTTCAGAAAAAAGACTCCACTCATTTCTCCCTTCCCTATAGCCCTCAATTGAGCTGACCTTAAGTCTTCACTCCACAACCCACGCCACAGTGATGATAAGGGTAATGGCAGTTAAAGCCTGTGGTGAGTTTACCAGGAGTCAGGCATTGAGTTAAGCATTTTACACAATACTACTTAATTCTCCTAGCCACCCTGTGAGGAAAGTACTATAATTTCCATCCTACTGATGGGAAAACTGGGGCTTTGAGGGGTTAAGTAACTTGCCCAAGATTACAGAGATAATCAGTAGCAGAGCTGGGATTCTAATTTTTTTTTTTTTTTATTTAGTTTTGAGAGAGAGTGCACAAGTGCGTGCATGAGTCGGGGAGGGGCAGAGAGCAAGGGAGACAGAATCCCAAGCAGGCTCTGTGCTGACTGGGCTAGATCTCTCAACAGTAAGATCATGACCTGAGCCAAAATCAAGAGTTGAATGCTCAACTGATTAAGCCACCCAGGTCCTCCCAGAGCTGGGATTCTAACCCCGTCTATCTTGTATGCTTCATGCTTTATTGGCTGTAAGAGAAAATACATGTGACAGTAGTTTTACCTCGTGAAGCACTATCCATCCACAAGAAACACATTCTTCTAAAGGCTCTCCCACTCTTTCTGGTTTTTCCCCAAGTCAATTCTATTCCCCCCTGGACAATGTGGCATTTTCTCAGTTTCTCTTTCACCACAACTGCAGATCCCAGTCCTGTTATGAGTCCTGAAGCTTCCTCTCACCCAACTTTCCTGTCCCACCACAGCCATGAGACACACATCTGATGGGCTTTCTGTGGAAGACAATGTCATTCATTTGTCATTAAGTTTTTCACCTTCTTAATACATGGTTAGTGAAGTCAGAGCCAAGTTTCAACCTTGGCCACACATTGGAAGATTTCAAAGGTCTCAATGTCTAGGCTGCAAAATAGACCAATCAAACCAGTCTCTCTGGGGGTGGGGCCCAGGCAGCAATCCTTTTCGTGGCTCCCCAGGTTATTCCAACTTGCAGTGAAGATTGTGAGCACTGTATCCCTGTTCTATTTTTTTTCAGGTACTTTATGATTACAAAAGCCTCTGGATAGCCCTTACATCTTTGTTTCTCTGGTATGCCTCCTGGACCATCCTACATTTAGTGGAAGCTTAATAAATATTGCCTGTCAAGGCACTGAGATTATCACAGGGCAGGGGGAGGATCTTGTAATAATTTTCCTCGTAAGGAAGTCACCCTAAATTATCCCCCTGAGATCATTTATTCTCCAAATCCTGCTGGGGTCTGAAACAAGCCAGAAGGAATGTATTGTTTGAAGTCTGGGTGAAATTTCCTATATTATTTTGCTTTCTCCATAACTGTAGGAACTATGGAACTCTTAGGAGGGGCTTTTTCTCACCCTTGAAAGACCTGAGAAGGTCTGGGAGCATGTTACTTGTGAGAAGTATCAATGAGTTCTGGAATAAAAGAAGTAGGTTTGATGTTCATTCTGAATATATCAGTATCTTATGACTAAGTTTCTTAAAATTAGAGAACTTGGCTCTAAGATCTCACACTTCTTGGTGTCAGGGGACCCAAGATTATGTGGCTGTGGGGCCCCTGGCTAGCTTAGTCAGTAGAGCATAGGACTTTTGATCGTGAGTTCAAGTCTCACAATGGGTGTAGAGATTACTTTTTAAAAAAGATACGTGGCTGTGCTTGGCAGTAGAGTAAAATTGTCTCAGAGTTTTCTTTAGCCATGTCTAGGATAGAGTACAAAAAGTTTGGTAGAGATCTTTGAACTTAATCCATAGGTGAAAGTCTACTCAAACCCCTCTCAAACATCTCTACTTCGCCTGTGTTCTTTTGCTTTTTTTTTCTGAAGTGAATGCATGGTTAAAAGAAAATCCAAATGTTACTTTTCCTTGAAGATCTTATTTTAACCACTCTCAAACAGAGGTTGTGAGTAGAAGCTTCTAGATTAGGGAAGAATCAGCTTCCTGAATAGGATGTCAAATCATGTGACACCTTTCATCTCTTTTCCAGCATAAGAATTAAGCCCAGGTTTACCTCCAGCCAGTGCACCTCAGAGAGAGAGGGAGAGAGAGAGGGAAGAGGATTTTCAACAGGATTAAATGATATGAATAGCTTTCAGGTTTCCACTAGGGGCAGAGCAGGAGGAGGCGGGGGTGGGGGGGGGTGGGGGGGGAGTGGTGGCTGCTATAGCAGCTGCTCCAAGGAGAGAATAAAGGATTTGCTGGAGCTTTGTGTGACTCAGTGTATCTGCTGAGGATTGATCTGAGAGCCTTTCTTAGCCTCCTTCTGAGGGGAGGGGAAGGGCCTCCTTTCAAAGTCACATTATCTGGCAACAAAGCCTGACCCAGGAGGGTGGTGTTTTGGGGGTTGTACACTTCCCGGGGAGAGAGGTGGGCTCATAGCCTCCCTCAAGGAGGCATGCAGGCCTCAACAGATGGGGCTGGAAGCTGGGAGGAGCTGGGGGAGGTAAGCCCAGCTTCCCTGACGTTCCCCAAACCTCTGACCTCAGCCTTCTCCCAGGTGGCTTATGCTCCTGGCGGCTACCTCCCCGAGATCCTAAAGTGAAGGCTGTCTGTCCTGTGTGTGTCTGGAGACTAGGGGCAGTGCATGGCATGCCGCTCAGAAAGATCACTCCGCTACTGCAATGGGCAGTTGCAAAATGGTACAGCCACTCTAGAAAATCTGGTTCTTATAAACGTACCCTTACCTAATAACCCAGCAAATTCACACCCTTGGGTATTACATAAGAGAAATGAAAACTCAGGTTCACACAGAAACCCGCACACAAATGTTTGTAACACTCTCTCTATTCATAATCGCCAAGAACTGAAACAGCCCTAAGATCTCTCGCCTGGGAGTGGATAAACACACTGGTACATCCCTTTAATGGAATACCACTCTGCAATAAAAAAGGATCAAACTATTGATACACAGAATAGCATGAATGAATCCCAGCTGCTTTATGTTAAGTGCAAGGAGCCAGATTCAAAAGGCTGAACACTGTATGGCTCCATCTCTGTAGCATTCTAGAAAAGGCAAAGCTCTAGGACATACAGGGAAGGGTTGAGTACAAAGGTATAGCATGAGGAGGTGTGCAGGGCAATGGAATATTTGCATCTTGATGGTGGTACTGATTACATGACTCTTCATTTGTCAAAACCCACAGAAGTGTGCCCCAAAAGGAGTGAATTTTACCGTATGTACATCAAGAAAATAAATCTGTAACAGTTATGTCATGAGAGGTGTGAAGAGAAGTTTTTAAACTCCCAGCCCTTGTAGTGGCTTTCACTATTGGTGATAACCAGGAGGGTAGAGTGGATAGTTCTAGATTTCCATCATATGCTTCTGCAGTTGGTGAGCAGCTGACCCTATGCCCTCGTTGCTTCCCAGAGGAGGTCATGGTAGGGCACAAGTAGTGGGTTTTCTTACTCTGAACCCAATTCCTTCCCCTCAGCTGAATGCATTGTCACGAAGAATGTATGGCGTTGACATTCCTCCTTGAACTCATTCTTTTCATACAGATTCCCCTTTTGATCCCTCTTCAAATTCTTCATTGACAAAATAAAAGGCAAATTGTATTGTGTGTATGGCATGATTAAAGGAGCATTAAGGACCTCCACTTCCTGCCGAGGGACAGCCCAGACTCTGCACTGATGCCAATGGGGTTGAGAGCCTCACTTCTCCAACTGCCTTGGCATCACCTGGGAGCTTAAGAGAAATGCCTCAGACCTGCCCTAGACAGAACAAGGATCTGGCTTTTAACAAGACGGTCAGGTATTCACATGCACAGTAAAGTCCAAGAAACCCTCTTTAGATTCAAGTGTCCATCCTAATGACATTAGCTGTTGGAGAAAGACCAGGATCTTTGGTCTCAACCAACCCTGACTCTTAGCTCTATTGCTTTCTGGCTGTGTCCCCCATCTAGGTGAGCAGTTATTAAAGCATATAACCTTATTGGGACACCTGGTTGGCTCAGTCAATTAAGCATCTACTCTTGATTTCAGCTGGAGTCATGATCTCATGGTTTGTGAGTTCAAGCCCCACATCGGGCCCTGCGCTGACACTGTGAAGCCTGCTTGGGATTCTCTCTCTCCCTCTCTCTGCCCCTCCCTGCACATGCTCTCTCTTAAAATAAGTAAATTTAAAAAAAAGTATATAACTTTTTGCACCTCAATTTTCTCATCTGTAAAATGGAGATATTAATGTCAACTTTATAGTGTTGCTGTGGGTTAAATTATGTAATATATGAAGGCAACACTACTGTACCATAGGTTTATATATCTCAGTTGCCCCAAGCCACCTTGGTAATTGCCTACTTTTAGGATATGCTAGGTCAGTGGCCATCAGTTTGGTCCCTGAGTAGCATCATCTGGGAGATTGTTAGAAATACAAATTCTAGGGTGCTACACCAGATTTACTAAATGGAAACTCTGTGGTAGACCCTAGAAATCTGTGATTTAACAAGCCCTCCAGGTGATTATGATACTTGCTAGTGAGGCCTTATCAGGTAACACCAAAACTCTGCAATTTCACTCTTTTTTCGAAGACTTGGTATAAAATAATTGATATTTAAAGAGATTTGCTGGAAAGCTTTGGCTTCTAGGTGACCGCTTTTCAAACTCAGTATTGAAACACATTGGTGTGTGCAGACATGTCTGGTTTAGTCATGATGAATTTTGTCAGCAATTTTCAACTCATTCATTCAACAAATTCATTCAGCAACTAGTTCTAGCGTTCCTGTTATGTGTTAGGCACTGCTCCAAGCTCTACTAATAGAATAAAACCTTAAGTGATGCAATCATGACCAGTAATTGGTTAATCAAAAATGCTGTTTAAAGATGGAATCATAAAACATGACACACACAAATCATATAAATGGTTATTTATTTGCCCATCTTTTGTTCTAAGACAAAGCTCTTTAAGTGGCCGGTGTTGCATCCCATTTCATCCATAGCACCTCATTTATAATTTTCAGTTTTGGTTTCTTTAAATCAGAGTGAAAGGTAAAAGACATCTGGGAAGCAATCTAAATGCAGAATACTTCTAGATTTTTCTGATCTTCTCCCTATTTTTCTAAGGTTGTCTTTCTCACATTCATTCAATAAGAATATATTTTTAGCTACTCGTGTTTATTCTCATCAAGTAATACTCAACTTAGTTCGCAAAGAAGCAGCGTCTTTTTTTAGCACTCATATTCCACCAGTTTATGTAATAGTAATAGTGAATTAAATGATGTATTACAATAACAAGTACAACAGGCGTATACAGGTTTGGGAACCATCCAAACTGACCATCAGAGAATATAACATCCCACCCCTCTTGGGAATAAGAGTCCATTAGCTGCAAAAGCTCTCCATGCTGTGGGTCGGTATTTATTAAGGAAGGAGGACATCCTTGTTAAGTTAAGTTAAGTATATTTAACTACATTATGGCTTCAAGGGTCTCTGTTATGACTGTCTTAGGAAAGGCTGCAAATAACTTATTTAAGATAATTTGAGCAGAGTCAAGATGATTCCTATAATAACGCCACTTTAACTTACATCTTTGTTAGTTTCCTTTCTCAAGTGGAGGCTGTTAAGATTGGTCACCCAAGGCTATGCTTAGCTGGTGGCAATTATCACTCATTTCATGCTTGTAAGCAATTTTTGTGGTTCTGTTTTCTTTAATATTTCCCCCGTGGAGGTCATATCAGTTATCTATTGCCACAATAGTGCTGCATAACAAAATAGCTCCAGACTTACTGACTTAACAGACCAGTTGTTATTTCTCACGAGTCTGTGAATTGGCTGGAGGTTTCCACTGAAATGAACTGGGCAGGCTAATCTCATCTGAGCTTCTTGGTGTATCTGCTGTCAACTGATAGATGCTGCCTGGTTAAGGAAGATCTCTGTTGGAACTGCTCAGTTCTCCTCCACATAATCTCTACTTCTCCAGCAGGTTAGCCTAGCATGTCCCATGGCGATGGCAGAGTCTTGAAGTTAAAAAGAGTCTAGAAATGCACAAGATCTCTGGAGGCCTCGGTTCTCCACTGGCACGCTGGCACTCGTGCTTCATTCTCTTAGCCAAAGCAAGTCCAGGGGGCCAGCACAGATTCCGGGGGTGGAATAGGCCACACCTCTTGGTGGGCGGAGCTTCAAAAATCACGTCCCAAAGGGGCCTGTGGCTATGGGGTTGAGGGGTAAAGAGTTGGAGTGATTTTTGCAATTAATCAATCATAGAGGCATCTGTAATTATGAGAGTAGGAAAGGATAGATGAAGAAAGCTTGAGAAGTAAATTTAAACTCCCGGAAGCTAAGCTTGTAAGCTTATTAGCATTATGTGTGAAGTAGAGGTCTGGAAGAAATCAAGACATTAAAAAAAAAAACAAAAAACATATAGTCAAGTATTTTTTGATATCAAATTAGCCATATTATCATTATTGTAAAATTTACATTTTTGAGAAAGCTAAATAGCTTATTTCATTCCTTATGTGTTCATAAAAGGCTTTTCATAAGTTCTCTACCTCACAAAAAGAAGGGCTTATATCCTAATAGTTTTACGTCTCAGAAAAAGTTTACTGAATTTCATCAAAATCTACACATCTACATAAGAAGGAAATTTATATAATTGGCGGGGTGGGAGGGACCCACTGTATTACCGACCTGAATAATCACAAACATATGAACTTGAAGATTAGTTAGCTCTGAAAAGCTGTGCTATAAGGGCCCATATTGGATCGATCTTTGGACAGGATGATTTGTGAATGTTTTTTTGAATATGAACAATTAAGTTGTTAGGAATTAATCTGTAATCATTTCTTATACATGAGAATTTATTCAGTGACTCGATAAATAGTTGCTAAGCAGTTAAAAAAAAAAAAAAAAGAAAGAAAAAGAAAAAGAAAACCCAGGGACACTTGGGTGGCTCAGCTGGTTAAGCGTTCAACTCTTCACTTCAGCTCAGGTCATGATCTCATGGTTCATGGGTTCAAGTGCCCCATCCGGCTCTGTGCTGGCAGTGTGGACCTGTTTGGGATTCTCTCTCTGCCCCTTTCCCACTTGGGCTTGCTCTGCTCTTTCTCGGAATAAGTAAATAAAGTTAAAAAAAAAAAAAAAAGCCAAAGCCACTGTACTAGTTAGGGGCCTTGTTTGGATTAAGCAAAACTTTCAGAAAGACACATTCCTGCTTTACCCCTGTCCCCAGCCCACCCTGCTTTCCCTGAGCAGTGTTTTGGTGTCATGCCCTCAATTTCTGGTGTACATTCGTCTCAGAAAACAGTTGTACTTCTCAGCATTCCATATATGTAAGGCCCCAGTTTTCCAAATATCTATAATCATATACCCACACACATGTGGACATGTTTCATAACAAAATGCCAGGAAAAGCTTTGCTTTACCTGAGGGCTAGCTTGCTGGGTCTGCATAGGTAAAGTTAATCTTGTAGCTGGCTGTGCTTTCTCTGTCACGTTGGCTGTCACCGAGCTCAGCGTCCAATTCTCAATTCATGTAGTTGTGCTCGCCCTGCTTGTCTCCATTTATTATTTTTCCTCCCTGATCTTGGTCTTCTTCTTTTAATTCTATTTTCCTCAGTCCTGATATTTATCTATGTATGTATTTTACCTGAAAGCCTCCTGAATATTTATAATAAATATATACTTGAATAAATAACTGTGAGAAATCCCCATTATGATACTGAGCCCATGATGAGACAACTGAAACATAGACTTGACTAACGGATACTTCTATTTGATGGCACAGTATTGCAGCCCTTCCATGGAAAGAACATTCCATAGCTTCTAACTATAGACTGTTTCTGTATTAGATGTAGATTAGACATTATCATGCATACAAGTTGCCTGGGAATCTTGTGACATTGCAGATTGTGATTTGGAAGGTCTGGGGCAACCTGAGGGTCTGAATTTCTATCAAGCTCCCCTGTCATGCCAATGCTGCTGGTCCTAGGACCTCATTCAGATTAGCAAGGGGGCAGAGTATAATAATGAGACAGGGTTGTGATGATCAACTGGGACATTTAGACTTGACTCATTTGCTACCCATTTGGTAAATATGTGTGTGACTGATTCTTGAGAAGTCAATTCAGAAAGCAAGTGGGTCCATGCTGTTTTCACCCCAGCACATCAGGCTCTGCTAAGCCTCAATCAGTGGCTTCAACATCACATTTGTCTAAAACTGGCTCCCAGATTCTCTTTGTGGGTATGGACCTGATTCCCATCCTACCTGTTAATCTTGCCATGGGATCATAGACATGAGGTTCCTAGGAAATCACCTGGTTCAGCCTCTCATCCAGGATGGGGAATCTCCCTGTCTCCTGCCACTGTCCAATTGTCCCAGAAAGCTGTGTTTGATTACCTTCAATGGCAGGGACTCACTATCTCTAAGGCAGCCTGTTGCATCAAGAAAGCACTCTTATAAAAACAAAGCTTGTCTTTCTGCTGAGTCAAAGTCAACTTTCTTGTAACCTCCACCCACTGAGCCTCGTCTGCCCCTTGCAGCATTTCAAGTCTGCTCTTACTCAAGTCAGCCTTGCCAGTATTGCAGACAGCTGCTATGGCTCCTTTCTCCTTTCCTCCAATTAGACCCTCCCAAGTCCTTCAACTGCTAGGCTGAAAGGTCTGTATTTTTAGACCTTTCCCCACTTTCTTCTGAGCATGACCCAGTTGTCAACATGACTCTTAAAAACGGTGCCCAATAGATACCCAAAATAATTGAAAGTAGGATCTTGAAGAGATATTTGTAGACCCATGTTGATAGGAGCATTATTCACAATAGTCAAAATATGGAAACAACCCAAGCGTCCACCAGTGAATGAATGGATAAGCAAAATGTAGTATATACATACAATGAAATATTATTTAGTCTTACAAGGGAAGGAGATTCTGACACATGCCATGACATGGATCAAAGTTGAGGACGCTATGTTAAATGGAATGACAGCCCCAGAAAGACAAGTACTGTATGATTCCACTTATATGAGGTCGCTAGAGTACCAAATTCATAGAAAGTAGAATGGTGGTTGCCAGGGGTTGGGAGAAGGGAGGGATGGGGAATTGTTTAAAAGGTACAGAGCTTCAGTTTGGGAAGATGAAAAAGTTCTGGAGATTGGTTTCACAACAACATGAATGTACTTAATATTGAACTGTACACTTAAAAATGGTTAAGATGGCAATTTTTATGCTGTGTCTATTTACCCCAGTTAAAAAACAATGATGCCCAGGCCTGGTCAGAACATGTCAATTGTGTTAAGGCTAGTGTTAAGGGCTATGATTTTTTCCTTGATTGCTAATCTTCATTTCTAGTAATGCAGCCTCAGAATGTGGCCTTAATATTTTTAGTAGCCACACTGTGCCATTAAGGCATATTACATGTGTGGTCTCTTAAAACTCCTAGCTCTTTTTTACATGAATTACTGTCAAACCATCCTAAGATAATGTAATTGACTTCTCTAGTTGTTACTTGCCTTTGAAAAAAACATTACCACTGCTGTGGATGCAATAGCCATCTTCCAGAAACTAAATTTTGCCCTTTAGAGTTATTTTAAGTTTTCTATGCCTTAAATTTATTTCCAAAAGAGAAAAGAATCTTTGATTTGTTCTGAAATCATTTTTAAATGATGGTTATGAAAATCTGTGTATGTTATGACTAATATCTAAGGATCTAGAAGTTTATGGATAGTACTTTTGCCAATATTTCTGTGCTCAAGTGAATGTTATTCTTGAGCCATCCTTGGGCACTCTTGGCATAAAAACAATAATAAAAACAACTATTTACATTCCAAATAACTAAAATGAAGCATTGAAAACATCCACTTTTCATGTTCTCCGTAACTCCTAATTTAGAGGAAGGCATCAGTAAAGGAACCATTGGCTTGAGAACAGAAGTGTCAAACACAGACCCAGTCTTGTAATTTATTGAGAACCATTAACCCAAACATGAAATACTGTGATTGGAAACCCTGTGGCTTTCGTGCCATTGGCAGGTGTAATCACCTTTCTTTGACTCTCACATTTACTTAGGTTTTGACATTTTCTCAGACAACTGAATATATTTAGCTCTCCTTTTCCCAAGTTTCAATAACTACTTTGATTCTTTTTTTTTTTACTACTTTGATTCTTTTAAAAAACTTTTTTTTTTTTTTTAGGTCTGGAGGCAGGTTTGGGTTTGCACACATTTGCAAAAGGTGAATGCAAACAAGATGAAAAGGTGCTCACAGAATGACTTGTATTGTGGTAGTTTCCACGTGCTACCTGCTTCTGAGAGTGTAATTTCCAGAGCCGCTTAGGAGATGAAAAGGTATGTAAGAGCTCAGTCATACTTTGCAATTATAGAAAATTGTTAGTTGCATTTAGATCAGTCAGCTGTACAAATGGACCAATTTGGGTTTTAAAAAAATGCTATCCCAGAATCTCTATAGGTCGAGTTGTTCAGGTGTCATTCACAGAACAGAAAACTCACTACATCATCACCACAAAAAAGGAGGGTGAATGAATCATTTATAAGTGTTTGAGAATGCCAATTTAACAGCAACTTACACCCATGATTTTTGATTTTCAAAAAGACTCTCAACTGTAAACTATGAAATGATAAAACTATATAAAATAATGAAAGGTCATACAGAATCTTCGGTTTTAATTCAAGGAGTAAAATGGGGAAATTAGTCCCATAGTTCCTGGATTTTGCATCTTGGGTTTTTTGTGACTTTCAATGATTGGTTTGTCAAAGGGGCCATGGACATGTAACTCTCTTTGCCCTGATAGCTTTCCACATAATGTCTGTGAGGCAGCATTGGGGCAGGACAGGCAAAATTATAAATACCTGAGCTCAAGGCCAAACCAAAACAATGTTTTCAATGAAAGTTCATACAACATTTCTGTTGATAATGCAAAAAATTCATAGTTCTGGTTTCCAAAGAAAATTAATTCAGATCTCTTGTGTATGTAAAATGAAGCTTTGTGTAAAAAAAAAAAAAAAAAAAAAAGGCTGGATCTACTCAATTTAAGCTTAAATGTACAAACTTGTGGCCTGGTTATGGTTGCTATGGGAGTTATAACTTTATCCTGAAATTTTTAATGTCTAATTTGTTGCCCATAGGTTTGTTTTTCTCAGAACTTCTTGTGATGTGGAAGAATGAGAATAATCCATGAGGCTGGTTGTATGTTCAGATGCTGTGCTTCCTTGGGGAGCTAGCAGGGCAGAGTTGACAGGTGGTAATCTGGGAGAAGGAAAGAAGAGCTTGTAGGACACATAAGCATCCTTTGGTTCTGCTGGAAAGGAACAGAAAGCTATCACCTTCTGCTTTTCTATGGAAGAGGGCTCATGAACTTGCCTTAACTTCTCTGCAAGTTTCTAACAAGAAAAAGGAAGATATTAGTTTTTTTTTTTTTTTTACATGTCCCTTTATATTTGGATCTTCCTCTCTTATTTAGTGGAAAGAGAAAAGGTATTAGGGAGACAAGGAATGAAGGAAAAGAAGTACCTTCCTTTTGTTCACTACTACAATCTACACTATCATCATCCCTTACAGGAATGCCCTCTACTCTGTAATGCTTAAGTCCAATGTTTTGGTGTTGCCTGTTATACTCATGGCATCCTCCACAATACTTGGCATATCTATAACTATGTTACTCAACATTTTATATGAAAATTTTCAAGCAGGGAAATTTGAAAGAATTTTATGTGAACGAACACCAGCATGTCCCCATCTAGATCCTATTGTTAACTCTTCACTATTTTGCTTTAGCATATATCCAGCCACCCAGCCACCCTCTATCCATCCGTTAATCTCATTTAAAAATTTTTGTTTAAGGTTTATTTATTTGAGAGAGACAGAGACAGAGTGTGTGCATGCAAGTCGGGAAGGGCAGAAAGGGGGAGAGAGAGAATCCTATGCAGGCTCCATGCTGTTAGCACAGAGCCCAACACGGGGCTGGATATCATAAACCATGATATCATGACCTGAGCTGAAATGAAGAGTTAGAGGAGGCTTTGGGGCTCCTAGGTGGCTCAATTGGTTAAGTGTCTGACTTTGGCTGAGGTCATGATCTCGTGGTTTGTGTGTTGGAGCCCTGCATCGGGCTCTGGGCTGACAGCTCAGAGCCTGGAACCTGCTTCAAATTCTCTGTTTCCCTCTGTCTCTGCCCCTCCCCCACTCATGCTCTGTCACTGTTTCCCTCTTAAGATTAAATAAACATTAAAGAAAAAAAAGAGTCGGATGCTTGACCAACTGAGCCACCCAGGCACACCAATCTCATTTTTAAAATGCATTTCCAAGTTGGGGGTGCCTGAGTGGCTCAGGTGGTTAAGTGTCCCAACCTCGGCTCAGGTCATGATCTCACTGTTCATGAGTTCGAGTCCTGCAACAGGCTCTCTGCTGTCAGTGTGGAGCCTGCTTCAGATCCTCGGTCTCCCTCTCTCTTTGACCCTCCCCTGCTTGCTCTTTCTAAAAAAATAAAGTTAAAAAAAATGCATTTCCAAGTTGCAAATATCATTTTACTTTTCTCTATATACTTCAGCACTCATATAATTAACTCAAGTCGAATATTACAATTTTGTCTCTTTTGAACATATACTGAGATGCACCAATCTTAAATGCAGTAATGAATTTTGACAAATGCATACACCTGTGTAACCCAAACCCTTTTCATGATACAGAACATTATCCCTCCCTTGGAAAAAGCCTCAGCCCATCCCAGTTAATCTCCGTCTTTCCATTGACATTTTCTTTTACCATAAATTAGTTTTGCCTGTCCTAGAACTTCATATAAACAGTTTCATACAGTTTGTAGTCTTCTGTGTCCGGCTTCTGTCAAAATGATATTTTTGAGATCATCCATGTTGCTTCATGTAACGTAGTTCTCAAGTAATATTGATTTGCTGATTTTTATCACCGTGATGAGGGACTTAAGTTGATCAAATGTATTTACATACAATTATAGCTTGAGTATCTTTTTTTAAAGATGGGTTTTTTAAAGTTTATTTAAGAAAGAGAAAGAGCGTGTGTGTGGGGTAGAGAGAGGGACAGAGAGAGAATCCTAAACAGGCTCACACCTTCAGCACAGAGCACGGCGTGGGGCTCAAACCCACGAACCATGAGATCATGACCTGAGTTGAAATCAAGAGTCGGATGCTTAAGCAACTGAGCCACCCAGGCACCCCTTGAATGTCTTTTATTAAGCTTTAGTTGGGGGGAGTTGTTCAGGACTGCTGTTTGTTGATGGCTTGGTAAAATAGGGCAAGTTTTGTGGAAAAAAGTAAAATGAGGCACCTTTTTAAAATTAAAGATACCTAAGGATGGTTATGATTTGAGCCCACGAGAGCACCCAGGCCAGACAGCCACTGACCACAAACCTCTCCCCTTTTTACAGGTGTAGGTGTAATGGCTAACCATGGCACTTTCCACAGGAACATTTTTCTGGAATGTTCACTTGCTATACCCAAAGGCAGGATGTGACTTGGCCAAGGGGGAATCTGTGTGCTTGCGTTCTTTCCACAGTAGTTCCCCGTTCTTCAGAAAGGGAGGCTAAGAGCTGGCTGCGAGGAAGTGGAGGGCAGAACTTCCACTCGATGTCTGCTGCTGCAAACGTGACTGGCTTTTTGGGGGAGTACCAATTAGTTGGAAGAGTCCCAACAGAAAATTTTCAAAAGAATCCCCGCTAGCCCACAACTGTCTTCTCTAAACGTAGGTTCCCAAGCTCAAGAAGGGTGGGGGACACTGTGCTCTTTGGCATGAGAATTTTGTGTTTATTAGTGATTTCACATTTATGTTAGGGTTAATCAGAGTTTCGGCCCTTCAGAAATCTATGTGCTCTTTCTCATTAGACAAGGGGGCTAAACTCAGCTGTGGCCTGGCATTGATCCCGGCTTACATGCAGTCCAGATTACTACCTGGAGGCACCTGAAATCTGAGGTAGCTCTTTCAGGTTAACCCAGGTGCTGGATCTAAACTCTTCAACTGAAGGCCTCGGCCTCCTTCCCGAGGCCTGTGTGAGGAATGAGCCATGGGGGCACAGGATTAAAACAGGTTCAGACATGGAGAACTCCATGGAGTGTGCAATTTAAGACCTCATCAGCCTTCATGAATTGTTCTTCCCAACACAAGCATTTTGCTTTTAAACCATTACTTAGCACCCCAACAGGACATTTGGGAGTAGAGGGGAGGACGAAGATAGGGGGTAGAGGAGACTGGTTTGTTTGCAAACTTTGGTGAGAAAAGTCTAGATGCAATTATACTGGACAACTGAATGCCTTGTATTTAGGATGATTGCAGGGACTGGCGCACATGAAGACAAAATGCCCAAGTTACTACTGCCTATGCCAGCTGCAAATTTGTTCTGCTCTTGGATATGTCCCTTCCAAAATAAGGGTTATCTCACCAATGATCATCAAGATGGGACATACTACCATTAAGAAGGTACCTTTCTTAGGAGTATTTCCTGGGTGGCTAAAATGCCAAGATTGCTAAACCACCCTTGGTGGCTTTCACCCAATGTAAAGAGGTCAGCTGGCTGCTTTATTCCCCAGCGTGATGAGATCTGGCACCAAAATTATTGTCCATTTGAGCCACCCATTAAAAGCAGTAAATAACCACAATTTACCCAACCTTTTATGCTCTCATAACTCAGTATATTGGAAACTATTTTCCCTTGACCCATTACAAGCCTTCATACCCCACAGCTCCAGAGGGCTCAAACCACGATCCTGCTCCTTAATAGTCACGCTTTTCCGCAGAACATGTAAGAGCCAAAACCTTGTCTACCTTTCAGTAGGAATCAAGTTGTTCCCTAAAGAGGTCCCGTCAAACGTAGCAGCAGGTCCACTGTGAGACGGGTTGGCAGAGGCTTTGTCCAACCCGCAGGTTTCCTTTGACCTTGGTTATGACCAGGAGTGTCGCTGTTAATTGCGAGGCTCGCCTCAAGGTGGAAATAGCATCCCTTTCCACTGCCATCCCCAAAGAAGCCAAGTTCTGCTGCTGGGCGATGGCGGTGAGACGGACCCTTCCAGGCTCTTCTCTCGCCACCCAGAGAGCTGCTCGGAGGCCGCCTACAGGTGCAATCCCAGCACTGCGGCCTGGGCGGCGGGACCAGCCGGGTGTGAGCCCAAGCCCATCAGCATCTCCCTCAGCCCCTCCCCAAACCTGAGCAGACCCCAGTGTGTCCGTCGCCCTCCCCCACTAGGTTTCCCCTAGCCTCCGCCCTGGCACGGTTTGTAAGGGAAGCTGCCAGCCCTCCGGGACTTCGCAGACTTGGATCGGGGAGGGGGTGGGGCGCGACCGAGGCTTCCCCTCGAATCTGCGGCAAGCCTGGCTCCGGGAAAGTTTTTCAAAGTTCCCAGCAGCGCCTGCCCAGGTCGCCTCCGCCGGGCGAGCAGACGGCGGCAAGCACGCCAGCCTCGCCGCCGCCGCCTCTGCCACTACTGCTGCCAGCAGCGCGCTCTGGGCGGCTCGCTTGCTCGCGGGAAGCGGGCCGGGCTCCCCGCGGGCAGGCCCTCCTCCTGGGGCAAAAGCCGCAGCTGACGCAGGCGGCTTGGAAGGCGGAAGCTGTCCCGCTCCGACCGCTCAGGCAGCGCCGCGGCGCCTACACCTGGGGCCTCCACCGGCGGGCACAGGCGCCCGACCCGAGGAGTCCGAGGGGGCTCGTGGCCATCTACATGGCCCTGCGCGTCCCTGAGCAGCGGGCCCTACCAAGTTCCTCGCCGCACCCTGCCCCCCTTCCCGCCTGGTCCAAAGATCCTGAGGACGAGGGTGTGCGCCTGGCCCTGCGACGTCTAGGTCTTATCACGCGTCGCTAAGCCCCCCGGCCCCTTCCAAGTTCCTCCCAGTACTCCCCCTCCCCATCAACCGGAGGGAAGGGGCGTGTCTTTTGCACGACACGCCCCCTCATTAATATTAATAAGCGCGCATGCGCCAGCCCCGCGCGCTGGGTAGAGGTGGCCAGCCCGGGCCGCTGCTCTCAGACGGGCTCTCCGAGTCCCTCTCCGAGAGCCGGGCGGGCACGCGTCATTGTGTTACCTGCGGCCGGCCCGCGAGCTGGGCTCGTTTTTTTTTTTTTTTTCTCCCCTCCCTCTCTCCTTTCTAAGCAGCTGATCTGAAAGGGAATAAAAGGCTGCGCATAATCATAATAATAAAAGAAGGGGAGCGCGAGAGAAGGAAAGAAAGCCGGGAGGTGGAAGAGGAGGGGGAGCGCCTCAAAGAAGCGATCAGAATAATAAAAGGAGGCCGGGCCCTTTGCCTTCTGGAACGCGCCGCTCTTGAAAGAGCTTTTGAAAAGTGGTGTTGTTTTCCAGTCGTGCATGCTCCAATCGGCGGAGTATATTAGAGCCGGGACGCGGCGACCGCAGGGGCAGCGGCGACGGCAGCACCGGCGGCAGCACCGGTCGGAGCACCAGCGCGAGCAGCAGCGGCGGCGTCCCGAGTGCCCGCGGCGCGCGGCGCAGCGATGCGGTCCCCACGGACGCGCGGCCGGCCCGGGCGCCCCCTGAGCCTCCTGCTCGCCCTGCTCTGCGCCCTGCTAGCCAAGGTAGGAGCCCGCCGGGCCTCCCTCCCGGCCCGCCCTTTCCTTTTCCTCGCAGCGCCCCGGACGCCTGCGGTTGGGCGCCTGGAACGGGCTCGGGAGCCCTCGGGCGTTCGGCTTCCCCGCCCGGTCCCTGCGCCTGAGAGGCTGCACCGGGGCTGGGGGAGCCTCCGGCCTCCTAAATGTATCCTCCCGGCGGGGCAGGGGGCTGCGTTCTCACCGCTCTTCTCCCCGGGGGCAGTCGTCGGATTTCTCCTGCACTCGTGCATTTTTTGTACGGGAATCACGTCTAGTCCTTGCACTCAGTTTTGCAAAATTATTTTCACTTGGCGCTGAGGGCTCGTCGGGGCGGGCGGGGAGGGAGTCGCTACTTCCACCCTCGAAGAAAACAACTTTCCCCTGCGCTGACCTCCCTCCCTCCCTCGCCGGCAGGTGTGCGGGGCCTCCGGCCAATTCGAATTGGAGATCCTGTCCATGCAGAACGTGAACGGGGAGCTGCAGAACGGGAACTGCTGCGGCGGCGTCCGGAACCCGGGGGACCGCAAGTGCTCCCACGACGAGTGTGACACGTATTTCAAAGTGTGCCTCAAGGAGTACCAGTCCCGCGTCACGGCCGGGGGGCCCTGCAGCTTCGGCTCGGGCTCCACTCCTGTCATCGGGGGCAACACCTTCAATCTCAAGGCCAGTCGTGGCAACGAACGCAACCGCATCGTGCTGCCTTTCAGTTTCGCGTGGCCGGTGAGTGGGCTACGCGGTGAGGGAGGCCCGCCGAGGTCCGTACCCACGCGCCTCTCTCTTGCGAGAGGGATTTAAAGGACCTTGGCTTGAAACTCCGAGCTAACTGGAAAAGTCTGGTGGGGTGGGGTGTTGGGCAGCCGAGACTATATAGTTACTTATCAGCAGGCCCTATCTTCGTGGCTTTTTTGCTAAGCGCCCAAAAGTGGGGAGCCCACAGAGGTTTGTGGGGCAAAGCTCCCAGGAAGTCTGGTTTAAACTTGCAACTAACACGAAGGCCCTAGAGTGACCCCGCCCCGAGCTAGGAGTTCATTATAGATGATCTTTGCTTAACCAATTAAACCTGATGCGCCATGGAAGGCGACGCGGCGCAGTTCTGGCCTTCGAACGCCGTCCAAATCGGCACCCTCCCCTTTCTCGTGAGCGGCTGGGAGGGCGGGCGTGTCCTTCCTGGAGGGTGTGGGGGAGCCCGTTTCCCGCTGCTCCCCGGGAGATTTGGGGCGTGCGGGGACGCGCTCTGGGCTGAATGTAAGGGGTCGGGGGCTGCTGCCGCAGAGAAGGGTGGGGGGTTGGGGGTTGGGGGGTGTCTCCAAGCCGCTGCTGGAGCTGTGAACCCGAGAGCCTCCGCCCCCTGCCGGCCCCTTCCTGCCCTCGCCCCCGCGCGGTGTAGCAGTTGTGGCCTCACTTCCAGCGGTTCCCGGGCTCTGGAACCAGCTGTGTTTGCAAACTTCCCGGGGAAGGGCGGGGGTACGCCCTCGTCCGGCGGGCGCCCGGCCCCCGCTAGCCTCCGGGGGCGTGTCAAGGCCTGGAAGTGGGGGGGCCTGTTAGAGGCAGCCGCTGAGAGTGCGAGTGCGTGGACCCCCGCCCCGGTGCAGCTAGGCCAGCCAGCCGACTCTGCAACGAGGCCCTTGCAACATCCCAAATTGGGTAGAAGGAAGATGAGTGTGATTGCAGAAGGGGAGGAAAGGGGAAAATGCTCGTGCCCTCTGCTCAGCTCCTGCTGTCCGGGAGGTGTGGCTCATCGCCCGGACTGGGGCTTGGCCTAGTCTGTGAGGGTGGGTGGCAAGGTGGAGGGGGGGGTGGGGTCGGAGGGGAGGGGTGCTCAATGCCCAGGGGAATACTCTCCACCACGTGCTGTCTTGGGGAGCACTCTGCTGCCTCCTACCCGCAGGCTGGGGCTGTGATTCGCATCCCTGGGAGGGGATGGAAAGGGAGGGTACTTTGGTGAATGCGTGCCGGCGTGTGGGTGTATCTTGGGGTGGCTCTCAAGGCCCACATTTCCTGGAGCTGGCGTTATAAAGTGCCCTCTGCCATGGGTGAGATAAGACAGTTATCAGAAACATGCCATTAAAAGGGGCTTATAAAAACCTGTGGTATGTGGAGTTCTCTGAGAATGGAGGGCCTCGTCTGTTGCCGGATTTCAATTTTACAAAGAGTGTTTATCTTGTTTGTTAATCCCCTACTAGGGAGAACTTTAAAGAGGCTGGCCATTTTCTAATCTGACTGGGCCCAAGTTAACTGTGAATACTGACCGCCCTTGAACTTGTGTTTGGAGTTTAGGGGGAAGGGGCCTGCAGGTGGTTCCACCCTCCTGAGGATCAGTCCGGAGCCCCTTGCGTTTCACAAGACCATAAAAGGAATCTTATTAGTGATGTGGAAAAGCTGCAGGCCTGGCTGAGGCTCACTTTGGAGAGTAGGGTCAGAGGACCGCTTGGATGAGAACAAGGAGCCTTGCTCCCCCAGGCCTGGCTTTGGAAAGTGACCTAGGTGTGTGTCTGTCCCCATTTGACACTTGGCAGAGTCCTAGATGGGGAATGAGCAGGAAGCCGTGTGTGGGGCAGGGAGACGATTGATTTGCTGGTGCTCTTCTGTGGTTTCAGGGCCCACGGGTCACCAACCATGAAATAGACTCTCGGCTTTTCTAGAATGGGGAGAATGCTGGGACTACACTGAGTGTGGTTCTTTTGAAGTTGGGCCAAGTGCATGTATCACTCATAAATGAGTCTCCACCCTGCCCCCCTAAAAGGCCTGCTGTGAAACTTAAGCTTTACTTCCCAAGAGAAAGTGGAGTTTAGGTGTATTGTTTTAGTTTATTTTCCCGAGTGTGGTTGGAGAAACACCACAGTCTGTAACTTTCAAGAATGATTCCAGGGTGAGTGTTAAGTGAAGTGAAAGCACTTAGGTATTGACGTAGTTAGTGCAGCTTCGTTCAGTTTGGCAATTAAATATTAATAAGCATGTCTATCTAGAACTGACTTTCTTGAATAGGTAAAAACTGAACTTGGTACAAAATTCAATACGGAAAGACAATATGGTCTTTAAAAAAAAAAAAAAAAAACGCCTTGGACTTCCAGCCACTTGAGCCCCTGACCCTACAATTAGTTACTGTCCACATGGGTCCTCCCAAATGTGTGGACAGTGGGAGAATCCTGGTTCGTGGTGCACAGTAGGTCAGTTTGGAAGGTGGTGTAATTCATGTCTTTTGTTTGGGATTATGACCCCAATCAAATAACTGTTCGTGCTCTAGAGAGGAAGAAGAGGAAATAATTCGGCCACATTTGAAATCTAGTCCACATTCCAGTGTCCATGTGGGAGGCTCTGTAGAGGTGGGCCTGCCCATCGGATAGTATCTGATTATGTTCCATTTGAATGTCTGCTGCCCCAGCTCCAGGCCTATGGTTCTCATCTGTGGCTTCTAATCCCCGTTCCAGTGCTGCTCACAGGGTCTTGACTTGAAGCAACTGGCCTGATTTATGACCCTCCAATCAGGGGGACCTAGTGATAAGAACAGACATTATGGAAGGTAGTTGGGCTCAACGGGAAGTGATTTGGGAATAACCATTTATAAATCAATGAAATGGTTAGGTCGTGCCTCCCCAAATTAGTGCTGAATCCCAGTGGTACCTGCTTAATAAGAATACATTAATGAAGTTACTACTAACCAGCCCCAAAAGGTTTTTAGGAACTCCAGAACCCCAGTTCGCTGTATTGATCCATTGCAGACCCTGCAGTGAACTGAATCTAGAGAAACTTTGGGGGAAGTGGTTGAGATGTCTGTTCCTTTGGCGTCCTATTTAAATGCCATTGACAGTGATAAAAGGCTTGCTGGGAGCAGCTGAATTTTTCAGGAAAATCCAATGAAGTGTGTTTCTTGCATACCAGAGTGATGCCAACTTTGGCCCCCTTTATACTTAAGGCCTGATTGAGCAACTGCCAGGGGTTTGGGTAAATCAGATGTCACGAGGTTAATCACAGAATGTAATTGACACTGTCCTTGCCTTTATGCCCTCTGTTGTGTTTCCTGGACCCTGAGCCTCTGTAGGTGTGGTGTGGACACGCAGAAGGTGGAGGGATGGGGTTCTCATTTGAACTGGCTCCTTTCTACAGCCAGTGTGTGCAACCCATGTGGCCATATCATGCATGCATGCATGCAAACAGCACATGTGAGTGTAAGGGCTTGGAGCAAGGGATTTCCTTATGTGGAGAAAACCTCTTCTGCTCCCAGACACCTATGTCAAATTAAAGTGATGAAATGACAGGTCTGTGTTGCAAAACCAGGCTTGGGGGAAAGTAGAGCTGCACTCACTTTGTGCTAAGTGTCTTCAGAGTGGCTGCTCTCCACATGAAATCCTTCTGCAAGGTACTTGGTTTTTAATTTTTTTTTTCTTTTCTAGGTGTAAACTTCTCTGTGTTTTCTGCCTCCTTGTTGTGTTGTTTCTTAGCAACTTATTCAAACCTCCAGTACTTATAGGAGTTTGCAGCCCACCAACTCCACACCCATAATTCTACAGGGACTCTAAACATTTGTAGAGAACAGTGAAGCTTTTGGCATCAAGGCTGTTGGGGAGCTGGACGCATAAGGAGGAGTGGCAGCAGCCACTTTCAGGCATGTCCTCTCCCTGGAATCAGTGCTCTGAATACTGCGTAAAATCTTTATAGCGAAGAGTGGTAAGGGACCCTTTGGATAGAAGGCACGTGGAAGGTTTAGCCTGGTGGACAAAATGTTGTTCATGAAAAAATGAAGCCAAGGCAACAAAGATCATGTTCCTGATCTGAAAACAAGAATGTAAACAGAGGCCTTGACTGGGTTCATAGCAGCCACCAGCCCATTGTAAAGGCCAGAACTTGGTTCCAATGTCAGACTTTTCAAGATTAGTTACAATGTAAGAATGCATAATATCTGGATGTGCATACAATGAGCATGATAATCCATAAAAGCAAATGTTCCTGAGCATTCCCCCCTCCTTGGTAAACTTCTATAAGCATGTTCCTTCCCCTACCTATTAACCCCCTAGGTTAGGTTCTGAGCTGAGAGAAGTGACACTTGGTTCCAGCTTTTAAATATACTTTTAAAAAAAAAAAAAAAAAACTAGAACAGAATAAGTTGAACCAATTTTTCAACTTGAGGAAGATGTGTTAGGATGTGATGATTCTCATGTTTTCTAGGGTGGTAGCAGAGGCGGGGATAGGGTTTTGCATTCAGAAATGTTCCACCTTTCTCTTGGCTCATGATGCCGAGTGGCTGTGTTGTGATTTCCTTGCTGGTTTCTGATCATTGCATGGACCGCCCTGCCCCTGTGGCCCTTGTTTTTACGGGGCCGGCGACATTTGTCACTGGTGTGGTGCATGTGCAGGGCAGAAATTGTGCAGCATGGCTCCCAGTGGTTAAAAGTGGTACAATAAATAGTCCAACACTCAGAGTCCTCTACCAGCTCAGCCCAGTTTTTGTGCACTTTTGGTAAATAAGTAGAAAGGCTTCTTGTTCAGGCTTGCTCTGTGTGAACTGGACGGTTGTGCTTGGCTGGTTTCTCGGTATTCTATCTATTAACCTCGCCACCCTTTTGTAACTGGTGCATTTAATTATCAGTGGGATGCTTTTCAAACAGGTAAGGGTAATGATGGGAAAGGGGGTGGGGGCATCTCATTGAGCCTCTCCAATCTGGATATGAGCTTTGGGGCCCACTCGGTGAGTCTTTGAGGTGGGCTTTCATGAGAAAATCGCCCTTTGTAACCAGATCGGACTCTATTGAAATGTCAAGCCCTGCACACTGAATTGCTGTCTATGGCTGAAGTTGTCTTGGCTTGGATGCTGTGGGGAAGTTGTCCTTTCTTCAGGCCCTCCCCTCACCACCGCCCTGTGACACGTGAATTTTTCGTACGAGCGTGCGTGTGCCCACACATGCGATCTCTGAAGCCTTTATTTGGTATGTTTGTGACTGGAATATTTTATACTGTGGCCACCCAGACGCAGGCAGGACAATAGTGTGGCCGAATTGACTGAAATGAGGATTACAGAGAATAATGCGGCCTCTCCAAAAATACTGCTAATACAGGGCCTGCGACAGGAAGCGACAGTTGAGTCAGCAGAGTACAGGGCCCCAGACAAACCCAGGGGCCGACTGACTCGCACAATGGCCCCCTGGGCACATCGGGCATTCCCAGGGTGTGCGCTCCTCGGCCGCCTGTCGCGGTGGCCTGGGGTTTTGGACGCCGCACGCGTGCCGTTTGGATGGCGGTTTGTTTGTGTCCGTCAGCTTGGCAGGAATGGAAGCAGCCTCTTCTCAGGGCTTGGTTTGGCTGCCGCTGTTGCCAGGAAAAGGAAGCTCCCAGCTGCCAACACAATTACCTTTGTTTCTTACATCCCCCTTCTTAATGTGGCAATTAAGTGCTTACCACTCTGCCCGGTGCCAAGGTAACCACCGAGGAGTCAGATGGGCGCAGAACACAGCCCTCCCGCAGCCACGGTGCCCGGGGCGGGAAGAGGCCCTTGGGATCCTGGGGTGCCTTGGGATTTCGAAGTTGGGGCCCTCCTTTAGGTAAAAGGCTGCGGAAGTCCTTCTGAAAGCTGGCTGTCCCTCTTTCCTGCTGCACGAGAATAAGAACCAGCCACTGTTGCCAGCATCCCCTGGGCCTGGAGGTGGGAAGGGGCACAGGCCCAGGCTGAAGTTGTGTTAGCTGCCCATCCCTCCTGCTTTGCCCCCAGGCTGTTGTTCTGGGGAGATTGAAGAGAAGAGATGAAAGCAATGGGATTCTTCTAGTCTTACTTTTGTAGTTTGAAACCAAGAAAAATCCCGGTATTTGCTATTTGTGATTCTCGTGGGTGGTATTTTCATAGGAGCTTGAGTCGGAACACTTGCCCATCATCTGGCCTGGCACCCCTTCCCCAAGCCATTGGTGGGGGATGCCCAGTGAGTTGGCCTCCGCTGTCAGGGGAGGGGGTCAGATTTACAGTGACAAATTGGGCGTGACAAGATCATAGCAGATTGCATCTGATTTTTGGCCTGGTACTGGCCTCCTAGGATGGTATAAAGTGTGTGCGTGGTCTGGATCTTGGAGTCTGGAACTATATTCTGGGATGTACAGAGGTCAAGCGTGGGCCTGGGAAAAATTAAAGTTCCTAGCAAGTAATAATCATTACCAAATTATCTTGATTGTTGACCTATAGTGTGGGGATGGAGTGGGAGGTAAGAGGGCCTCCTAATAGGGGCCTTGGAGGGAATCCTTTCTTCTGAAGGCTGGGTGGGAGGAATCCTCCTGCTCCAGGAGGTGAGGCCCAGAACCATAAGTCCTTCTCCGAAACCAGAAAGAGAGATGGCCCAGGGCTTTTTCTTTCTTTTTTGGCAAGGCCTTGTTGCCAGTGCTGCAGCCCCCAGCCCAAACCCCATGTCCACCACCAAGAAGGCAGTTCACGGAAGATCAGGACACTCCCTGTCCAGAACTCTGTGCCACCCAACCCTCAGGGTTGCGTAGTGTTGGTCAGCAACTCCTGAGGTCTCACCAGTTCTGGTGAGGATGAGCCAGGTACACAGCTTGGTCTTCCAGGTTCTTGTGCAAGTTTGAAGGATGCTGCCTTCTTTGAGCATTCATTAAGCAGGGTTAAGACTGTCATGCCAGCTCAGTCCCGGCACGCCTTCTCCTTTCTGTGGGGTTTGTGGATGTTAGGTGTTTAGTGCTTGTGCAAGTCTGTCAGAAATCTGGATATCAATGCATTTAATCAGGATTAATTACAACAATACGTGGAAGTGTAGAACGTGGGTCTCAACATGGCCAGCAAACGAAGGGCTTAATTATACAGAATACACATCTGGCCTCATTTGGATTTGGCTCTCACCTCCAATCAGTAGAGAAATGTAATTTCTTGCTGCTCTCAGGGAAGAGTCCTGTAATTTGTAGGAAGTCTCAGGAAACTTAGAGGCTGTAAATAAGATGTAACTTTGACTAATAAAATATTAACGATGACAACAATGAATTTGGACCCGTGGCCACCAAACAGGAGAGGGCTGGGTATGTGCCCCGGCTTGCCTGGTTTTGCTTGCTTTTCAGAGCATTTTCCCACAGTTATCAGTGAACGAAATGGAATCCGGCTCTGCTTTGAGTATGAAACATATTTCGGCTGAATTCCAAAGCAGGGTCTATCACAAGATATTTTTATATTCAGAGACGGCATGCTGTGTCTCTGAGCAGTAAGCTTGTCTAGAGTTATGAATGAAGCTCTTTTTTTTTTTTTTTTCCTCTCGTGTTCCATTTTTGCCTTCACCTTGTGGGTGCCTTCTCATGGTGGCTGTGTGTCTGGTGGCATGGGATTATTTGAGAAATGCGCACTATTTCCGATGCATTGGTATCTGACAGTGACAGCTCAGGGACACGGAGGAAGGGCTCATGTGCTCCCCCCAACCCCCATCTATTTCTCCAGCTTCAAGATGGCAGGCTTATTTAAACCCTGCTGTTTTGTGAGACTGACCTCATTCTAAATTACAAATGAAGATTTGAGTAAAAGCGGGAATTTGCTAATGGCTTGGATTTGGGGGGGGAGGTAGAATTCTGAGATAAACCTGGAAGATAAAAGGTGCCTTCAGTATAATAGCTGGCATCCTGCCAGTGTCCAGGGAATTTGTTTAGTTAGTGGACTCTGATTATTCCTGGAATGTTAGATCTTATTGACAGATAAGTCCATCAATAGCTATAACCCATGGGTGTGTGATTATTTCTCCCTTTTGTACTCTGGTCCCCAGAGTCTGCCCCCTAAACACCCCAAGTTAGGTCACCGCCTTTGTCTTAGTCTCTTTGCACCTACCCCCTCCTGCTTCCTAGAGTCACCTGATACTTGTGGGAGCCGAGATGGTCTCACACAGACAGGGCTTTCAAAGGGGTTCTGAAAAGGAAAAGGGGGCCTCCCTAGGGACTGCCCCACCAGGGCCCAAAGTGTAACCTTAGCAATAGCCAGCCCTCCTCACTGGATGAGGGGGCCTCCCCCCCCCCCCCCCCCCCCCCCCCCCGCCCCGGGTACAAATACCTGGTTAGGTTAGCTTAGAATAAATTCTTTGTGTGTTTTTCTCATGCACTGGAGTTAGGGTCTGGAAAGCTTTGGAAAACCGTATAGCATTCACATATAGGGAGGTGGTATTTCCTCATGATGACTTTGGGCTGCTTGCGTACAATGGCCCTGACTGACCACGGTGGGCCCCCACCAGGTGAAAGCATCAACCTGAGGGTGGGTGCCAGGGAGGGGAGTTGGGTGACCTCCATTCCACAGCAGAGTTGTCACTTTGGCTTTGTGGTTCTGTTTGGCAGAGTGTGTGGGGAGTCCAAGCAAGGTAGACATTTGGGCCCTGACCTCTATTTCTGAATACTAAGCTGTTGTTTATCTGTGTTGCAGAGGTCCTACACTTTGCTCGTGGAGGCGTGGGATTCCAGCAATGACACTCTCCGTAAGTATCACAGCAAGGGGCTTTTCTCTGGGTGCGTCTTTGTGGAAGCACAGTGCTTGGAGTACAGCAGGGTCAGAGCTGAATCTGTCTCCTGAATGCTTCAGAGGACTTGTACCACTCCCTGCCGTCTGCCCCTGTGTCCCTACCCCAGGGCCCATACTCCAGGGCAAACTGCTCCATGGAGTCTTTTCCATAACCTTCCCAGAACGTTCGCTTGGAACATTAAGTGGCCAGGACAGATTCCCTGTTAACTCAGTCCCTGACTAAGGGACCTAGATTATCGTTGGGATAGAGATCTTAATGGTTTTACAACGTTAAAACCTTGTAGACTGCTAAAGGATCAAAGTGGTGACTTTTTAAAAGTCCATTTAAACTTTAAGTGAGTGTTTAATCTCTCATCGGAAAGATAAAGCCTGCGGAGGTGGCGCTGGGCTCTAAATCTAAAGGCCGACCTTGAATTTCACTTGGTGGGCAGGTGAGCTTCTAGGCAGTCAGGGTTTCTTTCCCACACTGTGCACCACAGACCTTTCATTGAAGTGGAGTCCCAGAGCCTCACAGGTACCACACCTGCCTGGCCCCTTCTGAAAGATGACTGTTTCAGTGCAGGCTGCTTTTTCAGAGCTTCGAGGGGTGGCTTTTGGTGGGGAAGCCACTGAAGCTGTGTCTGGAACTGGCAGCAGCCTGGCTTATAAAGTGTAGTCTTTGCTCCTTACATGTAACTTAAAAGTGTTTTCTCTCACCCGCAGTAACTGTGCATTCCGTTTTTGCTGGGAGGATCGTCCTGGGGAAATGTGATTCACGTTGAAATCCATTAGTCTGTGGGGGAGGAAGGGTTGATCCAACATTTTGTCTTTGCCCTCCATTCTCTGAATGTCTCATCCCTTTTGCTTCTCTAACTCACTGACCCTTTCTTTGTGTTTTTGTTTTGTTTTGTTTTGTTTGTTTTATTTGGGTTTTTTTGTTTGTTTTTGCTGCTGCTAATATTTCCCCTCATTTTCTCATCATGTTTTTTTTTTTTTTAATTGAATCTGAGAATGGTGCATGCCCAGAGTGGGCACATTGGAGGCTTGGTACCTGCTAGGCTGCTTCAGGCTGCATATGGCTTGTTGCGCCACTGGGGGCCACGTAGCCCTTGCTGAGCCCTGGTGAGCCAGAGGCTCCAGGCCATTTGGATCCCCGTTCTTGCTTTGACATCCAAAACCCAGATCTGTGGCCTTCCTCTCCGAGGGGCACCCCTGTCCCACTGTGGTGTGGTAGGAGGGGAGGGTGGTAACCAGCCTTGGTTGTGGGTCATATGACCAGTCAGGGTCACAGACACCGTTTTGTTCTCTCCTCCCTGCCCACAACACAAACGTTGAGTGTTGTGTCACTGTGACCTGGTCACAATGGTAACTAAGCATGGGAAAGACTCGGAGCTGGGGAGGGAGGGAAATAGACCAGAGAACCTCTGGTGCACATGTGGTCCTCTTTTCCCTTCCCTTTTGGATGTTAGAACAGTCTGATAAAGTGAACATCCTTGAGATCCTGGCTCATGGTAAGAGCTGGATCAGGACACTGACCCTCTAGCACCTACAGGGCCCTTCCTGGGCCTTCCGTCACCCCACAGGTCAGGTAGCTGTGCCCCTGGGAAGCAGATGCCCATCTAGAGCTGCCCATGGTTGTCTACATTTCAGGGTGGCCCTGGTTTTGGATTCTGGGGCATCTCCTCGCTGGGGAGAGAGTAACTAAGTCCATGGAACAGCACAAGAAGGAATTAGGGCAGGGATAAAGAACTTCAGACCTCTACCCTTGAAGAAAGCAATGGCCACAAAGTCATGGAATGCCCAGTACATGCAGGTGACTGGAACTCCCTTTGTGAACCCGAGAGGAGGAAATGCTTTATCCACTTGTTTATTCAGCGTCTCTTTTTATGATGCTTCCAAGGGATCTTGAATTCACGTTCAGAAACAAATTTGGCATCTTCTCTCTTCAGATGAGGTCCTGCCTAGGGCCCTTCATGGATGACTGGCACCGGCATTTCAACACGTAGAACCATGAGCCAGAAATCTGGAAGACACCCTGTGTACCTCCCTTTCTAAGGGAGCATCCATAGTATCCATATCTAATCCACCTCCAAGTTCTGAAAATCTCTCCAACAGTTCACTGGAATCCTGCCACCTCTCGCCACATCCCCTGCCACTGTCCTGGTCCAAGTCCCCATCTGCTAACACCTGAACTCCTACACTAGTGACCACATTAGTCCATCCATATCTACTCCTGTCCACCTCCCACGCTTCCTCCATTCTTCTGCCATCCTGGTCTTTTGAGAGTGTTTCGTTTTTTTTACCTGAAATATGATCAACATATAGTATCTTCTATTAGGTCCTGGTGTACATCTGGATTTGATTCGATTATCATCTTCAGAGATCCCCTTGGTGGCTTCCTGATAGTCTTGGGACAGATCTCTGTGTGGCCTAAAAGGCCTTGCACAGCCATCTTGTTTCTCTGCTAGCTCCAGCCTGCATGCCACACTGTCCTCTACCATATCCATATTCTGGTCCTATCCCACCAGTCACCTTTCTGTCCTCAAATGCACCATCACATTCTGTCCTGCCACAGGGCCTTTGCATGTGCTACTCATGTAGGCTGGAAGGTTTTGCTTATTACTCTCTTCAATCTCTGTCCCTCCCATGGGACTGTACTTCGTGAGGGCAGAGGCTAAGGTTGTGTAGCAACCCAGGTGGAGTTGGCTACTCTTCGAGGGCCAAACAAGTTGGAGATATCCTGTCTTCAGATTAGAGGCAGAGCCCTGAGGTTTAGGACCGAGAATTCCTTCTCCCATCAGCTCTGCAGAGAGAGAGCCTGGCCCAGACAAAGCCCAGGTACTGTCTGTGTGTTAGAGAGTGCTGTCTGAGCCTGGCGTTCCTGGCATCAGTCCTCCGAGGTCATTTCCATTATGTTTCAAAACTGTACTACATAAGGGTACAGATTTTTCCTTTTTCTCCTGTACAGATGGTTTCAGTGTATGGGACTGTTCCGTAGATACGTGAACACAAACCGGCATACTTAGACCAGGTTTTCCTTCTAGCTTCACCATCTTGGCTACGCTCCTGTCTAGTAGGTTTATGGGTTAGTGTGGCCCCAGGGTTATGCTCAGACTCACCTCATTACCTCCATGGCCTGCAAGGCTGGGGGGCGGTGGGGCAGGCTTTGTGCTCCACTTTCACACAGCTAAGGTCTCAGGAGGGTCTGTTAATGTCCTTCTCCAGTCCTGAAGCTGGACTCCCAAGTGAACTACTCCAGATGCATTTCTGTGCCCCAAGCTGAGAGGAAGTGGGATTCAGGTGACAGCAGCTTAGAAGAAGCAGGCAGCAAACTGGCTGTCTTGTAACCCAAATGCCAGAAAGCGTGCCCTAGACACACCTGACTCCCTGCCTGGGGGCTGCCAGGGAAAATCTGCCACACAGGTGTGAGGGTAGGTCTACAGATCTGTTAGCCACATCGAGGATTCTGAAATGATCATTCTCCCATCTCCTAGAGATGGGAGGAAAGTATACTGAACTACTGGAAATGACCTGTCTGCCTGGGCCTTTAGGATCGCCCTGGACTGTGTCTCAGTTGTTTGTTGTCGTTACCTGCCTGAGAGATGCTGGAGGCCTTTGAGCCATGTGTTGAAGTAATTCCTTTATGCAGAACTCATAATCACGTGGTAATAGCTTGCTACATTTTCAAATTAAACCAGCAGAGCAAACATACAGTTAATGGAAGGACATTTTTGTCATTCTTTGGCCTGTGTTTATTTGCAAAACTTAATGTTAGTAAAGTGTTATCTGCGAGTGGTTCTGTGTGTGCTGGGGTGTAAGTCTGCAGGTGTGTGGGCTTGTTCAAGGCTTGTCCTGCCCACATGGCAGTTAAACCCAGAAGGTTGACCCTGGGGTGAAGCTGGGAGTCATGTGGATGAAGCCCCCCCCCCCCCCCCCCGCCCCAGGAGCGCCTCCTTTCTTGGTCACCTGTTGGGTTTGTATAACCTTGTAAATGAGCACAGGCCCTGAGCCTAGAAAAACAGGGGTGTGGGTGGGTAAAAATCACAGACATTGCTAGTAGGTCCTAATACTGTCTCTCCAAGGTGGCCTTGAATTTGACAAGGCAGTGAAGGGTTGGTGTTGGCAGGTTTAAGAAAACAAACAAGACCAGGCTGGGGTGCTTAGTGCCTTGTTTCCTTTTCACAGCCCTCCCCTGGACTCCTGGCACCCAGTGTTTGGATTTATTTTCGTACCTGTCTCTTTTCTGAGACTAGATTATAAGTGACCTCAGGGCAGGGACCACTTCTTATTTCTCTTGAGAGCTGCTTGAGCTCTGGGCGTGTTTATTTTCAATGGGCACCTTTTAAAGAGCATGACTCGGCTCAGAAAAACCCTCAGTCTACCTGTCGCTAAACTAGGGTGCGTTACTTTCCCGTGTGCCTTCTGGGCAAAGGTGAAAGGTGAAACGCATCAAGTTTGAGGTACAAGTGCAAGGCAAATTTATCACTTCTTAGGAACGTAACTCTACCCCTCGGCTCCAATGAAGAGTTTGAAGTAGGCAAAGTCTTTCTAAAGCAAGACACGAAACTCTAAAACCAGAAGAGAAAGGTGGCTAACCTTTACCTGGGATAAGGTGCTTTCTAGAATACGTAAAGAGCTTTTGCAAATTGGTATGACCAATAACACAATAGAAAACTTGGCAGAGGAGAGAAACAGGTTACAGTTCACAGGAACAGATACAAATGGCTTTGTAACCACGTGAAGGGGTGCTCACCATCACTTAATTAAATGCTAATTAAAATAAGAGCTACTTCTCTCCTTATCAGGCAAAGATCAGAAAGTTTGATAGTATATTATGTTGACGTTGCTGTTGGGAAACCCAGTTTCCTGTGCAGGGAGAAGGACAGGTTGACGGCATCACTCATGGCTGTTTGGGGTTGTCTGCGGATGGGAGTGATGGGTTGTGCTGTCTTCTGACTCAGCACTCCGTTTCTAGGGTGTCTCTTACTACTACTAGAACCAAGCACATGGACAGACAGTTTCAAGGATGTTCTTTGTGGCTTTGCTTAATTGTAAAAGGCCAAAATAACCTAAATGCACATATGTGAGGAACTAGGGAAAATGTATTTCATTTTATTCCCAGATTGTGAACTACTATGCACCCATTAAAAAGGGTAAGTAAATGTGTAGGCTTCTGGGGAGGGGGACACACTTTTCATTTTTCTGTCCTTTTGTACTGTTTGAATTTTATACCACGTGGGTTTTAGTTATTAAAAGTAGGCAAAATGGTCAGGGAAGAAGGCTCTGATGTGAATGTTAATGCGATCAGTGCTTTTTTTTATTGTTGGTGTGTGTTTGTTTTTTTCCCCCCCTGCCTCTAGAGCCTGACAGCATTATTGAAAAGGCTTCTCACTCGGGCATGATAAACCCCAGCAGGCAGTGGCAGACGCTTAAGCAGAACACAGGGATTGCCCACTTCGAGTATCAGATCCGCGTCACCTGTGATGACTATTACTATGGCTTTGGCTGCAATAAGTTCTGCCGACCCAGAGATGACTTCTTTGGACACTATGCCTGCGACCAGAATGGCAACAAAACTTGCATGGAGGGCTGGATGGGCCCTGAATGTAACAAAGGTGTGTGGGCCTGTGCTGGGTGGGTTAATAGGCTGGGAGTGGCTGTCGCTGTTGGTGTCCAGTTCTCTCCACGCTGGGTCAAGTGGCTGTCTCAGGTAGTGTGGGGTAGGGGGGATATTTGGTCTGTTTTCTAGGCCTGAGGCATAAAGATGCTGAGCACAGAATGCTGTTGGTGCCCTCATCCCCGCCCCCCACTGCTGAATGTTGGCTGCTAACAGCTCACAGCTGTTTCTTCTCTGGAGCATTGTCCTTGGCCAAACAGCCACTCCCTGCCCCTTCCCTACTGCTCACAGTCTGTGAATGACTGGATTGGGGGTACAAAGGCCAGCCCTGCTGGCACTGTGTGCTTCCGTTCACACTCCAGAGCTTCCCCTGGGATCAGGTTGAAGCCAGACTCCAGCTGAGACCCCTGCTCAGCTCCTTCCCTTGCCTCCATCTGCTGCCTTCAGTTCCCTTCTCCTATACCCAAATCCCTTTCTCAGGCTCTGCTTCTAAGGGAACCTGACCTAAAACAGATGCTACATGGGACAGGGCTAGCTCAGTGCCTGAACCTATGATCCTGTAGGAAATGACAGCCCCTGAGCTCAGGGTGGCCTTACAGCAAGCTTTCACTGTGCATCTGTGGGGGCCGTGGCATTGAGGGGTGGGGGTGAGTGGTGAACCTGAGCTTTCCTACTTGTGTAGAGTTGGGCCCATCCACAGTAGTGCAGGCTTTTAGATGTGCTGTCTGCTGTCCCAGCCCTTCTGCCCAGATTCAGTGAGTTAGTACACAGACGCAGATGTTCACAGAATTATCTGTGGTCTTTACCTTTACAAAGCTTCTAATTCACTGCAGATGGGTAAGTCTGACCAGACTAGGCCCTCACAAACTTCAATGTCCTCTGCTAATTTCACATAATTTGGTAAATTCTTTCAAGATAAACCCAAAAAGGGAGTTTTTGAATTGTGACTAAGGAGTGGGACGAAGAGGAATCTTCAGGTCTCCTGGACTTTTCTTAAATAACTAGAATTTTTAAAGGATGGCATTTCTGGGATCGAGATCAATGAATTGATAAACATATAGTAGTTGGTGTTTTAAAAATCAGTAACAATTACTTAAAAACCATGTGTAGTATTTCTTACCATCTGTTCAAATTTTTTTCTTTTAATCAAGGAAGCAGAATTGCTTTGTGAGGCTACTTCACAGAAGTGCCACCAGAGCTGGCCCCCAGATTAGCCTGCCAAATGAAGCCAGCCTGCTTGGCTTTGTTAGTCCCCTGGGATTTTTGAGACATCAGGCATTCTAGGGGATGGTGATGTAGGGGTTAAGAAGGCTGGAGCTCATCTGAATGTGCTGGGATGGGACTGAGTGGTTGAGATGAGGAAGGATCACAGCTCCTGTTCTCTTGGAGAGGGTGGGAACTGACAGGGAGCAGGGTAGCTATTGTTTAGACAGACTGGATGAAGATCCCCCTCCCCCATCAACTTGCCTGCATTTTGTTTCTGAGTAGGATCATGTTTTGAAGATCTGCTAGCACGGCCTTGAAGTTTAAAGCTGGATTTGCTATTTGTGCACCTCCCATCTTCCTCTCCTTACAATGGACTTGACATGAGATCTCTTAAAATCGTGGATTTTGTAGGCTTAATGCACTAGGCCATTCTCATGATGGTGGTGGTGCACGAAACCATGTGCTTGACACATCCTTCTGTGTTGTGTTTTTTTACAGCTATTTGCCGACAGGGTTGTAGCCCCAAGCATGGGTCTTGCAAACTCCCAGGTGACTGCAGGTAAATGACTAGACTTATTATCTTTTAATTCTTTAATGCAAGTGAGGGACTGAATTTATTGTGAATATGCCTCTTTTCCTTTGGAGGGCAAGAAAGCTTTAAAAAAAAAAATTCAAATAGGCACATCCGAAGCTTATTAAATTATGCCAGCTGTCTGGTGGAATGTGCACACTTCTCTCTTGGAAAAAAAAAAACTCTTATGGGCATAGTCAGTGACTTCATGTATTAACTGTTCTGTAAATTGATAACACGTTTTTATAATCTTCCCCTTAAAGTGCTAATGGATGAGATGGAGGGATGTGGGTTTCTTTGAGTCTGTCTCCTCCCCCAACCTTGTTTGCCATCTCCTAGCCCTCCCCCACTTTTCCCATCAATAGGGGACAGCGGAGCATTCTTTAGAATGGGATTAGTACAATCTCCTGGCCCCTTTGCAGGCGGGAGCCGGCCGGTGCTGAGAGGTTAATGGCTGCGCTGGAATCTTGTCAGTTGAGCCTGATGAATGTAGACTTTTGCTGCTGGCCTTTGAAGTCTGTTCTTTTATGGTCCCGGACAATGCAGAAGCCAGAGACCCACCCCAACTGGTTCACGATTACAGTTTTTGGAGCCTTCTTGAAATGTACATTATGCCCATTTAGGAAAGGCTTGCTTCAGGAAATAGTGTTGGTGTCTGTGGCATTTTGACACAATCTCCCACTTTACTCTCCTTCGTCCCAAATCTTCAGGATTAGCAGATTGAGGGTGACACCAAAAGGATCCCTGGGGCCTCTCATTTTTGCCCCAGACACCACCCTGGTTTGAGCCAAGGGAAGCATATAAAACAATCTAAACCAGTGCATCTCAAACAGATGTTACCTGGGGCTCTCGTTCTAATGCAGAGACTGATTCCATAGGTCTGGGTGGGCCCAAGTCTCTGCATTTCTAACAAGCTCCAGTGCTGCTGCTGTTGCTGGTGGGACCAGACTTTGGGAATCACTGCCCCCAACCTCAGTACTCAAGTCAGAATTCCCTTGAAGTGACCGGAAACCGTCAAAATTCAGATTCCTGGGTACTGCCCCCCACCCACTGAACCCCAGTCCAGGGGTTGGCCCAAGAATCTGCATTTTGAAGAGCCTACCAAGTGAGTGTATTTTAAGGACTGCCGCTCTACAGAGAATTCTCTGTGGTCTTTACCTTCATGGCTCCACCACGGCATCTGTTCCCCTCCCATGCAGGGGGGACACTGAGCTCTGAGGCTTGACACTGAAATGAGAACCAAGGCAGCTGGAAGTCCAGTAAAACCAGGCTGACCTGAAATTGTCTCTTCTGACACTTGAGAGAAAAGTTTATTTTCTGGAAGGCTGGGTGGGTTCGCATATGAAGCCCCATGGTGGCAGCTGACGGTAGTATTTAACAGCATTGCTGTCAAAGGTTGAGCAGGAATCCACCTACCTGTGCTCTTCATAATTAAGGGTGTCCTGGAGAAAGTCGGATCAGCAGCGCTATTAGCCACTCTGGGCCTGCTCCGCGTGCAGAGCTCAGATGGATATCAGCGGAGTCCGACCATGATTTCTGCTGCTGTCATCAGAATAGGCATGCTGCTGCGCAGGGGAGGGCCCTCCCAGCCAGAACAACAGGCTTTGTTTCCAGAATTTAGCCCTTTCTCTTTCGAAGTCTCCCCTCCCACTCCCTGCCCAGACACGCACCGGTGCCCTTATTTACTTAAGGTGCGACTTTCCCACACGTCATTTGCATAGTCTCCTCAGCCCATCTTGTTCTGCCTACCTTGAAGGAAAATCAAAACAGAACCTTCTAGCCCAGGAGGTTCAGGTTGTGTCCTGCTCCAGAAATAGCTGAATGGCGAGTTACCCTGTAAGTTGTCTTTTGGATTATGTATTACAGAGGTGTTTTTTTTTGTTTGTTTGTTTTTTTATTCCCACATGAGAAACCTTTACTGGTTTTGTTGTTCCCAAGTAGACTGAGATTCCTTCTCCTGGTTGCACATGCTTGCTTTATTGCAAGCCTGCCAATAATATCAAACTTAATGATGAATCATCATATGAAGACAGTCACTTCAAATTCTCATGAGAACCTTAATCATAGATTATTTAACTGGGATAACTTTGTGGATGCCTCTTTAGGGTCAGTATTTTTATTTGTTTTCTTTTGAAGTCATCTGTGGCCTCTTGTGGTTTCTTTTTTATGCTTGGGGATCCAGCGCTCATTAATTAAGAGGTGAGGTTGGGTCCTCAGCTGCCTCTTCTTGCTTTTATTAGGCAAATGGAAGAGGTGTACTGATCCTTAATTTGGAAGGGAGTAAGAAGACAGTAAGAAATACTGCTATTTCCAAATCAGTTCCCTCTTAATATTTCAAGCTAGGAATATTCATCTTTTACTGAATGAACCCCGCCCCCCCCCCAACTCCCACGAACTTGAGTGTCCCACTTTCTTAACGAAATTTCTGCCAGATTTTTTTCTTTACTCCTCTGAATGGTCACTTGTCATTTAGACTAATGTTCTGTTTTACATAAAGCCAAATCCTCTGTCTGATTCATTTTAAACCACGCATTCTGGTGGTTCTTTGAACTGGGGTGTGGATGGCTTGTTTGTAGAAGTTAGGAAGTGGTTAGTCAGTGTTCTCAGGGGTTAAGTTGACTCTTGGCCGTGGGTGATTAGCTATTAGCTGGATCCCTATAATTTTCCCATGACAAGGATTTGCTAGCCTGCCTCCAGCTCTCTGGAAACGGAAAGCTTTCCCTTCTTGGGGGTGCTTGTTTTCCAGAGTTACAGCTGAGTGGTTGGGGGTGGGGGAGGGTGGTGGTAGTTCTTCCCTCAGCTTTTCCCAGGTCCTGTTATAGAAATACTCTGCCCATCCCTGTACCAAGTTCACCCCACCTTCACCAGGCTTTCCAGGGGCCCCTCCTGTTTGTCACAGCTTGAGTTTTGAGAAGGCAGTTAAAGTTTCCAAGGGCTTGAAACTTGAGGGGCTGGTGGCTGAGACCCTGCCCCTCATCCACCCCAGGTGAAGGTTTATGTTTGTGTTTTTGTTTGGGGATCAAAGGCACCATTTGGCCTCCGAAGAGTCTGATTAATGAGGCGCTTATAAAGGAAACTCGACTCTGTTCCCCAATACTAGATAAACTGGGTTGACCTTTTTTTCTTTTTGCAAAGTGAGAAATAACTATAAAATGAATTAGCCTAAGCAGCTCCGGTAGTGGGTCATAAATTATCCATGGGATTGGTTCCAAGTGCTGTTGCCTCCCTCACCCTCCTGCAAAAGTGGGTTCCGAGATCTCAGCCGCCTCTTTGCCAGAGGAGGGTCCCCCCTTCCCCACCCCCCCTTGTGTGATTTCCTAAAGCCTCATCGGGAGGCAGCTTCCTGCCGCACTGGGGTGTCTTGTTGCATTTTTGCGCGCTGGGGTCGTGACTTGCTGTTTAGACAAAGAGCCTGGCCGCTGTGTAAAAGCTGCCAGCAGTGCCGCATTTAGGAAGACTTTCACATGGCTATTGTCACCCGAGAGTCCTTCCTTCGCCTCCGTAGCCAGCGGGGTCTTGATTTATTCCATGCCCCCACCCTTGCACAGCCTTGTGAGCCTGAGAAGAGAGTGGCTTTGTGAGGGCAGCCCCCGCTGGCCTCTCCCCAGACAGCCCTGCTTTTGTAGGGAGTCGCCTGGGAGGGGACCTTGGCCCAACTACTGAAAATGTTTATTTAGACAGAGCCCCCGCGTAAACCTTGAGAGTCAACTGTCCTATCCCCCGAAATGAAACAAGACAGGAAAGGCCTGGACTTCTTAGCCTTGCCTTTAAATGACGTTGCGCTCCCCAAATGTTTCAAGAACTAAAGCAGAGTGTGCTGTCTGTCTCCAGGTGCCAGTATGGCTGGCAGGGCCTGTACTGTGACAAGTGCATCCCGCACCCGGGGTGCGTCCATGGCACCTGTAACGAGCCCTGGCAGTGCCTCTGTGAGACCAACTGGGGCGGCCAGCTCTGCGACAAAGGTAGGGCCCTTGGGGACTGGATCTTGGGGCAGGACGGGGGCCTTGGGCACAGGAAGACTTAAGGGGTGGGGCAGCCAGAATCGAGTTTTTTACTTTTGTTTATTTTTATTGGCAGGGACTTTTAATTCTGAATTTGAATTTGCTTTTAGTGCTGGGGTTGGCGGTATTTTTTTCTGGTTTTATTTTTATTTTTTAATGTTTATTTTTGAGAGAAAGCACGAGTGGGGGAGGGGCAGAGAGAAAGGGAGACACAGAATCCGAAGCAGGCTACAGGCTCTGAGCTGTCAGCACAGAGCCTGACGTGAACCCACAAACTGAGATCACGACCTGAGCCAAAGTCAGACGCTTAACTGACTGAGCCACCCAGGTGCCCCTTCAGGTTTTAGTTTTGAAACAGAAACGGGGTGGGGGTAGGGGTGCAGCTAGAAACATGGCAGGTTAGCAGCCTGTATTGTCTTCTCTGAGCTGCTCCCATCCTGGGGTCTTTCTGGCAGATCTCAACTACTGTGGGACTCACCAGCCCTGTCTCAATGGGGGAACTTGCAGCAACACAGGTCCTGACAAGTATCAGTGTTCCTGCCCTGAGGGGTATTCAGGGCCCAACTGTGAAATCGGTAAGTGGCCCAGGCAGGATGAGACCCCTCCCTACCCTCAGCTTGAGAAAAAAAATAACAACACGCTTAAGGACACGTAAAAAGATGAAAATACCCTCCAAAGTGAAGACTGGTTGTCTCAGCAGTTCTGTGGGTCTTTGAAAGTTCCTTTGAGCAGCGCCAGTGTTTGTGGTGATGCTGGCTAGCGTGGGGGGTGGGGTGTTGGCCATGCGGCTACCCAGCTCACAGATGCCTTGGAATGTGACTGGAGACACTTAGAAAGAGGACTTCCTGTCTCCTGTAGACACAGTGGGCTTATAGCACATGCTTGCTTTCATTTTTTCGAAGCGAGCTTGAGCTGGTGGCCCAGGCGTGGGACTTGGCGGCGGGGAGAGGACGTAGGTAGCGACAAGCGGGAGCCCCTTGCTGACTGCCCTCCTGGTTTTCACAGCGGAGCACGCCTGCCTGTCTGACCCCTGCCACAACAGGGGCAGCTGCCGGGAGACCTCGCTGGGGTTTGAGTGTGAGTGTTCCCCGGGCTGGACGGGCCCCACGTGTTCCACGAGTAAGTCTGGGTTGTGGCCTGTGTCTTTTCCAGAGGATCAGATACGGGGTTGGGGGCAGGCGCCTGGGCTTGGTTCAAGGTCAGGTCTCAGTGGGAAGGGGTGGATTCTGCCAGCGGTCTGGTGGGGAGTCTGGCTGGGGCTTCCAGCCTTTGCGCTGGAAGCCTCCCTGCACCCTCATCCTCCTGCGCTAAGTTAGCACGTGTGTCTGCTACTGAAGAGCCTTCTCCATGGGAGACCTCCATCCTTTGCATATGCTCCCTGGAGCTCTGCCTCCTCCAAATCAAGTTCTGGTTCTGGTTCCTGCAGCCATGGAGAGGCTGCCCGTGGGTGAGGCTGTCACTCCTGGATTTCATCATGGGTGCAGGTGGCCCCCAAAGAGAGACCTGGGCTACAGGGTTGTTGTGGCTGCAAGGCCTGGCTGCATGTCAGGACCACCTGGGTGCCGGACAATGCAGATGGGTCCTTCCCACAGTTTCCCTTTGGAATTGGGGAGTCCACATTTTGTAACAAGCACCTGGGTTTCTGAGGTGTGGCCAGGCCTGAGAACCACTGTCCTCAGCACCCTGAGTGCAGCACGCACAGTCGAGAATGTGGGTTCTGTGGTCGGATCACCTGCGCTGGCACTGTGGCGCTTGCCTGCCTCTCCTAGGGCCGGTCTTTACCTGCCGGTGCCCTGTTTAAAGGAGACAGTAGCAATTCCCATCTCTTAGGGTTGTGAGGAACCGATGACCGAATTCCCAGAGAAAGCCTGGTACTTCAGAAGTGGGTAGTAGGTGAATGAAGAGGCCACTGTATATAGTCCAGTGTAGAGGGTGTGGGGTGGGGTGTAGACCCCAGGTATGGAATTTTGGGAAAACTCTGTGAGCAAGTAAGAATGTTTTCTACCAGTAAAGAAGAGTTCTTTTTCCTTACTACTTCTTAGCTACCCCTGAGCCATGCTGGAACTTTCCTTTAAAAATAAGGAGTAGGCAGAGCTAGATGAGCCATGTTACCCATGGGTTGATGCTCTGGGGATCCAGCTGGCTCTCCCTGCTGCTTAGGTTGGGGATTAAATGAACTGGGGCACTGGAGGATTTAAAGCTAAAATCAGGCCTTATCGTCATAGCGGTCACTTCTAGCAGGTGTCTGGCTCTTAAGTGAAGGCCCCTCGTGTAAGGGTTGGCGTTAAATTATCTAATTGTCAAACGGACTGAGATTAAAATGCCAGCTCTTTTTTCCCTTTTGTCCAACAGACATTGATGACTGTTCTCCAAATAACTGTTCCCATGGGGGCACCTGCCAGGACTTGGTTAATGGATTCAAGTGTGTGTGCCCGCCCCAGTGGACTGGCAAAACGTGCCAGTTAGGTAAGGAAATTCCTGCACCGAGGTTAGCTTTGATGATCAGAGCTGTTATAGAAGATGAGCCTGTGGTGGTGTGAGTTTGCACACCATCCTACTAAAAAGTAATTTATTGTCAAGAGTCCGGCGGTCCTGGGAGAGAGAACTCGAATGCAGATGGCCTAGCTCTTTTAGGCCCTGTGGGAAAGTCGTGGGATCCCTTGAACCATGTCAATCGTCTGTCCGAGGAGTGTTCAGCTGGGTTCCAAACGGGGATGGTCTCATGAGGAATGAGCTGTCTGCATTCTTGCTGCCACATTTAAATCCCAGCAACTAGGCTGCGTGGAGTGTTATACAGCAATGCCTGGTGGCTTTCTGCTCTTCCGGCTGGGGGCCAGTTGTTAACCAGCAGCCTGAAAGTTATCAATTAGCATACCTTATTGGATAATGGCTAGGGAGAGGGATCAGCTGCTCAAAATAGAGGGAACCTAGTATCTGGGATTTAGGTTATTAGCATGTCTCCTATTGGAGGCAAACTATTGCTAGGGTGTTTTGGGGGAGGTGGGGGAAGGGGGGGGGTAAATCTCCATTTCTCACTACCCCTCCACGTTTTCTTTCAGATGCAAATGAGTGCGAGGCCAAACCTTGTGTAAATGCCAAATCCTGTAAGAATCTGATTGCCAGCTACTACTGTGATTGCCTCCCAGGCTGGACGGGTCAGAATTGTGACATAAGTGAGTACCTTTTGTTTCGATTTTGATTTTTGTGAAACTTGGGTATTGAAGGCTTTGTCAGCCTGTACGTTGGCTCCAGTGCTAAGACTTGAGTGATAAAAGGAAAACCTGAGTGGGAATGTTTTTGGAGAGGGAGTGATCAGTGCAGAAATGAAAACATACACTTTATCAGGCTCATTAGCCGGTAAAACAGCCATATTCTGATAAGGTGGCTAAAACAATGATGTGAAGTTTCACTCGCTCATTCTGGAGGAATTAGGGAGGGTTCCCACCCAGTGTAATAACCTTCTGTCAGGGGGAAGCACACAGGAAATCTGATTTGAGGCTTTTATCTGTCCTGAGTGGAGAGCACTTTTCAATTAAGCCTAGTTTCAATGTAAATTGCCTCTTTAATATGAGGACTTGTTTATTTTTTAGATATTAATGACTGCCTTGGCCAGTGTCAGAATGACGCCTCCTGTCGGGTATGTAAATCTTTGCTTAAATGAAAACCTTAATGATTGACCCAAGTCTGTGAGATTTATGTGACCCTGGGAGAGCTCTGTCCCTCAGGGATTTAAAAATGCAGGTGAAAAGTGATTCTCTGGAAGTTTCGCTTGGGCTTGTGTTAACCCCAGCCTCCTGGGAGCCATCTTGAAGGCATGCATGTAGAAATTCCCCTTCAGCATTTTGGGAGGCTTGGCATTTGGTGATTTCAGTGAATCCGTGGAACGGCAGCAGTCATGCTAGACCGCTGAAGCCCCGTGCTTGTGGAATACATAGAAAAAAGCATGTGTTTCTCCCCCCTCCTTCTTCCTCTTCCAGGATTTGGTTAATGGTTATCGCTGTATCTGTCCACCTGGCTATGCAGGCGATCACTGTGAGAGAGACATCGATGAATGCGCCAGCAACCCCTGTTTGAATGGGGGTCACTGTCAGAATGAAATCAACAGATTCCAGTGTCTGTGTCCCACTGGTTTCTCTGGAAACCTCTGTCAGGTGAGCTGTGCTAGAACCTCCACAGGCCAAGTTTCTACAGCAGAACTCCCTCTGCCTCCTCTCTCTGCCCTCTCCTCTCCACTCCCCCTTCCCCTCTTCCTCCATCTGTCTTCCTCTTCTTTCCCCTCCCCCTTCTCCTCCTCCTCCTCTTTCCCCCTCCCCACCTCCTCTCCCCTCGTCCTCCCTTGGTCCCCCACTTCTTCCTCCTCCCCTCCCCCATCCTCTCTCCACCCCCTCCCCCTCCTTGTGTTTGTCCTTTCCCTTCCCTTTCCTCTTCTTTCCTGTTCCCCTCCTGAGTCTGTAGTTGCCATCCAGGGACTAGGGACTTTTGCTAGGCAAATGCAGGTGGAAGGACACGGAGGAGTGGTTTCCTTCGTAGTGTCAGCAGCCTGTCGATTTGACTTGGTGCCCCCGACTCCATGCTCTCCCACTCTGCCCTGTTTTTCCCATGCATATCTGGACAGTCTCTAAGACATAACTGTATATTATGTAGAGCGTTCTGCTCATGGAAGCAGGTAAAGGGGTCAGATTCCAGGATCCGCTGCCCCTGAGCACTTACAGTCACACCTTTGTTTCCTTTCCCCCTCCTCTGCTCCTGGTCCTTGCAGCTGGACATCGATTATTGTGAACCCAATCCCTGCCAGCACGGTGCCCAGTGCTACAACCGCGCCAGCGACTATTTCTGCAAGTGTCCTGAGGACTACGAAGGCAAGAATTGCTCCCACCTTAAAGACCACTGCCGCACGACTCCCTGTGAAGGTACCTCCCCCACCTGCGGCCCTGGCTCGTCTCCAGGGCTCAGTCCTCTTTCGCCAGTTCCCCTCGATAGTCTCAGAAGCTGTGTAGCTGAGATTGAAACCCCCTAACCTGATGGCTGGGGGAAGCCAGAACATGTGGGAACAATCCACTCAGGCCCGCCAGTGGGACAGCCACGTCCTGTTCCGGGGTGGGCGGATTTGCAACCCTGAGACATTCCTCAGAGCAGTGCTGCCAGAAGACCTTTCTGCAGCAGTGGACTGTCAGGGAGGGTAGCTTTTAGTGTGACTCCCAGGCCTAGAAACTGATTATTTTCCTGAATTTCAATTCATTTAAATTTAAATAGCCGCCAATGTCCTGTGGCTGTTGTAGGAGGTAGCAGTTTTCAGGTTCTCTGTCCTTTGCTGGCTTTAGTGTGATTAAATAGGAAGGAAAGCTGGCTCTTTCTCCTTTAGTAAGCTTCTGTCAAACAGATGTCAAAGGTAGGATGAGAGGGGCCCACAGACGACATGTAGGCTTCTTAGCCACCTACGGAGAAAATGCCTTAAAAAACAAACAAAAGACACTTGACTGCCTGGAGTCTCCGCTTTGCCTGTCAATGTGACCTGGCACATTGCCAGAGTCTTGGCCCTCGAGGTGCCTCTTGACTTATTCCCCTCATTAGCCAAGGGGTGCCTGTCTCTAGGAAAGCAGGCTTGGCATGGGTCCTTGCCTTGGGAATGCCGTGTCTTATGGGTCCGCGGCCGTGATCTGATCCCAAGTGTGTCTTCTAGTGATTGACAGCTGCACTGTGGCCATGGCTTCTAATGACACGCCTGAGGGGGTGCGATATATTTCCTCAAACGTCTGTGGTCCCCACGGGAAGTGCAAGAGTCAGTCGGGAGGCAAATTCACCTGCGACTGTAACAAAGGCTTCACTGGAACGTACTGCCATGAAAGTAAGACCCCTCTTTGGGGAATGGTGCACGGTACCCCCACCCTGCCTCTCTGCTCAGCTCAGGAAGCATTTGAGATTGAATCGTTTCAGTTGAGACCAGTGAAAGTTTACTATTAGATCTAGGATCTAAGACAGAGTTGTGTTTATAAGATCACTGACGCCTCTGACCCTTCAGATCGTTTATGTTAGAATATTCTGGAATCTGACTAGTTTGGGTGGTCCCGCTGAGTTTCTTCTTTACTCCCTCCAAGTAGCTTAGCTTATGAGGCATTAAATAAAACAGACAAGGCATCCTCTGGTGCCACCTGGCACCTTGTTTTCTCAGGGGGCAGCCTTGGACCAGTGCCTAGCTATGGCACTAGTTGGCCTTTATTTACCAGCTTCTTCGCCTTCCCTTCACAGACATTAATGACTGCGAGAGCAACCCCTGTAAAAATGGCGGTACTTGCATCGATGGTGTCAACTCCTACAAGTGCATCTGTAGTGACGGCTGGGAGGGGGCCTACTGTGAAACCAGTGAGTCTGTGGTCTTCATGGGCCAGACAGCTCTGGGATGCTGGGGTGAGAGGAGTCTTCACAGGAGGCTTTTCTTTTTAATGGGAGCCTGACCAACCACAAGACCCCCATAGTTCTTGTCATGGCACAGCTCTGCCTGTGTCCTGTTGAATGCCAAAGACAGCCAACCGGAAGGAAGAGCAGCTGAGGAGCTAGAGAATCGGGCTGTGATTAGGATAAATACCCTGCTTGCAGAGAAAGTAATCTTCCTTTTGTTTTGACTGTAACTTGTACCTGTCCTGATTTTAATTTCCACGGGAGTGACAGAAGCCTGCCCCTGTCTTGCCACCTCGTGGTGTTAGAAATAACCCACTCTTAGAAAGCAGTGAAGGTGTTTACGTCCTGGGATGGCTCAGCTGGTCTTGGACCTTGGAGTGGAGAGCATTGGGTGGAGGTAGCCATCACCATAGCAAGGGTGCGGCTCTTACGTGCTGGGTGGGCATGGTCCTGGAAGCATCTTCAGCTGGGTGTCTCCTCTTTGATTCTAGACATTAACGACTGCAGCCAGAATCCCTGCCACAATGGGGGCTCGTGTCGTGACCTTGTCAATGACTTTTACTGTGACTGTAAAAACGGGTGGAAAGGAAAGACATGCCACTCACGTAAGTGGTAGCTGACTAGGGCCCCATCTCTGCGACCCCTCCCACCCTCCGTCTTCTGCGAGGAGGGGCTGGCCAGGGGCTCAAGCTGAGATCCTCCTCCTCCAGGTGACAGCCAGTGTGATGAGGCCACGTGCAACAACGGTGGCACCTGCTATGACGAAGGGGATGCTTTCAAGTGCATGTGTCCTGGAGGCTGGGAAGGGACGACCTGCAACATAGGTAGTTTTCTGCCTCACATGGGGTTCGCCACGGCCATCTGGGCACTTGTGACTTTCCCTGGCGGGTCTGGTTCTGGCCTCTCCAGACTGTTTTCGGATCCTCAGGGAGGGTGGTCCTGTCTGTTCTTGTCTCGTAGCCCGAAACAGTAGTTGCCTGCCCAACCCTTGCCATAACGGGGGCACCTGTGTGGTCAACGGCGACTCCTTCACGTGTGTCTGCAAAGAAGGCTGGGAGGGGCCCATCTGTACTCAGAGTGAGTGTCCCCTGCCCCACCCGCCTTGAACTCTCCGAGGGCTGCAGGAGCACATCCTGACACCCTCGGGGACTCGAGATGGAAACCAGAAGCAGAGCTGTTTGATGTCTGCTTCTGCATCACCTGGGCCTGTTCTAATGCACTTGATGGGCTGCAGCCCTGACCTGGGCATGAGAAAGTCGCCGTTGAGATAAGTGGAGACAGATGGTGTCTCGCTTCCCAGCGTGGGTCTGACCAGCAGCCTGTCTCTTTCCATTCTCACAGCCCCCTTCCCGCCCTGACCGGGGCCTCTTCCTGTGCAGTGTCCCACGGCACATGGAACAAAGTGTGTTGTAGGCCTGGTTCCAATTGAGCCAGAGGTCTTAAGCGCATTTTGTTGGTGTTAACTATAGGTCTATCATATGGGTATTATGGAGATCAGTGGTGTTTCTCCTTAAGCTTAAAACTGCTTTGCCTGGTGAAGGCCTTACTATTAAGTTGTCTTTTTTACTTTGCAGATACCAATGACTGCAGTCCTCACCCCTGGTAAGCATGGCCACCTTTTAAGCCAGCGCTTGTTAGCTGTAGTGTGCATGGGCATCACCTAGGGATCTTGTCTAAAATGCAGGTACTGATACAGGAGGTCTGGGGTGGGGCCGCAGACCCTGCCTGTCGAACAAGCTCCCAGGTGCTGCTCATCCTGCTGGTCTGGACCACACTTTAATTAGCCAGATTGTGCCTTCTTTTGGAGCAGTGATTCTCAACCTTGGCTGTGCATGAGAATCACCTGAGCAGTTTTTATAAGTCTCAATGCCTGGACTGCAAGGGAGACTGAAATTAGACTCTCTGGGGGTGGGACCCCAGCATCAGTATTTTTAAAGTTCCCCAAGTAGTGGTGAGGGCGGCCAAGGGTGGGAGCCACTGAATGTAATTGGCACAGCTACCTGAGGTTAACTGGTGGAGTCTTGGATCGGTAGGCTGGTTACTGAGTGGCCTTTGCTTTCCTTCTCAGTTACAACAGTGGCACGTGCGTAGATGGAGACAACTGGTACCGGTGTGAGTGTGCCCCAGGCTTTGCTGGACCTGACTGCAGAATAAGTAAGGAGCAGCCCTAGTTGGTTTCCCTAGTGGCTTTCTTTCCCCCAACACCAGCCCTTGGCCTGTACTTTCAGTCTTGAAAACAATTAAGGTCACTGCTCCCTTTAAGTAGCCCTGATAGGCAAGTGGCCTCCCACCTTCAGCTGGGATTAAGATCTGGCTGGAAATTTGCAGGTATCTGCTGGTCCTTCCCCGGGTGGCACAACCCCCTTCTAGGGGAGGCGGTACAAGCCACAGAATCTGACCATTAATCTATTCTGAGGCCTTAAAGGAAGAAGGTGCTTTTTCCCAGGACTACCCTAAAATTATGAGCCAGTGGACATTACCCACAGAGGACGGAGCTAAGGGCAGTAGAAGGGATGAGAGTTGTGGTTTCTAAAGGTCATGCCTTGGTGACATGATTAAAATGGGAGATGGGCAATGAAGTTTGTCAGGCAGGGTGCTTTTGATGTTGCTTTATTTTGAGCCTTTTCCTACTTTTTTATAAGCCTTTTTTTCCTCCCTCCCCCCCCAAAAAAAGTGATGATTTTTTTTTTTTGTTTGTTTTCATACCCAAATTATTTGAAATTTCACTAGTGCTGGAGATCACCAAGTCTGGGACTGACTGGTCTTCACTAAATAAGGGTACATTTGGTCTACTGCACGTTTCTAAGTTGTGCTGGCAAACTATGGTCTGGGCCCACTGCTTGTTTTTGTAAATAAAGTTTTACTGGCACACAGCCACACTCACCTATTTATATACTGTCTCAAGCTGCTTTCATGCTACAACAGAGTTGAGTAGTCAAGACAGAACTCACATGGCCTGCAAAGCTTAAAATATTTGACCCTTTTCAAGAACTTTGCCAGCCCTTGCTCTTTTACTATCTGATAAAAAAGAACTAAAAATTGTGGCCTCCTGGGGCACCTGGGTGGCTCAGTCGGTTAAGCATCCGACTTCGGCTCAGGTCATGATCTCGCAGCCTGTACGTTTGAGCCTTGTGTCAGGGTCTGTGCTGACAGCTCAGAGCCCGGAGCCTGCTTCAGATTCTGTGCCTCCCTCTTTCTCTGCCTCTCCTGCACTCGTGCTCTGTTTCTCTAAAAAAAAAAAAAACAAAAAACAAAACAAAAAAACAAAAACCCACAACAATAAACCTTAAGGAAAAAAAAAAAAAACAAAAAACTGATCTGAAAAGATTTTCAGCTAAGTCAGGCTAATGGTGATCTTTGTGGGGCAGTGACTGGTGGAGTTTTTTGGGGTACTGATGATCAGTTTATTTGGGTGCTGGTTACATGATAATTCATCAAGCTTATACTTGAGTTTATATGCTTTTCTATCTGTATGTTAGGTCAGTAAAAACTTAGAAAACCATTATTGCTTCCCATTGGAGCCTAAACTTGAACTGTGTTTCTCCTAGACATCAACGAATGCCAGTCCTCACCCTGTGCCTTTGGGGCAACCTGTGTGGATGAGATCAATGGCTACCAGTGTGTCTGTCCTCCAGGGCACAGTGGTGCCAAGTGCCAGGAAGGTATGTGGGTCAGGCTGCAGCTGGCTGCGTCTTATGGGATGAGCGGGCACTGTGCTCAGGAAGAGAACACAGAGGGGGGATATGCAGAGGGGGCCTCAGGGAAGGGGAAACTTAAGGGGTCCCCTACAAACAGGGTAGCCGTTTTTAGTCAACTCCTGGGCAATTACGCAGTTATGTTGTGTGACAGACCATCCCCCAATGTGTGGCTTAGAGCAGGCATTTGTTTGTATTGATCGTGGGCATGCAGGGCAGGCAGGGTGATAATGTGTTGCAGGGTGGGTTCAGGTCTATTCTGTGTTTCCTCACCCTCCTTGGACCAGCAGCCATATCTGGCAAATGGCAGGCCTGAAAGAATCCAAGCTCAACCATGAGAGACTCAGCTCCCATCGCATCCAGTAATGCTGCAGTGGCCCAAGCAGGTCACAATGCCACGTGCAAAGGCAGCAGGAGAGGGAAGAACACATGCCCTTTGTTGGAGGGTAACTGTTGTCCCATGGCAGAGGGCACAGGTGTAATTCCTTCCCTAACAGGGAGGGAGTGAAGAGTGGAGAGAACAGTCTATAGAAAAGGAAACCCCTTGGACTCCTGCATTCCTGCATTTCAGTTTCAGGGAGACCTTGTATCACCATGGGGAGTGTGATCCCAGACGGGGCCAAGTGGGACGATGACTGCAATACATGCCAGTGCCTGAATGGAAGGATCGCCTGCTCGAAGGTACAGTGTGGGGGATGCCACAGATCACCTGTATCCTGGAGTTGCCATTGGGTGTTTGTCCTGAGCCGCCTGCTCCCTCTCTCTCTCTTTCTCTCTCTCTCCCTCCCCACCCCTCCAGGTCTGGTGTGGCCCTCGACCTTGCTTGCTCCACAAAGGGCACAGTGAGTGCCCCAGTGGGCAAAGCTGCATCCCTATCCTGGATGACCAGTGTTTTGTCCGCCCCTGCACGGGTGTGGGTGAGTGTCGGTCTTCCAGTCTCCAGCCCGTGAAGACCAAGTGCACTTCTGACCCCTACTACCAGGATAACTGTGCAAACATCACATTCACCTTCAACAAAGAGATGATGTCGCCGGTACGGAACCACTACTTTTTTATTTTAGAATGGAAGGGTGTGTCTGCTGCTTCCAAGGCAGAGTGTCACCAGCTAGGACCTTGTTCTCCTTAGCTTAAATTCCTAACTTCCAAAGAAACAGCCTTTTCTTTTTCTTCCAGTATCTTACATGTGTCCTTTTAAAATGTGATTCTAGGGCCTTACCACGGAGCATATTTGCAGTGAACTGAGGAATTTGAATATTTTAAAGAATGTTTCCGCCGAATACTCAATCTACATAGCTTGTGAGCCTTCCCCTTCTGCGAACAATGAAATACATGTGGCCATTGTAAGTATAAGACTCAGTCAGACTTAATTATGTGACTGCAAGGTAGTTAACAAACTTAAGTTAGCCAGTATCTGAACACAGCAAAGCTGGACTCACATGTTTAAGTAACTTTGAATAAAGCGTACTGTGGAGTGCGGCCCTGACCCTCCATCTGACAGTTCTCCTTTTTCTCCAGTCTGCTGAAGACATACGGGATGATGGAAACCCTATCAAGGAAATCACTGACAAAATCATAGATCTCGTTAGCAAACGTGATGGGAATAGCTCGCTTATTGCTGCGGTTGCGGAAGTGCGAGTGCAGAGGCGGCCTGTGAAGAACAGAACAGGTAGGTGGGAACGGTCCCTTTGAGGACGAGCAAACTGATCTCATCTCACCATCCAACAAAAGCAGCAGGTGGGGTGTTAGTTGATGGTTCCCTGTCTCGAGGAGCCCCCCCCCCGGCTGCCATTTAACCGGTGAAAAAACTGAGGCCAGCTGCCATGACCAAGTACTGGACTTCTTTCCCTGCCATCAAGCTGTGCTCTCAAAGGGGGGACCTCTGTAGAACATGTTGTTTCTAAGGCAGAGTGCACTGAGGCACCTCAAACTCCTGGCCACACAAACCCTGCTGTGGCATTCTAGTGGCGTAGGATGGCCCAGCCTAAGTCCCGTGAACACTGGTTTGATAGGCAGCTCGTTGGCCCTGCAGGACATCCAGGCCCCCCTTTTGGCCATAGCTGTGGTAGCTAGGTGAGAAACGGGGTGCATGAGCATCTGGGACATGTGAGCTCTGCTCCCATCACATCCAGTAATGCTGCAGTGGCCCAAGCAGGTCACAATGCCACGTGCAAAGGCAGCAGGAGAGGGAAGAACACCTGCCCTTTGTTGGGGGGTAACTGTTGTCCCATGGCAGAGGGACGGACCCTGAAAATCGGACCCTGTAACCAGCTGCCTGAGGAGCCAGTCTTCCCTCGACTGAACCAGATGCTGCTCTCTCCACACGGAGTCAGGAGCCTCTAGGAGTTGCTGCTGTGCCTGGTCTCTGGGGACAAATGTGTCAGGGTCTCCAAGGGCCCGGATCCTGTACTTGCTTATCAAGCTGTGAAGTGACAATATGTAATTGTGAAAAGGGGCTTGTCCCCATAGCACCCCTCGTAGGGACTGAGGACAGGGGAACCACTGTCAGTAGTCTTTTGTTCGTGCGGTAGCTTTCTTTTTTTTCTTTTTTGAGAGTTCATTGGTTTTGTGCCTGCCTTACAGATTTCCTGGTTCCTCTGCTGAGCTCTGTCTTAACTGTGGCCTGGATCTGTTGCCTGGTGACAGCCTTCTACTGGTGTGTGCGGAAGCGGCGGAAGCCCAGCAGCCACGCTCGTGCGGCCTCTGAGGACAACACCACCAACAACGTGCGGGAGCAGCTGAACCAAATCAAAAACCCCATCGAGAAGCACGGGGCCAACACGGTCCCCATCAAGGATTACGAGAACAAAAACTCCAAAATGTCGAAAATAAGGACCCACAACTCGGAGGTAGAGGAGGACGACATGGACAAGCACCAGCAGAAAGCCCGGTTTGCCAAACAGCCGGCATACACGCTGGTAGACAGAGAAGAGAAGCCCCCCAATGGCACGCCGGCCAAACACCCAAACTGGACAAACAAACAGGACAACAGGGACCTGGAAAGTGCCCAGAGCTTAAACCGGATGGAGTACATCGTATAGCAGACGGTGGGCACCGTGGCTGCTAGGTAGAGTCTGAGGGCGCTGGGGGCTTGTAGTTCTTAAACGGTCGTGTCCTATTCCAGTCTGAGGCTGTCGTTGACTTAGAATCCTGTGTTAATTTAAGTTCTGACAAGCTGGCTTACACTGGCAATGGTAGTTGCTGTGGTTGGCTGGGGAACCCCATGCTGCGTCTCACGGCTATGCAAACACAAGCCCCGAGTGCCCTGGTGCACGGGCCCCGCAGCTGCCCCCTCTCGGACCAGGTTCCCAGGAGAAGGCCCAGCCCCTGGGCTGAGCTTCCACCTCTGCCAGATGTCCCGATGGTGATGCAGTCTTAGGATCGTAGTTTTTATTTATATTTATTGACTCTTGAGTTGTTTTTGTATATTGGTTTTATGATGACGTACAAGTAGTTCTGTATTTGAAAGTGCCTTTGCAGCTCAGAACCACAGCAACTATCACAAATGAGTTTATTATTTATTTTTTTTATTGTATTTTGTTGTTGTTGGGGGAGGGGGGACTTTGATGTCAGCAGTTGCTGGTAAAATGAAGAATTTAAAGAGGAAAAATGTGTCAAAAGTAGAATTTTGTATAGTTATGTAAATAATTCTTTTTTATTAATCACTGTGTATATTTGATTTATTAACTTAATAATCAAGAGCCTTAAAACATCATTCCTTTTTATTTATATGTATGTGTTTAGAATTGAAGGTTTTTGATAGCATTGTAAGCGTATGGCTTTATTTTTTTGAACTTATTTTCTTATTACGTGTTGCCTATAAGCCAAAATTAAGGTGTTTGAAAATAGTTAAAAGACAATAGGATGGCCTTCGGTGCCTGGAATACTGGCGGATTTTTTTTTTTTTCTTTTTTTGTACGACGTCAGATGTTTTAAAACACCTTCTATAGCATCACTTTAAAACACGTTTTAAGGACTGACTGAGGCAGTTTGAAAATTAGTCTAGAACAGGTTCCTTTTTTTTTTTTTTTCTGCTTTAGACTTGAAAAGAGACAGGCAGGTGATGGGCTACACAGCAGTTTAAGGGAACAAGCTGAGCTCCGACTTAACGTAGCCAAAATATGAGTGGTTGAATATCATTAAAAATATCAATTGTGTGAAGGTGGAAGTACACCAGTCTTATTTTGTAAATTCTGATTTCTTTTCACCATTCTTTTAATACTGAACCACTTGTAGATTTTTTTTTTTTTTTTTTGTTATCTACTGCATTTAGGGAGTATTCCAATAAGCTAGTTGAATACTTGAACCTTAAAATGTCCAGTAAGATCACTGTTTAGATTTGCCATAGAGTACACTGCCTGCCTTAAGTGAGGAAATCAAATGCTATTTACAAAGTTGAAGACCCAAAAGGCTTATAAAACAGAGGAATTTCATTGGTTCACCACTGAGACCGTGAAGATACTTTGTATTGTCCTATTAGTGTTATGAACATAAAAATGCATCTTTGATGTGTTGTTCCTGGCAATAAATTTTGAAAAGTAATATTTATTAAATTTTTTGTATGAAACCTGGAACAGTGTGGCCTCTTCTGAGCTGATGGAGTGGTGCTTGGGCTCTGCCTCGTGCCTTCACCACCCCACCAAATCTGTTCTGGTAAGTGGGGTGTGATCAATAGGCTGTGCTTGATGGGGATGTGGAGGAAAAACCTAAAGCCTTGTCAGCCACAGAATTCAGCCAAAGAAGCCAGGGCTGTGAGAGCCCCATCTCGAGGGGGCCTTGATTCCCTTGTTATTCAACAGCAAGTGTGAATACTGCTTGAATAAACACCACTGGATTAATGGCCTGTAGTGTGAAGGTGAATTGTTTGTGAGCACTCATGGGAAAGGCCCACCACACTAAAAGCGTTTTTAAAAAGCTTGGAATTAGTTTTAGGGGAGGAAGAGGGAGATTCAGTGCTTTCGAGTACCCCCCCCCCCCCGCTACTTGGATTAATATTAACGTCCTGCCGTCGTCATTCAAGACCACACCCTGGTGGCTTCTGTGCAAGCTCATGCCTCCAGGGTGGTTTCCTAGCTGCATGAGAGGTGATAGTTACAAGCTTCTGGGGTTAGAGCCATCTACTCATCACCTCTTTCTCAGGCAGGCAGTGTTTGGGTGGCCTTGCCATGCAGCGTCAGGGTGCCCGATATCTGGCCTTCGTGAGCTCCCAAAGGCCAGCCATCACCACCGTTAAGGACATGGGAGAACTGTGGTTCTCACTGTGGCTGCTGGTGCCAAAATGGCCCTGCCCCTACATCACAGGTGGGGTTGGGGAAGCTTGGTCTCTGGTACCTCTGCAGCCAGGGATGAACCATGGTGAAGGGCATGTGGATGGCTTTCAGTAGCTGTGTGGAGTTGCCAGGAGTTCCCTGCTGCTTATTAGCGAGCTTCCCCAGAAGCTTCCAAAGCTTCCCCTCCTTGGAACTGTCCCCCAGCGCCACACCATTCATGACATCTGCCCACCTCTGGTTTTCAGAGTGGTGTTATTCTTTCATTCTTGGGAAACAGTTTTCTTCTACCAGGCTAAGAACTATGTTCTCTGATGGGCATCTTGTTTAAGAAGGGGCGACGGGCTTTAAAAATATCCCTGGCTTCCTTTGCGTGAGCAATGAGGAGTCAGAGTCCAGAACAGTGCGTTTTGGCTGGCTGGGAAGATAGCTGGAAAGACCCGGACACCGGCGAGGCTGGATTCCCATGACATCTCCCTGCCCTGGTGCAGCAATACTTTCTGTCCATGATCTCTGCCGGTGGACGGCTGGTTTCTGCAAGGTGGGGTAAGAGGGAGGGAGAAGGGCTCTGGAACAGACCCAATGAGGCAGGACACAGTGTGCTTTAGCAGTGCTGAATTCAAACACCATCCTGAAGCAATACCTTGCTCTGATGGTTTGTGAACTTGGAGTTTTCAGGACCCCAGAATTCCTTGGGTAGTTGCCAAATACTTTTGTGCCAAGAAAGAAAAAAAGTTTAATGAGCCTCTGCCATTCTTTATACCAGAAGGGAAGTGATCTTGAGATTCACATTTAAGAAGTCTTCTCACTAGTAAGACTGCAGAGATCAGGCTCCTCTGGGCATGGCTCAAAGCCAGGACCTTAATCGTAAAGGGCAATTTCCCCCTTTCTCCAGGTAAAAGTAATCAGGCAAGGGAGCCCTGGTTATCTTGGGGACAGGGTGGAAAAGAAGGGAATCCATACCTTTCCTATTCCCCATGAATGTTCTGGACCTTCTTTAAGCAAACCCTGGAAGGCAAAGAATTTTTAGTCTGGAAACTTGACTCAGACTCTAGCATTAGACCATACCATGAAACTCTAGAAGGAATTATCTTGAAGCTGGTTGTGCTGTCATTCTAGACTTATACAGTGTAAAACCAGAATAGAAAAGGGGGTGGGTGGGTATATCTTAATTGACTAAAAGTCCGGTGAGACTGGGCGACAATCAGAAGCATAACTTACAAGCAGGTTTCTCAATGCAGACTCCCAGGCCCAGTGCAAGAGTCATCAGTGGGGTCAGGGAATCTGTATTTTCAACAAGCTCTCCCCTCCTCCCCTTCTTCTCTGGCATATGTATAGTAAAATTTAAGAACAACTCTACTAAAGTACTAAAGTATAAGCTCTTCGTTAATTACAATGTTTTTTCCTCCTTGTTAAACTGAATTAAGTACCCTGGAAGCCAGTTTGTTGCTAAATTGCCACCTGACATCATTTTTAAGTAAAATAATTATACTGCCCCTTGAGCAAGTTGTGGTCATATTTATTGGCTGATCTGACGGGTCAGTGAGTCAAAGCGAAGTTATTTGGTAATATTTCTTATGTACCAAAGAGCCAAGGAAACCAGAGCATAGGTTTCCCACCTTTCTAAACAGTGTACACCTGTCTATCCAAAAGTGAGTGAGTGTGAGGCTAAAAAGCAGTTGCCTTTAAAGAATAAAAAGGTCCCACAGACCTACAGAAGCTTGCATCTTGGGCTGGGCAATGTTCTGTCATTTCCGCTGCGGCTCTTTCTTGCCTCTACTGGGAATGAGAAGCGGGAGTTCAGAGGTTCCTGGTCTGGGAAGACACACAAGCACTGGGTTATGGGAAGCCTCCTCCTGCTAATGTGTATTTATACTTTGTGAGCTCTGATTCATCCTAGCATTGGAACAGAAATCTGCTTCCTGAGGTTCTGTTTTTAAATAGATAGTTTGCAAAAACAACAATTATTTTTCTTGACATTTTTTTTTTCCACCCCACAAGCAGCTAAACATCCCGGCCCGGGCTATGTCAGTCTCCAACAATGCCAAAAGACAGCTTGGTTATTGGAGGTACAAGGGTGCCCCAAGGCAGTTCTGTAGGGTTCTGGCCCCAGAAGTCTTAAAAACAAAGGTTAGAAATCATTAGGGCAATCTTGTTGCATCACTTCAAATACATGAGATATTTCTGGGACTATTAAAAATAACGAATTTCCCTTTGTGAACAAGTGCCTTCCGATGGCTGTTAAGCAGAAGGGCAAGTGGGGGTGACGCTTGTGGGGCCCTGGTGACTGCTGTCTGGCAGCAGAGGGGCCGGCACACCTGCACGGTACCCTTTGAGATCGTGTCAAAAGGGCGCGGTTCCCTTGCTTTTGATATAAATTCTACCTGTATTACTTGCTCTTGCATGCCAGGCACAACCTTCCTGGCTTAGAGAGTGTTTCTTTCAAGTCCTAGGCAGCTTTTACAAGTCTTAAATTATGTATCATTATGCATGGGTCTGGTATTAACCTGTGATATGCCCAAGTCAGGAAAATTAACATGGAGAGTAAGGGCTCTGAAACCAATAAGAACCTGGAACTGTGGCCTGCCTGCTGCCCCCCACCCCCATCCCGTCACCTTCCCCTGCAGTGTCCACACCAGGGCACCCAAGCATTGACTTATCCGGAGAGCAGAACAAGATGCCAGCAACATGAAAGTAACAGCTTTGTCTTAAAGAGAAGCTCTCCTGGCAGAGCCAGTGGGGCTCCTCCAGAGTCCCTGAGGGGGATACAAGTTTGCAGCTGGCTTCTTAATGACTACTCAGCCAACTGCATGGCTTGGCCCCCACTCTCTGCACCTGAATGAAGAGTGCAGAGCTGCTTCCTTTCATCAGTGCTGAGAAACCTGCAGTTGAAAAGCTTTCATTCTGAACTCACTGGATATTCATGCAATTGGAGACCTTACCTGTCAAAGGATCCAACCCACCTTACTTTCCCAGGAGGGGAAACTGAGGTCTAGAGAGGTTCAAGGACTTGTCTAAGGACACACACAGGGTTGGCAACAGCTGGAACTAGAACCTTAGGCTCCTGCTGCCTGGGTTGCTGCAGTTTCTGGGAATTTGCCAGGTTTATGTAGGGATCTTGCCTTTGGTGTGAATTTCAAAGGTAAAAAATCGGTACATCAGTAATTAACAAAAAGGAGGCTGCAAAGCCTCAAGGGAGGCTGCAGAGAGCTGCCACAAAGACCCTGTCGTCAATCTGAGCTGTGTCTCCCTCTTGCAGGCTTTGCCTAGAAAGTGACATCTTTATAAATCTGATAGCAATAGGTATTTTCTGAACCAAAGGCAGTCTAAGTCCTGTCCCTTTGTTCTTGGGCAGCTTCAGATTTCCTTTTCAGTTTCTGCTTCATAGAATTAGAAAATAAAATTGCAGGAAAGGAGGCTCAGAAACTGACAGCCCCACTCAGTACATCCTTCTCCACACATGCACATAGCACACGCATGCACGCACACGCACATGCATGCACATCTTACACTCTTCAGGACATCGGTGCTGCTCTGTGTATGAAAGGGAACTGGAAGGGCCCTGGCCCGTGTCAGGTGATGGCAATTATAATTAGGCTTCATCCCACATTCTCTAAACACTCCTGCTTCCCTTGGCAGGCTACTTCCAGGTTATTCATGGAAAACTCACCTCAGCATTTAAAAAAGTGCTAAAATCCGAGTTGCTTGGATGTGATTAAGTTCGCCACCTTCAGTGTGCATCTGGGCCAGCACAGACACATCTGGGAGTTCCTAGAACTGCCTGTGGGCAGCTCTCCTTCTTCCACCCAACACCCCAAAAAGCCTACTCCCCCGCATTCTCCCCACCCACCACTGAGGGATTAGGAACTCATCCCACAAGTCATCTGTAACCTGTTTGTCATGTCAGGGTAGGCCAGAACTACATGTTATGCAAAAGTTTCCTCTGAGCTGAGGCACCCACGCTCAATGCCTTGGAAAAATCCCGTCCCGGAGACAGAAACATAAACCCTCCAAGTTCAGGACAGTAACGATCAGATATCCTCAGGGGGCTGTCCCTGGCTTTGCTGGGATGGTTTTTGGAAGTGTTTTTAAAAAGGAATCAGGGCATTGAGGAGGGCACTTGGGATGAGCACTGGATGTTGTACGTAAGCCAATTTGACAATAAATTATATTAAACAAATATTTTTTAAATTAAAAAAAAGAATCGGCACAAAACAGAAAAGAGAGAGCACGAATGTGAAACTGCTACAAGTCTGCACAAAACTAAGGAAAAAGTGAGAGGAAAAGGAAAGCCAGTGGGAAGGGGCCCAAAGGGGGTGGGTAAGGCCTCACCCCAGCCTCCGGCATCCCCCATATCCACAGCCCCATTATTTCTGCACTTCCTGTGAGCTCTCAACACAACACTCAACAAAAGAGGTCCTGACCGTTTCCTCCAGGGCTCTGTGTCTCCACATGTGCCTGACCGGTGGCCGGTGGCTTTCACCTCCTCGGGGTGCAGAGCCAGGCCGCGTGCCGAGTGGCAACGGCACACGCTTTGGAGCCAGACTTCCTTGATTCCAATCACAGCTCTTCCTTCCCGATTCCTGGCATGGGATTTTCTCCACGTGCAGTGTTAGGTTTACACAACTGCGGCCCAACAGAATTTCTGGGTTTTGGGGTGGACACACCTGGATCCTAGGCTCTGCTATTTACTAACTTTGGAAAGTTTCCACAATTCTTTGCATCTAAGTTTCCTCATCTGTGAAATGGTGATGACCAAGTGTGTGCTGCTCAGATTCATGACAAGGGCTGCAGGAAGAAGAAAGACTGCTGCTCTATTTCTCTAAGCATCCTGGGATAGGATGTCGAGTCCACTACAAGATGAAGGAATCCAGCTAGATTCCAACGGCATTCTCTGTTCTTACCACTGGGCCCCGTTCAGAGAAGAGCTAAATAATGGCTGCTGGATCTGGTGTTAAACAGAAATCCAGGATGGCCCCCAGAGATTCCTAGGCCCTGGTTATTTGATCAAACACTAATCCAAGTATTGCTGTGAAGGGATTTTGCAGATGTAATTAAAGTCCCAAATTAGTTGGCCTTAAAATACAGAGATTTTCCAAGTGGGGCTGACCTAATCACAGGAGGAGCTCTTTAAAAGCAGTTTCCTCTGGCTGATCACAGAAGGAGAAGCGGAGATACAAAATGGAAGAGATTCAGCACAAGGGAGGTTTCTCCATTCTTGGGATGGAGGAGGCCACATGGCAAGGACCAAAGAGTGGCCTCTAGCTGCTGAGTGAACTCCTATGGGAAACCACCAGCAGGACAATGGAGCCCCAGTCTCACAATTGCAAGGAACTGAATTCTGCCAGAAACCCAAGGGAGTGTGGGAATAGGTCCTTCCCTAGTTGGGCCTCCAGATGAGGATACAGCCTAGCTTGGGTGATACCCTAATTCCAGCCTCAGGAGACCCGAAGCAGAGATCTAGCTAAAAAGTGTCAGAACCTGTGGTACAATCAATTTGCACTATTTCGAGCTGCTAAGTTTATGGCTGTTACACAGCAACAGCAAAGTTCTCTTCCAAAGGGAGTTGTACCCGGCTACGTCACATGTAGGTGCTGTATTTGGTCTTGACAACACAAGTCATTGGCTTTTCCCCAATCAGTTCAGTGCTTGCTAATCAGTGTAGAAGAAAGAAAAACTCATGCAAGAATGAACTACGGGACCACAAAAAACTTTGGTTCACAATTAAATTCTACCGCAGTCTGTGTTCTGCCAGTGTAGACAGATCTCTACAGCCTCTATATAATAGAACATGGTTCTGTCTTCCATATCTATCCTCCCCACCATTTTACATAATTAGAGCCAAATGAGGTAAGCTCAGGTACTTGGCCTTGGAGGACTCCAAAACACACGGTCTTGGGCCAGTTTTCTCTCCTTATGGAAGGTGATAATGTTTGACTTGTTTTTTAGATGATGTTATCAGAGGATTGGATGACTCTCCCACCAAGCATCCTTTCCCTAGATTGAAGTTTCTTCCTCGGTTGTCCTCACAACACAGTGGCCATTTCCTCTGGACGAGTAGGAGCTAAACATCAAGCCTAACGTTCTCTCCTACCAGATTCTCTTTCCTGAGCTTGCCCTCATAGGGGCAGCTGGCCTAGGTGGACACACATAACGAGTGGCAGAAAGCTAAGGTTTCTCTCAGATTCAGCAAGCTTTTCTAAAGCGTTGCCAGGACCTAGAATTAGACCTTATAAATGTGCGGAACAACAGCCAGAACCCATAACATGCAATTTGATAAACCAGTATTGAGAAATACGATCTTCAAGAGAAAGCAAAGCTGAGCTGATGCCGAAAATTCACAGATGGACAGTATGCTTGTCTTTGAGCCTGTATAGAGATGTTAGGTGCAGTCCACAAGGCTCTTCCAGCTAGAGATAATTAGTGTCAAAACAAGAACCCCAAGAGCAGATCCCCCTACAACTCTGACATGGAGAGCTTTTGCTACCAGGAGTGCTCTCGTATTGATGGGTACTTTTCACTGGGGAGCCACTGGAGGACACTTCTCTAGATGTCACAGGCTTTGTCCTTGCAACCTCCACTCTGACAGTCACCAAGCTGAGCACAAAGCACTGGGAAAAGGCTCACCAGGAAGCATTTTAAGGGGGGGGGGGGGAGACATACAAATCCAAGTAGTGCTGTTGTTTCATAAGCCTCGATTCATTCTGGCATTGTTACCAAAGGGCCTTCTAGGCTCCTCCTACTGGGAACACAGCCCAAACACCCAGTCTGCCACGTCAAGGCTGTAGGTCACCCTAATTCACCATTTCACCTTCTCCCCCTGATAAATGGAATGATGGGCTGGTATTCATCCTCACAGGCACCCACAGTGGGTTTGAGAAAGAGCCCTCTGCATGCTTCTCACCAGCTGAGCATGTTAGGGAGGAAGAGAAAAGTCCTTCAAAGCCACTGGGCTTAGAAAAATTCCCAGTCAATCCATCACCTGCCTCCTCTGGAGAAGGGTCTGCCAGTCCAACCCACAGGTCCCAGGGTAGGTGGAGAGAGGAATGTGAGGCAGCAAGTGGAAGTAAGAGTTGTGTCTGTGTGCAAGCACATGTATATCTGTACGTGTGTGTGTGTGTGTGTGTGTGTATGTCTAAGCACAGAGACAGGACTAGTAATAGAAGAGCTGGTGAGAGGGCGTGGGAGACTGGGAACTTATTTATAAAATCTCTTCTGCCCTAAAGCAAGTCAAACTCCCTGCTGAGGAGTGGCTTTTTCTTCCTCCCTTTTGAGTCCTGTGTGCTGAACTGACCTCTCCCCGGTGGAGGTCAGCGCTCTGCTCACCCTGTGCACACTCAGCCTTTTGGGGCTGGATCGCTTTAGAAGCCTGAAGAGGAGACAATCTTCAGCTCGAATTTCTGAGAGGAAAGCTGTGGTAAATCTCGTGAGGAAGCTGGCCTGTGTGCATGTTTTAAAGAAATATATGTATATGTTCTGATCTTTTGGGAACTGTGGAGAAAACAAAAGGCAAACATGAACACTGTACATCACCAGAGTCCCCTCCCACAGCCTACTTCACCCACTAAAATAAATCAGGCTGGGTAATGAATGAGGTTTTAAGAAATGCAACTGAACTTAAAATACAAGGTCAGCATCTCATCCTAGGTAATCCTTTGGAGGATGAGAAATTCTCCTGATTTTCCCACAGGGTTATTTCAGATGTGCTTTCTGAGCCAAACTATTTTAAAAGCGTTCATTCTTCCACTGCCCTGCCAAATGTGAACTTGAGATTCACACGCACTTTTTGAGAGCTTATTAGTGATATTAATGATCATGGATCAAAGGCAAACCTTAGACAATTATTTAGGTGCTTTAAAACCTCATCTGCTGTACAAGGGCAACAATTTCTCAGTGTTGGCAAAGATGAAGTTGCTCTGATGTGTCGGGTCGAAAGCAGCATTACGAACGTGGCCTCATGGAGAAGACAAGACACATCTCTTTGTATGATTAAAATGTACTCGTATTGACACCTCGTCACCAAAGCCTTTCTCATTCATTTGAGAGCAGGCACACTTCTGACCTGCAGAAAGCCCCTCGTTTAAAGGATACTCTCTGCTCAGAGCACACCCTGCCTCTTTCAACATCCAGTATTTAAACCTACACACACCCTACATTTTAAAACAATAATTCTTTACTGTGACTTCTCATGAGAATCAGTTATTTGAGGAGCTTTTAAAACTGCCAATACTCAGGCCAAATTGCAAGGATTCGGATTTAACTGGAAGCTACTCAGGTAATCCCAATATGTGGCCAGTACAAAAAACCTGTTTTTAAATGGATGCGGAAATTAACACATCGGAGTGGTATATTTACCTTAAGTGTGGTGCTTAAAATATTAGAGATCATTTTGTTTGACAAAGGGAGAAACTGAGGCCCGGGAGGTTAAGTGACTTTGTCCTAAAGCACACAAACCAATTAGTGGCAAAGCAGCAGCCTGAACCCAGGGTTGCAGCTGGTAGCACCACGCCATCTAGAGTCTCTGGATCCCCAGCCAGACCCCAGGTCCGAGGCAGGTCAGCTGCCTGTGGGCAAGGCTGGCCAGTGTGCCGGCATGAGCAAAACACTACGAAAGGCGCTTTTGCTTTATCAGCTGCAATGGTTCTCAGTATTTCATGAACAGCTATCCAAATGTATTATTCCAACTTCAGATTGAAATGCCTTGGAAAAATTCTGTACAGATCCAAGGGGAGATACGTATACAAACAATCAGAGAGGCCTGGGATCCTGTCATAAAAGGCAGTGTAGAGAAAGAGCTGGCCCAGGACTTCATTCAGTGATGAACAAGGACTAGATCCACTTAGAAAATGGAAATGAATCCGCTTGGGAGATGTCAAGATCTCTGGAAGAGAGTCAAGGTTGCATACTTTAACCTCTCACAAGAGGGATCTATCTTAGCTCACAATTGGGAGAAGTGGGAACATATTTGCATTGTAAAGACCACCCCAAAATCTTAGGGGCCCATTTAATCACAACACCCCACACAGGGTTTTCCAAACCTACAACTTTAGAACCAGCGGTTTGGAAGCAGAGCTCCTTGGATTGTTTCAACACAGTGTTCAAAACCTCAGGGTTGCTTCAAGGAGGAAGAAGTCTCTAACAGAATATAATTTTAAATAGCATGTTCAGAAAAGGGCATCTGGGATGTATATTCCTTGGGGGTCGCTCGTTTTGAAGAAAAGTGATACATACAAATTTAGTTTTTGAGAATAATTTTACTTTTTATTCATAAAGCAGGTTCATTTCCTCTACATACTACTTTCACCCATGTACTTTCAGACACATACAACTATTTAAACTACTTATATAAACAAAACAAATGACAGGATATGGGCAATGGAAAAAAAGAGCTCCTCTAGGGATTGCTGCAGTGTCTGGCTTTCTAACTTGACTAAAGAAAATTATCCTGTCAAATCCATACCTATAGTCACCTGATCAGATGCTTGGGGTCATATGTATGGTTTTATTGATTGTTGTTTAATTAAAGAATCAAGGTTTTTGATAAGTAATTCTAATGGCGATTATAAAGTAATTCATGGTAATATCATGCTACATAATAAAACTTACTGAATATGATTAAAGTCCAGTACTGAGTATTTCTGAAACAATTAAAGGTAATAACTAACTTCATCCATTCAAGTTCCCTCTGTTAAGCGCACACATTGACATATATTTGTTCCTCATCTTGTTAAATAAATATAGAAACCAAATTAGGAGTTGCGCAGATTTCTAAGAATTTAATTGTATCATTAAATTGTAATACCAATGATACAGTTAGACTTCTGTCCTGAGTAATTATCTGCATTAACTTCACTTTACAATGCTGGATTTACTTTGTACTTAAGGAAGATTTTAAACTATTTAACGGAAATCAGCTTAATTTTGATTTTCTACTTGCTCCACCGTGCTTCAATTCATTCGTGTTTCAGTAACAAGAAATGAACTCTGTCATCTTAACAAACCAAGCATGGAAATTTCCTCATAAGAGAAAAGAAGAAATTAAAATGATTTCCATATTCGAGTCACAGAACACTGAAGAGAGAATTTTTGGCTCACGGGAAAGGCATTTGTTACCTCAAAAGGAAGGCCACTCACTACAATTTTGTGGAAATACTACGGTGGGACCTGCCAAGAGGGAGTTCAAGGAAACTGGCAACAGTGGCACTGGGATCTCAGGCCACTCCTTTGGGCACAGAGGTTTTCTTCCCTTACGTGCTCTGCCCTCACCAAGCTCTTTCTAAAGTCAAAGGCCATAAGACGCACACCTCATGCTAAAATCCAAACATGACACAAGAAGCAAACAATTGACTGTGATCCCATTGTTGTCCCCAAGACCTATCTTGAGATATCTCATTCACAAACAAGCTATATTCTCCATAAATCAAACTAGAGGGGCGCCTGGGTGGCTCAGTAGGTTGAGCGTCTGACTCTTGATATCGGCTCAGGTCATGCTTTCACGGTTGTGAGATGTAGCCCTGCACATCAGGCTCTGAACTGGGCATGGAACCTGATTGAGATTCTCTCTTTCACTCTCTCTGCTCCTCCCCAGCTCAGGCTTGCTCATGCTCGCTCGCTCTCTCTCTCTCAAAATAAATAAACATTAAAAACAAAACAAAACAGAGTTTTTAATGATTCTTGTCATAAAAAATAAAATACATTTTCTTACTTCTTTAATACTAACATAAGTAAACAAAAATGCTGCAGCACTCACTTCTCTCTCCCCAAATGGTTGCTTCTTTGCATTTAACAATTTATATGCATATCTAGATGATAGTTAACCTCTAGCAGCAAAGAAAAAAAAAACGTGTAAGAAAAATCACACTGACTATTCTCTGACATTTCTTGTTTATGGACCTTAAAAAAACAACACAAAATCCAACATCAATATATTTTTTAAAAAAGCCATCTGAAAGCACAGGGATGCGACTTAGAAGCCATAATGCCACTGAGAAAGTTAGGGAGTTCAAACTGTAACATTTCTCCGAAGCATCAGAATTACAGGGACTTGAAAATAAATTTAATTTGGGTTGTTAAGTAAGTGGTTGAAGACTGTGTTCTTTTTGATTAAGAATACTGACAGGCTCTGATTTTCAGATGCTGAATTTATAAGATTATAAAGAACGTCAACACACACCCCACTCCCAGGAGTAGAGAATTCTGCATTTCCCAGCTAATAAGCAAAACCTGGCAGCCATCTTCCCCTTTGTACTTCCAAACATCCAAAGAATCACACAACCACTCAAGTAACAAGAGATCTGGGGGTGTTTCAGACATGTGGAAGAAAAATGCTTAGAGGCAAAATTCCTTAAACACATGCCATAGTGCGGAGTGGAGAGCTGTTCCCTCCATTAACCCTGTGAAAATCCCATATACATGCAGGCTGTGAGAAAGACCAGTCAATCTACAACCCAAGGTACTGTTTTCCCTCTTAGGTCACAGTAATTGTTATTTCACGAATATACCAAACCCTAAAGCCAAGGCTGTTCTTGAAAGAGAATCACTAAATCACAAGTATTGGCTTTGTCCCGTTAACAAATGAAATAAAAACTTTTCAATTAAAAGCTTTTCTCTGCTGCCTCCATTTCAAACATCTCCTTCTAGGTGTACGTTAGGCAGCAACTATTGCACTGAAATGGTTGTCTTTTATTCTAGACTCTTTTCCAGGGAGCTTATTGTTTCTTGGCCGGTCACCAGGGTTATTACTTGTGCCCTGTTGAAACCGTTCCAGTAATTCTGTTTAAGAAGATTCAAGGACACACTGTGCTCCTGTCTTCAGTGAACAGCACACCTAGAATTGCTGTCTCTCTAACAGCAGGGGCCCCCCACAGACCATGGAGATTGAGGTTTCCATCCTGTGCAGTCTACCCCAACTGGATGAGCACAATCTGCTCCACTGTGGTTAGTATCCTGTTGGGTTCCCTCTTTTCCCACAGAATGCTTTGCTTGGAATCAGCTAAGAGCAGGAAAAAAAACCTAGGGATGGGAAGAGGAAAGGACGCCAGTGCATGGGGCCACATTCCCGGTGAGTGAAGGTCATGAGGCTGGGACCACATGAAGGGAACAGGTTTCCAGGCAAGGTGGGGAATATCAAAGGAATAGGATCTACATTCATGGCCAAGTATAGTGACCAACACTGAACTTCATGACCCAAGATGGTGCCATGAAATATGGCTGCCTCTTAGTGAGTAATACCCTACAACACAAGTGGGAAAAGAGACATGGGGAAGCACAGAATGAGCTAGGAGTAACCATAATTAGTCTTAAGCACAAACCACCAACACTGTGTCTGTTTCCATATTCTTTTATTACATTAGGCTTTTTCTGGGTTATTTTTCTGCTAACTCCAACACTTTGGGAATATACTTGATTTTCCTTGTTACTAGGGAGGTGCTACTTCAAAGGACCACACAATGTTGAGTAGAAAAAAAGATGTATTTGATGGGTGGCCTGTGAATATGTTTTTTTCCCCTATTTTAGAATGAAACTGGGTTAACAAAATCTTTAGTAGGTGTCCATCCAAAATAAGTCATTGCTATGATTCACTCTGACATTTCAGCAAGCCCACTGGAGACATTAGTGGGTGACAGTGCAAACGGAAGGCTCCTGTTTTGAAACTGAAACTGCCTGTGATGCCTTCCAAATGGGAAACCGGAAACTCTGGCCACTGAGCTCCCCTTGGGTTCGAATCCTTCCTGAACCTAACCAAAATCTCAGAGGTGGGGGCAAGTGCAGGGGCAGGGACACGCCTGAGCTACAAGCAAGAGCAAGCCTGTCCCTCTACTTTCTTCCTCTAATGCAAGGTCAAATTAGCCATAAACTTCTAGTAATTTTAGGGTAATTAACAGTTTTGTGGGTGCAGCGGCCACCGTGCTGTAGAGAACCTGGGAACAGAGCTGCTCATAGGCTGAACCCAGGTGTTTTACAAGTTTGAGGGAGCACAAGGGTGTGCATGTCCACATGTGGGCCCCAGCTGATGAGCTGGAGGCCATGGTAGCCAGTATTGAGGAAAGAAACACTAGGGAGTCTCCAATTAGTCCAGTGGTTCTCAAACTTGAGCATGTTTCAGAATCACCCAGGGTTTCTCATTCAGTAGGCCTGGGGTGGGGTCCAAGATGGGCCTTTCTAACATATTTTTAGACAGTGATGCTGGGCCCAGAACCAGATGTTGAAGACGGCTAGGCTAGCCTGTTCCTTCACTTCTGTTCAATTCAGGCTGAGGAACAGGAGGAGAAATTGTACCCCTAGATATTGCACTATGGACCTGTCTTCATATAGCCCATCATACGGTGTGCACAGTGATGGGCCAAGAAAGCACATGGTTGGTTTCTTCAGGCAGGTCCTTCAAGAATGGGATCATCCTTGACAAGGTGAATGGCCATTTCTCACTAAAATAACTTTCTGAAGACAGTTATAAAGTATGAGAAAGTAGCAACATTGTTAGAAAAATCATATAGCCTCCTGAAGATGAATGCATTGAAAACTAACACTAACACAGATACACATTTTCGGTACAAAATAATCATTCTAATTCCTTTAAAATCACAGCATCTACACAGACCCCTCTCTTTCCACATCTTCAGCCACTATAGACCCAACTACATCTCTGCAATCCCCTTTAGTAAGTTAGTGGTCTCTTTCATGCTTCTTTCTTTTCTTGGTTGGACTGCCCTGGAGTGCAGATAATCTTTCAGTGTTTGTGGCTGAGCCAGTTTGCTCTGCCTGCCCTAGCTTATTTTTCGTAAGATGTCCAGAGGAGAGATTTTCCAAAACATGCAACTCTTCATTAGACGCCGTTTTTGCCAAACCTTGTTTCAAAAGTAACCCCGGATCCGACAGCTCTGAAGTTGGCAAAACCCTGACAGCTTTGCTTTTTTCCCCTATTATTTCTCTTGGGACTAATCGATCACTTCCAAGAGAAACTCTCTTGTGGTGGTCGACGTCTTCCGCAGAGCCGAGGTTCCTGCGTTTCTGTTGTGTTCTGGCCCCTTGTGGACTTTGTTTTGGACCTGGCGATGCTGACTCACAGCTACAGACGGGGCTCCTGCTTAGAAGCCCTGTCTCTGACCACTCCCCATGATGAGGTTTTTGCTGGCTGCTAGCGTCTTCTGGCTGGGTCTGATGAACATTTTCCAGCTTTTGAACAGGAAGCCCCCAGTGGCTCTCAGCTGCCTTTATGTTATCTTCTGCTTGTCCTGTGGACTCTGATGGGGGACTGGCTGAAGCCTGACTGTCACCCCTCCTCCTCGCTATCTCTGCAATCACTAGGTCACTAGCTGTTCCCCCAATGTCCCGGCTGCTCCGTGATTTGCTCACAACGCTGCTTTTTGTTTCAGTTCTTCTCACACTAAAACAAAGAAAGATTTTTTGTTTTGTTTCGTAAAGCTGCCCTTGACACATTGCCTATCCCTGGAGAAGGAGCTTGGGCTACCTTTCCTTCTCCCTTACCTCCCAAGCAAATCCAGAAAAGTCCCTGAGTGAGATGTTTAAATTCAGACTGGATCAAGCAACAGACACACTAGGATTAGTTATTAGGATATATGAGGACAGGCTTTGTTTATTGATCACTAGGTTATCACTGTAGTTATACTCGAGTTATGATGGATCTATTTTAACTAAGGAAGACAAGTATACATTTCAGATGTTAAGGGTCAATATTGCCTAAATTTGATATGTTGACATTTTTCCCCAGAAGCAAATGTTCAGATACATCCAAAGCATATCATATGTGTGTGTTTGTATGCAAGAATGAGCACACACACACACACTTTTTCTACAGCACACATAAAAGACAATGTAAACTTCACTCACTTTGTAAAATTCACTTTGAGGAACAGGATAGCAACTGCAGGGGGAAAATTGAGAAACTAGAGATTTGACTTCAACACAGACTTGCAGGCTTGTGAATAGTAAGAAATTTCTTAAACCACCAAAGCAAACTCAAAACACTGAAGCTGAAATATTTATTTTGGCTAAGCTTTAGTCTGGAAACACACACACACACACACACACACACACACACACACACACACACAGGTTCTTATTGTTCCTGATCAGGGGTGCGAGGATTATCATAATTATCTTAGAATGAGAACCTGCATTTTAGGAAAGGAATGTATTTTTTTAGATCGACCTATAGTCACTCGGAAAGTGGTATGAAACACACCACCAAACAGGTGTGTTTCATCTTCAAAGTGCTTGTAATTAATTACTCCTTGCAACACACCTGTGAAGCAAGAACTTGCTCCCTATTGTCCAGAAAGCAGGAGGCAGGCAGAAGAGCAAGCATGGAACTTAGGGTAAAGTTGGTGCCAGAGGGGGTTTTGTGATTGGTTTCCATAAACTCTTGTGGAATTCTAGGTTTCATGTCATGTATCCATACACACGGACAGTCAAAAAGGAGAAAAAGAAGAATTTGTTGGACCTACATTTCTTTCAGAGCATTTCTCTTGCGCTTTGCACTGGGAGGAAGTGGACTCTCGGCACACTCAGCAAGATAATCAGACGCTCCGTGGAGAGCTCCTTCTGTCTACTCCAAAAGATAACAAAGGTTCAACCAGAAATCTATTAGCTGAACGTGAGAAAAAACAGTTATACTTTGAATGCCCCAGTGAACAGATTTTTGTGAAGACCAGATGAAACTGCTTAGTGTTAGACTATTTTACGTTTAAAAAATCTAGAACGTTTTGGTAAATTGTCACTTACTTGGACTCCTATCCAATACAGTTCATAACGTTAATACACACCACAAACATACAAGGCTGTAAGAGAAAGGACACTGGTTCCAGACCATCTGGGAACTCTTGTCCAATACCTTTTTTTTTTTTTAAGTAGGCTCCACGCACAGCACAGAGCCCAACATGGGGCTTGAACTCACAACCCAGAGATGAAGACCTGAGCTGAGATCAAAAGTCAAATGCTTCACTGACGGAGCCACAGAGGCACCCTTAGCCAATATCTGATATCTCTGTGGCCCAAACTGTGACAAAGCCCAGAACTGCAGGGCCGGGCAGCAGCATATTTGTGAACTCTGATCTTCCAGACAACGGTTAAGATCCGTTGGCACAGTGGTCTGGACCCTGATTCCTAAGAATTCCACACATTTTCTCTATTTACAAAAATACAGAATGTGGCCTTTGCAATACTCAAGGCTGCATAAAGAGTTAAGATTTTAGTGGATACTTTGAACACTGAAGTTTGTGATTCTTGGCTACTAAAAAACTGGGAGTTTTTCTTAAACTAAGCACTGCAACAATTTTGCATATTTCATAGATTATCTGTGTATCTATTCTTATATGTTCCCATGGAAGCTTCATATGGAAGTACATGTACCTATAAAAACGGGGCACCTGGGTGGCTCAATCGGTTAAGTGTCTGGCTCTTGATCTCAGCTCATCTGAGAACTGTGATCTCACAGTTCATGAGTTTGAGCCCTGTGTTGGGCTCTGCTAAAAGTGCAGAGGCTGCTTGGGAGTCTGTCTCTCCCTTTTTCTGCCCCTCCTGCATGCTCGCTCTTGCGCTCTCTCTCTCTCTCTCTCTCTCTCTCTCTCTCTCAAAATAAAGAAATAAGCTAAAAAAAAAGTACTTATAAAATGTAAAAAAAACTCCCAATATTTGCCAACATTGACCTATTTCATAGTTTTGGAATCATTTCCTTTTTGTTAAGCAAGTAGATAATCCAGACAAGGTGTTAACTTCTCTCATTTCCTGTGACACTAAGTATCCTTCTCCATCAAATTCCATAGTATCCATAAGTATCCTTCTCCATCAAATTCCATGCTGTAGAAATAAGGAAGAATTTGGGGAAATTATCAGTGGGTCCCTTGCTTTAGACTTACATTGGAATTAACAATGGCAGTCCCAGAATGCCTGGTAGACGGCAGCCATCAGTATACCTGGATGCCCCACAGGCTGATGCTATGACCTTTGCCCAATCACTGGTACAGGGTACCACTGAGCATGAACCTTTAGCTCCCCCCAATCCCGCCTATGGTTTCAGACCTGGGTCAATGTCACTCATAGTCATATCCAGGTATAACCTAAATCAGTTTTAAGAGTTAGTAAACAGAATACCATAGGTTTTATTGGACTATACTGCATTTTGATGCTTCTCCCTTTCTCCCCCTAAGACTCACTAGTTGACCAGACAGAGCTACAGTAAAGTTAAATGAGAGGGAGAGGAAGAGAGAGGGAGAGAGACTGAGATTTATGTGTGAAACACTTCTAAACATGCCCTATAAGTACAGTAGATTTTCCCCTTACGACCACACCCTGTAAGTGCTGTATTTTCAGAGCTGAACAATTAACATAAGGAGCATGAGTCAGGCTTTGAACAGCTCTGTGGGAACCAGAAAGCCTTTTGCTATTAGGAATGATGTAAATTCCCCAAGGCTTGAAGAAGTCCACAATGGAAGGCAGACAGGGTCATAAATAACAACAATGGATACTGCGTCGACCACATAAAGTATGATGCCGTGATGGTGACACTTCAAATCTCACACTAGATTCAATCTCTGCCTTTATTTATTTATTTATTTTTTAAACTAAGTTTAAAAAGCACTATGCATTTCCTATGGGAACTTCAAAAACTTCTTTAAGAGATATGACAATTGACTCTCATCCCAAATTCCTCTGATCACAAACAATAGGGAAAATGTCCTTGGAAGGAAAAGGACAACAGAAAATGCAATGCAGTGACAGAAGGAAAAGTCCAGTTCAAAAAGTGCAAAACCTGTGACTTCATTTTAAAAAAAAAGAGAGAGAGAGAAAAAGAAAAGAAAAAGGCAAGTCAGGGTCTCCTGCTTACAAATTAAAACCACATTTGGCAATTTGTTGAAGGAGGCATATTTACATTTGTATGAAGACTGGGTGGGCAGGAAAATAAAAAAAGCTTAGACTCCTTCTTCAGTCTTCAGTCCTTGAACTGTCAGACCTCATTAGAAATCTTTCATTCTTATTTTTCTAAGGTCAATTCATTCCCCTTTGTCACTAAATCGCAGCCTGCAGAGCCCCTCAAACAAATATTCCAGAGGAAACAGTGATCCTCTGGAACAGGGACTGGGAACAAAATTTCCCAAGGGAGTTGTCCTGATTACTAATGGCTTCTCACATCTGGCATCAAAATGCAATTGTGGCTTATCCAGAGGCAAAATTCTAAGGTACAGACAGTGTGTGCTGGGAAGTGCTTCTTGGGCTTACCTAAATGACACGACTCCTTTTTATATTCTGCCTTGAATAATGACCCTGACATCTTCCGCAAAGAACACACACAAAGTCAATATATTAAAAAAGGTTACTAGTTGGCCATCCAAAGTCCAGAGTACACACTCTGTGGGGACTTGGATATTTAAGAAACAGGTTAACCAAGGGGCTTTCTTTGGGCCTTCATCAGTGATTCTTCTTAACCTAGAGGCTAGCTCTGAGTCTAGCCAAGGAATAAAATTCTGCATATATTATCAGCTGCTCCATCCACTCCCCACCCATTTATTAATTTTTGGTTAACACTTTTAGTTTTAAACTTTCCATCTGTAAAGAGGTGTCTAGGACAAAAACCAGGACAAAACCACACAGAAGTAGGACAGGGCCATAGGCCCCACAGGGAGTCTAATGCAGGGGGATACTTTTCCTCAAGAGACTAAGCAGCCCAGGCAGGCTTCCAGAGCAAGACGTCGGGTCTTGTTGCCATCCCCAGGGATGCTCTGCAGTCTACTGGATGCACCCTGAGGTTGAGGACAGCCAAAGCATGTGCGCTCCAGTACAGGCCCAAAAGGAAGGTTGAACAGGTGAGTGTTTAAGTATGAAAATGGGTGATGTTACCTCAGTGCTGTCTGGTCTGACCTGGGAAACACATTTTAAATTTCTGGACAAAAAGACTGCAAAGAGTCCCTACCAGAATTAGCAAGGCAGCTAAGATATGTTTCCTGCCTCTAATCAGAGAATGGGCTGGACTGAAATGTAGTCAGGAATACTGGTTGATGTACAAGTTACAAAGGTAAATTGAAATTGTGGATAAACCAAAGTGTTCACTCCATAGTGACTTATTGAATATCACTTCTGAATAGAACACTGTTGGATTAATGAGGGATGAGGAGAGAAGTTGGCCTAAAAAGATGTAAGAAACACCTGCTCTTGAGTTTATAACCTCCTCAAGGAGTCTGTAAAACACAGCTGAGGCTCCCAAAGGCTATTGGGAAGACTGGCACCAAGGGAGCTTTTCAAAAAATATAGATTCCCAAGACCCACCCCTGGAAGTTCTGATTTACCAGATCTAGGGTGGGGCTATAGGACCTATATTTAGGTTCCCAGGTGATTCAAACACTGCTGACACACATGAAATAATTCTCGACAGAGCAGAGCAGCAGATAAACAAATGAAAAGTGGTACACTGAGGCAGTGCTTGGCAGTCTGGTCCAATTACCTCAGGCATCAAAATTACCTGGGAAGCTTGTCAAAAAATGTTCAGGGTTCTACCCCAGAATCTACTGCATTTGGATCTCCACAGGCTGGAGTCAAGGCATATATGCATTTTAGGCAATCTCCCAAGCGATTCTGATGCCCACTCTACAGGGGCATGGATGGACGTGGTAACTGAGCAGAGTCTGGCAGAATCATCCAATCAGACAACACTGAACTCTGTATCAAACACTGTTTTGAGGCCCTTGTGGAAAAATATGAGGACTCACAGAAAACATCCCTGTTCTCACAGAGCCTCCATTCCATGGGGAAGACAAGAAACAAATACACATATGATATGTCAAAAGGTTATGATGTTATGAGGGAATACAAACCTCCAAAGTCTTTATTAGGCACGTTGGTGAGGGAAGGTAAGAAGGTGAGCTTTACCCAGAGATGAGTGGAGGATGAGCCACGAGAACATAGTGTGCATAAGCAGGGAGAAGCATGAACACCAAGGAAGACAGAGCATGCTTGGAGGGAGAGGAGAAACAGGGCAGTAAACCAGAGGAAGGGGCTGGAGGGCAGGTAACTGGTGTGTGTGTGTGTGTGTGTGCGCATTGGTGGTGGTGTGTGAGAGGGGCAAATCACATATGGCTTTTATAAGGATGGCACATTTTATTCTAAGGAAGATGATGTGCCATTGGAAGTTTCTAGGAAGAAAATGGACTTGGCATTTTAAAAGGATCACTCTGGGAGCAGCTGAGGGGCAGATGGGCTCAGAGAGATCAGTGATTAGACTACTACAAAAGTCCACTCAGAGAGGAGGGGGTCTTTCAGGAGGCTGGTGACGGTAAGAAATGGTTAGACTGGAAATATAATTTGAAGGAAGACCCAACAGAATATGTCAACGGACTGGATATAGTTAGTCAGAAGAAAAGTCAAGAATGACTCCAAGATTTGTGGTTTAAATAAGTGGATGAAGGAAATTAGCCTTTACCAACACAGGAAGTACTGGGGGAGGGGCAGGCTTGGGGATGTGGAACCAAGAAATCAATTTTAGATAATGTAAACTTGAACAGTCCTCCTGGGTATCCAAACAGAGATGCTGAGCAGGAAGTTAAGATACCGGTTCAGGAAGAGAGAGGTCTGGGCTGCAGACACAAAGCTGGGAAGTCCACGAAGATGGTACATAAAGTCTTCAGTGAGGATGAAGTCCACTGGGGAGTGAGTTTGGATAAGAAAAAAGAAGATGAGGAGGAGGATTAAGGAAAGGAGTCCATGAGGGAATCATCAGTGGAGAAACAGAAAAATCAAGGTAACATGATGTCCCTGGAGGCAAGAGAATAAAGTGCTTCACTGAAAGTGACAGCACTTCCACAAATATGCCGCGCGGTTAGGAGTGACAATTAACCAATAGAAGGTGACTTGACAAGGGCTGTTTTTGGTGAAGTGCTAGGGCCCAAGACTATTTGGGATGGATGTGTTCAATAGCAAAGTGGAGACATAGTGGAAACCGGAAGTCTCCAGTAGGAATGTAATGGTCTGTAGGTGACTTTAAAGTTTCTATGGACCACAAAAAGGTAAAAAGAAAACTGGTAAAATGAGATTTCAATAATATATACTATTTTGCTCAATATATGTTATTATTACAGCATGTAATATAAAAATATTGAGGCATTTTATATTTTTATACTAAGTCTGGAATCTGGTATGCATCTGACATTTACAGGACATCATTTCTGACTCGCCACATTTCTAATGCTCAATGTCCAGATGTGGCCAGTGGCTATAGTACCGGGCCATGCAGGGCTGGGCACTTTAGAAGGGCTCTGCAGTAAGGGGGAACGCTGAAATGGGGTAGTGCCTGGATTGGGGGGTTGGTTAATGGAGGGTGCATTGCTGACGATTCTGGGCATATTTGGAGGATGTGATGAGCTACCGTGTGCCAAGTTTCAGCTGGGTGTTTCAGAAGCTTTGCATATATGCATCAATGTCACCTCAGAAGAGCTTGATGAGGCAAGTAACACTGCTACTCCCACACTCCAGGGACCTCATTCAACATGAACAAACAGCACAGATGGCAATGCCCCTTCTCATCTGATAAATGGGGCTTCTGTCAGGAAAACCTTGCTTCAGCTTTCAAGCACCAGCCCTGAGGCCCTGGGACATCAGTATTAGTCTAGGTTGGAACTGTAGGGGAAGGTCCCTGGGGACATGATACCTGACTGCAGGTCAAAGAGCCCTGTGGGTGTACAGCAGTCCAGTGTGGCCCCTGGTGTGGTGTTCCCAGCACCCCTCACAGCCACGCTTAGAAGGGATGACAGACAGGAGCTCTCCCACCAAAATCTTGTTTTCAGGACTACAGAACACCCTGCTGGATATGAAGGCAATAAAGGGAGAAGGCAGGAAAAGAAACTTTTCAGAGCCATTAAGGTCTTTCTCACAGCAGTACTTAACACGGTAATGTGGTGCTTTCAGTCATTTATCTCTTGAGATCTCTTTTCTTATGGTTATGTACATGAGTTTCCTCTGATGCTATTTTATTCACCCCTAAATGAAAATAATTAATAACTCAACCAGAATATTTTAAAAGCAGGTAACTTGGGGCGCCTGGGTGGCTCAGTCGATTGAGTGTCCGACTTCGGCTCAGGTCATGATCTCACAGCTCGTGAGTTTGAGCTCCGTGGTGGGCTCTGTGTTGACAGCTCAGAGCCTGGAGCCTGCTTAGGATTCTGTGTCTCCGTCTCTTTCTGCCCCTTCACTGCTCATGCTCTCTCTCTCTCTCAAAAAATAAACAAACATTAAAAAAAAATTTTTTTTAAGCAGGTAACTCATAATAAAATATTAGAATACACCCAGTCTTAAAGGGCGTCTGGGTGGCTCAGTGGGTTGGGCGTCCGACGTTGGCTCATGTCATGATCTCATGGTCCTTCTGTGGGTTTGAGCCCTGCAATGGGCTCTGTGCTGACAGCTCAGAGCCTGGAACCTGTTTTGGATTCTGTATCCCCCTCTCTCTCTGTCCTTCCCCTGCTCACACTGTCTCTCTCTCAAAAATAAATAAGCATTTAAAAAAAAATTAAAAAAAGAATACATAGTCTTAGGTCACATTCAAAATGTTACTGTGTCTGAATTCTTCATGATCACATATACCCAGAGTTGATCAAAACAGGTTAGCCCTCCTGGGATGAGGCAGGGAGCACAGCGAGCAGGGATGGAAGCCAATGTCTGGCATTCATTGGTTGCTTGTCCCAGGGCCCATCTCTCAACTCCCCGATGGTGGGTTTCTCATCTGTCCTTCAGGACTGTTTGGGAAATTTAAGTGCAATAAGGTGTGTGAAGCACACTTTAGAAAGTGGGAAGTTCTAAGCACATTTTCTTGACATTCCTGTAAAAGAAAACCTGGTACCTACAGAGAACATAAATAGATTTTGAGAAGGCAAGGATGCTTTGCATTTTTAAAGAACTTACACGATTAAAGTCCTTTCCCCTACATCTACTGAGTTATTTGGCAGGCAGGTATCGTCCCTATTTGACAGACAAGAAGAATGAGACCCAAGAGACTACGTGTCTAAGCCCACACATTTAGCTAGGGGCAGAAGTGTGTCGAGAAGGCTTGGCCCTCTGTGCAGTGCTCTTTCCACTGTGCCCAGTGGTTCCTCTGCCATCACAGTCAAAGATGGGAGTTGTAGAAAGAGTACAGGATGCTAAGTCGGAAGTCCTTGGGTCTAACCCCCTCTCAGTTTCTTCTCTGAAGTAAGATCTGGACAAGCTACCTCCCTGAACATCAGCTTCCTTGTCTAGAAAAGAGGAATGATAATAATATCTCTACAGTGGACACTCATTCATTTTCTGGAAACAATATTCAGATTTTGTCTCTAGTCTCCGTCCAATGTCCATGCATTTTCAGGAGGCCCTGTCTCCACACCAGGCTCCAGAGGTGGGCCTGTGATCCCATCCAGGCCAAGCAAAGTACTGGATTCATGAACCTCAAAGACATACATGAGTTGAAGGAGCCCTGGGAAGAACCCTGCTCTCTATTCCCATGGACCTGCAGGTACCAGAGCCAACCACCACATACTGGCTAAGAATGAAGCCAACACTGTGGAAGACAGAGCCAGAAGATGGGAGAAACAGTCCTGATGATATTCTTTGTGCCTCTGATCAGCAAGCCATACCTGAAGTCTGGACTTTTCAGGCACATGAGCCAAAAACCTTCCTTTTTTTGCTAAGCCATTTCGAGTTGGCCTTCCTGTCACTTGAAAACTAAAAGGTTCAAGACTGATACAATCTCTTCTCAGGTTTGTTACATTGAATAAGTTATTGTATGTGACAGCTCTCTGCAAACAATAAGTCTTTCCCAAACAATAAAAGCGGTGTGAAAGTAATATATTGTCAACTTATTTGGGAGGCAAATAAAACATTACAGTATAAACCTAGGCCACTTTCAATTCTTCAAGGCTTTTTTGTAAGGCAAAAAGAAAAGTTATGCCTTTTTTTTTTAAGATTTTATTTTTTTAAAGTAATCTCTACATCCAACATGGGGCTTGAACCCACAACCCCGAGATCAAGAGTTGCACGCTCCACTGACTGAGCCAGTCAGGTGCCCCAAGAAAAGTTATTCTTAAACTTTAGTGCGATGTCCAACCATTTTTAGGAGCATAAGCATTCTGAAATGTGACATGCCAGGGAAGGTTGAGTCACTTGCAGAAAAGCAGCCCAGCACAGCATGAATTCTGACAGTGACCACAATCTTAGACCACGATGCACCATGACCATACAGAAGCCACACATCTTAAAATGAGGAAGAGGTCTCTCTTTCCCAAATTTCACTTCTAATATTTTCTTAAATTATTTGGTAATTAATCAGTTATGGAAGTAAAAAGGGTAAAACAGGTGGAGAGAGTAGTAGCGAACAATTAAAAGAATGTAGAGAGACATATATATACATATTGACTCAAAGGAACTCAGGCTAAGAGGTCAAATGGAAGGGGTATCTCATGAATTCCACTGTGAAGTCACGTCGTTTTCTCTGAAGATGCTAAGGATGGAAGGCGCCTGTATTGAGACACCACTGGCAAAGCACTCAATATAGGGACCGGCACAAGTGAGTCCTCGTGAGATGCCCAAGATGCGGACGTGACCTTCCCCATTTCAGAGATGAGGAAACTGATGCCTTATGAGGCTAAGTCATCTGTCCAGTTCCTACAGTGAGGGACAAGTGTTTCGCTTCATTCTGTTTCTCTGCACCCAAGTCCCTCTTCTGAGCCCTCCACTTCTCTGCCTTCCTGGGAAAGGACAGGTCTCTAAGGGAGAGTGGAGACATGGGCTTGCTGCAGCCACTGCCCCCTGAGTCAGCAGCAAACACTCTAGTTTTGTTTTGTTTTTAAATAAAAATTTTGAAGTTTTCTTTGATTCTGAATTGATGACTATGAAACTGTCTTGTGTAGATCTAGGGAAGTACCAATAAATAGCTGCAAAGAATGTTAACCTGAAAATGAAATCAGTGAAAAAAATCAAGGAAGTTCTTTTGCAGGAAGTACACATTTCATAGGGATTTTCCAGTTTACATTCACCTAACCCTCGCAAACCTAAAAATAAATCCTGAATGCCCCCCTAGGCCCCACTGTTGAGTCTCTGGTGCCTTATAAGCATAATGAAACTTGGAGACTTTAAAGAATTTGTAGGTTTGGGACCTGTGCTTCTTCATGATGGACGGGGGTGGGGTGGGGATCATTGACCACTCTGAGAAATGAATGAAAGCTATTTAACTTTGACTAGAAAAACATTAAAACACACACACACACAACTTTTTTTTTAATTTCAGGGAATTCATGAATCACAGGTTAATAGTGTCCAGTGTAAAAGCAGAAGGGAAATATCTGTGAAAAATGGAAACTTAATGGGAACTACCTCAGGCAGAGATACCCCACCTTTGGGGGGTCTCCTAATTCAAAAACACCTCCTCACACAGAGATCTGTGGTTGAAAAATGCCAACACCTGGCAGGAAGGTTGCTAGCCCTTTATTCAGGGTGATGATTGTCTTCCCTAACTAACATCTCCCATGGGTGAGTGTGTGGGGCTGGAGAGGATGGGTAAGGAGGGAGGTGGGTAAGTGTGTATCCAGCCGTGTAGGTGGCAGGGCTGGCCAGAAGACAGCCCACAGTAGCCCTGGTGGCCAGTGGGAAAGAGGCAGAAGAGCCAGAGAGAAGCCATCACAGATGACTGCCTTATTTCAAACTTCTGCTCAGAGTTGGCCCTCTGCCCAGGGACGTACAAGGAAGAGCTCTTCCCATTGCTCTTGAACAGACAGCAAGACCCCCTTTCCAAGACTCCCATCTCATGACAGTAACAGCTTCTGTGAACGAGTCTGGGAACCTCACCCCATTTATGACATGGGTTCCTTGGGAAAATGTGTACTGAATTCTAAATCATCTGCTAACTAAATGAACTTTCTAAACACAATCCACTTGCACATCAAACTCTGTGTGATCACTGTGGGTGCTCAGAGGAACATGTGAGCTTTTCGGAATTTGGGCCTGAGAAGTCTGTGGACTCCCAATTCCTGTGTACCTCGGAGAAGTGAGTGGGTCCTTCCTCCAAAGCTGTATCTCCTTGTGAGTCTACTGGCAGCTACTGGAAATGAAAGGTGTTCTAGCTGGTGGTCCCCACCCCTCCTCCTAATCTGGATGTTGGTTCACAGAGCTCCTACCGAAGGTCACTGGTTTACACTCTTATTGTACCCCTCTTTCATCACTGACTTGCTGGCTAAATGAGGGTTTATAACTTAACTTTTTGGTACTTGTTTTTATAGCTGCAAAATGAAGCTGGGCTGTCAAGTGCAGACAAATAAAAAATGAGAGTGCTGAGCTTCTTGGCAAAATACTACGTGCAGATGGATATTACCATTTCTAGCAGGCAGGGTAAGATATATAACAATCTACTAATCTGGTGTTAATGACATTTACATTAACTACTTTTCGGGGAAGAATGGAAATGATAATATAATTAATACTGCATAAGTACTTTCTGGTTGAGAAGACATTTTTATACTCACTATCTCACTTGATCCTTAGTAAAACTTGGGAAGGCTTGTATAGTAGGCATCACTTTTACCTCTGCTCAAGAAGTCAGGAGCCCAACACTCCGAGAGGCCAAATGATTTGTCCAAGGTCATCCAGGGAGTGAGGAGAGAGGCAGTGGCCAAAGCTAGGCCTTTTAATTTCAAGTGTGATCTCTTTTCTACTTGTTTCATTCCCTGGGTCTGTGCACAGGAAAGGTACTTTGTGGGGAACAAGCACAAAGGATGAGAGGGCTGAGAGACATCCCATCATAACTTATTCTATCCAGCTAGTCTAACTTAGATATGTCCTACTCCAGCTCATCTGGCCTATCTTATTCTAATTCAGCAGAGGGCAGTTTCCTTAGGGGTGCTGGAGACAGGGGTGAATGAACCATCTCATTCACAAAAACTGGTGGTTAATCATTGGAAAGAATTTTATTATTAGCAAAGGACGATAAAACCTCAGCTTACTGTAACATATAATAAGCAAAGGATAATCTTAAAAAAATGATTTGACTGGAGAAAAATTTATTATTGTGTCACAGTCGAGAAAAACTATTCTAGATAGACCAAACCAATAGAATAACTCATCCCCACCACCAGCATTTTCACTCAGACATTCCATATAAGGGTGGGCATGTAAGGGCTTCTGTATAGTTTCTGTCTCAATCCAAGCAAAGGGGCCCGTCTGTAGGCCCTGTTGAGGGTGTGGCCCAATATGTTCCTCAACTATCTGTAGATCATGTTCTGGCTCTGAGCACTGGCCACAGGTGACTGGAAAAGGGGAGGGCAGAAGGCAAGATGAAGGGCATTGGAGAAGTCCTGCTGCTATAGGTCAAAAGGAGAGCCTGGTCCCTGGAGAAGCCTCCTTCTTTTGTGCACCCCCAAAGTGAGGCCCCATTAGTAGAGGCCGACTAAGCATGTTCATCCCTTAAACCTAAAAACCCCAATTATCACAATACTGATCTATATACACAATAAAAACTACCTCACATCACAAATTAAAACAAATCACATAAAAATACAAGGAAATATAAGTAAATGTCTGCCCAACTTTGAAAACCATAACAGCAAGATCACAAAGGCAGAAATTGTTATGGAAACCATAAAATTGAGGACATAGACACCTACCACATAACAGTGTCATATAATTAAAAGGTAAATGATAAACTCACTAAAAGTTACTTTTCTTACTACTTAAGGAATTTTTATATAGTTGGGAGTCTGTGAAATACAAAAATACCAATAGAAAAATGGACACAAACACACAATTCACAAATGAATGGGTCTCAGCTAAAATAAGTACATAGTGACCTCAGTTATCAAGTATCAAGTATGGAGGGATACAGACTAGGTCATTAACAGAGGCTGTCTTTAGGTTGGGAGTTGTGGATAATATTTACTTTCTTTGTTTATATTTGGATTCTAGGGTTTTCATACAATGAACATGGACAATTTTGGTAAGCAGTTATTAAGTAAAAAACTAAGTTCAGAACACTGTGGGAAATGTGAAATATGGAAACAACCTCTTCCCCCTCAAGGAACTTTTCCTAGTGCTACAGGAATGTCTGGTTAATGGCTTCTAAGTAATTTACCACTAGCATTGTTCAGGAAATACAATAAGATGAGAAGAATGGATTCTTAAAAAGCTTATGACACATCATGAAAAAACTAGAAAAAACACCCACTACTTATTTAATTTTTTGATACAAAAGGAGGGTTCTTTTCTCAAATGATCTGATTTATACTTATGCAAAGTTTCCTTATAAAAACTTAATTCTGCCAATAAGGGCATAAAGTTAATGCATAGTCAAATTTGTTAAGTATTTTATTTCTTCTGAAAACATAAGGCCTAAAATGTTTCGTTATATATTCTTTTATCTTTCCTAAGATAAAATATAACTCTCCCCCCATTTTTTTTATCACAGCTTTTAAATCTACAAGTGAAGTTCTCTTTTGTGCAAAATTACGGTTTTTCTTTAGCTGTATTTTCATCTGCTTCCTCTGACAGAAATTCAGTGTGAGAAAGGATTTCTGAGATAATTTGATATCCTCCCCCCTTGACTGAGAGATGAGGGCTAAGGCCCACAGAGGTTCAATTAGGACAGTCAAGCTAAAAATAACCCAGGCTAGCATAGTTTATTACTTCTTTAGACTCGTTCTCATTTCAATTTTATACTCATAAACCAGAAGAGTTCTTTAACATTAAACAGTAGTTTGACTTAAGTGTTCAATTTAGTACATAAATAGTGTCTCCCGTCAGGACACGCCAGGGATCCTTCCACCCAGCTGATGCTATAGCGAGGGCCTAGCGTGTGTGACTGGGTATGACTGCTGAACCTTGATGGCTTTTGTCACAGCTCAGCCACAACCCCAGTGAAGCATGAGGCAGAGAACTCCAATATCTTGATTATATATACACTCAAGGGCAGCACTGGTATAATAAATGCCATCGTTAATTTCCAAAAGAATCACAGACTTATAGCTTAGGTTTAAGAGTAAGAAAGTAACTCAGAATTTTGGACATTCTTCTGAATAGCAGAGGATCCATTACAGTGCAGAAAGGATACATCTTTAGGTCACCAGGATAACTCAGTGCCCCCTATCTGGCAGACTAGAAGCTCCTTGAAGGCAGACTACAAACTCTACTTTCTTAGTTTTTCTTTGTTTCCCTAGTGCCTAGCAGACTTCCTGGCATGGAGCCAGCACTTAGCGAATTATGTTAAAGTGAGGTGGTAAGAACAGATGGGAAAGATCTCCAGAGAGTGAGTGTGCCTGTAACCAATGCTCTATGAGATAATAGCTTTGTGCTGACCCTGAAATGTCCCAGATACATACAGAGTTCTACTTACACAATAAAGTCATTATTTTCTAAAGTAATTATTTTGGTGATTATTGGCTATTTTCTCTAATAAAGAAATAGAAAAAATAATAAATAATTTTTAATTTCCCCAAGCCCCAGAGCTTTACATTTGAGGAAAAGGAAAAACAAACAAACAAACAAACAGCCTCTACACAGGGACCTGGGTTTGTAAATATGAAAGAAAATATTGTTGAAATGGGATATAACTGAGTGCAACCAAAATTTACTTTATGTTTTTCATATTGCTAGGAAAATGAAACAAAACAAAACAAAACAAAAGGTAAAAACTCTCAGAACAACTTCCCCGCTCCATTCTTAGCAATAGGCCAAAAACTGAGGCTACAAGGACCTCGAGATTTCTTATGAGAAACTGTAGTAAGAAAAATACAGTGACTCATCCCATAATAATGCCCCTTCTTCCCAAAGTACACATCACAATTCCCACATCTCTGGCATGTGGGCACTTGGTGCAGAACTATTGCAACACGGAGCATCTCGCTGCACCAGTGCCCCTTGGTGGGCGAGAGAGATGCTGATATTAGGGTAACAGACCTCCCTGGTGCTGGGGGAAGGCTATTAGCGGGTGGCATGGTTGCACTCGTTCTGCCTCCCAAAGGAGAGGGCTTACTCCCCTTGTACTGCTTGATCTGGATCAGCAGTTCTTTTGTGTAGCCACCTTTAAGAACTGGGGAGCTGGGTACAGCTTCTGTATAGGATCAAAGAATCCCCTGGCAGAGCAGTTCTGAATAGGCACCCCCAGGATCACCTAACCAACAGTCATTCAGACACTGAGGAACCAAAACGGGGGGGGGGGGGGGGGGGGGGGGAGATGAAAGAAAAGGAATCTACTACTCACAGCACGAGCAAGGTTCCCAGGTTGTTGCTCAGGTACTGGCTCACTCCCCCATCACTTCTGGGGCCATAGAGAACTAAGTTCAGTGAACAGTTAGAGGAAAATAACTGCTGTTTCTTGACAAAAACGTATCTCCAATACAGTATTTAGGAAGCCAATTTCCCAGGCCTTCCCAGTCAAATAGTCCTGGAGAATAATTAACAAGAGAAATGAGATGGATCCTGCCCTTTGGCGAATATCAGTGTAAACTGATAAAGAATCCAAAGCTTTCTGGAAGTTCAAGGAATATTCACAGAGGAGCCAGATATCACTGGCTTTGGGCATTTGAAGTATATATCAAGGACTACGCACGCCTTCTCTCAGACAGAAGGCAATTCTGGGAAGGAAGGATGGTTTATTGACCCTCAAATGGCTGAGACAGGTGGGCTCCTCAGAGATCAAACATGAATGAGGCTAAAGCTCCAAGGCACATGTGGTGGAGGGACCAAGTTGTCAGCTCGATGGGCAGTGTGCAGGAGGGTCCTTCTCCAGGCCTGGATATTTTACTGTTTCTGGGGGCAACAAGCTTGAGGAAGTGGTGGACGAGAGGCCTGTTAGGAGGGAAGGTGCAGGTGAGCTGGCCAGCCAGAAGGGAAGCACAGAGCCTATGTCCAGGGAGGGAGCTGTGTAGTGCTGCTGAGCGTTAGCAGACTCCCACTTGTGTGGCTGGGACAGCGTGTATGTGAAGGCACATAGGTGGGGAAAAGAGCAGCTGAAGAGACAGAGACTGACCACATCTAAAGAGAGTCACTGAAAACAATGAACGATCCTCATGATATAAATGTACTTTTCTTTATAAGCCGTTTTGGTTAACTCTGATAGTGTTATCACTAAACGTCAGAACATTCTGAAGAGAAGAAAATTGAACTGGCTTGTGTAAAAGGCTCAGACTAGACTAGTCAACTTTTCAGAATGAAAATGCTTAACCTTTAGGAAGTCCTCCAGATTATAGGATTTATTTGACAGCAGCTATAGCAAAATCAGGATCTGTATAAATACCGGTGCCCCAAAGGAGGATAACATTTCATTTGTATTGAGATGTTTTAATTCACCCTTAATAATTTAAGATATTACATATTAATATTACATATCATATAAGATCTAATTTCTTCTTTTTTCCATCTGAAGCAATAACACTTCCTGGTACAGTTAATTGTTGTTTTCTTAAACCAAAGATCAATTTCTTCACTGCTCTGAGAATCAGTTAAGTTATATTATATTAATTTGCCAACAGCATTACTATTTTTGTATTTATTAACTTACTGAGATAACTCTAACATCCTGGAAAAACCTCAAAGAATACACTTTTAATACTCTTCAACAAATTTGCTTCATTTATGTCATTTAATTGACAGATGAAGAAATAAGGGTCCCACTGGTTTTTCCAAAAGGCTCATCTCCAAATAAAAGCATTTCTGCTCTTTACTTTTCCTAGGTCTCTAATTCACCCTTCTAGTCTCCATCTGTTTATTTCAGATGAGGTAAGAAGCTGGTTTTAGACCATGTGGGCCAAATGTCACATTTCATATGGATTAAAAAATAATAAACATAAGGGGTAATCTAATATTCCCATAAATTATTTTAGAAGCATCATAATCCTGTCACACTTCATGTCCAGGTTTCATGTCTCCTAGTTGTTTTCTTCTTTGTTAAAGTTCAAGTGATATATCCAAAAATATGAAAAAAAAGTTTGCACCGAGGTAAGTTCAGAGAGAATGGACTGTGGCTGCAATGACACACACTCACACACACCCTCCAAGGAGACTCTCTCAAAGGCATATGTTAAGTTTACAAGGCACAGCTATAAGTTACAACATGAAGGGGGAGTTTTCTGTATCTATTTATCTGAAGAGAGAACTCCAATGAAACACAAACGAAACAGGCAGGACCTGATGGAGCTTGAGACAGCCTGAGAAAGGAGAGAGAAAACTAACCCTATCGGCAAAGAAACAACACACTGGGGAAAAGTATGATTCTCATGAAAATGTCAGTGATTCACCATGGAATAAAATTCAAAGCCGCTGACCCCAATGAAAGCTTCCAGTGGAAACATGTGGATTTTCCTTCATTTCATTTAAAGACCTTGCTTTATCTCATTTGAACATTATCATAAGCACCATCCCAGATTTTGTGATATGTTCCTTTCTCATTAAAACTGATACAAAAAAAATGATATTAAAAGATATGGCTGATAAACTGAATTTTCAAGGGGACTTCAGGAAGAATAAAAAAAAAAAAAACCAAAACAAAATAAACAAAACACATCAGTTAATATTATCATGCAAAAAGAGGTAGGACATTTTTGGTCCCTTAAAACATTCATTGGGTGCTCAATGAATGGCCCAAGGATAACAGAAGACAATATTTTTTTCTATTTTTACAGTAAGTTTTAAGCAAATTTATTTATAGAATTTTTTTGTACATACCAGTTCTTCATTCTGACTTGCCATAAGATCACTACTGAATGAAAGTTGACTTACACAGACCACAAATCTGTCAGGAAATACACGGAGCTCTGCACAAAATGAACAAAATCAAGTTACTAAAGGCATCAAAAATCTCTGAACACAGAAATGCTTGTTCTCAGATTTTTAAGTTACAGCTAAAATATGTATATACATAAGACACATGTCTTCTCTCCTCGTCTCCTTTCAGTATTTGCCATCAGGAGGGCAGGGCAAGCACAGAGCTCTAGGGAGCAGCCAGGAGGTTGCAGATAGGTCCACCTGAGCCCCTGGACCATTAGATTATATCCCATGAAACCCCCAGGCAGGGAAGGGCCCTTGCAGCCTTCCCTCTGTGACAGTTTGCTGTTTTCTGACCAGAACTCACATTTGGGAAATAGGATCAACGTTTCCTAACGAGTGTGCAGAATTATACAGAAAGAGGAAGACTATGGGATAAAATCTGAAAACATGACTCATCAATGTTCTCACTAATTAGTTTACTTATCATCTCTTTAGTCAACTGGTCTTAGATGGGTCCGCTACACTGGAGGGCAAATGCCCAATCTGAATCAGGCAATGAATGGAGAAGTGTCATTAATATGAATAATAATAAGGAAATAGTAAAATATGCAAGAGCAAAGATGATATAATTACACCTCAGTCACATTACTCTATTATTACAACTTCTTTTATTTTATTTTTTTCTAACATTTATTTGTTTTTGAGAGAGAGAGAGACAGAGTGCAAGGAGGAGAGGGAGTCACAGAATCTGAAGCAGGCTCCAGGCTCTGAGCTGTCAGCACAGAGCCCTACGCAGGGCAGAACTCACAAATTGTGAGATCATGACCTGAGCCGAAGTCGGTCACCCAGCTGACTGAGTCACCCAGGTGCCCCTATTATTACAACTTCTTAAAGCAAGAAGTGCTGGGTTGGGGGGAGGGCTGCAGGAATCTCAGAGCTGGACACCCCAACATTCAATGAAATAAGAATATAAGATGGTAAATGGCATCTGTATCTCTCCTCCTCTCATCTGTCTGTCCATCCATTCATGAATTCACTTATGTATGCAGCCTCCACCTATGTCTGGAGTGGTGTTTAGCTGATGCTAATAGTATATATTCTGGGTGGGAGGTAAGGATCTTCTCCTGTCTTTATACTTGGTTGTATTGCTTTCATATTTTTCATAATACTTATATATCATATTTATAACACAAAGACATTTTTCTAAAAGAGAAAACTTCCCTCTTAGATATGACCAACATTTTTAAAGAGGGATATTATGAATCAAATAAGTGAAGCTTTTCACATACTTTGCTCATTTCCAACAATGAATGACAACGTGAGGGACTGACTGATAGAAGCCAAGCATGAAGGTAGTGGTTACATATACACACAACTTAAACACAGTTAACACCACACCACCTGACTAGGTTAAATTACACCAAAGGCCTAATGAGTTGATGTTTTAGTAATAGCCATCTCCTTACCTCTCCCCTGGACCACTGCTGTCTCCTTGGTGATCACTCTTCCCTATTCTAATTCATCCTACTCAGTGCAAGCAGGTTAACAGTTCTAAAAAAATATTTCCACTTATCCTGCTCAAAACCCCATTGTGGATCCTCAGTACCCATAACATGATGTGCAAACTTCAAAGCCCTCCATGAGTGGGGTCTAACCTGTCCTTCTGGTCTCACTCCCACTAGTCCTCCTCATGTAGAAATCTCCATTTCAGAGGGCCTGAGTGTGTTGAAACTTCGACCCCTCTTAGATGTTCTATCTCGTAAGAGACTAGGGATAGATTTAAAAACAAACAAGAAATAATAATAATAAATAAAGTCATTGATATTTATTCATTAATTCTTAAAATTTCTTATTGAAGTAAGTGATAAGTAGTCTGCTTCCCACTTTCTGGAAGGGGGAACTAAGCCTGCCAGCCAAAAATCATGACATTGAAATACTAGCGGATCAGAATTTAAATTAAAAATGATCAGTTCCGGGGTGCCTGGGTGGCTCAGTTGGTTAAGCATCCGACTTCGGCTCAGGTCATGATCTCGCGATTTATGAGTTCGAGCCCTGCGTCGGGCTCTGTGCTGACAGCTCAGAGCCTGCAGCCTGCTTTGGATTCTGTGTCTCCTCCTCTCTCTGCCCCTCCCACGCTCATGCTCTGTCTCTCTCTGTCTCTCGATAATAAATGTTTAAAAAAAATTTTTTTTAAATAAAAATGATCAGTTCTATTCAATAATTTCTCTGTTTTGTCCTTCCATTTCTTCCTCTGAAAAGTAACAATACTAGAATGATGCATTTTGAACATTTTGGAGCCAGGTATTATATAAACAGAAAGCAACCTCTGTACACTTCTTCTTTGCTTAAGTCATAACTGAAACTTTTATCATTTTAATATTTAAATAAAGATTTAGGCAATAGCAATCTTTACCATACAGATAGCCTTCATTTTAACAGACAGATACCAGGTTAAGTGCTTATTTTACTAAGAGAATTGAACAAAGTGGAAAGCCCCAGTAAGAGAGTAATATATTTGAGTGACACTTAAAGTTTAAAAAGTGTAGATAATTGTGAAGATTCCAAGAGCAAACCTCCATACAGTTTATTTTCAAAGTCCTTGTTTCATATCTTATATATTAAAGTCATCCAAGGAAGTTCAGTTAGAGTTTCTTTCCAATGTTCAGATCAGCTTGGAGAATTGTCATTAGCATCTGACTTTATTGTTGTTGGCTGGACGTGTTTGACATCATTTCCTCAGCAGACATCTTGACCTGGGGGAAAGGAGGGGGGAAGCTGGCCTTGTCACACACCTAAGAAAGGCTCTGACAGCTCTGGGCTGGGAAAGCATTTTCTCGTGTACACACTTGCTCTGTATCCCAGGGACTTGGTGTGCATCAAGATGAAGTGATTCATGGTGTAACTGCCTGTCAAATCATTCTGGAAGCTCAATGAAAGTGCTGAGATGCAGCAGGAAAGTAAAGCCTGATGTGGCCCAGCTCACAGTTCTCAGACAGGCAGTAAAACAGTGAAAATTGAAAAAAAAAATCACAAATGTTTAGAAATACTCTCAATCAGTATTTCAATTTTACAAAGGCAACGAAGAAAGTTGTAATATTCATTCCTTAATTTTCATTCCTTCTCTAGGACAAGCTAATAGTGCAAAATGCTTGACAATCCAAGATATCAGCTTCTTACCAGTATTCTGTGAACTTCTGAAACAGTGGAGGCGTATCCCTCTCTTGAGGAAATAGGCTGTGATTTGAAAGCCATAACCTATAAGGTAAAAGAGGATATCATTAGATTACAAGTTTGTTTGCCACTAAATCCCACAGCCCTCCCTAGTGCCTACCATGTAGTATGTGTTCAATAATTATTTAACAAATGAAAGATTAAAAAGAATCAATAGAGGGATTCACATGAGAGAAAGGGGTAAATATTACACTATGAGCTCTTCTAGGAGGACTGGCCAGAGCACCTGGTTGGGATTGTCTCCAGTGCCTTAAGTGGCTCAGTTACTTTATCTGTTACAATGAATTCAACCAAGAATTCTCTACCCAGCAAGATTATCATTCCAAACTGTAGGAGAGATTAAGAGCTTTCCAGAAAAGCAAAAGCTAAAAGAATTCATCACCCCTTAACCGGCCGTACAAGAAATGCTAACAGGCCTTCTTTAAGCCCAAGAGAAATGGAACTATTAATTATAACAAAAAAAAACATATATTAAAGTAAAAATCTCACTGGAAAAGTAAAATATATAACACAGGTAGTGGAGCGAGCACTTACAAAGCAAGCATGAAGGTTAAAAGACAAAGGTAGTAAATTTCCCTCAAATTACAATAATTAGTTACAGGCAGCAGAAAATGTAAAGATGTAAAATGTGTCATCAAAAATATAAAACATGGGAAAGGAGTAATACGGTAAAGTTTTGGAATGTATTTAAAATTAAGTTGCTATCAACTTAAAACAGACTGCTATTTACATATGATATTTTATGTGAACCTTGTGGTAACCATGAGGAAAAAATACATAATAAATACAAAAAGAAAATGAGAAAAGAATCTAAAGATAACACTAAAGAAAGCCATCAAACCAAAAAAGAAGAGAGAAAGAGAAGAAAGGAATAGAGAGGAACTACAAAAACAACAAGAAAATAATTAACAAAATGGCAATAAGCATATACTTATCAATAATTACTTTAAATGTAAATGGTCTAAAATCACCAGTCAAAAGATACAGAGTGCTAAATAGATAACAAACAAACAAACAATCAAAAAACAACAAGAAGACCCATCTATATGCGCCTACAAGATATTCACTTCAGAAGTAAGAACACAGACTGAAAGTGAGGGATGGAAAAAGGTATTCCAGGCAAATGGAAATGAAAAGAATGCTGGAGTAGGTATACTCAGATAAAACAACATAAACTTTAAAACAGACTGTAATAAAAAACAAAAGAAGGCATTACATAAAGATGTCAATCCAATAAGAAAATGTAACATTTATAAATATATATGCACCATATAAAGCAAACACTAACAGACCTAAAGGGAGAAATTGAAACCAATACAGTAATACCAGGAGACTTTAATACCCCACTTTCATCAATGGATAGATCATCCAGACAACATCAACAAAAAATTAAAACAGAAACATCAGCTTTAAATAACACGTTAGACCAGACAGACTTAATAGATATATACACTCTATCCAAAAGAATACACATTCTTCTCAAGCGATCATGGAACATACTCCAGGACAGATCACAAGTTGGGCCACAAAACAAATCTCAATAATTTCAAGAAAACTGAAATCATATCAAGCATCTCTTCCAACCACAATGGTATAAAACTAGAAATTCATTAGAAGAAATAAGAAAAAATATAAAAATATTAAACAACAAATAATTAAACAACCAATGGGTTATTGAAGGAACCAAAGGGGAAATTAAAAAATAATCTACAACCAGTGAAAATAAAAACAGGACATACCAAAATACATAGGATGCAGCAAACGCAGTTCCATGAGGGAAATTCATACCTCAAGAAATAAACAAACAATTCAAATAAACAATCTAGCTCTGCAACTAAAGAATTAGGAAAGAAGAACAAGCAAGACCCTAAATTTACAGAAGAAAGGAAATAATGATGACTAGAAGAGAAATAGACACTAAAAAGACATTAGAAAAAAATCAATGAAGAAAGAGCTAGTTCTTTGAAAAGATAAATGATACCGAAAAATCTTAGCTAGACTTGCCAAGAAAAAAGACAGAAGAGAACTCAAATAAAATCAGAGATGTTACAACCAATACCGCAGAAATACAAAGGGTTGTAAGAAACTGCTATGAAAAATTATATGCCAAAAAACTGTACAACCTTGAAGAAATGAATAAATTCCTAGAAACCTACAATCTCCCAAGATTGCATAATGAAGAAATAGAAAATCTAAATACACCAATTACTAGTAAGGAGATTGAAAGCGTACTGAAAAACCTCCCAACAACAAAAGTCCAGGACCAGATGGCTTCACTGGAGAATTCTACTAAACATTCAAAGAAAATTTAACACCTATCCTTTTCAACTCTTCCAAAAACTGAAGGAGGGAAAGCTTCCAAACATATTTTACAAGGTGAGCATTACCCTGATACCAAAACCAGAGCAAGGGCTCCACAAAAAAAGAAAATTAAAAGCAATATCCTTGGGGTGCCAAAGGTGGCTCAGGCAGTTGAGCATCCAACTCTTGATTTTGGTTCAGGTCAAGATCCCAGGGTTGTGGGATGGAGCCCCGCATTGGGTTCTGCACCAAGCAAAGATCCTGCTTGGGATTCTCTCTCTCTCTCCCTCTGCCCCTCTCCCCTAAGGCACGCACATTGTCTAACAAAACCCTCAATATCCTTGATGAACATAGATCCCCAAATCCACAACAAATATTAGCAAAACAAATCCAACAATACATTAAAAGAATCATACACTATGATCAAGTGAGATTTATTCCAGTGATGCCAGGATGGTCCAACATCTGCAAATCAATCAACACTGAACATCACATTAACAAAATTAAAGATAAAATCACATAATCATCTCAATAGATGTGGGGAAAAAGAATATCTGACAAAATGCAAGACCCATCTAGGATAAAAACTCTCAATAAGTGGGTATGGAGGAAATATACCTCAGTGTAATCAAAACCACATATGACAATCCTATAGCTAACATCACACTTAATGGTGAAAAGCTGAAAGCTCTAACATCAGAACCAAGACAAGGATGCCCACCCTCACCACTTTTATTCAACATAGTCTCAGAAGTCCTAGCCATAGCAATTAGGGAAGAAAAATAAATAAAAGGCATCCAAACCAGAAAAGAGGTAAAACTGTCTCTATTTGTAGATGACATGATACTATATATAGAAAACTCTAAAGAATTCACCAAAAAAACCTGTTAGAACCAATGAATTCATTCAAGTTGCAGGACACAAAATCAATATACAAAAATCTGTGGTATTTCTATATATAACTAACAAAACATTAGAAAAAGAAATTTAGAAAACAATCCCATTTACAACCGCATCAGAAAAAGAGTAAAATACTTAGTAATAAATTTAACTAAGGAGATGAAAGACTTGAACACTGATAACTATAAGACACTGACAAAAGAAATTGAAGAAGATAAAAATAAATGGAAAAATATTCTGTGTTCATGGATTGGAATTAATATGGTGAATATGTCTATACTACCCAACATAATCTACAGATTAATGGCAACACCTATCAAAATTCCAGTGGCATACTTCACAGAACTAGAATAAACAATTCTAAAATTTGTATGGAACCAAAAAAGATGCCAAATAGCCAAAGTAATCTTGAGAAAGAAGAAAAAAGCTGGAGGTATCACACTTTCTGACTTCAAACTATACTACAAAGCTGTAGTAAATCAAAACACTATGGTATCAGTACAAAAACAGACACACAGACCAATGAAACAGAATAGAGAGCCCAGAAATAAACCCACACATATATGGACAGTTAGTTTATGACAAACAAGCCAAGGACATACAATAGAGAAAGGATGGTCTCTTCAGTAATGATGTTGGAAAAATCGGACAGCCACATGCAAAAGAATAAAACTAGACCGCTATTTTATACCATGCACAAAAATTAACTCAAAATGCATTAAAGACTTGAATGTTAAGACCTGAAACCATAAAATGCCTTGAAGAAAATATAAACTCCTTGACATCAGTCTTAGCAACATCCTTGTGGATCTGACTACAAAGACAAGGGAAACAAAAGTGAAAGTACACAAATAGGGCTACATCAAGCTTAAAACCTTCTACCCAACAAAGGAACCGTCAACAAAATGAACAGGCAACCCACTAAATGGAAGCAGATTTTTGCAAACTATATATCTGATAAGGAGTTAATATCCAAAATACATAAAGAATTCATACAACTTGACAACAACAAATCAACCAACCTGATTTAAAAATGGGCAGAAGATTTGAATCAACATTTCTCCAAAGATATACAGATGACCAACAGGCACATGCAAAGGTGCTCAACACCAATTATTAGGAAAATGCATATTAAAACCACAATAAGAAAACACCTCACATCTGTTAGAATGGCTACTAAAAAACAAACGAACAAAAACAAGAAATTACAAATGTTAGTGAGGATGTGGAGAAAATGGAAACTTTGTGCACTGTTGGTGAGAATGTAAATTGGTGTAGCCACTATGGAAATTATAGTGGCCTCAAAAAATTAAGAACAGAACTACTGTATGACCCCTCAATTCCACTCTGAAATATTTATCCAAAGAATATGAAAACACTAATTCAAAAAGATACATGCACCACTATGTTTACTGCAGCATTACTTACAATAGCCAAGATACAGAAACAGTCTAGGTGCTTATTGACAGATGGATGGATAAAGAGGATGTGGTACATTTATACCATGGACTACTCAAACATAAAAAATAATGAAATCTTGCCATTTACGACAACACAGGTGGACCTTGAAGATATTAGGCTAAATGAAGTAAGGCAGAGAAAGACAAATACTGTATTATTTCACTCATACATGGAGTCTGAAAAACCAAACAAATGAACAAACAAAACAGCAAGAGTAGTGGTTATGGGGCAGAGTTGGGGAGTGAAATGGGTCAAGAGGGTTAACTAGACAGTGACAGATGTTAAACAAGCTTCGTAGTGTATACAGATGTCGAATTATAAAGATGTACACCTGAAACTTACATTTAAAGGGAAGGGGGCATAGTCATGGTGAAATACTACCCTGTCCCTAAAAATGTATAAACTACAACTACAGGCGATATCAGAAAAAAAATCTCAAAAAAAAAAAAATGTCAAGTAAAGGAGCCTGGTACAAAGGAGTACATTCCATATGAAAATGGAGACATTACCATTCATCTTATAGGGTAGCAACAGAATTTCACAAAAAGTACCAGCACAGTTCCTTCTTCTCTCTCTGCTTTCCTCCCTCCCTCCTCTCTTCCTTCCCTTCCACCCACCTCCAGGTATAAACTACTCTGTTGATGACTTTCTTAAAAACATTAAGTAAAACTGTCCTACCAAAGAGGGTAAGCATCTCCGGGTTGTAAAACAACCTCAGAGACAGTATTATATCCATGAAATTGAAAGGGCCAGGTGTTATAAGAGGTGGTCTCCAGGACCTTCAGATTTTTCAAAGTCCATGGTTATAATTGTTTTTGAAATAACTTTTATTTTAAAAAAATGCAAAGAAATTCCCACTTTTACGTTCAGTATCCTTCTCACACCCCTGTAGAAGATCCAGAACATCAGTGACTGCAGATTTGATGTCTGTCTACACAAGCTACAGCTTTGACAGCACAACTGCTTTAGTCATGGGGATTGTGAAATAAGAGTGACGTCTATGATAGCATAATCTCCAGATTTACAGAGATGAAATATATTTTTTCCTAAAACACTTGAAACAGATTGCATTTTGGTCATGTGCCTTTCTTCTGCTTAAAACGTCAAACAAAATATGTACACCACGGGCATTATTCTGAGTGCTTTAAAACAAATCCTTTATTCCTTAGGTCAGTGAGAGAATAGAAGTGATTTGCACATCTGTTTATCTGTCCTACTGCTGTGGGGGGCTGGTGGAGACTGTAAGAAAGGATCTATGAATACAGACAGAAAAATTTTACAGTGATTTTGAAAGTAATGATTTATAATGTCAGTCTTCCAAAGGTGTGAATAACAATAAAATGCAGTATGTAAGTCATTCTGCCTTTGCTGGTAACACTTACAGCTCTAGTGATTAAGACTCGGATTTTCAAAAATCTTTTCCCTGTACAAAATATCCAGCAATAGAATGTTATTATCAGGAAGGGGCTAAATCTGAAGTCGACTATGAAAACTACAGCTCCAATTCAGGAAGCATGGTATCTGGAGATACCTTGGGTGATAAAGAAAGCTTACTTGGTCAGTTAAGCAACAGTCTCAATATGACATGTTTCCCTACAGAAAAAGAGAGCAGTATGGGGCGACTGGGTGGCTCAGTCGGTTAAGCGTCCGACTTCGGCTCAAGTCATGATCTCGTGATCTGTGGGTTCGAGCCCCGCATCGGGCTCTGGGCTGACAGCTCGGAACCTGGAACCTGCTTCGGATTCTGTGTCTCCCTTTCTCTCTGCCCCTCCCCCACTTGTGCTCTGTCTCTCTCTGTCTACCAAAAATAAATAAATGTAAAAAAAAATTAAAAAAAAAAGAAAAAAAAGAAAAAGAGAGCAGTATAAGAAAATTCTAAGTGATTTATGACTGAAATTACTAGGAGAACTGAGTATCTCCTATCCATCCCACCCCCCAGAATAGGATTATGCTAAAGAGAATCATTCCTAAACTGGGGACTTGTTATGATTTCAATGAATACTCCCCACCATGGCATCGACAAGAGAAATGGCAAACTTAACATGTAAAAAAGATTTTCACCTGCTTAATCCAAATTCCACTGGCCATAGGAAACTTTATTGTTTAAAGAGAACTTGAAGAGAGATTAAACACAAAAGATTCAGTTCTTATGGCAAACTAATTTTGATATATAAACAGAGAAAGTCACTGCCACTGAAATATACTGACTCGAAATGCTTACAGAGATGTATTTCATTTATCCATAGATAGCAGGCAGTGATAAAGACTACATTCTTATCTTTGCTCTTTAATGTAATTAACTTCACAGAGTTCAGCAGGCCACTGAGATTTCGTCCTTATTCAGAGCTAAAGCAAAGTTCCACTATTCTCTACAATCAAACAGCAACTTGGCAAAGAATCCAGGAGGCCCTTTGCTTTTCCCTTCTCCGGGCCTAAACCGCAAGCTTGCTAACACTGGTGTTCTAAATGCACAGAACTGGAGTCAGTAGGAGACTCGGGTTGGGGGACAAAATGGAAATCGTAAAGTGAGAATCTTTTCACTCGAAAACTACCTGACAATGGCATTCTGAGATTCTGAGGCACTTGTAAATCACATTTAAGTATGTCTGTTTTCTTGCCAGCTATTGTGGTCCTCCTAAATCTGAGAAGACTGTCTTTAGACACAGGAAGAGACTGGGACTTAGAAGGAAAATTCTGTTGTGGAATCATCTTTCTACCAGCAGTCTTCAGATATGTGTATTTCTAGACATAATCTATATTTCTGCACTGCTTAATGTCATTTGACATCCAGTACTAACAAGAGTCAACCTTCTCCCCTGGCCTCCAAGCAGCCCCCAAAGTCTCCAGTTTATGCCTCTGGCATTCCAAACGTTGTAAAGAGCTGCTGCTTTATCTTCGTACAGACCTCCCAACCTCCGATGGGGCCCGAAATGATGATCTGTTACCACATTAACATCTTCTGACTCACCTGGTAGTTCATCAAAGAGAATTAAGTCTCTAAGAAAAGGAGGAGGGGTAGGGACTCGGTAATATTAATGAGAGAAAGGGTAGTCCATGTTTTAAGGACAAATCAGAGTTCTACTATTTTATTTCATATTCTGCCTAAATAAACCGCTCCAAAATGGCTTTATTAGAAATTCAGAGACTTCATGAATAGAAAGGGAAAAACAACAACAAAAAAAATCAAATACGGGTTGAACAAATTCCACCCTGGCTTAGCAGAGTGGTAGATTAGTTTTAAGTAGTACCGTGTTGTAGTGAGTAATAGTTTTTAAGGGAGTGCTCGTGTATTTGGGTTGTTCTATTTCATAGTCCCAAGACACTGAGAACAAATATCCAACATGGAGTTTTTACTGTAAAACTATCCAGCTTCACTTGTTTTCCAAGAGACTCATAGCCAAGGTGATGTGAACTTCCCCTATGCTGTCAAGGCAAGTCCATGGTATAGCACATCACAATGAGAAGCCCTCTCCCACAGCTCTTCTGAGACCACGTGGAGCCTGGGAAAATGCCTCCAAGTGGCCTGCTGAGCCATCAGGACTTCAGGACAGGTAAGCACTGCTTCCTAGCTGGCCCCACCCAACACAGCCTGGCTCTCCTCCAGCCAAGCCTTGTCCCAAACAAGGCAACCTCAAAGTAGGAAGGCCTATTTTGTCCCATAATACTTCTCTCCCTGAGATGACCTCTTCATTATCAGTAACATCACTGACAATGATGAAAAATGTCAAACATCCAGAAAAGTAGAAAAACAGTGCCATGACCCCCCAAACCCCACCATCTAAACTCAATAATGGTTAATATTCTGTCATGTTTCAAATACATATTTGGTAAACCATTTCAAAATACATTAGATGTCATGACACTTTACTCCTAAATATGTGAGCACAGACTCACATATAACAAGACATCCTCCTATATCACCAAGATAGTATGATCAAAACTGAGCATGACATTATTGGTCTGTCAAATAACCAGTCCATACTCAAATTTCCCAAACTATCCCCAAAATGTGTATCAATGAACCTCCTCTTGAATTAGAATCCAACCAAAGATCATGCATTGCATTTGGTTATGTCTCTTACATTCCTGTAATCTAGAATAATGTCTCCCTTCCTTTTATTCTTAATTATGACCTTTTAAAGGGATCAGGCTAGTTGTCCTGTAGAGTGACCTCCATTCAGAATTTGCAGTTAAAAAAAATAAGATCTCAGTTGCCTAAATACAAATTTTCAACCTGCATGCTCTTTTACAATGCCAGCCCTTTATTAGTTTTGACAGCTTCCTTTAAGTTCTGCAGGAAAGAGCAGGTTCAAACTAACACTGTAATTATAATTCAAAGTCTGGAACACAGATGACTTGAATATTTAGTCCTAAAGATAATTTCAAAGAAGTGAGATCTTAAATTTATAAACACTTAAATTTTTAGCAAAGGTAAGCAGGTGGGGTAGTGGTCTCATTCTTGTTCTAAGAAAGGGCACTTTGTGACAATCAGATGACTGTGTGCTGACCTGGAAGCAGCTCCACACTATGTACCAGTTCAGACTTGTGACTGTTTCCAGTCTGAGGTCATGAGTCAGCTCTCATTCTCCATCTGAAGACCTGGTGAGATTTAATAAGAGGGTAGGAAGAAAGGGGCTGATAGCTACTGAGTACTGACAATGTCTTCATCCATGCTAGACTAGACCAAGAACATATACAGCTATTTTAAAAAATGAAGAATATGTGTGTTTTAAAGCTATTTCATTCAGGAAAAAATGAATTATAACTCATTACTTCTGAAACTGTCCATTCAGTAAGTCACATCTGTCCTTATAAGATGGCCAACGGTAGAGAAATCACAAGTGTGATATCATCACTTAGAACATATACAGGGAGGTTGGGTGTGAGATGGAGACTTTGGAAAAGCCCTTATGGGGCCCTTTGAAACATGTTATAGGCCTAAGTGTGATCTTCACCATTGTTGGTGATGGGTGGGGTTGGGGACAGGGGTTCCTCTGTGGGAACCAAAAAACAAGTCTTACCATAAGTTTAAGAACACACACACACACACAGGATCCTAGTTTAAGACCACAACTGGGAAAAAATTTGGGTGGGTAAGTGGAATATTTGGTCCTGGGCTAAAAATTTCACTTATTACCCAAGATATTTAGAGACTCCAAAAGGATCCCTTGAGATAACATTTCACGTTCTTAAATAAGGACAGTACTGGACGCTGAGTCACAATAAAGCTATGTCTATTTGAGGCCAAAACAAATGGGGCAAACTAGTTAGTTCCATGAAAAAAAAAAACAAAACAAACAAACCAAAAACCTACAAACAAAATGATTACTTGAGGCCAAATTTACTTAGAAAAACAATTTTCTACCTGTCACTTCATTGACTTTGTATGCAATACCACTGGCCCCATGTGCTATTAATTTTACTATCTATGGGACCATCAGAGAATGTTACCATTCAGTGAGAAAGCTCAGGCAGACAAAAATTAGAATAAAACAAATTGAGAAATTATCACTTTAGCTTTCTTTCCCATACTGCTTTCCTATTTTTTTTTTTTGTTTATAAAAATATGCCCTTAACATCAGGTATGAAAACCATGTTTAGATAATGTTCAAGCACAGACAAAATGATATTCAAAATGATGGCTCCCACAATCATAACTCTGCCAGACGATGCATAATAATGAGGATGATAGAACTGGGCACTTATGAAAATCTCAAAGTTCCCTACAAAACCCTTCACTCACCTTTAAATAACTATGTATAAAAGAAACAGAGATTTTGTTTATTTATTTTGAGAGAGAAAAAGAGTGCAAGAGGGGGAGGAGCAAAGAGAGAAAGGAAAAGAGAGAATCCCAAGCAGGCTCTGTAGTGTCAGCATGGAACCCGACATTGGGCTTGATCTCACAAGCTGTGAGATCATAACCTGAACCAGAATCAAGAGTTGGAAGTTTATTCAACTGAGCCACCCAGGTGACCCAAGAAACAGATCTTTTATTTCTAAATGAGGGAGCTGGTTGTTTGAACTGTTGGCTGTTCAAGCAGGCCGCTCTTGCAACAACTTTCAAACTTCCTGTGTATAAGATGAGAAGCACCAGATGAAGCATATCCTCTGTGGCCTCCCTCTCTTGCAGGGGGTCCATTCCAACTCTGAGATTCTATGACCATGTGCAATGAGAAAAAGAGTTGATGAACCACTGGACTATTCGAACAGGATTGCAGAATCACAGGACAAGAAACATCTTTGAACAGCCATCTAGCTCACTTCCTGCTTATTAGCCAGGATCATATTTAAATCATATTTTAAAAACACCACCAAATGCCAAATGAGAAGATGCCAAACCTAGGCATGTGTGACTTAATTCTTCCTTTACCATTTGAAATGAGATTGCAAACTTTGATGCTTTAAAGGACAAGACAGCAAAAAGGCTGGGTTTGGACTCTGGAAACCAGAGAAAGCACATGCCTGGTTAAAAGGGGACAGAAGCTATTGAACTCCAGCATCAGCTGCCACTGGAAATTAGGGCACCAGGGTACCAAATTTTAGGCCTTTCCAGAAAAGCTAAATATCTAAATTTTTATATGAAATCTCCCAAATTTTAAATTAGCAATGAACTAAAATATAGCAGTCCAAGTACAGTTTTTCTGAAGGCAGCTTCAGCTTTGCACCACCAGTTGACAATTTGTAATCTAAATTCCTCGCACTGCAGTTGAAGTTCATTTTCTTGTGTTCTGCTTTCAGCAGAGATGAAAGAAAGCTGGCTGCTACCAAATGCTTGGAGATAGGTAGTCAGTTTCAATCTAGTCATTTATTCTAAGCTAAATAAACCCAGGTCCTTAACCTCACTACACAGGACATGTTTATCTACATTTAAATCATTCTGACACCTCTAAGTCCTGACATTAAAGATACACAGCTAAGGGTTTGACTCAATGTGGGGGAAAATGAAAAGATTATGCAATTTTAGAAATCATTAATCGTATGAATGTGTGAGATCTGTAGTTTAAAAATCACAAAACTTACATTTTTTAAAAAATGGACTTGGAAGGTTTGAGTAAAACACCAAGTTCTGGGTTGGAAGGGCTAATTGTTATAAAGATGTGCATTGTTCCCATATTTATTTATTTAACAAACATGTACTGAATGCCTATTACGTACCAGACAATTCCAATCAGGATCACAATGAAAACATTTTTGTGTGTGCGTGGTAAGAGTAGGGAGCAATTTCAAAGTTGCCAAATTAATTCTAAAATTAATCTAGAAGAATAGACAAATAAGAACAGCTACATGAAAAAACTCAAAATGAAAAAAAATTCTAATTCAAAGTAATGTATATATAATGTGTTTTAAAAAAAACCAACTGGACAAAAATAAAAAGGTTTATAAAGTTAAATCACCAATAATCCAACCACCCAGAAACAGTTACTTTTTTCACCTTGACTTTTGATGACCTCCAGGTCTTTTCTGAAGACATGTAAACACACATATATTCCTATTTCTTTTTACAAAAATGGAATCACATGACAAAAGCTGCTTTATAACCTGATTTTTCTTTAAAAAACTCAATGTACATGAACTTTGTGTATGTTACCACTTAGGAATCCACTTTCACTCTTTTCCAATTTAATATTCACTAGAAGATGGTTCCTACTGATCTGTAAAGCTGGTTCTGCCATATACAGGCCTCTCTCTTTTTTAATGTTTGTTTATTTTTGAGAGAGATACAGACAGAGTCAGAGCAGGGGAGGGGCAGAGAGAGAGGGAGACAACAGAATCCGGAGCAGGCTTTAGGCTTCGAGATGTCAGCACAGAGCCCGACACTGGGCTTGAACCCACGAACCACAAGATCATGACCCAATCTGAAGTCAGACATCTAACCTAATGAGCCACCCAGGCGCCCCTAGGCCTCTCTTTTAGAGTTATTTTATTCCATTGACTTATCAGTCAATATGCACTGTATTAATTACCTAAGCTTTATTTACAATAAACCTTAATATCCAGTAGGGCAAGTTCCTTTCTTGACCCTCGAAGCTGTTTCTAGTCCTCATCAAGAATTACTCCTGGTCCTTTATGCTTTCCTATAGCTTTTAATGTTAGCTTGTCAAGTTGCATGAAAAAATTGACAGTTTGATTAGAAAGGCCCTGAATTTATAGACCAATTTGGAGACAAATGGGACTTCCTATATATTTGACATGGCAGACCTCCCAATTATTTTTGAGGACTTAAAAAAACGTCTTTCAGTAAAGTTTAGAATTTTTCTATGTAACATTCTTGCATACTTTATTAAGTTTATTATGAGGTACTTCCTATTTTTTATTGTTGCCATCACATATATTGCTTCCTAAAAATTACATTTTCAAATTGTCTGCTGTTGCAATTGACTTTTGTATGCTGACCTGCAACTGAAAAATCTATTAAACCCTCTTATTAATTCTAATAATTGGTCACTATATTTCCCTTAGACTTTTCATGACACTTTTATTCTTTATTTCCAAATTTCCCATCTGTATTTTTTCTCCTGACTTATAGTTTGGGCTAGAATCTCCAGTAAATGTTGAATATTGTTCCTAGTAGGAATCGCTGTGGTACCCTTGATTATAAAAGGAACACTTTTAGTGATTTAGCAATGAGAACAGTATTTGTTTCCATTTCACCTAAGTTTTCAAATTTATTAGCTTTTGTAATAGGCACATCACAGATTTGTGGCTCTGTCCTTAAGGACATGCAGTGAACTGCTTTCTCCTACAATGTTTATGTAGACTATCTTCTGTTCTATATTTTCTATTCAGCATTTGTTTGTAACAAACATTCTCCTCAAATTTGTAACAAACAAATCCCCTCAGTTGGGATTTGTATCCCATTTTAAAATGTGCTAGGTCTTTTTTCAATTTTTGATGTGTTCACTTGAGTCATGTACAAAAACAGTAAACATTCCCAAAGTTTATCATCAATCCTGCTATCTCACAGTTCTTAAATAAACCACTATGAAGTTTAAGTAACCACCAACTAGTCTAGAGTCTTTCCAAGGCCCAATCATAAGCCCACTGCTCATATTTAAATCACATGGGGAGTCGGAAGCTCCAAGGCTGGGGTCATTTTCAACTCTACAGATTCTTGTATCCCTAGCACCCAAGAATCTGATGTAGATCTGGGAAAGTTGCAGACACTTGTATTCTTTTTGAAGAGTTCCAAGGGATTCTGATGCACAGTTCAGGTTTGGAAGTCACTGCTCTAAATCTTATTTTATTGAGTTACTGGTATGGAATTAGTAGCAAGAGTCTTGCTAGAGTAATGGTGGTGGTACATTACAAAGTTCTTGAAGATAAACACAAAATGCAAGTCCTATAAGTGAATATAAGAGAGAAATCACCCTTGCTCCTTAAACACAAACAAAGAGGCCTCTAGCAGGAGCACTATAGCAACAGTGAAGAGGCATAGGGAGAAAGCTAATTTCTAAGGCACTCAAGGCCCAAACTACCAAGGCAATTTATGAGAAGCCAATGCATATTAGCTCAATTATTATCGCCTCTCTGGAGGATTTCAAAGAACAAGTCTCATGCCTCCTTTGTTTTCTTTTCTCTCTCTCCCTCTAACTGCCAGATGATCTACCTTTTCACAGAAAAAAAAAAATAAAATCACCACATACTTTTAATTTTTTATTTTCCACAAGTCCCTACAGTTCACCTAAAATGTACATCAATTTGATATGTAAAAATTAAAGTGATAGGTATGCAATGACTTATAATCGTAATTAAGATGCTAATCAGATCACACACAGACTCAGATTAACAAGAAATGTACGATGTTTGCTATGACTCAGGTTTTATTATTTCCGAAACACTACCTTGATATTCCTGTCTTCACTGTCTAAACAAGGAAAAACTTAGAAGAATGTGTAAAGAGAACTTTTTAATGTTGTTCTGCTTACACAGTATTTACTGATAATATAAGTATCAAATGAACAAATAAAAAATACTGGCTAATATAAAAAAATCATCAAACAGAACCTCCAACTTCATTGTATACACATTCTTACCATGAAATTAAGAGAGATATAACAAGACATGTGCTTCCCAATGAGTGGCAACAGGAAATACACCCTATCTAGCACAAAGTATTCTTGCATAAGAAACAACAACATACAAGGGATCTGACCTCATCAAGAGTGTGGGTCTGACTACCAGTTTACAGGAAATACAGGGGCTGGAAGAATATTAACGCCACCATGCAGATGCAGCCAGCCAAACCCAAAATGTGGGAAATTCCAGAGGACACTTGACCTAGTTTCTCTGATAAGTAAACAACAAGAAAAAAAAAAAAAAACAGGAGGGACATTCCCCTAAGTTCAAAGAGATAGTCACCTATTGTAAAGAGAATCAATCAAATGCAGTGAATGTGTGGACCAACCTTGTTTAGACCCTCATTTGAACAACCCAACTATAATAGAATTGAAGAGATAGAGAAATCTGAAGACGGACTATATATCTGATGACATCAAGAATTTTTTTTCTCCCTTGGGACGCCTGGATGGCTCAGTAGGTTAAGCATCCAACTCTTGATTTTGGCTCAGGTCATGATCTCGTGGTTTGTGGGATTGAGCCCTGAGTCAGGCTCTGCACTAACAGTATGGAGCCTGCTTGAGATTTTCTCTTTCCCTCGCTCTCTGCCCCAACCCGACTTGTGCACTTGTGCACATCCACGCTTTCTCTTTCTCAAAATAAATAAACACTAAAAAAAAACCTTAATGGCACTCTGCTCATTAAAAAAAAAAAAAGAAAACTTAGGGGCACCTGGGTGCCTCAGTCGGTTAAGCATCTGACTTCAGCTCAGGTCATGATCTCTCAGTTCATGAGCTAGACACCTGCACTGGGCTCTGTGCTGACAGCTAGGAGCCTGGAGCCTGCTTCAGATTCTGTCTCCCTCTCTGCCCCTCCCCGCTCGCACTCGGTCTCTGTCTCTCTCAGAAATAAACATCTTAAAAAATTTAAAACACCTTATTTTTTAGAGTCAAATACATTGCATCACTCATGTGTACAATATATGATATCCAGGATTTACCTAAAATTATGTGGGAGTGGGGGGCAGGAAGAACAAGTCAGGGGTAAATGAAATAACATTTGGCCATATGTTAAAAATGCGATGCTGCGTGATGGATAAGAGGGGACTCATTGGATAATCTATTGTATGCATCTGAAATTTCTAGTAAGTTTAAAAACAAAAGAGAGAATTCTTTGAAGACTTAAATTTAAAAAAGAAGACCATAATTTGATGAAAACCTTCAAGAACCTTAAAGCTGATGCATTTTTCTTTTAAATATTTATGTTAATATCATCCTTCTTTCAAAGTTTCAGAACATAAGTCACAATTAAAGTTTGCTTTTCTAATTTTCTAACTTTGAAAATAACATTTTACAAAAAAATGCAAAAGCATTCTTTATTGTGTTGTGAATTATAACCATAATCTTTAGAATAATTTTTGTAAGTAGATAACAATTAAAAAGCAACCTAAACAGAAATGATCTAATAGGTGATTGTAAAGCTCTCATCTTCCTTAAGCCTTAAAAGTAAGCACACTATCGCATTTAAAGTAGGGATGATAACCTCGTTCTTTCATGACTACTGGCCCAAGTTGAAAAGGTAACTGATTATAGAAATAGGTATAGATATAGATACATATACATACAGTCTGCAGGTTCAAGCCATACTACCAGCCTGTTACATATGGAGTAAAAAGTGCACCATACTTAAAAAAATATATAGCCTTGCAGTAAAAGGAGCACATGTCCACAGGGCACCTGGGTAGCTCAGTTGGTTAAGTGTCCAACTTCAGCTGAGGTCATGGTCTCACGGTTTGTGAGTTTGAGCTCCGTGTTGGGCTCTGTGCTAACAGCTCAGAGCCTGGAGCCTGCTTCAAATTCTGTGTCTCTCTCACTGTCCCTCCCCCATTTGCGCTCTTGCACTCACGCTCTCTCTCTCTCTCTGTCCCTCAAAAATAAATAAACATTTAAAAATTTTTTTTTAAAGGAGCACATGTCTAAAAGCAGAATCGGGAATCTGACAAAGATAAAGGAGACCCTCCTGCTAAAAACACACAAAATCTGGGTAAAAGAAAAACATGCTTAAGTACATAGCAGAACTCAAAAGAAATGGAAATATCAAGGAAATACCAGAAATGGAGAGGTAAAGAGTAGGAAACGAATGGGCTGACACTCTAATGGCCTATAGAAAAGCTTTAGATCAGACATACACAGGAGAGGACCCAGTCTCCACTGCCCCGAGGAGTAGACACTGCTCCATCACTCCACAAAAACCCCTTTCTCTCTTGATTTGTGTGCTTTTTCTTTTGTTGAATGCTGAGAACTCACCAGCCCCTGAGGCTCCACAAAAGTCTCTCTTAATGTTTCATTGTCCCAAATCTCCCAGCTTCTTGGATACCCATCCCACAGAACTACCTTTCTTCATGTTGTTCCTCATTCCCACCTTCCAAAGGCAAGCATTTTTAGGGTGCCCCTCCGCTCTCGGTCACATGACTGGAGTGGAAGCCAGCCACAGTCCTGCCTTCTTTTCTTCATAGAAGCTTTCTCTCTTCCTTTCACTGGTTTTAGTAGAAGGTTCATATGATAGGAGGCCTTTACACTTGGGACTTGAAAATACTGGACAGTGCAGTGCTTTGGAGTCCCTGAGAGGGAGTCCTGGAGATGTCAGTGAGGCACTGGAGCGGGATGTGAGTTTCAAACTGATACTCACCTAAGCAAGGGCATCAATGCCCTGTATTTCCTTCCATCTTGTGCACTGCACCGTCTGTCCCACTTCCTGCCCTGGCCTCATCTTCTTCACTGGCTTGCTATGTTTGTCTTCATCTCTTCTCAGTGGCATACCTCTCCATGGCCTCTCCCATCACCGAGGTTCTACAAGAAGCTTCTCCTGCTTCTTCTCAGGGTTTTCCTCCACACCAGCCCTGTCCACACCTCCTGTCATCACCTCCCCCCTCCTCAGTCTTGCCCTGGGGTCTACTCAAGCTTACTCTCCATGGGTCTGCTTTTCCTGGTCTACCTGCCCTACACCCCTCCACTCTGCTGATTCCCATCACTGAAACCGCTTCCCACGCATTGGAGCAAAAGCCTTACTTTCTTCTCAGCTCTCTTCCGAAAATACAGCTTTTCTAGAAAAAAGTTCTCTGGGCTCAGGAAAAATAGAAAATTCCTTAGAAACGGAAGGAAGGCCAATATTGTTAAACAAGTTTGGGCTGCACATCTCTGTCTGGGAATTACGTTAGTCAAATAACATAAAATAAATATCACACTGATGGTGAGCTGCTACTGAGGGAGCAGGATGGCAGCACATGGGAGCAGTTCCATACAAGTGAGACATTCTAAAAGTAAAGATTTTACTCTTTCTGATCCTGTAAATGATCTGAGTAGAGGAGTTATAGGGACTGGTGTGAATACAAAATGAATGCCTTTTTTTCATCCTGTCAAAAGCCAGATGTTCCTCTAAAAATAATAATCAAACCATAGTCTTACAACTCGCCCTACCTGTGCCTCTACTACATACAAGAACTATGTGAAGCCCCAGGTACGTCACAAAAACCACTCAGCTCCTGAGGGGCTCAACTGAGGTCAGAGGGAGAGACAACAGTTAAAGGATGATGGTTACAATGTAAGTGCCACAACAAAGACCTGCATTGGGAGCTGTGGGGGCCAAGAAAGGGTATGTCTCACTAAACAAGGGAGAGTAACAAACTAAAGTGGGGAAGGCCATCCCCAAGGAAGGGAAGCATCTAAGCAGAGCCTGGAGGCATCAAGAGGACCATGCTGGAAGGGCTGAGAATGGTGGGCACTGCAGGCATGTCTGTGTCAGACCACAGCTGGGAGGCAGATGAGGCTTAGAGTTCAGGATGAAGAGATGAAGTACAGGGGAGAGATGGGGAGGGATAAGCAAAGGTGCTTGGACTTTGACATGTAGTCAGCTTTACAGCCTAAAGTAAAGGATTTTAACAGGAGTTACTGAGATCCATTAGCATCCCCAGTCATACCTTACAAATACTGATGACTCACTGTGGGTTTCCATTAATATGAAGATCTTGACTAAACTGAGGATCACTTTTTTCCTCACTGATTTGGTTAAACTGGAATACAGTTGATGAATTTGTCAAAGAGTATAATTTAATCTAAAAATCCTAGAAAAAATCTTTGGCAAAATTAATATTTTATTAATTCATTAAAAATAAGGTGTATATAACAATTTTAAATGATGTTTACACTGATTAAGTTAAAAGAGACACTTGATCCTGATTAGTGAATGCCAGCTTTAACCCTGCTGGGAAAAAAATAACATAACATTACTAGAAAGCTAATTAAAATAGGTTGGTACTGGCCTAAGGACAGACATGTAGAAATAGAACTGAAAGTCCAGAAATAAATCCTTGCGTTTACTGATAACTGATTTTCAATAAGGGGGCCAAGACAATTAAATTGGGATACAAAGATCTTTTCAACAAATGGTACTGGGAAAAATGGAAAACCACATGGAAAAGAACAAAGCTGGACCCTACCTCATATCATACACAAAATCAATTCATTAACTCCAACTAGATCAAAGATACAAATGTAAGAGTTAAAACTATAAAAGTCTTAGGAAAAAACACAGGCATAAATCTTCATGGCTTGGGATTAGGCAATGGTTTCTTAGATATAATACAAAAAGCACAAGCCACAACAACAAAAAATTGAATAAATTGGACACCATCAAAATTAAAAACTTTGGTCCATAGGAGAAAAATTTTGCAAACTACCTATCTGATAAGGGACCTGTATCTAAAATATGTGAAGAACTCCTACAACTCAGGGTGCCTGGGTGGCTCAGTTGGTTGAGTGTCTGACCAGCTCAGGTCATTATCTTATGGTTCATGAGTTTGAGCCCCGCATCAAGCTCACTGCTGTCAGCGCAGAGCCTGCTTCAGAGACTCTGTCCCCTATTCTCTGCCCCTCCCCATCATGTGCTCTGGCTCTCTCTGAAAAATAAATAAAACATTTTAAATAAATAAATAACCCCCTACAACTCAATAATTTTTTAAAAAAGTCAATTTAAAAATGAACAAAAGATTTGAATAGATGTTTCTCCAAAAAAAGATATATAAATGGCAGATAAGTACTTGGATACAGGGTAAACATCATTAGCCATCAGGGAAATGGAAATCAAAATCGCAATCAAAGCCACTTCATACCCACTAGGATGACTATAATCAAAATGACAAATAACAAAGTGTTGACAAGAATGTGGAGGAAATGGAATCCTCATACACTTTTGGTAGGAATAGGAAATGGTACAGCTGCTTTGAAAAAGTCGGAAGTTCCTCAACATATTAAACACAGAGATAACAAATTACCCAGAGATTCCATCTTTAGGTATATACTCATGAGAAATGAAAATATATATCCACACAAAAACCTGTGCAAATATTCATAGTAGCATTATTCACAATAGCCAAACAGTGCAAATCCAAGTGTCCCTCAACTGATGAAATGGATAAACAAAATGTGATATATCCACACAATGGAATATTATTTGGCAACAGAAAGAAATGAAGTACTACCAGTAAATGCTTACAACCTGGATGAACATTGAAAACAATATGCTAAGTGAAAGCCAGTTATGAAGAACAACATATTGTAAGACTCCATTTATATAAAACATCCAGAGTAGGAAAAATCAGTAGAGACAGAACTAAATTGGTGGAAACTCTGGGATGGGAATGGGAAGGATGCTGGGTAAAATGGAGAGTAACTGCTAATGGGTATAGAGTTTCTTTACGGAGGAACAAAAATGTTCAAAAAGGGGTTCTGGTGACAGTTGCACAACTTTGTGAATATATAAAAGCCAATAAATTGTAAACTTTACCTTTTAATAGTTTTTTTTAAGTTTATTTTTATTTATTTTTTTGAGAGAGCGAGCAAAGGAGGGGCAGAGAGAGAGGGAGAGAGAGAAAATCCCAAGCTGGCTCCACGCTGTCAGCACAGAGCCAGATGCGGGACTCGATCCCAAGGACCGTGAGATCATGACCTGAGCCAAAATCAAGAGTCAGACACTTAACTGACTGAGCCACCAGGTGCCCCTAAACTGTATACTTTAAATGAGTGAATTGTAGGGTATGTAAATTATATCTCAATAAAGCTGTTATTAAACAAACAAAAAAAGAATGGGATAAAATGCTATTCAACTAAATTGGTGGGAACTGTCAGTGTTCTTAATTCTGAAATCCCCAAATCAAATAAGAAGAATGCTTTCCTCTAACTGAATATGTCAGAGACTTCTAAAATGGGGTATATGACTGGTTGATCATGCTGGTGAATGCTAAGAGGCTACACAGAAAAAATGTTCCCCATCATTTTACTAGATTCATCAAATGCCATCTATGAGCTTTTGATGTGTGAATTCTATAATTTTCCAATAGTAGGCCTCCTTGCCCTACAGTTATCCTAATTAAATTTCACTGGTGTCTTTTAAGAATACCATATACAATTCCAAGTCCCCGAAGTTTATTCAGTCTAATTTTTACTTTTCTAAAATACTAGAGGAATGGGGTGTCTGGGTGGCTCAGTCGGTTGAGCGTCCAACTCAGCTGTGCTGACAGCTCAGAGCCTGGAGCCTGCTTCAGATTCTGTATCTCCCTCTCTCTCTGTCCCTTTCCCACTAGTGTGCTCTCGCTCTCTCTCTCTCTCTCTCTCTCTCAAAAATAAACATCAAAAAATTTATTTTTTAATAAAATAAAATACTAGAGGAAAAAATGATTTAATAAGCTGGAAATGGGGGGGTGGGGAGCATGAAAAAGCTTCCTCATAAGAGAACTATTTATAAACTCTATACTTTTGCTATTAAAAAGTATTTTACTAAAATAAGGATAAACTTGCACACTGCAAAAATTTTAGTCTTCCAAAAGTTCACATTACCTTGAAAGGAAACCCAGAAGCTGTTTTATTTTCAAATATATCTTAAGAAGAAAGATTTCCTAAGTGTTTCAAAAATGTTTTCTATTTAAGAGAAGCCTTTACAAGTCATTCTTTAAATAATGAGAATTTCTTTTCCCCCAAGGGAATAATTTCTACTGCAGTGTTTCTAAGAATATACAGGGTTAAAACCGTGTAAAATAGATTTTCTCACAGTTAGGGGAGAGTGAAACACCGCAAATAGGAAACCAGACAGCTCGGGGGTCAAAACACTACACTTCCAGGTCAGACTTCTGGTTGCAATTAAGTAAAATTCCTGCAAATATTTGTAAGGAAATCATATTTTTGGTGTCTCCTTTCAGCCCTTGTAACTTCTTACTTTCTTTAACAGCAACTTGTATTTGTGGGTATATACATATGTATATTATTTATTAAAGACACACAGAAATACAAAAAAACATAAACATTTAGGTACATAACACACCAACCTATGACCCCAGAATGGCAATTTGATCTTGGACTCAAAGGTAAAATGAGCATTTGTTCTAGGCTTCCATTTTTTTATGTTTCAGATTATGCGGACCCAGTTTTGTTTTTGCTTGACACAGACATGGATAATTTGGTTCTCAAGACATTTTACAAAATAGGTTAAGCCAAGTTTCCCATTAGATTGCATGGTTCATGATCAAATAGTTAAATTTGAATCTGACTGGAGTTTTGGCTGTAAGTAATAACAGCACTGTGTTAGAACAACAAATGTAAACAAGGTCCACAATTAAATGTACCTGAGTAGTTATTAAATATGCTTTCTACTCAACTCCCTGGGAATAGCCCAGAAGCTCACAGCACTTCAAAAAAATACCTACCTCAGAAATCTGTGGTGGATTCACTGACAGACAGATATTCCCTGTTTTAGGTGTTATTACAGTGAGTATAAAATTATTTTGATTAAAAACAATTAAGCAGTAAACTGAGAATCGTAACCATAAAAAAATATTTTCATTTTAGATTTTCCACTTTCACTCTATTAGGGTGACATGTTAGGGAATTTGAAAATGAAAGCACTCTGGTTTTTCATCATCATTTGGGTTGTAGTCCCCACAATTCCCAAGGTATTTAGTTAGCGAATCTCAGTCCCAAAGTGTTAAACCACTGCATGTTCTCCTGAACAAGGGCCTCTTCGCTCGTCTGTCCTCTGTACCCTTTTAAAATCAAAAGGTTTTTACAGATATTTAGACTGTTAGATAACTACTATTTTCTCTCTCAAGCTTCTTAATGGCTATTAAATATTAGTGATGTGAAACTCAATTACTACAAATCTTAAACTCTTGGCATGTGACTGGAGAGCCCAGCCAAAGGAAAAGAATTTAAAGGGAACAGACAAGTTGGTAAGGGCTACAGGCACTTCCCAGACATCGGAAGGGTACTGCTGTAGCATAATGCACATAAAACTCCCAAGAAATGAATAGTACATGCCAAGGCAAATAGTTTCCACTCTACCTTGTCATCCCACACATTAAAAAATTATATGCAACCCCTAGGAGAAAAGGCCACTGCTTTATGAGTGGCAGCGGGAGGGTGGGGCAGAGGCGCTTTTCCTCATTAGTATCTGCCCAACACAGGAGAGGTGGCCACTTGTTACGACTTTATCTGGGAGGTACCAAAAGAAAGTGGAGCTTCACAAGAGTCTCACTAGCCTTGTGCCCCCCCACCTCTCACCTCAACATATAAGTGCGTAAAAATCACTTGCACAACACAAAGCCAGTGCCACATGGAACACATTCCCAGAATGCTGGGAGAAACCACAATTTTCACTGGGTGAACCAGAGAGAATTACAGGCCTCCCATTCAGTTGTCACCATTAGAAATGAGGTGACAAAATAGATCCCCAAAAGAAACGTTGTGTTTTTTTTGTTTTGTTTTTTTTGTTTTTTTTTTTAAATCTCAGCCCTGTTATCAGTTGAAAGGCCAGTGACTTCCTCTTCCACCCCTTCTCCTCCGGACCCCAGAAGAGCAAGAGTGATGACCAGTTCTACCTGACCACCAAATGGAATCTGCCTTTGGAATGAATATCTGGTAATAAATCATCAGTCTTCACAGAACTGGTAAATAGGCAGGGCTCTCAGCCAACTAGGACAACTCCTTAGGAAAAAAAAAAAAAAAAAAAGGTCTTGCAATCACCGTTTGATGACAAAGATCTTTCTGGAACGCCAGAGTCCCAGGGGATCTGGTAGACTGGTTTTGAACTGCCCAGTTCCGGAATATGCAGAAATGTGGGAGCCTTGAGTCTGAATGTAAATGTGAACATGCAGACTCAAAAGGAATACTGGAATTGCATCACCAGGAAAGCAACAGAACTGGCTTTGTAACGTGAAACTAAGCAGTGGCAATATGGACCTTGTTTTATGAGGGAAAAATCATTGTCTTTTTGGTGTGCGTGGTAGGAGGTTAGGGGAGAAGGGTAAGGTGGGAGAGATGGAAGCAGCTTACTCACAGGCCAGTAGGATCAATTCAGTAAGGTTCATGGTAACATTGGCAAAGTTTTCCAGGTGGTTGAACTGAAGTGTGATAACCTCTTGGTGTGGCAGAAAGAATCCTAACCTGTTTTGAAGCTTTGTATACTGGGGGCGGGGGGGGGGGGGGGGGGGGGGCGGGGACTTTTGTGTGTTTTAATTTCTTGTAAAATTGAAAAGTGAACAAAAGATCGGCCATTGAAACTGGCAATTTCCACAACAGGTGACTGTAACAAATGGAAATATTAACGCTTAAAGGGTTTAAGGATTTTGTTTTCTTGCCATTTATTACAACAAATGGTTAGCAAAGTCTCCCCAGATTTTGCGAATGCAAAGCATCTTGTGTTGTCGGTCCTGTTTTTAGCACACTTTTAGTAAAAAGTGTAAAACTTTAAGTCCTGCAAATTGCCCCTTCCTGGAAAAATCATCTTTGCTGACACTGTGGCACATTCACCAGAGGGCTTAGAGGCACTTGCTTTCATTACTGCCCTTTAAGCTTCTCATGTGGATGAAAGCCTAGAAAATGTTTTTATTGAGTACACTATGGGAAGAAATGTAAATAATAAGCAAAGCTATTTAAACACAAGTGTAAAAAGAAAACACATGTTTCCACTGCGCCCTAGGACAAATCTAAGGAAATCCATTTCTATTTGTAAAGGGCTGCGAATATAAAAAAACAATGCCTAAATATTAAGAATATTTACCAGAACAGTAAGTAATTGAAAATGTGTTGTGCTGTTTTGCTGTTTTTCAAACCACGCGAGGGCCCAGTTCTCCCCCTTCAGTCACCCAATGTCTGACTGCCCTAGTCTGAGGACCCCTCCATGTCTGCTTGTGTGACTGCAGCCCAGCTCCGCGGCCACAGCTGGTGTGCGGGACAGGAGCGAAGGCTAACACTCCATGGGAACAGCTGACAGATGTCAAAAGTGGCCGCTGCAGTGAGCAGTGTTTGTCAAGGGCCTATGCTTTCTCAGGGTTAACAGTTGTTGGATGTACAGTAATTTCTACTGTTGTTAATGTGTAAGGATCGATGGTGTTTCACGGCAAGTTTCCCCTGTCTTCTTGGGAAATGCCTGCCACTTTATGTGGAGGAAGGGCTGGGCTCACAGGGAAAAGGGTTTCACTTGCAAAATTTATTTTAAATAGGAAAAGGCCCTGTTTTCAATGGGCTGGGAAAATAAATACAAACCAAAACAAACTGCACATATACAACTTTGCACTCATGGGGACGCCGGAGAGCAGGGCTCACAATCAGGCCTGTGTCTGAAGAGCAAAGAGAAAGCTTTCTTTGGCAGGTACCATACACTGGGCGTTGGGGAAAGGAGGGGAACATTTCTCAGACAGAGGGAAGAATAGGAAGAACTTGCTTGTTTTGGCGATTCTTGCCTTTTCTCCTCTGGTGTGAACACCCACTGATTTCCTAACATGGTGGTAATGTGCCCCACCACAGAATGCTGCGTGGGTGTGGATGAAGAGAGAGGAAGCCTGGTAATTCAGCCCTGAACATTCGCAGAAGATACCTTGGATGCCACAAAAGAATGAGCAGACGGCTCCATGCATTGGCTAAAGATGGAAGCTAAGATTTTAGAGGCGCATTCAGCTTAGAAGAAAAGCCAAAAAGAAAGCCACTGCAGACAGAAACCACAGTACCCAGGAAAATTTAATTTATTTTATGGCATTTTCCAAAGGACTGGGTTTCTTAGATGTTAAATGCAAGAACAAGGTTATACAAAATGGAATAATAGGCAGTAAAAAAAAAATTTACTGCTCTACAAACACAAAAATGTAGTGAACCTCTAATATTTAGACAATGCACTAAGGTAAGTGCTTGGAGCAGAAAGATGAGCTCTGTTTTGGGGTCTGTTTCTCCCTTTCCATCTTGTGATCAGAGAAGAGGGGATATAAAACCCAAACAAAGATATTCACATTGTAGTTCAGGCAGAACACTGCTCCTGGCTTTCACATGGTTAACTGAAAGACAGCTTTGTTTTCATGATTAGAGGAAAGTTTTATTAAGAGAAAACAAACACATATATACACATACACACACACTCTCTCTCTCCCCCCTTAATCGGGATACTGAAGCAGTGAAGACCGCCCAGATATCAGACAGATGCATTTCCACACCGCCTCTGACACTTACTAGCTCTGTGACCTCAGGCAAGTTGCTCACACCCTTGAGTTTGTTTCTTGTCTTCAGATCAAGGGTTAAGAATGCTGGCTAGAAGGAGCTACCCTAAGGATCTGCCATGGGTATGCAGACCCGGCACAGAGCTGGTAGCTAGCAGGCTGAAGCTCAGAAACAGGGAACTAGTAGGGGCATGGATGCTAACAGAACCTGGGATGGGGGGCTCTGGAGGCTATGTTTAGTCCCTAGGTGCCACAGAGCCAGGACATAATGCAGCTAATCTTACACTGGGGTAGGATGTTGTTCTGACTTTCTGAAAACCAATTGAAAACTACTATTTAATAATTTGTAACTGGGGCACCTGGATGGCTCAGTCGGTTAAGCGTCCTACTTCGGCTCAGGTCATGATCTCACGGTCTGTGAGTTCGAGCCCCGCATCGGGCTCTGTGCTGACAGCTCAGAGCCTGGAGCCTGCTTCGGATTCTGTGCCTCCCTCTCTCTCTGCCCCTCCCCTGCTCATGCTCTGTCTCTCTCTCTGTCAATAATAAATAACATTTAAAAAAATTATAAAAAATAATTTGTAACTCATGACCAATTTCACCTCTACCTTTTGTTGAAGGGGTAAGCGATGTTGCAATGGAAGCATGCCCCAAAGCCTTGACAAATGAACATGTGACTGGTGAACAGAAACTACAATTTGTTCCTTTATTTCTTCCAGTGCTTGCGTTCCTCCTGAGTAACAGGCTCCGCACTGGGTGCTGAACAGCACAAGAGCCCTGGCCCTCGAAGGAAATGAAGTCTGTCTGGGAAGCAAGGAAGCAACTGGACTGGTAAGTGCTGCTACCGCTGAGGGTGGACTGAGCACATGGGAAAGGGTGGAGGCAGCTCCCAGAGAGAGGTGCACAGAATCAGATAGAGCTCCTCAGGAGGAGTGACACCCAGGCACAGGCCTGCAGGAGGAGGAGGAGATGACCCACCAATGTGGAAAGAGAAGAGAGTTGCAGGGAGAGGAGGGCAACATGTGCAAAGACGCAGAGGTAAGAGTATGATGTTCTGGGGCCTGTGAGTCAGGCTGCAGTGACAAGTTGATAAATGACCACAGAAGCTCTCCCAAGATTGCCTGGCCAAAGCCATCTGGGACCAGCGACTCCTCTCCCTCTTGGAAGAGAGGGGCTCCTCTTGAACTTGGCCTCCCATGGGTCCAGTTGTAGGTCTAGCAAAATCTATAAGCACTGGGCAGTTGGCTCGCCTAGAATTCTCCTGAATAGCCAGACCGCTTGGTGCCTGAATCTGGTACTAAAATGTTTGCCACTGTGCCAAGTGATTGCCCTATGTTCCCCCAGAATGCTCTGCACAATGGTGGGGGGCCAACATGGAGAGGACACTACTGCCAGGCCTGTTCCTGGGCAGGCAGCCACCTTGGGGCATGAGAGGTAGTTGCTGAGAAGGCTAATGACCATGACAGACATGGTGTCTACAGACCATGAAAGCCCAAGAGTGGATGTGTCATCTGGTGACTGGATAGCCTAAAATCTGCAGTCAACTAAGGCCCATGGCTGGCCAAGTCACTTGGTCCACTAGAGGGCCACAACTCAGTAGTAACCTTGGGAGGAACTCTGTCAGTGGCTCAATCCACTGACATCTTTGGCTTATTGGTTAACAGATATGTGCATAACTCCGAATAAAATGGAAAGCATACTTTAGGCCCTACTTAAACTGTATGCTATAGGCTGAACTGTATCTCTCCAAAACTTCTATGTTGAAATCCTAATCCCCAGCACCTCAGAAGGCAACTGTATTTGGATACAGAATCTTTAAAGAGGTAATTAAGCTAAAATGAGGTCATTAGAGTGGGCCTGAATCCAGTATGACTGGTGTCTATATTACATAAAAGGAAAACAGAACACAGATACAAATAAAGGGAAAATCACGTGAAGCCAAAGGGAGAAAATGGCCACATCTACAAGCCAGGGAGACAGGCCTCAAAAGAAACCAACCCTGCTGACACCTTGATCTCAGAATTCCAGCTTCCAGAACTATGAGAAAATAAATTTGTCTAAGTCACCCAGTTGGTGGTAATTTTTTACGGGAGCCCTAGCAAATTAATACATTATATAATAGAAAAAAAGTCTAGGTCTGGTGAACAGGGGCCTGACTTGGGCTACCTTGAAGGAGAGCCACAGCCTCTTACCCAGTCCCCAGATTTGACTCAGTTCTCAGAACTGTATCTCCTTGAATAGAAAGCCAGGCATCCCTCAAGTCAGGACTATAAATCTTTCACTTGGGATGTACAGCTGTTTACTACAGTTCCTGTGCAATGAGAAAAGGGGAATAACCAGAATTTTTGAGAATGATTAGACACTGGCTCTGAGACAATGCTAATTCTTGGGGTTCCAGATCTCCATTATGATCCCCAGAGTGTGATAAGTAGAAACTTGTTTCAATTAATCTCCCAGAGGGCCCAGCGGGTCTGTGAAAATCTGTACTTCTCTTCTCATTTGATGAGTACATAATTGGGATAAACTTATCCTGCAACCATGTTGGACTTGGACTAAACTTGGACTCCATGTCTCATGGAGTGCTACATAGTAAGGAAAAGCCAAAAAAAAGTCTCTGGAGTTCCCTTTCCCCATCAAAACCAAAAGCAATCTAATCCCTGGAAATCAAAGAGTTCATTCTGTCAAAGAGTTCATTCAAGTTTTTGCACCCTGCAACTCTTACTACTAAGAAATAAGCACAAACACTTGTAGGTATGTTTGTGTTTCTTTGACCTAATTAAATGACCTGGAAGAGTGACAGCTTGAGTGACCCGTTTATTAGCAGATAAAAATTTGTGCCTGGCTAATCAATGGCTCTGCTCAACAGGATAGTATCAACCAGAAGCGAATGAATGCAATGATATAACCTCATTTGGGGTGGAGAAACAAAATCTGTCCAGTGGGCAGAATGTTCAAGAGTACACTTTGGGTCCATTTGGCCTGTAAGGAAAAATAGCCTGAAGAATGTATGTGTGTGTGTGTGTGTGTGTGTGTGTGTGTGCATGCACACACACACACACACATTCATTCACTCATTCACTGGTAAGAACTCAGAAGGACTGGTGACAAGGACATTTGGGGAAAAGCTACGTGGAGTGTGTGTGAAAGTATGTGTACCTTATGTGAATGTTCTCCAAAAGACTCCATTAAGAAGTTCTTGTAATGAGCTGGACAAAATGACCTGCACATGGATGTTGGCCAGCCTCTTACCCCAGGTGCCATTTTATCTGCTTAAAGGGCTCGTGAGCCATGTGGGGTTGGTGGCAAGGATGAATATTATGCTTGGACTCAACAACATGGACTTAACCTCACCAACACGGAGCCCTGCCAAATGCCAAATCTACCAACAGCAACAATTAACAGGAGTCTCTCTACCAACTCTCTTATTGTAAGAAGATGGCTCCATGGTCAGTGGTGGTGGGTGATTATAATGGACCTCTTTCATTACAGAGGAGACAATACTTTCACTGGAATGGACCCTTTATTTGGGATTTGGATGTGTTTTCTATGTCTGCCATGTTTTTGGCAGCCACGTCACCCACGGACTTACTGAAGGCCTCACTCACTATCACCGCCACAGTGTTTCTGACCAAGAAACTCATTTTACAAATAAGCGAGTATATTCATAAAATTCAATGGTCCTACTAAGCAACCAAGCAAGGATCAAATGCAGCTGGCCTTAGAGAGTGGTAGAAGGGTCTACTGAAAATTCAGTTGTGATACAAACTGGGGTGAAGTCCTAAAAGATCTACTAAATGCTGTGACCAGAAGAATAATATGTGTTCCCTTGGCAAGAATTCCTGGAACCAGGGAGTGGAAGTGGGAAGTGACCACCTCAGCAAAAGCTCGCTTTCCATCCTCATGACTGTGCTTCATTGGTATTCAAAGGAAGACTGGAACAGAGAGGATAACAATGACCCAGGCTGAGGGTTAAATGTGCCACATAATTCCAGGTTTTTTACGCCATTAGACAAACAGACCAAAAGGGGAGTAGAAACGTTGGCCCATAATGACACAACAGATGCAAGTGGATAAAACACGGGGAGTATAACGGCTCTATCTAGTGGCGCATTTCCAGTGTTAAAAGTTAATGAGAACTGTGGCAACCTCAAAAAGGCAGGACCACCGCTGGCCCAAATCCCAATGAAAGTTTGGATCACCTTGCCAGGTAAAGAATCCTGATCAGCTGAGGTACTGGCTAAGGGCCAAGGGAATATGAAATAAATGTTAAAGGAAGGCAGATACAAACACCAACTATTTATTGCAAAAGTTAGAATGGTGGCATCTTCCTATCCTGTCATCCTCGCTGTATCGTGTATATATTTATATGTTAACTAAGTTTTTTAGCTTTGTGTTTCCTTACTATTCTATGCAAGGTATGTAAACTTCTTAACTTAGTCAATAAATTAACAAATGTGAGCTGTGAATGAACATCACCCAGAAAGCCTGGGTTTAGACTAGGGCATGAGACTCTGGGTTCTCTCTGTCTGTGTGCCTGTCTGTCTGTCTGTCTGTCTCTCTGTCTCAGAGGAGATGCTGAGCTTACTTCCTCTGCCGTTGGGAGAACTGTGTCTTTAGGCAGAAGCCTGTTGTTTGGAAGTTTGTGGACGAAGGAAGCCAAGAGGAAAACTTGAATGGTTATTTTGTAACTTGTGTCCACTCACCAAAACTTCTGATCATCCTCCCTGGGTTTTGGCAACTTCCCTCGTTGTAACATCCCACTTTGCCAAGGGAAGAGACAAACATTCTGCCCTTCGTGGCTTACCTGCAAGCAGGGTACAGCCATGGGACCTAGTTTCACATTGCAGTGGCTCACAAGGGGCAGCATGGTGCTGTGGCCACGTGCCTGGAAATCAATCTTCTTCAGACTGGGGTGGAGGTTGATACCCGGTCTTGACTGTAGCTGAAATGGCACATGTACCAAAGCCGTCCTCATCTCATGGCTGACGCTTTGCTGCCTGTGTGCCTTTGGAGGCCTCCCACAGGTACATCCTGTGAGCTATCTAATAATGTCTTTAATTGACTCTGCTTAAGAACGAGACCCATTCTGCTAGTCTCAAGCAGAAATGAAATTAAATAAAGGATATTAGGCAATTAAGGTTCCTGACCAAAGAAAGTTTTAAGCTGGACACTATCACAGTTTTGTTTTCGAAAGACCACTCTGGCAGCAGAGGTGTAGATGAATTGGAAGGAAAATCAGGAGGCTGTGGCAGTAATTCAAGGGCTGATTAAGAAGGCCTTGACCAAGGAAGGGACAATGGGAACAAGAGAAAAAATTAAGAAGAAAAAGGCAAACAACCCAATACAAAGATGAGCAACAGCTGTAAATATGCAGTTTAGTCAATATGTACATTAAAGTGAAAGACAAAAATCAAAGCACAGCATCTCCTTTTCTGACTTTTGGCCTGTCAAACTGGGAAAAATTAAAACACTGTAATACCTAGCACTGGCAAGGCTAAGGGGAAAACATTAATGAGACAGAATTGACAGAAATCGACAGTGAAGTCTTTTAAAAAACTTTATCACAACATTAATTTTTACTGAATCTGTTGAAATGACAGGTGACTTTAAAAAGATGAAGCTATCAGCAAATGTCTGTGCTATGCTGTCTGCTGAGTTTGTCAATACTTCCTGTGGTCCTTTATATTGTAAGATTAAGGAAATGGTCTCAAAACTATTTATGCTATTTTTTTATAAAAAAAAAAACAACTCAGAGCATGAATAATACTAAATTTTATCTGAGTAATCAGCAAAGTTACCTAGAGACTTCAGCTCAGCCAGCACTGTGTGCTGAGTATCTGTACTGTGATGAGGCACATTATTGTCACATGGATCTAGAAATAGAAAAAGGTAAGAAACTCATGCAAATGAGAGAAGTTTTCTGCTTTACACAAAAGCATAAACCACTCACATTCATCCAAACCACCAAACAGTAACGACAACTCTATTTTCAGGGAACATGAGACAAAGAACTGGATACTGAGGAGGAAATAGGCAAGGCCTTACGGTTAGCGGCTTTGAAATTGCTCTTGAAAAAGGCATTTAAGTAAGATTATGGGAACAGCTGAGAACAGGCAGTTAGATAAACGTAGAGAGATGTCTTTGGCTCTGAGGCAAGAGTAAAAGCACGTATTCAGATTCCACTTTTTTGTGGCGCTGTGAATAAACAATATAAAGTGGCAGTATATCAGTGCGTGTATCCACTTCGTCCCTGCAGGTACACACAGCCTAGAGCAAGATGAACCTCTTTGTGAAAAGGAACCTTGTGGTAGACACAGATGAACAATGCTCTTTCCTTTTGGAAATTAACCAGTGAATATGAAGTTAAACACCTATAACCAGAAACAGAGTTATCTGCTTACGCTCTAGAGTTATGCAGCAAAGTGAAGAAGAAAAGTGGTTCTGTGGGTGGCAAAGAATCGATCTTTGCCAGTGAAGGAGTGGGAGAAAGGTAAACCGATTATAACGCAGTCACAGTACAATGTGACAAATACATTAAAGGTGGTAAGTGCCAGAAGAAGACAAACTGAGGAAGACTTTGGAGAAGTAATATTTAAGTTGGGTCTTAAAGGTTAAGTAGGAGCTTTCCAGACAAAGGTAAAACCTGTAAATGTAAAGGCAGAGGGATAAGGAATGCAGGCTTGTGGGAGACAGGAAAGTGAGTAGCAGGAGGAGACAAGGCAGGATGGGGAGGTTATGGAAACCCTTGACCTTACTAGGAAGAGGAAATATATAACATGTGTGTAATTTATCATCTGTACAAGCATTTATTAAGTACCTACTGCAAAGCAGAAAATGTCCTCCAAGCTGGAGACACAATGGTAATAAAAGGGGCAGAGCCTGTCTTCAGGCGGCTTACATGTCTGTGGAGAGACAGACATTCATGAAATGGTGTTCAGGATGCTTGTGGGCCTATAACAAGGAGACCTGTCTCCAGGATAAGCTTCCTGAGGAGTGATTTTGAGCAGAGAGAAGACTGAGCACAGGGAAAGTAGAGACCAGGGCTCCAACATGGGCAGAGGCAGCAAGATGAGTAGAAGAATGGAGATTAGGAAGAAAGGAATTAAGCTGCTATGACTGGAGCAAGAAAGAAGGAAAAAGTGAGACAAGATGAGGCTGGACAGGCAGCTACTCGAAGGACCCTAGCTTGCACCCTTGGAGCCTTGGGGAAGAGGTTCACAAGGCCAGACCTCTGATTTTAAGGGATAACACGAACTGAATGAAGTGTGAAGAGCAGGCGAGGCACTGGCCAGAGCAGGCGCAAGGAAGCCAGCCAGGGGGCTGCTGTGGGGGCGCAGGTATCCAGGGGAGGCGGGAGCAGGGACTGCTTGCTGGCAGCAAAGGAGGGGACTGGCTAAGGTATGAACATCACAAGATATGCTCCATTAAAGATTAACTGTTACCAGAAGTAGAAAGGAAAGGGAAGATAGTGCTTTCACTCCAAGTTAACTTTCAGCGAGGAATACTTAACACAGCTTTTCTCCTACAGAGTGAACAATACAGCGGTGCATTATATCATCTTGCCTCCCTCTGGCACTCACTACTTATCTCAGTACAGGGAAGCCAGTGCTCATTCCACAAGTGGCCAGTCACTGGAGGCTCCAAGAGGCAATCCAAGAGGCAAACGCAGGCTTCTCCTTGTTTGTGCTTGTGCAGTTAAATAAACCAAGTCAAAGGCAAATGACAAACTTGCAGCATATAAAACATACAAAGTATTCATATCCTTAAGGAGTATTTATAAACTAATAAAAATATGAACATTAAAATAAAAACATTATAAAGAAATTGAAGTGTGCAAACATGTATATCATCAGGATATTTGCTGTACTGCTGTTTATGACAGTGTAAACACTAGATGCAACATAAATGTCCCACCAATAAAAGAGAGTATGGATATTTAATGGAATACTACATACATTAAAAATGGTGATGTGAACCCTGCATGGCCAAAACAATTCTGAAAACCATTAAGAAAGTTGGAAGACTCCTATTTCCTAATTTCAAAATTTACTACAAAGTTATGGTAACCAAAACAGTGTGGTACTGGCATAAAGACAGACATCTAGAACAATGGAATAGAACAGAGAGCCCAGAAATAAACTCTCACATTTATTTATTTATTTTTTTAATTTTTAATGTTTATTTTTGAGAGAGACAGAGAGAGACAGAGAGACAGAACATGAGCGGGGGAGGGGCAGAGAGAGAGAGGGAAACACAGAAACCAAAGCAGGCTCCAGGCTCTGAGCTGTCAGCACAGAGTCTGACATGGGGCTCGAACTCATGAAGCGTGAGATCATAACCTGAGTTGAAGTCAAACAGTTAACCAACTGAGCCACCCAGGCACCCCTAAACTCTCACATTTATGATCAAAGATTTCCAATAAGGGTGCCACGACCACTTGATGGGGGAAAGGACAGACATTCCAACACATGGTGGTGGGACAACTGAATATCTACATGCAAAGGAATATAGTTGGACCATTTCCTTAAAATTAACTCAAAATGGATCAAAGACATAATGAAAAGGAACAAAACCTATAAAACCTATAAAGCTCTTAGAAGAAAACACAATTTTTGAAAAGCTTCATGTCACTGGATTCGGTAATGAAGCACAGGTGGCAAAATATGAAATACATAAATTGACTACATCAAAATTTAAAATATTCGCACATCAAAGGACACTATTGAGAGTGAAAAAGCAACACACAATGGGAGAAAATATTTGCAGGTCATATACCTGATAAGGAATTAATATCCAGAATATATAAAAGAACTCCTCCAACTCAAAAACAAAAAAGCAAACAACCCAATTAAAAAACAGGCCAATGACACAGACAGACATTTCCCCAAAGAAGATATGCAAATAGTCAATAAGTACATGAAAAGATGGTCAAAATCACTACCCATGAGGGAAACACAAATTGAAGCCACAATAAGATACCACTTCACAACTGCTAGGATGGCTATTATCAAAACCAGAGAAAATAAGTACCGGCAAGATTATGGAGGAACTGGGATCCATTCTTGGTGAGAATGTAAAACATAGTCACTGTGGAAAACAGGATAACAGTTCCTCAAAAAAATTAAACCAATAATGACCATATAATCTGGCAAGTCCACTGTGAGGTATACAGCCAGAGACTCAGAAAGCAGGGACTCAAAGAAGTATCTGAACACAAAAGTTCATAGCAGCATTATTCACAACAACCAAATGGTAGAAATAACTCAAGTATCCTGTGACAGATGAACAAGTAAACACAATGTGTGTGTGTGTGTGTGTGTGTGTGTGTGTGTGTGTGTGTGTGTGTGTGAATACTATTTGGCTGTAAAAACAAAGAAAATTCTTGGGGCGCCTGGGTAGCTCAGTCGGTTGAGCGTCTGACTTCGGCTTAGGTCATGATCTCACAGTCTGTGAGTTCGAGCCCCGCGTTGGGCTCTGTGCTGACGGCTCAGAGCCTGGAGCCTGCTTCAGATTCTGTGTCTCCCTCTCTCTCTGCCCCTCCCCTGCTTACACTGTCTCTGTCTCTCTCTTGAAAATAAATAAACATTAAAAACAAAGAAAATTCTGATAAATGCTATAATAGGGAGGTACTTTGAAAACATTATGCTAAGTGAAAAAGTGAGACACCAAAGGATAAATACTGTATGATTCCATTATAGGAGGTACCTCAAGTACCTAAATTCATAAAGTCAGAAAGCAGAATACTGGTTACAAGAGACTAGGGAAGAGACTGATGGGGAGTTACTCTTTTTTTTTTCTTAATATGACATTTATTGTCAAATTGGTTTCCATACAACACCCAGTGCTCATCCCAAAAGGTGCCCTCCCCAATACCCATCACCCACCCTTCCCTCCCTCCCACCCGATGGGGAGTTATTCTTTAATGGGTAAAGGATTCCAGTTTGGGACGATGAAAAGTTCTGGCAATGGAAAGTGGCAGTGGCTGCACAACAACGTGAATGTACTTAATGCCACTAAACTACACACTTGAAAATGGTTACAATGGTAAATTTTATGATATGTATAGTTTACCGCATTAAAAAATTTTTTTAAAAATGGTCATGTACATGTTTTAAAGGATTTCTATATTATGTTAGGTGAAAAAAAATAGGTTATAAACCTATAAAAAAATAGGTTACAACACCCAGTGCTCATCCCAAAAGGTGCCCTCCCCAATACCCATCACCCACCCTTCCCTCCCTCCCACCCGATGGGGAGTTATTCTTTAATGGGTAAAGGATTCCAGTTTGGGACGATGAAAAGTTCTGGCAATGGAAAGTGGCAGTGGCTGCACAACAACGTGAATGTACTTAATGCCACTAAACTACACACTTGAAAATGGTTACAATGGTAAATTTTATGATATGTATAGTTTACCGCATTAAAAAATTTTTTTAAAAATGGTCATGTACATGTTTTAAAGGATTTCTATATTATGTTAGGTGAAAAAAATAGGTTATAAAATTGTACAGAATGATCCCTTTTCTGTTTAAAAACAAATTTCTTAAAAATATATAAAATAAAATAAAATAAAATAAAATAAAATAAAATAAAATAAAATAAAATAAAATAAAAAAGTTCTTGCCCACATGAGCCCAACAAAGACTTTGATTTTCATCTTGGGGCCAGAACAACACACAACACATGTACCCTACCAGGCTGGAAAATTGAGTATTTAGCATTTTCCACTCAGTAGTAGAGGAAGGCAGGGGAAGGGCTAGTTGAGAATCAGTACTGACCACGCCACGTGCACGCCAGAAATGGAGGTCTGAGAACCTTCTCTGTTCCTTCTCCTTTTGTACAAGTCAGAAAATGAAACTAGCCAGGTCTGTTGGAGTACAAAGGATGCAGGCTCCTATGGCTTTTCTCAAGCTTTATCCTACTACTAAGTGAAATTCCAGAAAATGTCACCTAACACAAAATTGTTTAGACTGAAAATTCCATTCAAGGCTTTGAGTTTGGGTAAAATTAATCTGTCTGCCTACTTATCAGCTGTGCCCAGGTGAACACTGTAGTTTAAGTATGTCTACGAAGTGGGGGTGGGGGATGGGATGCTGCATTAGCATAACCTAGGGGGATGCCACGTTAGCATAACGTGGTTCACAGCAGTCCAGCCCTGTCCTCTGAGGATTAACACAAGGTTGACTGTACTTGTACCACAAAAGAGTGTTACGAAATGCCAACCTAAAGTGGAAAAAATTAAAAACACGGCAATGATAGGTGGAAAGAACAGTGGGCTGGGAGTGAGAAGAGCTGGATCTGGGATCAGGTTCTGCCACTTGTCACCCAAGTATGCTTTCCTTCAAAAGGTCACTGAATATGGGTATCAAGCACTGGGCTAAGTAAGGCCGGGAGGGGGACAGCGTTGGGGGGGGTGGGGGAGGGATGCCAAATAAACAAGGTCATCTTGATCCTCAAAAAGATGATCTTTTATTTGGGCGAGCTCTTAATCTTGTAGACCCTCAGCTTCTTCACCTACAACTCGGACATTACCATTCTCAAAGTGTTGTTAGGAAATAGTGCAGGACAGTTCAACCTCAGTGCCCTTGATGTTTTGGGCCAGATAATGCCTTGTTGTGAGGGACTGTCTTGTGTATTGCAGGATATTTAGTGACATCCTTGGCTTCTAACTCACTAGATGCCAGTAGCTTCCTGCCAACCCCTCCGACTTCAGTGATGACAACCAAAACTGTCTGCAGACATTACCAAATGTCCCCTCCTGCAAGACTACCCCCAGTTGAGAACTTCTCAAATAGGGTGTCATATATATGAAAGCACTTAAAAAAGCATAAAACCGCAAATCAAGTCAGTATTAATGTAAATCTATTTGTAAGACTACTTGTCAAAAAAAAAAGTCCCTTAAAGTACAGTTTCCTTAGGAATGTTTTATTTTCTATTTTTATGTATTTTGCTTACCATTAAAAGCCCTCCAGGGCTTTTTGGTTAATTTTCCTTACCCAAACAAAGCATCTTCATTAGAACATATTTTTTAAATGTATCACTGTACTAACATGACAGTCAGAGTCAAACATAATTGCCATCTCTACAAAGCAGAAATTTTATCCAAAATCAAAGTACTCTGTGCCTACCTTTTAAGGTCAAGGGACTGGATCTTGTGAATTCTGTATTTGATGGCCTGTGCTGTTTACGAACTTCCAAGTACTCCTTAACTCTTGAATCAATGGTTTCTTTTAACAGTAAACAGACTTCCTAAAGCAAGTTAAAAAATGAGATATAATTCTCTCATTTAATGAAATGCAAAGAGACAACATTGTGCATATTAAAAAGTCAACACTGAACATTTCATTTCGTTTGCTTTTTTACTTAGCTGTGAAAGCTGAAAAGAATGCTATCTGTGCTCATGGGTATCACCCCAGGTTTAAGTTTGCTACTGAGGTTTGCTCAAAACCATGTTGGTTCAGTCTGTGATCTGAGAAATTCATTTAATTTCCCTCTGCTTCAGTTCCACTTTTCTAAAAGGAAGGTAAAAGCAGTGAAGTGCCCACCCTGGCCAGGCAAGACTGGATGAGGGAAGGATCCAGGAGGTGGAGCATCTCACTGTGACCCCACCCAGCCAGCAGGGGCAGCCCCGCCCACGGCTTCAGTGGACTATTGTCTTGTGAGGATGCTAGGTGGGGGAGGGGGGTCATCAGCTGGTCATCAGCTCTTCTGATCTGTTCAAGAGAAGAGGCCACAGCAATTTTTATGCGAATATTTCCCATTTTTCAAACTTGGTTCAACACTTCTTAACCTAAACATCCACCATCCTTCATTCATTAGTTTCTGGCTGCAGGTTTAGAAACCTACTGAAAAAGGAACAGCACCGAATGATGGGCTGAAGAGAGAACTAAGAAATCAGTAATGTGATTTTTCTTCTATGCTCTTATTGATAATGTGTGTGCCCATTTGCTTTTGTGAAAACTGCACTATATCCACCGATTAATGGTGAAAATAATTTAACTTCTCATATTTCTTTAAAGTAGATTAATATTTATTAGGCAACAGAAACACATGGTTTTAATTCAATGTCAATGTACCACAACACTAGCAAATTTCTGGAATGTGTTATTTTTTTATATATCAGTGTTACTTATGAAAAGAAAGACAAAACTCTAAAAAGTCCACCACATGATGGGAAGACACTGTCCACTTTAGGTGGCATGTAGCCAATGTAGAGAAAGGGGGGAAAAATGGCACACAAATCTAAATTTCTTATCTTCGATTAAAAACTGGTGTGTAAGGACTAATAATTCTGGTCCAACTCCCAGACTGCAGAAGGCTCAGAGTTGCCGAGGTCAACTCAAACCTGTTTCACTAATTTCTTCAATGCCACCTCAGGTTTATCTCTTATGATTTTCAAAAATTAAAACGAGAACAAAATTTTAAGAAGCCCTGAAGGGCAATGATAGCCAAACTTTTCTTTTATTGCAAATACAGACACTCCTCAACAGTAGTGAAAATCCTTGATTTAATTCACAAATGGGAATTTGTACATAAAATATAAACACTGATTTCTCTTCTGCTCTCATTTTGCAGCCCAAAGATGCAGTGCCTTGTGGAATAGAGAGAGATCCGTTTACAGTTGAGCATTCTGGCATTGTTCACACAACAGAAAGGCAGCCTTGCCCCATACTGTTGTTTTAACAATTAAAGAATTTTGCTTCACATGCAGGGTTCAACTATGACTGAGCTAGAAAATATGTGAAAGACATACATGGAAACAAAGATTGTTAAAATTTAGCCATAAATGCCCTATAAGGCTAGAACTAAAAATAGTACGACAAAAATAAAACAAAGGCCCATACAACACAAACTTTCTCCCTATAGTTACGGGGCTTTCCTTCCATGAGTCAGGTTTGACGAATGGAAGGTAGACCATGTGCAATGTGGTCAAGATAACCTAGTAACTGACCACACCACACTTGGCGAAGCATTCCCTTCAGAACCACAGCAATGCAAGAAAAGACAAAGTCCCAGCTAAACTGGACGGGCAGATAAAAAGACCACGCTGAAATCAATGAGCAAGAAGACAGAGATATACAGGGTATTTCTAGGCTAAAAAGGGCTCCAACATGCTTCCTCAAGTTTACAAATGAAACAGTTCGAGCTGGACTGTTTGGGTACAAAGACTACTCGTGCTGGACTCAAAATAAACATGGCTTTAATCCATACAATTAGTTCCTTTTTCTGAAAAGGAACTGGACATTCTTAAGACTTTCACTATATAAAGTGACTGCTAAAATGCAATCAAATTGATTGCTCATGAAATCCCAATCATGAGATGATCTAATGATAAAAAAAAAGATGAAAGCACTGAGGCACTGAATAGAGACTAAAGGCATATCCTTCCTTGACTAGCTTTTCTTCATTCTCTGTCTCTGTCTCTCTCTGTCTCGGAGCAATTTTCATGTCCGTGAACAAACTTTAAAGGAACAACTTCAAGTATATGCAGCAAACCATCTGCTTTGCTCTGAGAGGGAAGCCTGGCTTCCTGGCATAATGCTGGAGCCAACACTGCAGCCAAGCCAACACCAGCCATGTGCAGGTCCCATCGTGCTCGGACCACCTTTGCTAAGTCATGCCTTGCTGCCCGGACGTTAGGACTAGGTGGAGTGGCACAGCTGTGTGTGGCTCCCTGGAAAAACCTAGCCTCATGCTCTGGGTAGGAGGTGACTCACATATTCGTAGCTTTATTTTAAAGCCTCCAAATCAAAGGACTTGGCAAAACTGACTAAATATCAAAAAGAGAGAGCTAAGGGTGAGGTGGTAAAGCTGGAAGAAAATGGACAACAGGCTGGGTCTAGAACAGTGGATTCTAGAACGTTGTTAATGTGAGTCAAGTCAGAAGCCTTTTGGGGTGAGGTCTCCTTAAGGTGAGCATTAGTCACTTTGGGGGAAATAAAGGAACCATTTTGAACCACAGGGACATGTGGTTTGGTAAGCCAAATCTTGGAATTTCATGGAGTTGAAGTGTCATAGGACATGCCGGCATACTAAATGCTAAGACCTGAAGAGGATAATTTATTAACCTGAATGGTAAATCCCATTATACCGAATCTTGTGCCTGCCTTCTCCCAGCTGTTGGGCCACCAGGTATCCTTGGCAATACCGTGACAGCCAAGTGCTGATTATATCATTACCTTTTGACTGAAAATGTATTACTTATAAATTTTCTTTGGGGGAGATTTTTTTTCCCAGTAATCTTCAAAAGTTGACTGAAAACAGTTACCACAGTAAAGGATTTTGGGCTTGCTTTTGTTGCCACTATCAGCAAATTCTTCTCCGTATACTACCTTTCAGTAAAACTTGTTTTTATTTCTGGCTCTAAAAAGCTGTTGTGACAAATATGGAGGACACAAAGTGCTGTAATACTCTGAAAGTTACATGAAAGCCACTGCCTGCCTCGCTATCCCTGCTCTGGAGGACAAGGATATGGAGGAGGAAGCAGAGCACGTGATGAAAGCCAGATGCACTCTCCAACCCTCTGCCACAGCAGCACTTGGGTGGGATCACGGAAATGGAGAGCCTGTGGTGACTCAGCTGACCTCTGGTCGAACTTTTTCATTTGCAGATGAGGAGACTGAGGCCCAGGAGGTCAAACACCATGCTCCCAGTCACATGACCATCCGGCCATAGGCTTCCCTGACAGACTACTGTGAGAAGGAATACAGTCCAACACCTCCACATTTACTGTCAAAGACTCATGTTAATAAAAGGATGGTAGAAGACAAAAGCGCAGACATTGAGAATTTAAGATTTAAATAAGAATTTAATCTCAAGGTGTGAAAGATCAGCCTTGTGTTCACCTCACGCCTGCTTCAGGGGCTCGGTCTGTCCTTTACAACCAGCTAGATTAAAGTCCCTCGTTGCCTGGAACAGTCACTTTAATGTCTTCTTTTCTTAAATATAAAGAGCTCTTTCCCCCAAAACAAAGAGGTAGAATATTTCTGGTTTAAATAATATAGCATATGAAATACATAGATGTGTCACTCTCTTAAGGAAAAAAAGCAGGTCTGTCATTGGGAATACAACTATTTTTCAAGGGTTAAATATCACTCAGTATTTTTTGCCAACTGATGAAAATGAAAGCTGAAAGAGTTAATATTTCTTTGAGCATCAGCTATTGCATTTAAACAGTGAAAAGTTTTGTGGTACCTCTTTCTTCTGTTCAGAAAACCAGCTGGTATCTTTGTTTGAACCTTGCGGCAATATGTGAAGATCCACCAGGACAGCAAAATTCCCACACTAAAAAGACATTAATGGCAGAGTTAGCTCACGCCCAGCAAACAATGAGAGAAAATCTCACAAATTCCTATGTGGTTGCTCATGATGAAATGGCAACAAAGTTCCCTAGTGGACAGAAATCTTAATATGGGGCAGGGCTACAGGTCATAAACCTACTAGTTTTTGCAAGTTTAATGTTTAGGGCAGAAATGCTAAGGAGAAATAGAATTTTAATCATAATAGCAAAGACAAAAAAACTGTGTCCCACACCTTCGAGGGGATGCTCAAGGCATCCAGTGGCAGCTGGAAGGCTATCAAACACTGAGAGAAGTCCAATAGGTCAGAATTGGGTAGGCTCCAGAAAGGAATGGTTCCATGGACAGTCAGGGGAATTCTTTCTTTGACATAGGAAAGAACACATATAAGCTACTGCATTTTCAAGCAGAGAAAAGGAATGGCTGGGACAGTACATTTGAGAATACAAACAGAAGCAAGGAGAGCAAGGTGGATGCTGAATGACAGTTACCAAAACTAAATTAGTTTTATTAAAATACACTGTAAAACTGTACAAATCCTGGGGCGCCTGGGTGGCTCAGTCAGTTGAGCGTCCGACTTCGGCTCAGGTCATGATCTCGCGGCTCGTGAGTTTGAGCCCCATGTCAGGCTCTGTGCTGACAGCTCAGAGCCTGGAGCCTGCTTCTGCTTCTGTGTCTCCCTGTCTGTCTGCCCCTAACCCACTCGCATTCTGTCTCTGTCTCTCTCAAAAATAAATAAACATTAAAAAAAATTTTTTTTAAACTGCTTCTTGTCAATGTTCATCAGGGCAGCCAATAGCCATGTTATGGCTACTGAGCACATGAAACGTGGCTACTGTGATTGAGAAGCTGAATTCTAAATTGTTTTTGACATTAATTTAACTTAAACAGCCACATGTGGCTAGGCGATTTGTGGCATGGCTATAGACCCTGTAAAAGGTTATAGCCTTTACACCTTATGAGTAATTTCTGCAAATCTCTGGATAATTGTGGATAAGGTAACTTAGAAAGAAACAGAAGACCAAGACTGTAGGTTGGGGATGGTCTCAGAGGCCCAAAGGGTCAGTGATGACCTACAGGAAAATGTCATTTTTGTACCTCTTTGGCTGAACAGGTTTTCTTTTTTGTTTTTTGTTTTTAAATTCGTGCTGTAATTCAATGATGAAAGGAAAATATTTTCAACGAATGGCCCAAATAGACCAAATATAAATATGGAAGGAAAATAAAATTTGACACTTACCTCATACCATACACAAAAATTAATTCGAGATGGATGATAGACCTACACATAAAAACCAAAACTATCTTGCCAAACTTGCAATAGAAAAAAATTTCTTAGAACCCAGCGAGCACAAAATATAGAAGAAAAAAATTATTAAATTGAATTCTGTAAAATTTAAAACATTTGCTCATTAAAGGACACCACTGAGCTCCTGGGTGGCTCAGTTGGTTGAGCATCTGATTTCGGCTCAGGTCATGATCTTGTGGTTTGTGGGTTTGAGCCACACATAAGGCTCTCAGGTGTCAGCACAGAGCCTGCTTGGGATCCTCTGTCTCCCTCTCTCTTTCTGCCCCTTCCCGCTTGCGTGCTCTCTCCCTCTCTCAAAAATAAACATTAAGAAATTTTTTTAAAGAAAGACACCATTAATAAGATGAATATGTATGTCACAGGCTAAGAGAAAATATTTATAAATGCATATATCTGACATGAAGGACTGGCATCCAAAATAAATAACTCGTACAAATCTAATATTTAAAAAAAACAAACAACCTAAGCTTCAACAGATACCTCACAAGATAAACAAACAGCTAATAACACATGAAAAAGTGTTCAACATCAGTCATCAGGCAAATGTAAATGAAAACCACCAAGAGATACAACTACATACTTACAAGAATGACTAAAATTAAAAAGATTGACACACCAAATTTGGTAAGGATGTGGAGCTCCCCAAACTTTCATGCATTGCTAGTGGAAATATAAAATGGTTCAACCACTTTGGCAAATGGTTCGTCAGTTTCCTTTACTTAAACACACATTTAATTTACAGACTGAGCCAGCAATTCCACCTTAGGCACTTACCAAGAGAGATAAAACATGTGCACAGGAAGATTTGTACGCAAATGTTCATAGAAGTCTTATTCATAATAGCTAAGACAAGACAGAAGACAACCCAAGTCCATCAACAGGAGAATAAACAAAGTATGGTACATTCATTCAATGGAATGCTCGTCACAAAACTACAGATCCACTCAACATGGACTAATCTCCACATTACGTTGAGCAAAACACACCAGGCGAAAAGAATACATACTGTAGGATTCCATCTATATGAAGTTCTAGAAGAGCAAAACTCAATCTGTGGCCAAAGCAATCAGAATAGTGATTACCTAGGGAGGAGTTGACTGAGAACAGGCACAGAAGAACTTTGTGTGGTGGTGGGAAGGTTCTCTATCTTGGTGGGGTAAGATCAGTTCATTTCAGTGTAAATTATACATCGCTAATAAATAATTTTTAAAGGCTGTGTAAAAGCACATTTACATTTACTGACAGTTATATAAAATGTCCTCTGTCCCTAAAAATGTATGGGTATTTTGGAGGAGAACAAAGTGAAGTTCAACTGGATAAAAAATAATGAAATATGGTGAAAGAGGATCTCCTATGATGTCAAATGGTGCAGTGTGACCCACTGAACTGCTTCTTAGTGTGTTACAACCAGTATTTTATTTTAATGAAAGAGAATCAAAGGGAATATGTGAGTAGAATAAAAAATATCAATATGTCACATGGTACAGTCAAGACTTATTTTGTGAAACTTATGTATGAGTATACTGAGTTATGATGGGAAGCCTATTTCTTACTGTGGATTTGTGGTCAAAACTGTTTGAAAACCACACTCAAGTATACTGTTACTTTACGTTTCTTCACAACTGTTGATTATAGATTTAACCTTTAAGGAATATGCTGCCACCAGGTGGAGGTCATATGCCACAACTACATGACATTAACCAGGGGTTATTAACTTTTTGTGTGCCATGGATAAAACACAATGGATTCAAAAGAAAACCAATTTGACTGAAGTACGATTATCCAAATTAAAAAAAAAAATTGTGATTTAGTAATGTATGTACTTGTCTATTAAGGCACTGGCTCTTTTCATAGTGGTAGATCTAATAACTACCACAAATCCGAAGTAGTAGTAAACATACATGATACCTTCAGATATGTGCCACAACTATAAGATAACATGAAAAGAGCTATGATTCTACTGGTGACATATCCTGCAAATACCATGTTTTGAATACTTAATTTATAATAAAAAAAATTGGTTAGAATTTGGTTAAAATAAAGATGTAATTTTTGCTCCCATCCAAGTTCACCAACCCTCTCGATTCTATCTTAAACCTGTTGAGGCACCACAGATGGCAGAACAAGAACCTCGCAGAAGCAATGGGATGTGCCTTATACACATTTTACTGGCTTTCCTGCAAGTGTTTAATCCTGACTCCTTAGACCAAGTTCTCTGCTACCCCTTCTCCATTAGCAAAATTGGCTTTTAAAATAGTAAAAAAAAAAAAAAAAAAAAAAAAAAAAAAAAGTGATACTTGAACAATTTGAATTGATACTATGTAATAGTAGCTTTCTATAAACTTTTTTTTTATGTTTATTTATTTTTGAGAGAGACAGAGAGAGAGAGAACATACATGCACAGGAGGGGCAGGGAGACAGGGAGACAGAGGATCCCAAGCAGGCTCTGCTGTCAGCACAGAGCCTGATGTGGGGCTTGAACCCACGAACCATGAGATCACAGATGACCTAAGCCAAAGGCGGGCAATTAACCAACTGAGTCACCCAGGCACCCCTGTAATAGTAGCTTTCTAATGAATTAAATAGCAAGGTCCAATTTGGTATTCTCTCATCATTTCATACCTTTGATCACAAATAATCTAGTGTAAGTTTGATTATAAACAGATCGATTAGAATAGTTTTGTTTTTGGAATCTTACTCCGGTGCTCAAACTTTCCTGGGACTTCAGCCAGACTCTGCCACCAGGCACATGTGCAGTCCCCCCAACACACAGCAGGGCTCTCCCCCTGCAGCCAGCAGTTCTGAGTTCTCCAGCAAGCTCTCTCAGACTCCCACACCAAGCAGCCGTATGCTGCCTTTCTAAAGTTCCCTGCTCTCATAGCTTTGCTGCTTTGCTCCCATGAGTGAACAGAAGTTTTAAGGAAAAAAAGCCTCTTACTGCTGCCAGGAGCACAGCCTTCACTTCTCCTTAATTAGTAGGAGGCTATTTCATCTCTCAGCAGAGAAACTCCAGCTCTGTTCAGAAAGGGGGAACACACGAACCATGACTTCTTTCTTAGGCCACAGCTGCTCACTTTACACAGGCCAGTTACCTCTTTAACAGACCAAAGGCCACTAGTAAAAGCTTTGCATCTCATGCCCTGGGTTGTGAGTCAACAGGCCAGGGTCTGATCCAGCTTCTAGCCCCCTCCACCCAGACGTTTCGGCCAAAAGCCTGGGAGTCAACCCCAACTCCTCCTTTTCCCTAACCCTCCACACTCAGTCGCCAAGTCTTATTGGTTTTACTTCTTGAAGGGCTAAGCACACCTCTGTCTCTTCTTCTGCATGTCACCTCCCTCCTGGTGTCTCATGAACTCTCAACACCAACCAGAGCAATCTCTAACATACGTGCTTTCTGCCCTCTGATTCCAATGCACCCCGATGCTCCTGGGTTTGTCAACTTTTATGCCTCCTTGAACCCCAGGAGGAGCATGGACATCTCAGTGCAGCTTTTCTGAACAGTTTGTCACTTGGTCCCCTGGATCAGGTCTATGCTTCACATGCTTATTTATTTCTGCACTAAATGGCTGGTCTATGTAGGGGCTGCCCCTGCTAGGCTGTTAGCTCCTTGGTGCAGACAGACAGGGTCCCAATCTCATTCAAATCTACACTGCAGCAATTAGCACAGGACCAGCTCACAACAAGTGCTTAATAGTGTGTGTGTGTGTGTGTGTGTGTGTGTGTGTGTGTGTGTGTGTGTTGTGTACAGACAGCTTTAATCTTCAGTGAGACCCTGCTGGCCTAGCCCTTCAGCATCCATGCCACCACTGCTCTGCCTTTAGAGTCTTTATCAAGGGGAAGATTTCACAGCAAGTGCTATTTAAAGGAAGGAAGAAAGGAACGAATGAACGATGACAGTATAAATGGGCTCTGAAGTTTGGGCAAACCACAGCCTTATCTGTAAACTGAGGATGCTGAGCCCATTCTGGGGACAAAGCTGTTCTGATTCTGCACAGGACACAGATGCTTCATAGAACAATTTCCCCTCTCCTTATTCTAGAGTGGCAACAACTATGCCATCACCAGTGACAACCAGTGATTTTCTATAGTTTGAAAAAAAACGGACTAGATGGATTCTATGATTATCTCACCCTAACCTCACTGCCAGGGGTGGAAGATCTTTTTTTTTTTTAATATGAAATTTATTGTCAAATTGGTTTCCATACAACACCCAGTGTTCATCCCAACAGGTGCCCTCCTCAATGCCCATCACCCACTCTCCCCTCCCTCCCACCCCTCATCAACCCTAAGTTTATTCTCAGTTTTTAAGAGTCTCTTATGGTTTGCCTCGTTCCCTCTATGTAACTTTTTTTTGCCCCTTCCCCTCCCCCATAGTCTTCTGTTAAGTTTCTCAGGATCCACGTAAGAGTGAAAACATATGGTATCTGTCTTTCTCTGTATGGCTTATTTCACTTAGCATAACACTCTCCAGTTCCATCCACGTTGCTACAAAAGGCCATATTTCATTCTTTCTCATTGCCAAGTAGTATTCCATTGTATACATAAACCACAACTTCTTTATCCAGTGAAGAAACGGGCAGAAGACATGAATAGACACTTCTCTAAAGAAGACATCCAGATGGCCAACAGGCACATGAAAAGATGCTCAACGTCATTCCTCATCAGGGAAATACAAATCAAAACCACACTCAGATATCACCTCACGCCAATCAGAGTGGCCAAAATGAACAAATCAGGAGACTATAAATAGATGCTGGAGAGGATGTGGAGAAACGGGAACCCTCTTGCACTGTTGGTGGGAATGCAAACTGGTGCAGCCGCTCTGGAAAACAGTGTGGAGGTTCCTCAAAAAATTAAAAATAGATCTAGCCTATGACCCAGCAATAGCACTGCTAGGAATTTACCCAAGGGATACAGGAGTGCTGATGCATAGGGGCACTTGTACCCCAATGTTTACAGCAGCACTTTCAACAAGAGCCAAATTATGGAAAGAGCCTAAATGTCCATCAACTGAGGAATGGAAGATCTTATCTTGTAATTTTACCTTAAGTGTCAAATAAAGGTGGAAATGCTAACACTTCTCACCATGAAGGTACCTGAGAAGCAGGCTCAGAACCGTGAGATCCATGTGCATTCTCCCATTTCCTCGTTCATTCAACACCTGCTGAGTTTCACCGGAGCCCTGGTTAGACCCTGAGAGGGAGAGGCACTTACTGTAGTAAGTGTAACCACAGTGTACACCCCAGGACCAGAGGTGGCCAAGCCACCACTCTGCCTGAAGGAGGCCAGGGATGAGGTATATGACCTCTCAGCTAGGTCCTGAGGAAGAGGACAGGTGGTGGAGAAAAAGTAAAAAACAGCAGCCACATGAGGAAAGAGGCCTGAATAGCCTGGCATGCTCTGGGGACAAAACAGGGTCTGATAAGCAGAAACAGGACGTCAGCAGATAAGGCCAATAGGGCAGGAGGGTTCAGACCACAGAGGAACCCTGGGCAGGCCAAGGAGGAACGAAAAGACCTATAGGCTGGAGAGCTCTCTCAGGTAGGAGTGCCTGGGCCGGCAGAGCCACGCAAACAGGTTTAAAGCCACCCCCAAACCCAAATAAGAGACAATGGAAGGTGATGGGTAAAGATGAAGGAGTAGATCTAAGACACACTCAAAAGAGAAAGAAGAGGATGTGGTTTGGGGCAACGATGATGCCCTAGGCATGTGAGTAGTTCTAGCGTGCCCATGGGCTGTCCACAGGCAACTCACTCATGTGGGTCTGCTGGAACTGTTATTGGCATTTTATACCACATGCCACTAAGGATTTAAGGCAGTTTGGATTAATAAGGCAAATATGAAAGATGGAGGAAATAAGAAAAACAAGGGTAGAAATCTAAAATGAAGACAATGGTAGGTCTGTACAAAATTTCCACCATTGTCATAGGTCTTTGCAATAGGTGGCTCTGAGTTTGCTAGTTCCTGATGTAAAACAAGAAAAGCCAATCAGAGTCTGTAAGATGAGAATGAATCAGTACTGAGGATAACTCAATCATTTCTAAATATTAAATCTAGAGAGACATTTCTCCTGAAAATTTTCATGAAAAACAAAAACAAAAACAAAACATGGCGACTCTCTTCCTGGAGTATCTACCAACATTACTAAGAGGCTTTAAGGAACATATTAAATACCTTCCTATCAAAATAAAGTGCATGTATGTTACATGGAATTAGAAAGTCATGTGGTTTTTGAAGAAAAAGCACAGTTTACAGAGCACCTATGATCTAGGCATTGTGCTAAGCTTTATCTATAGTATTTCATTTAATCCTCACCACTAGCCTACAAAAGAGCACAACTATTACTCATATTTCATAGATAAGGAAGTGGCATTTGAGAAGGTAGAGATTAGTCCAATATTACACAGTCAATAAGTGACAGACCAGAAATCAAATCCAAATCCATTAGACTCTAAAGCCCCCTGCCATGTATTACTTTGAAGAAATATCCCCTCTGAAAAAAGACCACTCAGGACTTCTTTCCAGAGGCCATGTGGAGGCATATTTAAGGCTACCTAGCCTGGAACCCACCCCACTATACCTGTTCCCTCTTAGGGTGAGCGCTGGAAGGCATGTCTGTCCATTAGTGACAAAGGACTGAACCAAGAACTCTGAACAGGGTCACTGAGCTCCCTTCCCTGTGCAGTGACTCATTCCATGCTTGAAGAGAGGCACTAAGAGTTCTGATGCTGAAGCTGTCAGTGTGGGGTGCCCTGCTAGGATAAGCGTGCAGAGTAGTGGCAAAGGCCCCCCTGTATAGAGACGGGGGTGGGAGGGGGAGGGAAGAAAAGGGGGAGGAAAGGACTACAGCAGAGGACCAGGGCAATAAATCACACTGAACATGGGGTGGGGGTGTTGGGACAGGCGGTCTCCTGACAGTAACAATCCTATCCAGAGTTAAAGCAGAAGAAAAGTCAACACAAATCTTTTGTCCACTTAACTCCCTTGCCCTCTCCTTACCCAAGAAATCTAAGCTTGGAGTTTACATTCAAGAAAAGCAACCAGCATACCTTTAGGATGGCATATACAATAAACAAACAGGTCAGGGAAGGAAAGAATAAAGAGTCATTCCATCAGAGTACCATGTATCATTAATCTCACTGCAAAAACTTACTAAACAAATTGGCAGTAACAATAGTTAAGATTCATTGAGCACTTATTGTGTGCCAGATTCTGGGTAAAGCCCTTTCCTTACATTACTGCATTTGACTCTCATGACAACCCAGAGAGTCATAAACCATTACCAGTAAGTGTTCTGGAAACACTGAGAAACTTAAGAGCTCTGTTCTCTTTCACTTTTAGAAGATTCCTGGTGATCACGGGTAGGCTGTTTGGTGTGGTGCCTTGCCAACCTGGCAAATACTGGTCAGGCCAGGTAGAAGGAACATTCTATAATCTTAGTAACGGAATTAGACCCAGCCCAAATTCAAGAGCACACCCACAGAGAAGCCTCGAGAAAGCCCTAGGATGACAAGCAGGAGAACGGCCTAACACAAGAAGTCCGAAGCCACAGATCTCTTTCAATGATGCCCCAGTTTAGGAGGAGTGTCCAACTCCCTTCTCTGGGCCTCAGTTTCCCTCTGTGTAAAATGAGAGGCCACCACTGGATCTCCTTCAGGGTGCCTTCCATTTTAACATCCCACCTCCTGGTTGTGTTTGGGTTAACAACCATGGCTTGGATTCTATTTGTACACATAATGTTTGCCCTGATGTATAAGTTATGCAAGAGTCACACGGAGTCTGGCACATCACCTCATCCTGTATCGGTTCACTACAGGCCATGCAAGCACAGTAGTAAAAATCTTAGCAACCAATGAGTCCTCCCCCTGAGCATTCTCTGACACCTCGCAGGCAGGACAAAGCTCCTGTTTGCTGCCACAGCACTTTCATGATTCTGTTGTGGAATCATCACAGGCTGTAAACACATGGCTGTTTACATCCATCTCCTATAGGCTGCCTGTGGGGAGGAGCTGCCTTCTGCTACCTTTGGGTTGTCAATGCCTCATACTGGGCCTGGCACAGAGAGGACAGTGAAGAGTGTTGGTTAAACAAATCCTAAAAACTACATCAATGATAAAAATTACTTTAGTGTCTGCCTTGTTCTCTCTCTAGGAGGGATTATCCGCCTCTCACCTGCACCCTGTCCTCAGAACTGGAAAGACCACAGAATCAATCTCATGGCTTATAACTAAGTTTGCATCATTCATGAACAGAATATTGTCAGCCCAGAAAACAGGTAGCAATACCCACTCCTCCATGCCAAATACTTACTTTCCCACCTTCCAATCAGGCAGAACAATCTGCAAAACCCTGGTTGACTGTGTGGATTCAAATGCAATAAAGGGAACATGTAAGGGGGCTTCTTTGGTAGCAAATAGATAACTAGTTCTTTGGCTCAACTTTTTCCAGCTGAAAGGGATGCAGCAGAGGATGTGACTTGTCTCAGGTGAAAAGGAACCAGAAGGGGAGGGAGTTTCTCTCTCCTGTTTCGTGTCTGTTGCGGGGCTTCTGGCTACAGGTCAGGGACGTACACCTTGCCAGTCATTTGTTTGTGTTTCTTAACAGATTTATTGTTATGGATGGGGAAAGATCCTACATGGGTGGGAAACAAGTCACAAAGGAATGAGAAAGAACGCAGAAAAACAGAGCTAATGAGTTTGATGACAAAGAGAAAGAAAAAAACAGAGTAACAGGCTGATGTCCTTCAGTAAACCGCTTCTGGCCTCCTATTAAGAAAGAGTTTGAGGTTTTGGCCTACAGTGCTCAAAAGTGGCTCACACTCTTCGTGGGTAAGATTTGGGAAGAAAAGCAAAGCACTGTTGGGCATACAGCAAAGGCCAACTAAAGTGGTATATATCGTAAAGCAAAGCTTAAATTTAACATATGCCATTGGAACCTTCAAGTAGCATTTGGGGCTGAATCACAGACTCTAAAACCCACCATTGCAGTTAGGAAGAGTGCAGTTAGGAATAAGCCTTCAGTCGCTCCTTTTGAAAGAGAAGGACCTATTTCATTGCTATAGACACTTTCCCTAATGGTTTTCAAGAAATCATTCTTTCCAATGTAACCAGTAGGCTACTTCCCCTCCAGGGACTGGAGTGGCGTGTACAGAGTGTGTGCAGCAACAGGGAGCACAATGACCTGGGGGTAGAATGCATCTGACCTAAACCCCTGGCCTACACCTCAATTCCCCCAGACCAGAGGAAGTTCCTGCGATGTAAAATGGGGACGAAAACCACCTTATGGAGGTATCTGACGAAATGAGAGAATACGGAGGTGCAAGGCTTCGCACAGTGCCAGCCATACAAAGGGCTCAGTGGGTTGTTGTGGGTCTCCTCCACCCCTGCAAAGGTAGAATTTGCCTCAAATTCCAAGGCATATCACATGAACTCTGAATTGTCAGTTCCATAAGATTTACAAACAGATAGGGCACAGGTTTCCACCTATTCCTACTAAGAGCTAATAAATGCCTCATAACTCTCTTGTACAGTTTTACTCCGGCCATGCACTGCTTCTTGGAAGAACAGATGGCTTGTAATCACAGCTGATTATACAGTAAAACTATGAGCTCTCCCCTCCCATATTTCTGCAACAGAGAACATGAAGTGGAAAGATAACCTGAAAGACATTATTATGTACTTGAGAAAGTCTTAGGTGGCTGGAAAGACAAGCAACATTCATAATTAGCAACATTGAGGCCATCAGGAGTGTGTTCAGGACCAATCATGGCCAACCATTTAGCAATCGGAATATGGAATTGGATAAACAATAAGGGTATAGGTCCCCACAAGCTCTGCTCACAATTTTATCCAGCATATGTGTTATCAAGGAACTCTGGGATGAGGGTTTGATTTTAAACTCTCTAAAAATTAACATTTTAGAAAATATTCTTTTATATCCCTGAGGAATCTTGACAGTCTTCAATGTCAAGAAGTATAAAAGCAGTGTAGCCTATGAGTTAAAGAAACTTACAACCACTTATAAAATGAATCGGAAAGAAAAAAGAAAACAAAAAACTCTGCAAATATTCCTCTAGTGATCAATGCCTGGAATTCATGGATTTCTCTAAAGGACAGCCAGTCTTGAGGGAGATGTCTTGAAAGAAGAAGGGAGATAAAACGTGGCACAATTTTCCACCCTTGTTGGTGCAAGGGACAAAGAGATTTTGATGGCTACTTTGGGGAATCTGGGTGACTTAGAGGAATTCTGTTTATTCAGTTAAATATTAAATAATTTAATGAATCCCCCACATCGGTATGTTTTCTCTGGAACCCTCTCATCTACTTTCTACTACAACAAATGACTTGCCAGATAAAGCTATGACAGGCACTCTCTGTTGAATCTAGTTGCCATTTGATTTTTTGTCAAGTATTAATACTGTCCACACATTGTTGATAAAGGGGGCTACCTGTAAAAGGGGTAAGCGTGCTTCCAAAGCCAACTTAAAGGGGCCAAAGATAAGGCTAACATGTAAACTTTACATGAGGGCAAAAAGAATCCAAATGTATGGCTGCAAACCAAAACACAACCTCAGAGTCAGGACTTCCTGAGGCCTATTGCACATGAAAAGCTTCCACTTCTGCAAGGCTCAGAGTTACCTGAGTCTCAGAGAGGCCCAACCAAGTCAAGTGCAAGCCTCATCTCTACCCTTAGCCATACTTATTCTCTTGGTTCTGCCAGTTCAGGAAAGTAATCTGTGTGCACAACCTGAAGGGTATTTGCTCACTGAAGCCTAGACAGAGGCCTGGCTCTCAAAGTACCAGCAGCATTAGAATCTCCTAATTGTCTCCTATGCAAATTCAGGCCTACCCAGTCAGAAATTTGAAGGGTATCCTGTGTTTTAACAAGTCTTCCAGGTGATTCTGGTTCAGGCTCAAGTTTAAGAAGCACTGCTGTAGGCCACTGTGTCTCCTTGAAGATAATTCATGACTTTCTCAGTATGAAAAAGGAACGTTCTTGGCGGTTACAATAAAAAGGAAGAAAAAAATCCTATCAAGTTTCACCATGTAAAACAATGGAAGGTGGCAACACACCAGAATTGTGAAAATATTACAATTCTAAAACTCACAAGAATATCACCATTTTATCACAATGGTAAAATAATTCCCTTAGAGTTGTAAGAAACTCAAAGTAGGATTTTCCTTAGAAAGGAAACATAACCCTCTAGAGGTGAATGTGATGTGCAGCCAGGGTTGAGAACCACCGATACAATAATGCCTTGCTGAGAATCTTAAAAACTTACCGCTGGCTTAGGATACAGACGGTGATAGAAATCCAAAGGGAAAACATGATCTATCTGCCAGACTGAGATCGAGCCTTAGCAGAAATAGAAAGGAAGGAGGTGGTAAGCCTCAAACAGACAGGGAGGTTATACAGTGGCACATCAGTCCTTGAAATGAGGTCAGACAACTGGGCTCCAGGGAAACCGGTCCCAGGGCATGAACATGATGGACACTGTACACAGCTTGGCCACAGAGATGATGAGGATCCCTGCAGTGCCAATAGATCCTAGAGAGGGGCAAATGGCATTGCAATTTGCAAAAGGGGGCAAAAGATAGATTTTCCAACTATAAACTTAATCTCTAACAGATTATTAGAGGGGATCCAGAAGAAAACCCAAAGTATAAATATGAAAAACTACACCAAGATTCCCAGACGATAACAACTGGTGAGATGTGGCTGACAAAGCAGATATGAACCCCCACCAGGAATCAGGCAAAGTTTCCCATGACATCCCTTTGCCTGAACTATTCCACTGAAACAGCTTCTGTGAAGGTTACCAATGACCTTCATGTAACCAAGTCCAATGGTCAGTTCTTGGCCCTCATGTTACTTGAAATCTCAGTGCCATCTAAGAAAGTGGTTCTTTCACTTGCCCCTTACAACTCTCATTTCTGGGATAACAGGCTTTCCTGGCTCTCTTCCCTCTTCCTTATCCACTATTTCTCAGTCTCCTGTGCTGGCTCATCCCCATCATACTGAATCTAAACTGACTAGGGCTCAGCCTGTAAACCTCTCCTATCTCCACCTACATCCTCATCAGTCTCCAGGTTTCAGATTCCAGACAGTTCACATGCTGATGACACCTAGCATTCCTGATCTAGTCCAGATATCTCCCGAGCTCCACATGTACAAATCCAGCTGACTACTCTACATCTCCACTTGGATGTCTAACAGATATCTACAACATAACAAATCCAAAATAAAACTATTGATATTTTACCCTCAAACCTGCTCCCACCAGGTTTAGTTAAGCTGGTTTGGTAAACGGCAACTCCATTCTCCCAGTTGTTCAGTTCAAAAACTGTGGAGTCATCTTTAATGCCTCTCCTTCTCTCATAATCTCTCATAATCTATGAGTAAAACCCTAGCAGCTTCTACTTTCAAAAGGGCCTGCCTGGCACATGGAAAGAGCTCAAAAAATATTAATTGAATGAATCTCTGAATGAACAAATGAATCCAGGTGAAGAAAAACCAGAAAAATTGGGGTGGAAGAAATGATGATTAGGTGAATTCATAACTAGTTTAACAGCCATAACCACAGGATGGCTTTTTCCTTGATCCTTGTCTTGGTCCACATTCTTGGCAGTGACATGGATGAAGGTATGAAGATACAGTGCCAACAACATAGGTGGATGATACTGCATGAGATGGAATAGTGAATATTTTGTTGGGGTAGCAAAAATGATCTGGAAAAAAAAAACACAAAAAAAACAAAAACAAAAAAAACCTTGGATCTCTGTGACTCAGAGACAAATAAAATTAGGTTATGAGGATGAGTTAAAGAAAGTAGTTAGATCAATCTAACTAAGTGGAATTTAATAAGGATATATGTAAGGGCCAAACTTTGGCTCTAAAAAACTAATCGCCTGAGCACGGAGGTACTCTTAATCAAGAGTAAGCTGAGTGGGCAGCATTATGCTGTGGCAGTCAATGATGGCAATTTCATTTTAGGCTACTTTAACAGTAGCAGCTAAATAAACATAATGATGGCTATGTTTTACGCATTTACTGTTCAACTAGTTTCAAAATACATAGACAAACTGTGACAAATTAGAGTAAGAATGTCAACTTAAAATCATCCTATAAGGATCAATTGAAAAAAGGAGAATGATTCACTTTTTTAAGTAAAAGAAAAAACCAGGATGAAATAATATTCACAGGACTTTTAAAGGTGGAAGAACAATTCTTTTTAGTTCTTTCGGGACTTAAGAAATAGAGAACCAGATGAGAGCAGAGAAACCACATTGGCAAGACTTTGGGACCCACCAGCCTTCCAATCAGGAAATGATATGCTATGGGAGGTGGTGCACTCACCACCCAACCCAGGAGATCAAAGCGTAAAGTACATGAAATAGACAACCGTGTAAATATCACACTGTTATTACAGGTCACTGGTCTAATTGTGAGAAGTGATGAAACTCCTACAGGAAAAGATGTACAACTGACTTGCTCCATTTTATTGATAAGCCACTTAAACCATCCAAAGCACAATCAGTGACTGGTTTGGAGTTTTTTTAGTGTACTCCTAAAGATGTGGGCCTAATGACCTTAAGAAGCAGAGAACTTGTCTTCTAAGAGACACTTTAACAGAGAAAGCTTGGGCTTTAGAATCAGACAGATGAGTGTCCCAACACTGGCTGCACCTTTTATGGTCGTTTGGTCCTGGGCAAGTTTTTCAGCCTCTGAGTCTTAATTCCTTCTCTGTAAAATGTGGTAATCATTCCTGCTCCCACAGAGATATTCTTACAATTAAATTCAAAGAGGAAAAAATAGAGTACAATGGCAAATGGTAGTTAGCGAATAAATTGAGAGTAGTTAACAAATGAAGATATGGTTCTCAGTCCCAGTATTGAAACTAATGAGGGTCACAAGACTGACCAACACTAGCCAAAAACTTTCTTTGGTGACAGAAATGCTCCTTGTCTGTGCTGATACCTTAGCCACAAGCCATGAGAACGCCTGATATGAGGCTAGTGCAAATTTTGAAATTTCTCTCATTCTAAAAGGTTATTTGTGATTAACGTATTAACTTAAATAGCTGCACGTAGCTAGTGGCTACCACACTGGACAGCACAGATACTTCCCTAAAGGGACTCCCAGCTCAGAAATCCTGGTTCTATTATTTTAGTAAGAGAATAAAACCAAAAGCACAAACAACATCAGGAACCCTATAATAGGAAGTGCCTAGTGATGCAAGGGGATTCCCATCCCACAGGGAATTCCAGAAGGCTCCTCAGGACTGCATGTGAGGGAATGATAGGGACTAACCTGGGAAATTTCTATGAACTTTACCAAGGATGGTGCTGATCCAATAGAACTGTTTTAAGTAAAGGTGTTTTCCTTGTAAATAGAATATGAAGCAATAAAAACTGTTACTGCCAATTACAGGATTAAGAAGTTTAAGTTTCCCTTCACCTCTCACCCCTTTCACTGTGACCCTGCTTCATCCAATCAGAAAACAAGATTCAAGAAGAATTCTTAAAATTATTATTGCAGCCACTGTAATCGTTCCTAATCCCACAGCTTTCTCCAAGAATGAACCTTTTAAGTTTGGTGCTGAATTTCCCTTCCTACTCTGCTCTACTTCTCAGAGCTCAGGAAACAATCCCCTAACTACTCTCATCACTACTTCATCAAGTTTCTACAAAATGAGCAAGAGTTCAAAGGGAATTTTCAACCAATTCATGCCTAAGGCAGGAAATTGAAATACCAAGTGGGATAGAAGAATGTTAGACAAACACAGGCGAGGTCCACTGGTGAGAGCCGGAGTTTTTCTCCCCCTGACCCATTTTTAGAGAACTACAAAGGGGAATAAAGGGAGGTGGTTAATTGGTCACAGGACTTGTTTAGAGCCACCTCTACTTTCCTTTTCTAATTGACTGCTGGGAATAACACCCTCTTCAAGGACTGCTCTGAGGGGAAACGTGCTAGGACAGGCGATGCACTGATGAAATGGCTTCAGAAGCTGAAGATCATTAATTAAGAATATTGACAGTGAGCTTGAAAGCTTCATGGGAACAAGTGGGAGGCACAACGTGGTATCAGCTGCGACCTACACATTAGTAATTAAGCCTTGTGAAGGCTCTCAGTGGAAAGTTACAGCTCCCAGGCATTCCTCCTTGGATGAGTGAAGAGTCTCCTGAGGCAACTGAACTCTAACGACAGTATCATTGACTCTACAGTAGTATTTCCAACATCACTATAATATATATATACCCCTGATTCTCAGGATTCAGTGTCTTCCAAGCACCACTACCCAATGCTTGAAATACTGTTTCTTAAACCTGAGGGCACATCAGATTCACCAGGAGGGCATGTCACAAATGCAGATTAAAAAGGCTCACTCCCAGAGTCTCATTTCATAGGCTTGAGGTGGGGCCAAGAATTTGCATGTCTAACAGACTCATGGGTGAGGCAGATGCTGCTGCTGCTGCTGATCTGGAGACCACACTTGGAGAATCACAGGCCTAGAAATAGGGGTTTGCATCCCTGGTGGCACCTAACAATCACTTGGGGAATTTTTAAAAATTATGTCCAAATTCTCTCCCAGACCAATTAAATCAGATCTTCTCAAGATGGGGCCTGGATGGACACCAGTACATTTTAAAAGCTCTCTGTTTGATTGTCATATGCTAGCTGGGTTGAGAACCACTGCAGATCACCTTCAAATTATTTAAATTTGGAGATTACACATACTTACAAATTAGAGAGAGGGAGGCAGATCCTGGCATTTGCTTGATTCCACTTATTGTTGGTGGTGATATTTCAATGGTCTTTTTCCCCACAAACAAAAATATAATAATCCTCCTTATACCAGCAAACCACATATTCTAATTCTTGATCTCTCTCATTCTTTCTCCAAGAATTCTCTGAAGATTTACAAGTTACAGCAAATGAACATCTATGAAAACTGGTAAATCTGCTAATCCCCTGAAAATATTATTAATTTTAAAATAACACTTCAATGAGATGAACAGCATGTAACTACTTTAAACACTCAAAATCATCTAACACCTTCCTTCCTTCAAACTCTTTTCAATTCTCCTCAAATTCATTTTCCTTTTTTGCAAATCAGATTCTGTGTTTCCTCATCTCTACACATCATTTGCCTGCTTCTAGTCTTCCCTTATTATCTCTGCCTTAATATGACAAATATAAAGTTCAGAGTTATTCTTATGAAACAGTTTTATGATGCCTGCTCCTAATAAAAATATTTTTTAATAAAAAATTATTTTATTTAATAAAAATAAATATTTTTCTCAGTGAGAAAAAAGAAACTAAGTCAAATTATTTTTGGTATGTATCTCCTGGTTAACTCTGCCTTGGGCATTAACCCTTGACAGGAAACCTATGTCCCACCTTGAATTCTTCAAATTAAGGAACCTTCAGGCTAAAATACACCATGTGCCCTACATCAGTACTTACTGGTTAAGTGTGACAGTGCAGTGTACCTCCAAGTAATAAGGCTAAAGTAGAAGGAATATATCACTCATAATCTACAGCTGTGGCTCTGAGACAAAATCACTACCACCTTCCACCACCTGTCCACCCCCAATGTGCAATGCCTGGAGACATTTAGAGCTGTCACAATTGGCATCCAGTGGGGTAGAATACAGAAAAGCTACTCAACATTCTATAATGCACAGGAGAGCCCACGACAAAGAATCATCTGGCCCATAGTGTCATTAGTGCCCAAGCAGAGAAACCCTGCTCTAGAAATTACTATATGAAGCCAGTTGACTTTTCAGGCATTGCAGAATTTATAGGGATCTGAGGCCAACCAGGAGGAGGGGGAGAGAGAGGGGCTAATGGTCCAGAGTCAAAGAAGGACTACAAAATGCCCAGCCAGAAGAGAGAGCTGAGGCTGCTGCCCATCTTTCCAACTGTCTGAAAGAGGGTCCTCTTCATCTTGACCTTGCCAGACTTTGTCAAGAAGGTTTTTTTTTTTTTTTTTTTTTAATATATAGGGTTAAAGGTTTAATTCGGTAAAACACTTCTGTTCCATGATTCATCACCTGACCAATTGACAGACTACTCCTCCCCCCCCCCCCCCCCCCCCCCCCCCACTCTATAAAGCATGCTTCCATCACTATTAACTTTTAACCAGGACTAAACCAATGAATGAATGAATGAATGAGAGGAAGGAAGGAAGGAAGGAAGGAAGGAAGGAAGGAAGGAAGGAAGGAAGATGTAATGCGGGAATTTTGAAGAGATATTTTAGAAATGGACTATAAATCCAAAAGAGTACTGCCCGTTCTCTTGAGAGACTGCTATCTAACCATTTTTATTTTGGGCAATTTGCATAGGGGTCTTTGCATAGGGGGATATGGAGGTAGTGCTTAAGGACTTTCTTCACACATGGTGAAAATCATAATGAGATCGTGACTATTAGATGTTTGTCCTGTGACTACTGAATTCTTAGAAAAATTGCATTGCTCAACAGCACTGGAGGTATCAAATTGATCCAGCTTAAAAAGATCAACATTATGTGTTTAGATCTTAATATGGTAGATATTAACATGTGTTTAGATCTTAATATGCTACCAAGCAAATATGGTAGGTAGCTTTTATTTGTGATAGTCTTCGGATTTTAAATGCCAAATAGCTACTTAATGGGTTACTGAAAAATCTAAATTTTATTTTTATAAAGTTTATTTGTTTATTTTGAGAGACAGCATGAGTGGGGGAAGGGCAGAGAGAGAGGAAGAATCTCAAGCAGGCTCTGCACTCACAGGGCAGGGCTCAAACTCACGGTACTGCAAGATCATGACCTGAGTGAAAATCAAGAGTCTAACGGACTGAGCCACCCAGGTACCCCTGAAAAACCTAAATTTTAAAAGGGGTTATACTAAGGACATGCTTAAACGCCTCACAAAATAGGATTTCCATTCTAGGTATTCACAACTAAAGAACAGGGTTCCTTTCAACAAAATCCAGCTTAGTTCACCTGAGCACTTACCTTCTACTGGGGAGGGAAAGAGAGGTTATCACTCAAAGATAGATCCAAAAAGAATAAAGCACCAGATGGACAACAAGAACTGTCCTCTGGTCATGGCATAAACTGTCACAGTAATCCCATATTCTCATTGCCCCTTCCCAATGGAGTTGTTTTTATATATTCTTTAGTTTTACCATGTAATATAAACTCATCTCTAAATTATACATTTTGTAAATATGTCACCAAGAAATGCCAAAAAGCCCCTACTGAATATGAATTGTTTACCCCAGGCCTATAATGTTCTGTGTCCTAATGCTTCAGAGATATTAGATACTAAAATTTTATTAAAACCATGTTCCTTGCATTTGCTGCCATTATCGGTGATGCAAATTCACACATGCGTTAACTAATGAAGCAGTCAGACAGGGTTTCATAGGCAGAGAAGAGGCTGAAAGAAATCTTTTTTGCCAAATAGAAAGTGGCCCAACTGTGGAAAATGATATGGATATCTAAGGTAGTGCCCACAAGCCAAAACTGTAAATAAGGTTAGACCCTCACATGGTTCCATGGTCTGAGTATATATTACAACATTTCAAATCAAACACTCATTTCATTTTAGGGGTTCATGCCAGCTGGCAGAGCACAGCCGACCAAAAGTGAAAAACGAGCTTGAATTCTCTTTCTCTGTAAACTCAGTACATTTGTAGCAGGAGCCCCTTACCAGAAGAGGGCAATGGCGGCCCTCCCAGCATTATGCAAAGCTGTGGCAGTTACCTGCAGTCCAGGGAATCCCTGCCTAGAGAGTCAGATCTCAGGAAACAGCCCGGGAACTGCTGGCTTCTAAGTACCATGCATGCAAACACCAGCCCCTTTGCCTTTCCTTTTTCTGGAATGAATGAACAGGTGGCTGGCAAGACCAAATCATTCCAGTATTTCCAATTGATGATGTAGAACTGCTGCTCACTGCAACCCAATCAACATATTTTAAAGTTATCCCCTCTCCCTGGTCATACCAGCCACGAAACTCTTCCCATCCCCAAACCAGAGGGTCCTTAAAAGATCTCCAAATAGAGATTATGTAAGTAGTACCTTAGAAGGCTGCAAATTATAGATACCCTAAGAGCCATTCTAAAGTCAGATGCACATTCACTTTTAGTTAAGTACCCTAGCTTTTCAGACCCCTTGGGTGGAATCTCAATTCTGCTAACCTTTTCTCCCTACCTCTCCAGTGTTCCCAAGTTCATCTTCTAAACAGCACTTGTCCAGCTTAGGGTCTTCAGGCTTTTCTAAACAAAGCATTCTCCAACCTCCTCTCCCTTATAAACCACTTTGCAGGCTTACTCAGTGTTTGCTTTTTAAATATGTCTACCTCTAACAAAGGAAAGGATTTGTTTTTGATTAATAAAATTTGGGGGCATAAGCAGGTAGTGAATAGGTGAGATGGGCTGGGGGTAGTTTTAAGAGGGGTGGGACATGAGCCCATGCAACACTGGTTGAGCTGCGTTATTATCTCCTACTTCAGGAATTCATAAACCAAAGAATGAAGGCTCTTAAGTTTCTACCTTGACTTCTCAATCTATCTAAAACTACACATTCTCCCCACACCTGCTTCTTTTCTCTGTTCTGGCTCAGCTAGCAGCACCCAACATCTGTCCATTTCTGAGACCCCATCACCTCCCTTTCCTCAGCAGCCACATGCAACACACATACTGTGTTCTATCCCCACCCCTCCACCATCCTGGCCTCCAGTCCAAGCCACCACCTCCTCCTGCCTGGCCCTTAACTGCACCGGTCTCCCATGATTCCCTAAGTCAGCTCATCTTCAATCTGTTACCAGCCTGTTGCCAGAATGATCAAGTCTTGTCACACCTCCACTCAAGCTGAAAACCTTTTGAAAGGTCTTCAGCTCTCAGGGGAAAAAAGACTAAATTCCTTATGGCAGCCTAGAAGAGGCTGACCATACATACATCCTAGTTTGCCTTGAGTCAGTCTCATGTTATGCCCTAGTGTCCAAACATAATTATTAATAGCACCCCTCCTATGTCCTGATTTCCACAATAACCCATATATATGGTCTCTTTAGCTACAAGTTTCTGTGAGGTCAGGCTCCTGCCAGCTTCTCCAGCCTCATGTCAGTCTACTGTCCCTGCACTCACTACTGAGCTTCAATCATTTAATTTTTATTTATTGAACATATACCAGACACCAGCCCTGTGCCAGGAGCTGAACACAGAGCAGAGAAGAGACAGGACCTTGGCTCTGCTGGAAGGCCCTGCCCCACCCTGAGGGCACCTACCTCCCCCTGGGCTCCCACTTGGGCTTCCTTCAGCCTTGGCTCAATGCCTCTTCCCTCTAGAAACCTCCTGAGGGCTCCAGACCAGGCGTCCCACCCTTAACCTTGACAACAGCATCATGTGCCTCTCTCGGAAACAATGCTTCAAGACTGCAGTTTTTCCTGCTTGTGTGTGATTGGTCTGACTACCAGATTCTTCCAAGAGATGAAGAGGTCTGCATCTATTTTTGCTAGTTATTAAAGCTCCGATACTTAGCAGTGCCTGGTCCATAGAAGGTATTCATGAGTGCACTGCAGGAAGGAAGGAGGCACAGGGTGTACTCTGCCTCTCAACTCTGGGCTAGCTATCCTTCCTGGGTGCCAGCATGGCCCTGAAGGTGCCTAGAGTCTTACAAATCCTATCCTGATGTCAGCTTCGGGCCCTGTTCACCCAACCCTCCTAGGCTCAGGGTTCTGGCAGGGAGAAGAAGCCCTCCACCCCCTCCCCATCATCACCCCTCAGTTGAGACGCACTCTGTGGTCAGCACAAAGATTCTCGCTCCCAGAAAAGGGCTAGAGGAAGGTCTACCTGGCAAACTGTAGCCAAAGGAGCAAACTGAGCCAAAACACCTCATCAAAAGCAGGCATTTTGACATACCATCTTTCTTGAAGTTTTGAAATATTAAAGTTTCTCCCTCTTGCCAAAAAAATATTGCTTGTGGCTTACAAAAATCCATTCTTTTTTATCAACTTCTACTGATTATGGATTAAAATCTCTGAGTACAAATTTCAGCCTGGGTATAGCCACCCACCTTGGCAGGGGTACTAAAAGGATGTGAATCCCTAATTCAAAACATTAGTTATTTTCACAATATGCCACCAAAGGGGGGGAGGAGGGTGGCATGAGCTGGGGACTGGAGATAGGATGCATTTTATGACATAATCACCCGGCATGCCAGCCATGAGAGTAGGCCAGCAGGCTGAAGATACCATAGTCACACCCTCCACAAGGGGACCCCTTCCCTCCTGTCACCTTCCCAGAGGACCTTCAGGTGCACCCACATGGTGAGGGCACTGACGTCAATCAAACTAAATACAGATAAATGTTCTAATATTTCTTCCACAGCACAGTGGATTACTGAACTGCCCCCTCACAGTGGCACAAACACACATAACTTTGGAGACCACTGCAGTCAACCAGAGAAATATCTGGACAACTCGGAGAAGACCAGAAGTAACTTAAAGGCAAAGCCCTGCCAGCAAATACAACCCAAACAATGTCAAGAAAGCAATGTCAGAAACTGTTAACTGGCAGCAATGAGAATTAAATGGGACCAAAGGAGGGCATTTATAATGATAGAGGATAAAAGCTATCAAGAAATTAAAACTATCCTGGGAATCCAAGTAAGAGACAGCAGACAAATGCTGGTGGAAAAGCTGTAAAACCTGTTCCTCTAAAATGTGACATGTGTTTCCATTCCAAAGCCTCTTCCTGTGGTCCCCACCCTGCAACCCAACTAGAAATCGCTCCTACCAGATCCCTGGGGAGGCACCTTCCTCTTTTACTTGGTTATTTAACTCGAATGTGCCTCCCCAGAGAGGCTCTCTGGCCATCCTATTTACACTGGAACCACTTCTAGTCACTTGCCAAATTACCAGGTTTTATTTTCTTCATTATACATCTCAGTATCTGAAATTATTTTGTGTCTTTCCTTGTGCAGGTATGTCTTTCCCCAACTGAAATGTCACCTCCATAAGACCGTGAACTTCTCACGTCTTATTCAGCTGAGAACCATTCTAGTACATAGGAAGCAAGTGATAAATATTTATTGAATAAATAAAATGTTTGAAAAGAGCAAAAGCAACAGAGGAGTCATAGTAGACTGAATCCATTTCTTTCAGCCCATGTCAGATCAGGGAGGCAAAAATAACATCATAGAGGGCATATAATATATAATGGTGACCTGCAAGATATGTATCAAACCATGTACAATAAAAGCAGAGAATATGCCATCTTTTCAAGCATTAATGAAATGGTTTCTGTATCTGTCAATCTAAACTTCCCATTTCCCAAATGAATCTGAACTTCACTGAAAAAGCAGAGCAGGTGGGAGCAAGATATAGCAGCTGAGGTGTGAGGGGAGGTCTGATCCCAGAAAATGGGTCAACACAAGATATTGGACTACTGACCAATATCTGTCTACTAGAACCCTCCACCCTCATGTCACATTGCTCAGGGGACTCTCCATGTACAATCTAAGCAGGAAGATATACTATAAGCTAATTAGCCAGAAATAAATCTCAGTATCTATTAATAAGCAAAGGACTCTACAAATACATGCTCCTTAAGCCACTGATGTACTCACTGTAAGAAACCTCTCAATATGTATCTAATATGATAAACTGTGTTCGCACCAGGGTTCTGTCATCTTTTTTACATATAATCCAGCTGCAACACTGGTTCTATTGAAAAGTATTAGTAATCATTTCTTATTTTCCACCTTAAAATCACTTTAGGGACTACAACCTCCCTTTAAAAAATTTGTTTCAACACCAGAATTCATTATTTTCTTTTTATAATCAAACCAGTTTTTGAAGCATAATGGAAAAAGGCCTACAGCCTCTATAGCAAAACCTTATGCTCATGCCATAAATAATTTATAGAAAGATGGTTTCTTCTCAGAGGCAGGCTCAAATTCCCATTTTAATCAAAACTGATTCTGAAATCTATTTCTCAATTTACATGTGGTCAGGGAGATTCTCCCCACGTGAGCTCTCCAACTGCTTCGTGGAAATGGGCACTCTTCCCGAACTCCTAAAACTGTGGGACGTTATTAACCACTGGTAATCATTTTCTTCTACACTCTAATGCTCTTGACTTCATCAGAGGTTAATGTCATGGCGGCAGCTTCAGAAGAGAATCAAAAGTGCAAAGCCACAAAACACCAATGGTACCACGTTCACTGATATTTCCAAATATGCAAACAGACGTCACAAAGGAAAAGGCTCGAAGATTCACTGAATCCTCCAAACATACAAACTCATACCAGAAACATAAAGACAATAAATACTCCCCAATAAATGACAGTACGAACCAGTACAGTACTGTGCTTCAAAACCCCAAATCCGTATCTCCGAGATTGCTTTGCCTAACTCTGGAGCAAGTAACATAAGAAAGCTTTTTTATGCTATTTTTATTTCACAAAACAGTCTTTGGTTCATCCCCCTACAAAGTTTTTTTTTTTTTTTTTTTAGCATTTTTTTGGTCTTTACTACAAAGTAAATTCCCTTCAATATTAAATAGAGTGTCAGCCTGTTCATAAGTGGGTCCCAATATGGAGTCCCACAACTTCTGCTAAGCACCAAGTTCTACAGCCAAGTACTGGCTCGGTAGCCTAAGCTACAGTAGAGAACCAGAATCTTCATAGTGCCAACTCCACTGGTTGACTCCCAACTCCTGTCCCATAGGTGGAAGCTCTGTGAGCTGCATATGGTCTTAGACTTCTCCATCAGTGGAGATCAGTGGTAAGCTGCATATGGTCTTGGACTTCTCCATCAGTGGAGAAATGAAACAACTGCCAAATGAGTCTCTTCTGAGGGCAGAGAATGGAAAGGCTTCCCATACTCATGAAATTCTCCTGGCATCAAGCATAATGCTGACTTTGGCTTAAGTTAGCTTTTATCCAGGTGGACTAGAATTGAAAAGAATATTTCACATGATAGCAATTATGGAACAGGATCCTTGAATGCTTGAACAGGGTCTTTGAATTTTTGGTGATTTTGGTGTTCCTTCTTTCTTAGTGATCTAAAATTCTAACAAAACCAGTATTAAAAAAATAAGAATGTGAGTGATAAGAATGACTTTTCAACAACGAGCCATTTATTTTATCTTCTCCTACCACAAGGCTGAAGAACAAAATATATGATCAAATTATAAAAACCACACCTATCACCATGAGATGGAAATTACATCCACATACTACCCCCCCAAACTGGATTTATAACAAAATGAAAGCAGTGGACAAATCTGAATACACTTTTTGTTAGACACCACCCTAAACCTATAATTATAAAGCAAGTAGACTCAGAAAACCATCTGAACAAATCACTGATGGACAATGATGTCCACTCTCTTTGCACAGATCAAAATGAAATATAAATACCACCGTGTCTATAGGTCATGTACAAAAAGGAAAGTTCCAGGGGTCTCTGACAGCCTCCTAACTTTGAGTTGGGCTGCATTTGGTAGCATAGTTTGAGGGTATCTGAGATGTTTGCATCCTCGTTTAGAATGAAAACCTCAAACTGCAAAAACATCAAACATGACCAGTCAAACATGTCTTCATATGGACCCAAGGATGTTGTCTTCTGGGTCTTCAGATGGGGGCTGACAAGTCTAGGCCTTCCTCCCTTGTCCAGATACATAAAGAGAAAGGTCTAAGACTCACTCCCAAGACCTACGTCTCATGCAAGAGAAGAGGAAAAATGAGGGGCAAGAGGACGAGTGACTATGTAAGGTACAAATCCCACTTGAACAATTTAATCACACAATGAAAATTAATTACATTATAAAACTGTTTGTCAAATTAATTCCATGTTCCCATGAAGGGTCCAGTTCTTGTAATAGGCACAAAGCTTTTAAAAATTGCTTTGATGCTCTTTTGTTTTGATATAATTTTAAACTTCAGAAAAACTGTGAGAACAGTCAAAAAATTTCTTAATAACACATTTTGAATTATCTTCTGAGAACTTAAACTACCTTTTAATTAGCTTCAAAAGTTAAAAATAGGGGTGTCTGGGTGGCTCAGTCGTTTAAGCATCTGATTCTTGATGTCGGCTCAGGTCATGATCTCACGGTTCATGAGTTCAAGCCCTGCGTCTGCACTGTCAGCGCAGAGCCTGCTTTGGACTCTGTCTCCCACTCTCTCTGCCCCTCCTCTGCTCTCACTCTATCAAAATAAATAAATAAAACATTTTTTAAAAAGTTAAAAATAAAATCAATTCTACTTTTATCTGATAAATGGTCGCACAACACCCATAATGTTCAATTATTTGGGGATGGTAGAACCACCAGGTCTGTCAACGTTGTTGTTGTTGTTGTTGTTGTTGTTGTTGTTGTTATTTTAATTGGAACATGCAAGAAGGAGGATGACATTTGTAACCCACACAGGAGTGCACAGATAAGGTAGGCTGGCTGTTATGTGCAATTACAGAGGCACCAGCTGTCCCTCCACCCTTTTCTACCCCAAATGAAAATGCAAAATGAAATGCGAAAGAAAAGGCATAATTATATCAATGGATAACCTTAAATGTGTGTCAATGTCCCCCCTCCCACCCCAGAAAACAATTCATTGACAAACTCAGGTCCTTTATTTGTGGTACCAATTGTCTAAAACACACCACACTATAAAGAAAGTTTAGATTAGAATCTCTAATAGAGGTGATAATTTTGGATTTGTAAGTTATTCTTCCTTATTAACCGAGTCCAAGAGAGCCTTCAAGAACACCCTAAAGAAATGTTTCGCATGCGAGCAAGTATCCTAAAACAATGGAAAGCAACAACATTTTGGAAATGTCCAAAAGCTGAAGGGTACTTTCCATTTGCCTTGTTAAAAACATCTTCCTTAGGCACAGAACAGATTTTTAGGGCAAGAAGTAACAGGGCTTGATTCTCTCTCTCTCCCTCCTCTCTTTCTGCTCCTCCCTGACTTGCATGCTCTCTCTCTCTCTCTCAAAATAAATAAATAAATTTTAAAAAGAATTGGGGAGGCGCCTGTATGGCTCAGTAGGTTAAGCATCAGACGTCAGCTCTGGTCATGATGTTGTGGTTCATGGGTTCAGGTCCTGCATCAGGCTCCGTGCTGACAGTGAGAAGCCTGCTTAGGATTCTCTCTCTCTCCCCCTCTCTCTCTGCCCCTCCCTGACTCACACTTTCTCTCTCTCAAAATAAATAAACTTAAAAAAACAGAGTAACAGTTCTCATATTAAATAAACAGATGATGATGTGTAGAGTTCAACAGCTAGCTTTACCAAAGAGTTCATGTTTGTATCATCAAACCACCACACATACTAAGTCTGCTCAAAATCTCTCTGGTTGGTAAAATAATGCAGAGTTCCTTTGACTAGACGTCTCGGTACTTTCTACTTGTATCTACTATACTTGCCAGCATTTCCCTTTGTATTTCTAACTCTATTTCTGTAGTTATTCAAACATGTATTCAAATAATAGATTAGCATCATCATGAGAAAGCTGGCCTTTCTGGTTAATACTGTAGGCTCTGGAAGGCCAGGATTTTGTCTGTGTAGACTTTTATAAAGCCAGCACCTAGCAGTGGGTCTGGTTCATGGTATGTTTATCTGTTAAGTGAATGAATGAACCAGCAAAATACTGACTCATAATTACTCTCACCAGAGAACAATATTATCAGCAGAGATGACATCTCTCAAAGGACACCTTGCTTTAGAGGCTATACTGGGTTGAATGGTAGCCCCCCGCTGTGCATGTCCTAACTGCTACCCTATTTAGAAAAAGGGTCTTTGCAGGTGTTATTAGGATCTTGAGATGAAGAGATCATCCTGGATTATCCGGATGGGTAATAATCTAATCATAAGTGTCCTTATAAAACACACACAGAGAAGACAAACGCACAGATGAGAAGGTGATGTAAAGACAAAGCAAGAGATGCAGTCAGAAAATAAGGAAGCTGGCTCCACCGGAAGCTGGGAGAGGCAAGGAATGCCTGCCAACTTCAGACTCTAGCTCAGATGTCTGACTTCCTGAACTGTAAGAGAATAAACTTCTTTTGTTTTAAGTCACCTAGTTTGTAGTAATGTGTTATGGCAGCTTAGGAAACTAATAGAGATGCCTAGTGAAACTATCTCAGAAGATCAAAAATATTTTGAGGGCAACAACACCTGAATGGCAGTCTTGAAGATCTGTTTGGGACAGTCGGCATTTGTTGGCCTGCTCACCATTTTCTAATGTTACCCGCTATGCTGAAATTGTCTCCTTTGAGGAAATAGTATTAACTACATTGCTAATGTATGTTAGCTCATCCCAAAAAGGATTAAGGCAGTTGATAAACCCTAACCCAACAATCACCATATGCCTGCTTGGAAACTGTCATTTCATGCTTTGCTAAACAGCAGTAGAAATAATATTCTTTCTCAATTATAATTGTATCACCTGAACAGACATCTAGCATGATGACTACACTCCTACCAGGTAGACAGAGAAGAGCCCTACAGCATGAGGGAATGGCAAGAACATCCCCAGTTCTTCTCGACACTGCTCTGTGGTCTTCTGAACATACGCATCTTGCCTAATATGTCTGTGGCTCCACTACCATCCCACACCCCCCTCAGGTCAAATAAAAACTTGAAAGCAACTCACAAAAATATTAATTATTTTAAACATCAAAGACATTTTTATGTCCACAGTAAACCGGATTTCCAATTAAATGTCTTCCCCATGACTATCCTCTCATCATCACTGAACGGGCCCCTGGGAGCCCTGTGCACTTCTGACTTCATCCCCAGGCCTGACCATTGCTGATGGACCAATCGTGTTTCTCAGCAATGTGGAAGTAGGGCAAGGCAGGTGGTCCAGAGCATCTCCCCCATAGCCATACCTGTAACCTGTTAACCTGGAAAACGCGAGGGTTGCATCAGAGCCTGAGAAGAACCACATTGATGCCCAAAGAGGAGCAGATATGAGAAATGTTGCACAAGCCCTGACCTGGAATTCTGTGAACCATCTCTGTAATATGTAGTAAATGCCAAATGGACATGGCTAGTCCACTTTACTAACCCCGTGAGGCCTGCAGCTTTCTTCCTTCACACAGCCCTGGGGCAAGCCCAGGCTGGCCACCACCGCTATACCTTTCTGCTTCCTCCACATCTCCCAATTCAAGGGTCTTTGGGTCCCCCTGCCAGCCCAACCCTCCCAGGCTCGTGCCAGGCAGGAACAAAAACAAACCACCAAACTTCACTGCCTCCTCCCCCTGATTCATTTTGTAAAAACTACTTCACCTACTCTTCATATCCTTTAAAAAAAAATGAGTTTAATAGATTCAAAAAAGAATTCAGTTGTAGCTGATAATGTGAGTTTTTATGAGAGATAATTCTTACCAAGACTTCTTAATCTGCTCATAATTTTAAAGCTTAACATGAGCTTCTTACATAATACATCCTCCAGCAGACAGCTCCAACATATCATCTCGTGCAATAAATTCTCCATTCACTCAGTAAGGCGGCATCAAGTGCCTGGGTTGGGGGATGGGAGGGATGATGGGAATAAGCAGCTATGGTCCCCATCTTCCCTGGTGCTTACAGTCGTATTTTAGAAACAGTTATTAGAGTTTAACATGACATTTAAAAGGGTGAAGAGAATATTACCTTATTTATCCTATAATTAATCTCTCTAGATATGATTGTACCTCAATAGATATGGAGAAATAAATACAAAAGCATTTCATAATGTCCCCATACAGAGGGGGAGATAAGTTTAGCTAATCTAATAATTATCCTAAAAATCAGTAAAATATGACTTGAATAAATTGAATCAAGCTTAGTGCAACACGCACTAAGAAACAAATTTAATACAAACCTCTACCAGGAGGAGAAAGCTATCAACAATTTCCATGTCTCAGTGACCATTACAATATCTGTGGCAGAGTATCCCTTCCAGGTGAATCTGAACTTGAGACCCATCTGGCCAGGGAGGCAGTGACAGCCACCTTCCCCATATGCTTGTACCCACTGATCCACCCAGTACCAAGAGGTCTGAGGCAGAGAAAAGATTAGACATCTACTTGCACTTGGGGTTCAGGCACACACAGATACATCTAGACAAAGCAGGGAAGGCTGTTTAGAAGCTAAATGGCAAGGAAAAAAGTGAAAGCTTAAGGCAGAAGGAAAGGGGGCTGTGCACCCAGCCTCATGACCATGACCTGCCATCCTACCAAACTCTGTATTCATAAAAGCCCTAAGCAGCCCTATGGTGGGACCCCTTCCCGACCAGTGGGGTATGCCAGAGGGCAAGAGAGATGAACCTTCATCGTTTTCAAAGGTGGGCTGCTGTAGCATGGATGGATTAAGGATTAAGTGCTTCAGTGGCTGGGAAGAAGAACAAGAAAGGTGCTCTGTGGGGAAGAAGACCAGTAGGAGCCACCCAGGTGGACACATGAGCACATGTGAGACAACCCCATTTCCCCTGGAACACAGACCTGGGTGGGCAAAGGACATTTTAATGGGGGTGAGGCAAGTGGGAGAGAAAAAATGGGTCAGCAAAATCCAGGTTTTTATTTTATATGCTGTCACTGGTACCTGTAGGCCCAGGAGGCCAGGGGCCATGTTATTTCCCTCCCTCCTTCATACCTCCTTTCTTGCTCCCTGTTGAGTAGCCTGGATGGAGGAGGGAACAGGGAGGGAAGGAGACAGGCTCCTATCAACAGGACACCTTTACTCTGTGCAGGGACAAAGAGAAGGTTTGAAAAACAGTGATCTGTATCACTGAGCTGGGGGTGAGAGGGTTATTAAGCCTTTACGAAAAGATCTATGACCCCAAGAAAAAAGGAAACACTAAGGGAGAACTAATAATCCCTTGATATTAACTGCAACACAACCTATATTTTCTATCGATAGCAGAAGATTGAAACAGACGTTTTCCAGTTTTATCGTACTAATAATTACCTCCAATGCTTGCATGTCACAACACATTCGATCAAACTCCTATTCAGCCTATGCAGTGTTGAGCCCACTCTCCCTAACCTCCAGCTGCCACTCAGTCTACTGTGGTGATCTCTATCGCTCGCCATAGTGGCTTCTTCCTGTTTCCATGACTGCGGTTAATGGAAGCTCTAATGAGTTCCATTTACTGGGCAAGGCCTTGATCAGCCCCCCAAATGAAGCTGTCTCTTCTTGATGTAAGAGAGATGATGGCACAGCCAGGAAGGTCCAGCTCCACTTCAGCCCCGTATTCACTCCAAAAATCCTAAACCCCAGTCTCCTCCTTTGGACAATCTGAACGGGGGGTGAGGAGGAGGGGGCAGTCCTGATCATGGCTAAGACCATTTCCAAATGGTTTGTTCTAAGAAGTGGTCTGACTTGAAGGCAGCACCCCAATATACATATTCAGTGTATTTTTATTATAACATGTTAAACAAATCTCTTTTTTAGAATCATAGCATGCTGTAATAATAGATTTCCTGGTTAACTAAGACAATGTTACAACAGTAAGGTGGGGAGGAAGAAGAGAGGGAAAGAAGGAACACAGAAGCTTTTTAAATCTATCACTGATATACTAATATATACACACACTTTTTTTTTCTTACTTACTCAACACAAATAGTTTTAGTGACAAATGCCGTTTATAAGGACAGTCATTATAACGTGTTTTTAAAAGCAGATAAAGGGGATTTAGTCCAGGACCCAGCAAGTATCCTAGTCTCATAAAGGTATTAAGGTAACAATCCTTTTTTTTTTTTTTTGTAATTGTGACAAATGGATTATTCTACATAAAATTATTTTCTAGATAATTAAAACTTACGCCTTACACTTTGGGTTCATACAGAGCACCCGGCACAATGCTTAGTATCTCAGAAAGGAAGGTGTTGGGGGCAGGCAGGCCACTGAGGAGCACCATAATGAAGTGATAATTACATGTGATTCTAACTCACACAGGACTTTCTGTAATAACATTACATGATGCATACTTTAGGTCTTTACTAATTATATATTGATTTTAAAATAATGCCCTCATCTATTATCTTAGCTAACTGGCATTTTTTTCACAGTATGTCTATTTCCAGCATTCCTTTCGCTCCTGATTTTTAATTTGTTTGACTTATTATCTGCTGTACCCTAGAAAGCCAAATAATCAAGTACTTTAGAACTGCATGCAAAAGAGAAGCGGACTTGAATGAAAACAGAAGTGGTGAGAAAAGTGTTTGAGATTTACTGGCCATATTTGGGGATGTGACACCATTTCTGGTCTTTTCCCAGTAACTTCTTGATTCCTAGAGTTATAGTTCTGTGAATAAGACTGCCATTCTAGGTAAGTGCTATTCCTGAGATTTTAATTGATTTTATTTCATTTTCTGTAGCCAGAAGCAGGAAAAAAATGCTAATTAGCTCAAGGATATTAATAAGGAACTTCATTAATCTGGGCATCAGGTATCTCAACTGTACAGAAAGGGATTTCTGACAGAAACATTCATGCTAAGCTAGGAAGCAGGGCATCCAAGGCAGAGGAGAATGAAGGGGACTCTTAAAAGAAGAGTAACAGGAAGTCTCTGTCAGACAGCAATCCTAGAGAATGACCAGCCTGAATGAATGGAGCCAGAGAGGAATCCAGGATGGATGACTCCCAGAAAAGAAAGAAAGAGGGAAAAAATAGAACAGAAAGATTATCTGTTGGGTCTGATCATTTGGAAAACTGAAAAGGCAGGCACTTTTTTTTTTTTTAAGATTTTTTATTTTTTATTTTTAAGTAATCTCCACACCAACCAGGGACTCAAACTCACAGCCCTGAGGTCAAGAGTTGCATGTTCCACCAACTGAACCAGCCAAGTGCTCCAGAAAGGCAAGCACTTTAAAGAGCTGCTGGCAGGTAAGGACAGATCAGCCCAACTGCTGGAGAGCAGGGGATAGAAAACAATGGGGGCATGCAGGGAGCAGGGGGGCAGGAATTAACTCAAAGGAAAACAGAAATGATACAGAAAAAATATGCAGAGTATAGCTCAGCAGTGAATACTGTCATAATAATATATTATCATAATAATGAGACACATTATGAATTTATATAAAATATGTCAAAATTAAATATACTAAGTTTAATTTTAATACTCATGAAATTGCCATATAAGTATGCTTCTTAGAAATATGGAGGTAAAAATCAGAAGAAATTGCTAATAGAGTTTAGAGTGAACACTTCTAAGGAGAACAGAGTAAAGAGAGAAGTGAGACAGGGAACTACTGTTTTTCTTTCAGAGTCTATATTATGATGTCAAGGCAATTAAATGAGGAAAGAATCAAAAAAGGAAGGAAAAGGGGCGCCTGGGTGGCGCAGTCGGTTAAGCGTCCGACTTCAGCCAGGTCACGATCTCGCGGTCCGTGAGTTCGAGCCCCGCGTCAGGCTCTGGACTGATGGCTCGGAGCCTGGAGCCTGTTTCCGATTCTGTGTCTCCCTCTCTCTCTGCCCCTCCCCCGTTCATGCTCTGTCTCTCTCTGTCCCAAAAATAAATAAAAAATGTTGGAAAAAAAAAAAAAAAATTTAAAAAAAGGAAGGAAAAGAAAACATATGCTCATACAGATGGGTTTGGACTCCTGGATATCCACACACAAAAGCATGAAGTTGGACCCATTCCTCAACCATATGCAAAAATTAATTCAAAATGGATCATAGATCTAAATGTAAGAGCTAAACTATGAAACTCTTGGAAGGAACCATAGACATAAACTTCCATGACCTTGGTTAGACAGTGATTCTTAAATATGATACCAAAAGCATAAGTGAAGAAGAAAAAACAGACAAATTGTACTTTGTCAAAATTAAAAACCTTTGTACTTCAAAGTACATGATCAAGAAAGAACAGAGACAATACTCAGAATGGGATATAACATTTGCAAATCATGTATCTAATCAGAATATACAAGGAATTCTTACAACAATAAAAAGACAACCCGATTTAAAAATGAGCAGTTCTCAATAGACATTTCTCCAAACAAGATCAACAAATATCCAGTAAGTACCTGAAAACATTAGCCATTAAGGAAATGCAAATTAAAACCACAATGAGATGCCACTTAATGCCACTGGATGGCTATAATCAAGAAGACAGACAGTAATAAGTATTGGCAAGGACGTGGAGAAAAATAGAACCCTCCTACACTGCTGGTGGGAATGTAAAACGGCATTTGGAAAAGTGTGGCAGTTCTTCCAAAAGTTAAACACACAGTTACCATATGACCTAGCAATTCAACCTAAGAGAAATGAAAACATACTAGTGTGCACAAAAAATTTAACACAAATGTTTATAGCGGCATTATTCATAATAGCCAAAAATGCAAACAACCCAAATGTCCATTAACTGATGAATGGATAAATAGTGTTATATACATACAATGGAATACTATTCTATCATAAAAAGCAATGAAGTAGTGATATATATTACAACATGGATGAACCTTGAAAACGATTTGCAAAGCAAAAGAAGCAAGTCCCAAAAGACCACACACTGTACAGTTCTATTTTTGCGAAATATCCCAAAGAAACAAATTTAAAAAGAAAGCAGATTGATGGTTGCCTAGAGCTAGGAGTAAGGGCAGGGGGTAGGAGAAAAAATAAAGAGTGACTGCTAAGAGTCATGGGTTTCTTTCTAGGGTGATAAAAATGCTCAAATATTACACTGTGGTAATGGATGTATAATTCTGTGAATATACTGAAAACCACTGGATTATACACTTTTCATAGAATTTTGTAGTATGTGAATTATATCTCAATAAAGCTGTTTTTAAAAGTATATAAGGCAGTGGTTATTACGCAGATGTAAACATTCATCAAAACTCATCTACCTATATACTTAAGTGGGTACATTTGACTATGTATAAACTATGCCTCAATCAAGTAGATTTCTAAAAATGTCTCCAATGCAATAACTTTATTACATTGAATTTAGACAAAGGTTATTTTCAGAACACCAAGCAGGAAAGAATATCAAACTCATTACTACCTTTCCATGACTAACATTAATCATCATTAGGCAGACATTGTCTGCTTTCATTAGAAAGTCCTCTAATACTGGTTGAAGGATTTCCATCTGTCAGGAAATGACAAGACTCAATGTCCAGCAGGAAAGTTACAACGTCAGTTTTATCAACATTTTCCTAAAGTTAGCAAAAGGAACTTCCCAGCAGAACATCTGATTTTCTAAACAGAACTATTAATTCTTAAAGTACTATTCATTCTCAGTTTGCTTTGGGGAAAAACACAATTTCACCTTAAAAACATTTTTGGTCTCAGGGGCACCTGGGTGACCCAGTCAGTTGAGCAATGGACTTCAGCTCAGGTCATGATCTCACAGTTTGTGAGTTCAAGCCCCACGTCGGGCTCTGTGCTGACAGCTGGGAGCCTGGAGCCTGCTTCAGATTCTGTGTGTGTGTGTCTCTCTCTCTGCCCCTTCCCTGCTCACGTTCTGTCTCTCTCTGTCTCGCAAAAATAAACATTAAAAAGATATTAAAAAAACACACACACACATTTTTGTCCTGGTAGGAAATCGCGTATCAAACCCCTTAATTTACAAACACAGAAATTGACTGAGGCCTAGAGAAGTTAAAGATTTTCTCAGGATTACACTGATGGTAAAGTGACAAAGCTGATTCCCTGTCAATGGACAACAGCACTGGTCACTTATCATCACTCCCAGAAACAGGGCCCCCATGGTCAGCACATACTGAGGGTTTCCTAAATTCCAGGTACTGCACTACTATATGAAATGCTCTCCTCCCTTATTCTTCTATCAGCTCTATGAAGCAGGGACTATTACTCATCTCCACCTCTCCAAATAACTGGTGAGAAATTAGTGAGCAGCCTACAGTCAAGAAGCTAGTAAGAAGGGAGCCAGAAGTCTCATTTGGGCCATCTGTCTCTAAAACCTAAACTTTTAACCAATAAGATATGCCTACTTCCTTAAAGCAAACATTTTACTTTTTCACTTCTTTTAATAAATGTTGGCATTTTACATTTCTAATATATGGGAAGATACTTACTACACATAGTTTCTTTTAGAACGAACATCTGTTTATCCCCACCTCAAATTAAGTTCTGGCCTATGTCTATCTTTTGTCTCGAATCCAGCCCCTTCTCCTTCTCTGAATCTCCCCTTGTCAAGCCAGACTGAGAGGCACAGCATTACACCCAGCCTTCATTGGTGCCCAGCACGGCATGGACCACGAGCGCAGGTATTAGAGAAGCACATTCGTTTTTGTGTGATATTGTTTGAAAACAAAAAACCAGTAAAAGATGATGGCACGGAGTCGAGAGAAAAACTGATTTAAATGATTTCACAAATTCTTATGAATGCTTTCACAAATGCGAGGGCTTGACAATTTAAAGTAATCAGAAAGGACATACATAGTCCCTCTCACTGTGTATAACCTATGTCTCACATGGTCCCTCCCGCATTCATTGGCAATTATTTTACTAAACCCATTGGTCTATCAGGTTTTAAGCTGCACATTGACATAAAAGACAATCTTGACCTCAAAATAAATCTATTAAATATTGTATAGATTGAAAGGAAAGAAAAGGGGACTTCTCTGAGAAGCAATACCATATTTGGTCTTAGGAATCCACTGGGATGTAAAACATTGACAAAATTACAGGCCACTTTAGAACAAAGCTGTAACTGCCCAGACGTTTTTCACTCTGTTAAAGGGAAAGACGAATAAAAGCCAATGGAGACAACCTGAGCCACTCTGGGATGTGCTTTGCTAATGCAAGCAATTTCCTTCCAAAAACCAAAGCAGCACACTTATTATTTGATGTCTGTCTCATGGCTGTCTTTAGCAGGATGAGCTTTGGGGTTCCTCCTTGTTAGAGCCACTTTGATTGAGAAGGGCCATGAAGCAAGGATCTGACCTGTTATAAGACATCCCCAAACTGACGCATGCAAACAAGCACACGTCTTAGAAGGCATAACGCTCATTCCTGAATGTGGCCAACTTGCAGGAATCTCTCTTTTGAAACAGCCCCCAGCGTCAGTTTACAAGCCTCATAGTCCTAACCCTCTGCTTTTGCTCAGTAACATTACGTACCTTCTCTATCTACCGTAGTCAATTATTTTATCTACCGTAGTCTGTTATTTTCTCTGAAATAAAAAACTGTGATCTCCCCTGAAAGATTAAAAACTTGCCAGCATCTACATTTTGTGTGTGTGTGCACCTAACCATAACAAAGAAGGTGCTACCAGGGCAGGTATGATGGAGCAGATAGAAACAGCCTCACAGATATGAGAGAGAGAGAGAGAGAGTGAGATCTCAGGTAACTACACAGCAAAATCAGGTGTAAAGACTTTATCATTCTTAAAGGCTTTAAAGAACAAACTAACTGATATTCTGATATCAACCATACAGACCTAAAATGATAATAATATATGCAAATATCTGACATTTTCAAGTAAACAACAAAATCTTCTAGTTAAAAGTGTAATAGAGCTGATGAGCTACATTTATGTAATGAATTTTATTCACAAGACATCACTCCCTTCCCAATACTTGAGAAATATCAGTTTCCTAAGTCTGTAATTTATGCACATTATAATTATAAGTGTTTTGACTGGATTTCAGTAGCCGTCAGGAGCCAGGCCTATTTTAAATAAGCCAAAACAAAGTAAAATTGGTATTACATTATTGGACCCTGTCCTTGTATTAATCAATCCTTCCTGAGCTTCTGAAAGCAACTGCATCATTTCAAATGCACACCTATTTCACCAGAAAACAATTTCTTAAAAAATGCTTCTACTTAGAAATAAATGCGAATTCAATTTAACACAATATGCACATCAGCCTTTGACTTTTCCTTCCAAAGGTGTTGTATTTTAAAAAATACTTCAAGAGGGGCCAAATTCAAACAATCCATATTCCCCAATCAAAGAGGAAGATCTTGGGACCAGAGAGACCTGTGCTCTCATACTGGTCTTGCCATTAACCGCACTCATAATCACTTAACCTGACACAGAGCAGATGCACCATACTGGTGGGACACCTCTCCCCAAACTACAAAGTCTTAAACTGCAAAGAAATGCAAAGCACTAGGTTCATAATACCCACTTCATTTCTATTGTTTCTTTTTATATAAAAATTACTTGCAGAATGTGCTATTTGTTTCTAAGCTTATAAACTTCCAACCCCTCAAAGCTGCTTCGAAGAATTTCTCTCAATTTGATGCGAGTTAACTTGACAGTAAAGAAATATATTTTTTACCACATTAAGGCTCCCATGTGGCCCATTAAAAGTGTTTGGGATTATTAGTACAGTTATTAAATGTTTAATGCATTATACAGAGGGTGATCTTTCCATGCTATGAGAACTTTAACTTTAGTAGGCTCCAACCCGAATGCTCAAACATGAAAGCTAACTGTTTGCAGATTTTTGCACTTGGTGCCCTAACATCAGTTAAAATGTGGAATACAAATACAAAAATGTGGAAAGAACTAGCCAAGAGCTTAACAGAATGGAGAAAGAAGTTGGGGCAAGAGTCAGGCAAACAGGAAACATCCTCTCATTTGTCTTGATGCCAAAATGAACTTAGACAATTGTCCTGGGGCAACATAGAAAGTCTGGGAAAATACACCAACTATAATACACCTCGAAGAATACATGTTAAAAAGCAGGGGTCAGGAGGCATACCCATGGTTTTCCACTCTCACCTCCCACCCCTGGGAGGAGTTCTGTAACCAAACCTACAGGCACCCTGCTTTGCACTTCTGAGTAAGTAGTTTGCAAAAGCTCCAAATGACTGTCCTCATTGTAGTTAGGGTCACTGCTTTGGAAACTGTACAAAAAAATACCACCCAGAAATAATAAGAGTTGATGGGAATTATTTTTAAAGATTTCCTTTTGGCACAGGTTTATCTGAAGAAGGCAACTCCCTTTGAAAATTATATACAACTTGGTGTTCTCTTTAAATCACTTGAGCTGGAAATCTGGGGGTCTAACCTATAAGAGTCCAGAAACTAGTGTAGGCCATTCTCTCTCCACTGTCTCGGCTGGAAGCCACAGGTGTCCTAAGGAAATGTACATCTTAATTCCCAGGCAGATGCTGTGCTGAATAGTGCCTTCTTTACTCTGCTGGAGAGGGGCAATGACCAGTGAGAAGCAAAGCCAGCACTTCTCATCCTTTGGCCAGCCAGCCAAAGACCTGAGTAGGCCAGAGGCAGCTCTAATCAAATGTAGCCCCCAAACCCCTCAAACTCTATAACCCTTAAAGTTCAAGGATGCCCTTAGTCCATCTGGCATCTTTTGGCCTCAAGTCCCTCCAATGCCCTGAGGTGTCTGTCGGCCAAAAAGGCCTAAAGATGTTGTAATTTGTTTCCTCCTACTGAGAAGTCCCACCTGAGACTCACTGAACTTCATGGTATTTATACCTAAGATGAATAAGATGAATAAGGATGGCTACTATCTCTTCTACCTTGGAAAACAGCGTGGTTTCACCTGATCCCAATCTTGTCCTGCTTGCATTTGACTCATTTATTAGATTTAATTATTTCATACTTGATCAGCCTCAGAGCTTGGGTTCTGGGGTCAGACAGTCCAGGCCTGAATCCAAATCCAACCCACTAGCTTTGTAACTCAGAAAATTTCCTAACCTCTGTGCCTTAGATTTCTCATCAAGTAAAATGAAGACGATACTCACACTTAATGAGATTAGTGTATAGCTCACGACATGGTCCATATGGAGCCCTTGGACAAAATGCCCAGCACACAGGCAGTATCACAAAAGGTGAGCTGTGGATACTCCTCTGGGAGGTCTCTATATTCCCTCCCTGTGTCCCTCCACTGCCAGGCCCTCTTCCTGGGCTGGAACAGGATAAGAATCTATGAAAAGGTGGGGCGCCTGGGTGGCTCAGTTGGTTGAGCGTCTGACTTCAGCTCAGGTCATGATCTCATAGCTCATGAGTTCAAGCCCCACATAGGGCTCTGTGCTAACAGCTCAGAGCCTGGAGCCTACTTCAGATTCTGTGTCTCCCTCTCTCTCTCCCCCTCACCCACTCACACTCTGTCTCTCTCTCAAAATAAATAAACATTAAAAAAAAAAAAAAAAAAAAAGAATCCATGAAAAGGTTACCTGATACAGTAAGGTCCTGACTATGGTAACACAAAATAACTCAGTGAAGGAAGGACAAAAACCAAAGTTTCTATTTCATCTTAGTCTCATTAATAACCTTAAGGTGATGTAATACTAGGGCGACAATATATTAATTTATAACCAAGACACTTGAAACTGACAAAGGGTGCTATTAATAATTATGCCAAAACAACTAGGACTGTCCTACTTAACACCCACTTGTAAACACTTTCTCACCATCGAGGAAAACCCCATTAAATGCAAACTATGATCCGGGGTCCAAACCCAGCTGTTGCTTTTTATAAATAAAGTATTAACAGAACACAACCATTCTCGTTTGTTTACACATTGTCAGTGTCTGCTTTCATCAACAAGGGTGGAGTTAAGTTAATGCAACAGAGACTGTATGGTCTGTAAAGCCTAAGATATTTAGTAGCTGGCTATTTACAGAAAAAGTTTGCCAACCCCTGTTCTAGGCTCTAGTAATTCAGAGATACTGCCTTCCATGCTCACAGGCACATAGTTGTGTGCTATTTCTTGACGAGAATAAAAAAAAAACAAACTACTTCTCTCATGATAAACATGGATTCTTACTGTGTAGCAAGTCCGTATTTTAAATGAACTAAAATTTATCAAAATACAACTTCCTCACGGACACCAAATTTTCAGATGATTCTGCCACACTAGAAAGGATCCAAAGAAGTGGATCCTGAGTGTCATGTCTAGGAATATTATTACATGTGGAATGGCCAAGGAAACTCAACTATTTAAAATGGAAGGGGAAAAGATTTGGGGTTGGAAAGGACAGGACTGTGTCTTGACACACAGGAAGGGCTGTCACACAGAGTGGGAGCCAGAATGACAGGGTGACTCAGTGCTCTGCTCTTGAGTGTGGCCACCTAACTGAGACTCTCACTTCGGAGCCTTGCCTGTGAACGTGGGGTAGTAACAATACCTTCTTCAAAGGTTGGTGGTATCAAGTGAGATGGAAAGTTCCCAGCTGCTGTTACTTTCATTAAGTTAATCATCTGTATTACTGTTATTATTGTTGAAGAGCTGGTAGACATAGTCTGTTCACAAAATTAAAACACACAGGGGTAGGTTTCAGACAGGCAGATTTCAGCTCAACATTGGGAAGTCTTATCACTTTCCTGCCTGCCTGGTAGGCAGATAAATGGACACTCTCATAAAGTAGAGTTCAAAATCCCTGACCCTGCCCCCAGAGGAGTCATGACCCCATGACAGAGAGGATGCAGCAGGGACTGCAGAAGATTAATTTGTACTGAATGACTTCAATGTTGTCTTCTATGTGACTATGTTTAAAAAAGGTTTATGTGTGCCTGAAAGATGAGTACATTTCATCTTATTAACAGGGAAATATGACACACCAGTGATTAAACAGATATCGAAAGATTATAAGGACAATCTATTGCAAACTTTTTAAGTTTTAAAGGACCACTAGCAACTCAAAACAGAGCAAGAAAACAATCTGGTTCCATTTCACCAGAAAGGTGACTGGAGAGGCCAAGAACATAGCACCAATGAATGCCACAACACTGACGGATTAACCCAGGAAGTGGCCCACTCCCAAACAACAGACCTGATGGTTTTGGCTAGCAGGACCCTACAGAGGCACATTGTGCTCAATTCTGGCTTGGTCCATTCAACCTGGGCCCATTAATGGGGCACCTGGGTGGCTCAGCTGGTTAAGTGTCTGAATCTCGATTTCAGCTCAGGTCATGATCTCACAGTTCATGGGTTCGAGCCCCACATCAGGCTGTGCGCTGTCAGCGCTTGGGATTCTCTGTCTCCCTATCTCTGCCCTTCCCTCACTCATGTTCTATCTCTCTCTCAAAAACAAATACATAAACATTTAAGAAACAGGAAAAAAAAAACAAAACTTGGGCCCACTGATTATTTGTCAGGCACCTGAGGCTAGGCCCAGGCTCCCTCTCATCATAGCCTACCTTATCATTTGTGGACAAGCTCCAACAGGTGGCTTTCTCATTGACCACGGTAGGTGGAAGACAGACAATTAGGTAGGTGGAAGACAGCCAATTATAACAAAATATAACAGGCCTGCAGTCCCAGCTGCCGGTTACCCAGGATGAAAAGTAAGTGTGGCCATATGGAGTATAGACTCACACACCCCTTAGTGCTCTAAGGGATTGGGAGTTATTAATTCAGGATCAGAATACAAATCAAAAGTGGGTTTGTTTGTTTGTTTTTGTGTTTCTAACTGGAGGAGCAGGAGGAGGGGGAGGAGAAAACATGGGCTTGCTACAGAAAATCACAGTTAAAACACTAAGAAGATGCTGGGGGTAGATAGGTGGAGAAAGGCAAGCATACTATGAGAACACACACAGTCCACATTTTCTTCTTGAATTACAAGTATGAAATAACTCTTCATGAACCTTCCAAGCCATTGGTCTCAAGCCTCCGCCCCCGGCTGGGCAGGCACTGGAATGCATAATAACTGCTACTCGTTTGTGTGGTACTCGACAGTTTGTAAAGCACAATCACATACAAAAACTAGTATGGTGGGCAGTTTTACTCCCACTCTTGTAGATGAGGAAACAGACTCAAAAAAGACCAGTGACTTGGACAATGTCCCATAGTTCAAGGAGACCACAGCCTGCCAACCCGCTGTGCTTTTTATCAGACAGCTTTTCAGAGCTAGAATCCTCTGACAGGTGGGAGGAGAATGAAGTAGGGAGACAGGAAAGGAGGAGTGCTAGGCCCTTTCTCAGACATTATTTCTTCACACAATCCTGATGTCAACCCTGCTGGGTGTGTATGACTTCTCAGCAAGGCAAAGTTCAACATCACAGGTGGACTAGCTGACAACAGTAACTCCAGGCTGTTTTCCCCACCCCAAGGCTGCCTGGAAAGTAGGTGTGAAGGCAACAAGGCAGGTGAGACACTGGGGACAGTCCTGGAGGCAGCTTGTGCCACAATAAGATGCTTACCAGCTTCAGGAACCAGGTGCCTGAGCTCAGTCAAGAGCAGCAATAGGGGACATGGTGAGAAATGACCAGGGATCTAGGCAGAAGTAAAGGGGATGAGAGGAAGGTGAAGGGATGAGATGGTCTGGAGGACCTAGCACCATGTGTCACAGGAGTGACCTCAGATGCATGCTTAGCCACCACAGCAAGTGGAGTCAAGGCTCTAAATTTCCAATCTGAAAACAGTCATGGGAAATACACTAATCAGTGGTTTGCAGTTAGTCTGTGATTTGATGAAAAGAGGAAGTTCAACTCTAATGAAGCAAAAACAACTTACCTTCTGGAGCAGCACCTGACTCCTCTCCACCCACCTGCCCATGCTCTCGCTGCCACTTGGGAAAATTGTCCTGATCCCACAGAGATGCTTTCCCCTATGCTTCTCAAAAGTTTCTAGAAAACTAGCAGGAGGTGAAGATCAGGTTTGAACCTCTGTTGCAGCTTTTTGGAGCCCTGCCCCATGTCTGCCTTCCCAGCCAGACAACATGGACCATGAGGCCAGCAGGATGTGGCTACAATGAACTATGTAGCACCCCTACCTGGCTCGTTGCCATGCATCCAGGCAACAAATGGCCGCCTTGCCCCAATATTCAGCTACAGGTTCTCTCCTGACTTGCCCGGAGTATGAGCTGCCTGAAGGTGCTGTAAGAGGTGAAGGAATGATCTGGGCTTTGACCTATGCAGACTTGGGTATGAATTCCAACTCTACCAAGTGCTGAGTCCCAGATGCCTGATCTGAAAAATGGGGATAATGATTCTTATCTCAAAATGTTGCAGGAAAGATTCAGTGAGATTGCATCTGCTAGAATGTGGTCCTGTCTAGCATATAGTAGCTAGTGAATAAACATTATTTCTCTGTGTTTTCTCCCTCTTCCCCCAACACAGGGGAAGTGGGCTGGCCTCGGGTGATATAGGATACAAAGGTAACAATCCACTATTCCCCAGGCTTCTCTACCCCTTCACCCCTGTTCTCCTTCCCTCTCAGGCTTCATTTCAGAGCCTGATAAATGCAACACACAAGAGCAAAGATTATATTGCAAGGCCTCCAAGGCTTGCATACACAACCAAGAGCAACAACATTCATTTATTAGGCACACAGAGTGGAATCAGGGCGGATATGATGATTGGGTTCTATATTCACCAAGAAATGAGTGTACTAAAACTTACTCCTGAAAATATCTTAAACACAAAGATAAATAAAACACAAGTTTACGACTATCTGTATAAATTAATCCAATGTGGCCAGTTTTTTTTTTGTTTTTGATTTTTCTTTTTCCCTTCTAGTGCTGAAACAAATGACAGTTTCTTGGGTTAAGTAACTAGCTAGCTTACATTTAGGGATATTATGAGAAAAGTCCACCCCATATATGTCTGGTGGCATCACACACGGCATTACAACGGGGTGACATTTTTGTGAGCCATGCGGCTTCTCACTATTGTGTCCAGGGAACTTTAAATACGGTTTCTCAGGGCACCTGGGTGGCTCAGTTGGTTAAGCATCTGACTTTGGCTCAGGTCATGATCTCACAATTCGTAGGTTCGAGCCCCCTGTCTGGCTCTGCACTGACAGTGCGGAGCCTGCTTGGGATTCTCTCTCTCCTTCTATGTCCCTCCCCCACTGTTACTCTCTCTCTCAAAAACAAACTTTATAAATAAATAACGTTTCTCACCTTGTCTCCCTAAACAGAGCTGCTTCTGCCTCCCCATCCCTGCTACCCCATTAAAGAACATTTTTTAATTTATAAAAGTAATAGAGGGAATTCCAGAAGTTTGGCAAAGTACATAAAGGAAGTAACAAAAAGAAAACCCTTCACAAAAAAAGCGGCCTCACTTGGGAATATTTCCTCTCTAGTCTTTTTTCCTCTTAAAATTTTTTTATATAGTTAGGGTCATACCATATTCAATTTTTCTACTGTTTTTCTTCCTTAATTGTTTGTTTGACTTCATATAACATTAGGCTCAAAAATGGCCAGCGACTCTGTTACAGTCCTTGTTATTAGCAACTCTGTATGTGTAATTTTAATGGCTGCATACAAATGGCTGCATAATTATGCAGTTATTTCAAAATGTATTCATCAGCCTAACACTGGACCAGCTGTGTCCAATTTTTCACTATTGTAAATAATGCCACAATGAACATCTTTCTGGATAAATCTCTATCCACACAGTGAAGAGGTTCCAAACCACTTTTTTTAAACCAGTAGAAAATCTGGTCTGCACAGAGGTGATATCCCACCAAGCCTGGGAGACCATGCATAGCAGACCACCCACCTCACACTGCTGCCACGGCATTCCCACTTGCCAGCCAGCATGCTCAGATACACCACGGTAAAAGCTGGGCACTTCTGACCACAGTGGCCAGACTGTCACATGGGGAACACTGCTCAGTCAGCAGCTATTGACTTGGGGGATCCTGGTCAAGTCATTTCTCATTTGGGGCTTTGGTTTCTTCAGCTGTAAGGCTGGGAGCTGGAATGAGATTATCTCCATGTTTCCTGCTGCCTTTATGACCAGATGGCTGGTTTTAGAAATAAGAATGAATTTTATAGACCCGGCAGTGACTTTCCTCAACAATCTTACAGTTGAATTTCTCCAATGCTGATTTACAACTTGAGGCCATCATGGCAGTTACCGAGAGGCCCTGTGCGCCAAATGCTTGGTCGGAATCTCAGAGAAAGGGGCGCCTGGGTGGCTTAGTTGGTTGAGCATCCAACTTTGGTTCAGGTCATGATCTCTTGGTTTGTGAGTTTGAGTCCCACATTGGGCTCTGTGCTGACAGCTCAGAGCCTGGAGCCTACTTTGGATTCTGTGTTTCCCTCTCTCTCTGTCCCTCCCCAACTTGTCCTCTCCCTCCTTCTCTCTCTCTCTCCCAGAAATAATAAATCAATAAACTTTAAAAACAAAACAAAACTCAGGGAAGGAGAGATAAAGCCCTGACTCAGCATGGAAGGGGGAAAATGAACCCACTGTGGAAAGCAAGTACAGAGCCCCACATGGCTGTCCTGCTGTTAGCATCGGCTGTCTGGAAGAGACCATGTATCCAAACACATTTGCTGGCCAGTACCAGGATGTCAGGCTATGAAGTCTAACAGATGCCCTAAGTTAACCCCTGAGACCCAAAGAAAACGCTCAGTGGAGAGTCACTCATGTGGAGTCTGCTTTGGCCTTCCCCAGAATTTTCTTACTTTGATTATCTGCTTCCCCAGGCCAAAGCAGACAGGAAGTCAGAAGTAAAGAGAAGTGGGACTGAAGGAGTGTTAGCAGCAGGCTGACAACAGCAAGAAGGGAGAGCAGGCGGCTGATGGAGGGGAGGGCTGCACAAGTTAGCAAAAACAGGCAGAAGAGTTCCAGCAAAGCAGTTTGTGGTCATTTACTGTAGGAGCAGACTGTCCATGGCACTTGGGAGCATTTACAGATATGGCTACTGGTGTTCAAAGGAATGATCCTGATTAACTGATACCAAAGTTTAACAGACCTCATTCGAGAAGACAGGGAAATCTAAAACTGTCAGACATTTGAGGATAACTTCCACCAAAAGTGCTTCGAATAAAAAAGGGGTACGTTTCAGTTATCTGAGAGAATGACCCACACCGAGCACCTCATCTGCTGACACTCTCGGCAGTCACATCGTGTTAACAGGAGGCTGGTAAAAGGCAGCGATTTTCAGGGCTGGGCTGCTGTATGCTCTGCCCATGTTGGCATCACGCCCAAGCCCGGAGCTTGCTGAACAGGGCTGATGCTCCAAGGCAAGGTTTGTGCACACAGACGCTCCTGCTGACCCCAGCCAGGGGAATGCTGAGCCACAATGCCTGCCTCGGGCCTCTCAGAAAACACAGACTCTCCTCTCTACCTTCCCCTCCCCCAGATGCGAACCAAAACCAGAGGATCGGCTAAAAGTTATTAGGCCAACTCACAACATGGCTGCCTCTAGGGTGGGGAAAGCAACTGAGGCTGGTAACTGCAAAGAACTTACACACACACGCACACGCACATACACACACTAATTTTTACAAAGTCTGAAAGCAACTGGGCCAAAACTAAGTGCTATAAATCCTGCATGGCTGGTATATAAATAGTGCTATTATATTATTCTTGGGATTTTGTGTATGTATGTTTTTACGTAACAGAAAGGATCTTCAGATCTTTCAGGTTTTAATTCAACTCTCCCAACCTCCCCCAGAGGCCTCCCCTGACAGGCTACATCTAAAATAGCAATCCCTGTCATTCTGTCACCCCTGACACACACTTATATCCTTCCTACATGTTGATGGCCCCTACTCTCCTGGTCTTGCTCATGCCCCTCCAGTCACACTTGCTTACTTGCTGCTCTCAAACAAACTGGTCTCACACAGGCCTATGCCCACAGGCACCACTGAGCTAACTCCCTCACTTCTTCAAGCTTTCTCAGTGAGGCTTTCTGGGATCACTAATTTAAAACTGCAGCCTGTCTGCTCCCCATCCCTCCCCTCCTGGTACCTTGTACCTTGTTCTACTTTTCCTTGTTGGATAGCAATGACCACCTTGCAACAAAATAATTTACATATTCCTTTCAGTTACTGCTTCTTGCCTGCCTCCTGAACTAGAATGTAAGACCCATAAGAGAAGAAACGGGTTTGTTTTGTTCACTGATGTTATCTAAAGGGTCTCAACAGTGCCCTTGATAAACATCTGATGTCCAACAAACCCATTTCCAAACAATCACAAATAATGTCTTTTTTGTTTACCTGACGACTTATTTACTATTTTCCCCGAAAGTCAGAGAGCTAGAGCAGTGAAGCAACAGCCTATCTGTCCTGTTGAATCCCTACACCCAGCATGTAGAAAAGACCCTGACACATTCAAGGTGTTCAGTAAATATTTGAGACTAAAGAAGACATGGTTGGGTGGGTCCAACGTGAGTTTTTCTATAAAGGGACTTCATGGGAATTCAGCTACCCATTTTCCTCGGATTCCCTGAAAGATTCGTAGCCATCTGCAAAGGAATCATTATTTTAACTAGCATAATCATGATGCAAAAATAATTATTTCACTTACTCTGTATCCCAAGTTGGAAGTCAACCCCAGACTGTAATTGTTGCCCAAATCCCAGTAGTAAACAAACCAGCTTTGCGTTTTATATGTTACCAAGAGGCTCTCCAGGTTTGTTCTTCCCAGCCAAAGAAATGTTGACACAGTTGCACACCAAGTTTCAACATGCTGATCATGTTAAAATAGTGCACAAGAAATATTTTTCCACTTTATAAAAAGCCAGACTGTTTACATGCTTAAGTGGCCAGAGACTTTGCTATCTGTGTGTGGTCCTGAAGTTTCAATATCATAACCATGAGTACAAAGTGGAGCAGCATGCAACAAACTAGTGGATGCAATTCCACAGCCAAACTGGGAATCAGGATGCAACCATGCAAGGGTTAACTCATAAATGCGCAGGTTAAAAGAGGAAAAGAGGTGGGGGTGGGGGGATCGAGGAGTGTCTAAAAATGTAAGTTTAATGTATTTTTTAGACAGAAATAATTTGATATAACTGGGTTACATATGTATATACATAATATAGAAAAACATATATATTAAACAGGGAGAGAGAAGGAGCACAAGAGAGAAGACAGAAATAGTTCATAACGGGGTGCCAGGGTGACTCAGTCGGTTGAACATCTGACTCTGGATTTTGGCCGAGGTCATGATCTCACGGTTAGTGAGTTTGAGCCCCATGCCGGGCTCTGTGCTGGCAGGGCAGAGCCTGACTGGGATTCTCTCTCTCCTTCTCTCTGCCTTTCCCCTACTCACACTCATGTGCTCTCTCTCGCACCCTCTCTCTCTCTCTCAAAATAAATAAATAAACCTTTAAAAATAAATAAGTAAAACCTTTAAAAATTAAAAAAAAAAAAAAAAAAAAAGAAATTGCTCATAAGGTCTTTGGCCTATAGATTTCTGGTCAAGATCACATACAAATCTGCTGAGCACAGTGTTGACCTGTAAGCCCAGACTCAAGTGGAGGGAAGATCTAGGAAAGAGTTCCCAAGCACAGAGCTTCATCCACTGGAGATGAGACGCGTTACTCAGGCTTGGCCCAGTAGTTCAACCCAGGGCTCACGCAGCCTGCAAGGAGCACCCAGCAGAGGAGGGACCCCAAGTTCACGGCCCAGCCAAACGAGAAGACATGCCCTGCCTCCTCTGTCTTTCCGTTTTCCAAGTAGCACTAGCTTTGGTCTACAATAATTCAGTCTTTTTCAAGCTAGAAATAGAATTTAAGCAGGGGCTCCGCCCTGTCCAGACAAGATATAACTGGAAAAAAAAAAGACCTCACAGAAAGAAAAATTATCTACATCCGACTAACTGAAGACACTCATTCCCAGAGTCTAGGGTTTAAATGCTCAAGACAGTCTCTAGATTCTGGGCTGTTTGCATTTATCATTCCTCCAAGTCCCCAAATGCTTCAGGTTAGTGAGGACTGCCGGTTCTCACATTTTTAATAGCTCTCCACTTGAAAAAGTTCTCAGTACACTATATCTAAACAAAAAAAAATAAATCACTTAATGTAAGCAGGTTCATGTTGCAACCTGAAATGCCATTTCCCATCTAATTGCCAAACGCACAAATTTTTACTCTCAGTTGACTGAATAAGTGAAAGAATTGTACTTCGTTACGATTTTTTTTCCTGGCATTTTTTTTTCCTTCTACGGTTTCTTTCACAGAGGCTTCCGCAGCTATAGGTCAGAATAGTTTTCCTGTTCCTATGACAACAGTATAAATAAGTCAACTTTAAAATTCACTCTGGGGGTATGGAGCTGCCACATTTCCAGCTACCCAAGCCCTGTTGGGTGTGTGCACACTCTTCCTTGCAGACAGTGGATCACGGCCATTTAACTGACCTCCCTCCGTTGCGGCCACCATCTTTCTGGCCAGGAAAATCCCACAAGCTTCTGAGAGGCCCCTCTCTAACTGCTGGGACTCCTACACACACATCCTGGAATGGTCTCCTGCACTGAAAGGAAAGGAATGTAGTAAGCCCAATGTTTCACTTCCCCAAAAGCAGAACTGTGATCAGAGGAGCATGGTGGATATATGCCTCTCCAACTCCACCAAGCATCTTCGGTGCCTCCCACTTGCTACACAGCAATGTTACAGAGCAATGATTAAAACCAGGAGCACTAAGGACTCTTTTGGAAGGCAGCATAAAGGGTCTGGGAGAGCCTTGGAGAAGGGGCTCTTCACATTCAAAAGGCTCTAACCATCTTTCCACCATGTCCACTGTCTTGCTCAGCGTTCCAGATCTACCTCACTCAAGGGACCAGCCTAAGCCTACAGGAGGGTGGTTCTTCCTGTTATTTCAGGGAATTCTCCATTCATAGTTAATCTGTCCATTCTCCTAGGGCTCCTGGACCCCAAAGAAAAAAGAAGGTACACATACTTAAGTGAATCCCTTTCCAGGGTCTGAAGATGAAAGACCCTAGTCCTAGGATAAGCCAACAATAAAGACAAACATATTTACAGAATCTCAAGGCTGCCAAGAGGTCAACACTGCTCTCCACCCATACAAAATTTCTATGCTTTCTTTCTGCTACTCCTTCCTCATAGTGTTATTAGTTCAACTGTGCCCACCCCCAAAAGATGTTGAAGTCCTAATTTCCAATACCTGTGAATATGATCTTATTTGGAAATAGGGTCTTTGCAGATGTGATCAAGTGAAGATGAGGCTGGTAGGGTGTACCTTTCATCCAATATGACCACTGTCCTTATAAGAAGAGGAAAAAGAGACACAGAGAGAGAAGAGGGCTGTGTGACGGTGGAGGCAAAGATTAGAATGATGTATCTACAAGCCAAGAAATACCAAGGATTGCCAGTAAACACCGGAAACTAGAAAAGGCAAGGAAGGATCCTCCCCTGTAGCCTTCTGAGAGAATGTACAGCCTGGTTGACACCTTGATTTTGGACTTCCAGCCTCCAGGATGTTGAAGCAATAAATCGTGGTTTTTAAGCCACCAAATTTGTGGTACTTGGTTACGGCAGCTCCAAGAAACTAATACAAAGAGCAGCTTCTGTCTTTAGCTGAAAAAATAAGTCATGACATTTGTGAAAGGAGTTGTCCTTCAAATGAAAGCCAAGCTGCTTGTGAAAGCACAAGTTATACACACTGGATCCTCCTATGCTAGGTGGCAGCAGGCTGGCCTCAACGGCAGTTTTACAGAAAAAACACGTGTGGCTACTTCTCCAGAGAGCAGCTTGGTACCTGGCAATGTCTGGTTGCATACTTAAAATCTGCCCATCAGCCACCTGCCAGCTGTTAGGGAGACTCAGTAGCTATTGCACTCCTGTGAAGCTCTGGAGGATAGCAGGTCAGGAGACCCAGGAGCTCCCAAGAGGATTATAACATATACGTCCTAGGAGTAAACCGTGCCGCATGGAAGGGTCCCATTTACACCCAGAGAGAACCCTGCTAAGTTAACAGGAGGTAGGAGGGCAGACAACAGGATAGGCCATGACAGTGGTGACCCATGGTCATAACAATGCTGGGGGGCTGGGGGGCGGGGGGGGGGCGTATATCTAAGACAGCCCAGGGCACCATAACTAGAAAGAGAACCAGACTCACAGTCACCAATGCCAAGGTCAAAATAGCAAGAAAGGTAATACAGACAATCAAGTCTAAAGAGCTATACGCACATTTTGAAGAGCTACCTGTACACACTAGCAAATTCATCAAATATTTACTGAGTACCTAGTATGTACCAAGCATTATTTTGGGCATTAAGGATACAGCAGTGAATAAATCAGGTAAAAATCCCGGTCTTCAATAAGTTTTCGTTGTAATGGAGACAGTAAAAAAAAAAAAAAAAAAAAAAAAAAAAAAAGTAAAATACTCGACAAGGATGTGAGTAGAGAAGGATAAAGCAGAGGGGAGGAGAGGAAATGCTGGGCACAGGAGTGGCTATCAGATTAAATGGGGTGGAGGAAGGCCTCAAAGAGAAGGTGATACTCAAAGAGAGGGAGTACACTCTGCAGGTATCTGGGGAGATATCTGGGGAAAAAGCATTCTAGACAGCATTCTAGGAGTAGCAAAGGCAATGGCCATGAGATGCAGACTGAAGCCTTCAAAGAATAACAAGAAGACTCGTGAGGCTGAAGCCAAGTGGGTCTGTGGGCATGGAGCCACGTGCACATGGAGAGCAATCAGATCTCAGAGGGCTCTGAGGACATGGACTCCGACTCTGTGGGAGTGACATGATCAGTAAGTGTTTAGGACGATCACTCTGGCTGCTGCATGGAGGGTGGGGGCACCACCAAGGGGAGACCAGGGAGGAGGCTCCTTCAGCAACAGCCACACTTGCACAAGCACTGAGGATTACAAATCTTGGCCAATGTGGTACAGTCACTGAACTCTCCTTCTGAGTATCTATCCTAAAGAAAAAATAATTAACTGCTTTCTCAGCACCACCCAATGAAAATTCTGCCCATTCTTTGCTTAGTGAAACTACATGCAAATCAATAATCACATCCACCTTTACTTAACGAGAAATGGTCTACCCCATTCATCAGACTCCTGATGCATTGTACCCATTAAATTTTTATGCAGTCAGTTAAAACATTGAAAAGTAGAAATATATTTTCTAAATTGACTATGAAATTTTTTATTCATTATTAAATTTTTAAGTAAGTTATCTGAGTCTCAGAAGAAAATTAAAAGAAATTAATACATCAGAACATAAGTTTTTTTTGATAGTGACAACAATTCTCATTTCCCAAAGAGTAACCCATTAGTGGGTCCTGAAATCAGCTTATGGGTTTACAATCAGTATTTTGTTTATTTTTTTTTTAATTTTTTTTAACGTTTATTTATTTTTGAGACAGAGAGAGACAGAGCATGAACAGGGGAGGGGCAGAGAGAGAGGGAGACACAGAATCTGAAACAGGCTCCAGGCTCTGAGCTGTCAGCACAAAGCCTGACGCGGGGCTCGAACTCACGGACTGCGAGATCATGACCTGAGCCAAAGTCGGACGCTTAACCGACCAAGCCACCCAGGCGCCCCCAGTATTTTGTTTAAATGAGTATAGTGAACACTCCAGAACTGAATAAAGCAAAGTATACCACTGATGTCTAAAAGAAAAAAAAGAAAAGAAACATTTTTAAAACATTACAAAAGCAAAATAATGTTTTGTGACATTTTCAGTTACACGTACGAATGCATGTGGGCAGGCATGTTGTGTATCCCAATCTGAAAGATTTTAAAACATGAAAAATGGGAGCTTTGGAACTGATGAAACATACTCCTTTGCTTGGCCCTACACCCCATGCTGGAGGAGCCAAGAGAAGAGAACACTGGTTCTCAGTCACAAGTGGCAACTTTTTAGAAAATGCAAAACTGGGGTAAAGGTTTCCTACAGAGGGCAATAGAGGAAAATCAACCAACCAAAAAGCATCAGCAGCAGTAGCAGCCATGCCCAACACCTACTCAAAATGAGCTTACAAATCCAAATTCCAAAATATATGAAGAATTTTAATGTTGAGAAAGGTGAACAAAATCAATAAGAAAAATAATTTTCTGGAGGAACTTAGCAGACTTAGGAATAAGTGTTTGAGAAGCTTCTAGAGGTAAATAAAAAGATAGTTTTCGTTAAAAATATTAAGAAATTAAAATAGGAAGTGCCAAAAAAAAGAAACTGATATGAAAAATACCAAAAGGACAAATTAGAAATCTTGGGAAATATTTTGAAATATCTTTAGAGAACATCAAGTCTAGATTATAGTGAGATGACAAAAGAAAATTAGTAAGCTGGTAGATAGTACTGGGGAACTTCCGCAGAACACAGCAGAGAGAAAGTGAGAAATCCTACATTAGGCAGAACACATCTGTCATAAAAGACGAATTGTAAGGCTGGAATAACAGTTCCAGGAAAGAAAAGAGGCGAGAACGGTGGAAAAACAGTTAACTGAAAAGAAGTATACTGGAGAATGTTCTAAAATTGAGGAAATGATTCCATAAATGAACATACCTTTGGATACAAAGCAAACTGATAAATCCACACCTATATACACTGTACTGAAACCACAAGATATCAGGAATTAGGGGCACCTGGGTGGCTCAGTCAGTTAAGCACCCTACTTCAGTTCAGGTCATGATCTCACAGTTTATGGGTTTGAGCCCCACATCAGGCTCTGTGCTGACAGCTCAGAGCCTGGAGCCTGCTTCAGATTCTGTGTCTCCCTCTCTCTCTCTGCCCCTCCCCAGCTCATGCTCTGTCTCAAAAATAAATAAACATTAAAAATCTTTTTAATCAGGAATTAAAAGAAATTTGTGATGCTTAAAATCTATCATAAAGTCTTACAGCAGACTTAGACTACACCAGAAAATTTTAGAATAAAGTATGTGTGGGAGACATCATGGATGGCCTCACCTCAAAGCCTATTCTCAATTTCTCCCCAGCCTCTTTCTAGCTATGGAAGGCTACATGGCACAATCCTAGCCAAGAAAATGGAAACCTTTGTTTTTCTGACCAAAAAAGGGACTCCTTGGCAGGTGCATCTTTCCTCACCCATTTGCCCTTTACCAATTTCTTCCTGCCTGATAGATGGATGTGCAGCCTGAAAGTGCAGCGGCCAGCAGTGAAGCAGCAGTGAGAATGAGGAGAAGCCAAGAGTTCCGGCCGATGTAACAGAAAACTGGAAGGAGCCGGAGACCCTGAAGGCAGGCCCACCTCCAGATTTTGTGTTATGTATGAAAAATCAGGCCTTCTCCTTTGTGTTTCTCTACTCAGGTTTCCTGCTACTTGTGGTTGAGTATCATTTTAACTATTTAGTAAGAAGAATTAAGAATAAGCTCCAGAAGAATGGAATTATTATATATCTATTCCAAACCATAAGAGGGACTTTAAGAGGGAAGGAAACATAAAATGTTTTGATTCATCCACAGAAGGCAGGAAAGGGGAAGATATAAAGAAAATAAATGGTAAGCAAAAGATTACTGTTGTTGAAATAAGCCCAAATATATCAATATTTGCAATCAATGTAACCAATGAAGAGGTACATATTATTACACTGGGCAAATAAAGCAAACGAAAAAACAGTTATCTGTTGCTTATAAAGGAGAAGAGGCAAAGAAAGAGTTTTACAAAGAAAAGCAAATGTCTTACAAATTTTAACAAAAACAAAAGCTGAAGAAATACTAACATCACAAAAAATATTATCCTAGAGAAAAAACATTAGTATCACTAAAGCAGAATATCTGATAATAAAAATGCAGAAATACATAAGGATAATGGAACAAGCATGAATTTGTATCTAGCTGCACAGCTTCAAGGTATACGAAGCAAAAACCGACAAAATTATAAGGAGAAAATAACAACTCTATAACCACAGTGAGAGATTCTATTAGATGCTGCGCAATCAGGCACAATATTTGAGCAATAAAATTAATAAGCTTGACCTGATATCTAAGTAGAAGCCTGCACTGAATAAATGCTGAATGCCAATTCTTATCAATTATACATGGAACATTTACAAAAATAGATCAAGTACCAAGTCAGAAAGGAAGCCTCAACAAAAGTCCAATAACTACAAACATACAGACCACATCCTCTAACGAGAACATAGGCGGTTAAATTAGAAAACAATTTAAATGCTCTTAAAAAGTATCTGTTTGAGAAATTTAAGATGCAATCCTAAATATACCAGGAATTAGGAAATAACAATAAAAATCACAAAATGTTCAGAAGTTAACAACGATTAAAGTACTACATATCAAAACATAACATGCAGTTAATTAGTGATATTTAGATATAATTTTAGAGCTTTTGTGTATATTCTAAAACATAAGGAACCGAAATAATTTAAATTTAAGACAGAGTAAAGTAAGGAAAAAGGAAGAGACAGAAGAATGGGGAGAAAGTGAGAGGGCTAAAGGAAGAAAGTAGAAGTTAAACAGAAAATGAAAAAATAGCAAATATTATTAACAAAACCAAATGAAGCAGGCAAACTTCTAGCACAAATAAATAATATTGGATACAATTTTAAGGTTATACAGTAGCGTTTAAAAAAAAAAAGAAAAAGCTGTAACTCAATTTGATGGCAACGTGTGAAAATATGGCTGTTTTTCTAGAAAAATATTAACTCCTAAAATGGACTCAAAATAAATATTAAAATGTGTGCAAACCCCTAAGTGATAAAGAAAACAAGCCAATAATCAAAAGTCTGCATTCCCATCCTTCACCCTAAAGACCCAGGCAGTTTTACAAGAGAGTTTTACCAAGTCTTTAAAACACAGATAATCCCAATCTTATGCAAACTACTAAGGAATATTAAAAAGGGGGATCAACTACTCAACTCATTTAGTGAGATTAGTAAAAAAAAGCAGCCCCAAAACAAAACCCTGAAGATAAAGCTCACTTATTTATTTATTAAAATAGTTTCAATAGTCCTAAAATGTAATGCTGGCCAATCAAAGCAGAGTTTATCTCAGGAATCATAATATCAACAAAATGAGAATATCTACTAATAAAATATATTGAAAGACTAAAGATTAAAATATAATCAGTTCAATAAATGCTTTTTAAAAATCTTCAGTCAGGGGCACCTGGGTGTCTCGGTCAGGTAAGTGCCCAACTCTTGATTTTGGCTCAGGTCATCTCACGGTTTGTGAGATTGAGTCCTGCATTGGGCTCTGGGCTAACAGCATGGAGCCTGCTTGGGATTCTCTCTCTCTCTCTCTCTCTCTCTCTCTCTCTCTCTCTCTCTGTCTCTCTCTCTCTCTCTGCTCCTCTCCTGCTTGCATTTTCTCCCTCTCTCTCAAAATAAATAAACATTAAAAAAAAAAAAAACTTTAGCAAAATTCTACTCATTCATAAGACAGCATGGTTACAAATCAGACCAGACCAGTAGGAAACTTCTTTGATCTGAAAAGCAGTCTCTATCTAGACCTAATGCAAATGCTCTTCAAGACTAAAATTCTTTCAAGTCAGGCACAACACAAGTATATACTACATCTACTCATCATTGTACCGGAGGTCCTACCCAATGCAATGCTTCCAGAAATAGAAAATGGATATATAATAATTAAAAGAGATAAAACCTTATTTGTAGATGATGAGTGTTTACACTGAAAAAATATCAGGGGCTCCTGGGTGACTGCTTAGTCAGTTGGGCATCCAACTTCGGCTCAGGTCATGATCTCACAGTTCCTGAGTTCAAGCCCCGCATCAGGGTCTGTGCTGACAGCTTGGAGCCTGGAGCCTGCTTGGGATTCTGTGTCTCCCTCTCTCTCTCTGTCCCTCCCTCACTTGTCTTCTCTCTCTCAAAAAGAAATACACATAAAAAAATACATCTATGTATATTTAGAATCATAATATATGACAGAAGAGCATTACAGATGAGTGGAGAAAGGATCAGTTGCTCTGGGACAATTGGCTTTCCATTTGGAATTAAATAAAAGTAGGGGACACCTGGGTGGCTCAGTCGGTTAAGCGTCTTACTCTTGATTTCAGCTCAGGTTACGATCTCACAGTTGGTGAGATCAAGTCCAGCATCAGGCTCTGGAGCCTGCTTGAGATTTCTCTGTTTCCATCTCTCTCTACCCACCACCACCTGACTGCCGCTCAAGCTCTCTCTTTCTCAAAGTAAATAAATATTAAAAAAAGAAACAAAAAACGTAGACACCTACCTCATGTCATACACCTGTTATACGAGGTGGATTAAGACCTAAATACGAAAACCCAAACTCTAAAATTTTGAAGAATATATAGAACACATTTTGACTAGAACGATGGATATTTTAAACCAGACCTAAAAAGCACAAACCATAAAGACTGTTAAATCTAACTATACTGTAATTTAAACTTCTGTTAAACAATAGACATCCACAAAGTAAAAAGACAAGTCACAGGTTAGTATTTGTAATACATACAAATGACAAAAGATCAGTATATAGGATAAAGATTTTACCAAAAATTTAATACAAATAATCCTGCAGTAAAATGTGTAAAAGATAAGAACTGACTACCTGTAGAAGAAATAAAAACCAACTGTAAGATGTCATTTCATACCCGTAAGACAGGTTAAAGTAAAATTTCTGGCAATGCCAAGAATTCCTCAGGATGTGAAGAGGAGGAGATTCTCGAACACTGCTGGTGGTAAGGAAACTGGCACCTCAGGGTGGAGAGCACTCGGCAGTGTCTGGTGAAGGATGAGTCGTCCCCTGCAGGCCAGCAATTCCATCTGGGGCCCATTTCCTAGAGCAACCAGCACAACTCACCACTCCCCCAAACACGCAAGCATGTGCATTGCAAACTGATGGGAACAGCACAAAATCAGAAAAAACTGAAACATTCACCAGAAAAATGGGTAAATGGCATATAGTTTACAAAAGAGAAAACAAAACTACACAGCAGATCCATCACTGGGGCTCCGTGTCCCGATGTGGCTGTATCAGTGACCTAACAATGAATAGTAAAAGCAAACTGCAGGATACTATGCACAGCAGGTTACCATTTATATAAAGTCTGAAAACATGCATGTCCGTATTCATGCTGTTCACAGATATGTTCCCTTGCAGAAAAGCCATGACAGCATACATAGGAATAATACATACCAATTCAAAAAAATTATTATTTCTGGGGTGGCCGCAGAGTTACAGGTTGAGAAGACGTACACAGAGAGATTCAACTGTGTCTGTCATATTTTTAAGCCAATGATATTGGCACTGTACTAGCTATGATGTTGGGTGACAAGATCATGAATTTTTGTCAAATTAGTACTTCACAATTTACAGATACATTACATATGTTCTTTTGTATGTATCAAAATATTACCTAATACAAAAGTTCAAAGATTTAATAGAAAAAAATCACCTCTGAAACTAAGAGATACATCTTCAAATGTTAAAGATACATCATGCTCTGGGGAAGATCGAGATATAGTATAACTTGCGTAAAAGATGTTGAGGCTATAGAACTCAGGCATTCTTCAGCCACACACAGAAAAATCCAGTCATGAGGGTAAAACTCTGAGGTGATCATTTTAATGCTTCTCTACATTGGTTAATGGAGAAGACAATGGGACAAAGTCCAAAACCTTTGAGGAAAAGAGTTATACCCATCCGAGTTGCTGGTCCAGAATACACACAACAGAAAGGCATCATGTCAAAAAGGAAAAAGCAAAAACCCTCAGGGAAGATGGTATCCAGGATCCATTCTCAAAAATTCTTCTGCATGAATAATCTGGCCACCGAGAGGTGAACAGAGAAGATGTCGTCAAGGTCAAGGAAAGAGGGTTATGCATGAAACCTACTTACACAAAGAACTAAGACCAAACTCTGTTATAAACATGAATAATCTCAGCTGCCTAAAATAATAATATAAAAAAATAGGGAAGTTGAGGGAGAAATAGAGAACACAAAAGTATTAACTCCATATTCTTAAAGAGAAGTGGACAGATACTGCCTATATTGGCAAAATGTTAGGAAATGTTCCAATTGGAGAATGAATACAAACATGTTGCTTATGTCATTATCTACTTATGTCAGATACAAATAAATTATTTGTAAAAATCACTTAAATCTACAGATGACTAAGGAAAGACCAAAGTTTGTAATGATTTGCTTTTTAGGAAGTGGAGCCAACGGACAGCCATGTGATAAAACAATTCTTTCACTTGCTTTTCACTGTACCATCCTAAATGGGAAAGAAAGGGGTGGAATTATAAGTAGCTTGCTTGGAATTCTGCATAACCTTGGATACACTCCTGTGAGTGTGTGACACATGTGAAAGCCATCTGTGTTGGAGCAGAAAACAAGTAGGGAGCCACTGAATCAGAGCATTCAAGTCAAATAATGAATGCAAACTGGACTGTTAGCATGAGAAACTATGTTCACAGGGAGAAGGAAAACTGACAGAGACACTTTAAAATAAACAGCAACACAACAATGAAAACAAAAATTTGGTCAATACTTTTAAACTGCAGACCCATCAAATCTTTTCAGCTTCTATTCGCTAATAGCAACACTGAAGGTTGGGTTTCAAGACCTATCATTCAAGACCTTCCAAAATACTTTGGGAAAGGTACACAGGGAGAAATAAAATGCCAAAATACTAGATCTCCAGAAAAGGCTCTGGAATTAAGGAGTTGGTAAAATTCACAAAATGAGTGGCCAGTCTCAGCAATGTGATGTCAGAACCATCAGTGGGACTGTGAATTAATCTAAGGAATCTATGAGACCATGAATCTTCATCAGTTTTATTTTTAATCCACTTTTGAGACCATAAGAAAAATGTTACAGAAAATCACATGGACACATTAGCTGAATATCTCTTTTATCACTGCTACTCCACTTAAGCCAGTGCAGAGACTTAGACCCAGCATGAGGAAACAACTAAGCACAGAGCCAGAAATGGACTATTTTAATTATTACATTTTATTCAGAAACAAAATAAAGTTACAGTCATAAACATCTGATGCATAGACATACGAAGAAAGTTTTATTCTTTAAAAAAAGAGAGATTTCACAAAACACAACATGTTTTTACATTCACATGATACAGATTCTTTCTTAAGGCCTCTCATGGTGATAGTATTTTTCCAAGGAGTGCTGTTCTTTATAATCCACACAGGTAATTCATTGGAGCCTCTTTAGAATAAATATTAAGACTAAGGACATTTTAGGGTCCTTCCCTGTCTTTTAACCTAGACAGAGAGACGGATGGGGTAGAAATATGTGAAGAAGACACTTTCAATCAAACCGATGCCAAGAGTGAGACACCATGCATGAAAACACCTCATGTGTTAAAACACTTTGAGAAGATAGCACAGTAACTCTTGAAGAACCAGATAGGCCCATGAATAAAAGTGAAGAAAACCAATGCCTTTATTTTGGCTGAATATGGTGAAACTGTCCTCAAGTCAATCATTTCTCTATCCCTCTCACTGACAAGTACAAAGGAAACAGAAAGAGCCATTAAAGCCAACCCAGCACCCAGTCACATCTCACCACTGCTATTTCCCATTCCCTTTCAAAATTCTTTCCTTAGGCTTAAATCTGACCTTTGTCTCTTAGTCCTAACAGACTGAGAAGACAGAATATTCTAATAGAGGAAGAAAATATAAAAAAAGTTCTGAGGAAAAGAGGAAGAACATGACAGAGCCTCAGATAGGACGGCGAGTGCCATTAAACATTTATCTTGTTTCAAAGGATTTCCTTTCTGTACTTAATCAAATACATAATGATTTTTTTTTTTTTTAGAAAGGGAAAATAATTTCACATTACTCATCTTTCTTTAACAAGTTTAAGGGGGTGCCTGGGTGGCTCAGTTGGCTAAGCATCCAACTTCAGCTCAGGTCATGATCTCATGGTTCGTGAGTTTGAGCCCCACATTGGGCTCTGTGCTGTCAGCACAAAGCCCGCTTTGGATCCTCTGCTCCCTTTTCTTTGCCCCTCCCCACTTGTACACACACTCTCTCAAAACAAAAAATAATAATAAACATTTTTTAAAAAGATTTAAAAAGAAACAAGTTTAAGACACATAAAAAAACTGAAAACATTCACTATACTATAGGGACTAAGGAAAAAAACTGCAGAGAAGATCCAAAGGTAGCATTATTTCAAACACATTTTTTAAGCTTCAGTTGCTGATTTTGTGGGGTAAGACATTTCTTAAAGAGGTGGGCAACTGTCTCCTCACTGCATTCCTCTAGGACAGCACCAAATACAATGTCTTCATTTTGCTGCATCAGTGGACACTACTCTATATTGATGAGTCAGGCAAGAAGAGATCAAGCCCCCACGCAGAACTCCTGGACTTCTGTCAAATTCTGGCAGGAAGAACACTTCACTGGGTGCAGGGTGCTTGTTGCACTGTTTACCAAGGGGAGGCAACTAGCAAATACCTGAGTGGCCTGTATCTATGTAGCAGGTTCCCTTGGGAAAAACAGAATAAGCCTGTGGATGTTTAAAAGAAATCATCCTACTGATGTAGGGGAGAAAAGTTAATGAAATGTCATCCAAAATATGCTAACTTCCAACCAGTGGAATGTAGCTACAGGCTTTCAAGTGACACGTTCTTTGGTTATATATTATATATAGACCAGACGAGCTATCATTTGTTTAGTGTGTCAACTTGGAAGGGACAGCCTTGCCCAATATTTTAGCTTAAGGGAAGTATCAAGAATGACTCCTGAATGAAAAGAACAAAATTGGGAACTGAAAAAAAAACTTCTTCTTTGCGTATTTTAGCTATATTAAGAAATGTAACTATTACTACTTTGCTGGAAATTGAGTATACTTTGTGAAGTATTAATCATCAAATGTCAGAGCAGGAAGGTCCTGACATCATCTACTCCAAGGCTGCTATTTGACAAATAAGAAAGCAGAAGTCCAGGAGGTTGACAGGCTCGCTCAAAGTTTTGTGGTTTTTCGGGGATTAGGACTGTATTCATTTCCTGGGGCTGCCATATCAAAGTACCAAAAAGTGGATAGCTCAAAACAACAGAAATTTATTGTCTCGCAGTTCTTGAGGCTTGAAGTCCGAAATGAAGGTGCCATGAGGTAGGTTCCCTCTGAGCGCTGTGAGGGAGAACCTGTTCCAGGCCTCATTCCTGATAGCCTCACCCATCCCTGGGCCTGTAGATGGTGTTCTCTGTCTTCCCTGTGTCTGTGTGTGCCCAAATTTCCCCTTTTTATAATTTTTTTTAATGTTTAATTTTTGAGAGAGAGACAGACCACGAGCAGGGGAGGGGTAGAGAGAGAGGGAGACACAGAATCCAAAGAGGGCTAGGCTCTGAGCTCCAAGCTATCAGCCCAGAGCCCGACATGGGGCTCGAACCCACAAACCATGAGATCATGACCTGAGCCGAAGTCAGACTGAGCCACCCAAGCACCCCTCCCCTTTTTATAAAGACAGCAGTCATACTGGCTTAGGGCTCACCCTAAAGACATCATTTTAACTTGATTACCTCTTCAAAGACCTTATTTCCAAATAAGGTTACATTCTGAGGTACTGGGGCTTAGAACTTCCACATATCTTCCTAGGGGGACATAATTTAACCCATGTCAATGACTATGAGAGAACTCTACTCAAGACGGTGGGGAGGGGGGAACCCCAGGTCTCTGAATTCCATGCCAGCAGCCTTTCTTATTTATAAGATTCTCTCTGCTACTGGCACATGTTGCATACTGCAGGGTCCACAGATGCCAGGCCTTACATACAAAGTCAGGTGTGACTTCTCTCACCCACAATAAGTTGGTATTTTGCAAAAGCCAATAAAGCATTCAAAAACCAGCAGAAAGAAGACATTTTCCATTTGGTCAGTCAATGTTCAGCAACGTATTTTAACAGCCTCCTTCACAAAAATGCCGTGCCTCACAGGCTGGCCCTCATCTAGAATGTCTACCGTTCAGAGGAGGGGAGTATGTGGAAACATGGCCATGGAAGAACAAATGAACTCTCCCCCCACATTGTCCAAGACCGCCCATCTCACATACACCCCAGCCTGCCTAGAAAAAAACAAAAAACAAAACACACACGTGTAGAATTTCCCTCAGTGAGAAGAGACCTCAAGGGCCTTGGGTTTTCGGCAGACCTGTTTCTTCCTGCCACCCAGGCTATCCAGTGAGCAGCTGGCTAACCAAGCAGGGTCAGAGGCAATAAGGCCCAGGCCCACCCGTCAGCTCAAGGCTTCGTCCTGGCAGAGGCACCTCACAGCAGTCTCTGTTCAATCATCACTCATCCTGGTGCCTAAGTATTCTTGAGCCGGAAGATAATTGTCATATTGTCTATTTTCCATTATAAATTAATGACATCTGTAACAGTGAGTCATAAAAAACCTATCCAAAGAACTGTATTAAAAATTACATGGAACTGATTTCTCTAAATGGCCTCTTAAACACATACCCGCCCTTTCCCATTATGGCCTTTAGAATCCTGATCTACAGCTGGCCTTGGAAAATTGGGAATTAGGTTTTACTGCACAAGATCTAACAAGTTATTACAGTTCCAGAACATATCTGAGTAAATAAGAGCAGTAAGAGCGGAGCAGGATTAGACTAGATGCAGGGTTTGTTGTTACTGTCGTCGTTGTTGTCAACCCTCCAAGAGCTACTGCCTTAAGGAACAGTTTTTTTTTATTTAAATATATTAAATTTATTGTCAAATTGGTTTCCATACAACACCCAGTGCTCATCCCAAAAGATGCTCTCTTCAATACCCATCACCCACCCTCCCCTCCCTCCCACCCCCCCAACAGCCCTCAGTTTGAAGGAACAGTTTTCTACAGTACAGGACAGACAGTGTGCAGCTAAGAAAGGTCCAGAGGCTGCTCTAATACAAACCTCTGTTTACTGAGTAGGACACCAACCCCAACACTGAGGTGAATCAAAATCAAATGATCAGGTGAACTATATCAGCACACTGAATTGTACCCTTCATTTGATTATTTGAAAGAAACAAAGTACATTTGAATGCAAAATGTTAGGCATCACTTTGTTCCAGTAGGAGAAATTTTTTTCAGACTAGAAATCCTTTCAAAGGGCAATCTTTAAACTTTCTAAGAAACACTAGGGTTGAGTGTTTACTGTAACTAATTTGATTCTAAGCAACATTTAAAGGACTATTAATTATCGTAGAGTTTAACATTTTGCAAATAGGGACACTGAACTGCCTTGGTTATATCCTCTGTGTGATCAATTATCCAGGAAAGATGCGACAGTACTGAGTTATTTTATAAGTCCTGATTGCCTTTCCTATCAACATGCCATCAACAAATTCATCCTAACCTTTGACTGAGACACTCACATCCATGTAAATCAGCCCCCTCAGCCTCATCTCTCCTCTGTATACAGAGATCACGGTTTTTACCAGGAACTAAAAACACAGGAAAGTGTCTGGTACACAAGTCCCGTCTTGGTCCCTGGCTCCCAAGCACAATGCAACACCTTCTCTTTTTCTCCAGAAGCATTTCATCGCTCCCTTGATAACTGTCTAACCACCCTGTGCAGTCCCTCATGTCTAAACTCCTCATTTGTGCCCTGCAAACACACACTCAATGAATTTCTGCCTCCATGTTTCAAATAAAACCTCTTTGTTTTTATTTGCAAGACTGTTAGAATCCCTATGTAGGAAAATAAAAAAAATGAAAGAGTTGATCATTACTCTGCATAAGGTGCCAGAAAAAAAAAGAAAGAAAATACAACAACCAAATGTACAAACCTTCTTAAATCTGTAAGCATCTTGCACATAAGAGAAGCAAAAAAATAGCCAAATTATCCACACGGTCCATCAATAACTTTAATAGTAAGTGTATAAATTTTAATGTAATCGTTTCTTGGCTCAAGAACCCAATAACTCCCCAGTGCCCAATGAAACAAACCCAATCTCTTCCCTTGTAGCCACTCTTTCCATCCAACTCCATTTTCCCAGTTCTTTCCTCTCCAGCCAGAGTCGGTCCTATCTCCTGGATCCCCACAAAAACCATCTTCATTTATATGTTGTGCATATAGCCTTGTGCATATAGCCTTCCCAAGTATACTCTCTGCTCTTACTCAGGGATGTAGGGGGACCCATTTGGTTATCACTAACTCCCCAGGCTTATCTGAGCACTCCTAGTACCATCCTTCGCCTCTCTCAAGCACAACTTGGACAATGTGATCACTTGGGATTTATATGGGGCCTTGTGTTATCAGCTATCTTTTTCATACGCACATGGTTTAGGCTCCTAACTAGAATATACTTTATTGGAGGATAAGGACTCCATCTGACTCTTTCATTTACTCATGCTTAAATATTTACAGAACACCAGTAATATACAAAGGATCAGAGATATAAAAAGGAATTCATAAGACACAGTTCTTCCCTTAAAGACCTCACAATTTTAGTATGTCCCACAGTACCTAACAGTGACAAGCACACAGAAGTCTTTACCCATCTATCTGCTGGAAGGTTGACTGGTAGGAAGCTTGCCGTATCTTTTCGCATCTAACTGATCACCAGAGTAATGAGCCCCCAATAAATGCACCTTAGATAAGTGAACAAAGCTACCGTTAAAATAAATGTACACTATATGCTAATTTGGATGTAAATTTTAAAAAGTGAAAAATAAAACAAGTTAAAAAAAAAACAAAACAAAAATGTAAGTTATTTGTTAATTCCCTACCCACAACGTATCTATCTTTGTAATATTGAGACCATCAAGATTTGACTCCACTTGACACTACACAAATAAAAGACCATCTCACCATAAAATCTTTTTTGGAAAGCATTAGTTCATTTTTTTTTCCCTCTTTTTGCTACTTGTTTCTTTTACAGTTGGGAAGTAATTAAAATCTAATTTACATTTTTGCAACATTTAGGTAGGGCATTTTCACTTATATACCATCTGATCAATACTAGCAAGCAAGCATACTGTTTGCTACTGAAGCTAAAGAGAGCCAACTAACTCCACGATAATGATAAAACCATCTTTCTGGTTTTACTTATCCATAGTAGTTCGTGTCCACGAAATTAATTAATAAACATGAACGATGAACAGTTGGGACTACTGAGTTATCACTGTCCTTAAAATTATTATTAATACCTCTAATTCTCAAAAAAAAAGCATACTGAACAAATATGCTTTTGTAAAACAGCTTTATTCTGGTTTATGTATCATAAAATTTACCCATTTTAAGTTGCCAGTTTGTAAGTTAGCAAATTTATATGGTTGTGCAACTGTCATCATAATTTAGCTTTAATCACCCCAAAATATTCCCTCAGCCCATTTGCCTATTCCAGCAAACTTGCTTTTCTTTCCTTCTATTAAATATGGGAAATGGCCTTTTGAGAGGGAGAGTTAACAACAGAACATCCTCATGGAAGAAAACCCAGCCCTGCCCCACTCCTTCCCAACCAGGAATGAACTCTGACACAGGACCTCTAACAGAACCTCAGAAGGCAGCAGGATCCAGGTATAGTGGTGTTAACTTCCTCACCCTGACTGAGCCTTCTTCCTCTAGATGGCCTCTAGAGCTATGTATAAGTGGACTGGCCAAAATACCCAGTCCTCAACCTTTAGCTTGAAGGGAAATCCAACTGGCATCAGAAACAAAGGGAAAAATATAAAAAAGTCATTTACACTAATCAAAGCAAATAGAATGTGTGAACAGAGCCATAGAAAACCAAGATCGAAATAAATGGCATGGCTTTGGATTTCTATGAAAAGCACAATATAAAAAAGGAACAAATGAGGGCGCCTGGATGGCTCAGTCAGTTGAGAGTCCAACTTTTGATTTTGGCTCAGGTCATGACCCCAAGAGTCACAGGATTGAGCCCACTCTCTCTCTCCCTCTGCCTATCTCCCTGGTTTGTACTCTTTCTCTCTAAAATCTAAAACAAACAAACAAACAAAGGAACAAAAGGCACATGCCAAACTTAATAGGAGAGATAATGTGAGAAACAGCAGAGTATCTAATTGTAAAGGAAACAAGGCAACTCAGGGCCAGGGAGAGAATTCATTAATTCAAGAACCCAAAGACAATCAAACAGAATTAAATGGCAATGAAGGTGTGATAGGCAGCACTAAGATGGTCCCCCAAAATCTTGTCTCTTAGTTTTTATGATCTTGTATATAATCCTTTTCCCTTGAGTGTGGGTTGGATTTAATGACTTCCTTCTAACAAAAAGAATGTGGCAGAGGTGATGATGTGATGTCACACTGAGGTGAAGTAACACAAAGGCTGTGGCTTCCATCTTGGGCGCCCTCTCTTGCTCTCTCCGAGGAAACTCAGCTGCCTTATGGAGAGGGCCATGTGTTGAGAAACATGTCTCCAGCTAACAGTCAGTGAGCCCCTTGAGACATTCTGCCAATATCACATGAGTGCCCTTGGAAGATCTTCCCACAACTGAGCTATCCCAGCTGACACAGTGATTGAAGCCTTGTGAGAAATCCTGAGCATGAGGCATCCAGCTAATCTATGCCTGTATTCCTGATCCCTAGAAATTGGGAGTGAGCAAGTGTTTATTGTTTTAAGCTGCTAATTTTGGGGGTCATTTGGTGAATGATAATAAGTAACATGGGGAAAATAAGGAAACAAATTAAGAAACAAAATCAATATTATTATGGAATAAAGGAGTGAAAACAAAACAGACAAGAAATTGACAACCCTGGAAATTGATTTACTGACAATCAGGGTAATATGGCTTGTATAATCATTTCAGATTAAAAAATAAAAGAAACAAGGACATTAAAACAATTAGAGAAAGGTAATAAATATAGAAGGCAAATGAAAATAATTTAATAGAAGCACCTATCCCCTAAGGAGACAACTTAAGAAATAGAATAGGCAAGATATGAGACAACTAAGAATAAGAGACAACAGAAGAGACAACATTAAGAATCTCTCTGAAATGAAAAATGAACAGAATAAACAAAAAAAGCACATGTTCCAGAAAAAATTTTTTTATAAGATGCGATAGTACTCTACACTGAGAGATATTTATGAAATCTTTCAGATATTTGAGAACAAAAAACAAGTCATCTGTACAGTGTGGGAATACTGGGCTGGCTTTACATTTCTTCAAATCAAAATTCAGTATCAGAAGACACTGGCAAAAGATTTGTTACCAGATTCTGAGGGAAAGAAAGTATGAGCAGGGCAGGGTGCCTAGGTGGCTCAGTCAGTTAAGTGTCAGACTCTTGGTAGATTTGAGCCCCACGTCAGGCTCCACACTGATGATGCGGAGCCTGCCTAGGATTCTCTCTCTGCCTCTCTCTGTCTAAAATAAATAAACTTAAAAAAAAAAGAAAGAAAGAAAGTATGAGCCAAGGTAGCATTCAAATATGAAGGCAAATAAGAGACATTCTTAAACATGAAAGAATTTGGATATGAAACACCAATAACCCTTTCTTGAGAAAAAGTGCTGTCCAACAGAACTTTCTGTAATACCTACACCAACATACTGGCCACCCGTGGCTACTGAGCACCTGAAATGTGGCAAGACTGAAGAATTCAATTTTTAATTTTATGTAAACGTAAATTTAAAATCAAATAGCCACACACGGTTAGTGGCTTCCTTACTGAACAGCACAGGACAAAAATGTGAATAAAACACATAAAAATAACAACAGAAATTGGGAGGTGAGGAGAAAGGAGAAAGGGAGAGACACTGTTGCCCTTTCTCACAGCAAGCAGTCAATCCTTGCAGTATAAGACTGAAATTTAACTTTTAAAATATGAGCAGGTGCACCTGGGTGGCTCAGTCGGTTAAGTGTCAGACTTTAGCTCAGGTCATGATCTCGCGGTTCATGAGTTCAATCCCTGCATTGGGCTCTGTGCTGACAGCCCAGAGCCTGGAGCCTGCTTCAGATTCTGTGTCTGTCTCTTTGATCCTCCCCCACTTGTGGGCGCACGCATGCACTCACGCTCTCTCTCTCTCAAAAATAAATAAATATTTTTAAAAATTATCTTTAAATAATAAAAAAAATGAGTTCAAAGGAGTCCCTGGGTGGCTCAGTAGGTTAAGTGCCCAACTCTTGGTTTCAGCTCAAGTCACGGTCTCACAGTTCATAAGTTTGAGCCCTGCGTCAGGCTCTTCATTGTCAGTGTCGAGCCTGCTTGGGTTTTCTCTCTTTCCTTCTCTCTCTGCCCCTCCATGGTTAATGCTGTTTCTCTCTCTCAAAAAAAATTTTAAAAAAACTTTAAAATAAATAAACAAATAAAAATATCTTCGGGCCACCTGGGTGGCTCAGTTGGTTGAGCATATGACTTTTGGTTTCGGCTTGCGTCATGATCTCAAAGTTTGTGGGTTCGAGCCCTGCATTCGGCTCTGCACTGACAGCATGGGGCCTGCTTGGGATTCTCTCTCCACCCTCTTTGCCTCCCCCTGCTCAAGCTCTCTCCCTCTCAAAATACATAAATAAAAATTTAAAAAAATGAGTTCAACCTCTTATTTACAAGCTATTTTAATCTTAAAGAAACCTTAGAAAATAAAATCTACATGAGAAGAACTCTAAGGTTCAACACTTCACTACATTTCAATTCAGCTTTTTTCCCTACTATTAAAGTAAAATTACATTTTCTATTTTTAATTAAAATAACGGCTATAAGGGCGCCTGGGTGGCTCAGTCAGTTAAGCATCTGACTTGGGCTCGGGTCATGCTCTCACAGTTTGTGGGTTTGAGCCCCACGTCAGGCTCTGTGCTGGTAGCTCGGAGCCTGGAGCCTGCTTCAGATTTTGTGTGTGTGTGTGTGTGTGTGTGTGTGTGTGTGTGTGTGTCTCCCCCTCCCCTGCTCACACTGTCTCTGTCTCTGTCTCTGTCTCTCTCAAGAATGAATAAACATTAAAAAAAAATCTTTTTAATAAAATAAAATAATAGCTATAATATTCAATATTTAACAGAAGTATTTCTACCTTTTGCTGTAATCATTCTATCTGTACATATATCTGCAGTATCCATCTGGAATGACATTCACCTCATGCTAACAAGAGTTGTTTCCAAAATCTGGAGTGATTTTCTTTTTCATGTTGGAATTCTTCATAATGAAAATGGGTCATTTTTTTAAATAAAACAAATCTGTTGCCTGCTTTTAAACAAAAGCTAATACTGCATAATGTTAACAGTAACAGAATATGAATTTGAGTTGTGGGCATATGGAAACTTTTCTTGTTTTGATTTTCTGAAGGGAAAAAAGAAGCATGCAAAGAGTACAGAGGTTATATGACATTGGTTTTTATTTTGCATCCACACTAGCTGACTACCCAGATTGTCCCCAATCTGAGAGGCAGGTTTGTCATCTTGGGAAGAAGCCAATCACTCTGGCACACAGGTGGAGCTCAATGATCCCACCCACTTCTCAAGGTTTCCCTAACTTCTTCCCCAAAACTAGGTCAGGACCTGAGCAGAGGCCTTAGTGGAGGGAGGACTGGCCAGTCTGTCCTTGGAATTCTAGCTCTTGGGCAGTTTTCTCTTGCTTTCACCTAACTACAGAGGCAGCAAGCCTTCTGCTCTAGGACTGACTCCTTCTCTCTCTCACTGTCCCTCTTCACACTCTCCCTCACCCCATCCATTTGGTAAGCCAAAGGAGCTCAACAATCTCTCCCTTGAGTGGGGCACCCACTTGAAGAAGGGCTTGGCAGAAGTGGCCTGCTTCAGTAAGGTTCTAAAAGGAGAACAGGACCTAAAACTGACCTTTAACGATAGTCTTCAATGCATCTTTTTCCCTACAAGTCCTTCCCTGAAAGACTTTTTTAAAGGGGAGGGCAATAAAGAACCAGCATCAGGAGCTGCAGGGTCCCCTCTTTAATAATTACATCTGCCCTGCCTATCTCCCAAGGTAGTGGTTTTACTGTGGCTAATAAAAGTTAACAATACAGTTAATTAAACTTTAAAAATTATAAACCACGTAAGTAGTCATATTATTACCAGACAAGGGCAATTCTAAACCAATCTCTTTACAAGACTGCACCTAGCAGGCTCTATCTTCTTCATCAAAGTATACAATTTTCAATAAGAGATAGCAGGCTTGACTTTACCATTCTGACTTGCAACCTGAGCAAATTCTTCTACTGTTGTGACTGTCAACAGTAAAGTGCAGTTGGCAGTGTTGTGAGAATTCAGTAGGTTAATATGTGAAAAACATCCAGTTCAGCAGGTAGTCAATAAACAGTAGTATCCTTCTTTTGCTGTCACAAAAGCTTTTAAGTATTTATTTTTGAAAGAGAGCATGAGCCCGAGTATAAGGAGGTGTGGAAAGGGGGACAGAGGATCCAAAGCGGGCTCCGTGCTGACAGTAGAGAGCCCAGTGCAGGGCTTGAACTCACAAACCGTAAGAACATGACCTGAACCAAAGTCTGAGCTGACTGAGCAACCCAGGTGACCCTATCACAAAAGCTTTTTTTTTTTAATTTTTTTTTAATGTTTATTTGTTTTTGAGACAGAGAGAGACAGAGCATGAATGGGGGAGGGGCAGAGAGAGAGGGAGACACAGAATCGGAAGCAGGCTCCAGGCTCTGAGCCATCAGCCCAGAGCCTGACGCGGGGCTCAAACTCACGAACCGTGAGATCGTGACCTGAGCTGAAGTCGGATGCTCAACCGACTGAGCCACCCAGGCGCCCCTAAAAGAGAGCTTGTAACAAAAAAGCCCACCCACCACAACACACTGGAACTTCACACATTAAGCTGCTGAAATGAAATACCTGAAGAGGGTAAGAATAGCCTACATAATTTTAAATTTGGTCTGCTTCCCAGCTGTATCTTTAACTTGATTACTAATAGCTAAGACTTCCTTAGTGAATGCTTACTAATTGCCAGGCACTGGGTGAGATATTTTTTATATAACACTGCTGTAAAAGCTGACACATTATCCCTATGTGGGAGAAAAGGAATCAGGATCCCACAGGTAGGGGGCACGTGGGTGGCTCAGTCAGTTGAGCGCTGAGCGTCTGACTTTGGCTCAGGTCACAATCTCACAATTTGGTTGATGAGTTCGAGCTCCATGTCGGGCTCTCTGCTGTCAATGCAGAGCCCGCTTCGGATCCTCTGTCCCCTTCTCTCTCTGTCACTCCTCCGCTGATCTCTCTCTTTCTCTCTCCCTCTATCTCAAAATAAATAAACTTAAAAAAAAAACCATCCCACAGGTAGGAAAAGCAATGAGGTCGACGTCACTATTATGCAATACTCCAATAAGAATTCCCTTCAAAGTAAAATCAGAAATCTAAGGAATACTGGTATTTTCAGAACCCAGGTAACCAAAATCAACAGTTTTAGTGTCTGCTTTTGTCATGGGCTATCCACAATAACACCCTAATAAGATCTCTTGTTATACTTGTAATATTTCTTAGAACTTAAACTGAAAACTGAAGGAAAGAACAAAGGATCTTTTGATTTGGGGGAGAATTATTAACAGTGCTGAAATTTGGAAAATTCGGTGTAAACACACGAGTGTTAATGTCACATGGTACCGCTCACTTTTTTTTAAACCAGCCTTCAACTTGCCTATTACTTAATTTAAAACTGTCAACAATGTTGAAGATGGGTGATGGGTACATTAATGTTCATTATACTCCTCTCCTTTGGTAGTTTTAAATTTTATTCCATAAAAAGTTCTTTAAGGTCTACACACACACATACCCCACACACTCCTCCCTGACTCCTGCAGTGAAAAAGACTGATTCACGTGAATTTTACACAAGACACCCTTCTCTGGATCATTTTAATTTTTCCTAAGAATAAACAGTCTAGTCACCAACCCAGTGAGGGGGCAGCGGCTCAGGAATGCACTGTCATGGCAGATGGAGAATCAGTCATTGTGGGAAGTGAAACAGACTCAGGCAGCATTGGAAATGATGCAGCAACATCTGATCCCATCAGGCCATCTTTAAAAAAACATTTCATCAGCTGTTAAAAGACTTTGCACAGTGTCTAGAAGCACAACTTGGTGACAATTAAAAATACTCAAGCTACAATTCAGTTTGTGTTGTTTCACACACTGGAGGAAGTATAAATGGAATGCTGAGTCAAAATCAAACATGCAGACTCAGAGCTGAGTCTTTGGAAAGTATTCAGTGTTTTGGAGTTTAAGATTTTAGGACAGATGCATGCTACTGAAGGTTGGGTCCTCTCCTGACTCACAGTGTCATTTGTAGAGCAGACATTCAGAAATTTTAGTAGACTGACATCCTCTTTGATACTTTCCTTGATTGTTGCAATATTTTGGTTTAATTACCATAACATATAAATACTGTGGGATATGAACAACCTTAAAACACCTCAACATGCATACCAACAATAAGGCAAGTTGCAAACTGTAAGTAAAGCCCTAATTATGATCATCCTCATCCCCACTAAGAGAACCTTCTCAAGGGCTAGATTATTCCAGCTACCTCCCAGATGCCCCTGAGGCCTCTTACAAACTTTGAAAACTCATTATTATGTTCTCTAAGAAGGCCTGTCTATAAGACTGCTAAGGAGAAACATTATGGTGAAGTCTCTAAATCATAAAATACTACTGCATAACTTCTGAGGTACTCTGTGCCCCTTTTTCTAACAACCGCCATACCCAAGGGTAGGTACAGGCATGGACAGCCACATATGTACTAAGTGACACTGCCCCTGTCCCAGTCATTGGAGCAAAGATGGACACCTACCGAAACTCACCTCCACGAGTTGTAAAATATATCCCTTGAGAGGTGAGGGGCCACCATGTTCTATCATGTGCATAGGGGAGCAGAAAGATACCAGCAGAGGGAGAATGACAAAGAAGACACAGAGATGATGGCTTTGCTTGTCAAAGAAAGGCCCATGGGGGAGCTACCTGGAAGCAGGCCCATGGGCAGTGGAAGCTTCTCCAGGCCTTTAGAAAGCTCAATGTTGGGATACTCTGAGGCCCTTCTGCTCCCTTATCATAAAGTAAGGACCCTTTTTCAGCTCTGGTAGTCTGCCAGCTTTGTTTCTTCTTCCAATGAACCTTGACTATCATCAGTCCAATAGAGTCCTTATTCTCTAAATAAGGTACAAAATTCTCTTGAGCAACTTTTCAGATCTTCATCTTCTGCTCTATAGGGATTCAGAGCTCCTCTGCAAAGGAGCTGGACTACATCAGTGCTCCTAAATGTGTTTTAAGCCCCCCTCCCCGCCATTCAATTCTGTGCAGAACCTCAACACATTAAACTGATAGGAGCTCGGCCACTCAGCTACAGCAGGAACAGGGATCCACCTCAGGCCCTCCCTGGAATGCAGCGTTTCCCGGAAACACTGCTGAAAACCCCAAGCAGAATGCTCTATGGGGCCCCTGGCTCTGCCTGAATATCTCATCCTCCGATCGAACAGCAGCTTAAAAGGGGCCACTCCACACGTTGCCCGAGAGAAGGCAAAAGACTAGAGGATGAGCACCAAGCCAGAACCAGTAAGTGCAAGCAAGGCAAACTGCCAATCACCGGCCAAGGCCTGAACCCAAGGCTTCCTTAGGGAAAGCAATCACTCCCAGTCCTAGAAGGAGGCGCCAGAAGGAAGCTGACAGCTCAGCGGTCAGACAGTGACATCCCAAAGAACACCCATGCCTCTGAATCAGCAAGCCCCAAAGACAAATAAACTGCTTTTCACTTCGGGATATGGCTTAAACGTAGTGGTGAGGAGGAGAAAAGAGGAAGTGAATAGGCAGCAGGCTGAGGTATAGAGGCTCCAGGCCCCAGCCCAGGCCCCCACAGCCTAGCTGGCCTTCCTTTTGGGGTTAACCATGATCCTTATGTGACCACAAATGGAAACAAAAAAAAGAAAAAAAAAAGCCTCCACAGAGACTTTTGTTTAAGGACATCGAGATCTAAAATGAAGAAAGCAAGCAGACCTAGAGAGAGAATGGCTCTTGAAAGCAAACTCCGGAGTTCAGACATTGCCCGGGGACTCATTAAATGGTATTAATGACTCCCACAAACACTAGGGCTTTGAACATATTTGCATAAGTATGTTATATGATTTCTCAACATCACTTTAAACTGAGGAATATCTTCTTCAGAATTATGAGCTTTTGTAAGAAGTACCTTGAGACATTGCTTAAACAAGCCTTCATTTACTTAACAACATGAAATACTGCTAGACCGACAGACCATCTGCAAAACTTTAAAAAAGACTAATAAGAACTCTGGCTTCTTTAAGAAGAAGTGCAAAATAAGTTGCTTCATGAAATACCCTGGAAGAAAAAATTAATCAAAATGATTACTTTTATGATGATGATAATATTACAATGTCTAATATTATTAAAAATGACCTTTATATTAATCATTTCATTTAACCCTCACAATAACACTATGATGAAAATACACACCATAATTAGTGCATAAGATGCTAATACTGCTGATCCAAGGAACACACTCTGAGAACCAGTGCTTTAGAGAACAGTCTTTCTCTCCTCTTACTCCCTTTAGTCTATGAGCTTTTAGGCCCATTTCACATGACAGTGGAAGCATGTGACCCAGTTCACCTACAGGTCCTGGCCCATGGGTGAGGTAGTATCACAGTCCAAAACAGCGAGACAGAATGCTGCCCACCCCACAGGGTTTTTTCTTTCTTCTAGACAAAAGATACTAGAAATGCCAAACAAGTCAGCTCTTCACAGACCAAAATACATGTTCAAATTAGTTCTTTTTAAGCATGTTTTCTAAATAGCAACAGTGTTCTAGGGATAATCCATAATACCAATACAGGTAAACAAACTGAATCGTCTTGTTTAGACTCCTGATCTCACAAAAATACCCTTACCACCAACAAAATGTGATTAAATACCTGAACATCTTCGTATTAGAATAAACAATAGGACCTGCGATTAATGTCTTCAACTACTACTGACTTTGAAAAAGGCCCCTATCAGGTAACATGGAAGAAAAAGAATGCTAACGCTTTCTGAGTGATGACTCTGTGCTAAGATGGACAATTATCCCAAAAGGGAGTTTATGTTAACGCTATTTAATTAACAGATGAATACAAAAGCTCAGAAAGAATAAGTCATTTTCCAAAGTGCAGGTCAATGTTAAGGCCCTGAATCAAACTCCGGCCTTTTTGTCTCCAACGCCACTAAGTTCTTTCCACTATAACATATGCAGAAAATTCCTCAAATAAAAATTTATAGAATCATAAAAATGTAGGGCAAGCAGGTCCTTAGAGACTCCCTAATTCAACACTTCATTTAAGAGATAAGAGAACTATTGGGCACCAGGTGGCTCAGTCGGTTGAGCCTCCAACTTTGGCTCAGGTCATAATCATACAGTTTGTGAGTTCAAGCCCTGCATCAGGCTCACTGCTGTCAGCGCAGAACCTACTTTGGATACTTTGTCCCCCCTCTCTGTCCATCCCTCGCTCATACTCACTGTCTCAAAAATTAGCAAACATTGAAAAAAAGAGAGAGATTAGAGAACTGTGGTAAAAAAAATCTCTGAAGATGGCCACTAACAATTCCTTACCTTCTCTGTATAAGCTCACCACTCCTTCCATCAAGAGGCAGAGTCTATTTCCTCTCCTGACCTTGTGAATAGCTGACCAATGAAATATGGTGGAAGAAACAGTTTTCTAGTTCCAGACACAGCCCTTAGGAAGCCTAGCAGTTTCCACTGGCATGATCCCCAGGGAAGTCAGCTGCCATGCCATAAGGGAGCTCAAGCTAGACTACTGAACGATGAGACATCCTGTGAACAAAGAGAGGCATCAGGGAGGAAAACCAAACATGTGAGCAAAGCCTCCTTGAGATTTCCAGCCTAGTCTGTATCTGAATGCACCCAAGACAGTGACCCCAACCAATGTCATGTAAAGCAGAAAATCTGCCTGGCTGGATTTTCTGACCCATGGGATCACGAAGTTTGGAGCTGGCTGGTTACACAGCTACAGATAACTGGAAAAAAAAAAAAAGAGGTTAACTGACCTGTCCAAAGTCAGGAATACCAAGGACTAACATCGAAACCCCCTGACTTCTAGCCCCGGCAACCTGTCAGTGTAGTCCATCATGTAAATGGACACACAAACAGGATACCGAACGGAATGACTGAACTATGGCTTTGCCATGACTTCCCATCAAAACAAATCTGAACACAATCACTGAACAGAAGTTGCCCGCAGTTTCATCTTACACAGTTTCAGTTACCTGCAGTCACCCAAAGTCAGGAAGCAGATGATCCTTCTTCTGACAACATGTAGTAGCTTAAGCCCAATAGTAGCTTAGTGATACATCTCTCACCTCACTTCATCTCATCATGTAGACACTTTATCATCTCACATCATCGTGAGAAGAATGGGTACAGTACAAGAAGATATTCTGAGAAAGACCATGTTCATATAACTTTTATTAGTTATTGTTATAACGGTTCTATTTTATTATTGTTCTCTCTTACTGTGCCTAATTTATAAATTTAACATAGGTATGTAAGTATAGTAAAAAACAGTGTATATATAGGGTTCAGTACTACCTGCAGTTTCATGCATCCACTGGGGGTCTTGGAATGTATTACGAGGGGTAAAGGGGGACTACGGCACTCATTTGTTCACAACTCAGCTAAGCAGGGCACTCTGACATCTCTGTGCTCTACTGACCTACTGCTATTTACAGTCTAACACAATCATTTCTCAATGCAAATCCTCCTGAGAATACGGAAGGGTGATCATCAGCCTTGTCTGTATCACTAGTGCCTAACCCAGGGTCTTGCAGGCCAGGATAAATGACAGTTTTCTAAGTGACACCTCACATATGAAAAGAATTAGACTAGTCCTCATTCCAAAGAACTATGAGACCAGGAACAAGTAAGATGCTGAGGCCAAGTCCCTCTACTATTGTACAGATTGTTACTGTTAAATAATCACCGAGGGCCATGACATTCATAAAATGTTATTTTTCTCAAACACTTTCACAGCATTGTCTTTTATTATAAATCTGATACTCGCAAGAAACCCTGTCAGACATATAGTGCTATTATTCCTATCTTAGAGTTGAAGAATGGTCAGAGAGGTAACAGGATTCACTGCAAGTCATCCAATTTTCACAAGTGAAACCACAATGTGAATTCAGGAAACCTGATTAAATGTCTGATGCTAATTTCACCTTCCAGAATCCTTTCCTCAAGTACCTGATGATCTAAATTTCACGAAGTACTACAAAAGAACCTAAAGCAACATGCATAGACTATAGACAACCAAAGAAATTTAGAACTAGACATGACCTCAATATTATCCACAACATATAGTGAATTTTCAAGTAATAAGAACTGGGATGTTAGGTCTAGCATATATGCCTTGCCAGCATCTATAGGGCACACCTCTGTGAAACAAATGGTGTAACATTCTTTTACATCTCAGACTACACTTGCAAAATACAGCGCATGCCTGTGTGAGTATGTAGGGTCACCATGAAAAACTCATTACTTGATGTTTCATGTAGTCTTACTGTCACATGCTACTCACATGCGACAAAGTGATATATGCAGTGGCCTAGCTTCCTATATTACTTAATCACGGGCATTCCAAGACATTACTACAAGAGGAGCTTTTAAAGGACAAGAAGTGAATGTTGTACATTCTTCCATCATACGGTTGACTAGACCACTGCACACACAGTTCTTTCAGTGGGATGTCCTTCACATGGAATCCCCAGGGGTTGTAGAATGCAAGAACACTCTGTAGTCCCCACTGTACCTCTTGACTCCTCAACCATGCATCCCCAAAATGAATGGTGGTGGTAACAATAAGGAAAGGGGAGTAGGAAAAGCAGGAAGTATAATAACACCATGAATTCAAGGACTTGTACCAGTCCCAACCAAACCCCCCAGCCTTTACTACTGGGACCAGAGCTGGGCTGGGCTCCCAAAGCTTTCCAAGGACAAAGAGAGGGGATCCTCACTCTCAACACATCACTTCCAGTTCCTGAATCTGGAAAGGAAGCACACTAGAGAGAGTCTTGTGTCACTCTAAGAATGTTTTCTCTGAGGCCACGTTGGATAGTTTGGGTTGCTGTGACTGTTTTCTACTGTTCCAGTTAATGGTGGTGTTTCCTGGTGAGGACAATTATAAGACAGAGCAAACTAAATATCCACAGGCATAACAGGCTCTGGATGAGAGCATGCACACGCCCCCGGGCAAACAAACACAGGCCTTTAGGATGTCATGACAATTTAGGAATGAGCCAGTGATTTTAAAAGCACTTTAATTGCTGTGTTTCCTTGAATCACAATGTCTACAGATGCACACACTTAACAAAACACAGAACAATGATGCCCTCTACAGCCTTCAGAGAGAATCCAAGGAACTTTCCGAGTTCTTGCATCTGGTGCTAGATCCTGACTTCACTTTTCTACCCAGAATTATTTTCTTTTACTAGAATAACATACAAAGTATATGCTTTGTATGTATGTTGGAAAAATTAAAGTATAAAGGTGCTAAACTAAGGTGCTAATCGAAATAAAATACAATAATGTCCAAACAATTAACATTATACTATACTGAAATAATTTACTTTCCTAAAAGACATACAGAAGCAAACTCCATACTGTCATTTTAGCTATTAACAGACTATTACTTAAAATATTTTCAAAGTGGAACTGTGGACTCCTAAATGGAGAAATAGGTCGAGATGAAATTTTTTAAAGAAAAGAAATATACCACAAATTGAGTATTACAACATTCCCTGTCTGGAACTGAAAAAAAAAAAAAAAAAAAAAAAAAACACTGGTAAGAAATAATTCTAAGCTCGAGTGACTTCCCTGTTCTCCATGAACCACGAGGAAAGAAACTTCTTATCTTTGTAATAAGGAAAGTGAGGGGTTATTGAGCACCTCTGAAATATTCCAGATTACTCAAGACCTGTGTGCATACAAAAGAAGTAGAGCAAAAGTCCTTCTTCTCAGGAAATGTGGCTGGGATAGTATGTTGTAAAACCGTGTGTGAACACATATATAAACAATTGGAGAACATATAGAAAACATAAGCTGCACACAGCAGTCAAAGGAACAAAGTGAGAGGATAATCAATGTGAGAAAAGTTTAGATTGTGTGTCAAAGGAAAAAGGAGTCATTAATCAAGCCTGAACAAGCTGGTAGAGACTAAGGAAGAAAAGGTAAGAGAGAACAAGAAGAGAGAAAACCACAGGCTAGGTCACTGCAGGAAATGAGAAGGCATCAGTTTCAGAGGAATAGGTGGGCCACGTTCCCAAGTTCCAAGATAAAAACATGGGTCAAAGTTAAAGAGGAAGAGAGAATAGTTATGAGAGTGCCTTAAATCTAGCCAGAGAGTTCAGATCAGATCTGATTAAACAGAAGGAATTACGCTGATCACTTAAGCAAGGAAGTAACATGATGAAAATGGTGTTAAGAAAACATTATCCTGGAACTTGTCTAGATAAACTGGGATGGCAAGACAGGAAAGGCATAGAGATCATCCAGAGACTAAGGTAGAAATAGAAACCACAAGGATCATAAAGGCTGAATTTGTAAGAAAAGAAGACAGAAGCAGCAAGAAAAGAAGTAAGAAGCAGGAATAAAGGACGAGGAGATATCATAACTGGACACGTCTGGGATGTGTGAGGGTAGTGTCGTGGACATTCAAACCAAAAGCCAGTTCAGAAGAAAACTATGACAAACTGAATTCTTAGTTTGAGGTTTTAGGGATCAGTGTAGGCAGAGATTTGATGGAGGCAGGTGGAAAGTTGAAATCGAAAGGAGGATGAGAAGCCAGGGCAGTACTTAAGCACTTTCTAATCATCCAAAAAAAAAAAAAAAAGAAGAAGAAGAAGAATAGACGATCTTATACACACAGGAAGGGATTGGAAAAATAAAGCCCAGAAACTGGGTGTCTGGCCAGAAAGAGAGAACACTTGGAAAAGGAAGTTTCATTTCAAGTCCAACAAGAACCCTGTTTCAAAGACATCAACACACAGAGCAAATGCCCTATTGAATGAGAAGGAACCGAAGAGCTTTAAGCCTGAGGCCGACTTAACTGGGTGACTATTGGTGAACTCTGAATTTTATGTCAAGTCTATCAAGCAATCAGGACATGTTTAGTTGTGACCACAGTTTCCTGCATGGCCAGTGTAACAGAACAGATAATATGCAACGGGGGAAAAAGAGCAGCCTACTTTAGTTGGAGCATGTCATCTACCACTAGGCAAACGCTTACTGGCTCTATGTCTTGAAAACTTAAAGCTCTCGCAAGGAATTGACAGAATTAAGAAGAAACTGGAAGGTGAAGAGCTTAAGTAATGGAGAAGAAATACAAAGGTACTTCTTTTTACCTTGAGAAGTTTCACAAAGACCAATGCCTTTCTAAAAACATTCCCAGGAATAAAGGTTACACACTCCTCCTTCAAATTCATTTCTAATAAAGAATGTAACCATTTAAAACTTCTGTGATTTATTAGGACACTTGAGTTTTATTCTTTCTTAAAATTTAGTATAAGATTCATTACCTAGAACTCAACTGGTATGAAAACATTTGTATAAATCTTTTTTTTCAATGTAATACACAAAATCAAAGCACCAGCTTTCAAATGAGTGGTGATGACAGTCAATACCACATTCTCCTTTAGGTAGACTAAAAAGCCTAGGACACAGAATTGAAGTGGTTCACTGAGGCAAGCCAGCAAGACAAAAGCCCATTTGCTATTCAACTTTCTCTCTTTCTCTAGAAGTTCAAAGAGCTCCTCTTCACTTTTACTTTTATTACAAAGAGGAAATTACTGTCAATTCTTGGACATATTTCTCTTTTTGTGGTTGTTCTAAGGAATGCAGAGACTAAGGTTAACTGAAATTCAGAGCGGTGCATAAAACTATAAAAGCTACAAAGGAATAGAAAGAAAAACATAGATAGTAAAGATGCAGGGAGATTTTTTTTAAAAAGTAAAATCACTCCTCTACTCCTAAACGTTAACAAAATCCTAAACTTGTTACTTTAGATTTAGAAAACGACTCAGTCTTCCTGCCCCAAAACTCCAGCTCCCCACCCTCTCCAGAATTAAAAAGTAGACAAATATCAACAGCAGAAGTAAAAGATTTAAGTCTCCTGGAGTGGGTGGGAAGGAGGAGGAGGGGGTCATTACACATTCTCTGTGAAAGAAGACAAAGCCAGATCCACATTCCAGGGAAATCTGTCTGGTCCGAGTTTTTCCTTAAATACAGATTGGCCTGTCACTAAGCCAAGCTCTGTAATCTTCCCAGGCTGCCACTGCTAGGGAAGCCAGGAATCCCTTCTAATTAATCAAGCCCTCCCAACAAAAATTTTCCCACCCACAATAAAGTAGATTGGGGGGAGGGGAAGCAGCAGAGCTTTGTAGCCAAAAGAATTCTAGACTTTGGTGTAATACCTAACTAATCCAAGAAAACAGATGCAGGAAGCAGAGGAAATGATCTACAAACAGAGACAGACAATGAAGTAGGAACCTTTCAAAGTACTGCTTTGCTGGAACCCAAGCTAAAAATTTTAAATCCTAAGATGTAATTATTATCAGGAGTGAGGCCTGGCAACATTACATACTTTTAAAAATACCTTTAAAGCAGGGGGTGGACCCATAAATTTTTCAGAAGCAAATACCATATATACTGACTTGACACTTTTAACCATAATTTGTTATTCAAATTTATTTTCTTCTTACTAAAGCTTTGTGTTTTTATGGATAAAAGCCCATGATTAATACAGTTTGTGTCCATGTCTATTTCTCGTTTCCACTTGCAAAGGAAACGGCCTTGCCTTGGCTTGCCAATTTATCCACCCTTGCAGCCAGTTTAAACCAAGGTAACTTCATTGAAAGCTTACTCTGACAAGAAGCAAAGAGGTGGGAGCATATAAGGATGCATGAATTGAGACCCATGGTGTCCAACACAGCTGCTACTAGCCATGTGTGCTTCCTCAACACTTGAATTGTGGCTAGCAGGAATTGAGATGTGCTCTAAGAGACATATTTATACAGAAAGACAGACATGGTCTGTCTTTTTCAGCCAGTCTGTCTTTTTCAGCCATGGTCTATTTTTCAACCCAGAAAGCCAAAAGTACATACATATATATGAAAATTTGTTTAATTCCTTTTAAATTTTACTCACTCAATTATGGATTATGGTAATGCATCTACACAGATTACAACTACTTATCAAAAAGAGGCCTCTTCTGCCCTAACCTGTCACTACCTTTCCCCAGCTCTCACTCACCAGGAGCAGCCACACTGAAAGCAGATATTTGATCTGGTATTTACTATCATATTTCTAAATACTATGTTATTACTATCAATTTCTCATTATTTCAGTTTCACATATTTTCTATTGAAAAGGACAGTGCTTACAACCCACCACCCACACATGTCCTTCCCCAGCCTTCCAACATTTGGAGTTCACAACGTATGGAATGTACCCTCGGTTCGAAGCTGAGCCATGTAGTGTACTGTGCTCGCTTTGCTATCTTGCATAACTTTTCATTCGCTTAGTTAAGAGCTGCATCATTTTTTTTGTTTGTTTAGCTTCCCATATTCTTATCACTAAATCATACCCATACTCTCTGACAGACCTAAAAAAACTCCTCTCTGTACCCTCAAATATGTGAGGTGTTTCAGCCTTTCCTTTCTTGTTGGAGATCTCTTTCGTGGAACCCTATATCCTGTGCCAATCCAACTGACTGTTTTCTAGGCAGAACACACTGCTGATCCTATGGGATTCACTTCACCTGCAAGATTGCCTGTTTCCCAGACCCTCTGTCTCACTCTTGCTCTGTTTACTCCCTCATTTTGGAAAATCCTTCTTAAAACAGAGCACACTCGAAGGAAATTGTTTTAGACTCTACATCTCTGAAAATGCCTCTGTTCTGCCTTACCTGTCAGAATGGCTAAAATCAAAAACACAAGAAACAAGGAGTGTTAGCATGGATGTGAAGAAAAAGAAACCCTCATGCTCTGCTGGTAGGGATGCAACTGGCAGGACCACTGTGGAAAACAGTATGGAGGTTCCCCAAACAATTAAAAATAGAATTGCCATATGATCCAGAAATTCTACTACTAGGAATTTACCTAAATAAAAAGAAAACACTATTTGTAAACATTAGATTATCATTTAATAACTAGTAAAAAAAAAATTAGATTTTTATAACAAAATTAAAAAACCTGCTCTAAGTGACATATATAGCTCAGTGCATCTGACAACCATCACATTTTTCAAGTGCTTATGGAATATTTTCCTAAATAGAGGAATTATGCTAAACAACAAAATGATTATTAGAAAATTCTCGGGATGCCTGGGTGGTTCAGTTGATTAAGTGTCCAACTTTTGATTTCGGCTCAGGTCATAATCTCAAGGCTCAGGGTCATGATCTCATACTTCCTGATAGAGCCCAGAGTAGGGCTCCACACTGACAGCAGGGAGCCTGCTTGGGATTCTCTCTCTCCCTCTGTCTCTCTCTGACCCTCCCCAACTTGCACACATGCACACTCTCAAAATAAACTTAAAAACAAACAAAAAAAAAAAAAAACCTCCCAAATACTTAGAAACTATATAATATATATTTTAATAACCCAATGATCAAAAATTAAATCACAGAAAGAATTAGAAAATATGTTTATTTGAAAAACAAAATTCCTTCTTTAACTGCATCTCTAACAAAATAAGGATACAATTAAACTAGTAAACATTTAGAGAGAAAAATTTATAGCTTTAAGCAAATATATTAGAAAAGGTTCATGATTTAAGCTTTCACCTTAAATTGGACAGAGAAGAGCACATTTGCTCAAACAGAATAAGAAAAAATTCCAAAAAACAGAAAACAAGTACACTACAGGAAAAAGAAAATCAAAGCCAAAAGATGGTTCTCTGTCTGAGAAGCCTAGTAAATAAATAAACCCCTAACAATACTAATAATCCCTCCTTTGGAAATGCAAATCAAAACCAAGTATCACCTCACACCTACTAGAATGGCTACTATCAACAAGACCAAGAGAAAGGAATGCTGGTGGGACTGTGGAGAAAGGGGAACCCTGGCTGGTGCATGACTGGTGGGAATGTAAACTGGTGTAACCATTATGGAAAACAGTATGCAGGTTCCTCAAAAAACTAAAACTTCAACTACCTTGTGATCCAACCATTCCATTTCTGGGTATATATGCAAAGGAAATGAAATCACTATCTCAAAGAACTATCTGCACCCCATGTTTGCTGCAGCATTATTCACAATGGGAATTGTGACAGCCTAACAACCTAAATGTCCATCAATGAATGAATGAATAAAGAAAATGTGGCATAAATACACAATGGAATACTATTTAGCCGCTTAAAAAAAAGGAAATCCTGTTTGTGAGAAATGGACAGACTTTGAGGGCATTATGCTAAGTGAAATAAGTCAGAGAAAGACAAATCACCTATGCTCTCACTTATATATAGAATCTAAAAACATCAAACTCATAGAAACACAGAACAGAATGGTGGTTGTCAGGGGCCAAGTAGTGGGGAAAACAGAAAGATGTTGGTCAAAGGGTTAAACTTCCAGTTATAAGATGAATGGGTTCTGGGGATCTAATGTGACAACAGTTAACAATACTGTATTGTATACTTGAAAGTTGCTACCAGAGTAGAGCTTTAATGTTCTTACATAAGAACAACAAAATGGTAATTATGTGAGGTAAAGGATGTGTCAACTAACTTTTTTGTGGTAAACATTTCACCACATATCAAATCACTGCCTTATACACCTTAAGCTTACACAATATTGTATGTCAGTAATATCTCAATAAAGCAGGGAGGAGAAAAAAATCACCCCTTTGGAAGGTTCAAGCCTGCTGGTCAGAATATGTGAGAGCCATGATAGTTGAGAGCTGGTATCCTAATGCCCAAGAAGGAAAAAAAAAAGGAGAGATGGGAAGAAACTCATTCCAGTTAAGCTCAGAGCTGTTAAGAACTTCAACTTTCAGTTCTTTGCACAATGCTTGACACATAAATAAGTACTGGATTTGTAGATATCCCCATATATTAATACTCTGGTTCACAATGGGTCAGTTTGTCCATAATTTCTTGGAGCAGGAACTATTCAGCAGAGCTTTCTCCTTCATTCTCTTGATAAACTGTAACCTTCATGAAAATGCAACTAAAAAGAAAAAGAAAATCACTGCCTGCAGACCAAGGAAGCAACATGGAAGCTTGCCATCAATCCAGGGCTTCAATAGGGGGAAGGGAAGGGAAGGGAAAACAGCAAGGAAAATACTGGAAAATACTAAAAACACCAACCTCGTGCCAGACTCCATTGTGGGTTGCAAAGTTGTACTACCCACAAGGTGGTGGAATCCCAAGCCATGAAATTAATACAAAGCCTGGTCCAAAACCACTGAAATGCCAGTGGCTCCAGCAGAAGTAAATTTGGAAGTGCTCAGCTGCACTACAGGGCTCATAGGTCCTTCCACCGTGTGTGTGTGTGTGTGTGTGTGTGTGTGTACGTGCGCGCGCATGCAGTGCACACGGACCATGTGCAGGATGTGACTGAAAATGAGCAATTAAAAAGTACACACATGAACACTGATCACCAATTTAGTCCGCACTTAGTATATAATAGTGGAAGTGACAGAATAATCTAAAAGAGGCTGAAATAAATTACTTTAAAATTATAAAGAAGATAAAAGGAGGATACAGAAACACATTTTTAAAATAGCACAAATATATATACATATATAAAAAAAGAACTGGTATAATTTGAATTAAAAAAAAAATAACCAGGGCACCTGGGTGGCTCAGTTGGTTAACCATCTGACTTCGGCTCAGGTCATGATCTCACAGCTCCTGAGTTAAGTCCCATGTTGGGCTCTGTGCTGACAGCTCAGAGCCTAAAGCCTGCTTTGGATTCTGTGTCTCCATCTTGCTCTGCCCCTCCCCAACTCGGGCTCTGTCTGTCTGTCTCTCTGTGTCTCTCTCTCTCAAAAATAAACAAAGATTAAAAAAATTAAAATAAAATAAATAACCAAACACAAATTCTCATCTGAAAAATGTAGTCACTAAAAATAAACAAGTTAAAGAGTAGATTAAATACAGATTAAATAGCAAAGTAAATACAGATGAGAAGATTTTAATGAACTGGAAGAGGCCCAATAAAAAGCACTCTGGGGGCACCTGGGTGGCTTAGTCAGTTAAGTGTCCAACTCTTGATTTGGGCTCAGGTCATGATCTCACAGTTCGTGGGTTTGAGACCCACATTGGGCTACACACACTCACAGCATGGAGCCTGCTTGGGATTCTTTTTCCCTCTCTCTCTGCCCCACCCCCATCCCTCTGTCTCTCAGAATAAATAAATAAACTTTAAAAAAAAGAAAAGAAAAAAGCACTCTGAACACAACGTAGGGACACAGAGACAAACAATAAAAGGCAAATGGCCAAGCAGCACTCATACAAGCCTACCAGAGCAGCATTTGTCGGAATGGACAATGCCTCCCAAACCACGTAAATAACAAGCCTAAGCTTCAGACTTCATAGTGAAATTGTAAAACCTCAAAGACAAAACTAAAATCTAAAGAGGACCCAGAAAGAAAAAATTTGATAACCAAGAAAGAAATCACAATGAGGCAGACAGCAGACTTCTGTAGTGGCTAGTTTCCACAGATAAGCCCCCACAATTCTTCCTTTCTCTATGAGCATATGCTGCTTCTTGCATCAAAAGCTGCTACTATCCTTGGGCTGGGCCCTTTGGGTGTGCTGACCAACGGAATACAGCATAAGTGCCACCTGAGACTTTTGAGCCCAGGCCTTCAAAGAACTGGAAAATTATACTTCTGTCTTCTGGAAACTTGCTCTGGGACACCATCCCTCAAAACTCAGCCACCATGCTAGTTGGTGCCCAAGCCACACAGAGTAGCCATGTGAATGAGAATGAAGGGACGCAATTAACAGCCCCAGGTGAGAGCCCAACCACGGTATCAGCTGACAGCTATGTGAGTACATCATCCTTGATGTTCCAGCTGAATGGAGTCCCCACATAACTGCAGCCCCAGCCATCATCAAAAAGAGAAATGACCCAAATGATACTGGGCAACCTGGAATAGTAAGAATGAAATGGCTTGTGTTTTAAGCCACTAAGTTATAAGGTGGTTTTAAATATCAGTCAGTATCTACAATGTTTCTCAGTTGCAATAACAGATTCCAGAAGACAATGGCAAAATATCTCCCAAGTGCTGAAGACAATAATGCTCAACCTAGATTTCTATAACCAACTTTCTAGAGTTAAGAGAAAAAATACATTCTTAGACAAACAGGGAAAGTTCACCACTTAACAATCTCTCATAAAAAGAAATACTACAGAACACATAGATACAAGAAATAATTGTAAGCAGTGAAATGTATAAGTATGTTGTAAATCTAATAAGCCATGACCTGATAAAAATAATATATAATTACAATATTAAGTAGTATCTGACCTGGCTAACTACTGTAATTTGCCTGTTCTGGTGTTTTTGTTTTTAAGTTTATTTATTTTGCGAGAGAGAATGTACGTGCGCTGGAGGGGCAGAGAGAATCCCAAGCAGGCTCTGCACTGCCCGCACAGAGCCTGTCGTGAGGTTTGAACTCACGAACCGTGACATCATGACCTGAGCTGAAATCAAGAGTCAGATGCTTAACCGACTGAGTCACCCACGTGCCCCTTTTTTGGTGTTTTGAATGTACTAAATGTAACACTAGTATAGAAAAGATGTCCTAAACAGCCAACACGGGTGAAGGCATCTCAGAGACCTTATACTATCACTTCTTCCCCTCTCCTTCCCTACCACCCCTCACACACAGTTCCCTCATCCCCCCACACTTGAGAAGGTCTCAGCCCCAGCCATCAAGAGAGACAGAAGAGAAACTTACAAAAATAAAACAACACAGAACGGCCAGGCAAGAGACCTCTGTACAGGCATTCACCCACCTGCAGCATTTGCTGCCTACCTCTTTATTTTCATCTGCTTTGTCATAATCAAAAATCATGTCACAGATATACAAACGTGAATAACAATTTTCAACATTAAGGACAAAGTTATGACCAAAAGGCATCTTACCTAGATTTTAAGCAACTCTCATAACCACATGAACTATTCATTTTCTCCTCTATCTCATTTTTAATTTTTTTCTCAAGGGAGACCAAGTTTAAAAATGAGGAAGCTTCATGAATTTGCATGTTATCCTTGTTCAGGGGTCGTGCTAACCTTCTCTGCATCGTTCCAATTTTAGTGTCTGTGCTGCCCCCCTCCATCTCATTCTTAACATGCAAATATTCAATCACCTAAAGTTGTCAGTAAAATCCCTAATTTAAAGAGGAGAAGGAAAGTTCAGGGCTTCAATTGTCAGTGCACACCGAACTCAGTTATATTAGCAAATGATTAACCATTTTAGAGAAGGCTATTAAGCGCTACTTACTTTAACAGCAAATTTCTTTGACGCCATGGTTTACTGATTCCAGAGTAATTACAGACCTTTAATGGAAAAGAAAAAGTTGTAAGTAAGTGTATAAACATCTTTTTCTATTTGGCAATATAAAGAAGAAAGGAAGACTGAATAATCAAATATCAATAAGTATTTGCAATTTAAATGTTTACTTATAACTGGTCCCAAAAATACATTAAATTAGTAACTTAAAAACCACTAACAAAGGAAAGCACAGACTCAGATGGATTCTACCAAATGTTTAAAGAATTAATATCAATGCTTCACATCCCTTTATTAAAAAAATAGAAGCATAGGGGCACCTGGGTGGCTCAGTCGGTTAAGCCTCCGACTTCGGCTCAGGTCACGATCTCGCGGTCCTTGAGTTCGAGCCCTGTGTCGGGCTCGGTGCTGACTGCTCAGAGCCTGGAGCCTGTTTCAGATTCTGTGTCTCCCTCTCTCTCTGACCCTCCCCCGTTCATGCTCTGTCTCTGTCTCAAAAAAATAAATAAACGTTAAAAAATTAAAAAAAAAAAAAAAATAGAAGCATAGGGCGCCTCGGTGGCTCAGTCGGTTAAGCGTCCCACTTCGGCTCAGGTCATGATCTCGCGGTTCATGGGTTCAAGTCCCATGTTGGCTCTGTGCTGACAGCTCAGAGCCTGGAGCCTGCTTCAGATTCTGTCTACCTCTCTCTCTGCCCCTCCCGTGTTCGTGCTTGCTCTCTGTCTCTCAAGAATAAATAAACATTAAAAAAAATTTTTTAATCAGCTATATCACTAGGGAGTTGTGCAGTTGGAAGAGCCTGCAACTCTTAATCTCGGGGTCATGAGTTTGAGCCCCACTTTGGTACAGAGATTACTAAAAAATTATCAACAAATAAAAAATTTTTTAAAGCAGGTATATTTCTATATACTAGCAATGAATAATCCTCAAATGCAATTAAGAAAACAATTCCAGGGGCTCCTGGGTGGCTCAGTTGGTTAAGCATCTGATTCTTGATTTCGGCTCAGGTCGTGATCTCATGGTTCAAGGGATTGAGCCCCCCATCAGGCTCTGCGCTGACAGTGTGGAACCTGCTTGTGATTCTCCCTCTCTCTCCATCTCTACCCCTTGCATCACTCTCTCTCTTGCTATCAAAATAAATAAACATTAAAATAAAAAGAAAACAATTCCATTTACAAAAGCATCAAAAAGAATACTTATAAAAAATTTAACAGAAGGATAATGAGATTTGTACAACAAAATCACAAAACATTACTGAATGAAATTAAAAACTTAAGCAAATGGACAGACATCTCATGTTCAGGCACTGGAAGACAATACTGCTGAGATAGCAATACTTCCCGAATTGATCTAGATTCAACACAATCTCTATCAAAATCCCTGAATTCTTTATAGAAATTGACAAGTTTATCCTAAAATTCATATGAAAATGCAAGGGATCTGAATAACCAAAACAAGCTTTTCTTTTTTTAATGTTTATTTATTTATTTTGAGAGAGACAGCATGAGCAGGGGAGGGGCAGAGAGAGAGGAGAGAATCCCAACCAGATGTGAGGCTTGATCCCAGGGACTATGAGATGACAATCTGAGCCAAAATCAAGAGCCGGACGCCCAACCAACTGAGCCACCCAGGCACCCCACCAAAACAAACTTGAAAAAGAAGTTGGAAGATTCACACTTCCCCATCTGAAAACTTACTACAAAGTTACAACAATCAAGACAGGATGATACTAGCATAAGGATAGAAAGATCAATAGAATAAAATTGAGAGTCCAGAAATAGACCCTTACACATTTATAGTCAATTGATTTTTAACAAACATGTCATGACAATTTAATGGGGAAATAGTCTTTTCAATAAATGGTGCCAGGACAAATGGATATCCATATACAAAGGAATAAAGGTGGACCGCTACATCACACTACATGCAAAAATTAACTTCAAATCAATGAAAGACCAAAATGTAACACCTTTAAAACCGTAAAACTCTTAGAAGAAAACACAGATAAGATACAAAGGGCACAAGTGATGCCCTGCCAACAAAAAGCTGATATTATCAGATGTCTTTGAAATTAAAAATTTCTGTGCTTCAAAGGACATTATCAAGAAAATGAAGAGAAAACCCACCAAAGGGGAGAAAATAACTGTAAATCATTTGATAAGGGACTCATGTCCAGAATACATAAATAACTCTTACAACTCATTAACAGAAAGACTAATAACCCAACTTAAAAGTGGACAAAGGATTTGAACAGACAATTCTCCAAAGAAAACAAATGGCCAATAAGCATATGAAGAGATGTTCAAACTCATTGGCTATCAAGGAAATACGAATCAAAACCATAAGGACATACCACTTTACACCCACTAGCATGGCTCAAGTAAAAAAGACAAATAATAACAAGTGTTGACAAAGATGTGGATAAATTAGAACTCTCATCATGGCTGGTGGGAGCTGCAGCCACTTTGGAAAACAGTTTGGCAATTCTCCCAAAAGTTAAACATACACTTGCCATATGATCCAGTATTTCCTAAGTATGAACCCAAGAAAAACATATGTCCACATAAAAATGTATACAGGAATGCTCACAACATTATTCACAATAACCAAAAAATGGAAACAACCCAAATGTCCATCAATTGATGAATGAATAAACAAAATGTGGTATATACGTACAGTGGAATATTCGTTGGCAATACAAAAGAATCAAATACAACTGACCCTTCAACAACATGGAAGTTGGGGCGCCGGCCCCGCACACAGTAGAAAATCTGTGTATAACATGTGACTCCCCCAAAACTTAACTACTAATAGCCTACTGTTGACCAGAAGCCTTTCTGATCATATAGTTGATTAACACATATTTTGTATGCTACATGTATTATATATTGTATTCTTATAATAAGGTAGGCTAGAGAAAAGAGAATACTAAGAAAATCATAAGGAAGTAAAAATACGTTTATACTACTGTATTGTACTTATCAAAAAAAAAAAAAATGTATAATCGGACCTGCACAATTCAAGCCTGTATTGTTCAAGAGTCAACTGTTCTAGGACGCCTGGGTAGCTCAGTTGGTTGAGCCTCTGACTTTGGCTCAGGTTCTCACGGTTCAGAATCTCACAGTTCGTGGGTTCGAGCCCTGTGTCAGACTTTGTGCTAACACCGCGTGGAGTCTAATTTGGATTCTTGGTCTCCCATTCTCTCTACCCCTCCCCTGCTGCTCATTTTCTCTTTCTCTCTCTCTCTCTCAAAAATAAATACTGAAAAAAAAATTTTTTTTAACATTTTTTATTGTTGAGAGAGAGAGACAGAGCACGAGCAGAGGAGGGACAGAGAGACGGAGACAGAATCCGAAGTAGGCTCCAGGCTCTGAGCTGTCAGCACAGAGCCCGACAAGGGGCTCGAACCCACGAACGTTGAGACCATGACCTGAGCTAAAGTAGGATGCTTAACCAACTGAGCCACCCAGGTGCCCGCCAAAAATAAACATTTAAAAAAATTTTAAAAACAAAAAGAGTCAACTGTTATACGACCCTTTACTGTGCTCAGCCAGGCAAATGCCCTCTCTCACCCTTGCAGAAACCTAGAGAATTACTTTCTGGAGAGGGTGAGACAGAGGATCTCTGGTCTGGAAAACACCAGGCACAGCATAAAGTGGGGCTACTCTACTGAAAAAAAGAGAAAATTAAGGGAAGATTTACAAACTTACTGATAACTTCCCCAACCCACATGCCCCTTATGATGGTTAATTTTATGTGTCAATTTATCTGAGTTATCTATGCCCAAATAACTAATAAGACATTATTCCTGGTATGTCTGTGAGGGTGTTTCTGGAATAAATTAGCATTTGAATTGGTGCACTGAGTAAAGCAAATGGCCCTCCCAAATGTGGGTGGGCATCATTTAATCCATTGAAGGCCCAAACAGAACAAAAAGGTGCAGGAAGAGTGAGTTGGGACACCCATATTCTCCTGCCCTCAGTCTTAAGCACTCCTGGTTCCAAGGCCTTTGCACGGAGAATGAATTACACCACTGGCTTTCCTTGTTCTCCAGCTGGCAAACAGCATATCGTGAGACTTCTCAGTCTCCATAATAGCATGAGCCAATTCCTATAATATTTATATATACCTCATACTGGTTTTGAGTTTCTAGAGAACCTTGACTAGTACACCCCTCTATCCTGCCTAGCCTCTCCAAATAGACTAAAACCTCCCGATTCAGGGAACTGGACTAACCTAAAAGGCAGAATCTCTAAATACTGACATCAGGGACTCTCAGGAAAAACCTAGACAGATGGCTCTAAAGTGAAGTCCACACCCACAAGCCCCACATCTGTATGGAGAACTGACTTCCAAATCTTTTTAAGCCCCACTCTCAAATACATGTAAACAACCAGGAATCACCTGCTATCCAAGGAACAACTCTTTCATGAAAGAAAACAAAACAAACAGAAAAAGAAATTACTTGGCCAAAACCAAGACTATGCAAGGAAAGGGAACCATTTTTTAAGAAACTATCATTAATATCAAGGAGATAGAAGATATTACAACCAAAAAGCAATACATACAATAACAAAAAATAAGAGAATTTCAGAAAACAACAAATTAAAATTATGATAGCTGAAATAAAAAACAACACAAGTGCTGGAGGATCAAGTTCAGCAAGTCCTTCAGAAACTTCATCAAAAAGATGAAAAATAAGAAAGAACACATTAAAAATTAAAGGACCAGTACAGGAGGATCCATACATGAAAGTTAGGATGGAAACAACTCATATTAGGGCATATATCACAGTAAAACATCAGGCATTGGGAACAAAAAATTATATATATATATTATACATATATGTAAGTAATATATATGTATAACATATACAATACATAATATATATATAAATATATAACACACACACACACACATATATACACAAAGTGTGTGGGAGGTGAGTGGAAGCAGTGGTAAGAAAATATTTGGCTCCAAACTGCTCAAACCAAATCCAGAGACTAAAAGACAATAGAGAAATAGCTTCAAAATTCTGAAGAAAATTGTTTCCAACCTCCAATTGCATTTTAAACATGAGGGGGAGGAGGCATTTTTAGACATGCAAGGTCTTAAAAAATTTAAATCCCATGCATCCTTTCTCAGGAAGCTACTAAAGATGTGCTTCACCCAAATGAGGAAATTAACCAAGAAATAGGAAGATACAGGAAACAGGAAGGCCAAGATAGGCAAAAGGCAGAGGAAATCCCAGGATCTGGTGAAAGCAGAGATCATGGGCTAGACCAAGAGGGAACCATCAGCACAGGCTACATTTTACAAGTCTCCAGGAGATGCATCTTTAAAAGTGTCTGCAAGCGCACAAAATTAATTTTAGACAACTGGTGGAGAATATGAGACTGAGAATGGGAACATGGAAAGCTAGGCAACTTATTGATACTAGGGTAAACAAAAACTGCAAGAAAATAAAAAGAGTACTTCATATACAGCTGAGCTATGGCTAGCATTTATAGTCATGATAACAAACACTGAATCTTGACCTAAACAATATTATGTTTATGACATTATGAGGATGGGAAATATATACGTATTTGTGTATTATATGGTAGGGGCATAGGGGCTAACCTGAGCAAAAGCTCCCTTTAATGCTAAGGGAATGATTAGAAGCAAAGCTTAAAATCGATAAAAAAAACAAAAACAAAAACAACAATAACAACCACCACTACCTCAGTAATAATAAAGCAGAAATATAGCAAGGAAGTTTGTGATATGGACCAATTGTTAAGTGCTAAACTTGGCTCCAACATGAAGAAGAGTAAGTTGAAGAAAGCTGCTCTGGAGGAAGGAATGAGGTGAAAAGGATGCCATAACTCATAAGCCTTGTACATGGAACTGTTTGCCTGTTTAAATTGTGTGCACAGAAGTTTTAGAGCAGCACTGTACAACAGAAATAGAATGCAAGCCACAGATGTACTTTCCAATTTTCTAGTAGCAGCAGTTAATAAAAAAGTAAAAGGAAACAGAGGAAATTAATTTTAATATTTTTATTTAACTTAAAAATCCAACACATTATCATTTCAGCATGTAATCAATATAAAAATATTTACATTCTTGGTGTTTTAACTAAGTCTTTGAAGTCAGGTGGCTATTTTATGTTTACAGCACATTCAGCTGGCCACATGACAAGTGTTTCATACCTGTGGTTAGTGGCTACCATAACAGACAGTGCAGTTTGAGAATGCTTGGGTTTTATAACAAGAGATGCACATATGTCTGTGTCCCAGATTCCCAATCCATAACATAGGGATAGAAATTATCAAAAGGATTAAATAAAATGACATGAAAACTCCCAATGAACTGGGCCCTTAATAAGGGTTAACAATTACTTAGTCAATGGTGATGTTTTAATTTTTTTTCAAAATTTGATAACCTTTGATTCTATTTTTTTTTAATGGACAAAAACATCCTTATCCAAACCCAATCACTTTAATTATTCATTTCTATTCTCTGAATGATGTAATACAGGTGATTCAGAAAAATTGTGAAGGACATCCACCTAGTAACTCCAAAAATAAGTTCCTAGAGAATCAGGAACATGTGTTTGAAACAACATTTACAAAGTCATCCTGAAAACTTTAGGTAGATCTTTATATTATTTAAGACTGATAAACACAAAATCAGTCCCCTTAAATACACTAAATTAAGTTTGAATAACTTCTGCTAAGAATTTAGGGAGTCCCTCACTGAAGGGTACTTAAGGTCTTCAGCTGATAGAGAAAAGGGAAAGAGAGTTTTGTCAGCATGTACCCAACCAAGCTGAAGCATGTGATCGAATTATTTTTTAATTGTACTCTGGTTTTCCCATATGTCCTTCCTTTCCTGAAGGACAGGTAGACCACACTGAAGGCTGCAGCAAGACTTTCAAACCATATCTGCCATTAGATAGATTACAGGCCATGTTACAGTGAAGGTTACATTTTTCAACTCAAAATAAGGTTCCAGTATTCTTTTTTAAAATGCTTATTTTTTTCTTTTTATTTTTATTAGTAAAGCAAGAGTAACTGAATTTTTCTAAGGACTGGATTCTTCAAAAAGTATCACTGAAGTCCCGTCTCAAAAATACGATCTGTAGGAATCTAGGACTGAAAAGTATATATTTTTGTATAAAATAATACGGTCTGCTAATGTAAAAATAGGCCACACGTAAAAGGAACTACATAATACATTTTGCATATATATTTTTCTTAATTCCCTTCATCTATTTCATATTTTTACCTTTTGCATATTTTCAATTCATTTTTTAATATGATATAGCATTCTTCCTCTCAGTGTATATAGTTTTTTTCATTTGTTTCCACAATGTTTGGAGGCTCCAAAAGTCACAACTTTAGGGCTAAGAGAGACCTTACGAACGATCTACCCAGCCCTGCCATCTATTCCCCTAACAAATATACTTGTGAGATGAGGCCAGGGTCTCACAGCTGAGGGTCAAGGGCGAGAGAAGAGACTTGTCAACTCAGCCAAGGGCAAACTAACACCATCTGTCATCTGCAGAACGGCCAAGGTCGATTGCTAACTGGACTGTTAGCCCACCACCACCCCCCCACCACCACCACATTCCCAAACCTCCATTGCCCACAAAGGCAAAAAAAAAAAATCCCAACAGAGTATGAGTTCAAATAGAGCTACATGAGTAGTGGTTCTCTCCTGCTAATGGAAGAAAGGAAGGAAGTCTATGGGTAAGGAAATGTGGTCTGAATTAAATTTACCATTGTGCTATGTAACATGGCATATATCTTCATAAACAAAAAATAAAGTTCATCAACATAAAGCCCATAACACATCTGGATAGCCAAGTGCACAGACATTGAGCCTGCATATCCGCTGAAGTCATTTCAGATAATGAAGATGTATTTCATTTGTTTCATTACATCATTAGAGACAAGTGCTAGAAATGAACTAAACGGTGAACTGAAGCAGTCTGCTAATTCCCAAATATGGTAAAAGCACACTTAACCATCCTGGTAGAAACAGGTTCTTAAAGGTGAACAGCCCTCAGAGCACTGCCTGACACTAGAGGGCGCTCAAGAAATGTCTACTGAATGAAGAAATATTCCAGATAATGGGAGCTAAGTCATTTATGCACCCAACCATTTTATTTTTGCTGTTTTTAGAGAAATTTTCCAAAGAGTATATTGAATCTTTATGACTTTCATAAAAAAATGCCACATATTGATTATTTTTTTGATATTCAGAAGATAGTTACCACATATCATCACACTGGGCAATACCCATATTAATGCCCCTCTGAGCTGTTACTCAACAATGGAGCCAGTGAAGTTTCTGGCAGATCTAGGCTTTCCTTGAGCTGTCAGAGTGCCTGTCTTCCAAGGTTACCTTTCCCCCTCAGTTCTGCAACTTAATCAGATAAGGCTAGAAACTTAAGGAACCAAGTTTGTCAGGTTAATGGGATATTTTCCAAGCCTCTCTTACATGGATTTGCATGGACTTCAGTGTGAAGGTAACAAAATGGCTGCTGCCTTAACTATAAGATTTCTGAAATGATGAAATGGCTGAGTCATGATACACAGGACTGTACCCTCTGGGTTTGAGCCTCTGCATTTCATTCTTTCTGCCTCAGTAGGACAAGGCTGTTACACAGGTAGACTCATGTCTCTTCCATTTCAAAACCTTTGCTTTGTAATCCAAAATCCAACAGCAGTTCAAGGAACAAATAATACCAGTTTACAAATTTAAGAAGAGGGAAGCTGCTCCCTTCCATAACTCATTTTACGAAGTCCTGACAGCAAAACCCGACAAGGGAAGTATAAGAAATGAAAATCACAGCCAATTCTACACCTGAACATAGAGGCAAGAAACCTGAATAGAAGCAACTGAATCTAACATATGAAAACTATACCAGAACCAAGTGAAGTTTATCAGAAGAGTGCAAGGTCGGTTTAACACTAGAAAAATCACCATAATAAAAAACTAAAGTAGGAAAAAAAAACAACACAAGGTCATTTTAATAGGAGTAGGAAAAAATAAAGAACAGTAGAAATCTGAGAAAAGAAATTTCTTAATAATAGGAGCACATGGGCAGCTCAGTCAGAAGAGCAGGCAACTCTTGATTTCAGGATCATGAGTTTCAGCCCCACATTGGGTATAAAGATTACTAAAATTAAATAAATAAATAAACTGGGGCACCTGGATGGCTCAGTCAGTAAAGCATCCGACTTCGGCTCAGGTCACGACCTCATGGTCCATCAGTTTGAGCCCTGCATCAGGCTCTGTGCTGACAGATCAGAGCCTGCAGTGGATTCTGTGTCTCTTTCTCTCTCTACCCCTGCCCTGCTCATGCTCTGTCTCTGTCTCTCTCTGTCTCTCTCTCAAAAATAAATAAACATCAAAATTTTTTTAAAAATTAAATATTTAAATAAACTTTTTTAAAAGTTCTTAATCATATGAAAGCATCTACAAAAAATGTAGCAAACATGCTTCATAATAAATCATTAAAAGCAATTTCTTTAAAATAGGTAGAAAATATAGATTTCATACTACTTGGCAATAAGAATGAAATCATGCCATTTGCAGCAACATGGATGGAAATGGAAGGTATTATGCTGAGTGAAATCAGTCAGAGAAGCACAGATATCATATGTTTTCACTCATATGTGGATCTTGAGTAACTGAACAGAAGACCATGGGGGGAAGGGAAGAGCGAAAAAATAGTTACAAACGGAGGGAGGCAAACCACAAGAGACTCTTAAATACAGAGAACAAACTGAGAGTGGATGGGGGGTGGGGGAGAGGAGAAAGTGGGTGATGGGCATTGAGGGATGAGCACTGGGTGTTGTATGTAAGCCAATACGACAATAAATTATATTTAAAAAAGAAAAAAGAAAAAAAATGTAGATTTCAAAATATCTTTTAGGAGCACCTGGGTGGCTCAGTCAGTGGAACGTCCCACTCTTATTTTGGCTCAGGTATGATCCCGGGGGGTCATAGGATCAAGCCCTACATCGGGCCTGTGCTGAGCACAGAGCCTGCTTAAGTTTCTCTCTTTCTCTCTCTCTCTCCCTGCCCCTCTCCCCATCTCAGCCTCTCTCTCTAAAAAATTTTTTAAAAAGTAAAAAAAATATCTTTTAAACTAGCATCCCACAAATATAAAATATCTAGGAATACATTTAATAGGAAATGAGGCGTGTAAGGCCTCATCAAATTGCCCTTCCAACTTATTACAGTTCTAAGCACAATCCTGAGTAGGGAATCTGAGAAAGAGCAAAGAGGACTAAGATACTTGGAGGAGAGGAAAGAAGAAAAAACAAAGGAGGGAGTTTGTCTAACAAGATACAGCGAAATTGCAATGCTACAGCAAATAAAATAATCTGTACTGGCAAAAGGGTAAACAGGCCAAAGGGACAGACCACACAGACTAGAAGGAAACAAACCCACCCACCATCTATGGATGATAGAAGTGGCACTGCACATCAGTGGGAAATGAAGAGATCATTCACTCAATAAAATGTGGTTGAACAACTATTTATCCATTTGAAAAAAGATGAAATTGGCACACTATTTCACACAACACACAGAAATCAATTACAGATGGACTAAAAACTCAAATGTAGAAAACCAGAACCTCTTACAAAAGTTTTCAAGAACTCAAAGTAAAGAAGTTGGTTTTTGTTTTTGTTTTGTTTGTTTTAAATTTACTTATTTATTTATTTGGGGAGGGGAAAAGCAGAGAGAGAGGGAGAGAGAGAATCCCAAGCAGGCTCCATACAGTCAGCACACAGCTTGACATGGGGCTCGATGTTACAAACAGAGAGATCATGACATGAATCAAAATCCAGAGTCAGACACTTAACTAACTGAGCCACCCAGGCACCCCTACAGGAGGAGTTTTTTAACTGGACACAACAAGTACAAACCATAAAGGAAAAAAAAAATGGTAGATCTAGCCATATTAAAATTAAAACTTCCCTACAGCCTGATGAAAATAGTTGCAATTCACAAATCCAACAACTCTTATAACTAGAACATATAAAGAACTCTCAAAACTTACAAGTAAAAAAACACAATGTAGTCAGAAAATGGGCAAAAGACATGAACAGATATCTCACCAAAGAGGATATACAGATGGCAAATAAGTACATGAAAAGATGTTCAACATCATCAGCCATCAGAGAAATGCAAATAAAACCCCAATAAGGTATCACCATATACCTACCAAAATGCCAAATAAAATATCAACACCAAATGTTGATGAAGATACAGAGAAAATGTATCTCTCATACACTGCCAGTAGGACTGTAAAAGTGGCATAGCCACAATGGAGAAGAGATAGGTTTCTTATAATACTAAATATGCACTTACCATATGACTCAAAACCACTCCTAGGAATCTATCCCCAGAGAAATGAAACCTAGGCTCACATAAAAATCTGTATACAGAAGTTTAAAAGCTGTGATTTAGTGTAAAATAAAAATACTAGGAAGACAAAAAAAAAAAATCTGTATACAAATGTTCGCAGCAAACTTTATTCATAATAACCCAAAACTAGAAACAACCCAGATGTCCTTCAATGGGCGAATGGTTAAACAGACTGTGGTCTAGCTATACCATGAGATATTAGTCAGCAATAAAACAGAATGAACTGTTGATACAGGTAACAACTTGGATGGATCTCAGGGAATTATGCTGAGTGAAAAAAAAAAGACAACCTGAAAAGGTTGTTTCATGTATGATTCCATTTATAGAACATCCTTGAAATAACAAAATTATATAAAATTATACAGAAATTTCACTTCTATAAAAAAATTATAGAAGTGAAAAACAGATTAGAGGTTGCCAGGGATTAAGGATGTGGAAGGAGTATGTGGTTTTATATGAAGAGGTAGCAGGAAGGAGCCAATGGCAATGGAGTTCTGTACCTTGATTGTGGTGTTGGTTACATGAACAGACATGTGATAAAATGGCACAGAACTAAAGAAATACATGTAACACTGCTTAAATGTAAGAACTCTGCATTGTACCAATGTCAATTCTCTGGCTTTAATGTTTGCCAGGGTACATAGGACCCCCCCCCCCCATCTTTTCTGCCTGTGAATCTATAATTATTTCAAAATAAAAAGCTTGCAAAAATTAAAACTTCTGTTCATCAAAATACACCATAAAGACATGGGGGGGTGACAAACTGGGACAAGATATTTACAAGACACATAATCATCAAAAGACAACAATCCAAAATTAAACAATCCAATAGAAAAACAGGGAAAGGGACACTCAGAGCAAGGTGTCCCTGTCTTCCAGCCAAATCTGCAGGTCCAGCAAGGTAGTGGGAAACAGAGGTGAAAGAGTTTCCTGATCCCTTCTATTATTTATACCTTCACAATCACTGTGCGACAACCAATCATGACTCTTACCTCCTTTGGGGAGGTGGGAGGGGTGTGTCTCTCAGTATTCTTTCACAAAAGCTGAGAAGCATCAAGTCTAAATCCAAAAAGACCATTTACCAGGGAATCTGGGGAAAGCACACACTCTGCTCTTTTCTCTGACTGGAGGCAAAGAGCCCATCACCTGGGAAGAACAGATGACAGTCAAAGGCGGAGCCGTCTGCCTCCCACAAGAAGGAAAAATCACGACTTGGTGATGCCAGGAAGTCCCAGACCCCCAAAAGCTGGTTATCCTGAAGGTCGCCACAACCATAGCCTTTTAAAGTACCTCCTGTTTCCATCTTTATACTTCTCCATCCCCGAAGCCATCACTAGAGGTAACTGAGCAGAACTGTGTGCTGGCATCTCCCACATTGTCACAGGCCCTCTGCCCACCCCTCTATCCCACGGCTCAGGCAACTTCACAGCTTCAGTGGCCCCACACAGCCAACTCCATCATGTGTCCTTGAACATGCAGCTCCAGCCCTCCCCATCTTCACCCACACAGGCAGTCCTAGAGGAGTTATCCTCTGAAACCCAACTCAGACACCACCTGCTCCTTGGAGGCCTCCACAAATCTCCAGAATGAATCACTCTCTTCTCTGAGCCACATCTGCACCTTACACCACCATTACTCTCACACTTAGCTCAGCGAATTACACATAACTCTGATCCTCAGTCTGTCTCCTCTGCCTGACCAAAAGTGTCCTGAGGACAAGGTCCAACCCTGTATTCTTTGATACCTGGTGCAGGGCACAGGTATACATCAAAAGTGTGCTGACTTGAGCCTATTGATTGTTACTAAATAAGGGCTACAGACTGGTAATTATTTTTCTAGATTTATACCTATTTATCTAATGCATCCTTACTGTCCCCAAATCCCAAATCCCACATTAAGCCTTTTTAAAAGGAGGTCAAAGCACTATGGACCTATTTCAACACATAAATAAGACTTAAGTTGAATGTATCACCAGCCTCAGTTGAAAACCTTGTAATACACATAAACTTGTAAAAAGAAGATCAAAATGTTTCCTCTTGAAAATAATGGGCAACAGATCAGAGGTATTGTTGAAGTTTAGGCCATAAATGTGAGTTTTTCACTGCATATTTTTTTTTTGTTTTTAAAATACTGACATTCTAACAAGCACTTGAATGGAAAAGATATTATCAGCCTCTGTATTCATTCAATTTTAAATCTGGAACATAGTGAGGTTTTTCTAGACTTGCTTTACTGATATTAAAAACTAAATGTGTGCATGCACACACACACACACACACACACACACACACACACACACACACAAAGCAAGTATGCATCTTAAAAAAGTACTTTCCTAGGTCCTTAAAGTTGCCTTCAGGAGGGAGCAACAAGTTCAGTGCCCACGTTTTAAAGCATAATGTTAAAAAGTCTTGCTATCAGAGCTTCCAGTTAAAGTCCAAGTTCAGTGGAATTTTTAATTTAATTTGCCTGATTTTAAGAACTTCAGGACAATATCCGACAAGATCAATTTTCTGAATATCTGAAAACAATTTACGTGAGTATGCCAAGAAGTTAATGTATATTATAAATCTTACAAATAACATCCTCTATTCTGCATTCTTGAGCCCACTTTCCCGGGCCTGAGAATAGGCATTCTTTTCAAAAGAAGAGACTTTGAAAGAGCATGACCCCTCCAAAAATATGTGTGCGTAAATGTCTTTCACAGAGAGGGAAAGATTCTAAGATCCTTAAGAAAATTTGGAGGGAATGGAAGTAGATTAAACATTATCACATGATTGTCCTGTCATTTAAATACAAAGCAGAGATAAACGCTAATAAAGAAAGTCAGTGACCTTCTAGATTATTCTGTGGGAAAATCCAAGGCATTCTGAAATTCACATTTGTCTTCCTTTCAGAATTGCTGGCCTGTGTCATAAACCAAACCAACTACTCCAGATTAAGAAGACTAGAAATTAATTTTAGGTTTCTAATCTCTGGATTTCAAGTTTTATCAAGAAAATTATTATACTTCCTTTTTTCATCTTACCAAGATTTCACTAACTAGGGGAGCAGAAACAGAAAACAAAGGCCCTAGAACTCCTGAAGTTGGAATGAGCGCACACACACACACACACACACACACACACACACACACAGCAAAAACCAGTATCAAGGAAAAATCACAAACTAACAAAATACCACGGAAAACTGACAAATGAACAAAGATGCTGCCGGTGACCACTCAGATAAAGCTTAAGGAGGCGACCTCAGTGTAAGAAAGAATCAGCTTTTCCTATTACTCAAATGGTCATTTTGAATTCCAAAATCAGCTTGTAAAAAAAGGAAAACAAAACGAAAACCCAGGGAAGCTCCAACAGTGAAAAGTGGATAATACAAGTGACAAAAACATAAGGGCTTTTTTTCTTTTTGTGTTTAAATGTAGGTCAAACATTGAAATCCTCTACCAAAAATAATTCCACAGAACAGTCCTACCTTTCAGTCACTCTACATCCTTAATCCAGATCCATGATCTGGGCCCCTCATATCATGCTATGCCCATAGAAAATCCTCACTGGGCCCGGCATGGAATGCTTCATTAATAGGAAAGATCTAATTTTTATTTAATACTTTGTCAGAAAGACACAGGCACCTGTCCATGGAGGCAGTCATGGTCTTCAGGTTCTAGTAAAACAGACATGCAGTCAAATCCTGCCTCTTCAAGTGATCTCAGACAAGCTACTCAATTCTTCTGTCTCCCGTTTTCTTATCTATGAAGTGGGATAACAATGAGTATCTATCTCCAGGGTCCTATGAAGATTCCATAAGATCTGATATGTAGTATTTGGCAATTCCTTGGTCAGTCTCTGTTAACCATAATCATTATAAACATTGCCAGGCACAGACAGACAGGTCCTGATCAATCCACTTCATAGCCCAAGCCCCACTCTGATTACAACTGTTTTCCAGCACCTTCACAATACAAAATAACTTCCATAATCATTAACATAATTGTCTTAAAATCTAATATTTTTGACGTGAAAACTATAGAGATGGAGTACAGATCTTTAGTTGCTATTTGGAGGGAGAGTTACTACAAGGGAGTAGCAGGAGGGAATTTGGGGGGGGGGGAGGGGTGGTGACGGAACTGTCCAGCAGTCTGACTGCCACAGTGGTTATAAAACTCAGTGCACTGGTCAAAATTCATGAAAGTGTATACCAAAAAGAATGAATTTTACCATATGCAAATATAAAATATTTTTTTTTAATTGCAAAACAAAAAATTCTAACTAGAGAAATCAAAATAGTGCCACAAACGAAATTAAATGTCCGAGACATCATAACAGCAATATTCTATATATTATCCTATAACTAACCTAAGTCAAATCCAATTTTAGTTACCAGCTCCGATTTATTCAAGCACAAAATGTCAATATTAATCAGGAGGCACTGCTTGTCTATAACAGAAGCAAAGACTTTTTTTTTAAATATTTATTTATTTATTTTGAGACAGAGCACAAGCAGAGGGGGTACAGAGAGAAAGGGGGACAGAGAGAATCCCAAGCAGGCTCCATGCTCAGTGCTGAGCCCACAAACCATGAGATCATGACCTGAGCCAAAATCAAGAGTCGGAGGCTTAACTGACTGAGCCACCGAGGCACCCCAGAAGCAGACTTTAGAAATGTACCTACACCAACACTAAATGAGTGGTATTCTTCATTTACATTTCTACTTTGTTGCCTAATGAGTAGGTTCTTAGTATGCACCCGTTATCGTTTACAGTCTCCAAAAGATAATATACAAGTAGTAGGTTTTAAAGATTTAACACAGCTTAAAATGTTTAGGCATGTACACATCAAGAGATACAATAACTAAAAAGTCAATACATGCATTTTGTATTTTAAAAAAGCAAATTTTCACTCAGAAAACATTCATCCATAAACTACCAAACACAAAGGTAAAACCTCCCAATACATACACATTTACACATTTTACCAGTCACCTCCTGGTTTCAGTATACACAGAAGGCATGGCCACCAAAAATTAGACTTTTTTTTTCCAATTCAAATAAGCTAGAGAGGAACAAAGCAATGTGAAAAGGAGTACTGTGAAAATAAAAACCTAAATGCCCTTCAACTGTTAAATGTGTAAACCAATTACAGTACATCTAGCAAGATACTATCTGGCAATTAAAAAGAAATGAATTATTGATACTTGCAACAAAGAAGACTCTAAATCATGAAAAGAAACCAGACACTCCCATAACTCCCACCAAAAAAGATCATGTACTATACGATTCCTTTTAGATAAACTACAAAATGCAAAGTTATCTATAGTAACAGAGAATGGATGAGTGGTTGCCTGAAAGAAAGTTACCAGAAGGATTATAAAACAGCAAAAGGAAATTTGGGGGAATGATGGATATATTCATTACCTTGACTATGGTGATGGTTTGACCAGTATATACATGTCAAGCGTATCAAACTATATACTTTATATATGTGCAGTTTACTGTATGACAATTACAGATATAACATGGTGATATTCCTCGTTCAGCCCCACACCAACACAAAAAAGTGATTATCACAATGAAACAAGTCATATAAATTTTTGGTTCCCCAGTGCATGTAAGACTGATATTTAAACTATACTATTCTATTAAGTGTGTCACAGCATTATACCTAAAAAAACAATGTACATTAAAAACAATGTAAATTAAATAAGGCTTTATTACTAAAAAATGCTAACGATCACCTGAGCTTTCAGCAGTTGAAATCACTGATCACAAAGTACCATAACAAATATAATGAAAACGTTTGAAATATTGTGAGAATTATCAAAATGTGACATAAAGACACGAGGCAAGCAAATGCTGTTAGAAAAACAGCACCAATAGACTTGCACAGTGCAGGGTTGCACTGAACCTTCAATTTGTAAAAAACACAGTATCTGCAAAGCACATTAAAGATATGCCTATATTTCTCAATAAGGCTGTTGAAAAAGAAAAAGACCATTAAAAAAAATTCATATTCCTAGTACATTCTGTTTAGATCACCACCATCTCTTCCAAACAGGTGAATATCCGAAAGTCACGGAACTTTTTCCCTTAGTGATTTCCATGCATGAACAAAACCTTAATAACCTAAAGATTTAATAAATAACAACGGTTAATATCCACATAGCTGTGATCACGTGCCAGACATTGTTTTAAGCACTTTTCTGACACTAACTTATCTAACTCTCACTTTAACCCTAGTTTACAGATGAGAAGACTGAAGCAGAATGTTATCTGCTCAAGGTCACACAGCTAGTAGCTGGTGGAAGAGCTAGGATTTGAACCCTGGGGTGTGACTCTGAAGGTCATTTTTAAGTTCATTTCCTTGCCCTATGCTCTACTGGCACACACAAGACACCATATGTGAAAATCAAAAGCAATACATATTGCACTTAAAGAATACTTCCATACACACACAGAAGTATTTGCTACATTTTGAAAACTCCCAGGAGGCTAAATAAAAAACAACACATTGGAGCACCTGGGTAGCTCAGTCTGTTGAGCACTGACTCTTTATTTTGGCTCAGGTCCTGAGCACATCAGGGTGCGCTCTGAGCTTGGAGCCTGCTTAAGATTCTTTAACCCTCTCCCTTCCTTGTGTGCTCTGATAAAAAAAAAAAATTAAACAAATAAATAAAAATATTTTTTTTTAAACCTTCATTCTTTTCCCAATTAATAGGTGGAAAAAGGACAAGCCAGAAAGACTGGACAACTTGCTGAGCACACAGAATAAATGATAAATTGACTGGTTCTTGGGAAGCTGGTTCACCACATTTCCAGTCCAATTCTCTCCAATGCCTTCAAAGTCCTAATTAATTTAAGTAAATCTATCTGGGAGACAAAAGTTTAAATACAGCATGTGAAAAACATAAAAGTAATTTGCTGTTCTCTCAAACACCTTATTGGTTCCTAAATTCCATCCACAGGGTCTAATATTCTGCAGATAGTGGCCTACAGTCTTTTTTTTTTTTTTTTTTTAATGCTGTCCCCACCCCATCTTCCAAGTGATTTTCAGGAGCAGCTAGGATTGAGAATTCCTCAGACAAATGAGATTTAGATTTCTCATTGAAAAGACAGAAGAGAGCAAGATGCCACAAAAACTGGTCAAGCATGGCCCAGGGTTTTCCCAATCAATACTGAACTACTGAACACATGCAGGCTTTTGAATTCAACTTCTAATAAATTAAAAGTAAAAATATGCACAGAGGAAAAATGTGCACACAGGTGTTGCCATGGCAACAGTTACATAACATACCAGAATGACAAATTCTCAGCTTTTTAGAATGCTAAATTGGCATTCGGACATCAAACTGATAACTAAAAGCAAAGGAAAATATGTCACATAACCGATGCATGTAAAACACGGAATAAACAACACATTGTGAACTGTTTAAGAACCACAGGTTTAAAAGAGACAGTCTATAGCTGATGCCCCGAATTAATGCTCCTTGAATTTTAAGGTGCACTCCCTAGAAAAGATTCTTGAGTCAGTGGGTCTTGGGATGGAGTCTGAAACTAACGTTTCTGAGAGGCTCCCAGGTGATGAGAGTCAGTATACCACACTTTGAGCAAGACCCTAAACCTTGAATATTGATCATCAAATTAGCCAACTGGTCTTCAAATATGGGGGTGTCTAGGTCCCAAGAAACAAGTGTCAATACAATTTACCCCTAGTATGGAAAAAGCAAACAAACAAACGTGAGGATACTGAGAAAGAAGCCAGGGGATACTTGTTGTCAGTCTTGTGGCTTAAGAACCATAGAATATTGTGACTTGCCGCAACCTAGTAGCTGTCGAGGTCAGTTGGAATGTAAATTCCATGAGAGAGAGGGGTTGTTTGTTTGGTTTACCGCAGAATCTTGATGGTCTAGCACACATTAGGTACTCAATAAATCCAATGAATAAATGAACGGGCAGTATATACAAACACAATCCGTATTTATGTCACAACCTAAAAATGTCTGAGACTGTATTTGTATAAATCGTGGTCGGCAGCCATAGTTTGATACAAATACCTGGCCCATTCACTGATTTTGTCCTAAAAAAAACCAAAAAATTACCCAGAGTAATACTTTCACTTTCAAGCCCAGGTTCCTTGCACCCTCTGTTAACAACTCTTTAGCACTTTGAAAACAACGAGAAAAAGGTGGAAGCACAGGAAAAAGAATTCAGAAAAGGCTCAAAAATCAAAGAAAAAAAAAAAAACAGAGGGGGAGAGGAGATGGGCAAATAGTTCAGTGCAAGTGAAGGACCATCTCAGGTTGTCAGGAGTTCCATGTTCTTACCTATGATGGTGGCAGGGTTTGGGTTCGGGCTTTTATTAGTTTTGTTACTGTCCAGGGTCACTGGTGGAGTAGTACTTGGCTGAGCAAACTTAGACTACACAGGCAGCAGGCTCTGAAGCCCACCTTCAGGTGCTTTGGGGACTCAACCTTCGGCCTTACTTCCCCTTTCCCAGGGTCTCCCCGCGCGTTGGGGGGGGGGGGGGGGGGGGGGGGGGGGAGGGGAAGCTGCCGCTGCCCAAACACAAGATGATTTGGGCAGCCTCACTGTCGCCTTGAAGCCATAACCAGGAGTTAAGATGGCTGCGAAACACTGGGTGAGGGGCCTGAATAGCGCGAAGGATCTGCCCGAAAGAAAAATGGCCACCGTTCCTTTCTCAAGGACAGCCCAAAACAAAAATGGCGACCAAGGCTGGCTATTCAGAGACTAGGAACGCAGTGAATAGGATTGGCAGGTAACGAATCTCCATTACCCATAGTGCTAGACAGCAGAGGTGATCGAGAGAAAAAGAAAACCCAACTTGTTTTGTGGTACAGAGCTTCTTGATACCGGAAAGTTACTAACACAAGAATTACATTATAAAAACGGTTGGAAAGTAAAGGTGGTTTTCACGATACCAGATAAACTCTAAAATAGCGATTAACATAACTCCCTCCATAATTATTTTGAATGCTACAAGGGAATGAAAGTTTTGTCCTCGAACTAAGAAACAGAATGGGGAGAGAGCGCCAAAATTATCCACTTTGAGGACATTAAGCGTTGGCGGACTCCTAATCTCCCCGTAGGCCTCCCCCTACAAAGAGCTGAGGGCAAAAGCTTTGTGATGTGGCCCGCTCGCACTGCGCATGTCCACTTTCCAGTGCGATGAGGGGACGTGGTGGTAGTCCAATCCTTTTCTCCTGGTTTTGAAGGCACACGTAAAAAGGCGGCGAGGAACTGGCGCTGAAAACGAACCGCGCCTTGTGATTGGTCAAGTCTGGGAGGACGGAAGACTACCGCGAACTGTTGACTACTGTGTGATTCATTCAATAAATGTCTCCTAAACGCGGGCCATGAGGCAGATACTGTGCCCTAACAAGTCCATTTGATGTTAAATTCTTTGGTTTCAACACATTTGCTGAGACTGATGCTAAATAAGCTCCGCCCCCTGGCCCTTTTTGGTCTGGGCCAAAAGCTTTCAGGGCTGAGACCCTCACTAAAACCCGGAGAAGCGGATTTTGAGCAGCGCACGCGCCAACCACAGAACTACGCATGCTCCGTCTCCAAGCCCCGAGCGCAGGTTGCCGGGACAGGCTGCGGCGGCTCCGTGCGGCTCGGCCTCTGGGGCCAGCTGGTGGCGGTGGCCTAGAGAGGCTCAGCGGCTGGTGGGCAGGTGAGAGCTCTGGAACCTCAGGTGGAAAAACCTGCTTTCTACCTGGCCGAAGAGAGGGGAGGTGGGCTTGTTGGTGCCCCTTGCCCCCTCTCAGAAAGGTCACTCGTGTCTTCACTGAAGGATATTTGGGGGCGGGGACAAGGAGGCCGGCTCCTTATAAAATTAAAGACCTACCCTTAAAATAGCCATGGGCAGTAAATACTTGCAGCTGGAGGGAATGTGAATGGCGGTAGGGCGGCTAAGAATTCCAGGTGTAGACCCTCTTCCCCTCGCATCTGCGCGGCCACGCCGTGGAGTAGATGGAAAAGGTGTTCCAGTGAAAGCACCGATTGCACCTGCGCTGCCACCTTCTAGCTGAAATCTGTGTGACTTGTTGGTCACTCCTTCGCAGGGAGAGAGCACACTATGCCTGTGTCTATGTGGGAGGTGACGGCCACCCTCTGACGTGGAACTGGAAGTCAGAACTGTTGGACAGCAGGGTTAGTGCCAACTGCGTGAAAGCAGAAGCAGGACTCACAGGACTTTTGACATTAGGGGGACGGAATCCTTTTGAGATGAAGACGTCCTGCGTCATGTTTATCTTCTCCAATAGGACGGTGCCCAAATACTGTAACTGTCTCAGAGGTTCTCAATTCTGGCAGTTTAGTCATTCATTAACTTCCTCCATATATTTATATATCTACATTTGTTGTATACGTATATATATAATTGTGTGTACGTACACACACACACACACACACTGAGTTAGCAGATTCGTCAGTGACCAAGACAGACATAGTCCCTGACCACATACAGCTTATATTCTAGTGATAGGAGAGGGAACAATAAACAAGTACGCTAACAGTGAACAAAGTGTTTCCAGATTATCCTAGGTGGGTTCCCAGGGAAGGAGATTTGTGGGCAGGACATTTATTAGGAAGGATTTTTCTGGATCTTACCAAGGAAGAAAGGAAGCAGGAATGGGTGGATAGAAAAAGTTAAGCTGCAGTTCAGTCCCAAGGGAACTCTAGGTGATGGTTTGGCCCTTCAGAGGTGTCCCAAGTTGGAGGGAAGAGCCAAGTCTTTATACCTGGGTGGTCATTGGATGCCTATTGCCCTGGAAAGAAGGCCTGACTTCCCTTGTCTTCAGCCAAGTGTGTCCTGTAAAGGGACTGACAACTGAGATCTGTCTCAGTAATCCGGAGAGCTGGGGAAATAAGCCTTTCATTCTTAAAGGGGATCGAGGTGGCACATCACAGCATTCAGCACAATGGGAGGGCTTCAGAAGTAATGGTGGGATGTGCTAGAGAATAATGGTGGTGGAAGAGGGAAGAAACTTTAGGCTGAGTGCTCAGAGAAGGACTCTGAGTAGGTGACATCTGAACTAAGCACAAGAATGAAACCCTGCGTAGGACAAAAGGAGGAAGACGCTCCACTTTCTGTTATGCGCTGAGAATATAACCGAGAAAAAACAATGGCTGCTACCTCCTGCTGCAGTGGGTGGCTGTTACTGGTTTTTATAGATATTGACTCCCTGCTACTACCAAAGATGGATTATGTAAAAATAGATGGAAGATAGGGGAGAAACTGAGAAATCTGGAAGTTTTGAGAAAATAGTCAACTTGGTAAAGACTTTTAATCTCTACAGTTTGGGTTGTTTTTTTGTTGTTGTTGTTTTTGCTCGAATACAGCATTTAATCATGTTTTATTTGGATTGTACCTTTCTCTTCTCAGGCTTGTATTCTCTTTTGAGAACAGGAACCATGCCTTATTCAGTTTGGTAGTTACCACCACACTCACACCATCCCCCACCCAGCCTAGTGTCCTGCTAGCACCTAACAGACACTAAGTAAACATTCAAATAAAATTAATCTCACACATATTGGAAGTGAAAATTGATAAGCCCTAAGTGATATAAACACTGTTTGGAGATACGTCTTTATAATATTTCTCAGTTTTATAAATTATAACCAAGTATTATAGTTGAAATATTAGGTGATAATAAACAATTGCTTTGGTCAAGCAGGAATCTCCAGAGGTGCCTTTTTCTGTTAATTTGTATTAAAGATAATATACTTCCACTAATAATAGTTGCCATGTATTGAACTCTTCCCACATGCTAGACCCTTTACTAAGCAATAAATAAATATAAATATGTAGTGATCTTCATAATATAGCTGATATTACAGATTATTAAATTGAGGCAGGAGAGAAGTGATTTGCCCAAGATGATAACTAATTTGTGGTAGTGAGAATTGGATTCCCATCATTACTTAATACCTTTGCTCTTAAGTAACCAACAACATTTCTGAAAATATAGTCCACTAGGACTCTAATATTTAACCCCTCAGCAACTCTGTTAGCTGTTATCAGAGAAACAAATTATTCACCCTATTTTTTGCCGCTTTGCTCTGTTTGAATTTTCCTGTTTCCTTCAAAATTTGCTTTCCTGGCTCTCACTGTAGGAGTTTGCTACCTTTCCTATAACATCCTGGAATCTGATTATCGATCCACCCCTGTCTAATCAAAATGGCCCCAAAGATCTCAGAACCTCTTTCATGAGAATCAGGGTATCTTTATTCACCTCCAGACTAACTCAAACTGCCCAGAGAAGCAGGCCTCCTTTATGGGGACCACATCCCTTAGTCTGGGCAGTCATTCCAGTCCTCTTCTGTTCTTACTACACTCGAGGTTGGCTCTATTCCTTTTGAAATAATCAAAATAAGAGTAATAGCCAATAATCACTGGGTCCAGACTAAGTGCCAGGTATTGTGCTAACTTCACAACAAGTTTGTGATGTGGAAGTCATTACACTCATTTTACAGATGATGGAACTGAGGCTTAGTGAGGTTAGTGACTCATCCAAGGTCACAGCTAGTGGTAAAGTGCAGGGGTGGAGACGGAAAGCTCAGGCAGTAGAATTCCACAGTTCATCCCCTTGATCACACTATAAGACAGTGCATTCTTACGAAAATGATTGATTGTGCTTTACCTTCTGAAAACTGGTAGACAGGAACTAGATCCTGGTGGGCTTCTTATGCTGTACTAAGAAATTTAGATTTCACCTTCTAACAAAAATATCACTAAAGGCTTCTAAGCAAAGGATAACAACCAGATGTGGGGTTTTTGCAAGATGGCTGTTAAGTGTGTGGAGTATATATAGTGAAGAGTAAAGTAGAACAGTGATTCTCAGACTTTAACTTCAAAATTTAACATACTCTCCAGAATATGTTAAAACACAGATTACTGGACCCCACCCTAGAGTTTCTGATTTGGTAAGTCAGAGGAGGCCACAGAATTTGCATTTCTTATAAGTTCCCAGGTGATGCTAATGCTACTGGTGAGGGGGACCACATTTTGAGAGCCACTGGATTATAAGCAAGGATGTCATGTGAATGAGGGTCAGGACTATGGCTGTGATAAGAGGTTATATATAAGAGTTTCATGTAAAATGGCAAGGCTGGGTGACTGATAGGATGAGGAACATAAGGAAAAGGGTAGAGACAACTATATCCAGAATTGAATGGCTTACAGGAAATGTTTTATGTTTTTTGTTTTTTTTGCCAAAACAGGAAATAAGGTTGAACAGCAGTTTGGAAATGAAAGAGGATTCATATTTATATGAGATGAGTTGAGACTGCTTGTGGGTACAGGTAAAGGTGAAGAGTAGCAGTTGGCTATGTGGGTGTAAGCTGGAGATGAAAGTGCAGTAGTCGTTAGTGGATGCGTTATAATAGAAGCTTTGGATGTGAATGAGACCACCTAGGAAATGAACAGGGGGAAAAGACAACCAAGGACAAATCTCTGATAAAGTTGAATAGGTGGATGGAAACCCGAGGGGCCGTTAAAGGAGACTGAGAAGGAACAGACTGGAGTCCCAAGTACTTAAGGGAGTTTCCGGAGCACATCAAAATGCTTCAGAGATCAAGTAAGGGGAGAGACTGGTGATCTTTACAGTCAGAGCAGTTTCCATGGAGAGTGGAACAAAAGCACATTACTTGAGTTTGAAAATGGAAGTGGGAAGTGACTCTAGGAGAAGATTCATTATTTGAAAGGAATCAGATTGTGTAGTAGCTAGAAGGGAGACTAATAAAGAGCAGTTGCTTTAGGAATTTTTCATTCTTTTCAATGGGGAAGAATAGGTTTTGCAGAGGAGGAAGACCCCGTTATAAGTGGGAGGTGGGAGATGTAAGAGAGGTAGTGGAGTTAGAACCCTGAAGAGATGCAGGGAAAGAGGTTAAGATGAGAGCTAAGATGGGTGGGTCTGTTTTTATACGTGGGACAGGAAGTTGAAGGTGCTAATACGCAATAGCCACAGTTTCTTCTGGCCAGTAGGTTAGCTGCAGAAACAAAGGTGAAGAGTAAAATAGAGCTCTTAAAAATGATGAAGATAGGGGAGCCTGGGAGGCTCAGTTGGTCAAGTGTCCAACTTCAGCTCAGGTCATGATCTCATGGTTTGTGGGTTTGAGCCCCACATTGGGCTCTGCACCGCAGTGGAGCCTGCTTGGGATTCTCTCTCTCTCTCTCTCTCTCTCTCTCTCTCTCTCTCTCTCAAAATAAATAAACTTTCAAAAAAAATTTTTAATTAAAAAAAAGAAAATGATGAAGATAGAAATCAGAGCTAACCAGGGGTAGCCCTAAGGGGCCAGTTAACTGCACATTTAATCTGGAACAATCTGGCTTTCAACATGATACCCACTCCTCTTCTCTCAGCAACCTCAGCATCAAATGGCAGCTAGGTTTAAAAACAGAAAGGAAATGGAAAAGTTGTAGTGTTGTGTATAAACTCTATAAAGTCTATTAAAAAAAAAAAAAAAAACTACAATCTTTCCGATGAGCCACAGCCTGCAATAAACTGATTTTCTCTTCCTCATTAGTCCCTCATAACTCACTCACTGTTTACATTTTGGACTGTTAGTAAAGCTCCTCTACAAAACTTGTGATGCTTTCACTATATTATTTATGTATAAAGACATTGAATTCACAGTAATGGAGAAGGGTAGCAGAGGCCATAAAATACTCATAATAACTATGTTGACCTTTGCTGTGTTTTTTTTTTAAGTTTACTTATTTATTTTCAGAGAGACTGTACAAGTAGAGGAGGGGCAGAAAGGGAGGGAGGGAGAGAATCCCAAGCAGACTGCACGCTGTCAGCACAGAACCCAATGTGGGGCTCGAACCCACAAAACCGTGAGATCATGACCTAAGCCAAAACCAACAGTTGGACACTTAACCAACTGAGCCACTCAGGCACCCCGACCTTCACTGTGTTCTTGACTACTGACCAGCTGTGCTGTCAAGCACTGTAGCTACTGGGTATAGGTCAAGCCAACCTTGAATCAAGGGAGAGAGCCATGATAGGATTTTGCCAAATGGAAACTTTAGAACTCAGGTATGATCCATTCAATTCATCAAGAGCTGACAGTAGTGACAAGATGAAAATTCAGCAAACTGTGTTTAGTTGATAAAAGGGGGAAAAAAGAAACTGTTGGTCTCTAGTGTGCCAGTTGAGTAAGCATGAAGACAGTACACAGTCCTTTCTAATGTGTACACAAAAAGTGCCAACATTTGAATTGCCGTATTAAACACAGGATATTTTTAGCATCAGTGATTGGGAGCTCAGAAATGAAGAATTCCCAGGGCACCTGGGTGGCTCAGTCGGTTAAGCATACAATTCTCAATTTTGGCTCAGGTCATGATCTCATGGTTGTGGGATAGAGCCCCACATTGTGCTCCATGCCAAGCATGGAGCCTGCTTAAGATTCTCTCTCCTCTCTCTGTCCCCTCCCCCACTAGTGTGCTTTTTCTCAAAATAAACATTAAAAAAAGAAAGAAAAATGAAGAGTTCCCAAATAACTGTAGCCAACATTGTAAAAGAAATAGTTCCAGTAAACTCCATCTCTTGTCATAGGCACAAGATCTCATTAAATTAATTAACATTCTGTCTAATGTCCTCTTCATGTTTAAATTACATTTGGTGGAAGTTTTTAAAAATTACTATTTTTCAAATACTTTAAGCAGAGCAGCAATGAAAACCTAAAAAGAATCTACCTTTACACTGCGTCCAAAAGACCAGCAGATGGCGTCCAGCAAGCCCAGTAGGCAAAATGCTAACCCTTTTCAGACTATTTCCTGCATCCAGGTTATTGTAGGCCTAATTTAGTAATGGCTAATAACAAAACTTGATGGTTCTAATTAATATGATGCTACATAGAAAGAGTAAACTGATAGCTAGAGCCAAGCTGTTTAGGATTTTGTAAGAAGCTTAATTGCCTTTTTGTCCTTTGCCTTACTGTCCAGTTCCATCACCAAGAGACCTTCAGTTAGCTTGGAATGTAACAAGCTTCAGCAAGCCTGTCAGAGGCCTTAGTGGTAGAAATTGAAGAGATAATAATCTCTGTAATACAAAGTAAGGGTTGGGAAAGTTGCTGCTTTAGACACAGTAATGCCTTAACTTTAAAGAATATTTGTAGTTTTCAGTAATATACTCAGTGCATTCCTTTCTTGGTTTTTATATTTCTATGTACTCAGAAGATTATAATATTTTATTAAGGTAGAGATAGCAAACTTCTCCCCATTCTATGGTTCATTGACTCTTGCTATTCATTCTGTACTAAGTACTACGCTAAAGAAAACTGAACTAAAATTAGCCCAGCTAATCTCAACTATTAGTAGGTCACAGATATGTGTTTGGAGGATATAGACTCTAATTCTGGACGATTTGGCACAAGACTACTGTTAACCCTTTACATACCTGACATGAGAATCAGAAAAACATGCCAGGCTTAACGCATTAGGATAGTTGACCTTGGTGACTCTCAAGTATGCATGATCCACTCAGAATGTTCTTCTCATCCATCATCCTGCACAGGAAATTCTGATTAACTCTACTGCCAGAGCTGGGTCCCTAATTCTTGACTTTTGAAAACAGCTTAATAGAATACCAGCCAAGACTACCAGACCAACTCCAAAATCTAAGTTGAGTGCCACAATTCACTGTCAGTAATCTTGGAAATCAATCATTTAGTGTTTCGTCATTTATAAAGTGGCCTCATAAAACTGCTATGAAAACAAAATGAGATAAAAATTACGAAACCTTTGTAATAATGCAAAGTATATATTTTTGAAAGAAGACTATATGAAAGCATAATCTGTGGGAAGATTGCCTCTAAGTGTATTTTAAACTTAACACAAAGCATTTCAATGAGTAAAACTCTAAATGCTATTTTAGTTGAGCTAAAACTTGGTAATTTTACTTCTCTTACCTTCTCTCATATTTCTAAAAGCCCTGTACCTTTTTTGTTTATCAGTGCATTAAAAAAAGATTCAGAAAAGATAAGAAAAAGGCAGTTGCAGATACACCAAACAGGGGTAGCAAGGAGGAAAAATCACTGTGCTCTCATTTCTGTTGCTGCTTTAGTCCAAGCAAACTTGAAAAGCTCAATGAATAAACAGCAAGGACTAGTTATTTTTAGGGACCAGCCTGTTACTGATCATCAAACCTGATCATTTTGAGCACATTCTTGTTTTGTTTCAGACTCAGGTATCTCTGGTGTCAGTAAAATAGTTCCATCTCACTTGGAATGACTTGACAAGTGTTTTGAGGGAAGGACCATCATGAGATAAATTGCATATAGCTTAATTTCCCACTTCCCAAATTGAATCTCAATATCCCTGCTGCTCAACATCATGAACCTTTGTAAAAGTCAAGAGTTTTAGAAAACCTCGTAAGTTCATTTGAAAAATGAATTAATGAAGACATCTGGTAATTCTTCATACTGTCCTGAGAAGCAGCATATTATAGGAACTGTAAGCAAGGACTCTGGAATATTTACAAGAATATCTGTTGCCAGAGGTACTTGGGTGGCTCAGTTGGTTGAGCGTCTGACTCTATGTTGGCTCAGGTCATGATTCCAGGGTTGTGGGACTGAGTCCAGTGTCCAGTTCAGTGCTGAGCGTGGAGCTTGCTTAAGATTTTCTCTCTCTCCCCCCGCTGCTCTCCCTGGCTCGCACACTCTCTCTCTCCCTCTCTAAAATAAAAAAGAATATTTGTTGCCATAGCGTAATTAGGAATAAATTTAACATTGAAACAAATCTCAAATTTCTATCAATCAGAGATCTATCAAATTAGCATGTTTCCATACAATCAAAAATTATAAAGCTATCAAAAATGATAATGAAGATTTATATTCTTGGGGGAAGAAAAGATTATAAAACAGCATGTAAATCATCATCACATTTTTGTTTAAACTGCAAAGAGAACAGACATTTTTAGTTTTCTTTTCCTTATTTCTATATTTCTAACTTTATTAAAAAGCAAGCCTATATTATATTTATTAGAAATGGGCAGTTATGCTAATTATCATTTTGAAAAAAATCCCACAGAAGAATTGAGGAGAAAAAAAAATGTTAAAACTATACCTCCAAAATATGTTTGATTATATTTTAAACCTCCACAAGAAGATATGAACAAAATAAGGAATGCATTACCTCACTATCACATCTAACATCAAATTTCAAAACTGTGTTGTCTTTTTCTTAAAACTAACAATGAGCCTTCGTTAGTAAAGTTTAATGTGTTTTGTCCTGGGAAGTTGGTTTTTCAGCCTACTGGAAACATGTAGTGTGCTGAAAACCTATTAAATGAAAAAAAAAAAAAAAAAGGAGGTTAAAGTTACCTGTACCATTTTAAAAGAGTGCCAGTTCCATCAGGCTTGGTGGAGATGGACAGTTATGTATACAGTGTGGTAGTGTTTTTAGGTGAATTAAATGTGAAAACTCTAATAAAAGCATTTTATAAAGTAAAAAGCCCTCTCTAGATCCTGACCAATTTCCAAACCTCTCAGAATACAACAGAATAATCATTGGAAAATAGTTACCAGCCTCTCACTCCCATTACCCAAATCAACATATGACATATGGAGAATTTGAGGAAATGGGAGCATGTAGGTGTTGCATACACAGAAGCAACTAATCATTAGATCAGTCTACATCATTTACTAGCCAGGAAGTCTGTTACTGGGCCTCAGTGATATTGACCAATGATGAGTTTTCAACCAAAAAAACTAATTCCCAGATTTAACTCAACCTAAATGTATAAGAAGATGCATAGATCCTTAAATTATCCTAATGGAAACAAATAGACTGTTCAACACAGAGTAAATAAAATGGAGTTCCTCCTTTGTCCTTAACCCATGGATGACCAAAGATTCATTAAGTGTAAGCTAACTTGATGTTAATCCAAGATTCTTCTCAAAGAAGGTTCATAGTACATCACATCACATACTGTGTTTTACATGGAGAGGCTCTTCTGTACACTTGCCCAAACATTGCTGTTACAGATCGTAGTTTAATTTATTCTGAATTTTAGTTATTGAGTTCTTCACCCCAACTTTATTATTATATTCTTTTATACAGACAACTCTATTTTCTATAAACTATTTCCCTAAAAGTTTATAATTCAGGAAAAAAGCTGACAAATATTGAATTATATTAGAGATCATGGAGAAGTAAACTGCATAGAAGAAATGCCATCCATCAAAAGTAATGTGACTTGGGGCACCTGGGTGGCTCAGTCAGTTAAGCGTCCGACTTCAGCTCAGGTCATGATCTCACAGTTCATGAGTTCAAGCCCGGTGTCTGGCTCTGTGCTGACAGCTCAGAGCCTGGAGCCTGCTTCGGAATCTGTGTCTTCCTCTCTCTCTCTCTCTCTCTCTCTCTCTCTCACTCAAAAATAAACATAAAATTTTTTTTTTAAAAAAAGTAATGTGAATTGATAACCTCATGTTGAGAGTTCAGAGGTGTTAGAATCACCGTAAGTACTGATGAAACTAGATATGAATGATGTTATCTTCTAACCCTTTAATTGAAGGTATTTTGTGGACAAAAATATCACATCACGCAACACAAGCCAGGTAACTTTGGTGCAGCTTCTGTCCCTCTACGACGTAATCCTTGCTATAGTTCTTCCCTCACTATTCCAGACCACTGTGTTTTATTGTATCCTCAAATCTCAAAAGCATTTTGTTTGGTGGGCTTCACAATGAAATTTAATGATACAATTAATTGTGATAGGCTTTCTCCAAAGATAGAACATAAATATGTCAATAAAAGTATGGTCCCTAAAGGTTTGCAGAAAGTGTATAGGATACAAGAGCACGTTAGAACAGGAAAAGGCCACAGAATGCCAACTAGGCCATTGTTTTTTTCTAGTAATTTAACTTTTGCAAACAAAGTCCTTATATAATGTGAATTTGGACACTGAGAGAAATGGTTTCTAATGCTGGAAATGATATATGTACATAGGCATAACTCTGAGCCGTTTATTTTTAATATACCCAGAACACTGAGATAGTTGTTCACCTCACTAGCTGTATTTTTTTTAACGTTCATTTATTTTTGAGAGAGAGAGAGAGAGTGCGCATGCGAGCAGGGGAGGGGAGGGGCAGAGAGAAAGGGAGAGGGAGTGAGAGCAGACTCCACAAGGTGAATGCAGAGCTTCACACAGGGTTCGATCCCACGAACCAGAAGATCATGACCTGAGCCAAAATCAAGAGTCAGACACTAAACTGACTGAGCCACGCAGGCGCCCCAGCAGTATATTTTAATCTTGATTTGGAAAGAAGTAAGTTTTGTTGAGATATTTTTCTAATGGCATTCATGCAAAATTATTATAACGTAACAGATTGCATGTACCAAATTTCATCTACATGCAACTGGACGTAATTCTTAGTATATCCCACAGATGATGGAGCAGCCCTTATTGTCTGTCTATGCTCAGAAAGGAACTTGGGAAGTGGGTCCGTTCGTACTATTGCAAGTCTATAAGCTAATCACTAAAGCCTAACGAGTGTCCCTTAAATAAAAAAGTTTAAGAAGTCTTTAAAGGTTGTCCAGACTCGAGTTCCCAAAGCCAACAGATCATCAGAAACAGATTTCCTGGGCCACACTCCAGGCTTTACAAACCAAAGACAGGAAAGAAATCTGCTTTAATACAAATTAGCTTTGTAAATCCATGCAAGTTATTAGCTCCAATTTCTCCATGTAAACTGGGAAGACCCCTGTGTGGTAGAGTTATTAGTGATAAGGGCAACCACTAAAATCCTGTGCTTCAGGACATAAATGGAAATAGCATTAATTCATCCCAAATCAGAGTCCATGCCAAAATTTGTTTGCTACAATTAGAATCTATGCATGACTCTCCCAATCTCCATTGAAACACCATCACTTACATGTGTCGGAATGCAGAATCTAAGTTCTTACTACATATTTAAGGATTACCATTTGATTCTTCAGTTAAAATAATGACTAAATGTAATTATTTTTAAATCTAAGTTTACTGCGGCTCAGAAAAAGTATAGTTAATTATATAAAGAAAACGATATCTATGCGTGAGCATTTCCAAAGATGTATATAGCTTTTCTAGCAGGTAATGTGGTGCCTTTACAATCTTTGAATAAAGGTTTTATTGCTTTATAAGGTTCTCAAGCCTGACTTCCTGCTATCCCTTTGAGCCTACAACATATCCTTTTTAATTAACACTAAACTATATTACACCTAAAAATGTTTTAATAGTCTACTTTTATTACAGTGCAATATTTTACTTGTGGTGGTTCATAGATAGAACTTGAGGGAGTTGTTTTGTTCCTGTCTTTAATTATTGGCCTTTTCTTAGGTGCACTGATGCTGAAGTACTATGAGCTTTCAGAACTTCTGGAGAGACTACAAAGTTCTGGTTGTTATGGTACCTTTAGTCGGGCTCATACATTTGGGATGGCACAGAATCAAAAGCAGCCCTGTTTTCCAAATGCCTAATAAGGACAACATTTCTGAGCCAGATAGTCCAGTACTTGGACGTCCTCAGAAGAGTCACATCCAAGGGAAATAGCAGGCTTAGAATCTTCAGGTAAGTTTGATTTAATCTAGTCAACCAAAAGGTATGTTCCAGCAATGGGAAACATAATCTTTAAAAAAGTACAGAGTTCAGGGCATCTGGGTGGCCCAGTCGGTTACATGTCCAACTTCGGCTCAGGTCATGATCTCGCGGTTCATGAGTTCGCGCCCTGCATCAGGCTCTGTGCTGACAGCATGGAGCCTGGAGACTGCTTTGGATTCTGTGTCTCCCTCTCTCTCTTGCCCTTACCCCACTCATGGTCGGTCTGTCTGTCTCTCCCTCTCTCTCAAAAATAAACATTAAAAAATTTTTTTTTAAGTACAGAGCTCTGGCAAGAAAAAGCTTAAGTTGGTAAGTTACATACCTGTTGTTTTTATTATGACCCATTCCCAAAATATTAATTCTGTAATTGCTTCTAGGAAAGTTTGTTCCATGAAGACCTTTGACACTTGCCTGGCAGAGTCATTTGGATGAAAGGAGAAAGGGCATGCAGTCCATTACTTGTCCTGTCCTTTTCACTAATGTCACCAGGATCATAAATGTATCCAAAAGAGTAGTTGTCTAGTTGACAAAAGTCTATCCCAGAACATACAAATCTGTAACTTGCAAAAGTTCTCTCCTTTATTATTGTTCTGTTTCTTTCCAAGGCAAATAAAACTAATTGTATTTTTTTATTTTTTATTTTATTATTTTTAAAATTTTTATTTTTAATAAAGTTTTTATTTAATTAACTTATTTATTTAGAGAGAGAGCGAGAGAGCAAGCTGGGGAATGGTGGGGCAGGAGGGCGGGGGCGGGCGGGGTAGAGAATCCCAAGCAGGCTCCGCACTGACAGCATGAGCCCAGCATATGAGACTCAATCCCACGAACCATGAGATCATGACCTGAGCTGAAATCAAGAGTTAGATGGTTAACCAATTGAGCTAATAAAACGCCACATACTCCTTCTTTAGTATCTAATATTTTTAGTATCTAATATTTTAGCTTCGAAGTAATGTTACTTTTGAGAGTCACCGAAATAAGAGGATATAGTTACATAATTCAAGATTATAATCTCTTAACTATAATTCCAATATCCAATAAATTCTAAAATCCAAAAAGTTTTGTTATAACTCCTTTGGTAGCAAAACTTAATCTTAGCTGACTGAGTCAGTTTACAGTCTTTATTCCACTCAGTATGATTATTTAGTTTTACTGCAGAAATACTGTTGTGTTTGATTATGAGCATTATGATTATATTGCTTATGGGTATTAAACACTATATTATTTTGGTTATAGGTGCTAGATGCTGTATTATTTTTCTAAAATTCAAGAAACCCTGAATTATGAAACTGATCTGGCCCCAGATGGAGAACTGTAGCCCTATAATTATGGACCATTTTCTATCTTAATATACCTTTATGACCATCAGATGAGTAATAATGTGCTTTTAATTTTGGCATAAGCTAGGTCATTTTAGGGTCTGCTTCTTATAGAAGGACAACCTCTGTGATTTTCCACATTCTTAAGAGGTCTGTAATTTTGACTTCTGATAAAACTGTAATGTAATTTCTGATTACATCGTTATTTTTTGTTGTTGTTAAGTAGGTTTCACATCCAGTGAGGAGCCCAATGCAGGGCTTGATCTCACGACCCTGAGATCAAGACCTGAGCTAAGATCAAGAATCAGACTCTCAACTGACTGAGCTACCCAGGTGCCCCCCAAAATTACATTATTTTAAATCAAGATTTTATTTATAAATGCTCATAAAGAGAAAGGGAAGAGGGTAGCTTAAAGTAATAGACAATTATTTAACACAAAAAAAACAGGTAATAAAATATCAGAAGCTTAATGACTTAAAAGAATAACCTTAAGATATTCTGTGTAAGATTTGTATTTATAAAAGATGTAAGATTTGTTTTTATAAAGGGAGTTTTAGTGGACATGAGCAGCAGGGAGTTAAAGAGTTTATTAGATGCTTGATTTTTATCTGTAAACTCTTCCAGACTGTAATGAGATCATTAGACAGACAGAATGTGTGTGTGTGTGCGCGCGCGTGTGTGTGTATGTGTATTACTTATGACATTGTTTTTTTCCTTTAATTCTTGTCATAAGAGATTGGGGGTCTGCAATAGCCAAATTTTGAGAAAAAAAAGAAAGCAGTTTCTCCTTCTGTGAAAAGAAATACAAGGATTATTATTAATTGAGGTATTCTTGGAAAGTAAAGTTGAGAAAACATCTCTACAACGTTAAGGTAAATACAATAAGAGATTTGGATGTCATTGCTGCAGTAGTTAGAAGTTTCAGAGAGACCAACAATGCCAGTCAAGCAAGCAGAAACAGATATTAAAACAGGTTTAGGGCGAGCAAATGTTAAAACCAGATTTAGGGGCACCTGGCTAGCTCAGTTGGTAGAGTATGTGACTCTTGAACCTGGGATTGTGGGTTTGAGCCCCATGTTGGTATAGAGATTACTTAAAAATAAAATCTAAAAAAAAAAACAAAAAACATCTAGAATGAATTAAACATTGATTCTATCAAAATAATGTGCTGTTATTTGTCCCATATTATTTTTTTAATTTCTACTTTTATTATAGCAAATTGCAAACATACCCCAAAATAGAGAATAGTATATTCAACTCTCTAGTATCCATCACCCAGCTTTCATACTTATCAACATTTTGCCAGTTTTATTTTATCTATCTTTCTGTCCTCACCCCCTTTTTGATATTTTAAATATTTTAAAGCAAGTCCCAAGCTTCAGTATGTCTCTTTAACATTAAAGATAAATACACATACAACCACAAGTGCATTATCACACTGAAAAAGTTAATGGTTAGTCTTTACTACCATTGGATACTCAGGGCCATGTTCAGATTTCCAATTTGTCTTTTAAAAAATCTCATTTTACAGGTGGTTTGTTGGAATTGGAATTCAGATAAGGTCCACTCATTGTATTTGATAGATATGTCTCTTTTCAGCCACTCCATTTCCCTTCCCAATCTGCCTCTTTTGAATGCCCCACATTCTGAATTTGGTTGACTGAGTCCTCATTTTGTCATTTAACAAGTTTCTCACTCTCCCATATCTCCTATAATCTGGTAGTTAGATCAGAAGGCCTGCTTTTACTTTCTTTTTTTCTTTGAAAAAGAATACTTCATGGATGTGCTATGGTAGACATTCTAGTAAAATCACTGTTTCACGTATACTGTCTGATCCACTTTCAGTGTTGCTAAGATTAAAGTGCATTATCAGTCTGATCTCTCCATTATAAGATCTATTATAAAATTTATTTATGATCATTGCTCTAATCTAGGAATTGGCAAACTTTTTTTATAAATGACCATATTGTAAATATTTTAGGCTTTGCAGACCATACAGTCTCTGTTTCAACTATTCAACTTTCTATTGTAGCACAAAAGCATTCGTACATGATACACGAGCATGAGCCAAGATTTTATTTACAAAAATAGGCAGCGGGCTGGATGTGGCCCATGGGCTGTAATTTGCCAACCACCACAATAGTCTAATACATTATTTCCTTAGGAGTTGCAAAATGATGTTGTTCAAATTCTATCATTGCTTCTCCATTTATGAGCTGGAACAGCTTTACCTCATCAAGTATTCAGTTTTCCCTCAAAATGCATTTATCAGGAAAAGCAAGATAAGTGCTTACTTCCATCTATGAGTTTTTATAAAAGTAAATTTGTGCCCTAACAGCAATGAGGGTTTTTGTTTTTGATGACAATATGAATTCATGAGTTTGCATATTACTTGAATTATCTCAAGCTATTACTATCAATATTCTTTTTAATATTGGATGTCCCATCTTGGGTCCCATCTTGGATGCCCTTCATGTTGAGTCCTATGTCTATTTTTCTCTTGTGCTTTTTTTTAATTTTTTAATGTTTATTCATTTATGAGAGGGAAAGATAGAGCATGAGCAGGGAAGGGGCAGAGAGAAGGAGATACAGAATGTGAAACAAGCTCTAGGCTCTGAGCTGTCAGCACAGAGCCCAACGCGGGGCTCGAACTCACAAACTGCGAGATCCTGACCTGAGCCGAAGTTGGATGCTCAACCGACTGAGCCACCCAGGCGCCCCCCTCCCCCTTTTTTTAATGTTTATTTACTTTTGACAGAGAGAGAGCGCGCGCGCGAGCATGGGTAAAGGAGGGGCAGAGAGGGAGGGAGTCACAGAATCTGAAGCAGGCTCCAGGCTCTGAGTTGTCAGCAGAGAGCCTGATGCAGGACTCCAGCTCAGCAGCTGTGAGATCATGACCTGAGCCGAAGTTGGATGTTTAACTGACTGAGCCACCCAGGTGCCCCTCTCCTGTGTTCTTTAATATGACCCAAGTATATTACTCTTAGGTAAAAAAAAAAAAAAAAATCCTCAGTTCATCTTGTATATTTTTTGCCTCAGACCTAGAATCAGCCATTTCTCCCAGGAACCCTGATGGGAGAAATTTTACCTGTTTATATCTCTTTAAATCACAATTTATAGTGTATGTCTAAATTTGGAATACAGTCATGTAAGTTTTATTATTTTTTTTAATGTTTTTTTATCCTTGAGAGTGAGTGAGTGTGTGAGCAGGGGAGAGGCAGAGAGGGAGACCCAGAATCAGAAGCAGGCTCCAGGCTCTGAGCTGTCAGCACATAACCCGACGCAGGGCTCGAACTCACAGACTGTGAGATCATGACGAGCTGAAGTCAGATGCTCAACCAATTGAGCCACCTATGTGCCCCAATTTTATTATTATTTTAATTAAATTATCTGTTACAAAAGCCCATCTGGCAGGCCTGTGCATCCAGGAAGTCAGAGCTGTTCATGTGATGGTAGCCTTTGGAAATACGGGTCATAGTGTCAGGAGAAAGAGTTTTAATAGATCTAAACTGACACTTCCACATATATTCTATAAGCCATTTCATTTCTTTCCTTTCAGTTGTACCTTGCTTTGTCTGGATCTAGACTCACAAGTCAGAAAGTTTTGACATCCTAAAAATGATTTGGGAGTCACCAATACAATACTTTCAATGATTTCTTCTTTGATTTCGTAGATTTTATAGAGATACTAGCCAAAAGATGTGGTTACTGGTCTCACTACCCAAGACTCTTAGAGGTGCTGATGTGGCATTCTGCTTTTGAAATGTTACGTGTCACTGTTATGTATTGAAATCTTTTTTTAACTGGAGAAATCATTTTATCGATCACAGTTTTCTATTATGATTTGTGTTTTGGTGTGAGTGTGTGTTACAAAGTATAAAATAATGTATAGAAGTCACTTCACTAAGGTTTTGTTTAAATGTATGTCACAGATTTTGCTGAATCTAAAATAACCATTGAAATAATATTTAAGTACCTTGGCTGTTCTTGGCATAAGATTAAAGATTTTTTTCCTCGTCTTGTAAAAAAGGATAACTGTAGTTTATTGCAAGGAGAACACTAGCCATCATTGCCTCCTCTTTAGTTGGGTCCAGTTGCCATGGTTACAGTCCTTTAAATGGGGAGGAGTGGTAACCGAAATAACTCTGAATAACATCCCCTCCTCCTCTTCACCTCTTCTTTGCACATCTTCACACCACCTTCTCGGTCTATAGCACACTGTGCCATCGTCTGCTTCAGGTAGTCCTGTAGTGAGGTAGTCCAATTAGTTTTATTTATGCTAAATACTGTCCAAGTGATTGGCATAATTAGCATATTCCTGAAAATAATAATTGGCTGAACTTTCACCTTCAAAGCACCAAGCCTCAATAGACAAGGTCCATGACCTGAAATTTTTATTTTTTTCACGTTATTAAAGTGTCAGGATTTTATGCTGCAAGGCACGCTACTTATTTACAACCTTGTTAAGGAAGCTAGTACAAGTGCAAGTACACTTGTTATAATATTTTATGGTATTCAGACCCTTGGAGATAGAAATTGCAAATCAGATCCTGTCTTTCTCTTTGTCAAACAGCATATTCCCTGATTTTTGTACTTACTGTCATTAACCAAAGTCTTGGAGAGGATTATGGTAGGACATCAAAACTGACAATCATTAATTGATAGAATGAAACTACAAAAAATTAGCTCTGACTTTAGTCAAACATTGAAAACATGGTTTATTCTTTGGTACAATGTGCTGTGCAGATTTATACAGCTAGAGCTAGACTGTACATTAAAAAGTGGGTCTACGTTTGGGAGACCTAACAGTTATCATATTTCATAATTATTTATAAGCAGGATTTGATGTAAGTGTATCTATGTTTAGACCTACGGTTTCCAGAGTTATAGAAAAAACATAACATTAAATCTTGATGTAAGAGAATAAAAACATTTGGGGTTTTTTTTAAGACTCAGAATTTTATAATGAGTTTCATAATATAGCATTTCTTTTCTAGAAGCATGTCATACTCAAATAACTACTGTAAGCTTTCTAGCTATTACGTTGTTTTGCATTCCAAAATCATTCAAATATCAGTACTTTTTCTTGGAGGGATTCATTGAGGAACAAAGGAGTGAATGCTTAGTCTAAGTGGATTTACATTTTTCATTTTCTGGAAGGCTTGTGCCAGTTGATAATTCCTTTTTCTAAAGAGGGAGCAGAGTGTCAAAATAGTAAACTGCATTCTATTAAATATTTTGGAATTATTTCTCTAAAATGTTTTACTTTTATTTCTTATAGAAAGAAGTATCTTTGAATCTGAGCTTCATATTGAAAGAAGAGATGAAAAACACCAGCTGGATTAGAAAGAACTGGCTTCTTGTAGCTGGGGTGTCTTTCATAGGTGTCCATCTTGGAACATACTTTATACAGAGGGCTGCAAAACAATCTGTAAAGTCTCAATCTAGAGGCAAACAAAATGAGTACTGAAGAATGAAGGAAAAATAAATACCTGGAATTATTACTATGTCATTAAATCATTCCATGCTGATAAGCTTCATAAACCTGGAGCTAATTTTATAGCCACAGTGCCGCATATTCAAGACTTTCATTCCTTGAAGAATAATTTTTTTTCTAAATGTCAAAACCCATGACAATGCAATAAACAGAAAAATATGGTTGACAAAATAAAAGCCGTCTTCACCAATTATCACCTAAAATAAGATGTCTCGCTTAGAAGCTAAAAAGCCATCGTTCTGTAAAAGTGAACCACTGACAAGTGAGAGAGTCAGGGCCACACTTTGTGTCTTGAAAGGCATCCTAACATCAAGCTATGGCCCTTCAGGTAGGCTGAAGCAGCTGCACAATGGCCTCGGGGGCTATGTGTGCACAACCTCACAGTCATCAGCCCTGCTCGCTAACCTTTCTGTCACCCATCCCATCTTAAAGATCCTAACAACATCCATGCAGAATCATGTGTCATGCTTCAGTGACTGTGGCTTATTCACAGCCATTCTTTGCTGCAATCTGATTGAAAATGTTCAGAGAATAGGCTTGATGCCCACCACTATTATCAAATTAAATAAGCATCTTTTGAGCCTCTGCACCAGTTACCTCCAGTCTGAGTTCTGTGGTTGTCGAATTCTAGTCGACTTCAGTAGTACTCAGACCCTCCTTTGCCTGGTGCGCAGTATAGTAACAAGTAAACCTGCCTGCATGCTCACCAGACAGGAAATAGACCATATCAGTGCTTTGATTCTGAGAGCCTTTTTGCTTACAATTCCAGAAAACACCAAAGACTGCCTCATTTTAGGAAAGAGTATAATTGTGCCTTTAAAAGGTCAAAGAGTTACAGATTCTACTGTATTACCTGGAATACTTCTTGAAATATCAGAAGTTCAATTGATGAAGATCTTACCTATCAAAAAATCAGACACCTTCAAGGTGGCACTCTTCTGTGCATCTTTATCTGGAGATGTCTCTGACACTGGAGAAGGAACTGTAGTGGTCAGTTCTGGGGTTTCTCTTGAAAATGCAGTCCTGGACCAGTTGCTTAGCCTAGGAAGGCAGCTAGTTAGTGATCACATAGATCTACTCATATGCCAAAAAGTTGTGCACCCATCTTTGAAACAGTTTCTCAGTATGCATCGCATGATTGCCATAGACAGAGTTGGAGCGGCTCTCATGGAACCCCTGAGTAAAGTGACAGGTAAAAAGCACCTTCAGCCTTTGCCTCTTACACTTAATAAATCACACTTTTTTTGAGCAGAGATATTCTTGGTGTGTGTCACTGTGAACATCTTGAAAAATTTTAGAAGCCACCAACTTTATAGCATATGTTAACATTTCTGGCAGCAAAGGTTTCTCATAAAGGATATCCTATAACATTCACTTACTGAAAGTTGAGTGATTATGGCTACTTCTATGTATTTTCCTGCCCCCCAAAGGACAACAGAATCTGTTATGACGTAAAACTATTAACCCCCCCAGGTATCTTACAGTATTGAGAAGTTTAATCACCTCATAATCATTAGGTCTTTCATACTTAACACAAAACTTTGAATTTTACAAACCTCTTAAATCACATTATATTCAGAAGGTAGTTTTGCAGCTAAAAGATCCCCTTTCTTCACTTCTATACTTCTTCACTACTGTACTTCTGCCTAAATAGTTCTTAATTAGGAGTGGGTGGGTGGGTATGTACACGCACTAGCTTTAAATATCTGATATTTCCAGCTGAGCTCCTTAAGAATCAGGATCGTCTTTTATTTTTAGCACTGACAACAGGCCTGGTCCCCAGTAGGTGTTCTAAGACATTTGTTGAATTAACTAATCTATTTGGTAAGATACAGAATTTTAACAGGCAAGAAATTCACTGTATTTTGTAAATTAAAATCAGACATAAGATTGATATTACAGCCAAAGAAACATGACAACGTGAAGAGTTCGTGATTTGAGCCACTTTCAGTATCCTTTTAATTGCATCGACAACATACCAAAATTGATCATTTTGATCAATTGCAATGTTTATCAGACTTTAAGCCATTGTTAAAGTTCACTATATTTAGTGTTATTATACTCATCAAAATGTAGTAGTGTGTATGCCAGTATTGAACACCTAATATCTCTGGATTATTGCCCTACCTCTATAAGGCTGTCCCATGATTGTCAAAGTGGAAATTATGAAGAAATAATGGAAATAGTTCTATGGAACTCACTGATGTTCTGGGTCAGACACATAGCTTTAAATATTTATTGATTTTTCATGACTTTTCCAGCTGTGAATATCGAGTGTTACAGGTTATTTAGTCAGTTTTTAAAATATGAAACATTTTGCTATAGAGACAATAGTTTATGTGGGCACAGGGTTTCTATACCAGCCCACAGTTCTTATTTATCCCACATATAACTAGAACATGGTATTAATAGCCAGAGCTTTAGTCCTGGATCTTGGGAGCAGAGACCTTGTGAGATAAAAAGGGGAAAAACTATACCAAGCCCATGGCTCAGGTAAACTATATTTTCCACCTTCCTGAGTGTATCTAGGTTAACATTGCCTATTACCTCCTTTCTCCTCCTTCAGACAAAATTCCTCTTTATCGATGATCTGGGGTTATTGTGCATAGGCCATTGGTGTGTTTGAAGCTTGTCATGGAGTACAGAACATTTAACATTTGATTTGTTTTGTGAAGTAGGCATTACTATTCCCATCTTACTGTCATATGGGGAGGCCCACCCAGACATCAGAGACTCTGACATCAGAGACTTGCTTCGTGTCCAGTGGCACATAAGCAGTAGAGCCAGATCCTCTCAGATTCTCTGTTGTGTCCCCCAAGTGAAATACATATCTCGTAGGCATTTTTTGGTAATCCCTAAATTTTAGATTACTCAAGTATTCTTTATGCTTTGAGGCTTTAGAAGAAAAGAATATTCAAATAAGTGTAATTGTTCAGGGATTACTTTCTGGGTTCTTGCAAATTTTTTAAGCTCCCAGAAGATGGATGCACATTTTTGTGTGCTTTTCTAGAGAACGAGATAGCTCCTAACAGGTGTTCAAAGAAGTCTGTAAAGTGAAAGAACCTCTGCTTTATTGTATATCATTTTAATAGCAGACTACTACCTATCTTATAGGTTTTAGAAAATGCATCTTGTTATTTAGTCTGCATTTCATGTTTCGAAGTGTATGCTTAGGGGCTTTTAGGAATCCATTGTACATGATTGTACATTCCATCTTTACTCATACCTTTTGTGTTTTCTAAACTTTAAAAAATAGGAACACAGCCTATTGGTTCCCTAGGCTCAATCTCTCCTAGTAGTTATGGAAGTGTAAAAGATTTGTGCACTGAAAAATTTGGCTTCAAACATTTTCTTCATCTTATTCCTAATGAGGCAACTATCTGCAGCTTGCTGCTCTGCAACAGAAATGACACTGCCTGGGATGAGCTGAAGGTAGGTAACAAACTTTGAATTCCATTGTCTAGGGGCTGAAACAGAGATTAAATAGTTGGACAGACACAATAGTTATCTTCACATAGCTGAGCTTGCATTTTGTTTTTCATAACTTTCCTAGGTGATTTAGGAAGCAACAACAAAAATGAGAATTAAAGTCACAAGTAAGCTGACTGAATTGCCTGTGATATTACAGTAGACTTAGCAAGTGCTACCAGTTATTATTTCTAGTATTTACAAGCAATCTAAAGGTCCTTGACATGTGAACTTTTCTTAGTAATTAACTTGAATTGTGTATACCTTGATGCTAATGTGTATGAACAATTCACTTAGAAAATGAGTTCCCCAGCCATACCCATCCACCTCTTAAGAGTTTGTTGTTTTCTACCAGCAATAACACATGCAACTTTTATATGAGTATTGGTCACAAACTTGATTCATATATACTCAAGGATATGTCCTTGGTAAATATGAAAGGGCTCTCTTTATTATTATTATTATTATTATTATTATTACTGCTACTACTACTACTACTGGGTTGTAGCTATATTATTTCCATAGCAGCCTGAAATAAATTCTATAGCATGTATATAACTCATTTATTTAGACTAAAATAATCTTTTTGGTAGAAATACTAGCAAACCTTACTGACCCAGTTATTTTGAGGACATCCATTTGTCAATCTCAGTTTGAGGAGCTAAGTGCATATGAAAGATGATATTAATCCTGCCTACGGAAATAAACATCTGGCTAAAGTATTTTTCTTTAATCTCTAATCTTTATTGTTTCAAACTGTATTCATCCCATTACAACCTTGGCAACACAAGTTTTGTTCTTTTGCAATTAAAATCCAGCTCTTTGAGTCTACTAAGTTCCCTTGAAAAATGGTTATAGTTCTTTGTGTATCTCATGTCGATGTCTGATTCTGATGATTCATCTCTTTTTTAGCTCACATGTCAAACAGCACTGCATGTTTTGCAGTTAACAATCAAGGAACCGAGTGTTTTGTTGGGAGGTGGCTGTACTGAAACTCATTTGGCAGCATATATCAGACACAAGGTAGGTTAGATAGTCCTGTTCAGATTATCTGAATTCCCAGCAACATTTGTTTTTATGAGACAATAAACCAAATCATAATACCCTGGAACTTTTAATGATTAATTTCTCAGTAGTTCAAATCAAATATTGTATTTGAAAACATGAGGAAAATAACATTTGCAAATATAAGGTAATATCTTTATTACACTGATTATTATTAATCCAGCCCTTTACCAAATGATCACATTCTTTGAATATTGTCTAAATATTGCATGTTGAAATGAGCGTTCTGTTAAATGGGAGTTGTACTCGAGATTTCAACTGCTGTGGTCCAATAATAATTGATATTCATAATGAAAGTGTTAAGATTCCACAGAATACTTCATACCTTCTGGACTGTCAAGAAAAGACTTAATTTCATTTAAGCATTCCAAGTATTAGATTCTATTATGATTTTTTAAATATTTTTTTAAAGTTTATTCATTTATTATTTCTGAGAGAGAGAGAGAGGGTGCACAAGCACTGGAGGGGCAGAGCAAGAGGGAGACACAGAATCCAAGGCAGGATCCAGACTCTGAGCTGTCAGCACAGAACCTGACACAGGGCTCAAACCCATGAACCACAAGATCATGACCTGAGCCAAAGTCAGAAGCTTAACCAACTGAGCCACCCAGACATCCCAGATTCTATTATGATTTTTAAATTGGTATCTGTTTATAATATAAATTCTATCAAGTGGAATATTTTTTATTCATTTAGGAAACTATGTCCTGATAATACATAAATTTAGTCCATTATGGTTCTGATTATTTCGTAAATGCTGACTTTTTTAAAACAGATACAAAAAGGTATGTTTCCCACATATTTGCAGTTGATTCTTTGGTTGGTCAGGAGTGTTATGAAGAGACTGCAGAGCTTCTGGTGGCTGACTAGGTTAGAGAGACAGTGCACATTTTTTACACATGTGCCCCACCCTACTTCCCAAAATGATTTAAAATCTAAAAGTTATCAGAATATACATCACAAAAAACAAAATCAGTGCCCATCTATTGATGCAATATAGTCTGCAAATGGGATTGAGTAAACTAGAAAAGGTTTTTTGGAGGAGGAAGGTTTTCTAAGTAGAATTTTGAAGAAACAATACAGTACTGAAAATCTGGGGAAAGAACATGCAGTAGAGGCCATCTTATGTGGTTCACACATCCTGAGCCGAAAAAGAAAGTGGTCACTGCTTGGAAATGGGTTGAATATGGGTTTTTAGCTATCATTCAATTATTAGTTTGCTAATATATTACTTTTTCTATCATTAAATCTCTAGGATAAACTTTTTTAGAATGGTGGAACAAACAAAAAACATTTACTTCTCATTAAAGAGATTATTTTAAAACCTTAATGTGAAAATTGCACATGTCCCTAAATGGCTTTTGTCTTAATAATAATCATGTGTGTTCTCATTTTAAACAAATCTCAAACAGTTGGCTAAATAAGTACTTCATTTGGACATTAGCCTTAAGGAACCTCCTCCTGTGTATGAAAACCTGTAATATATGCATTATGCCATGTCCTTCATGTATTGAGGAGACACTACCGAGCAGTCCTTCATAGTAAGCCAATGATGGGGTTTATTCTGACTCATTCTTTCTGATAACATGACTAGCATATATTTATACTATAATCAACCAGATTAAGGGATTATAGCCTGGACAGCTGACCCATAGTTGCCCATTAGCATTGTGCTAAACTCCTAAGGAAATTGAACACAAGTAGTAATTTCATGATAAAGGTTTGATCAAGTATTTTATCTTTCAGAAAAATTTTTATAACATTGCTCTGTATGTGTTTTCAATGGTTTTATTACTATTTTAGATTTGTAATGAGCCCGAAAGCATTCTCCAAGATGATGGGTGTACTCAAACAGAACTTCAGCTCCTCACTGAAGCATTCTGCAGTGCACTAGAATCTGTTGCTGGTTCTCTAGAACATGATGGAGGTGAAATTCTTACAGACATGAAGTATGGACACTTTTGGTCCGCTCAGCCAGAGTCTCCCTCTGTTGTTGACTGGCCAGATTTGCTTTCAAGATGTGGCTGTGGACTATACACTAGCCAGGAAGAACTCCACTGGTCTTTTTTAAAGAGTACTCGTCATCCCTTTGCACCACAAACCTGCCTCCCACATGAAGCTGTGGGCTCAGCCAACAACCTGACCTTGGACTGTTTTACTGCTAAACTTAGTGGCTTGCAGGTGGCTGTGGAGACAGCCAACTTGATTTTGGATCTTTCATATATCATTGAAGATAAAAACTGATAGAATAACATGTTTATATTACAAAACAAACAAAAAAAACCTAGTCAGGTAGTCAGTTAAGAAAAATAATGTGCATATTTTTTCTCTCCCAAGGCCCTCTTCTGCATATTTGGATAGGTTATTCATAAAGTTATAGATATAGAAGGAAAAAATATGATTCTTAAATGGAAATACCATAGAACATTAAAAACATGAAGCATTATTAAAGATATTATAGTTATCTTAGGAATTCCACAGATGCCACACTGTATGTTCTAAATTTGTGTTGTTATTGTGACATCATTCTAAGAATATACAGAAATAAAAAAAAACTTCCTAATCTATGCTCTAGTTTGGTTATACTAAACTGATGTTTCACCAAGGAATATAATTTGAATTTTATGCAAATGCAATCAATGTATTGATAAATTGAAGATGAAATACAGAATGCAGCTTGAGGAATAAGTATGGAGCTGTAACAGATGTTATATTAAACCTTAAACATTTTGAAAATTTTGGGAAAATTAAACAATGTAAGTCAGATTTGTAGCCATGTTAGAAGGAAAAAGAGTTTTTAAGCAATTTCCTCCTATATTCTTGCAATGCAAAATAATTTTTACCCTGAGCCAAAGAAAAAATTGTAGTACACAGTAATGCAACATAAAACTATGAAAACTTGAGTGCACCTTATGCTTCATAAAACAGTCTCTTAAATTTTACTTTTTATTATTAGAGTCAAATGGAAGGACAGTGTGGTAGGCAGCCTCTAAGACGGTACTAGTGACCTCTCCCAATCCTGGTTTTCAGGACCTTGAACAGTCCCCTCCCCTTGAGTGTGGGGTGGATGTAGGGACTCCTCTGAGTTTCTCCCCCTTGTGAACAGGAATGTCTTATTGGAGTTCTCCCATGCTCAATCCATCATTGTATGTTGGGAGTGGAGGGCAGATGACTTGTCCCATTAGCTTCATGGGTCTACAGACTGAGAGGAGCTGTGTTGCAGAATCTGGACTTAATGAATTACACCTGAGGAGCTTCACCCAGCCTGACCTGATTTCAGCGATAAGATTCAGGACTTCAAGCTGATGGTGTAATATGATGAGACTTTTGGGGATCTGGGGAGTGTGTGAATGTATCTTGCATTTGATACATTAGAGGCAACCTCTAAGATGGCTTCAATGATGTCACTTCCTGGTAGTCCACCCTTTGGGTGTGCATGGGACCTAAAAACTAGTTTTTAATGAGTATACAGCAGAAGTGATGGGATGTCACGTTGTAGAAAGATAGGCTTCTCTCTTGATCTCTCACTCTCACCCTGATCAGAGGCTACCTGCCGGGTTGGGAATGCCTGGAGAGAGGCCCACATAGCAAGAAACAGGGGCTTCAAGCCAACAGCACATAAGGAACTGAATCCAACCAACAACCACAAGAATTCTTTTAGAAGCATATCCCCCCTAGTGGAGCCTTAGCAGTAACCCCTGCCACTGCAACTACTAGAGAGACCCTAAAGCAGAGAACCTAGCTAAATTACTCCCAGATTGATTCCTGACCCACAAAATCTGTGAGATAATAAATCGTAAGTCTTGGGTATAACTTGTTATGCAGCAATAGACATCTAATAAAGGCAGGAGCAAAGGCTTATTTATAATTACATATTGAAAACTTGGTCACACAATGGCAAAAAGCATTCTTGATGCCATGCCTCTGCGTTTTCACCATCACTACAAACATGAAGGCACTGTTCTTTATCATACATGCTTACAATGGGATTTTACATTCACTTAAGAAAGTGTGTCACGTGGGAATAGGAGAATTGCCCTGGGTCTCCCTGGCCTTCTACTACATTTCCAAGTTACTCAAAAAAGGGATGCCACACTGAATCTCTCCAGTTGATCTTAGAGGTTAAGAGCCTCCACTTCCCATGATAGCCATTAACTCTGCCATTTTTATTTAGCTTTGCCATAAAATTCAGTTACATACCTTGGTGAAACATCCATGCTCTCATTTTGAATATGTCATAAATTTGTTTAAATAGTCTCATGAAGTCATGTTTCCTGAAGTTGTGTACAAGCCTTACTAGAAAATACTGTAAATAATTTTTTTAAAAGAAGCAATTCCTTAACAGATGAAGGAAATCATCAAACTCAGATGGTAAAATATGAGATGAAAATTCGTGATGCAAATAATTGCAGAGGAGCTCATTTTGACAGAAATAAATGACAGGAACAGCAACTAAGTTAAGCCTCAGACCATGTTTTGTGACTGTAAGTAAGACTGAGGTCTGAATATCGCATTACAAGGTTCCTCGAAGACAGAACTGGAAACCCTGACAGCTACAAAAAAAGGAAAGGGAGAATAATGCTCAAGAGAATGAAGTCAGGGACGGCTGCTCACGACTTTTGTGGGACTTACAGGACGTGTAGCATTCAGGTTTACTGAGCCGTAGGTGTCCAACAGGATTAGCATCCTATTTATCAAAAGAGGTTAGGATTTTGGCTGCAAGGAAAATATTGGAAAATGAAAGCAAATTAAAGGAATCTTCTAAGTCAAAATACTTGTTTGGTTTTATAAATACCCCAGTCCTTAATTCTTCCATTTGTACTATATTAAATAATCTCTACTAAAACATAAAGGTATTTTAAATCATTAGAGTGTTTTCCCCAGAATGTTTAAATTGTATATTGTCTTTTAGTTGCATATAAATCTTTTATTATCATACTATCCTTGAGCTCATTTAGTTTGTATAATCAAAGCTAGTTAGGCATTTCACCTGATAGTAGAAAAAATTTAAGTACCTTTGTAAGATCCATCATATCCTATATTCTTACACTGTGAATAATTCTTTGGATAACTTTAAAATAAAACAATATGGGGGCACCTGGGTGCCTCGGTCAGTTAAGCTTCTGACTCTGGACTTTGGCTCAGGTCATTATCTCATGGTTTAAGCCCCAAATCAAGTTCCATGCTGACAGTGCAGAGCTTGCTTGGGATTCTGTCTCTCCCTCTCTGCCTCTCCCCCGCTTGTTCTCTAATAAAAATAAACTTAAAAAAAATACTTCCAAAAAATAAAATAAAATATTGTTTACAGTTACATAAACTATACAGGTTACTAAGAAAATCATGTACAAAAATCACTTGCATAATTAACGCAGGCCCTGTCAAACATCCAATCAGTTATTCATTCCTTCCTGATAATCTTGGGGGAATAGTCAAGGAGACTAAACACCTCTTACAGGGCTCTGTTTCAGCTGTCTAAATAAACCTATCTCTTGATCTGAAGGAAAAGGCAAGCTTAAACATGTGATATCTTTATAATTTTTTTTTATCATGTAGTTAAGTGTTTCCGCTTAATAACTATGGTATCCCATAATCCTTGGAAATTTTTGCCACTTACTTACAAAATTTGATTTTAAATGTATCTGAACCCAATGTCAGCTTGTGTCTTTAGATTACAAGTAAATTTATATACTTATTTATTAAATATACAGTAATACTCATAAAAGCAAATGCAGTCCATGAAAACTACTCCTACATATAGATCAAGCCTTTTATTGGAGAGATAATTAGTAAGAAAAGCACTAAAAGCAGTGCCATACCATTACCTGTAATAAATTGTGACTTAGAGGGAAATCAATCAACTTGATAATTTCCTATTAAGAAATCACACTGAGAAAATATTTATAACGAAAATCCTAGTTTAGCCCTGTAGCTTTTGCTTGAAGTATTAAAATTTCATTTTGAGAAGTGTTAAGTGACTTCTTTTTGTTTGCCAGACACAACAGTCAATGGTATTAGAAGTATTAAAAAAAAAAAAAAGATTTATTTACAGTTCCTGACCTCAAGGAGCTGATCACCTAGCCAGTGAGACTTTTTTTTAATATTATTTTTATTTCTTAAAAAGCAATTGTATAAAATTATTACATAATTATTCAAATCATTCATAAACATTATGTGGTAATAGAAAATTTTTAAAATGTGAATCACACACAGACGAGGAAAATAAAGTCAAATGTAGTCCCACTACCCAGAAATAACCACTGTTAACATTTTATATGCATCTTTTCAGTTTGTTTTCTGTATATGCTTTGCCAAAATGTATTAACATAGGATGTTGCTTTAGAATCTGTTCCTTTTACCTAAGATGCACATCATAAACATGTACAATCACTACATATTCTACTACTACATCATTTTTAATTCCTAAAGAAATTTCAGTTGTAGAGATTCTACCATAATTTAGCCAATGAGCTTTTATTAGTATACTTTTAGGCTGGTTTTAATTTTTGTACCAGTATAAGCAAAAACTCAGTGAACATCTTGTATATATCCTTTTCCCATATCCAGATTACTTCCTCAGAATAAATAAATAGAATTATGATTTCTGGGCCTAAGTATTTATTTGAAATGGAAAGACTATATTAATGTACATTGTCTTAATTAAGTCTTCCAGAAATGTTGCATCAAAATACTCTGACCACAGTGTGTACAAGTACTCGTTTTCCTGAACTTTGGCCAGCACTAGTTTTTTGCCAACTTAATAGCTGAAAATGGACTCCTTTTAATAATTTGCATTTTTAAAATTATTAACGACATAGACATTTTTTATACATTGTTGGCCAATGTTGTCCTTTAGTAAATCTTTTCTTAATATGTCTTCCATGTTTCCTATCAGTAAGTTCATTTTCCTCATCTATATTTATATTTATCTTCTCCTGCACATTATTAAAGATATGTACATATCAGAGAGGTAAGTTTTTAAAGCAAATGCATAACCTTTCTTCATGGTCTCAAATTTCCAACCAGCTGCACATGTCCAAGTAAATGTGGCACAGTTTCTATTGATTTGTACTAACACACACAAGCAGCAGCAAAACACCTATGTAGCGTGAAGAATATAAAATAGTGGGCAAACTATTGCCCCTGCCTGTGAATACCATCTAACCCTGTGATAAAGCATCTGTGACATGGATGCTGTAGGACTTGGGTAGGGCTGCCATTAACAAATCTGAAATCAAGATGTCGTCAGGGCTACACTGCCTACAGGGGCTCCAGGGGACAATCATTCCTGCCTCTTCTAGTTTCTGGCGGCTCTTGGCAATCCTTGGCACATACACCCAACCCGGCAATCTCTGCCTCCACCTTCACAGGCCTTCTCTTCTCTCAGGGTCACAAATCTCCTTTTCCTTTCTCTTATTAAGAAACTAGTTATTGCAGGGGCACCTGGTGGCTTAGTCGATTAAGCGTCCGACTTCAGCTCAGGTCATGATCTCACAATTCGTGGGTTCGAGCCCCGCTTGGGGCTCTGTGCTGAGCTCAGAACCCGGAGCCTGCTTCGGATTCTGTGACTCCCTCTACCCCTTCCCTGCTTGCACTCTGTCTTTCTCTCTCAAAAATAAACAAACATTAAAAAAAAAATTTTAGGCCCACCCGAAATCCAGAACGATGGCATCCTAAGATCCTTAATTACATCTGCAAAGACCCTATTTTCAAATAACACCACATTCGCAGGTGTGGGGCGTAGGGGGCAACACCATTCAACTCACTACAGATGGTAAAAAATGCCCAAGATGTAAATCTTCCTTCCCCAGGTTACAGCTGCGCAGGGAGTAAAGTATGCCCAACTTGGACAGAAGCACCAATGTCAGGTTTTACCACCAAACATTTAAAGTCATTTCTCCATTTATTGTTTTTTAATTATAATCAAAGTGCAATCTCTTTTGCCCCCTTTTTGCCTTAAATTGCCCTACACCTGACATTCTCTTCTACTTGGCATCTCTATCTGCATCACCTTCACACTTACTCTCCTTCCCCAGGTATCACATACAAACTACTCATTGGATACTGTTCTATACTTTCTCTATGCTCAAGTAATTTACATACAAACACATAGACAAAAAATGTTTACATTACTAAGAGAGATCGTTGTATATAACTTTGCTTTTTTCAGAAATGTCTCCAAGTCAACTGAAACTGATCTCATTCATTATTTTCACGGTCACATAATATGCCTTTACAAGTTGTGATGTTGCTGTCCCCTTTGCTAGCCTGGTGCACCCATCCCTAAATGCTGTGAGTGTCCTGGCCGCTGATGGCTTACATCTAACCCCTTCTCCAGGGAACTTCTCTAAACCCAAACAAGCCTTCCCAGGGAGATTATGCCTGGGACATCACGATCTGACCCTTTCCTGTGTGTGTGTGTGTGTGTGTGTGTGTGTGTGTGTGTATGGAGGGGGGGGACGCTCAGCCAACAACTTTGTACACATATTCTTACCTAATTATGTTTTCCTTTATAAGAGTGAGATCCTCAAGTGATTCTAATGAGTTAGGAGTTAGGTCACAAAAAAATGTACCATTTAATAAATACTGCCTAATTGTTTTCCAGAAAACTATAACAACTCACATTTCCACCATCAATACAGGAGAGTATGATTTCCCGTAACCTCTTCTCCCGCTTAGTGTCTCTGTCTGTAACATGTTTATTGTTTTTCTCAATTTTAAAGTTCCTGATTATGAGTGAATTTGAGCATTTTAAAAATACAACTTCTGTTTCTCATCCTACACGTGAGGAGCTTCAAAGTCACCACTACATCCTAATTAACGAGTAGAAAGCTGAACAAACTGCAAAATCAACAACCATTTTTTGGTGTAAATCTGTAAAACTGTATCTGTAAAAGGTAATCCTGATCACCAAATCCCAATGTGTGTCTGTCTAGTTGTGGGGAGGTTCCCACACCAACAGGCAATTCTCCAGACATCAGCTGCATGTCCTACAATTCAACTCAATCCTGACACGATCTACCTGGATAGCGTCAGATTCCAAAGGAGAAGGGTTCAGTTCTACATTACTGCCCCTCCCCCACCACCCACTCCACTTCAGATGCCATTTGCAAAACCAGGATATTACCTGTGCTTCAACCTACCAGCTACAGATCAGAGATTCCAATGATCCCTTCTTGGGTTCTTAATTTGCTACAGGGGATCTCAGAACTCAAAGAACTTACTAGGTCACGAGCTTATTATAAAAGTATAGAACTCAAGAACAGCTAGATGAAGGAGATGCATAGGGCAAGGTATAGGGAAAGGGCACAGAGTTTCCATGCCCTCTCTGAGTGTACCACTATCCCCAAAGCCCTGTGCTCACTAACCCAGAAGTTCTCTAAACGCCATCCTATGGAGACTTACTTACGGAGGCATGATTGATTAAATCATTCACTAGAAGTGAATGATTCAACCTCCAGCTCCTTTGTGCAGTCTGGATGTCAGAGGGTGGAACTGAAATTTCCACTCCTGTATTCTTGGTTGGTTCCCTGGCAACCAGCTCCCATTCTTAGGTTCAGGCTAAGAATGTCATTAACATAACAAAAGACACCTTAGCTCTCACCACTTAGAAAATTCCAAGGGTTTTAGGAGCTCTGTGCCAGACCTGGGACAAAGACCAAATATATTTGTTATAAATCACCACTATCACAGTCCATTAGAAAAGTGAGGGCACAGGGCAAACAACTATCCCCAAAAGTGGAGACAAACAGATACAGAGAATCACAATTTATCGGAGCAGAAACTCACAATCAGTAACCATTGTGGAAACAACTACCAGCGTGGGAGAATTGAAACTGTTATTAACGAATTGCTGTCAGCTCCTTACGCACAAGTCAAAAAGTAAGACCTCCAGGGGGACCAAGTCATAGGAGAGTCCTCATACTTTTGTGAGTTGTAAGCCCCACCCCATTCCAGAACTCTAATAGGTACTTACATTGAATACTGAAGAAAAATCCCCTTGTGTTTCCAATAAGGGTAGACGAAAAGGAACCATGCGGAAATACACTAGAGAATTTTTTTCCCCCTCAGGATAAATTATTTTACCAACACCTTGCTAACCTTAAAGATAAAACTCCTAGGGGCACCTGGCTGGCTCAGTCGGTAGACCATGAGACTCTTCATCTCCGGGTCAAGAGTTCAAGCTCCATGTTGGCTGTAAAGATTACTTAAATAAATAAAACTGAAAAAAATAAAAATTAAAAAAAAAACAAACCCTGCCAGTTATTTTACCAGCAAATAAGTTTAGTTGGGAGTCGTGGAGAATTGCATTCTGGGACACAGAAACTACAGTACAAAACAAGGCAAAACTACAGGCAACTCCGTAGAAAAAAGGAGAGGAATGGTCTTTTATAAATGAAGGGGGGGGGGGGGGGGGGGGGGGGAGTTACAAGGCTGTTATAAACAAAAAGTCCATTGGAGTAAACTGGGAGTTCAAAGTATAGTGGCTTTTCATTGGCTGGGTTGTGACCGTTCGTCATTGGCTGGGCTGTTGCCAGGGCAGAAGAAGAACCTTTTTTTTTTCCGTTAAAATAGAATTGAAAGGTACATCTCTTCCTGTTGGATCTGCAATTGACAAATTGTGGCAGGATGCGAAAGCTCCCCCTGCTGGCCGCCTGACTCCATTCTAGACAAGGTTTCCTTTTATTAATTTTCACAGTCTATTTTATCAACCTGCTAGGATTTTATGAGAGCCAAACCTACCTGAGGGAAGGGAAATACCAACTCTAGCCCCCTCTACCTTTCCAAGTGGAGGAAGGTAAATACAGACCTCCAGCCCCCTCCAGCGGTGGTGTCTCACCTAAGCGGTAAAAAAAAAAACTTGGAGGCATCCAAGATATCCTTCAGTAGAAGAGTTGATAAATAAACTGTAGTATATCCAGACAATGGAATATTGTTCAGTGGTAAAAAGAAATGAGCTTTCAAACCATGAAAATACACGGAAGAAACTTAAATGAACACGACTAAGTGAAAAAAGCCAATCTGTAAAGGCTGTATACTATATGATTCCAATTATATGACATGGTTGAAAAGGCAAACCTATGGCGACATGAGATTAGTGGTTGCTAGAGATTATGGGGAGGGATACATAGACAAAGCACAGCGGATTTTAAAGCAATGAAACTTCTTTGTAGGATACTGCACTGGTGTATACATGTCATACATTTATCAAAACCCGTTTAGGGGCGCCTGGGTGGCGCAGTCGGTTGGGCGTCCGACTTCAGCCAGGTCACGATCTCGCGGTCCGTGAGTTCGAGCCCCACGTCAGGCTCTGGGCTGATGGCTCGGAGCCTGGAGCCTGTTTCCGATTCTGTGTCTCCCTCTCTCTCTGCCCCTCCCCCCCTTCATGCTCTGCCTCTCTCTGTCCCAAAAATAAATAAAAAACGTTGAAAAAAAAATTAAAAAAAAAAAAACCCGTTTAGAAAAACAAATGTTCTAAAATTTTAATTGAGATAAGGCTAAATTATAAATTTATAAAGTTAGGTGGAGTGGTTACAAGGATATTCAAAAATTTGCTTAATTTTGAAATCTTCATGTAGGCTTAGTAATTTAACAGAATAATCTTATAATTCTCTTGGGTTATGTCAGAGACTACACAATGTGCATATTTATTAAATCTCCCCGACAGTTTTGGTTAACTAGAAACATAGAGAAATGTGTTACATTTTACTTTTTATCAGTGTGTCAGATATATTTATGGGTATGGAATAGGTGATTTCATTGCAAAGGAATTAAATAATCCCTGAAATTAGGAAAAATGGGGCACCTGGGTGGCTCAATAGGTTAAGCGTCGGACTTCGGCTCAGGTCATGATCTTACAGTTCCTGGGTTCGAGCCCCGCATCTGGCTCTGCGCTGACAGCTTGGAGCCTGGAGCCCGCTTCTGATTCTGTGTCTCCCTCTCCCTCTGACTCTCCCTTGCTTGTTCTCTCTCTCTCTCTCTCTCTTTCTCTCTCTCTCAAAAATAAATAAACATTTAAAAAATTATTTTAAAAAAGAAATTAGGAAAAATGCATTTAATCTGTGTCAACAAATAACTAACATTTGTTATAAATGGTGCTTAAAGTATTATCAAAACTGCTATGTTGCATCTCTTTACTCTTATTAAAAATTTTGGGGGGCTGTAAGAAATGAATAAATATATGTGAGGTAAGTTTGAATCTATGTTATGATTATATAGGCAACTTGAAAAATCTTAGGTTACTCATCAAAACTAAAGAACTTCTAAAAACTAAAACAAAAATTTCTATCAATTCCTCAAGATAAACTGTCAGCCATTCTTATTTATTTTACTTATGAATTTACTATGCATGAACATCTTATTCAATTAAGCTAGTCTTACATAATGATGAAGTATAATGGAAAATTTTATCTTTATATTTATGGTACGTGAAACCAAGATCTTTAAAACACAGATGATTTCAAGTTCTTGTTTAAATATTCTTTTTTGCTTTTAACTGAGCATTGTATGAAATATCTACTTCATCATTTTTTATTATAAATCAAATCCTGATTATCTGCATGGATGAATCTCTCCTCATATTTGAATCCTTTCTGGTTTTCATTGTAATGCACGGATGTCAATATTGGGACTTTCCTGTGGAAACAATTTCAAAATGTGAAATTAAACATAAAGCACTTGCAGTTGGTTTTCTGGCCCATGATCCTTTCTTACTTAGAACCAGATTAAGTTTCTCCTCACTCACTGAATGAAGAGCTATTGATTGCTGGCCATTTCAAGTCATTGTGCATATATTTACCTAGATACCTTCATTCTTCCATTTATTTATTCTCCCTAGCATCATGGTTAGGGAAACCATAGTAAGTACAAAAAGACATGTTTAAGCTGTTCTGATTAAGCTTGAAGTCTGAATATCATCCACGTAAAGTAAATTTAATTTGAGCTATGAAGCAGAGTGATATGAGTATGATGGGAATCAGGAGGATTGTACCTAAGATGATTGAGATGAGATCTTAAGGAGAAGTAGAGTTAATTAGGATAAGGAAGAAATGAGATGATTCCAGGCAGAAGGAATAGCATATGCAAAGGCCCTGTGGTAGGAGGGAACATAACATATTTCAAAAATTGAAAAGTCATTGTGGCCAAAGCTTAGAAGTGAGGGCAAATGTCATGGAAGATGACTCTGAAGACATAGGTGGGGGCCAGGCCAGGCCAAACTTTGTAAGCCACGGTGAAGAACTTGGAATTAATCCTAAAAGCAATGAAAATCCTGACCATGTTTTGAGGTAGGAAGGCAGCAGAAGGAAAAGTACTGAGTTTGAGGAGAAGAAACTAGTTAGGAAGTTATTCACTAGAATGGGGAAGAAATTATGACAGACCGTGGTGGCAATATAGATGAGAGACACAGAGGGACTCAGGAAAATTTCAGCAGATAAACTCAACAGGATTTGTGATGATTTGGATGTCCATCGTAAATGGACAGTTGAATGGTTACAGATGACTCCCAGCTTTGAGTTTACTCATCTTGATGACTAGTAGAGGACAGGATTTGCAAGAGGGGTAATGAGTCTAAATCGGTTTCTTGCTAATCAAGTGAAGAGGTTAAGCAGGCAATTCAATATACAGGTCTGGAGCTCAGAGGATGACTTCAGGGTACAAATACGAATATGGGAGTCATTTGCATATAGGTAGTTATTGAAGCTGTTCATTCATTGATTATTCAAGCACCACACATTTGGTACACTCCTTTTATTTGCCAGGTGCTGTTCTAGGTTCTGGGTATTCTGATGAATGAACTTTAAAATCAGCCTGACAAGTTCCATGAAAATCCTTTGGGATTTTAATTGGGATTTCATTATTTGTACATGACTTACACCCATGTAATATGCAGGCAGCTCAACCTGAAAACTGGTGTACATATATCTCCTTATTTAGAACTTTAGTTCTTTAATAACTTTATAGTTAGGTTAATTATGTGCCTTATATGTTTCTTTCATCGAGTTTATTCCTAGACATTTTATAAGTTTTTTTGTTACTGTGAACAGAATCTTTATGTCACATTTCTCAATTGGTTTTGACTGACCTATAGAAAAGGTTTTGCATATTGAACTTTTATTCAATTGCCTTACTACACTCCCTTACTAGTTCTTTTTAAATTTTTCTAAATGTTTATTTGTTTTAGAGAGAGAGAGAGGCAGAGAGAGAAGGAGACACAGAATCCAAAGTAGGCTCCAGGCTCTGAGCTGTCAGTACAGAGCCCTGCGTGGTGTTCAAACTCACAAACCATGAGATCATGACCTGAGCCATGTTGAACACTTAACCAACTGAGCCAGTTGGACACTTGACAAACTGAGCCACCCAGGCACCACATTGCCTTACTAGCTATAACAAGTCAATTGAATCTCTTGGCCTTTGGAGTTAAACAGTTGTATTATCAGCAAATAATAACAGTTTTGTCCTTTCTTTTCCTTTTCTGACCTCACTGCATTGGCTAGTACTGCCAGTACAATTTGAATAGTAAGAAGGATTGTTACAACTTCTTTTAGTTTCTTTTGTGATGTTTCAGGTTTTACATGTTTATACCCTTCCCTAGTCAATGAGAAACTTATCTTTTGAGATATAAAACCAACGAATATATACCCTACAGTAATGTCCCAAATGATTGAATTAATTGAAAATGGGTAATAAAAAAATAGTTTAATGTGTACGCTTTATTGTCATTATTATAAAATCTCAAAACATGAAGTTTCACTGTTTAAATGGGTTTTCCAAAAAACTCCCGCTATAGCAAGGACCTGGCAATTCCAAACAAGAAAGATCTTTTTGTTTCCTGTTTGAGATCTATCTACACCCTAAAATACATCAAGCAAGCTTAGAAAACAGCAGGGATAACCAAGCCAAATTGGAGCGTATGTCTGAAAGGCTACAAAAACACTAGTCTTGCACAGTTAATGATGATCCTGTAACATGTACTGTGAATAGCATTTTGCTTCCTGTTAATAATAGCTTGTCATCTAAATAGAATAATGTAAAGTGTAATGAGCACTGCTCTTAAGATAAATATTGCTTTTATTTTCAGTGAAGTGGAAACCACTGCCTTTGTCTTTTTTTTTTTATATTGCCAACCGCTACAAAAATAAATTTGCCTAAAGGTACATCCAACAACCACTGTACGACTCTGAACTCAGGATATTCCCAGCTAAGCTGATTAATGAAGAGCATAGCTATCATTATTAATCTACAAAACATTTGGTTGACCTAGGACTGTCAGACCTGCCTGCCAAATTGCATAATTTTTATAGACATTTAAGGTCAAAATGAATGGCATGCTACTCTATAGATAAGAACACATTATTTACTTCTGGAAAAATATACTTTGTAAAGAGGAAAACATTTAGACCAAATGGTCACTTACCAATATTTTCAGTTAAAATGTATATTAACTTTCAAATTACAAAATGACTAAGACTATTCTCTGACCTCAGCTAACCCACAGAGCAAGCAGCCTGCATTTTGTTGACTTTTTAAAAAAAATTTTTTAATGTTTATTTATTTTTAGAGAGAGAGAGAGAGATGGACAGAGAGTAGGGGCATGGGGGCAGAGAGAGAAGGAGACACAGAATCTGAAGGAGGCTCCAGGCTGTCGGCACAGAGCCCGACGCGGGACTCAAACTCAGGGACTGCAAGATTGTGACCTGACCCTGAGTTGGATGCTCAATTGACAGAGCCACCCAGGCTCCCCGCATTTTGTTGATTTATACATACTCTCCTGTCACCAAAAATTTTAGAAGTACTATGCAAAACTGCACAATCCCATATTACTTCATACATTTTAAACATATGTAAAGGATTGAAAATTTCAGATGATATTTCAATTAAATCATTCTGTAGAGTTTTATTGCTAATTGCAAGAGAAAAAAATACACAAGAAATATTAATTATCATTTTCTCTGGGTAATGGAATTATGGATGGCCCTATCAACTTTTCTGTTTGTTTTTTTTTTTAAACTTTTTTTAATGTTTATTTTTGAGAGAGAAAGGGTATGCATGAGAGAGGGGTGGGGATAGAGACAGGGGGACAGAGGACCCAAAGCAGGCTCTGTGATGACAGCAGAGAGCCCTAAGTGGGGCTCAAATTTACAAACCATGAGATCATGACCTGAGCTGAAATTGGACACCCAACCGACTGAGCCACCCAGGTGCCCAACTTTTCAGTTTTTAAAATATAATCTGCAGTAAGTGTGTATTACTTTCTTAATAATAATAATAAACTAGTATCTTTTAGAAGTTGATTCAAGGTAATAGGCAATATGTTTACTAAAGGAAAGCTTCCCAAGACTAGAAGCTTTACATATGTTGCTGAGCTAGAAGCAAAACGTGTACTCAAATCTTGTACTCCTCAGGTCTCTGCCCCCACCTGGCCTCCAATCCCCATAGGGTGAAACTTGACCACTCAGAAAGGAGATAGGTGGGAACAGGCAGAATAACTCTGCTGGTGGAATTTTTATCAAGTATTTCCAAAGTAGCTGTAACACTTTACTCTGTGAAAATTAATAAAGGGAAACCTGACTAAAGTGGACTCTGGGTGCTAGAAGGGGAGGCTGGTAGGGGGAACCTTATCACCCAATGTCAATTACAGGGAGAACTGTCAATTACAAAAACAGAAGAATCTCAACAAGAAAGAATCATCAAGGGGCGCCTGGGTGGCTCAGTTGGTTGAACGTCCAACTTCAGCTCAGGTCATGATCTCGTCCTACACGGGTTCGAGTCCCGCATCGGGCTCTGTGCTGGCAGTGTGGATCCTGCTTGGGATTTTGTCTCTCTGTTTCTCTCTCTGCCCCTCCCTGGCTCACACCGTCTCTGTCTCTCTCAAAATAAATAAATAAACTTTAAAAAATTAAAAAGAAAAAAAAAAGAAAAAAAACTCACAGACTGTGAGATCATGACCTGAGCCGAAGTCTGACGCTTAACCGACTGAGCCACCCAGGTGCCCCAGGAGTTTTGTTTTTTTTTTAAGTAAACTTTCCACCCAACATGGAGCTTAAACTCATGACCCCATAATCAAGAGTCACATGCTCCACCACCTGAGCCCACCAGGCAGCCCCTGGGCTTTGCTTTAAAATCATCTAGTGAGGGGAAAGAGATAGTAGGTTGAGTATAAATGAAACTATGTGGACCCTATGCTGATAAATATTGAAAATCTGTGATAAATACATGAGGGTTCCTTATATTATATCCTCTATTTCTGTATTACGTTTGAAAAGTAAAATACTTTGCTATCACAACAGAATAACAACAATTTATGTAAGTCCTAACAATTCAGTATTAGAAATGCTTTTTCGGGGGGCACCTGGGTAGATCAGTTGGTTAAGCATCTGACTCTTGATCTCAGGTCTTATTCTCAGGGTCTTGAGTTCAAGCCCTGCATTTGGCTGGATATGAAACCTACTTTAAAAAAAATACTTTTTTTTCTCATAAATTATTGAATGTCATGTTAATTCTCTCACATCTCTGATAATAACCTTGGCATGAAAATATTTATACAGCCTACATTTAAATTTCTCCTTCTAATGGGGTTTCTGGGTGGTTCAGTCAGCTGAACATCCAACTCTTGGTTTTGGCTCAGGTCATGGTTTCACAGTTTGTGGGTTTGAGCCCCACATTCAGCTCTGTGCTGACAGTGTGGAGCCTGCTTGGGATTTTCTCTCTGCCCCTCTGCAACTGGCATGCGTGTGTGCTCTCTCTCTCTCCCCCCCCCCTCTCTCTCTCTCTCTGAATAAACAAATAAACTTTAAAAAAAATTAAATAAATTTCTGCCTCTAAGGGCTCCATAATTTGCAAAATTCAAAAATAACTTCTGGTCACCTTGGATCAATCCAGATAGAAATGAATATTGAAAACTGGAGTCATGATTGAGAAATCTTCAAAAGGTCATAAAATGATTAAGCTCCCAAGTGAATAGAATTTAACTTGATTTTGTACCTATAGATTGGAGAATCAAAATATGAAAAGGGATTTTAGAAAAGGCTCACTCTGAGAACATCTGAACTCTGAAATATCAACAATCATATTCATTTTACTGAAGGATTGGCCTCAGCCTTACTTTAGCTAGCTACTTCCACTTGAGCATGTAAAAGAAATAACCCAAATTTGACTTGTCATTAACACAGCCATTAGACAGAATAACTGTAGTTACATTCTGAGCCACGATCTTCTAGAAGATTGGATAGTATTTTTGTTTTGTTTTACACTTTATTGAATTGTAACACACATGATAAAAGTGCACACAAAAATACAATTGATGAATACTCCCAAGTGGAGCATACACATGTAATCAGCATCCAGATCAAAAAACAGGATTTGGGGGGATCACCTGGGTGACTCAGTCCATTAAGCATTTAACTTCGGCTCAGGTCATGATCTCAAGGTTTCTGAGTTCTAGCCCTGCAACAGGCTACACGCTGACAATGCTAAGCCTGCTTGGGATTCTCTCTCTGCTCCTCCCTCACTTGCATGTGCACACGTATGCTCTCTCTCTTTCTCTCTCTCTCTCTCAAAATGAATAAAACTGAAAAACAAAAAAACAAAAAGCAGGGGCGCCTGAGTGAGTCAGTCAGTTGAGCCTCTGACTTCAGCTCAGGTCATGATCTCGCCGTTTGTGAATTCAAGCCCCGCATCGGGTTCTGTGCTGACAGCTCAGAGCTTGGAGCCTGCTTCCGACTCTGTGTCTCCTCCTCTCTCTGCCCCTCCCATTCTCGTGCTCTGCCTCCCTCTGTCTCTTAATAATAAATAAACATTTTAAAAAAAAACAACAAAGCAGGAATTTTCTCTGTTGTGTCCCCTTCCAGTAACTACCGCCTCCAAAGAGAAACCACTCTTTTGACTGCTAACACATGGATTAGTTTTGCCTGTTTTTTTGTATTTTACATAAATAGAATCCTACTGTCAGTAAGGACTGTGTCTAGCTTCTTTCACTCATCATTATTTTTGTAAGACTCATCCATGTTTTGTGAAGTTGTAGACATTCTCATTCCTACTTTTGTATTGTACTGTCTAAATAAACCGCAGTTGATGTAACTAGTCATTCTTCTGTTGATGGGCATTGGAGTTATTTCCAGTTTTGGGCTATTATGAATAGTGCCACTGAGAAAGTTCTCGTACATGTAGTTTGGTGAACATATGTACATATTTTCCTTGGTTGTATAACTTACAATGGAATTGTTAGGACTTATATAAATTGTTATTACTCTGTTGTGATAGCAAAGTGTTTTACTTTTCAAACATAATACAGAAATAGAGAATGCAATATAATGAACTTTCATGTATTCATCACAGATTTTCAACATTTATCAGCATAAGGTCCATATAGTTTCATTTATACTCTACCTACTGCCTCTTTCCTCTCACTAGATGATTTTTTAAGTTTTTTAAAACATTTTTATCTATTTTTGAGAGACAGAGAGAGACACAGCGTGAGTGGGTGAGGAGCAGAGAGGGAGGGAGACACAGAATCCAAAGCAGGCTCCAGGCTCTGAGCTGTCAGCACAGAGCCCAACGTGGTCTCAAACTCACAAACTGTGAGATCATGACCTGAGCCAAAGTCAGACGCTCAACTGACTGAGCCACCCAAGTGCCCCACTCTCACTAGATGATTTTAAAGCAAAGCCCAGGGGTTGCCTGGCTGGCTCAGTTGGAGGAGCATGTGACTCTTGATCACGGGGTCATGAGTTTAAGCTCCATGTTGAGTGGAACGTTTACTTAAAAAGTAAATAAATAAAATCTTATATATAGGCTGGGTTAGCAGATAATACTGGGGTGGCTCACAACTAACAGTGTGACAGTTCTAGTTGTTCTGCATCCTACCCAACATTTGTTATTTCTGTCTTTTATAATTTTAGACTTTCTGGTGTATTTTGATTTGGGTGTGGTTTCAACTTGCATTTCTCTCATGGTTAATGAAGTCAAGCACTGTTTCAAATGTTTACTGGCCATTTAAGTGTTCTCTTTTGTAAGCATGTCTGTTGCCCATTTCTATCAGCTAGCCATTTTTTTTCTTGTTGATTTGTAGGAGCTATTTATATATTCTAGATAAAAATCTCTTGTTGGATATTTATATTACAAATGTTCTTTCTGCGAGTTGTGTTTTAACTCCTATTATGGTGCTTTTTGATGAACATAAGTTTGTAATTTTAATATAGCTCAATTCAGTTTTTTTCCATTATGTGAGTGTTCTGTACTGTTTTAAAAGAAATCTTTGCCTACTCAGTTTTAAGTTGTTTTAATGTTTTTTTAAAGCTTTACTATTTTACCTTTTATAAAAAGGTCTACCATCCATTTAGAATTGATTTTTGTGTAAAATGTTTAGGGGCCAAATTACACACACACACACACACACACACACACACACACACGTGTGTACATAAACACCCAATATCTTGGTACCTCATGGCCCAATCAAGTTGACATGTACAACTATTGCACAGGGGCCTGGTGGAACTTCCTGTTTCGTGAATACATTGATGTGCTGCGAAGGTAACATGCCTGGATTCCATGAGGAGATAGCGTGGAAGCTCTGCCTTATGTCCCAAGTTTGGTGTATGACTCTCTTCATTGGTCAGATCTGCATTCTTTATAATTAAACTATAATTGGAAGTATGAGACTTTCCTGAGTTCTGAAAATTCTAGCAAATTATAAAACCTGGGGAAGGGTCATGAGACCCCTGATTTGTAACCAGCTGTTTAGAAGTGCAGATGTCCTGGGGACCCCATTTGTGGTTAGCATCTGAAGTGGGGGCAATGTGTGGGGTCTGCATTAATTCTGGGTGTTATATCAGCATTACAGGACACCAGTTGGTAGCAGAGAATTGGTGTCAGTCACACCTTGTGACATTGGTTCTTGTTCAGTTACCAAATTGTTTTTTATATTCATTTTATTCTTGCTTACTTTTAAGGAGAATTTTACATATTGGTGCCCACTCTGCATGCTTACAGGTGTGCAAAATGCTCCCAAAGCCCTCTATTTTGATCTCCAAAGCTCTCTCTTTTCTATTTTCTCCTTAATGCCCCAAACACCCAGTGAACATTTGTAATTTCCACTCCAGAGGATTTCCTATCATATCTTAAGTTTTAAGGATCATGAAGTCTTGAATAGCACTTCTTTCTAACAGGTCAGAGTGTTCTGCTCTGATGGAGATAATTACAGAGCCATCTCCACAATCTCAGCTCTTGGATCTTTTCTCTTTTTTCTTTTTTACCTAGTTTTCTACCTAGTTTTTTCTCATTAGTTGATTTCACCCAGTATCATGGTTGTAAATGCCATTTATATATTCCAAACTTCACATCTCCTCTGAACTCCAGATTCTTCCATTCAACTGCCCAGTCATCATCTCCACTTACAGGTCTGGTACTCTTCTCAAATTTAACACCTACAAAACTAAGCTCACAATGTTTTCTGCAAATTCTGTACCTCCCACAATCTTCCCAATCTCAGGTAGTGGCAGCTTCATCCTTCTGGTTGCCCAGGTGTGATCCTTGACTCTTTTTTTCACACCCGTGTCTGATTCATCAACAAACTCTAAGGGCTCTATTTCTAAATATATTCCAAATTCAACTACTTCTCTCTACCCTCACTGCCACCAGTAGGTTCTAGTCATCATTATTTCTTGATTAAATTATTGCAATATCCTCCTAAATGGTCTCCTTGCAAAGATGTCCCATGCTCCCGACCTCCAAAGTCTATTCCCAACAGAGAGAGCAAAGAGATTATATTAACAATAAGAAAAAATAAATAATTCTGATCATGTCACTTCTCAGCCTGAATCCTCCAATGATATCTGTCCCATTCGGAAAAAAAGCCAAAGTTCTTAGTAAAACCCACAGGCCCTACATGACCTGGATTCATTTCCTCTCTGACTTCATTTCCCAACTTCACCCCTTATTCACTCCATTACAACCACAATGGTTTCCCTTCTATTCCTCTCACATACTAGGCATACTGCCACCCAGGGCTATTTACTAACTATTCTCTTTGCTTGGAATACCCCTCCCCCAAATACATGGCTCATGCCTCACTTAATTCAAGTCACTTCTGAAAATTCTGCTTTTGATTGAGACTTTCACTGGCTACCCCTTATTTAAAATGTCAACCTCCTCATCCCAATAGTCATATTCCTTCTTTCTGCTTGATTTCTCTTCTAACTTGTATAACCATCTAATACATTGTGTGTTTTACTTATCCAATGCCCAATTAGGAGCCAAATTACATACCATAAGCAATTTAGGAGTTTGGGAAAGACTTCATAGCACAGGATGATTTGAAATGACTTCTGAAAAAATTGATGGGATTTGAATAGTCAGTGGGGGAAAGGAGAGCATTCTATGTGGGGGGTGCAGGGGAAGACATGAGCTATTTTTCATAGATTTGAGATGCAAAATCCCAATCTTTTAAGTAAGTAAGGCATTGTAGTACTTTTTTGGGGCATCTCCTTGAACACAAGCACTTTTTCATCTTTGTTTTCTCAAAGTATATCCCAGTACCTGGAATAAAATAGAAATTCAGTAAATATTGGGTGGATAATTGGATGAATAAATGGGTGGATGAATGAATGAATCAACGGATGGATCAAAGAATGAGTGAGTAGGTAGATGATACCAATTCATGAATTCATCTACTTTCTGTTTAAATTACATTGGGCTCTGATGCATGATAATCATAAAGATAATTCTTCACCCAGTAGATCAAAAGACTGAGTGAGTTAATGGGACATGTATGGAGCCTGCTTAAGATTCTCTCCCTCTCTTGCTCTCCCCGTCTCTGCCCTGCTTGTGCTTTCTCTCTCTCAAAAAAAAAGGACTGAGGGACTGAGTTAGCTTTGACCCACATAGGAAAGAATCTTTCTTAAAAGACTGTAAGAATGTTTTTTATTGTTGTAAAACACACATTATGTTAAATTTAGAATCTTAACCATTTTTAAGTGTACAGTTTAGTAGCATTGAAGACTTTGACATTACTGTGCCATAGATCTCTAGAAATTTCTCATCTTGCAATACCAAAATGCTATACCCACTATATACTAATTACCCATTTTCCTCTCCTCAAATGCTGGTAACCCCCTTCATACTTTCTGTTTCTATGATTTTGACTATTTTTTTAATTAAAAAAAAATTAATTTTAAGTAGGCTCCACGTCCAATGTGGGGCTTGAACTTATGACCTTGAGATCAAGAGTTACATGCTCCGCTGACTGAGCTAGCCAGACACCCCAATTTTGACTCTTCTAGATACTCTGTATGAGTGGAATCATACAATATTTGTCCTAAAAAGACTATAGGAAAATTTAACTTTCCTTTATGCTACTTTAACAGGAGTAGTCATTGGAAAACATTCTACCTTGGAAGCTAAAGTTCCTGTTGTGCAATTCAAAACTACATTGAGAAATAAGAGCTGATGATTAATTTCCTGGTTTGATCTTTATGTGTATTCAGTAGAGAAAATGATAATTATTTTCTTTTTATAAATGAGGCAAGTCAAAATATCATATTTTATCAATTCCGAGTCATTCATTTCTGCCCCTCCCACATTTTAATATCTCTGAAATAAATTCATGTGTTATAATCAATGGTATTTTTGACTTGTGTCAGTTTAATTGGTTGGCATCATTTCCTCTTTCCTGGTGGCATTTTTTTAAAGTTTATTTATTTTGAGAGAGAGAGAGAGAGGGAGAGAGGAGAGCACAAATGGGGAAGGGGCAGAGAGAGAAAAAGAGAGTATCCCAAGCTGACTCCACACTCTCAGCACAGAGCCTGATGCAGGGCTCGAACCCATTAAACATGAGACCATGCCCTGAGCCAAAGTCAAACACTTAACTGACTGAGCCACCCAGGCACCCCCTTGGTGGCATTTTTTATGGACACATTTTACAAGCATTTGTGCCTTTGGACTATGAAATAAGATAAATGATTAACTCAAAATCTCATACCCAGTCCATGACCATAGTAGAATGGACTGGAACTAAGTCTTCCTCAGTTTTAAAGTGAGGTTGTATTTTTTTTTTAATTTTTAAAAATGTTTTATTTATTCTTGAGACAGAGAAAGAGAGATAGACAGAGCTCAAGCAGGGGAGGGCAGAACAAGAGAGGGACACGGAATCCAAAGCAGGCTCGAGGCTCTGAGCTGTCAGCACAGAGCCCAACACCGGGCTCGAACTCACAAGCTGTGAGATAATGACCTGAGCCAAAGTCAGACGCCCAACCAACTGAGCCATCCAGTTGCCCCTCAAAGTGATGTTTGTTGTTGTTTTTTTTAATGTTTATTTATTTATTTTTGAGAGACAGAGACAGAGCACGAACAGGGGAGGAGCAGAGAGGGAGACACAGAATCCGAAACAGGCTCCAGGCTCCGAACTGTCAGCACAGAGCCCGACGTGGGGCTCGAACTCACAAACCGTGAGATAATGACCTGAGCCAAAGCCGGACACTCAACCGACTGAGCCACCCAGGCGCCCCTAAAGTGATGTTTTAATGACTAGGTAACATTTTCACTAAAAACCAAATTGCTTTTATGCCATACCTTATGAATTTAAGGCAACTCTCATTTACTTCTAGCCACCTCCCATTTGATGTTAAAAGCTTTTAGTAAAGAAATTATAAGTTTCAGAGACACTTATGACAAGCTTCTTGCAGCTGGGACCTCACTTCATGTTGCCAGATATAGCAGATAACAATATAGGAATGTCTCACATATTGCGTGGGACATCCTTACACTAAAAAGTAGCTTATTGTTTATCTGAAACTCAAATTTGACTGGGCATCTTATATTTATTTATTTATTTTTTTTTTAATTTTTTAATATATGAAATTTACTGTCAAATTGGTTTCCATACAACACCCAGTGCTCATCCCAAAAGGTGCCCTCCTCAATACCCATCACCCACCCTGCCCTCCCTCCCACCCTGCCCTCCCTCCCACCCCCCATCAACCCTCAGTTTGTTCTCAGTTTTTAACAGTCTCTAATGCTTTGGCTCTCTCCCACTCTAACCTCTTTTTTTTTTTTTTTTTTTTTTTTTCCTTCCCCTCCCCCATGGGTTTCTGTTATGTTTCTCAGGATCCACATAAGAGTGAAACCATATGGTATCTGTCTTTCTCTGTATGGCTTATTTCACTTAGCATCACACTCTCCAGTTCCATCCATGTTGCTACAAAAGGCCATATTTCATTTTTTCTCATTGCCACGTAGTATTCCATTGTGTATATAAACCACAATTTCTTTATCCATTCATCAGTTGATGGACATTTAGGCTCTTTCCATAATTTGGCTATTGTTGAGAGTGCCGCTATAAACATTGGGGTACAGGTGCCCCTATGCATCAGTACTCCTGTATCCCTTGGATAAATTCCTAGCAGTGCTATTGCTGGGTCATAGGGTAGGTCTATTTTTAATTTTCTGAGGAACCTCCACACTGCTTTCCAGAGCGGCTGCACCAATTTGCATTCCCACCAACAGTGCAAGAGGGTTCCTGTTTCTCCACATCCTCTCCAGCATCTATAGTCTCCTGATTTCTTCATTTTGGCCACTCTGACTGGCGTGAGGTGGTATCTGAGTGTGGTTTTGATTTGTATTTCCCTGATAAGGAGCGACGTTGAGCATCTTTTCATGTGCCTGTTGGCCATCCGGATGTCTTCTTTAGAGAAGTGTCTATTCATGTTTTCTGCCCATTTCTTCACTGGGTTATTTGTTTTTCGGGTGTGGAGTTTGATGAGCTCTTTATAGATTTTGGATACTAGCCCTTTGTCCGATGTGTCATTTGCAAATATCTTTTCCCATTCCGTTGGTTGCCTTTTAGTTTTGTTGGTTGTTTCCTTCGCTGTGCAGAAGCTTTTTATCTTCATAAGGTCCCAGTAATTCACTTTTGCTTTTAATTCCCTTGCCTTTGGGGATGTGCCGAGTAAGAGATTGCTACGGCTGAGGTCAGAGAGGTCTTTTCCTGCTTTCTCCTCTAAGGTTTTGATGGTTTCCTGTCTCACATTCAGGTCCTTTATCCATTTTGAGTTTATTTTTGTGAATGGTGTGAGAAAGTGGTCTAGATTCAACCTTCTGCATGTTGCTGTCCAGTTCTCCCAGCACCATTTGTTAAAGAGACTGTCTTTTTTCCATTGGATGTTCTTTCCTGCTTTGTCAAAGATGAGTTGGCCATACATTTGTGGGTCTAGTTCTGGGGTTTCTATTCTATTCCATTGGTCTATGTGTCTGTTTTTATGCCAATACCATGCTGTCTTGATGATGACAGCTTTGTAATAGAGGCTAAAGTCTGGGATTGTGAGGCCTCCTGCTTTGGTCTTCTTCTTCAAAATTACTTTGGCTATTCGGGGCCTTTTGTGGTTCCATATGAATTTTAGGATGGCTTGTTCTAGTTTCGAGAAGAATGCTGGTGCAATTTTGATTGGGATTGCATTGAATGTGTAGATAGCTTTGGGTAGTATTGACATTTTGACAATATTTATTCTTCCAATCCATGAGCAGGGAATGTCTTTCCATTTCTTTATATCTTCTTCAATTACCTGCATAAGCTTTCTATAGTTTTCAGCATACAGATCTTTTACATCTTTGGTTAGATTTATTCCTAGGTATTTTATGCTTCTTGGTGCAATTGTGAATGGGATCAGTTTCTTCATTTGTCTTTCTGTTGCTTCATTGTTAGTGTATAAGAATGCAACTGATTTCTGCACATTGATTTTGTATCCTGCAACTTTGCTGAATTCATGTATCAGTTCTAGCAGACTTTTGGTGGAGTCTATCGGATTTTCCATGTATAATATCATGTCATCTGCAAAAAGCGAAAGCTTGACTTCATCTTTGCCAATTTTGATGCCTTTGATTTCCTTTTGTTGTCTGATTGCTGATGCTAGAACTTCCAGCACTATATTAAACAGCAGCGGTGACAGTGGGCATCCCTGTCGTGTTCCTGATCTCAGGGAAAAAGCTCTCAGTTTTTCCCCGTTGAGGATGATGTTAGCTGTGGGCTTTTCATAAATGGCCTTTATGATCTTTAAGTATGTTCCTTCTATCCCGACTTTCTCAAGGGTTTTTATTAAGAAAGGGTGCTGGATTTTGTCAAAGGCCTTTTCTGCATCGATTGACAGGATCATATGGTTCTTCTCTTTTTTTTTGTTAATGTGATGTATCACGTTGATCGATTTGCGAATGTTGAACCAGCCCTGCATCCCAGGAATGAATCCCACTTGATCATGGTGAATAATTCTTTTTATATGCTGTTGAATTCGATTTGCTAGTATCTTATTAAGAATTTTTGCATCCATATTCATCAGGGATATTGGCCTGTAGTTCTCTTTTTTTACTGGGTCTCTGTCTGGTTTAGGAATCAAAGTAATACTGGCTTCATAGAATGAGTCTGGAAGTTTTCCTTCCCTTTCTATTTCTTGGAATAGCTTGAGAAGGATAGGTATTATCTCTGCTTTAAATGTCTGGTAGAACTCCCCTGGGAAGCCATCTGGTCCTGGACTCTTATTTGTTGGGAGATTCTTGATAACCGATTCAATTTCTTCGCTGGTTATGGGTCTGTTCAAGCTTTCTATTTCCTCCTGATTGAGTTTTGGAAGAGTGTGGGTGTTTAGAAATTTGTCCATTTCTTCCAGGTTGTCCAATTTGCTGGCATATAATTTTTCATAGTATTCCCTGATAATTGTTTGTATCTCTGAGGGATTGGTTGTAATCATTCCATTTTCATTCATGATTTTATCTATTTGGGTCATCTCCCTTTTCTTTTTGAGAAGCCTGGCTAGAGGTTTGTCAATTTTGTTTATTTTTTCAAAAAACCAACTCTTGGTTTCGTTGATCTGCTCTACAGTTTTTTTAGATTCTATATTGTTTATTTCTGCTCTGATCTTTATGATTTCTCTTCTTCTGCTGGGTTTAGGCTGCCTTTGCTGTTCTGCTTCTATTTCCTTTAGGTGTGCTGTTAGATTTTGTATTTGGGATTTTTCTTGTTTCTTGAGATAGGCCTGGATTGCAATGTATTTTCCTCTCAGGACTGCCTTCGCTGCATCCCAAAGCGTTTGGATTGTTGTATTTTCATTTTCGTTTGTTTCCATATATGTTTTAATTTCTTCTCTAATTGCCTGGTTGACCCACTCATTCGTTAGTAGGGTGTTCTTTAACCTCCATGCTTTTGGAGGTTTTCCAGACTTTTTCCTGTGGTTGATTTCAAGCTTCATAGCATTGTGGTCTGAAAGTATGCATGGTATAATTTCAATTCTTGTAAACTTATGAAGGGCTGTTTTGTGACCCAGTATATGATCTATCTTAGAGAATGTTCCATGTGCACTCGAGAAGAAAGTATATTCTGTTGCTTTGGGATGCAGAGTTCTAAATATATCTGTCAAGTCCATCTGATCCAATGTATCATTCAGGGCCCTTGTTTCTTTATTGACTGTGTGTCTAGATGATCTATCCATTTCTGTAAGTGGGGTGTTAAAGTCCCCTGCAATGACCACATTCTTATCAATAAGGTTGCTTATGTTTATGAGTAATTGTTTTATATATCTGGGGGCTCGGGTATTTGGCGCATAGACATTTATAATAGTTAGCTCTTCCTGGTGGATAGACCCTGTGATTATTATATAATGCCCTTCTTCATCTCTTGTTACAGCCTTTAATTTAAAGTCTAGTTTGTCTGATATAAGTATGGCTACTCCAGCTTTCTTTTGGCTTCCAGTAGCATGATAAATAGTTCTCCATCCCCTCACTCTCAATCTAAAGGTGTCCTCAGATCTAAAATGAGTCTCTTGTAGACAGCAAATAGATGGGTCTTGTTTTTTTATCCATTCTGATACCCTATGTCTTTTAGCTGGCGCATTTAATCCATTTACATTCAGTGTTATTATAGAAAGATATGGGTTTAGAGTCATTGTGATGTCTGTATGTTTTATGCTTGTAGTGATGTCTCTGGTACTTTGTCTCACAGGATCCCCCTTAGGATCTCTTGTAGGGCTGGTTTCGTGGTGACAAATTCCTTCAGTTTTTGTTTGTTTGGGAAGACCTTTATCTCTCCTTCTATTCTAAATGACAGACTTGCTGGATAAAGGATTCTCGGCTGCATATTTTTTCTGTTTAGCACACTGTAGATATCGTGCCAAGCCTTTCTGGCCTGCCAAGTTTCAAAGGAGAGATCAGTCACGAGTCTTATAGGTCTCCCTTTATATGTGAGGGCACGTTTATCCCTTGCTGCTTTCAGAATTTTCTCTTTATCCTTGTATTTTGCCAGTTTCACTATGATATGTCGTGCAGAAGATCGATTCAAGTTACGTCTGAAGGGTGGGCATCTTATATTTAATCTAGCAACCCTAACCTCACCTAATCCTTGGAAGAAGTGCTATCAGTGGATTGGTTTGGACTTTTCAAAAGATTCTCAGTGAGAGGATTAGGCAGGGAGGTGCAAGATGCACCAGTTAATCAAGAGGAGAAGCCCTCTGGACAGTATCTGACCCAGGGTCTTGAAAGCCCTGATTTGGCTCCTAAGCTTCATGTTGGAAGTGTACCAAATACTCATTTTGGCTCAGTGCCAAATGACCTAGTGTTACAATAAATACTGGGCTGAAGCCAAATATCACCAACTTAGAATGAACTTCTAGGGCAAGCTGTTTTCTTTAAAGACTCTCAGGCTGAATGGAATTAAATAGCAAAATAAAAATAAATGTGTTTTTGAATGTTATTTTGTTTAATGTCACAAATGGTAATGATCTAATAATACTGCAAAGACTATAAATATGGTTTGTATGTAATCTCTATTATTCTGCCTTCCATCCTTATTTAAAATTGTACAAACACTTGTTGGCTTAAAAAGGATAGTGTGTTCTTCCTACAGTTATCTAGTAGAAGTATTCTTGCTTAATATTCCTATTAGTTGATGATCTATTTCCTTATTGATTAAATTATATATGAAATTTTTTAATCATCGATTTTGTATATAAAATTAACAGCTTTCACAATCATTAGTTGCAGTAGCATCTTATAGTAATAAATACATAATTATGTTTCAGCTGATTGATAAAATTGTAACATGTAAAGCTCACGAAGGAGACTTTCGTTTCACATTATGTCTCGATGCTTACCTCTATTTGAAAATGAATATTCAGATATTAACAATAAATTCAAAAGAATGATATATCTGTTTTATTTAAACTCCAAGGGTGGTCCTGGACCAGCAGCATTACCTGGGAGGAGTACATAGGATCTCAGGCCCACCCTAGACCTGAGGAATCAGAATCTAAGGGTGGGGCTGCATTTTGAATATTGCATTTTATCATTATTGTCTAATCAGCTGACATTGATGAAGAACCAGGGACTCTGAGTGGTCCCTGTGCCTCATAATGACAACTGGACCTGATTCAGGACTTCCCTCATTTGTGAACTATAGGGATTATTTCAACCAATGGTGAGCAGATGTCAATCTCATTCTATTCCACCCAGTGTTCCTTTTTAGTCCTTACTTAGGTCCTTTAACTACCCCCAGAAATCTCCTACCTCCCTGGTTTTCTACACAGCAATAAAGAAAACCTATCCCTGGTTTTCTACACAGCAATAACTAACTGATACAGTGTCCCCTATGAAAGCTTCATCAAAATAATTATAAAGGCTTACCCAAAAAAATATCTTGGGAGAGGATATAAAAAATATCTTGTTAAGAGGCTTATTCTAAAGAATGATTCTCAGCCCTGGCTGCATATCCAAATTACCTGTTAGCTTTAAAAATTCTGATATACAAGGATCCCTCCAAACAATTTAAGTCTGAATCTCTGAGGGTGCAATGTAGGCGTTAGTCTTTTTCTAAAAGTTGTCCAGAGGATGATTCCAACATGCAGCCATTGTGGAGAACCAACGATCTAAAGTCTGGTTTAATTACCACTCCTCCTCTATGCAACTCAGCCTATGCAGCCATACTTGACACTCTTAGAAGTTCAAGTGAATGAAACACAGGACTTCCTAGTCTGGAAAGTCTCATAATCTCTTTATGTCACATGGAGGAACATTTTAAGCAGAGACAAATGGATTCTAAATGCACTTTAGGAATTAAGTTCTTATCACTAGCTTCAGACACATCAAAGTTGGCAAATCAAAAGTTAGCCATAATACTCATGTTTCATTTTCTCTTCTTACTAATTTGGTGACTCCCCCCCCTCCCCAAATGTGTTAAGGTACATTCCCTATCTGCCCCTTTATTTTATCAGTAGGAAAATGATCTCACATTTCAGTGAGACTCAGAGCCCTGTAGACAGTTTGGGACTGACTTTGAAATTGGAATGCCAGGTTAAATATTGGTTCCGATCTCTCAACCTAACACAGTCTTTTGGGGAAAAACATCCATTTTTAACAACTCTTCTGGCCATAAGACTGTTGTTTATATTTAACCCAAATCCCTCTAGCAGCTGAACAGTTCATCTCTCCTCTTGAAGAGGAATTCTTGATTACAGTTCCACAATCCCAGGTGCGCTTTGGAATCTGAAATTTGTGGAGGCTAGAAAGGTAATGCAGTGCATATATGGCAAATCATATCCCATCTCCAGGGAGTTCTAAAGCAGCATCCTGTAACAAACATATTTAAATCTGTGCAAATTAAACATAAAAATTCACAGCAAGCATGATGAATAGACATTATAAACAGTCTTATGTGAGTTCTGATTTTGTCATTAAATTTAGGAGAAATTTTACTTTTCAGAGCTTTTTCTATCTGGGCCTTAAGGATAAGAGATTGTAGACTGCAAGTTCCTGCAAAAAAATAAAATTGAGTGAACTTCAATTGGGAAAGGCTGAAGGGGAAACAAATGAACAACAGCAGTGGTATATGCTGCAAGAGCACATTTAACAGATTTCTTCCCACAAACAAACTGGATTTGGAAGGAAAATTGTCTGCGGCCAGACTCAGAGTCCCAACCAGGAGACCTTGCAATAAAAAGTTACTGATTTGGATTGGGAGTTGGGTTTTTAAGGAGAGACAGAAGAAGGGAAATAATAACAAGTCTTGGGAGTGTCTAGAAATGGCATCTTTTATGTGGGCTAATTATTTTCAATGATGAGTCATCCCCCAAGCAGTTCACAGCTGGCTCCCTTTTAGTTCTCCATTTTAAAATTCATCTACATCAGTGCAATTAGTGGTGAGTTGTTCAGGATGTCTTGGCCCACCCTTGGACAGACCCATTGTTCCTGGAGCTTTTTAGAAATCTCATGGCTTCTCTTCAGGTCTTCTGATTTTGCATCCAAAATGCTTGGACTTGTCTTTTCCTTGACTGTTTTCTCTTGACAGGGAGAAGGAAGGGATCCCTTGGGTCTCCTTTGATTATTGGATTGGCTTTTGCTCAAGGAACCTAATAGGTTAGTGAAAACAAGGTGCAGAGTGGGAAGCTCTGGCCCTCTTTTAAGAAACCATATGCTGCTTTTCTTTCTCAGCATATTCCTGAAAATTTCCTTTTGGCATCATGTTTTAAAGAATGGATCTAAGCTGAGATGTGTTAAATCTAAGATAGGTTAAAATTCAGAAGCAAACCATTTTTTCCTCTCAAACAGTTCACTGGGTACAATAAGCACTTCCGAAGTGTAAAGTCACTTTTAAGATAATCTTAGGGCTTTTTGTAATGTAAATTTTGTCACTGCAGAGCGTACATACAGAAAAGTGCCCAAATCATAAGGGAACAGATAGATAAGTGAACTTATGACAGAGTTTACACATTGTATAGCCAGTGCTTTGGCCAAGAAATAAAACATGACCAACACTCCAGAAGCCCTTCCTGTGGTCCCCAGGCCAAGGATGACCACCAAACTTCTAAGACCATAGGTTAATATTTTGTTTGTTAATTTACATCTTCTGTTTTTTATTTCTTTTTCACAACACTATAGATGGAGATTCATCCACATCGTCTTGATGGCTGCAGTGCCACTCTTTTCATTGCTGTGTAGGGCTCTCTTGTATGCTCTGCCATTTAAACCTTCTACCACGGCGGTCTTTTGGCTTCTGACTGCTCTGGGCTGCTAGGGCTAGTGCTGCTTGAAGCATTCTGGTATGTGTCCTGTGTGAAAATATATATTCTTTCCTGTCGAATACCTAGAAGCAGGATTGCATAGTTGAGTCATACGACATGTACATGTCACCTCTCATCCATGCTGCCAAATGTTCTCCAAAGTGATTGCACTAATTTTCACTCCCAGCAGCAGTTTCTGAGAGTTCCATGGAGCTTTTAAAAACAGATATCTGGGGCGCCTGGGTGGCTCAGTGGGTTAAGCGTCCGACTCTTGATTTCGGCTCAGGTCATGATCTCGCATTTTGTGGGTTCAGGCTCCGTGTGGGCTCTGCATTGACAGTGTGGAGCCTGCTCAGGATTCTCTCTCTCCCTCTCTCTCTCTGCCCCTTCCCCACTTGTGCTTACTCTCTCTCTCTCAAAATAAATAAATAAGCTTTAAACAAATTTAAAAACAGGGGTACCTGGGTGACACAGTTAGTTAAGCATCCGACTTCGGCTCAGGTCTGATCTCACCGTTCTTGAGTTCAAGCCCCAGGTTGGGCTCTGTGCTGACAGCTCAGAACCTGGAGCCTGTTTCAGATATTGTGTCTTCCTCTCTCTGCCCCTCCTCTGCTCATGCTCTCTCTCTCTCTCTCTCTCTTAAAAATAAACCTTAAAAAAATAAATATTAAAAAATAATTTAAAAACAGATATCCAAGCTCAGTAATATTTTTCAGTTTAGGTATCTGAAGCTGTCCATTGGTATTATATCTATAAGGATTCTCACAATTAATCTCCAAGCCTGTCCTTACCTTTAAAAACAATTTCATGTTTTGGGGCATCTGGATGGCTCAGTCAGTTAAGCTTCCAACTTTGGCTCAGGTCATGATTTCATGGTTCATGAGTTCAAGCCTCATGTCAGGCTCTGTGATGACAGGTCAGAGCCTGGAGTCTGCTTTGGATTCTGTGTGTGTGTCTCTCTCTCTGCCCTCCCCCACTCATGCCCTGTCTCTCAAAAATAAATAAAACATTAAAAAAAAATTCTTTTAACTTAAAAGAATAAAAAATAAATAATTTCATGTTTTAAAGTAAGCTTCAAGTCTCAAAAAAAAAAAAAAATGCCTGGCTTACTGTTTTATGAGCTTCATGGCGCCCTGTGGCCTTTCCTGTCCTTCCCTGATGAATCTTCATCAGCAAAGCCTGGTGTTCTTGTTTGACCATTTGTGAGTTTGCAGGGATCAGTTTAAGAGACTTACAATTTACGAACACGTTTCAGTATTAGAACTTAATTCATGAGTCATTGGAGAGTTTGCTGAGAAAGTGTTCTCAATTCTAGCAAAATCCAATACTGACCCTAACTTCAGACAACAAAGTTGTCAGGGAGATTTTCGCATGTGGTTTCTGTATCTCATTACTTTCTAGTCACATTAGTAGACATTCATAAAGCAAAGAATATATAAAGGCCATATGCAACTCACACAAAGTTTCCTCTAATAATGGCCTTATTTTATGCACAGGTATATAAGTTAGTAAAAATAATACCTATTTATTAACTGCTGACTATGCGTCAAGCAGTATAATCCAGGCTTTAGACCCTTGCTACTCAAAATGTAGTCCAGGACCAAGCAGCATGGACAACATCTGGGAGCTTGATAAAAATGTAGTCTCAGGTCCCATCCAGACTTGCTAAGTCAGAACAAGATGCCCAGGGAATACTGATATATGCTAAAGTTTGGAAAATGCTGGTTTTAGACACATGCGAATTAATTCTTGCTATGGTATGACCATCTAAACACAGGAGGAGCAAAAGCCCCATTTTATTTATTGTTATTTCATATCTACCTATTTATAACATCTTTTTCCCCCAACTTTATTGATATATAATTGACATATGACCTGTAAATTTAAGCGGTACAATGTGTTGGTTTGATACACTTAATACAAAATGATTACCAACATAGTGTTACTAAAACCTGCATCACATCATCCACTTACCATTTCTTTTTTTGTGGTGAGAACATTTAATATCTACTCTCTTAGTGACTTTCAAATATATATATATACATATATAGATATTCAGATCCCCTGCCCATTTTTAATTGGATTGTTTTTTGCTATTAGGTTGTATGAATTCTTTACATATTTTGGATATCAATCCTTTATCAGATACATGATTTGCAAATATTTTTTCCGATTCCATAGGCTGTGTTTTCATTTTGTTGATGGTTTCCTTTGCTGTGCAGAAGCTTTTTTAGCTTGATATAGTACCACTTATATATTTTGCTTTTATTGCCTTTGCTTTTGGTGTCAAATAAAAAAAAAAAATCATTGCCAAGACAGATGTCAGGGAGCTTACTGCCTATGTTTTCTGCTAGGAGTTTCATGGTTTCAGGTCTTACATTCAAGTCTTTAATCCATTTTAAATTAATTTTTATGTATAGTGTTAGATAGTGGTCTAGTTTCATTCTTTTGCGCATGGCTATCCATTTTCTCAATACCATTTATAAAAAGGCTGTCCTTTCCCCATTGTATATCCCTGGTTCCATTTTTTTTTTCAAAGTAGGCTCCATGCCCAACGTGGGGCTTGAACTCACCATCCCAAGATCGAGAGTCGCATGCTTTTCTAACTGAGCCAGCCAGACGCCCCTATTCTTGGTTCCTTTGTCATAAATTAATTGATCATTGATATGTGGGTTTATTTCAAGGCTCTCTATTCTGTTCCATTGATCTGTATATGTATGCCTATATATGCTTTGGGGTTTGCTTTCGTTTTTGTTTTTGCTTTCTTTTTGAGAGAGAGAGAGAGAGCACTTGAGCAGGGGAGGGGTAGAGGGAGAGAGAGAATCTTAAGCAGGCTTTATGCCCAGCATGGAGCCCAACGTGGGGCTCAATCTCACAACCAAGAGATCATGACTTGAGCCGATGTCAAGAGTGGGACACTTAACTAACTGAGCCACCCAGATGCCCCATGCATTTATACTTTGACCAAGATTTGTTTCCATATTTTAGCTATTGTGAATAATATTGCAGTGAACATGGGAGAGCAGATATCTTTTTGTGATATCGTTTCCATTTCCTTTGGATATATACCAAGAAGTAGGATTGCTAGATCATCTGGTAATTTTATTTTTAATTCTTTTAGTAACCTCCATATTGTTTTCCATAGTGGTTGCACCAATTTACAATCCCATTTTATTTCTTTTTTGTTAAGTTTATTTATTTATCTTCAGAGAGAAAGAGCATAAGCTGGGGAGGGGCAGAGAGAGAGGGAGAGAGGGAATCTCAAGTAGACTCTGCACTGTCAGTGAAGAACTCATGAATGGTGAGATCATGACCTGCGCTGAAATCAAGAGTCAAATGCTTAACCAACTGAGTCACCTAGGCACCCCCATAGCCCATTTTAGAGATGAGGAAGCAGAGGCATAAAAAAATCCTTGAAAATACAAATTTATTTATTTATTTATTTATTTATTTATTTATTTATTTAATGCCTAAAGTAGGCTTCACGCCCAGAGTGGAACCCAACATGGGGACTGAACTTACGATCCTGATATCAAGACCTGAGGCAAGATTAATAGTGGATCACTTAACTGACTGAGCCACCCAGGTGCCCCAAAAATGCAAATTTAAAGAAAGACTGACAGTAGAGCACAGGCTTATAATCATTATGCTGTGTGACCAGCAACCAATTTTGTAAGCATTTTATTTATGTGGACATTCTTAGGACCTTAACTTGGTGTAAATAAATGATAATAAGCCTACCAAGTAAGCAGGTTTAATAATAAATTTGGCATCTTGTCTTTTAAGTATTGACTTTTGGACACTTTGCTGGTAAATGATTAAACAAGGAAGAATGTGATAACAGAGAATTGGTTTTGTCCTCAGGAAATGTGGGCAGTTTGGTGTGGGTGGGTAAGCACATGCATACATGAGTTGACACAGCTGAACTTCACCTCAGGCTTGTGCTCCAGATAACAGCAGAGTTCAGATATCCTCCTAACTTTGTATTTTGTCAAATCCCACCACCTTTTTGTGTTTCAGGAAATGCCTTACTGCAAAGAACACGTCCCCCCCCCACCAAACCAGCTTAGATAAGACTGGCTGTCTACTCTTTCTCAGGACTCTCACCAGATTTGTAGATGACCCTCTTGTTTACTTGTGACAGGCCAAACATGGACCTTTCTTCTCTTTTTGCTTGAAGGCACTAAAAGGCCAGATCCACTTCCTGTTCTTTGTCTCATGAATGATTAGCTGAGATGAGAACTATTTGTCCCTTTCTGAATCTACCTAGACACAGAGATAAACATTTCCTGTTCACCCGATTGCAAAGTATTCCAACTGTAAATTATCCTGCCTATAATTGCTTACCCTTCCCTATAAAAGGGTAAGGCAAATTAATAGATACTGTGTGGTGTTCTTCCTATTTTTTAGCCTAAACAAAATCTATCTCCTTAGTTGTTTTGTTTTTTCCTTGGCCACAGCTCATTTAAGTTTTCATATTTTCAGTGACTAAGGTTGGTGGTTAATTGGCAAAAATACACCTTGCCTTATACATCTGAGCTTTGTAATATCAAGAGGAAGAAATGACTGCTCTTTTGAAGCCTGCAAGAATATCTTCTTCCCAATTTACTGTCATCTTGCCCCAGGTTTGGTAACTATGACAAGTAACCATCTTCCCAAAGGCTCTCTGGGGCACAAGACATCACCTGGGCTCCAGCATCAGCCTATATTAAGTCAATCTTTAGCATATGCTCAGTAGCCTCTGAGCTTCCTGCTAAGGTGCTGAAAACTTTTGAAAACTGAGAGAATTTTTTTTAAACATTATATATTTTTAAGCATTTATTTATTTTTGAGAGAGAGAGAGTGGGGTGGGGAGGGGCAGAGAGAGGGGGACCAAGGAGCAGAAGCAGGCTCTATCCTGAGAGTAGAGAGCCCAATGGGAGCTCAAACTCACAAACTGTGAGATCATGACCTGAGCTGAAGTTCAATGCTTAACCAACTGAGCCACCCAGACACCCCAAAAGAGTGTGAGAATGTTTAAAGCAGAAATCCTTGGTGGGACACCTGGGTGGCTCAGTTGGTAAAGTGTCCAACTCTTAGTTTCAGCTCAGGTCATGGTCTCACGATTGGAGAGAGTGAGCCCTGCATCGAGCTCTGCTCTGGCAGCATGGAGCCTGCTTAGGATTCTCTCTCTCCCCATCTCTCTCTGCCCCTCCCCTGTTCCCTCACTCTCTCTCTCTCTCAAAAAAAAAAAAAAAAAAAATCTTAAAGTAGAAATCCTTGGTCCACCTGGGTGGCTCAGTCGGTTAAGCATCTGACTCTTGATTTTACCTCACAGTTGTGAGATCCAACCTCACATTGGTCTCTGCACCAAGCGTGGAGCCTGCTTAGGATTCTCTCTACCCCCCCCTTCTCTCTCTGCCCCTCTTGTGCTCTCTCTCTCTCTCTCTCTCTCAAAAATAAATAAATAAATAAATAAATAAATAAATAAATAAATAAATAAATTTTTTTTTTTAAAAAGTAGAAATCCTCTAGATATCTAACTGTATATGAGATTGCAGAATTGATCTGATGAGCATTGGAAGGGGCTTTGAATGAAGATATATAATATAGATGCTCTTTTGACATTTGTGTTTCACTTAATAACATCATTTTTCTCCTCTAGGAGTCTGTTTAACCTCTGAACACAAAAGGTATTATGGAAGAAATACGTATTTTTTCAGTTTCACTTGTCACAAGGAAGAAAAAGCAACTACTTTCCTGTACTTTGCTAAAAAGCATGTTTTCTACAAAACAATTCTAGAAGTCAAAAAGGAAAGTTTCCATTCACTCTTTCATTTTTTGCATTACAGATACAATCTTGAGATTAATAAACCCCATCTGAGCATCCTTTGCAAAGAATCTGTGTTGTGAGTTCAGTGTTAAATGATTATGGACTAAAGAATAAATAAATAAATAAATAAATAAATAAATAAATAAATAAATAAATCCTGATTAATGAAACAGTTTTTGACTTGGATTTAAAAATCCAGATGACAATGTTATTTGGTGGCATTTTCATAGAAATGTGTAGAAGATATTTAATGAATTCAAATTAGGAAGTTTTTTCCAGGTTCTCTTAAAATCAGGCCTAAAGCATCAGCAGAAACAGATGTACAAAAATCTATTAATTATTGTATCTTTAAAATTCTACCATGCTATGTAAGAATTATTAGAATTCTAGTGACTAAAGGGGTCTATAAATAAATGTTTATGACTATAAAAACTTTTATCCTGCATATAGACTACGTGGAAAGGTTAGGAAGTTTTTTCCAGGTTCTCTTAAAATCAGGCCTAAAGCATCAACAGAAACAGATGTACACAAATCTGTTAATTACTGTATCTTTAAAATTCTACCATGCTATGTAAGAATTATTAGAATTCTAATGACTAAAGGGATCTATATATAAATGTTTATGACTATAAAAACTTTTATTCTGCATATAAGAAAGATCACCTATTTACTTCTCAAGCACTTTCACTGCCCACCACCACCTCGTTTTCATTGAAATATCAAGATTTACTTTCATATAAATATTTTCTAGTCTGCCTCTAGAGAATAATTAAGCAGAACCAACAACACTGAAGATAATTAAAAGCTTGGAATAGATTTCAGAGGTAGCAAGAAATAACATCAAAAAAAGTGTAGACCTTTATGCACCATAGCAACAGAGAGCCTGGATTTTGAGCCTAAATCAACCAAATTATTTTTGTAGTATAAATACACAGTTAGATTAAAGTTATCTTAGCATTTTCACAAAATAATCTCTTTACTCTGAATCAATGCATAAGATATCAAAAGCAATGCCCATTTTTTTTTCTAAATTAATTATAAACTGAGTTTATCTAAGGTCAAAAAAGCAGCATCTTCTATTTTTTTTCCAGTTTTGTTGAGATATAATTGGCATATAGCATTGCATAAATTTAAAGGGTACAACCCAATAATGTGATACACATATTATCTTGTGTACAATTACCACAGCAAGGTTAACACCTCCATGACCTCACATACTTACATTTGTGTGTGTGTGCATGTATGGTAAGAATATTTCAGAGCTACTCTCTTAAGAAACTTTCAAATATATAATACAGTACTGTTAATGATACACAGAATGTATTCATCTTATCACTGGAAGTTGGTACCCTTTGACCAACATCTTCCCTTTTCCCCAGTACCCCATCCCTTGGCAACCACCATTCCATTCTATGTTCCTATGAGTTCAGCTTTTTTAGATTCACATATAAGTGAGATCATACAGTGTTTTGTCTTCCTCTGACTTATTTTTTTAAAAATTTTTAATGTTTTTATTTATTTTTGAGACAGAGAGAGACAAAGCATGAGCAGGGGAGGGGCAGAGAGAGAGGGAGACACAGAATCTGAAGCAGGCTCCAGGCTCTGAGCTGTCAGCACAGAGCCTGACGTGGGGCTCGAACTCACAGACTGTGAGATCATGACCTGAGCTGAAGTCGGACACTTAACCAACTGAGTCACCCAGGAGCCCCTCTGTCTGACTTATTTCACTTAGCATAAGGTCCTCAAGGTTCACCCACATTGTCACAAATGGCAAGATATCCTTCCTTTTGTGTCTGAAAGGTATTCCATTTTATATAGATAGATAAACATATGTGCAATATCTATAAAGATATATATTAGATATACTATATAGATAAAATACATATATAGATATAATAGATAACATATATTATAGATACAATAGATATTTAGATAGATATGTAATAGCATATATATTATAATATATATCACATATGTCATATTTTCTTTATCCATTCATCTCTCGATAGACACTTAGGTTGTTTCCATGTCTTACCTATTACAAATAATGATGCAGTGAACATGGAAGTGCAGATATCTCTTTGAATTATTTCAATTCCTTCAGATATATATCCAGAAGTGGGGTTGCAGGGTCATATGGTAGTTTAACTTTTTGAGGAACCTCCATACTGTTTTCCATAGTGTCTATACCAATTAACATTCTCATCAACAATGCAAGAGGTTTTCTTTTTTGCACGTCCTTGCCATAATTTGTTATTCATTTCTTTTTCATAATAGCCATTCTAACACATGTGAATCTCATTGCAGTTTTGATTTGCATTTTCCTGATGATTAGTGATGTTGAGCATCTTTTCATGTATCTGTTGACCATCTGTATATCTTCTTTGGAAAAATGACTCATTCAGTTCCTTTGCCCACTTTTAAAATGATTATTTGGGTTTTTTTCTATTGAGTTGTATAAGTACTTTATGAATTTTGAGTATTAACTCCTTATCAAATAGTTTGCAACATATTTTCTTCCATTCCATAGGTCTTTTTATTTTGTGTTTTGTTTTTTTTTTTTAAGTAAGCTCTAGGCCCAAAATGGGGCTTGAACACATGACCCTGAAATGAAGAGTCACATGCTCTACTGACTGAGCCATCCAGGAGCCTCTGTTGATTGTTTTTTTCTGCTGTGCAAAAGCTGTTAGTTTGATGTAGTCCCACTTGTTTATTTTTGCTTTTGTTGCTTGTGTTTTTGGTGTCATATCCAAAAAATTGTTATCAAGGCCCATGTCAAGGATTTTTTCCCCTATGTTCTCTCCTAGGAGTTTTACAGTTGCGGGTCTTATATTTAACTATAATTCCTTTTGAGTTAATTTTTTTGAGTGGTGTGAGATAGGGTCCAATTTTATTCTTTTGCATGTGATTATTCAGTTTTCTCAGCACCATTTACTATTAGTGTATAGAAACAATTGATTTCTGCAGGCTTACTGGATTTATTAGTTCTAATAGTTTTTTGGTGGAGTCTTCAGGATTTTGTCTATATAAAATCATATCAGCTACAAAAAGACAATCTTCCTTCTTCCTTTCTGATTTGGATGCCTTTTATTTCTTTTTCTTGTCTAATTGCTCTGGCTAGGATTTCCAGTACTATTAAATAGTGGTGGTGATAGTTGGAGCCCTTGTCTTGATCCTGATCTTAGAGGAAAAGCTTTCAACCTTTCACCATTGAGCATAATGCTAGCCATGTGTTTGTCATACATGGCCTTTATTATACCCAACTTTTATCCCCAACTTTTTCACAGTCTTTATCATAAAAGGATGTAGAATTTTGTCAAATGCTGTTTCTGTATCTACTGAAATAATCATATGATTTTTATCTGTATGATGCATTACATTTATTGATTTGCATGTGGTGATTCCATCCTTGCACCCCAGAGATAAATCCCACTTGATCAAAAGGTGTATGATACTTTTAATTTACTATTGAATTTGGTTTCCAGACATTTTGATGAAAATTTTGCGTCTATATTCATGAATATTTACATCATATTCATCAATATAGTATAGTGGCCTGTAGTTTTCCTTTCTTGTACTGTCCTTATCCAATTTTGGTATCAGAGTAATGCTGGCCTTATAAAATGAATTTGAGCGTATTCTCGCCTCTGAAATTTTTGGAAGTTTGTGGATTGGCATTAACTTTGTTTGGTAGAATTCATCAGCTGGTCCTGGGCTTTTCTTTGTTCGAGGTTTTTGATTATTGATTGAATCTCCTCCTTGGTCAATTCGTATTTCCTATTTCTTCATGATCCAGTCTGGGTAGCTTGTATGTTTCTAATAACTTATCAATTTTTTTCTAAGTTATTCAATTTTTTGTTGTATAATTGTTCATATTAGACTCATAATCTTTTGTATTTCTGTGGTTTTGGTTGCAATGGCTCTCATTTCTGATTTTATTGACTGAGACTTCTCTCTTTTCTTCTTAGTCTAGCTAAAGATTTGTCAATTTTGCTTGTCTCTTTAAAAAAACAGCTCTTAGTTTTGTTGGTCTTTACTATTCTTTACCTGGCCTCTATTTCATTCCATTCTGTTCTGATCTTTCTTATTTTCTTCCTTCTGTTAACTTTGGACTTAGTTTATTCTTTTTTTAGTACCATGACGTGTAAGATTGGGTTGTTTATTTGAAATATTCCCTTTTTTCTTAATATAAGCATTTATCACTATAAACTATACCCATAGATTTGGGTATGTTGTGTTTACATTTTCATTTGTTTCAAGACATTTTTTTGTTTCTCTTTTGATTTCTTCTTGATCCATTGGTTGTTTAGGAGCGTGTTGTTTAATTTCCACATATTTATGAATTCTCCAGTGTCTTTTTTCATCCGTTTACTTTGAGCCTATATGTGTCCTTAAAGGTGAAGTGAATTTCTTCTAGGCAGCATATAGTTGTGGGGCTTTTTTAAAATCCATTCTGCCACTTTATGACTTTTGATTAAGAGAATTCAATCCATTTATTTTAAATTATTGATAGGTAAGGGTTTATCATGCCCTTTTTATTATTTGTTGCTTATTTTGTAGTTCCCTTGTTTCTTTCTTCCTCTATTGCTATCTTCCTTTGTGAACTGATGGTTTTCCATAATAACCAAGTGTAAAGTTTTGATACACTTGTTTGTGTATCTACTATAGGTTTTTGCTTTGTGGTTACCATGAGGCTTACATAAAACATCTTATAGATTTAACAACTTATTTTATGCTGATAACAATTTTACTTCAATTCCATACAAACCTCTACTCTTTTTTAATGTTTATTTATTTATTTTGAGGCAGGGGAGGGGCAGAGAGTGAGGGAAAGAGAGAATTCCAAGCAGGCTCCATGCTATCAGTGCAGAGCTTGATGTAGGGCTCAATCTCACAAACTGTGAGATCATGACATGAGCCAAAATCAAGAGTTGGATGCTTAACTGACTGCTTAATCACCCAGGTGCCCCAAACCCTACTCTTTTGGTCCCATCCCCATTCTGTTTCAGTGTCACAATGTACCTCTTTTTATATTGTGTATCCATTAACAAATTATTATAGCTATAGTTATTTTTAATGCTTTTGTTCTTTAACAATTTTACAAATATGCCATGATTTATTTATTAACATTAAAAAGTACCTAATTATTTCCCAAAGTTGTTCCATTTACATATAATTTACACAGATCAGTATACAAGGGTTGCTGTTGCTCTGCAATCCTACCAACATTTGGTATTGTTAGACTAAGAAGTCTTGTTTGCTAATTGCATGAATATGCTACTTATTAAACTTTTCATGTAAGTTTAAATTTAAAACCAAATATATAAGTTGGAGCTAAATTACAGTTTATTATCATAAATTACTTGCAAATATCAGTGACTTCATATAATAAAGATTTATTTTTCATTCATGCAAAATCCAATGTAGAATTTTCTGATTGATTAGTTGGCCTCCTAGGGAGGGGGTTCTCCTTCAAGGAGTGAATCGGGTATCCATACTTCTTTCTTTTAAAAAAAATTTTTTTTAATATTTATACATTTTTGGGAGACAGAGTGCAAGTGGGGAAGGGGCAGAGAGAGAGGAAGACAGACAATCTAAAGCAGGCTCCAGGCTCTGAGCTGTCAGCACAGGGCCCGACATGGGGCTCGATCTCACAAATCATGAGATCATGACCTGAGCTGAAGTCCAATGCTCAACTGACTGAGCCACCCAGGTGCCCCCATGCTTCTTTCATATTGTGTTATTCAATACATGGCCTTCATGGTTGCCACAGAAAGTGAAAAAGAACATAGAGGTTTGAGCCACTGATTTCAGGACCAATATATCTAATCATTCATTCATCAACTCATATTCTATTGATCAGATCCCAGACACAAGGTAAAGGGAGGCTGGAAAATGTAGCTGTCCCATGTACCAGGAGAAAAAAAAAAAAAGGAGACTAGTGAGCATCTAGCCAGTCTTTAACACAGTATGGTAGAATTCAATATATTAGTGTTTCATAGTATTTGAAAATATATCATGATTTTCAGATTTGTCACCTGAAAAATTTGAAAACCACCGAGGTGAGTCCTTCTTTACAAAATTGTCACTCTTGCTGGGCTCTATAAATGCTGTTTCACCATTTTCAAACAAAAATTAATTATCTTGACAAAAAACACTGGATCAAATTAGATAATTAGGCTATAGATATAAATGAATATCTTCATTCAATGAACAGCTCCATTCATTCCCACATTTCACTTCAAGAACAGATTTTCTGGAATGAAGTTGAGACAAATTCTTTTTCTTTCGGTATAGGCCTATTGGCTAGGTTTCTTTTCTTTTCAACTCTTAACTCAAGAATCACATATGCCATCAAAATGACAGCAAAAACCAAATGATTTGATCCCAAGTTCCTAAAGCTTTTTAGGCATTTATAATATTCTAAATGAAATGTCCAGGATGGTTGTATAGCTAGCTCTCTAGGGATGATGTATACTTAGGGATTATGATTATCAGACTATATTATTCTTCACCATAGCTAATTTCTTCAAGCCTGTTGGTCTTCCAAGTTTTTAAGTAAAATCTCTGGTTCTATTTCATGATGACCACAGGAATCTTCTTCTTTGCAAAGTGGAAGCATAAAAGACTACATAAACAATGTATAGTTTATATAAATCTTTATGCTGTGCTTTATAAAAAAATGAATTTTACTAACTTGGTGTCCAAAGCAAAGGCCTTTCCAACAAACAACAAATTAAATAATTCATTTCTAGTAATGTGAAATAAATTTAAGTGAACCAAAAAATAATAAGAGGATCAAATATTCAGGATGACTACAATATTATTATTAAAATGTATGGTTTTTTTTCCATCTAATTATTACTCCTGCTATCTGTTATGAGATGTTGCTGGTTATGGTGATGATGGCCAGGGGATGGTAACTTGGTGGAGACTGTGATGTCATATTTGGTATAATTTTAGCCATATCTCAAGGAGGTATTATTATCCTCACTTCATTGAAGATGAAATGAAGGTCCAGTGTCCCATCTATTATCACATGGTTATAAGCAGTAAGACTCAAATGTGAAGCTTCCATTTAAGCTGTTAGTGACTTTTTTTTTAAAATGCAAGAGCTGCCTCAATTAGAATGGTGCTCAATTATATAAGACCATATGATTTAGGGCAACACACCTTGTATTGGCCTTGTTTGTTTGTTTTACAAATTCCCACAATGTTATAAAATTCGATTCTTCACACAGCAATTTCATGGCTCAGTATCCCTTTACAGAATCTCTGCCCATAAAAAAAAATTTTTGTTATTGTTGGTTCAGTCTTCCCACTGTCTGGGAAGAATTATGCTTTACTAAATTAGAAATGAGAAATGCACTATTGATCAAACAAAGCAAAATTAAACTTTACTTGAGGGAAGGAAAAATATGCTGGTCTTCCTGAGAGATGATCTTGGCCTCTTGGTTCATGTCCTAAACACACTAAATACGGAAAATAGACTCAGCAAGTGTATCATGGAAACTAGTCATGAACTGGATAAAAAGACTTCACTCATAGAAAGCTCACAGCATTGTTTCTTAGACTCATCTCAGAGCACTTATGTGCTTTAGTTTTTAGAAGAGACATCACTATTAAAACTGCTTAATCTTTCTGGGGCTCAGTTTTCTCATCTGTCAAACAGGAACAACAGAGCTGTTCTTTTCTCTTGAGGTTGCAAAGCTCAAATGAAATGACAGCTGTGCATGTTGACTTACACACTATTCCCAGTTCCTTCTTTGGGTAGGCTCAATCTTCTTTTTTTTTTTTTTTAATTTTAACGTTTATTTATTTTTGAGAGAGAGAGAGAGAGAGACAGGGCATGAACAGGGGAGGGGCAGAGAGAGAGGGAGACACAGAATCTGAAACAAGCTCCAGGTTCTGAGTGGTCAGCACAGAGCCCGATGCGGGGCTCGAACTCACGGACCGTGAGATCATGACCTGAGCCGAAGTCAGATGCTTAACCGACTGAGCCACCCAGGTGCCCCAGGCTCAATCTTCTTGAGTGAAAGTAAGGGTTACAGGCTACTGCAGTTGCTGTGATCCCGCATCTGCACTCAGTTCCAATGTGTGGGTTTTTCCCCACACCACCAACCTCGGTGTCCTATATATCAACTCAATTCTCACCCTATCCACCCACAGACAGCATCAGATTGCACAAGTTATAAGGCTCAGCCCCACCAGAGTGCCCTCTCTTCAGATGCCAATCACCAAGCTTGCCACCTGTGTTTCTGACCAACTGGCTGTAAATCAGAGCTTCCCACTATCCCCTCCTAAGGTTTGATTAATTTGCTAAAGCAGCTTATAGAATCAGGAAAGCAGTTTACTGACAATATTACTGGTTTATTACAAAGGATATGAAAGGCTCTGAATTGACAGCCAGATAAAGAAAGACATAGGGCAAGGTACATGAGAGGGGAGAGTGAGCTTTCTTACTCTTCCAGCATGCCACTCTTTCCAAACCTCCACATGTTCACCATCCTGGAGGCTCTCTGAACCCTGTTCTTTTTGGGTTTTATGGAGCATGTATTACATAGGCAAGGTTGATTAAATCATGAGCCATTGGAGACTGAACTCAATCTATAGCCCATCTCTCCTCTTCCCAGGTCAGGTGGGTCTGGGAGATGGAGAGGACTAAAAGTTCCAACACTTTAATCATGCACTTGGTTGCTCTGGCAATCAGTCCCCATCATTAGGTGACGTAAGGGCTTTTAAAAAGTCAACCATTGGGGCACCTGGGTGGCTCAGTCATTTGAGCATCCTACTCTTGACTTCTGCTCAGGTCATGATCCCAGGGTGGCTTGCTTAAGATTCTCTCTCTCCCTCAGCCTCTCTCCCCTACTCATGCTCTCTCTCTAAAAATAAAATAAAATAAAATAAAATAAAATAAAATAAAATAAAATGTAAAATAAAATAAAACGTAAAATAAAATAAAACATAATAAATCTTAAATAAAAAATCAACCATTAAAGTAACAAAAGACACTTAGAAAATTCCAAGGGTTTTAGGAGTTCTGTGCCTGGTGTGGAGGACTAAGACCCACCCAAATAAATATTTTTTTATTATACACACATCATAGATCCTAAGCTGGCCTTCTTCAGGAGGGAGAAATAAGCCTGCCGTTTCTCTGCTTAAGGTTCCTTCCATGTAGCAATGCCAGTAGGAAAATAGTCAAAACTATGTGGATATATCATCACTCGACTTATTAGAGACTGACACTGACCAAGGAAGGAAAATATCATGTGGGCCCAGAAACTCTCAGATAGGTTCAATTTAGCTTCTTTATAAATAATCAGAGTGCTTTCCTCTCTACTTCATCCTTTGTGACCTAAAACCCAAGGTGGGAGCTGTGGAGACCTGCTACCTCCACATCCAGTTGAAACCACTATAGAAATGTAAAGATGGATGGAAATTAAGATGGACACACTAATGCTCCACACTAAAGCACACTAATGCTTGACTTTAAACTGAACAAATTTTTCTCTTCCTCATTCTTGAAGCCCTTCCCTCCCCTTCAGTTGTTTTTCTGTAGAATCCTTTGTTCCAGGAACTCGATATTGATACTTAGCAATCAGACTCAGATGGCCACTGCCAGCACCAGTCATAAGTCCACCTTGAAGACATGCCCAATGCTGCTGGCAGCAAGGACTGGATTCCTGTTGAAACGGCCTAGATCCTGTATTTTCCTATAAAAGCCCTCAGCCTTTTACCTTGGCGGGTCTGCAGTTTTGAAGACATTAGCCTGAGGCAGCCTCCTTTGCTTAGCAAAGTAATAAACTATCTTCCTTCTTTATACCAAACTCCGTCTTCCCATTTCATATTTTGGCACCGGAGCACAGAAGTAGGTTTTTGACAACACAACTACTATTTCCTTCATTTAGGTTATGTTTTTTCTCATTAGCACATGGGGGAGCACAGGTCCTCACCAAGGCAACCCCAAGTGGTTGTGTGTGTTCAGGCTCCATGGGACTCTCTTTCCCATAGGGTTACTTTCCCATTGGCTCAATTCACTTTTGTGATTTCATGAATGTAAAAAATTCACACTTTTCTCCTCGTTTTTACCTCTCCACAAAGTCTTGGTGACCTGAATACATTCCCCTGAATTCACTGGCTTCATACATTTCATTTCTACAACTGACCTCGATATCTTTCCCTCCTTTGATAACAATAAAATCCCCAACAGATCTATACAGGCTCCACCTAGCGTAAAGATCATGAATAAACATGAGGCCCTTTCTTAATCTGATATAGCTATTGTTAGATATGTGTTGCTCCCTTCAAACCTAAAACATCAGCAAGGGTGCACTAATTGTCAAGACAATAGTTAGGACTACATTTCATCTTTCTTGTCTCTAGGTTTTTGCTACTGCTTTTCTGCCTCTTTCAATGCCCTCCTCTCTTCCCCAAAAAGGTTTACACTCTACCAACCCTGGTATTGAAACTTGCCTGTAAACAATCCTTTAATCTCTTAAACCTGTAGTCATTATTCACTGGCATTTATTGTTTGTGGAATACATTTATCAATTTGCTCAAGAACTGCTCTGCAATATTACTTTGCTTGCTCTCTTTACCATGTATTTATCTTTCAAACTGTTCAGTTTCATGTTGTCACTTTGCCCCACCTGGAATTTTAACTCCTTGAGAACAAGGGCTTTTACTTCTAGGTAATCCCACCCTATTCTATCCAATGTCTTCCTTTAGGAGGCTCTCCAAGAATGATTGCTTGTGTTCTTTGCTTTAAACATATGCTTCCTACATTTTGCTAGAGGAAATTAAATTGAGCTGGTACTTCTCTAACCATTTCCAACTCTTTTACCCTGAACTTTTTTTTTTTTTTTTTTAATTTAAGGTTTACTTGTTTATTTGAAAAGCTAATAGAGCAAAGCTTTTCTGGGGGTGGTGGTTAATGATGGTACACGGCAGAGCTTCCTCAAGTTGTGAATAATTATTGCCAATGAGTGCTTCTTATGTACCAGGCTGTAGTCTAATTTAAAAAATACATTTAGGGGTGCCTGGGTGGCTCAGTCAGTTGAGTGTCTGACTTCAGCTCAGGTCATGATCTCTTGGTTTGTGGGTCTGGGCCCCGCATCAGGCTCTGTGCTGACCATTCAGAGCCTGAAGTCTGCTTTGGATTCTGTGTTTCCCTCTTCCTCTCTGCCCCTCCCCAACTCGCACTCTCTCAAAAATAAATAAACGTTTAAAAATTTTTTTAAAATAAAACATACATTTGGTCTCTGTGCCCAGTTCCTGGTATAGAACTTCAAAAACTCTTGGAATTTCCTCAGTGATAGGAGTATCTTTTACTATTCATATGACCCCTTTTCTACCAGACCTGTGTTTATGCCAATGAAATGAATTAAGACAGGGCCTTTAGACAGCTTCAGGATGGGGTGGGGGGGGGGACCAACCATGTGATTGGATGGTAGGAACTTTCAGCCCCCTCCCCCAGCTAGAGATGAGCTCAATCACATGGCTTACTGATTTAATCAACCATACGTACAGTATACTTACTGAAACCTTAGTAAGAACTCTGAAGAACTAGGCTCAGGAAGCTTCCTGTCAGTGAACATGATGTACTGGCAGAGTAGTGGAACCTGACTCCTATGTTCAGAACCCTTTTATGTATACTGTTTTCCTGAGTTCTAGGAGTTGTTCTAGTGAATTATTAAACTTGCAGAGGTATGAGAAGCCCTGAATCTGTAGCTTGCCAGGCAGAAGTGGGTAGTTTGAGTTCACCCAGGACTTGCAGCTGGCATCTGAAGTGAGGGGCAGTCTTGTGGGATTGAGCAGTTAACCCATGGAGTCTGTGCTAACTCCAGGTAATTAGTGTCAGAACTGAGTTAAACTGTAGGACACCTGGCTGATACCAGAAAGTTGGTATCAGAAAGTACACCAACTGGGCTAAGCACTTTGAGTATATTATCTTATCTTGTCCTTGAGGTTATCCCTACAGGTAAGAGTGGCTACCATTATCCTCTTATGCCAATTAGGAGGTTGAAGCACATAGAGAGTGACTTCTCCAACATCAGAAGCCTGGTATTTTCATGTCAAAATTCAATGATGTGACTCATTAGGTTATACTACCCCCAAGTTTGCCAAGTCTCAATAAGCCAAAGATAACCTGCTTGGCAGTGGGGGAGGGAAAGTATATTGGATACCTCTTTTGTTCATCTACAAAACCTTTTGGCACCTCTTCTTACTGCACCCACTACCATGTGACTGGTTCAGGACATGCCTTGACCAGCTTTATGGGATAATCTCATTCAGACTAGCTGTGTCCCTTTTGTATACACACCCTTGGGAACAGCTCAGCATCTACACATTTGCAACCGGGTGAGCGGCAGTGTGGACCATTGACCAATGGGGAATGGAGGCCAATGGGTGGGTAAACACTTCCCTTTTTTGTCTCTGAGATATGGGTTATAAAACTCTTCAAAAAGTGTTATGGGTTCAAACATCAGTTACCACACAGTAGAGGCTCTCTCTCGGCAACATAGTCCTGCATTGTTTCTCTCTCGCTCTGATGCCCTCCCACTGTCCCGCATTCCTGCTCCCAGGCATTATTCCGCAAATAAACTACCTACATTTTTGCAGACTTGCTTTCTGTGGAACCAGGTGAAGACAGAATACTGTTAACTTCAGCGAAAGTTATGTTGCTGATACCTTAATGACAAATGACACAGATAAATGGGCTCTCCCTGAATTTAATGCTCCCACACAAATCTGATTTGTGGTGAAATAAAATATGTTGAAACTAATTAACAGTGTCTCACATCATGGAATTTTTTGAAAGGGATGACTTTGAACTAAGAACATCTGAAATGATGAATAGTCTGGCAAATGAAAAGTTAACATCAATGAAGAGTGTTCATTAGAATTTATGGAAAAATTAACACGAAGAGATTTCAGAATAGATATCCTTTTATATGAGTTTAAAGTTTATTCTATTTTAAATAAAATTTCAGTTTTATTTTATTTTGAATCTGAGTGATTTAGAATAAAAACCTTTGATAAGTTATTATCTGTTAAAAAAGGGGCCATAGCATACTGATGTTTGTATCCTCACTGTTAAGTGTCCGGCACATAATAAACACTTAGTAAACATGGATTGAATGACTAGAATCTGAAAACAGGACCAGAGGTTATAGCGTGTTGAATTGTGGCCACTAAGAACATATGTCTGCATCCTAATCCTGGTACCCATGAATATAAACTCATTTGGAAAAAGGGTCATTATAGATGTAATTAAGTGAAGTCTCTTGAGATGAGCTCATCCTGGATTGATAGAGTAGACCTTAAATCTAATGATAAATGTCTTTAGAAGAAGACAAGAAGAAACAGACACAGGGGGAAGGCCATGTGAATATGGAGGCAAAGATGGGAGTGATGTTGCCACAAACCTAGGAGGACTTGGAGTCATCAGAAAATGAAAGCGGCAAGGAGAGATTCTCTCCTAGAGCCTTTGGAGCGACTGTAGCTCTGCTAACACCTGACTTCAGACTTCTGGCCTTCAGAACTCCAGAGAGTACATTTCTGTTGTTTTGAGCCACTCGGTTTGTAGCATTTTGTTATGGCAGCCTTAGGACACTATAATACAGAGGCATTAAGATAAAACATGACAAAAGCCAAGAAACATAAGAGATGGTTTCAGCCATAAAACTGTTTGACAAATACTAACTGAACATTACTATGTGCAAGGCATTTTGCCAGGAAAACATGAATGAGCAAAACAGAGACCCTTACACCCATGATGCTTACATTCTGGCAATATTCTCATAGGAGAAGCCAGTTTATTCAACATTCCTTTACCCTTAACAGAGATGTGTTTGTGCCTGTACCTGTATCAGAACCTGTATCAGAATTATTAAACACAACTGGTGATAAAGACGTCACTCAGAGAATGAAGATTGCACAACGATATGGGAAGAACTTACTCTCCCTGGAGAATGCAAACTCTAAATTTTCAGATTAGGAAATACTAGTTTTTAATAAGCATAATGGAAGGAACACATTCAAGACTTCTGTGACCTTCAGATTTCTTTTCTTTTTAATATCTCCAGATATTTCTTTTTTTTCTCTTTTTTTTTTTTAGAGAGGGAGAGTACATGCTGGGGAGAGGCACAGAGGTGGGGAGGAGAGAGAGAGAGAGAGAGAGAGAAAGAGAAAGAGAAAGAGAGAGAGAGAATCTCAAAGCAGGCCTCAGGTTCAGTGCAGAGTCTGACTCAGGGCTTGATCCCACGACACTGGGATCATGAGTTGAGCCAAAATCAAGAGGTGGATGCTCGACCAACTGAGCCACCCAGGTGCCCAGACCCTCAGATTTCTATTCAGCTAGTGGGATGGTTGAGATTGTCCCCTCGGCTGCAATGGAACACTGACCTTCTGTGAGCAAGCACAAGGTGATCTGCTAAAATAGAACAGTATTACAGTGTGGAAAATAAATAAATCAAGGAAACGTTTACCAAAATTGTTTTTCAACAATACTTTAAAAAAATATAATGCTTCTTAAACTTTTGACAGGCACCATTGATTATCTTCCAGGGAGGACTAGCCGCCAACTAGGAAAATGCACACATAACAAACCAATATTAAAGAACACGTTTGGTTCAAAAGCTTGCCTCTGTGTCTGTGGTTGGATTGATATACTTGTGATTATGGTATTCAATCGGCCTTTATATTGTATAAATTTAATTAAATTTAATTACCTCAATCAATACAAACTTAAAATAACCAAACGTATAATTTTGTGCCCAAGTATTATTTGTATGACTAAAATAAAACATACCAATACTTCATCATATTCTGCAAAATGCACTTTGTTTGGTCTCCAAGTGCTCTAATACTGAAACAATTTTGAATCCTGCTGGGTTAGCATGGATCAAAAAGCAGAGCAAAGTTCTGAAATGCTGGAAGGACAAAGCATAAGGTGAGAAATCAAGCCCTATAAAATGAATAATTTGGTGCTTACAAATGAATCAGAAAACTTCTTTACATTTCAACATGTCAGTATTGAACATAAATGTTTTTAACTTATGCAAATTCAATTTGGCAAAGTACACACACGTACACACACACACACACACGGCATTCAGTGACTTAGGGAGCTGAGGGAAGGAAGATTCCCATCTCACAGTGACCATGAGGCTTACCTTCAATCAGAAATGGCAGGTGCCAATTTAAAAGATTTTGTATATCATTGTTCCTTCAGCTTCCTAAGTCCCTGAATGCTGTGTGTGTGTGTGTGTGTGTGTGTGTGTGTGTGTGTATGTGTGTGTTTCAGCATAACTGAATTGAATATAATTCTTGTGTTTAAGTACATAATTTTTTATACAACATGTCCTCTGATTCTAAGCCAATTACTGTAGCCTTTAACCAGGCCTTTAATTTTGTTAAATGTCTTGTAACGAATACAGTCTTTAGGGGTAATTTGAAAGGTTTCTCAAAAGTGATTCTATCTCATATAGAACCTAAACTTGAGAGAGAGAGAGAGAGAGAGAGAAAGAGAGGGAGGGAGAGAGAATCTGTTGAACATTATATTGAACACAGACCAGAATATGAAAAACGCTCACTGTAGTCCCAGCAAACAGCCTGACTGAAATCTCATGAGAGATCCTGAGCTAGAACCACCCAGCTAAGCTACTTCTGGAGGAGTATGAGAAAATAAATGTTTGTTGTTTTAAGCTGTTAAATTTAGAGTAATTTGGGTTTGTATTTGTTTTTGTTTTTTTGAGAGAGAGAGAGAGAGCAAATGAGTGGGGGGCAGAGAGAGAGGGAGAATTCTTTTTTAGTTTTTTTGTATATTTTGAGAGACAGAGAGAGTGAACACAACGAGGGGCAGAGAGAGGGGAGAGAGCATCCCAAGCAGGCTCCACACTGCCAGTGTGAACCCGATGCAGGGCTTGATCCCACCAAACAGGAGGTCATGACCTGAGCTGAAATCAAGAGTCGGTTGCCCAGCTGACTGAGCCACCGAGGTGCCCCTTTCAGGGTAATTTGTTATGCATCAATAGATTACTAATGCAATAGGCATCCTAAATTTGAAGAGGATAATGCAGGGCCGTTGCTTTTGAATATTTTGAAATGGAGAGGGGAGAGAGAGATGCACAAAGCAACTATAAAACAATGTGGGAAATGCCATAATTGGGGCAAGTCACTAGTGAGCTAAATGATATCCAGCAGCAAAAATGGGACACTGCATTCCAGATCACTAGGAGACTACATATACTCTGTTAGACAAAGAAGCATCTGCCCCCAACAAAACAGTTCCCTACTTGAAGCCGAAGGCAATGAAAGGAAGAATTGGAGGGAGTGGGGAGGGCTGGGAAGCCCACAGGAGGGTTGCTGACTTTTATTAATGACCTACTACTCCCTGTGTACTTTATAGAAATGATCTTATTCAGTCTTCACACCGAGTGTATGAGGTCGATAACATTTTCTTTATCTTATAGGTGGGCACCTGAGGCCCAGTATGTTGCGGAGTGGGAATGTGAACACATGGGCTCCTGGCTCCAAAAGCTTAGTTTTGTTTTACTGCATCAGATTGTTTTCCCTTATCCCTCAAGTTCTTGTGATGCCACAAGAATATCAAGGCACAAAAAGCCTTTCTTTTTGGAATATTCCGCAGCATTTGGCAAAGTTGGTCACTAAGGTTGTGCTGAAAGTCAGACTCTGGCCTGTAGGAGCCAGTGACCTGAATTTCCTTATTAGTCAACTGCCATCAGACCTCTGTTACAACTTCATAGGCTTTGGGCAAATATTTCAGGAAGGGGGAGAATTAAGCAGTGAAGTAAAAGTAACCTAACGTATGTTATCTTCTCCTCAGTTCCCTGACTTTATAGACAAACAACACTTTCTAATCTTAACTTTCCCCAAATACTTCAAATGGAAATGTTCACTGAAGGTCATCTTTACCTTGAGAGTTACAATTATGTCCAAATTTTAAAACTCTTTTGAGTAATCAAGAATAAGCACAAGACATTTCTCTTCCAAGAAAAACACACTGACGGCTGAAATTTCTTCAAGAATATGAACTTCATCTCTCAGACTGCTAATGACCTATAATTCTGTGAAATTAGATTTGTAAAACTGAGCTGGAATGAAAATAGTTATTACTGAATGAGGAATGGTCAGAAGATGGCCCAGATAATTGTCTAGGTGGATTGCAGAGCCATCTACCTCTGTGTCAGGAGAAGTGATGAAAAGGTTATTCTGCCAATGATTCCTTCATTGTTTTGTTAAAACAGCTACACTTCCTATGATTATTGTCACTCCTTTTGTGTTTCTGCAAAGCTTAATCCTAAATGTGCATGGGTAAGGGTTACATGACCAGAAAAAAAAACAGCAAAACACAGACCCAGGGACCTCCAGTGTCCACAAACCTGTATAAATAAGCCTCTCTTCTTCAATTCCTGAAAACGATCCCAAATTTTCAAGGAGAATGAAAAAGCACCTCCCCACAGAGTCCATCCATGTGAAAGTAGGAGACAAATATGATCCACAGACTGTAAAATAAATAAAACAGCAGAGCGGAGCAGCAGCTGAAAAAAGAAAGGGAAGGGAAAAAACAAGAGACTTGTGACAGAACCCAGGAGAAAAACAGATCTCAGTAAGCACTGTTAGAATGCACTTGCCCCTGTTAGTTTTAAACCCTGAAGTGACCGTGGACAACACAGAAATGTTACAACTTACACACTGGAGTGAAGGAGGTAGGAATTAGAATAGATATGTTGGTTATCTCATCTATGATAACTATGATTTAAGTGACATCATTAAGAGCTGACTAATCAAGTAATAGACATATACATATTCTTTCCTCTTTTAATTTTTTTTTTTTTTTTTTTGTAGAGAGATAGAGCAAGTGCACAAGTTGGGGAGAGGGGCAGGAGGTGAGAGAGAAAGAAAGAGAGAGAGAGCTCCATGTTCAGGGTGGAGCCCAATATGGGGCTCGAACTCATGACCCTAGGATCATGACCTGAACTAAAATCAAGACTTAGATGCTCAACTGACTGAGCCACCCAGGCACCCATACATACTCTTAAATAGTATAAAGATAACATTAATAAAGGTATTATTGATTTAAATTGGGTGGTGGAGAGAAAGGGCATGGGGAAGAAAGAGGAAACACCATTTTTTTATTTCTCATAGTAAAGGACTATAATGCACTGACTAAATGCATTAATAAGGGTTATCACCAGAACAGAGCTGCAAAGCTACCTAAAATTCAGAGCTATAGGGGAAGCAAACCAAAGGAAACAGACTACATAGGAAAAGTCCTTAAAATATATAAAGACAGAAAATATGCAATAATATGACAGAACCGAGACCAAACATATGTGTGTCATTTTAGTAAGTGCAAATGGATTTAACCTACACATTAAAAGAAGAATTTTAGATTACATTGGATTGTAAAGGAAACAGAAACTATGCCATATCTAAGGATCACACTGAAGTGATTCAAGATAGTCAAAAATAGAAAGATGGGCAAAGTCTACTAGGAAAATATACACTTAAAAACATTTTTTGGACTGTTTTAAAGTAATCTCTACACCCAACGTGGGGCTCAAAATTACAACCCCAAGATCAAGAGTGGTATGTTCCACCGATGAGCCAGCCAGGCACCCCAGAAAAGGTACATTTTTAAACAACAATGAATTATTAACATAATATCAGAAAAGGCATAATTCAGCTCAAAAAACAGTGGGCACTTTGTGTTTTTTTAAAGGTGTAATGCATGTAAAAATGTGTCACTTATGAATATCTAGGTATCAAATAACAACAATCATAAAGCAGAAAATACAGAAGATAAAAAGACAAATAGGAGCACTCTGGTAATAGAGGACTTCAAATGAACTCTTTTAGCTGTAATAGTTTGAGTGGATGCAAAATAAGAAAGCATATGAAAGGTCTAAATAACACAGTTTAAAAGTAGAACCGATCAATATATACCCAACTGTACCCTGGAAATAGAGCATATGCATTCTTTCCAACTGCCCATGAAATACTCATGAAAATGAGCCATATTGAAAAAAATTAAGGCACCAAAATCCTCAGTAAATTTCAAAAAGTAGAAATACTCAAAAGGCTTGGATGAGTGAATGAATATTTCTTGCACATCTATTGTGTTTTGGGTGGGCGGAGGGGTACTCCTAGGAAACAGATCCTGAGACAATGATTTGAGCGTAATTTGGGGGGTGAGGGGGGCATAGGGTGGAGATTATGTAAGTGAGACAGGGGAAGGGAAAAGAGCCAGTGATATATGCCTTATTGGGCCAACTACTGTTATGGATGACTGGAGCCCAATTTTGCTGGGGAAACTCTGAAAGCCAGTGTAGAACATGTCAGGATCATCCTACACGAGGATCAAAGGAACTGGGACATTTTACACCAACTAGTAGATGGGGCTCCAGAAAACAGCGAAGGCCCTTGAGGAACAAAATGTAGAGGCTAGCTTTTGAAAGCTGGACCAGTGTGCACTGAGCTATAAAGAGGAGTGGAGGGGTGCAGATGGGATGCCAGCAGCATCTGATCTTCAGTGTGTGCAAGTATAACTCAATCATCAGGGAGAGCTAAAACCAGAATGGACGGGCTTTTCTGGGCACATAAGTTGGATGGAGCAGAAGTATGAAATCAGTTTTTTTTCCTAAAGCTCCCTTGTGTTGTTTTTCTATTTCCTTTGTTCTTTCCCTGAGATCCCTCTCAGCTGATGGGTGTATAAATGCTCCAGTTCTTTGCATTAGGCTAGGCTGTACAGTTCTTCCCTACTCAGTCATGTCTTGATTATGCCTAGAGCCCTTTGTTAGAATAGGTTGCACAGGGCCGCCTGGATGACTCAGTTGATTAAGCATCTGACTTCGGCTCAGGTCATGGTCTCACAGTTTGTGAGTTCGAGCCCTGCATTGGGCTCTCTGCTGTCAGCATGCAGCCTGCTTCAGATCCTCTGTCCCCTTTTCTCTCTTCCCCTCCCCTGCTCATGCTCTTTCTCTCAAAAAAATAAATAAACATTAAAAAAAAAAAGAATAGTTTGCACAACCTATCCTCATTCAGGTAACACTGATGTCCCATTCTTGGTTTGTTCCTCCTGTTTTTCCTTGTGATTTGCCCCTGTTAGTTTTAAAGAGATTTGCATTGATTTTGTGTGGTGGCTGGTGGGTGCTGGTAGCAACTGGAAAGGGATTGTGAACAATTAGGTAATATGGCAAATGTTACATGGGGCGCGGGTGAGGGGGGGGGCGGGGAGGGGGTGGGTGCCATGGAAAATATGTAGCATACAACATGGTGAGGACACCAGCCAATTGTCATGAACTCTTGACTGAATGTTGGCTCTCCACTCTATGCAGAGTTAACCCTTCAGTAGCTGACTGATTCTAGGACTTCAAGGGAGAGAGGCTGGAATGACTGAGATAATCTGAGAATTATCTAAAGGTAGTGGCTGAAACTCAGCCCTGAGTAGAATCTAGGTAAAATTTTGTCAATATTTACTTTTTTGAATTAGATTTAAGATGGCATTTTGCCTACACCTGCTTTACAGATAGGGACCAGGCAGTCCATAAAATCTCCCAAATGTCTGTAATGCACACTGATTGTGGTCTAGTGATGGTAGGAAGACCTCTAAAGAGGCAACACGAACTGGATTAGTCTAGACAGAAAACTTAAAATCCTTACTCCAATACCATTTCCAAATAATAATCAACTGTGTGAGTTCATATATTTATTTTTGTAAATAGGGTTACCAAGGTAGTCAGAAGTGACTTTTTTTTTTTTGAAAGTGCAACCCCTTGAAGTGGGCCACATATAGCAAAAGGAAAATATCAAGATATGGATGAACTTAATATCAAAATATGGGTTGATTTTTTAAAAGTTATTTGTTTATTTATTTATTTATTTATTTATTTATTTATTTAGAGCGAGAGAGTGTGTGAGCAGGGGAGGGGCAGCAACAGAATCCCAAACAGGGATTCTGTGGTGAGAATCCCTGGACACATAAATTGGATGGAGCAGTTGTGATGATCATGACCTGATCACAAACTGTGAGATCATGACCTGAGTGAAAATCAAGGGTCAGATGCTTAACTGACTGAACCACCCTGGTGCCCCTGGTTTGATTTTTTTTTTTTTTTTAAGCGAAGAGAAGTGAGTAATTCAAAATGCTGAGAACTTAAATGGGTCATGAGATTTTTTTCTTAGAAATAAAGAACTTGGTATTTCTCTGCTTTCAGTGTGTATAATTGATTCTGAAGGAGTTTCTGAGAATCTATAATGCTGTCAAGCAGAATTCATTGTACAGTGTGGCTACGATGCACATAATTTTCAGTAATAGGTACCTGATCAGAAGGCACATACTTCTGATGTGCCTTTTCCTTGAAGAAGTTTGTCTGATTTCACTCTCAAGTATTTTTTATTAACACTGTTGCAAAGAAAAAAATATTGTCTAAAACTTGAAAGTAAGGAGGAAAAAAGACTATGTCACTTCTGTTTCCATTGTTAGGCAGTGCCCTGTTCCTGGTGTTCCTAGATCAAAGGCTGGCAAGTTTGTTTTGTTTTGTTTTGTTTTGTTTTGTTTTCTGTAAAGGGCTATATGGCAAATATTTTAGATTGTAGGACCATCTAGTCTCTGTTGCAACTATTCAACTCTGTAGCAAAAGAAACCATCTACAATGCATAAGTAAATGGCTGCAGCAATGTTCCTACAAAACTTTATTTACAAAAACAAGTTAAGGTAAGCTAGGCCTGCTATAGTTTAGTGACTCCTACCCTAGAGTCACATGATACACAAATTTGTTCGATTTACCATTGCTCTTGATTAGGGCTCAGACAATTTTCAACTCTGTAAAGTTAAATATTTCTTTATTGGAAACTGATAAGATGTAAATTATTTTTTAATATAATTTATTGCCAAATTGGTTTCCATACAAGACCCAGTGCTCATCCCAACAAGTGTCCTTCTCGATTCCCATCACCCACTTTCCCCTCTCCCCCACCCCCATCTACCTTCAGTGTGTTCTCAAAGATGTAAATTATTTTTGCCCAATATCATGAAAGTAATTTTTGTCTGGGATCGATGACAATTATTTTTGTCTGATAGTAACACAAATGATTTTTCTTGTGTAGAAAAGTTAACTCCAAAGGCCATGGTCTTATTACTGATAGAACAATGATGAGTTTTGCCTCTAACCTTGTGACTTATTTCTGTATTCTTCCTTTCTTTCATTGATGATATAATCATCAATCCCTTGTATCCTTTCTTGAACCAACTTCACCATCCCGTTGCTTCCCTCATTGATGAGTTTAATAAAACTTTGGTTTCTGCTCATTTTGATTTTACATGAGAATTGCATGATGTTAAACATTTTGAAAATGATACTTTGGTTGAGATTTTGTTAACATATTTACCTGTTCTTGTCCTTTAATTCTATAAACAGGGAAGGAAAGGAAGAAGTGTTCCTTTTGACTTCAAAAACCAACTTGAGACTCCAAACAATCAAACCAAGAGCTGAAGACAAGTAAAAACTATCTGAATGTGATCAAGAAGCCATGGTTGCCTTGGACAGATCAACCACTCAACCTAAATGCCAGGGTGCGGCTTCAAGTTTGGCAACAGAAAGTGTAGGAGACCAGAATGTACCCCCCCCAAAATATGACTGTAGGAGACCAGAGTATGCCCCCCCCAAAAATGCCTTTTTGGTATAAGTACTATTTAGAGCCAGTTGTTTTCCTGCTGCTGCTGCTGATGATGATGATGATGATAATGATGATTTTATTTAGAGCTGATTATAAGCTGTTTTAAGAAACAGCAGAAGCAGGCCACTGGGGTGGCTCAGTCAGTTAAGCATCGACTTCTGCTCAGGTCATGATCTCATGGTTTGTGAGTTCAAGCCCCACATTGAACTCTGTGCTGACAGCTCAGAGCCTGGAGCCTGCTTCTGATTCTGTGTCTCCCTCTCTCTCTGCCCACCCCCCATTCACGGTCTGTCTCTGTCTCTCTCTCAAAAATAAATAAACATAAAAAAATTAAAAAAGAAAAAGAAACAGCAGAAGCAGAAGTTCTGAAAACAGTAGAAGTTACTCTTTTGTAAGAGAAATCTACATTTATAAAGGAAATCTTCATTTGTAAAAGTGTCTCTCTCTTTGTAGTGACTCTAAATCCCAAGAGACTCTTACAAATAGAAAAGGCATAGACTAAAATTTGCATAACAAACCTTTCCGTTCTTTACTGTACTTTTTCTATTTACCTGCCCATAACTTACCTCCTTTACATCCTTCTTCCTTTGTTTTAGTTGAAGACAGCATTTAGGTTCAAGTTTTGGCCATCTCTTTGAGTTACGCATCCTTAAGCTTCTCCCATGTATATGGGATATATACATGTTAATAAACTTCTGTTTCTCTTGTTATACTCTGTTGTTACAGGGTCCCCCAGTGGAGAACCTAGAAGAGTAGAAGGAAATGATTTCTTTCCTCCCCTACAAAAACATATGGCATATGCTTCTAATTCTGATAGGATAATGTGTACAGGGTAAACCTCTTGCATCATTTTCTATTTTCTGGCAACACTTATCTCAAGATGGCAGATATGTTACTCACTGGAAGTTGTCAACACATTTCTCTGATATTACTTTTACTTTCATACATAAAAATGGACCAAAATTAAAGTACCTTTTCGGTGTAAGCTAAAACCATTCACCAAATACATTCTCCCCTACCCATCCAAAAACAACTCTCAGGGGAATTTGAGAATGTTAACTCCTGTTCTCCCTTTGGCTCACAGCAATGACTGAAACTGCTTTCAAGAGGCTGAACCTTTGAAGGGCAGCTGAGTTCATGCCAATCAGCAGGCAGTGGCAAAATGAAATGGATTCTTTCACATTAGACTGGATGGTATAGTGGCAAGTTGAAAAATATTCTGTTTCATTTTGGATTCATGGGTTTTTTTTTTTTTTTTTTTTTTTTTTTTTTTGCTACTCTGTGATACTTGAAAGTCAAACTGAATGTCAGAGATAAAAATGTCATGCAGATCATGGCTCAGGTCCCCTGGGTTCACTGGAGATGCACGCAGTTGAGACTTTTGACTGAGGTATAGAGAGGTCAGTTCAGCTACACTGTTCCCCAGCCATCCCCTGCTATTTCTCACTCCAAAAGATTAATTCAATATTGTGTCCAGTTGAAACGCAGGTAAGACTAACATTCAGCTGGGTTTCTAAAGGCTGAAAGACAGTCGACTCATGAAAGTATTAAAGGATAATTTTTTAGAAAAGATAAACTCACATGTCATACATATATAAAATGGGCACATGTCAAAGATTTTATTTAACTCACTAATTAAGGAGGGAACCAGTAAGATGTTACAACCAATTCGAAGGAAAATCCAAAGAGAAAACACATATGAAGGCTATTAGGAATGTTGCAATGAATTTGCTTAATTTGTGCCATAATGGCTTCTTCCACAGAGAGGGAGGGAAATTAATGGAATATCCTTCAAATTCATTTGCATATTTTTGGATAAGAATCATTTGTATCTCTTTCAGTTATGTACAATTTACAGAATTGTAAATAACACCAATATAATGAAAGTCATAAAGACACCGTAGAACCAATAAGCTGGAGGGGGATGCTAGACAATGCTTAGTTTTCCTTTGAAAACATCCAGTAATATTTTTTTGATGTATTTCAGTACTTCACAATTTTTCCCCATAAAAGAAAACCTGACTAACATTATGTTCTTATCTCTGAGATTTTATAAAACAGAAAAGGCAATAGTGTTCTCCTGCATCTGTTTGCCAAAAACAATCAAAATAGGACAACAGATGGACTGAGGAGCAGATACTTGAAAGCAGAGAAATCAAATGGAAAGAAAAGTAAACTTTAAAATACCCTTTGCTTAATCATTGTCTTTACAGCACATTACTTTGCATTTCACATCATGGAAAATTTTAAGAGAAACTGACTAAATGGATGAGCTATCTTTTAAGCTACCTTGTTTTAATCTCACAATCTCTTCAACATTTTGGAATGTCAGGAAAAGCACCATGAATTTGGGGTCCTTGAATCAAAAGCCTTGGAGAATAATGTGAAAGTCTTATGACAATTCTTTGAAGAATGAGGAGACACTGCACTTCATTCTGCCCAGCATACCTTTCTAGGAGCCCTACTTACACACCTCTTTCTCCCACCCAAAGCTCCTGAATCTCTTTCTCACTTATTTTCCCAAAGTCTTCCATTGTGCTAGCTTTTCTCCCTACAGCCCCTCTTTTCTGGTTTTTGTATTTATGAAAAGTAATTTCATTATCTTAACTTCTTCAGGTCTTCTCTTCTTCCACCTCTCAGCACAAAGTCTTGATCATTGAACCAAGCAAATACTATGTCCTTTATCCTTTGAAGGGAGTGGAGAAATCTATCCCAAAAACATGTAATTTTGATACCTTCCTCCATGCCACAGTTTATTTTAAACTTAAAGAGAAAATATCTTTGCTATATATATTGGAATAGGAATAGCTGCCACATCATAATTGTAAGTATGGGTGCACCACAAATGATAATAATTTTATTAGACTTTTATAAAAAAAGGAGTTTTAAGATTTTCCTAAATGTCTTTCAGATTCCTTCCAACAACCCAAATTCAGACAAGCAAAAAGACGATATTAGTTTTGTGGGGCTGCCATAACAAAGTATCCTAGATTGGATGGCTTAAACAACAGAAATTTATTTTCTCACAATTATGGAGGCTGAAAGTCCAAGATCAAGGTGTCAGTAGGGCTAGTGTCTTCTAAAGATTCTTTTTGGCTTGTAGATGGCCATCTTCTCCCTGTGTCTCACATGGTCTTCCTTTTGTGTATGTTTATGACCTAATCTCCTTTTTTTAAATAAGGGCACCAGTCATATTAGATTTGGGCCCACTCTAATGACCTCATTTTAACTTAATTACCTCTTTAAAGACCCTATCTCTAAATACAGTCACATTCTGAGGTACTGGGGGTTAATATTTTAATATATAAATGGGGGGGGGATATAATTCACCTTATGACAAGGACCATTCTTTTCATTTTAGTAGCAAAAAAATGTCAGGTGGGCAGGGATTAAGTGATCTCTGAACAATCCATCAAGGAACATAGCCATCACCTCTAATTGATAACCTGTACTTTGGATTTAAGTCATTCTTAGAAGAGTTGTTAGAATGCAGACCTTCTTGGGAGTTTCAGTTGGCATTATGGAACAAGCTTGAAAAAAGTAATGTTTTTATTTTTGTATTTAATTTAAAGATATAAATGATGGACATATGCCAACCTTATAAATATTCATCAGGGTATCTAGGTTAGCTATTTCCGTAGTTGATTTAAATATTCACACAAAAGCATCATGAGTATTTTTTGTGTGTTTTTTCACATTGCTGAGATTTACATACTGTGACGCTCACCAGTCTAAAGTGTACACTTATCATAAGTATCTATGTGTGCAATTATATGGCAAACTGCTCTCTTTGTAATCTCTTTGATAACTACAAAGTTGACACCATTGGGATTTATAGGTAAAGACACAAGGCTTAGAAATGTAAATAACTTGATGTTCTCTTCCATCCCGCAGCTGCAGTGCCTGCCCTGACCAAGACCCTCTGCCCCTAGACCCAACTGGCAGCTCAGCCTTGCACTTGTGTCTGATGTGAGAGCCTGTGCTTAAGAAATCAGGTCTCATTGGAGACGTTCAAGCAAAGGTTGGACAACTGACTTTCCAGAAGAAAAAGGAAACTCATGCATCAGAAAAGGTGATTAATAAACACACCAAAAGAATATGGCTGCATAAATACCAGAATCTGATCAGATAAAACAGTTTAAAGAATTTCTTGGAACCTACAATAAGCTTACAGAAACCTGCTTTTCTGACTGCATTAAAGACTTCACAGCAAGAGAAGTAAAACCCGAAGAGACCACCCATTCGGAACATTGCTCACAGATATATTTTTATATAACACTAAGAATATCTAGGAGATTTCAGGAAAATCATATTCAGCAGAATGAAGCCATGGCAGCCATGACACCTTGGCCAACCACCATTGAAAAGTCCTGATGGATGGACTTTAGATGAAAGATTGCCAGAAGCTGCTGTGATGGAAATGAGGACTCCCTTGATAGAATCCCCTGAAAGCAGTAGCCACCATGTTAAACTGTCATGACTGTTTGGCAAATGGAAACAACTAGAGAAACAAAATTGCTATTTACTGGATAATCAAAATAGAAGGTCTTATTGTTCAGGGAAAATGAAACACAACATTTGTTGATGCCTTAAGATTCAGCAGGTTGGTAACTTCATCAGAAAAACAAACCATTGTTTATTCAGTTGTGACTGTTAATTTTAAAGCAAAATATGTGTTCAATCATGTATGAGATAGAAAAAAAATATTACTAAAAGTAATACAAAAAGTAATACAAGTAGAAATAAGTAAAATAAGTAGAAATATCACTGAGCAGTCATTTATACTATATAATATTTTTCTTTCTTTCTTTTTATTTATTTTGAGAAAGAGAGAGACAGAGAATGCATGTGAGGGGGGAGGGGCAGAGAGTGAGGGACAGAGAGAATTCCAAGCAGGCTCCACACTGTCAACACACAGCCCAACACTGGGCTCCATCTCATGAACAGTAAGATCATGACCTGAGCTGAAATCAGAAGTCAGATGCTTAACCCACTGAGCCACCCAAGTGCCCCACATTGAAATGCTTTTCAATCACGATCATCCTCCAAGTATTCCTGTTCATTCACGTCTGCCTCAGATTACTGGTAAATACATAAAATAGTTAACTTGCTAATCATTTCAATGCACGATCCTTTTCTTGCCTCCCTTCTTGTGTCAGGATGTGCATTACATATTCTTATCCTAGCCATATTTTCATATATCTTCAGGAAACATCTCATCTAAGACTACCTTGGGAATGCTTAAGAATTGACCATTATGCTCTAGTGAAGACTGTGTTTTGCATTTTATTCAAAAACTGCGAGTCCAACAATATACAATGTCTTCTCAGTCATGACATGTGATCAGTGCAATAAAATGTGAACTGAAGTGAAAAAAAGAAAAAGAAAAAGACTTGTAAATAACTTTATCAAACTGACCCAGCAAATAAGAAGCACTAGTAATTCAAAACCCAGGCCCTATACACTGTACCACCTAGCCTTTCCCCATTTTTTCATAAGTAATACATTCTCCTTGCATGGAAATCAAAGAGCACAGAGTAAATAAAAAGAAAATAAGAATCACTTACAATCCCATTACTCAGGATTCAACACCTATCCTTAATTAGGCATTTACTCTTATAGTTGTTTTCTCATTTATATGTATCAAAAACGTGTATGACTGCCTGCACATAAACTCAGTTTTCTAAGGAATGTCACACTTCTCCATTTTCTTCAAATCAGATTAAATCTGCCTCTGACCTTCATGTCCTACATGGTTGTCAGAAGATCCTTGTAAGTACTGGGGCTTTTGATCTTTCTTGAGGGTCAAAGAGAAAAATGGGAGGCTTATGTACTGCTTGGAAAGCTGGGGGATGTCTTTGATGTTCAACCCAACATGGCAGCCTTTATCACTGTCTAATGTCCAGTGGGTCAGGAGGGCAGGGACTGCCTTCAGGGTCCAGAGGAGCACCGAATCTTCCTCTGGATGGGAGGCTAGTGTGTGTTTGAGATTCCCTCTCAGGCCTCACCACCACCTATGGGTACAGTGAGGCATGGGACAGACAGGTACAGTACGGCATGGCACCTGGGGCCTCCAGCTCCTAGGCACCTCCTCCCCTTTAAGGAATGCTCCCCTTCTATCTGCCTGTCGGTTTCTCCTGCGATTCCTTCTCTCACTGTATAATCCCTTCTGCTCAGTTAAAAAGACTAAGAGCTGGGGAGGGAAATGTTTATAGTTAACAACTCTCTTTCCAAAAAGGGATAATAAAAGACTTGACTATTGAGAAATTATTTATTTGCATGTGTATTGTGATTATTGTTTACAAAATCAGAATCACATTCTACCTGTTTTTATCAACAATCGTTGTAGATTTTTAGCTCTAAGAAAAGATTTTCGCTCTAAGAGTTTCTTATCTTATTGTTGAGTTTTAAGAATTCCTTGTATATTTTGTATACAAGTCCTTTATCAGATACGTGTTTTGCAGTTAGTTCCTCCAATTCTTTCATTTTCTTAACTGTCTTTCACAGGGAAGAAGTTTTAAATTTTAATAAAATGCAACATATCAATTTTCCCTTGTATAGATTGTGCTTTTGGTATTGCATCTAAAAATTCATCTCTCAATCCACGATCATATAGATTTTCCCCTATATTTTCTTCTACAACTTTTATAGTTTTACACTTTACATTTAGATCTATGGTTCATTTTGAGTTAATTTTTGTGAAAAGTATAAGTATCTAGTGTCCAGAACCATTTATTGAAAAAACTGTCTTTTCTCCACTGAATTGCCTTTGAGTCTTTGTCAAGGATAGATTGACTATATTTGTGTGGGTCTATTTCTAGGCTCTTTATTCTGTTCCACTACTCTTCCCCCAACTCACTTCTATGCTGCCTTGATTATAACAACTTTATATTAAATCTTGACATTGGGTAGTATAAGTCCTTCAACTCTGTTCTTTTTTAGTATTGTCTTAGTCATTCTAGGTCTTTTGCTTTTTGATATACACATTAAAATCAATATGTTGACATCTACAAAATAATTGCTGGGATTTTGATTGGGATTTCATTGAATCTATAGAGGATGTTGGAAAGAATTGACGTCTCTGGTCAGGACTGTGAACCAATGACAGATGGGGGTTAGGTAGGACATACCTGTGCATGTTATGCAGTGTTTCCCAGAGTCCTCAGCGGGATCAAGCACCAGTTGCCCACAGTGGCACCTTTTATGAGCTATTTTCTCTTCTCTGCTCACTTCCCCATCCTCTTACTGTCACCAGCTAGACCCTAAGACCTGACCTTTACCGCCCACCTGCAGTAGTGGGTACCTGCAGTAGTGAGTACAAACTCACTAACCTCTGTCCTACATCTTTCCTTAAGATCTCCTTTCTGTCTTACCTTTTAACTCTTGCAAATGAACCCAAAGCCACCCCTCAGGTGATGGCAACAGGCCTGACAAGACAGGTACCAGCCCAGTCCACCCTGACTATCTGAGCTAAATGACTTGCACCTGCGCAGATGGACCGTGGTGTGACCCCCTGGAATGACTGGTACTTATCTTTACCTCATTATAATGCTGAAATCTCCACCCAAGGAGGAGCCCCATTTACATAACATACAATTTATGTATAGGAGGTTTCCTTAAGGTGCATGTGCACCACCTCTGCATATGATGACATGGCTTCCCTATCTAAATATTCATCGTAACCTAAACAAAAGGAACCCAGTTACCCTCTCTCAGGGAGTCATGGCTTTGGAAGCCATTCTCTGTGATCTTATTTGCTCCAAATAAAGTTTTCTTTGTGCGACAACTCACCTCATGCAGTTTCCGTGATACATCAGGGAGTGAACTCCCTTTCGTTCAGTCACATTACCAGTGTTTCCTGTAATCATCTCCCAAATAAACTACTTTCCCTCAGAACCTCATCTTAGGGTTTGTTTCTGGGGCATCCAGACTAAGAGCTGTGACAGTACAGGAATACTCATAAGACAGGCTCAAGTAAGGCAACTTTCCTAAATGTACCCAGGTTCCAGAGTGGTACCAGGCCTATCCAATCTAGATAGAAAACTCCCAGTTTGGTAATTTAATACCTACTCAAGGCACTCAAATTTAGTCTTTAAGACGCAGAAAGCAGTACCTCGCCAGCCTGCTATTTCTTCAGAAAGAAAAAAAAAGATACAAATGAAACACATTTAATTTCAACAAGCATGCCTGCGCATGAAAATCTACCTCAAAATAGCTAAAATGGTAAAAGATGTGTTGCTATTTTAAAGCCAGAAGATTTGGATTTGCCTCAGGCAGCTTTTAGCTTCTAGAGTTTTATGGCTCACTGGTTTCAGGTTAGAAAGTTAGAATTGCAAAGGCGTGCTGTGGTTTCAGTCTCTGCCATTCTTTCATAATTTTGTAGCACAAGGGCTTTTCCAGGGAGGGAGGTAAGGGTGGGGTGGAAATCTAACAAGAGAGGAGTGAAAGGCACCAAGAGAACTGACCCAACTATCTGTCTTTATTTTTAACAACCTCTAAAGCAAGTCATGCACGATGAACATCACAGAAGCACCAGGCATTTGTTGGAAAAAATCCTCTGGAGATGCACTTCTTGAGGGGAGAAAATGGCTTCATAAAGAAAGGATGCAAAAATGCTGTGCTCTCTTTATTTGCAACTGCAGAATGCAATAGCCACTCCACCAAATCCTCAGCTGCAAAAACAATGTGTGTAATCTGATATTTATTTTTGCTGAAATGGAGCCGCAGCTCTGCCATTGCAAAGCGCCCAGAGAGGCTTTGCGAACCTGGGGGGAGTGCAGCCTAACGAAACAGCCTCACTTTTGCAATTTAATTTTTCTTCAAGAGCACAGGCCAGAGTTAGAGGAACTTCTATCCAGCTTTTGGAGGAAAAGCCAAAAATGAATTAATGAAGCTTATCAGACGGCCTTTAGAAAATGTATCAGCCCTTTATTATGCTACAGTATCAGCCAACACTCGCTTTACTTTTCTTGGGAGGAATTGGACGGGGGCTGCAATCAGGGAAGATGTGCTTCGCTGTCTCAGCCCACACGCTCAAGCAATTTAAATCTGGTCTCCAGGAGACCTGACATCATAAAGGGAAATTGTATTCAGGCCTACTAGTCTAGGAAACATTACCTCAATGCTGCTGGATTTCTCAGTCACTACCATTGTTTCTTTGTTTCCCTGTATCACCAAACTTCATGGGAGAGAAATTACTGCTGCACTACTTCATCATCTAGTATTTCCTTAACTCTAAGAGCTGCTGTCGCAGAACTCTTGAATGATGCTGTTCTTTTGAATGTCACTGAGGACCCCACCTTGTCCAACCCACTAAGCGTTTTTCATGGTCTGCACGATCCAACATCACCTCCCCACCTCCCCTGCCGTTCTAAGCCTTGTGTTTCCTTGCCTTTTGTTGATGTGGTCCTCCTCTCTTCCCTATGCCTCCTCCTTGCCCTTCCTAGTGGTCATCCTCCAAGGTTCTTTCTTCCAACCTCCTACTCTATATTCATACTCTCAACAAGCATCCATTCCCATATTTTCAGTTGGAGCTTCAGCAGCAATCTTGACTGATGAAGTACCTGGAGGGTAGGATTCCCCAGGGGAGGATGCGGAAGGACATTAGAAGGAACTTGGCCCCCTGATGATTTTGCTGAAGCCGTCGTATCTATCCTGCCTGCCCACCTCCTGATTTCTTCTGCATGCTAGAATAAACCTTGTGTTTAAGCCACTGTTTTGTATATTTTGGATTTTCTGTTATATGCAACAGAATCTAATTTAAATAATAAAAACGGGCATAATAATGTCTTCTCATAAAGTTAGTATAAGCTTTACATGATATAAGTCATGTGCCTAACTCATGTGCATAGCCAGACCTAGCCTATGTGGTCAAATATTGTAGATTTTATTATAAACTCCATGCCTGCATTCCCAGCTTCATGATGCACCAAATCACAAAATGTCAACTATGATCTAAACAAATCCCTTCCAAAACCAACTCATCCTGATTGCCTCAATCTTTGGTGTATGACATGACTAATCTCTTGTTAATCAAGGTTTTGAGTCTTCTCATTTTCTTGCTAATATTGAATCAATTGCTAAGTGCTATTGATTTAGTCCTTCACATTTTCTCCAATTAATTCCCTCATATTTTCTCTGTAAACCCGCTAGTTGAAACTTTCATTATTACCCACCCAAAATATTACAGTTGTCAACTCAATTGGTTCCCCACTTCCTGTGTATCTTCCTACTTCAAGTTATCCTACTGAAACCATCACATAAGTCTTCCAAAAGCACTGCTCTAATTTTGTTATTCCTCTAAAAACCTTAGTGGCTTGTCATTGCCCACTGAGTTAGTCCACATGCTCTTCAGCTTGGGGCTTGAGACCCTAACTTACATCTTCTGATTCTCACCTCCATCTCCTTCCATGCCAATCAATCTAGACTCTTCGATTTGCCTTCTGCTTTCTTAATTCTGTGGCTTGGCTCATGTTTCACTCACCCAGAATGTCCTCTTCTTACTCCACTGCCTACATTTCAATATCTTAGCTAACTTTCAAAGCATCACAGAAATTATATCACTCCTAAAAATCCCCTCCTTCCAAAACAGATGTGATTTTCCCTTTACTCAAAACACTTTGTATCTCTCTTATGGTGCTTGTGCTCCAATGCTTTACACCAGTCATTCTCACATTTTAGGGAGCATCTTAGTTATCTGGAAGAACTTTGAATATACAGATTGCCCACTCCCAGAGACCCTATCAGGACAGTACGGTATTGGCACAAAAACAGACACACAATGAATGGAATAGAATAGAGACCCCAGAATTGGACCCACAAATGTATGGCCAACTAATCTTTGACAAAGCAGGAAAGAGTATCCAACGGAAAAAAGACAGTCTCTTTAACAAATGGTGCTGGGAGAACTGGACAGCAACAGGCAGAAGAATGAAACTAGACCACTTTCTTACACCATTCACAAAAATAAACTCAAAATGGATGAAGGACCTGAATGTGAGACAGGAAACCATCAAAACCCTAGAGGAGAAAGCAGGAAAAAACCTCTTTGACCTCAGCTACAGCAATTTCTTACTCAACACATCTCCAAAGGCAAGGGAATTAAAAGCAAAAATGAACTATTAGGACCTCATGAAGATTAAAACTTCTGCACTGCAAAGGAAACAATCAACAAAACTAAAAGGCAACCAACAGAATGGGAAAAGATATTTGCAAATGACATATCAGATAAAGGGCTAGTATCCAAAATCTATAAAGAACTCACCAAACTCCACACCCCCAAAAAATCCAGTGAAGAAATGGGCAGAAGACATGAATAGACACTTTTCCAAAGAAGAAATCCAGATGGCAAACAGGCACATGAAAAGACTCAACGTCACTCTTTATTGGGGAAATACAAATCAAAACCACACTGAGATACTACCTCATGCTGGTCAGAGTGGCTAAAATGAACAAGTCAGGAGACTATAGATGCTGGAGAGGATGTGAAGAAACAGGAACCCTCTTGCACTGTTGGTGGGAATGCAAACTGGTGCAGCCACTCTGGAAAACTGTGGAGGTTCCTCAAAAAATTGAAAATAGATCTACCCTATGACCCAGCAATAACACTGCTAAGAATTCACCCAAGGGATACAGGAGTGCTGATTCATAGGGGCACTTGTACCCCAATGTTTATAGCAGCACTTTCAACAATAGCCAAATTATGGAAAGAGCCTAAATATCCATCAACTGACGAATGGATAAAGAAGATGTGGTTTATATATACAATGGAATACTACTTGGCAATGAGAAAGAATGAAATCTGGCCATTTGTAGCAAAGTGGATGGAACTGGAGGGTATTATGCTAAGTGAAATAAGTCAGGCAGAGAAAGACAGTTACCATGTTTTCACTCATATGTGGATCCTGAGAAACTTAACAGAGAACAATGGGGGAGGAGAAGGGAGGTGGAGTTACAGAGAGGGAGGGAGGAAAACCATAAGAGAGTCTTAAATACTGAGAACAAACTGAGGGTTGATGGGTATGAGGGAGAGGGAAAAGTGGGTGATGGGCATTGAGGAGGGCACCCGTTGGGATGAGCACTGGGTGTTGGATGGAAAGCAATCTGACAATAAATTATACTTAATATAAAAAAAAAAAAGGGAGAGAGAGAGAGAAAAAGAAGGTCTGGGAAAGGGTCTGAGATCTGCATTTCTCTTTTTTGAAAAAAAAATTTTTAATGTTTATTTATTTTTGAGAGAGAGAGAGAGAGAGAGAGAGAGAGAGAGATACTAGTGGGGCAGGGGCAAAGAGAGATGCCAAAGCAGGCTCCAGGCTCCAAGCTGTCAGCACAGAGTCCGATGCAGGGTTCAAACTCAGCCGCAAGACCATGACCTGAGCCGAAGTCAGATGCCCAGCTGACTGAGTCACCCAGGAGCCCCTGAGATCTACATTTCTAACAAAGCCCCAGGTGATACTGATGCTGCTGGTGTGGGGATCACACATTGAGAACTGCTTTCTGGTGATCTGGATTTTACTCTTTCTACACTGTGAACTTCTGGAGATCAGACAATATGGCTTATTCCAATCTTTGTATTTCCCAATGCTCCCAGCACACAGTAGACACTTATAAGTGTTTATTAAAATGGCACTGGATAGAACAAGAGGCCAAACAAAGTTGGCAAGGACCTTTTGAAGCTGTGCACAATTATTGGTTTCTATCATACAGAAAGAACACGTCTAAGTGCTTTTGCCGAGAGCATAACCCAATTCTCCTGGTGTTAGCTATTGTTCTTGGTTTGGGGAAGTGAGCCCACAGCATGTGCTTGGAGGAATGCTAGGTATTGAAGGCAAGGACACGACATGAATTCAGGGAAAGCAGTAGTTGAAGGGCTCCCCTAGAGGAGAAGGATGACAAAAGTTCAACATTTGGGAAATTAAGTATGAAGGTTGCCATGGTAAGATAACAACAGATTTCAAATCTATAATTGTACCTGGCGAGAGGCATGTTAGAGTCCCTCCATATACTATTGTTTCCTTCTTGTGCTTTTAATGCTTCAGAAGCAAGTCACTCTGCATTCAAGTTGTGCTTCTAATTACCTTTATTATTATTCTCAGAATGTTCTTCAGAACCAACATGATTTTTAGGAAATAAAATTAATTGCGGCTTTTCTTGGTTTGGAAATGTGGGCAACTGGGTATTCTGGCAAATTCATGCCCTGTTTTCCTTCTGTGTGTAGATAGCAGACTGATAATTCACCTTCTGCCTGTCTATCCAGTTATCTAGTCAGGGTGTTTTTTCCCAAGGCGGGGAGAGGACATTTTGCATATGGAAGGTGTTTTTGAAATGACAAGAAAATGAAGAACAAGTCAGCCAAAGAAACAACAAATGCCACAGTCATCCCCCAAAGACCTTTGTTCTTAGCTTTTCATATTTCATGTCATACTTCTCATGAAATAAATCCTCCAGAAACAACAAAAGATAGATGGAGACCATTACAAGAAAGGATGGATATCAAATATGGATTTTTTTATTTTAAAGAAGCAATTCAATTGTACCCAGATGGAACATTAGAAACGTCACATCTCTGCATCATCATTTTTCAGCAGCAGCACAGATGGTACCTTTTCATTTGCAGTGCGGGCCAACATAGTGTGCTCAGCTGTCTGCTCCACCCCCATCATGAGTCCAAGTTTACATGTAAGAGGACATGTTGGTTGAGTTAACCCAGAGACCCTTGGGAAACTGTGTTGCCTGGGGCCCTGACATTACTATTTTATAATATTTCCTTCTTCAAGGAAGCAGATGGGATTGCCAGACCGTGACTTTTATCTACTGTTCTCGAATAAGGCGCCCTAAGGCTTCCTGCCTCTTCCCAGAGCCGGACCACAGATCTACAGTGATGAGGAGAAGCAGGCAACATCTGCAGACCTTCTGTTAAAAGCTCTTATTTGTTTAAGTATCCTGTTTCCTTGCTATTTATATTTCTATAAATTAGGGAGATGCTTATCCCTACTTGTCCCAATACAGTTGAAAATTACGATGATGTCGTTCAAGGGCTCACAATTTATGTCCTGAGTGAAAAAAACAAAACAAAGTAAAACAAAAACAGAGTGAAAGTACACCGCCACCGTCACCATCACCACTGCCATCATTATCCCCAGCTGACTATTGGAATGGTTTATCTGGGGACAGTAGCAGAAATTCTGTTTTCTCTAGGGAAATTACTATGGGCTTCTGGGGGCAATAAACCAGCTCAGAGATTCCAGGAGAATCCCAGTCAGGGAAGGTACTGGGTCACTAATTGCTGAGAAGAACTTCAACTAAAGAGAGAATGAAATTGTCTGTCAGTCTATCTCATGCTGTCCTGCAGTTTCTGCTTCACTGTGATAAAACAGAATTGGCCAGGAAGCACAGCATCCCTAATTTTGGCATACACATAGGCCCTAGGGCATAGCACAGTCTAGCATTTATTTATCAGTTTAATTCTTGGCTTCCTAAGCTCACTGATTTTACAGACAGTGATAGGCACATATCATTTTCAACATTTCACAACTGCGTTAACCTCTGTTTTCTCCTGTCCCTGGCTGTTAATGTAGAGCTGCGGGTGCTTTGAAAAGCAGTCTTCCCCTTCTTCAGCCATTCCTGTATCCATTCCCTTTGCCATGTGGCTTTATAGCCTCCCATTAAGAGATTGAGCCTATTTCCCTGATTTTTGATTCTGATTTCATCCATGCGACTTGTTTTAGCCAATAGCATATTAGCAGATGTGACTCAAGCAAAGGCTTGAGAAAATGCTTATTCGTTTCCATTACGGTTGAGTATCTCTGCTGTCTCCATGAGTGGAAGCCCAGGCCATCCTACTGGAGAATGAAAGACATAGGGCAAAGTTGAGTACTTCCATCTGAGTTGTCCTAGGTAAAGACAGTCTGGATCAACCAACAGTCAACTGACTCCCGTACTAATCCTGTACCTTTCAATCCATTGTTCAGTTTTGGTTTTACCTCAAATGTAATCCTCGAGTTTGCTCATCTCTCTCCACCATCACTGACCCAGTTGGTATAGACCTGTACCATATTTCACCTGGATTTTGTAATGTCCTTTTAGATGGGGTTCCTGCTTTCCCTCACATTTCCCTGCAAGCCTATTCCTACTCAGCAGCCAAGGGACCTTTTAAAAACCTAAATCAGATGGTGTTAGTTTCCTGGATAAACCTTTTGATGGGTTCTCCTTGTTCTTAGAATAAAATCCAATATGTTAACATAATTATCAAGGTTTGCCTACCATGCTTCCTCACTGGAACTTCTAAAACTCTTACTCATCTCCTACTCCACTGCTCTGCTCTTGTGTGTCCTCAAATAAGCCAGGCCCATTCCCCTCCTAGAGCCTCTGTCCTTGTTGCTCCTTCTGCCTGGAATGCCCTTTCCCCAGCAATGCTAACCACCAGCTCTATGTCCTCCATTAGTTTCTGCTTCAATATCACATCCTCCTGAGATCCTCTCTTCCTGTATCAAACAGGCCTCTTCCAAGTGGCAATCAGAGCCACTTGCAGAGCAGCTAGATGATTTCTTTCATAACATTCATCGTAATCTGTAATTATCCTGTTTATGTATTTGCTTGTTTTGTTGGCTGCCTTCCTGGTTAGAATGTAAGTTTCTCATAGACAAGATCTTGATTTTCTTATTTTCCCTGGTATTTTCAGCACCTCCCCTACAGTCAGTGCTTTGTGTATGCGTGTATGAGACATTAAAACTGGAGGACTCTTACACACACACATTTTATATATGTATATAATATGTACATAAAAATATATACATATATTAGTTTCCTATGGGAAACTCATACATTACCAATATATGTATGTAATGAGTATTTATGTGTATATGTTAATGAGTCTTCTTTAAGTTCACATATGTGGGACACACGTGTGTAATCTATTGTATGTGTATAATGCACATATATATGTAATGAGTCCTTTATTTTTAACCTGACACATACACAATTTGCTCTTTAGAATCTTGCATTATCTAAAAATATAACTTGAACATCTTTTTGCAACAGCAGATATAAGCCTACCTCATTAAGTCTTCAGAGTATTCCTTTGTATGAATGTACCATAATTTATTTAGTCAATATGAGCTAGTGCTAAGATTGTTCCCATTCTAGTGATGAGGAAACAAAGGCTGAGGGAGACAAATCATTTGCCCAAGACAGCCAGTATTGGACCTGGCGCCTGAGTCCTAGTGGCGGAATGGGGCAGTATAGGCCTGACCTAGCACTCACATGGTACACGCATGGATGGAGGCAAATTTGTTGGGGGCTCCATTCCTTCTTTGTGGCTTTCTGACAACCATCTTCCCTCCAGTGGATCCATCTTCCAACAAGTTGAATAAGCTGACATATGTTAGTGGTTTTAAATGTTAGCGCCCATAAAATCACCCAGAGTTCCTGTTAAAAGACAGATTTCTAGGCCCTACCCCAGAGATCTGGGCTGGGGGCTGAAATTCTACATTTCTAACAAATTCTTAGACAATATTGATGCTTCTAGTCCATGGAGCACGCTTTGGGTATGCGAAGTGCTCCATAAGCATTAAAGCCCACACAAATTCAGGAGAATGTGACCTCTCAGTTTTCATTAAGCCCCTACTGAATGCCAGCTATGGTGACAGGTATTATGGCAAAAAGAACCCATCATGCAGGGCCTCACTCATGAAGATTTAAGAATTTAGTTGGTGAAAACAAAATATGTGTTACAAAAACAGAAATTTTTAGTGCAGTGAAGAGTGAGATAAGCGACAGAGGCATAGTCTTTAATTAGAAACCAGTTCTAGGGGCGCCTGGCTGGCTCAGTCAGGGGAGCATGCGACTCCATTTCAGGGTCATGAGTCCAAGTCCCATGTTGGGTATAGAAATTATACATACATACATACATACATACATACATACTAAAAAAACCCAAACGGTTCTGGGTAAAACAACAACAACAAAAAAACCACTCTACTTGGTGCAGACCACTGGATTTTTGGCATGTACTTACTAAATACCGATTTTTTTGATAAACCTTCTTCCCTGATTTTGGTGTGTGCCGAATTAGCATCCTCCCAGAACTCATTGATGACTGGTTTGAACATCTGCTTGCTAACCCGTTGCTTAGCTCAGACACTCCTAAGAGCCACATCATCAGGAAGGGAAGCTGTTAGGGTAGATTCCTTAGAGCAGAGCTTGAGATGAGGGTTCTTGTGCAAGTGATTTATTTAGAAGGAGTTTTGGGGAGGAACCTGTGACTGGGTTAAGCAGGGCAGGAGTATAACAAGGATGTGGTCTCATCTGTGGCCTTGCCTGACTCCACAGGACACCTGACTTCACGGGGCACCTGACTCCACGGGGCTCCTGACTCCAAGGCACTAACAACTGTCTCACCATAGGGGGCTGGCCTTTAGTACCCCAATGCCTTTTCCCCATTTTCCACCCTGGTTCCTATAGTCTTTGTAAAAGTTCACTTTTTAAAATTTTATTTAGCAAGCATATATTGCCCACATACTCTAGGCACTAGGCATTTGTAAGGTCAGGGGCTGAACTTCCCTGTCTCAAAGCCCATAGTGATGTCATTTGATACCGAAATCTACCCTCATGGCTGCAGAGAGAACGTGGGCCCACTCTCTCCGGGCTGCACACATGTAATTCACCTGGTGTATAATGTAATGGCCTACTTTATCTCTCACTTCCTATTAAGCCCAACGAATGCTGAACTATCTGCTCACCAGGATCTTTGCACATCCAGGTCTTATGTTGTTGTAGTACACTGAGTAGTGCGATCCCAAAGATATTAGGTCCTACTCTCTGGAAATGATTAATCTTACTTTATATGGAAAAAGAGTCTTTGTAGACAAAACAATTAAGAATCTTGAGAGGCAGAGATTGCTCTAGACTATGCAAATGGGCCTCACGTGCTATCACAAGTGTCTTCAAGGCAGAGGAAAACTTGACAGGGGAGGAATTGATATGAAGATAGAGGCAGAGATTGGAGTGATGTGGGCACACCAAAGCATGCCGCCGGCAGCTGGAAGAGGCAAGAACAGAATCTCCACTCCAGCCTCCATAGGGACATTGGCTCTGCCAGCCAATGATTTCAGACATCCAGCCTCCAGAACAGTGAGAGAACAAAACTCTGTTGTTTAAAGCCAGCCAGTTGTGGTAATTTGTTGTAGCAGCCCTAGAAAACTGAGAACAGTTGTTATATTACCTGTTTCTGGAGTTACCTGGGTGCCTTCCCCTCTCCCACAACATATACTTCATCGCAGTGATGCTTGTTTCTGCAGCTCACATGCCTACCTCTCTAGGCAGCCTCCTAGATCTTTCATCCCACCACCTCCAGGCTCTGATCTAGTAGACACCCCTTGTCTGTCTCCCAGAGTTCCTTGAACAATATTCTCTCATTGCCTTTGCTCCGTTCTTTTCTATGACCTTCCCAGGTCAATCTCCCTGTGAAATTCTAAATCCTTAGGGTCTTATTCATGTCTATGTTCCCTGGTCCTGGCTCAGGGCTGAGTGAAAAGTGGCCTCCTGGTATTTGTTTTTTGACACGAAGAGGAAGTAAGTAGATGCTGCTGTTCAGTGACTAAAAGGGGAGAATCAGGGGCTCGTGAGGACTCACATCACTGGTCAAACAAGACTGGACATGTGGTAGCTCCCCTGGCTGAGATGCCTTGTAGAGGCTTCTCCCCCGTTATCCTACCAGTCCAGCCTTCCAGCCCAGCCTGCTCTGAAGCTTTCTGAGGCCTCAGGTCTGGTTGTGTTCCCTTTGGCTTCATGTCTGCAGAGCCCGTGTTTATTTTCTGCTCAGCTCTTCTTATGTTCATCTCCTCTCTCTGCTCTCCTTCTCCTGACTCCCAATCAGCCGTGACTCACAACCTCAAACGCTGTTCCCTTTTGTCATTATTTTGAGGAGTCGCATGATTTCCCTCATTATCACCTTCAGGGGCTAGAATAGGGGTTGGCCTGCAGTATTTTATTTCTCAGGGCCAACATGAGGGGTGTGAAGCAAGTGACAAGTTCAATAACCTGGGGGTCAGGTTAGCGTTCTAGTGATCTAGTTGCTCTGAGGAGGTGGCTGCTAAACGTGGAATTTGAAAATTAGGACTGGGCTTCAGTCAAGGGGATGATGGTAGAGGCTTTTCAATTCTTCCTCTATAAATTTGCTTTCCAACTCAGACTTCCTGGACAACATTTATAGTCAAATTTGACAGTCTCTTCTAAAACCTGACAGTTTTCTTTCTATTAGCCTCCAAGGAAGGTAGATAATTATTTTGTCTTTTTTTTTTTTTTTTTAACATCAGGTAGGGAGCCTCCAAGGTGGGGGTGTGGTTGTATTTTCTCCCCTTTGTAAGCTGTTTGGAAGCCACTTGTAACGTTGTAACTATGAAACCTGGGCTCTGGGAGAGGTTTTAATAATTGATTCACAAAGTGGCTGAATTAGTTATTTATTGCTGCATAACGGCCTCTCCCAAAACTTAGAGGCTTAAAACAACAAGCATTTGTTAACTCACAAAGTTTCTGAGACTTAGGATAAAGCAGCAGCATATTCTGGCATGGGGCCTCTCATGAAGTTGCAGTCCAATGTTGGTTGAGGCCACTACAATCTTCAGAAGGGCCTGGAGTTATCTGCTTCCAAGAAAGCTTATTCATATGCCAGTTGGCTGGAGGCCTCAGTTCCTTGTCATATAGGCCTCTCTACAGGGTTGCTTGAGTGCCTTTATGACATGGTGGCTGGCTTCTCCTGGAACAAGTGATCCAAGAGAAAGAAAGGAAGAAGCCACAAGGCCTTTGATTACCTAGTCTCAGAAGTTACACACTATTCTATTCCTTAGAAGTCAGTCACTATGCTCACACTTAAGGGGAAGAGAATTCAGCTGCACCTGTTTGAGGAAGTGTCAAAGAATCTGCAGATATATTTTAAACCACCAGAGTAGAGTGCCTTTCCTTCAAATAGCTCCAGAGAACGCAGCAAATCATTTTTACCCTGTCGATAAAATACCACCTGGTTTTTGAATGTTTTGCCGGGAGGTTGCAAGAAACATAGAAGCCTTATATCATAATCATTAGAATAGTGAAAAATAATAGTATATAATAGTGAAAAAATAATCCTTATGAGGATAGGTGAGAGGATACTGTGCTGCCTTAGGTCTGGGTAGGTGGGAGGATTTGGGAAGAGTAGAGGATCCCAGTGGTTTCAATTTAGTACTTTCTGTTTAATATATACAATATTAACTAGCTATCTCATTGTCTCTTTGATTCAACAATTCAACATCAGGCACCATGATAAATGAGACAAAATCCTTGTTTTCAAGGCTGAGAGATAGATGGAAGAGAGCTACTCTAGATAAGCTGCCTAGCCCAACCCAGCCCAGACAGAACCCCAACTGACCATAGATGAGTGAGCCCAGTAGAGACCAGGAGAACCACCCAGCTCAGATAGGTTGAACTCTGCAGAAATGTGAGACATTAATATTTACTGTTGTATGCCTCTGGGCTTGTGTGATTGTTAGACAGCAATAGTGACTGATACAAGTTTACAGTGTGGTGAAAAAGACAAAGTGAAAGGCAAATTTTGCAGTGCGATATGATACATACTATGCTTAAGGCTCTGCCAAGAGTGAGACGGGAGGGCCTAAATCTACCTCAGGGTGATCAGGGAAGCTGAAGACTTCAGGTGATGCCTGAATGAAGTCCTAAGAATGAGATGGTGTTTGCCAGAATGGGTTGGAAGACTGACACTGGGGTGGGGAACCACATCCTTTTCAGGTAAATGTGAAATCTTGGTAAGCTAGAAAGCAGTTGTAATGGATGGGTCCTAATTGTTGGTGCCCCTGGATCATGAATCACTTCATAAGTCCTGCTAAAGGACTTTATCTTACTCCTTATCTTAAAGGCAACCACTAAAAGATTAAAGAGGCATAAAATAATCAGATTGATGGTTTGTTAAGCGCACCCTGCAAGTGGTGTGGAACCAGGCAGGAATCAGGGTGGCTAGTTTTGAATCTGTGCTCCTCCAGATATGGCCATGGGAAAGAAGAGGACAGAGGAAGGAAATATTAGGAGGTGGTTCAGACAAGGCTTGGCGGCTGATATAACGAGGGGGTGGAACTTGGCTTTAGTTCCAAAGCAGAAGAGTTTGGAAGGGGTAGGTGGTAAGCATTTCAATGTGGGTCACGATGAGTTTGAAGTGCCTGTGGGTGAGCTGAAAGGAGGTGTTTAGTAGGTAGGCAGAAAAGCAGTTTGGGGCCTCAGAAGAGGAGCCTGCAGCAGGCATATACTTTGGGGCATCATCCACTTGGAGGCAGTGGCTGAAGCTATTACAGGCAAGGTTGGGTTTATGTAGGTGAGAACCAACCCAAATTTTGTACTTTAGGGAAACACTGACCCCTAAATGATGGGCAGAGGAAGAGAAACCAAAGGAGACTAAGAAAGAGATGCCAGAGAGAAAGAGAAGACACAGAGGAAAGTGATGGCACATAAAACAAAGAGAGGGCTTTGGAGGTTAGCAGTATCACATATCTCAGGGAGGTAGGAGCATAGAGGATTGAAGAGTGTTTTGTTTGTTTGTTTTGCACCCAGAAACTATGATGAGTTTCATGGTGACCTGAATCAAAGGTCAAAAGGGATGAGAGGTGTATTGCAAAAGTAGACAAGGAAATGGAGACAACAATGGATATTAACTACCGCTTGGTAGAAGAACCATCTGTGGTCTCTTGGCTGCAGCTCTAACTTCAGCCATGGATAGGGAGATAGTTCTGTATAGGCTGTGACTCACTTCAAGCAGACAGCATCTGGCTTCTGGTATGTACTTTGAATTTTCCTTTCTGCCCAGGGCTTTTCCAGTGTCCTGAGCACTAGTGAGAGCTTGCTTAGCCCAGTACATGCAAGCTTGGAAGTATGGGGGAATTGATGTCTCTGTGGGAGAAATAATAATCATCCACCCATGGGGATGCAAGCTAGTTAATGAATGCTTGACATTCATTATTCATAATAGTCAAGATATGGAAATAACCTAAATGTCCACTGACATTTGAATGGATAAAGAAAGTGTGGTATATATACACACTGAAATATTATTCAGCTATAAAAAAGAAGGAAATTCTGCCATTTGTGACAACATGCATGGAGCTTGAGAGCATTATGTTAAATGAAATAAATCAGAGGAAGACAAATACTGTATGATCTCATTTATATGTGGAACCTGCAAAAAAACAAACTCATAGTAATGGGGAATAGAATGATGGTTGCTAGGGGGTGTGGGAATTGGGGAGATGTTGGTCAAAAGGTACAGATTTCCAGTTATTAAAATGAGTAAGTCCTAGGGGTCTAATATCCAGCATGGTGACTATTGTTAACAAACTCTGTATCTTATACTTCTAAGTTGCTAAAGGAGTAAATCTTACATGCTATCACTGTAACAGCACTCCAACCAGTCTTAAGGGTTATTTTGCTTTAAGCTCTGCACTCCTTGCATCAAGTCCCTAAAACCTAAATCCCTTAATCTGTAGCAGAACTACCCTTCTTTCCTTGAAGCTGGCCTTGAGGAGTGAAGGACCAAACTTTCCCAGAAGATAATGCCTGGCCACATTCGAAAACAGCTGCTACAGATGCCAGCAAGTCTGTTCAGGGTCCTATCAACATACGACTAACCACCTGGGCACGTGTTTCTCCCACACATAGCCCCCTCCCTTTTCCCCTGACTCCCCCTTTAAAATGCTCCGCATCTTCCCAGGTGGCCACCTTCCTGAATAAAGCAAACTTTGCTTTCCCACCCTCAATAGGCTCTCAAGTACTGATTTTTAAGCAGTGAACAGCTGAATCTGAGTTCGGAACCAGTTCTCTGTTTGGTAACATTACCACACACACAAAAATTATAATTATATGAGAGGAAGATGTATTAACTAACTGTATTGTGGTAATCATTCTGCAATAGAAACATGTAGCAAATCATCCCCTTGTACACTTTAAACTAACATAATGTTATATGTTATTTATATCTCAATAGAGCTGGGGAAAAAATGCCTGCCTCTCATCTTTAGAGTGGACAAATTCTGAGAAGGATTCTGTAAACTTCTCTGAGGTCACATGGAATTAAGCCCCATTAACTAGAGTGGTGTATTGACAACACATGCTTATATGGGCCTTTCTTCGTCACCAGATCCCTAATTCCTGCTCCCTGATATCACTCCCTAGATAAATTACTTGAAACCAAGTCCGTATCTCAGGCTGTGTTTGGGGAGACTCTAAACTAAAAAGGAAATCTTTTACACTAAAGATTTAAGATAAATGTATGGATATCAATAGGTACTCACCCACTGCACTCCCTCTCCTTAAAGCTTCTGCTGCTTAGGCGACCATGTTTCATGTCACATGACCTTACCCTCCAACAATAGCTAATTGGACCAAGGGGAGCACGTGACTGAGCTCAACCAACCAAACATGATCTGGTCAGCAACCTATGGTGTTGCTTGTTCTGTGAATATAGGGGAGGAGCTAATTGGTTTCCCTTTTTTGGGAATTTGACTAAAAAATATCTAGAGAATAAAGAAATAAGCAATGAGAGCCAAAACTGAAAGATTGAGACGGATAGGAGTAGAGAAAACATGGCAGCAACATCATGAGAGAACAAAAGCAGTGAGCTAACAAAAGAACATAAAGAGACAGAGGTGGAGTTTCCATGGGGCTCAGAGGAGTCCTGTATTCTCCTTGACTTTTTAATTCCAGTCATGTGACCCTTCACTGTGAGAAACTTCTCCCTTCCTTTTGTCTACAGTACCTTTATTTTTTACTATTATTTTTAAGTAGGCTTTGCATCCAGTGGAGCCCAATATGGGGCTTGAACTCATGACCCTGAGATCAAGACCCGAGCTGAGATCAAGAGGCCGATGCTTAACTGACTGAGCCACCCAGGTGCCCCTGGTCTGTAGTACCGTTAGCGAGAATTTCCTGTAGCCACAATAGCCTCCATAGAGTGATCTGTGGAGGGAAAGTGTGCTGATGCCATTGTTCACCCCTTTAAACCAACGTGCTTCCCTTCTCCACCCTGTCTGGATCTGGCAAGCCAACTTATGTGGACTTCATCACCTCTTCCCTTCCCCTGGCTCCTGGGGGGTTTAGCACATGGGAAGTATTAGAAAGGCCAGAGATCAGAAGGTGGGAAGGGAGAGAAACTATGGTGTTTATCCCCAGCTTCCTTCTATCACATTGCTATAAGTTAGCTCCATCTGTCCAGGTAAAGCCAAAGCTTAGCCAGGCAGTCCTCTCCATGTTATACAGCCAGCCTTTCCGGGTTCAGGGAACGGGTCCCTTCCCTCACGTCTTTCGAAATAAGGAAGAGAAAGGTTTCTCACTGTTGCTAGTCCCAGGGGACTGTATCTCCCTCCTGGTTTCTCTACACCTGCCCACACCTTCATAAATAGTCCCTATTATGACATTCTCCTTGCATTATTCAGTCCCTCTAGGAGTCTAATATGGGAAGACGGTACAACACAGGAGGAAAGGGACAATTTTGAAACTGAAGGGACAGGAAATGCAAATAATTCTTGTCTGATAATTGCAGACTGCCAAGTTGCACTACTCTGGGAAGCATCTTTCGCATTGGGATGGAATTGTGTGAACTGTGCTCCTGCTGACAACTTCAGTTTTCCCTTAAAGTATAAGATAAAGTCATGCTAAGAGAGAGGGAGGTAAACGAGTGAGGCAGGAGGAGTTTCTTTATATTTGAAAGACTTCTGCAGTGGAAAGGAGAGCCAGATGAAGTTGGGGACTGTATTTTGCTGCTTTTATGACTGTTTCAAAAACTTTTTTTAATGATTTATTTGTTTTATTTTAGAGAGAGAGAGAGGGGGAGATGGGCAGAGAGAGAGAGAATTCCAAGCAGGCTCTATGCTCAGTATGGGTCTCAACACGGGGCTTTATCCCCCAACACTGGGATCATGACCTAAACTGAAATCAAGAGTTGGGCACTCAGCCGACTGAGCCACCCAGGCGCTCCAGTTTCAAAAACTTCTTGTTGAGGTATATAACATATATCCCCTAAAGTGCACATTTATCACATTACATGGTTCAGTGAATTTTTGCAAACTGAACACACCCATGTAATCAGCCCCCATGTCAAGAAATAAGATGTTGTGAATACTCCAGATAGTTCCCTTGTGTCCTGGTTGACTCTCTAAAACCCACGAAAACCACTATCTTAATTTCAAACACTATGGATTAATTTATCCTATTCTTGCATTTTATATACATGGGATCAAACAATATATTCTTTTCATTAGGCATCTTTTATTCCACACTGAATTAGCACAGTTTATGCATGTTGCTTCAGCAGGTAGTTGTACTCTGCTCATTCTTGTTGCTGTAAGTACCACATGGGTAAACAACCATAGTAAGATTTCCCAATTCTACTAATGGGCATTTAGGTAAATTCCAGTTTGAGGTTGTTATGAATATTTCTGCTCTGAACATCCTATTATGGATGTGTCTTTTGATGAACAAAAAGGTGATACTTAGGAACAGAATTGCCAAATCATAGTGTATGTACACATTTAGCTTCCATAGATACTACCAAATGGTTTTCCAAGTGGTAGTACCAATTTACAGCGCCACCTACTGGGCGTGAGAGTTCCAGTGGGGCCATACATTTTTATTGGCATCAGTCCAGGTCACTGCATGATTTTCACCTGTGTTCCCAAGAACCCCAAGCACAGGGGGAATCAGGCAGAGGACTACGTTGATCCAGAGTTTGGGGTTTGTATTCCAGGGCTGAAGGGCAGAAAATTGAAGATGCCGATATGAGAGTAGAAGGCGTCGTGCACTGGGGATTTTGCTGACATCGGAAGCTGGACTTATTGATAGATATAACTTAGAAGCAGGAACTAGAAGTCTGAAGGGCATAGGCGGAGATGTAAGACCACGAGAAAAGAGAGGTGTGAAATATTTTGGTCAGAGGATGAGTTTGGAGAAATGTTGAACGCGTTGAGACTAAAGATGCGAACAGCTTGAATGAGAACAGTTTCAAGCTGTAGAAAATTGTAATCAAGGTCACCTTGACGATGGCCATGAGAATAAAGGGAGGACCAAGGAACACAGGTGGAGTTGTTTCGAGAATATGAAGGAGACATAGCCAGGAAGTGGCAACAGGGAACTAAATCTCTAACCAGCCCCATGTCCTCCAATCTTCCAGTCACTATTTTTATTTAAAGGTTCCTTTTTATATTTCTTTCTTGTTCCCTTTTAACTAGTTATGTCACTCCTGCCCTCATTTTCTTCTGTTATCACCTTGGCAGCATTGTTCAGTCTTATCTTCTTTGGGGTCCCTTTTTCTTTTCTTCCTCCTTATGCTGAATACTGACCCTTTTCCTCTGGATCTTCAGGATTCAAAAAGACAACAACAACAACAACAACATCAACAACAACGTTTCCCTTATTATTTTTCTGCTGTCTTCTGAAACCCATGCTCCAACACCAATATTTAGAACTTCATTTTTGCTATCTATCCTACAATTTGCCTTTTTAAATTTGTCCTCCAAGTTATTCTGGAACAGTGGCTTTTGAAGGTTTTATTTTTTGTTTTATTTTGTTTTTGCATTTTCTTTTTTATCAGTGGAAGCTCTTTCAAACAAAATCTCAGTTGACCCTATATATCGAGTAGGGAAGATGTGGAGTTGTTACGATGTGAATAATGCCCCCTATGGCTGAACAGTATGTAACCTGCACAACTGTATGCAGTTCATGTTAGATACTTCTTAAATATACCTTCAGATTCTCTTCTCCCTGTCTCATATTCCAGCCACAGCAGTGGCAACCAATTTTATGCAGACTTCAACCAGCCTCGTATAAGTATGAACTGACAGTGTCTATCTATCGCAGTCTCACTTCTCACTTCTGCTGTAGAACTTCTTTGCTCTTCTAAGGCAGGACATCCTCAGAAAGAACCCCTTGACATACATGTGCACAACCCAGAAGTACAGGGGAGTTAATGCCCTGTCCCATGACTATACTTGACCAAAGGGAGATGGAAGCAGATGGGTAAATCTCCCTTTCTTGCCCCAGGAAGATGGTCCTGATGTACATTTTGCAAGGTTTCTCAGCTGCCTCATGGGAATTAAACACCCAGGCAGGGGCCTATAGCAATGGCTAACTCTGTCCTGCATTCTTGCATTAGCTCTCCTTCCTTCAGCATTTCATCCTCCCTCTACTCATTCCTGTTCCCCAGAATCACACTCCCAGATTAACTATTTAGCCTTATGCCACTGTCTCAGGCTTTGTTTTCTGAGAAGCCAGCCAGTAACACCCCTAACTCAACCCCCTGGGGGGTGGGAAAAGCACTTCCAAGGCACTCCGGTGATTCTCTTTGGTTTGAAATTAATGCTGGGGAATAAAATTATGTTGAGATAGTTGGTGGGGATATCTTGACTGAAGAACTAACTGCTCATTATTCTTGGAGCCGAAGTTTGCATTTCAGGTGCATACATGAAAGTTCAGTGGGCAGAAATTGAAATGGGCCATTGTCATGGTCAAATGGATAGGTCTGGAAAACAAAGTGGATTTTTAGTGGAGAGGTATAAAAGCTCTAATCCCTTAGAGAATCTACTTGGCCTAGTTTGGAGTTTTGCCTTTAATAACAGATGAGAATATGCGTTTAGGTCTCTAGGGCTTTCTATCTCCACAGCCTCTGAAAGTTTAAAAACACACACCATTAGCACTTGCCTCATCTTTCCTAAACTGGCGGTTGTCACAGTTTCTTTAAAGAAGTAAGACAGTGCCTCAGAAGACAGCAGTCACCTCCCACACCCCCACTCCCCCAGACACCCAGGATACATCTTGTGTATACTTAAGCTGTCTCTGACACACATAATTTCTTTTTCATCCCTGAGTAATCAGTCTTTTTTATCCTCTTAGCAAAGAGAACAGTATATTTTTGTATAGAAAAGATAAGGAGGAAAGGAAAATAAAAGAAAGCCCTCTCCACCCCCCCCCCCCAAGAAGTTTCCCACAAAATAGCAACAAATAAAAGATGGCAAGGAAAAACTACAGAAGCTTCTAGAATAAGGGCATTTGTCAAGTGCTGGTTGAGGATCCAGTTCTATTTTGAACATTTTAAAATCGTTTTTTCAAGTTCTGTTGTTTAGGGGTTAATGATGGTGCAGAAACCCTATTGCTTTGAATAGGAGGGATTAGTTTCCCTATTTCAGGATTAAGGTCAGTCTTAACGACAGGCTGCCACATCCTGTCAGCAATCCTCAGTCCTACGATCATTCTGCTCTCATTCTGCTCACAATTCTCAAATCCTCCCTAGGGCTGAATGCCTGCTGAGCCCTATGCTTTTTCTTTTGAATATTACTAAAAGGGAAGAATACTAGCATGAGTCCACTCTAAGATGCATGAAGGGCTCACCCTAACCTTTTGTTTGCATCAGGTTCTAAAGACACAGAAGAAAGGAGGATTCTGTAGGCCTCTTTGAGGTTAGATTGATTGTGAAGATAGCCATATTATTCACCCTTCTCCTTGCAATATGACTTTGAAGCTTTTACCAGGAAAGAGGTGGAGTATATTTCCTTATGTCTTGAATTTGAACTGGTTCTGTCACTTGCTTTGGCCAATAGAATATGGTAGAAGCAGTGTGCCTAGAAGAGGTTTTGCACTCTTTCTGACTCTACCATGAGAAAAAGTCCTGGCTGACCTGCTGGAGAATGGAGGCCACATAGAGAAGTGAGGAGCTTCAGCCAATAGCTGGCCAATTCTCAGAGGCTAAGTTGCCCAGCTGACCTGCAGTCTACTATAGTCATGTGAGAAACCCAGCCAAGACCAGAAGAACTGATGGCCAAGCCTAGCTCAAAATGCCAAACTACAGAACTGTGAGCTGAATAAATATTTATTGTTTTAAGTCACCATGTTTTGGAGAAGTTTGTTACAAAGCAGTGGAAAACTGTTATAGAAGGTTCATAGCCCCCACCATATTCTTTGGATTCTTAGCCTAGTTTGCCTCATTTTTTTAAGAATTATTTTTTATTTGAGAGAGAGAGAGAGAGAGAGAGAGAGAGAGAGAAAGCATATGCAAACAGGGGAGAGGTAGAGAGAGAAAACCCAAGCAGGCTCCACTCTCAGCACAGAGTCCCAGACTCTGGGATCATGACCTGAGAAGAAATCAAGAGTCAGATGCTCAACTGATGGAGCCACCCAGGTGCCCCTCTAGTTTGCCTTAATATTATTAATAGTATTTGCAGCAATGATAACAACATGTAATATTAGGATAGAACTGTAAAGTGTACAACTCATTTGGTTCTCATAACATCCAGGGAATAATTCCTGTGTTGCACATGAACAGTAGCAAAAAGCAATATTAATGCTCCTGACTTTTATGACCTTTGGATACAAGTCAGAAAGACTGACCCTTCACCTTTCAATGGTGAAAAAATTAGAGCACATTTCTTTATAGCAGTGTTTTGGAGGAGATGTTCAGACACTGGCATGTATCTCATGAGAATGTATTGTCTGAGGTAGGGTTTCCCCAGAAGCGAACCTGAGACAAGGATTTCAGGGGAAGTAGTTTATTTGAGAAGATATTCCAGGAAACAAATAGCGAGGTGGGAAAGAGAGCAGAAAAGACAGCCAATAAAGATAGTGATAATTACCAGGCAAGGTATTGTGTGAGGGATTGGTGACTGATTCTGCTGCAGGAACTCTGGGAAACAGTGTAGAGCACACAGCTCAGAGTTATCCCAGACTGGGGCCAAAGAATCTGGGCATCTACTCACCAATCCCCATCCATCCTTGGTTAAGGACTGCTTCCCAGAACATTAACAGCAGTTCTGGTGTTCTGTATCTCAAGGCAGAGATTTGCAGTGTTCTTCACTGCAAACAGTGTTTTGTGAGTAGAGGTAAGAGCTCAGAGGATATGGGCAGGGCACTAGCATTGTCTAGTAGAAGGATTATGGGCCATTTTTTTCTGAGTTGCTTATAGAAAGAGGATCATGAACTTAGGCAGTAAGCCCCCTGAACAGAATGGCCTTGAAGCTGTGTTATGGCAAGAGGCTGGAGGAGCTAAGAATGGTAAAATGGTGGCACCCCATTTAGGATTGGAACACTGGAATAGTTAAATGTCTGGATACTTTGGCAACTCATCCTGGAATTAGCTGTAGGTACTGAGGTTAAATGACTTGTTAATGGTTTACTTTTCTTTGGTTTCCTTGTTTCCCAAAGTGTCCTACATTCTAGGAGATGGATTTGGGCTTCCAAATCCTAGGTAGAGAATTTGAGATTTGTGACTAACTTGCTTGAAGATAAACTAGTATGTCAATGATTGTATGAAGACCACTTGGACCTTGAAGTCAACATTTCCTACTCTCCTGAGACAATTTGACTTGATGTTCATTCCTTGCACACTGTTTCATCCTCTGGGCTTGCTCCTTCCTCTCTGAGCCAAAGATATTTGCAAGTTTCTTCCAGACGATGTGGGAAATAGTTAAAACCAGGACTGATTGAGTTGCAGAGGAGGAGTTCCAGTATTACTAAATGAAAACATATAATTTGTACATTTGTTTCATCATTCCCCAAATCTGCTTCTCAAATGGGTTCACCCTGGACATATCATTTTGGTTACTCCAAACCTTGAAGAACTCTTTACTTAAACTCATCTGTGAGGTCTTCCCCAATCATTCTCTCTTAAAATAATACCTTCTCCACTGTCTGCACTCTTTTCCCCCTTCACTGCTTACGTTTCTGTGAGACACATATCTCCTGATGCACTTCATATTTGAATTGTTGGTTTATCTATCTCCCCCAGATTGAATATAAACTCAATGAATGCTGAGAATTTTCCCTGTTTCCCCTGCTGCCTTCTCCCCTTCCCCTGCCCTGTGTACTCCCAATACTCAAAACAAGGCCTGGCATAGAAGTTCAATAAATATTTCATGAATGAATGAACAAATGAATCAAAGGTGTTCACCAAGACTTTTGGCTAAGAAGTCCAGTAAATTTGTCTTTGCTGCTCTTTGTGAAGCCAAATGTCTCCTGGAATTTCCTGGCTGGTTGAATTGAGAGAGGCACAATCCTGGATTCATCTTCCAGACCTCCTTATAGCTTTGGAATCATACACATTTGGTTTGAATCATGCCTACATCATCAATTATTAGCTGAGAAGTCTTGCTAAAATAAACTATTAATTTCTTCTGCAAAATGGGCTAATGACCCCCATTTTGTAGCATTTTCAAGAGGGTTTAATGAGTCAACATAAATGAGGCATTTAACATAGCACCTGGCATGTAGTAGATGATCACAAAGTATGAATCTTCTCCCTTTTCTCTTAATTTCGGGTGCAGTTATCAGTTTGCCGACAAATCAGTGACACAAAGATCAGGAACGTTGGTCAAAGGGGGTGCTGGGGGAGAATGTGAAAAAAGGGAAACTGAAACTACAAATGAAGAGATAGGCCAGAGGAAAGGACACTGCTCCTAGGACCTGAGACCACCTTTCACTTTCTGGTTGTTTGTAGAAGGGCCATGGATGAGGGAGACAGAAGATTCAGCCTTGCCCCAGTAATTATATTTCTAATGTACTTCCTGACTTGGTTCCTACCCAGAGCTGATTCATCCCCTGGGAACATGTCCTCCTTTAGCCAAAAGAAACTGACTGCATAAGAGTTGAGGCTGGACAAACTCAGTTATCCAAGAAAATGTGTTTCAGAATGAATTATGTCATAGGCTTAAAGCAAAATGCTTGTATCTCACTTTTCATGTATCCAGTATGGGGTTTTAATAACACAAACATTCACTCACCTGAGTGGAGATGATTGAGAGGATATGGAATTTGGGACAGAATTTTCTTTTCTTTTAAGTTTATTTATTGATTCTGAGAGAGAGAGAGAGAGAGAGAATCCCAACCAGGTTCTGCTGCCAGTGCAGACCCTGATGTGGGGCTTGAACTCACGAACCGCAAGATCATGACCTGAGTCGAAACCAACAGTTAGATACTTAACCAAATGAGCCACCCAGGCGCCCCGGGGACAGAACTTTCTAATATGACCCATACGTTGACCCCTTAGCAGCTTTCATATATACGGAATATTTATTCACTTTCTCCATATTCTAGCATCCTTTCTACTACTTTAAAGAAGAAATATGTCGTTATAGTTATTTCTCAGAATAACTTCCCTGAGTATCTGGGTATGTCTAGAACTTGTTCTGAGGCTTGGCAAGAGGGTGAAGAACTGCAAAGATTTGTTGAGAATGAGTTTGTCATCACTGTTTTCGTTCCTTAACTTCTCTTAGCAAACATCCAGAACTGCTTTCAGGGATGAAATTATCTGGTGGCCAATCAAGGCAACCAGGATGAATTCATCTCTATTGATACTACGGGGCAGGAGAGAGAGGCAGAAGAGGTAGTGGAGGTGAGGGAGGTAATGGTGGTGATGGCGAAGGTGATGCCGAAGGTGGAGGTGAGGGCGATGACAGTGGTGGCAGGTGGTGGATGTGATGGTAGTGACTGGGATGATAGCAGTGATAATGGTGGAGATGCTGAAGGTATTATGTAAGATGATGAAGTTGCAGAGGAGGCAGAAAGGGGAAGGTGGCAAGTAGTGGCAATGGTGGGGGGAGGGGTGGTACAGGTGCTGGTGGAGATGATGGTGGTAACAATGATGATGTAAAGAGAACTGGAAATATGTCTGCACAAAGACTTGCACATGAACGTCCATAGCAGCCTAACTCATAATAGCCAAAAAGTGGGAACAACTTGAATGTCCGTCAATGGATGAATAGGCAAACAAAATGTGGTAGCCACACACAATGGATATTATTTGGCCTTAAAAGGAATGGGGTTCTGTTACATGCTACAACATGGATGAACTTTGAAAACATTATAAGTAAAAGAAGCTGGACACAAAGCCACCACATACTGTATAATTCCATTTATATGAAATGTTCAAACAGGCAAATCTATAGAGACAGAACATAAACTAGAGGTTGCCTATGGCTGGTGGGAGTGGTATGGGAGTGACTGCTAATAGGTATGGGGTTTCTTTTTGGGGTGATAAAAATATTCTAATACTAGATTGTGCAATTCTGTGAATATACTAAAAACCATTGAATTATATACTTCAAATGGGTGAATTGTATAATACATCAATAAAGCTGTTAAAAAAAAGCGGGGGTATCAGCAATGTGGTTGTGGAGGGTTCACTTTTGGTGTGTGGGAGAGGAAGGAAGAGTTGATACCCGACATACCTAAATCTATGTTGGGTCAAGTCTGAGTACCACAGATTTTTTCCATAGACATTTTTTTCTATCTTCTGGAAAACTACATTTTCGCACATAGCTGACACTGAATCGACACACAAGTATTTCTGAAACAGATTATAAAAATCAAGCCAAGTGTCACCCGCCATTGGAATCGTGTCTAAAAGGAACATTTTTTTTTTCATACAGTGGTTTTTTTTCCCCCCCATACAGTGTTCTCAGCATGCAGAACTGCTTTTTCGGAGCAATGGGATGGAGGAGCCAGGCTTCCCCTTCTCATGTGATTGCAAAATCAGACGGAGTCCATGAAGAAATTAAAGCAGACATCTGAGGTCTATAATTTTTAATAATTTTAAACTAGCTACAAAATGTCAATCACTTCACAAACTGACAGAGGAGACAGGAGGAATTTAATATTACATGCTGTAATGATATTTATCTCACAGTTTATCTATATTTCATTCATTTATATTATTTTTTTTTAAGATTTCTTTATCAGCTACTAAATATCTCAGCAATTTGGTGTGCATAGCTCTAGATTAAGCAACAGAGAATTGTACTGATAACAAACCACAGGGGGAAATGGTGATTAAAAAGAGTCAGCCTTATAAAATTTACATCTCCACACTGTTTCACAGCAAGATTGCTTTCTCCAAAACATAGCCTTCAAAAGCAGCAAACAAATCCTATATTACATTCATTTGACATAGTTCATCCAAACGTATATTTTGCTGGAAATGATTAAGTGGTGAGTGTGTCAAATCCATCTTTTTTTTTAATTCTTTTTTTAAAAAAAGGATGATTATGATTAATAAGTCTATATATTGACAGAAAGAAAGTGACACTACTTCAGTTTTGCTGGTATAACTTAATCTTGACAGTGTCTCAATACTGAGCATGCTTTGTTGTTTTGTTGTTTCTGTTGGTGTGTGTGTGTGTGTGTGTGTGTGTGTGTGTGTGTTTTCTCATCAGTATGCTACTGTCATGGAAAGATTTTGTTTAAGTAGGAATCTAAAAATCTATTTAGTTCTCATGCATAAATGCATAAATCACATCACTTTTAGTGCAATGCCTGTTATGTAATTCCACATTGTCTAATCATGAAATCATAAAGACAGATGACAGCCATGAGGAACCAAGGACAGCAAATTTTGAGAGTTTCAGAGCCTGACACCCAAGGAAAGGACAGTGGCAGTAGCTCTGTGGAATGTCACAGTTTTACAAGAACAATACTGTGTATTGAAAGAATCAACAGCACATTGAGCATTCCTAAATTGTTGTCATTCAGCAAACACCACTGAGGAGAGAAAAGGAAAAATGAAACCCAAGACATCTTATGTAGGGAGTTAGAGCCACCAAATGACTACTATATACAACCTTTGGAAAGAAAGAGACCCAGAAAGAACAAAACACATAATATTGTTTGGAAGGTGATGAATGACACAAGACAACATTCACAATGGGAGTGGACTGATGTGTGTATGTGTGCAGACCTACTAGGTAATACGATGAGAAAAGCATGAAGGTGCTATTTTGCCCAACAGCATTTGGAAGAGAACACAGGTGGGCACATTTAACCACTCCCCAGCATCTTTGTTGCACGTTGGTTGGCCTCATCAATTCTGGTTTTGTTGGAATCAGCCTAGAAAAAGGGAAAAGAAAACAGAATTCAGGTTACCTTTTGACATTCCATTCTTCCTTCTTGGTCTATTGAAGTGCCCCCTTCTTGAATGAAGGCATCTTGAAACTCCCCCAGTCAGAATTAACCCTCTCTTGTCTTGTGATTCCCGAACCATTTCCTGTGGCTCTACTTAGACATGATCAAAGAAGCTTGATCTTAGCTCTCATGACTGTTTAAAACTACCAGAGATTATCCTTTTAAGGACAGTGTTACATCATTTATCTTTCTATCCTGGAATGACACCCAATGACTTCTATGTTAGGTATTCACATCTGTTGGATTGAGTTGAATTACCACCACTTATACAGTTGGATTCAAATCATGGCTACCTTATTAGCAGTATCATTTTGGGCCAATTACATAACATCTTGGGGCCTCAGCTTTCTTGTCCATAAGCTGGGAATAAAAAAGAATATTGCTAACAACCATGAGTGTCTATTATATCCCATTCATTCAACTTTGACAACATCAAGATTAATATCAACTATGAGATGTATATTATTATTAATTCTTTTATATTATTATTAATTCATTTTTCCCAATGAGGAAACCAGGCAGCCTGGAGTCAGAGTCCACACTGGTAATCATTATGTTAATCATTATAGTACTTAGGTCTGCTGTGAAAATGAAATGAGTTTATATATATAATATGTTAGAATAATTTTTTACAAAGATTAAGTACTCATCATATCTTATCTTGCAATTATAGTTATTGGATGAAAACTTGACTTGTTTTAGGGATGTTTAATAATTTTAGGCCTCAGGGCACCTGGGTGGCTCAGTCAGCTAAGTGTCCGACTCCAGCTCAGGCCATGATGTCATGGTTTGTGAGTTTGAGCCATGCGTCAGGCTCTGTGCTGACAGCTTAGAGCCTGGAGCCTGCTTTGGATTCTGTGTCTCCCTCTCTCTCTGCCCCTCTCCCATTCACCTGTCTTTCTCTCTCTCAAAAATAAATACAAAAAAATTATTTTAGGCCTCATTTCTGAAGACTCACTCCTGTAAGTCTGATAATTGCCTTTTTTTTTTTTTATTAAAGTAGGCTCCACGCCCCATATGGGTCTTGAACTCATGACCCCAAGATCAAGGGTTACATGCTCTACTGGCTAAATCAGCCAGGTGCCCCTTATAATTAGTTGACTTGTTTTAACAAGGGGACTTTTATCATAATTTTGTGCCTTGACTGATCTCACTGCCTGGGTTACCTTTTGCTGTATATATAGCATGAAACCCAGAGTTGCTACCATAATAAACTTTTAAACCTCAGAAAATGAAGTATTCCCAACACCACTGAGAAAGGTATGAGTCAGCAAGCAGAGGCAAATATGAAGATTCTGTTTAGGCTGTTGTTTTGTCCCAGCGTGATTGGTAATGGTGTCTGCCCCTCCCCAGCCTCAGAAGAGAAGCAGGAAGCAGAGAGGCAGTGTGGGAAACAACTGTTTTTCTATCAACCAGTATTTATTCAATGATTACTGATTTTGCATCTACTATGGTACTTGGTACTTTCCTGCCTCCACCAAATTGGGTATTCTTTATTCAGTTTAATTGTGAATTCCCAGCACAATTAGAGTTACCGACATTCAACTAGAAATTTGCCAAGTTAAAATAGAAATATTGCTAGGTTACTGTAATTCTGAATTATCTGGCAATGGCTTCCTACCATCTGTTTGGATAACCAAAAGGTGACTTTCAAAACAGGTAAGAACATTAATTTGCCTTGATTGTTTTGATCTATAGACTCATATTCTGGACCTTAGTTTACTGATTTGGAAAATAGGTATTCTTTCCAATTTTACTTGGCTCTTAAATCTTCCCTCTTTAGCTATAAATTCTATCAGAAATAATGACCCTTTGGTGCAAAGGAAAATTAAAGGCTCAGACCAGTGTGAAATGTTCCTGCAGATTGAATTATGCTATTTTTTCCAGACTATACACTGAGGAAAGCTCAAATGAAGAAAATCATTCATTTGAAAATGGGTGGCATTTCTGGAGGTAAACATTGTAGGAACTCTTGCATTAAGAATGCACTGGTGAGCCTTCACCTGGTGGTGAAAAGGGATATTTTGAAGTATAACATGAGGTTATTCTTTGGATATTGTCAAAGGTTCTGGAACAGACCTATGTTCAATAAACATCTGTGATTTCCACCTAAATTTTCTCTGAAGCAATCAAAATTCAAGCCCATATATCTGATGCAAAAGGTTCTACCTCTTTATTGTATAACAGAAATAGGATCTTTTAGGGAAAAAATCCTGAGGTAATCTCCTTTTAGATGTCTTCCTGGTATTTGGAGAATGCCTGTGTTCATTCTGTTTATATGTTTTAGGACTGTATTTATGGAATATAGCCCACCCCAGTTTTCACATTTCTATTTAGAGAATCTTAAGCTTGCTGGCATACCCAATATGCTACATGATTTGCCCTGTGAGAAAGCAAGGATGACCCCCCCTTGCCCCCCACTGAGCCAGTAAGAGTTAGAAGGAGCTCATTAGCCCACCACACTTCTGAACACTCTAGAAATATCAGCTTCAGACCATGGCAGGTAGCTTTTAGGCCCCTGCTCAGAATGCCAGAAGTAGATGTTTATTACCCTACATGGCAGCCCATTCTCATCTGAGGTTTGAACTGGTTCCTTATTATCTTCCAGATGAAAAAATCAGGTCACGAAGCTGGTGAGTGCTGTTGGAACCTGAGGTCTTAGTTTTCAAATGCTGTGTTTCCTCATTGATAGGAGAATTCAAGGAATGCTAAAAGCTTCAGCTTCACTGTATTTCACTGTGTGTGTGGCATCTACTGCTGACAACTTTAGATACTTTCTTCCTTTTTTTCTTTCTTGTTGGTTTTTTTTTAAATTTTTTTTTTTAGCAAGAAAGAGAGAGAATGCACAAGCAGAAAAGAGTGGCAGAGGGAGACAGAGACAGAGAGAAAATCCCAAGCAGGCTCCACACTCAGCACAGAGCCCCATGTGGGGCCTGATCCCATGACCCTGGGATCATGACCTGAGCTGAAATCAAGAGTCACTCAACCAACCCAGCCACCCAGTTGCCCCTACCACCAACACTGACAACTTTAAATCAAAGTTTGAATACCGGGGCACCTGGGTGGCTCAGTTGGTTAAGTGTCTGACTTCGGTTCAGGTCATGATCTCACAGTTTGTGGGTTTAAGCCCCGCGTCAGATTCTTTGGTGACAACTCAGAACCTGGAGCCTGCTTCTCTGCCTCTCTCTCTGTCCCTCCCTCACTCATGCTTTCTCTCTTTCTTTCTCTCTCTCTCTCTCAAAAATAAATAACATTAAAAAAAATTCAAAGTTTGAATACCACTATTTCCTGAGCAACATAAAACAACTAATATAAACTTGCCTCATTTTAGTAGTTTTCCGAAAGAACTGTACCACTTTAACCTTAGAAGATTGTATATATATAAATAACTCAAAGCAGAAAGCAAGGTTTTTAAATAGACAAAGTAATTTCTTGACAGTCCATGGGGATGTATTAAAATTACATTGCTTTGGGTGCACCTGGGTGGTTAAGTGTTCCACTTCAGCTCAGGTCATGATCTCACAGTTTGTGAGTTCGAGCCCCACACTGGGTTCTCTGCTGTTAGTACAGAGCCCACTTTGCCTCATCTGACTCCTTCTCTCTCTGCCCCTCCCCCACTCATGCTCGCTTGCTCTCCCTCAAAAATAAATAAACATAAAAAAAATTACATTGTTTTGGACTTCCCAAACTTCACTATCAATCCAAGTGATGAGAAAGGATCATGATTGATGGGGTAGGGTGAAGGTTGTTGGTGGGGTCATGAGAGAATATGGGAGAAACATCAGAGGATTCTCTTCACTCTTACAGTGTGATTTTAATTTACTCTTAAATATGCAGGAGAACTTCTAAACTGTTACCTGTTATCAGAAGTGAGAATTTACATGAGAAGGTAGAAGTCTATTAATAATTGTGCAGCTCATATAACATGTATCATTTGGGGCAACGCTGGGTTGAAATGGACTCTATCTAATCATGTTTAGATTATGATTTGGGGAGTAAGACCCAGGCTGGTTATTCAAAGGCAACTAGACCTCTCTCTCACTTCTTAAGCAATTCCACACCTAAAAGGATGATACAAACCATAACGGCTATTTCCCATCCACTTGCCTGCCTTCCAATTATACCTCATGGCTGCATATGTCTTTGCCCTTGTAGTAAATTGGGCCCCAAATGAAAGGTTTTCCCTAGAGAAGAGAACTAGAAATGCAAAGTGGCAAAATTAAGATGCCACTTGCCTTTCCAGGAACACTTTTTGTGCTTAAAGTCCAACTCCATCAATAAAGGTTTGACCCCTCTCTCTTAGTAAAAGTTCTCCTTCTGGAACTCTAATTGAGTTAGAGGTACATTATCTCTCTACATCCGTGAGTAAATTGGGTCCATTGACAGAAAATGAGTACTTCTTGTTTTTTCAAATCATTTCCTGATGGAAGGTGGTTCAGCAATTATTTCTTAGTTCATTTTTCTGGGCCATCATGGGCAGGTCAGTCTGTGTTGGCTCCAGTGCTTTTTGAAACTCTCAATATTGTTGTAAAATCTATTGATTTGCACAGCTTTAAAAGCTTTAGCATATCAAAGGCTCTTAGCAAGGATAAGTATGTCATGACTTGTAAAAGTCAGTAAAGCACAAGCTTTTTGCTAACAGCACTGACATTTATATAGCTCAGTATTGATCGGGCAAAATATTATGCAATCAGATATTTTTAATATGGGGCACATAGAGCACAATAAGGCAAAGTATTCCCTTTATGTCTACTTCCTTTTTCAAGTCTTGGGTTCCAAGAAACTCAGTATTTAGCCTTCTGATTCAAAGCATCCTTCTCTGCTCACCAAAGTGGAATGAATTATTTAGAAGAAACTCAGGGCTTCAGGCTCAGAACTTCAACATCCTCCAGGGAATAAACTCATACAATATAAGATTAGCCAACTAGAATTGATTATGGATGCAGGATGGCCACTAAACTTATAATGTATCTATTTCTTCCTGTTGTCATTTTGACATTTTAGGAGATTATAAGCAATATTCAGGACTCTACTGATTGGGGAGGGGGCAGAATACAAGATCATAGAAAGTATGTCAGATTTGTATAGTGTGGGATATCAGCTTTTGGTGCCCCAAATCTTTTTATAAAAGCTACCCAGTGTTTCTTTCTGTTCTTTTCCAATCTCAAGCCCCCAAACCCATTCCTTCCCCTTCTATTCTCTCCACTTTTCCTTATGCCTCTTGTTGACACCAGGGGGTTCAGTCTTAGAGCCACATCTGGTGTCCTTGTGTGAATTCAACTTCACCAGATTATGCTCTCTATTTTGAGATCTGGACATGTGAACTGCTGAACTAGAAAAGGAATGTAGGCCTTTTAGAGCTATCATGAAAGCTTTGGCATTTATAAAATCAAAGCTCATATTCATTTTCTGGTTAAACTAAAGTAAGTACTCTTTCCCATATTTCCTGATTATATTCCTACATCATCTCTTGACAAGCTCCTAACCAACCTTCAAGACTCAATTTGACTTTTATTTGGGAGACTGTCCTATAACTTAACTCTTGCAATCTTCCCTCATCTAACCCTACTTTGAATTTTATGTGTGGCTCTCTTGGCAAATTATATAAATTCATCTGGAGGCTCAATGCTTCCCATAGGCTGTGAGTTTCTTACTAGTGGGGATGATGTCCTTCTCATATTTATGTCCTTTGGTGCCTAGCACAATGCTTGAAATAGGAATATCTGCTAGATTCTACCCTCTTGTTTACTTATATGTTGGTGAATTTGTGTCTTGGAAAATAAGGGGAAACTTCCACCTATTGGTGTGCCTGAACCCACTATCACAGCTTGAGGGTCTTATTATGTCCTTCATCCTTCCTCAGTGGTTATTTCAGAAGAAGTAATGAACAGTGGAAACTTGTTAACTGCCACAAGCTTACCTTCTCCATGATCCTGTCGATCTGGCGATTCTGTGTATCAATCTCATTGCCCATATCCAGGGCCATGTGACGGAGGTTCCCAATGATACCGCTCACCTGCTCCAGATTTTCATCCATTTCATTTTCTCGGGCATCATTTGTTACCCTGGGAGTCAAAATGGCAATTTTTAGAAGGTAGAATGTGAGAAAAATCTCAAATACCAAGGACTCAAAGCTTAGGGAAAATCTGTAGATGCCTAGGTATCAATCCTATCTACCTTCACTCTGTTCAATATAAGAACATTTTAGCGTCTATACATTAGAAAATAATTTTTTTTTAATATTTAAGTAATCTCTACACCCAACGTGGGGCTCGAACCCACAACCCCAAGATCAAGAGTCACATGTTCCACTGACTGAGTCAGCCAGGTGCCCCTACAATAGAAAATAATCTTTAAATTTTATTTTTGAACTCTTGAGTTTATAAAGAAGGCATATTAAATAGATTATCTACTTCTCTCATTTCCACCAGCTCATCGCTTCCTCTCTTCATATGTTTATCTCAATTTTCATTTTTTAGGAATAAAGTCATTTTAGTTGGGAGCATTATAAGTCGGAGAATGAAGATGGAACTAGTTAGAAACTGTATTTTCCTTCTGAGATGTCAACCAATGTCTCCAAGAGTTAAATTTAGAGTGAAAGAAAAGGCTTATTGTGTTAAGTCAGAGAATTTCTCTGCTCATGTTCTTCCCCATTTGGGACAAACATCCATGGGAAGGGTAATGATAATTACAGTCTGCCCCTTAATCCAGCTTGCTCCCAAGAACTCCAAAGGGAGCTACTTGTTCAAGATGATTTCTATTTGCTCAGATTTCAATGCAATGGGGGTTTTGGTGGCATTGCAAATGGGTGATTTCAAGGGAAGAAATTGCGATAAAAGATTATTGTCCCATTTTGGGGAGGAAGGAGTTGGCTCTCAAAGTGCCTTACCATCTTGCCATTTTTTCATAGCTCAGCTTGAAAGTTACAAAGGTAGTAGCTCTTTATTGCAAGTGGTAAGTACTCATTCTAGAATGTACTGGCTAATTAACATTTTACCACTGCAGATGGTGATAGCCTAAAAATGTCCAGAGGGGTAAAAAAACCCATTCCCCATGCTAACCTCCAGAGTTGACTGTTTCATTAACGTTTTTAAAGCAGACTAGACCAGGGGAAATTAAAGGAGAACTTCCTAGCTTTTTAACATAAAAGTTTATTTTAATGATCATCAACAGCTAAGGCATACTTCTAGTTCTGTGATTCTCAACAAATCACCTGAGCTTTAAAAACCACAGATGCCTGGGTCTCACTGCTAGAGATTCTGATTCAGTTGGTGTAGGTTTGGCTCAAGTCCCGATGTTTTAAAAAAAATAGCCTCAGGTACTCTAATGTGCACCCAGGATTGAGAACGCTTGGTCTAGTTTCTCTGGGAGCAAATAGAAGCAAGAATAGAATTGTCAACTATGAGGCTTTATAGACCTTATACCTAAGTGACAGTAAGCTGTCACTTGAATCTGGATTATTGGTTGGTAATATCAGCTACAATGGTCCAGGAACAGATAGATGTGTAACTATCTGTACACCACTCTAGTCAATGGTACCCTAGTCACTGCTGAGCTCCATAGTAGCCTGTAAAAAGGAATCGTTTTTTTTTTCCCCTTTTCTTTTTCACAACAGGAATATTTGTCATTATTATTTTGTTTCCTAGTCTCATGAGAGCTGAATTCTGGATAGGCAGATCTGTGTAATTTGAGATTTTTAAATGGGTATTTAAGTTGGCTTTTGTTTCCAGGTCTCAAAGGAAATAAGAAGTCAGGTATGCTTGTTATTCTCTATTTGTACCCCCAGATCCATTGTTTGACTGGTTTTGCTCTCTCCCCAGAGATGCTGGCCTCTCTACAACTACATCACCCAGCTTCTCTTACCCTCCAGCTAGACTTTGGTGGTGACCAGTGAGATACTGGAGGGCAAGAGGAGACAGGAGTGAGGGCACTTATTTCCCTTTCTCGTTTCCTGCTGGTTTTGCAACAGCTGCATTTCTCTACAGTCTCTCACCCACAGTGGTAACTATTGTCAGGTTCTAACAATAGCTCCTGTCCCTTTAGGACTCTTCCCGCTGCTGCTAGTCCACAAGTGATTTACTATTGCTTGTTATTAGCCCTGCCCATGCCTCTATAAACAATCTCTTTAGTAAGTTCTGTTCAATTCAGTTTGTGGAATGAGATAGATGCCCGTTTTCTGCTGCACTGATACTGGATGTGGTCACATGACCTGCTTTGTCTGATGAAACTGGCAAAGCTGACAAGGTTTGTGGTAAGTGCTTGTGCATTGGAGCACAATGCTTGGAATGCTGCCACCACGACATCAGAAACCAGGGCTTTTCTGCTGGAGGGACTACACGGAAGAGAATGGAGGTGCCCTGCCCAGCCAACCAACAGACAACTGAGTGAGACCATCTTGGGTGATCCCGCACCAGTCTGCACGTAATGAGGGAGCCCAAGAGGGGCTCTTGGAAGAACTGTCCAGCCAACATACATATTTATAAGTAACCAGTAAAATGGTTGTTGCTTTAAGAACCACTCAGCTTGGGGTGATTTTTTACTCAATAATAGATAACTGCTATAGGACTGGCTGCACACGGCTCACCTCCGAATGAAGCCACCACTGATGGCCATCTGCTCCCGTTCATCCACCACACGAGCAGGCTGGCTGGCCACCACTCCGTCCTGATTATTACCCCAGGCTTTTTTGTAAGCATCACTTGATTTAAGCCTATGCAAAAGAGAGGGTGAGTGACAAGGCAAGGGGGTGGAGCATCAAGCTCACAACAATGGTTACCTCTTCAAGCGAAGAACCGAACCAAGCAAATGGGTTTTAATTTGAGGCATTAGAGAATACCGATATATCATAATCTGGACCGAAACAGTTGGCCACCACCATGCCTCAGCTACTCAGCATTTCATTTCCAATTGAGCCAATTGCAATTGTCTAGACTGCAACCTTTGCCCCAAAAGTTGTTCTTGTTTTGGTTTCTTTTTGCAGTTTCGTTGGATTTAAGACAAAGATTAAGGTAGCTGGAGGACATTCAGTTCTATTTCAGTGGCATGGTTATATTTTGAGACACAAAACACACAGAAAAACATACTGGCAGACAGACACATAACAAGACTGCCAAGTAGAGTGTGTACATCACACCACAGCAACACACTGTCATCAAGAAAAACACACTTGACTGAGTTTTTACACACCATCATGCAGATTCCCTGTTTTAATTTTCCCCCCAATGCATGTACAGAACTAGCTATTCCAACTCTGCATGAAGGACATAATGGACTGGTGGTTGGCCAAGGGTGGTGGTCTTTGAGTTGCCTCTAGTGTGATTTGAATTAGATAATATATCGGTACTTCCAAACAGTCACTATACATCTAGTTGATGTACAAACCTTTGTCCACAGAGACAAAAAGTAAAAGAGGCATAGTGAAATGAATGCAGGAAAATAGAAGAGAGAACAAGCCATCTAGCACCAGAAAAGGAAATCCCTCTATATCTTCTTCATGCACCAGCTACAGGCATGAGTAGAAAGTGAAGCATTCTCATTTAAGCCAAACTACTCCAGGAGTTGACCATTCTCGAAAAAGGCACTAGCAGGACAGTAATAGCCTTCATGAGGATTTGAAACGCAGGTTCAGTAGCTTCTTTGTCAGGCTGGGGGGTGGGCAGGGTGGGAGTGATTACAAACTCCTACTTCAGGCTATCCTGGGGCGTGACAGGGGAGAGTGGTCTGGAACTGGTGTGGTCTCCATGGGCCATATTTCACTAAGCTGCCTTGGAGATAAACTTAAAATCCAGGCATACCTGTTGTGCCCAATAGAAACATGTGCAGCATATTTTGGTGGGTGTGTTGGATTAAGGCAATCAAAGATGTTTTTAGGTTCTTTGCATAGTAGAAACCATATGCTTTTCCATCCAAAAAACAAGAGAGCTTCCTTTGGTCCCATGTTCACATTTTCCATTATAAGACAACAGAATTTAGCCCTCCCCCCTTTTTTTTCATGCACTAGAGAATCACAGCCATCTATTAAAACTGGCTCTAATACTAATATTTGCAGATTGAGAACCAAGCAACACTGGAGATAAATTGGAAAATTGTACAAATGGAATTTCAGCAATTCCCACAATCTAGTGTATAACGCCACAGCCCTGAGCTGTCAGAATTTACTGTGCTAAAGAGCCATGGGCCCACTCAGTGGGACAGCATCCAAAAACTAATTTAATAGAGCTCAGAGTCTGGCTTTGTTTTTTTCCAACTCCCCACTCCCTCCCTCCTCCCATTAAAAGAAGTTATATGGACCTTGTGATGTTTTCTGCTATGTAAAATATCTGGTATACCATCTTTGGCCAAGTCAAGGGGGTGGGAAAGTTTGCGTTTCTGAAAGAAGGCGAATCACTGCACCCACAATGCTGCACATAGACTCACATAACTGCCGTACATCTACCATAGTCCTTCGAAACATGCTGAGACAGGGCGAAGCCCTCAGAGAGTCCAGGGCACCACCAGCCACTGCATTGTGACACATGGTTTTTAAAGCATTATTTACACACAATAGGGAACACTTCAGTCAAGCTTTGAAGCTCAGTTAGGGTCTCTTGTGCAATAAGGAATTAGTGCCAACTACTATGTGGAATTCGTAGGGGCCATCGTTTCATCTGAACATTAGAATCCATACCGGGGTTGGGCCTGCCTCCACACTTTCTCCACACAGTTGAAGAATGGGGAAATTGTATCTGTTGGAATTCACCGCAAAACAGGTGGAAATCTCACCTGGGGGGACAAGTGGCCACTGAAAAGGATATACAGGTAAATCTTGACTAACTGGAATGCATAGCAATGAGTCATCTTGGTGAATTAAATGCCTTTCTTAATTAACAGTGGGCCATGGAGGAAAATTTTGTTTCAGGGGTGATCGTTGAATATCTGTTAGATTCTCAAGCCACTTTCCTGCTTTAGAGTTTTAGGGTAGTGAACATGACTGACTTTTTCCTTGGTTATAGTTTCTCCTGATGTGCCTGATGGCCTTTCTTCTGAAGATCAACTCTTATTGTTTGGTTCCCTTAGGTATGGAAGTTATAGGATGTAGACTGAGTGGCAGAATGCAAACTTCCCAGGTTGCCCTTCAAGGAAAACCATTTTAAGTCTCTGATGTGATTTCCACCCCACTTTGCTCAATTGTCTCTTTTTACTAAAAGTGGACGGAAGAAAAAGTATCAATACATTTGAAGGTTCCAGTTAGCTAGATTCCAGTTAATCAGGCTTTACCGTAGATCATTCATTTAAAACAGTTTTAAATTTATTTGTAAATTGAGCCCCTCCCCCTCCTAAATAGGAAGTGGGATATTTTAAAATCAGCCTCAAAGTTTAAAGGATGTGAATGGTCATATAATCAGCTAGAAATAACATCAATTGCTGTTCTAAAAGCTAGGATCAGGAGAGCTTTTAGGAAAAAGGCTTCTGTTCAAAGGGAGGTGGGAGGAGTGAGGGAGATTGGGTACGGGTTTAATTTTCCAAATGCATGTTGGACAATCCACTCATGCATTTTTTTTTTCACCGCTAGTCAAATGAGACTATCTTCCAGAACCCTCATTTTCAGGTTCCTTCTGTTGCAAACCTTTATAACCACATGTCACATTTCTGTTACATTCCAAAAAAGCGTTGCAGAACCTGGAGGACAGTTGAATGTTTTGTGACGTCGTGCATGCAAAATCTACACATTTCAACATTTTAGGCAGTGTACAGGTAGATCTTCCAAGAGGAAGAATTTCGGAGGGATGGGTCCAATTTGAATAAAGCTTGAGCACTTCTTGCTGAAGGGCTCATGGCCTCTGCAGTGGGTGCAGCTATGGCATCTATAGTCTAATCGCTGGACAGATTTGGTAACTGGTGGGGGAATCTCTTTCATACTCTCTATCTTACGGATGCTTGCTTAGGCCAAATTACTGGCCTCTTTTTCTTCCAAAAAATCAAACCATGACATATGTGTTTCTTGACTTCCAAACTCACCCCCCAGTCTTTTCTAACTCTGCAATTTTGGCTTTTGGGGTTGGGGGAAAAGAAAATTCCCTGGGCGCCTCTTTCTTGAGGCTGGTCTCTGGCTCAAGGTACACTTTCTGGAAAATGTTGAAACGTTCATCAATAAAAGTTGCTGACAGTGAAGCTTTCACTGTAGTATGCCTGATTTTTAATGCATCAACAGTAACTCCTACTAATATCATCTATGCTATGAGATGAATACATTGGAGACGGTATTGATCTGTTCTGCATGCCACATGCTCATCCTGCCTCTGTGCTTGGCAGGAATGAGCTTGTCAAGGCTTGGAGATGGGCCTTGGGAAACCAAAGCTTCAGGCAGGCAGGCAGCACCTACTTGTTACAGGGACACACACAAAGCCCGCAGAATTTTCCTAGGTCCGTCAAATTCTTTTCTGCTTCTTTCATGTCCTTATTGATTTGGTCCATCCCTTCCTCAATGCGTTCCAGTTGTTCTGATTAAACACAAGTATTTTATCCCCACAGAATGAAGCAGATGGAAAAGGACAAAGAAAAAAAAGACAAAACTTCAGACATTCACTTTGACATTAAAAAAGAAAAAAATAAAAAGAAAGAAAGAAAGAAAACTGGACGCCACAGATTAGAGCTGGTACCCAGTACCTACTTGTTACAAGGACATATGAAAAGGCCACAGCATTTCCCTAAATCTTTTAAATTTTTCTCGGCCTCCTTCATGTCTTGGTTGATATGGTTCATGCCTTCTTCGACACGATCGAGTTGTTCTGGTTAGGACAAAGGGATGACAGTGTGGAATGAATTTTTTGGGGGTTTCCAACAGAACATGAGAAATGACTATGTGGAACGGAATTTGAAAGAGAAAGATATTACAATGCATGGTCCAAGAGGATGCATTGCTGTAGACTGGTGCTGCTGCCCTACACAGGCATAGGTGGAAGGAAACGAACAGAAATGATGTTCAAAATAGTTTGTAATTCAGACACGATGGGATGGGGTAGGTAGGCCTGTTTGATTCTGAGTGTCCAGGAAAACAGTACAGCATATTCACTTACTCAGACACCAGTGAAACCCGAGAGAAAGAAAAACAGGGTGTTAGTTTATGTTTTAGGCATTCAGATTTCATGCCACTAGAGAAGGTATCTGCTTCAATTTTAACTATCTCTATCTTTTGGCTTTAAGCATCCTCGATCAGGTACAGGTAGAAAACAGAATCAATCTTCTTTGGGGAAAATAATTACAGCGATAATTAGCAATGGATATCGGATCTTTTTTCCCCTAGTAGTGGCTGTCTAGCCAAAGGTAGGCCATGGGCAGTTTTGGGTTTTGAATACTTAATCCATAGACACTGTTAAAAAAAAAAAAGTCAACATCAACAGAGTAATAATATGCCAAGTACCAGAACATTTAAATTCCTCTCTCATCCTGACTTACTTGCTATGCAAATTCTGGAAGGCATTTCACTTGATTTCCCAGTCTCTACAATGGGGGGCATTTTAGATCCCAAACCCAGGCAGACAGCAGGGAAAACAAATGCTTGGGGCTCTGGAGGAGGGGTGGCAGGCTGGAACATAGAGTCATCACTCCCAGCAAAGCCGACCCAAGTGTATCTGAGACATAGATCGATAGCCATAAAACCGGCTTGTGCTTCTGGGTTGCCAGGGTTACATTCACTAATCTGATTAATTTTTCAACAGTTGTCACCAAATTGAGTAAATTACATGTTCAGTAAAGGGGTTTTTAAAACAGCTTTTAAGACTGTTAAAGGGAAAGAACAATGCAATGCCTATCTAGTTACAAAACCTAATTACACTTCCATCCTCTTTTCATCTACATTTCCATGTACACATGCTTCTGGGAATAAAAGCTTGATTAGAATAAAACTGATAAATACATTTCCAGTCTAAGGGCATAAATAATCATTTAAAAACAATTTCACATTAAATTGTAAAGTGAAGATTATCATTCCAAAAAATGAAGATTAAGTTCCTTGCTGACCCAAACTGGGGAAACTGCCCATTTGGAAATCAAGAGCCCATTGTGTTCTCTCTTGTGGGACAAAGGATAGAATCCAGCTTATTTGGAATCTGCTACCTGTGCTATGCACCTCAAATGATGGATGAAGGCAAAATTTAGGTGTTTCTCCAGCGTTGGATAGCTGGAAGAAATAACAGTGTTGTGCTGGTGAACTTTTGCTGAGTATGTATAGGTATAGTAATGTCTTTAAGAAAATCTTTAAAAAGACTTTAAAAAAAATTGATGACAACTCTTGACATCCTAGAAGATTCTGTACCTTTCTAAAGACTTTTTCTAGTTCCCATTAAAGAATGTAATAAACTAGTCTGCAGATTAAAAAAAATAGTAACTACTGAATGAGGGGATTGGGAGAGAGAGGCACAGCTCAACATTGTCAAAAGAAGAACCATGTTAAGTACAGACAGAAATCCCAATGGAATAATTGATAATAGCTTTCTGGAGTGCTGGGTTAGGATGGGATTGAAAGACATCTGGACTCAGAGGGAAAGCAAGCTGCATTCCACTAATACCAGCTGAAATACACGCAGATTATGGCATGGGCATACATATTCCGGCATTTGTCCTTCCCAAGGAGTTTCTCTTGAGTTAATATTTTGGCTAAAAATACAACATTTCAGGAGTCCCACCCACCATAGCCCCAGGGATTAGGCAGTAATAAAAATAAAAGGCAATAAAATAAAAATGTGAATTGGTTCACAAGTGTTGTATTTCTGAACCAGGAATTCAAAATAAAATATAAAAACAAACAGGCTGGTCCCAATCGGTATTCCTAAAAGCTGGGTTCTATCATGGGCTGTCAGATTGTTAGGCAAAGGTCATAGCGAAGAGAGGGATGCCAAAGCTCTTACGGAAAAGTTGATTCAGAAAACTATGTTATAGCTACCAATATTGGTTGAATTGATCATTTTACCGAATTGAGTCAAACCTTTAATTAAAAACATGTGGAACCATTTTGTCATAGGTATTCTAACTTTTCATTTTTAGAGTGTACTGTTATGTTTATATTGGGACTTCATACAATTTCAATGGATTTCTGTGAGGAATCTCTCAGCAAATCCTTGAAAGTAATCAATATCCTCATTCCATTCCAGGGTGGACAGTAGCATCCAACTGACTGATGCAATGTACTGTCCATTGTTGATTGTTCCTTACCTCCCTAAGCTTGCTTTTTGGTTGTTTTCTGTCTCTTCCTGGAGACTAGGAAGATAGTAACATTTTGGGTTAGGAGAAGTATTCCAGTAGATGATGCTATATGTTGGGGCAAGAGATAGTACTTTCTTTCGCCATGTTTGGATGACTGGTTACTTGTGATAGATCCACCAATGGCAGGATGCTCAGGGATCTAAGTTTAGAGACCTTTCCTACTAATCTTATTTAAGTAAGGCAACATGAGGCCCTTAGAATCCTCGACCTGGTTTAAAAACACACAGTAGAAGAATAGCAAATGTCAATGCTATTGACCCAGTGTGCAAGCCTTCCTGAGTATATTCAGTTACCAGATGCTGCCTACATGATTTTCATTTTCCTTAGTATTGATGAACATATGGAAATTCATTAAATAAGTTTAAATAGTCACGTGTGGCTAGTGGCTACCATAGTGCAGCTTTAGTCATTCATAACAGATATTGGTGTGTAGACTTTAGCAAGAGGAATGTTTTCTCAAATGCTACTTTGTACCTCCATGAACCTTTTAAGAAAGTCAGCCGTCACTCTGGGAGAGGCCTACTTTGCTTTTACTCTGCCAGGCAGAGGTCAAAGATTTCCCTGTTTAGTTTGAAATTGATCCCATGGGATTGTCTCAAGAGTGGAGTCTTCAGCATTGAAACAAACACATAACCCAGCAAAGGCCAACAAAAGGAATAAGAGATACAGAGGTGAAAGGTTAAATCAGCCCACATTAGTGATGAGGTTGGTTTCATGGGGATTTCACTTGGAAACAAGTTTTCTAGAGAAATAAAAGTCCCAGGAATCAGTGCATTTCCAGGGCCATCTGTCATGCTCAGTGCTCCTTGGTGTCTCCTGATACCTGGGTATAAAACAAGAATCCCATAAAGAATTGCCGAGTGCAAGCCTTTGGCTGGACAACCTGAAATGGTTCTTTAGAAGGATGTCTGTTTCTTGAAACTCCTGTGCAGCTGCAGGGTAGAAGCAATCAACATTTTTGGTGTTGAGGCATAGACAAAATTAGTAGAGCATAACTGGAGAGACATTTTAAAGCAGTTACTGATCTAAACAATTAAACACAGCATACACAGAATTAAAATGCATTTACCATGGCAGTGAAGATAGTTTTGAAGATATGTTCATCTGTCATTTTAAAAGGTCCTAATCACCTTATAGTATAAATGGAACGTGTGTACCACTAAAGACCAGGCAGAAGCCACTTGCTTTTGGAGGTTTTACAGTTGCATGTTTTTTTTCTCAGTACCAATGTAATTACCATGCATCTGGTAAAACCAAAACTATTCTAGAAAATATGTTTAACCAAAGAATTCAGCATTTACTGTGATGTGGCCACAAATGAAATGTTTGAGCTGAGAACATTAACTATCTTGGGAGGAAATCTGTTATTCTGCTTTCTTTCTCAGAGAATAATATATAGATGTTCCTGGGAATCATTTGTGCTTATGAATAATATATTTTTGTGTGGAGATTTTGGCAAATTTTATTTCTAGATTTTCTTCATCAAAGTGCAATGAAATCTGCAACTCAAGTAAGCATGTTATTCACTTTCTCTCTTTTTAAATTTATTTAATTTTTTAATGTTAAGTAGGCTCTATGCCTAATGTGGGTCTTGAACTCACAACCCCAAGATCAAGAGTCTCACGCTCTACCTACTAAGCCATCCAGGCGCCCCACTTTCTCTTGATTCCACATTTGTATGTATTATTTTCCAAGTCTTCATGTCAATGCATTATAATATTGGGGGGAAAAAAGCATCATCTTGAGCCTTTCTGAAAGTTTCCTTCCAATTATCATGCTCCCTTTTTCACTCCCTTCACATACAAATTACTAACAAAAACAGTTAATAAGATGGAACTCCTAATTATTTGGGTATATATGTATCAATTTAGCTCTGGAAATGAGGTACTGCTCTTCTACATGGGCATCTGCTGTTTAATTTTTTTAAAAAATGATTTGCTATGTCCTGAGTTTCAAAATCTGGCACATTGTTACACAGACCAAGCCAGCAAGTCTCACAATTATAGCAACTTCATTTGGGGAGTTCTGAAGATTGCCACAGCTACTGTAATTCCTTCAAAATACAACTACTTCACTAGACTCCCTTACTTACATACACCTTTTGATAATTCGTATTTCAAAAATTGCAGGGAAGTGTTGGGCTTGATGTTAAATTGCTTTTAAAAGCTTTTTCTTTAAAAAAAAAATAAATAAATAAATAAAAAATAAAAGCTTTTTCTTTTGTTTTTTTTTAATTGGTTGGCATCTATTTATTGACAAAGTTCAATACAAATACATAATATAGAAACAAAAGCCTTTATATGACAGTCATGAAGATGTGCCCCTCAGAACTCTCTTCAAGAGGGAATTTGTAGTTAGTTCACATCTCTAGCTGATGCACCTATGGGATCCGCCAAAGCAATTGCATGGAGACCATGCTTCAAGCATCCCTGGGACGCTTCTAGCCTAGAGCTGAGCACAATGGAATCACTAAAGATGAGGTATTCCTGCCCATCATGGGGCTATCATTAGGTTATCTTAGCTACTGGGCTCCCCGTCAGCTTGGCTGACACTTTCTCAGAGCAGTATTGCAGTCTGAGACTCTTCCTCCCCAAACCTCCTCCCCTCCATTCCTCTTACAAGTGTCAGACCTGTGTCAATCTGACTGGCTGTCCCTGTCTACTCCTGCTCCTCGTCTCTTGACTCATCACAGTGTCCATAATAGATCTCAAACACTTCTGATTCTTAGCATTTGCTTCCCAGAGGATCCCAAATGATACCTTCCACTAGTTCCTCCATGTACCAGCCCTAACTCTTCAGAAGTTGGTAAAGATTTATCTCACTTAGTGTAATGATTGCAGGATATTTCTTTATGGCCAGATCATAATTAATTTGGTTGCTCTCCCCACTGATAGACATTTAGGCCGTTTCCAGTTTTACACTATTATAGGTTAGGCATGTATATTTCTCTTCTTATAGCTGTCAATGTATATCTACAGCATATAATTCTAGAAGTAGAATGTTTTGGTCAAAGATGCGTGCACCTCATAATTTAAAGGATCATGACATTACTCTTCAAAAATTTTTATCAGTCTACAGTGCCTATCTGTACACTGAGAATCTCTGTGTTATCAAAACACTCACAGCATTGGTGATTATCAATTTTAAAAATTTGTATCAGTCTGTTCTAAAGAGTGGCATCTCATTATTGTTGTTGGTTCAGGCATGGCTTCATACGTCTATTTATAAATTGACAATTTATTTATATCTTAAATCCATTTTACTTGTAGGTTTTGCCCTTTTCTTTGATGATATGCAGGTCTGTCTGTATTTTACGGAAATGCCTTAAGTCTGCTATCTGTATGGCTGTATGGCAATCCCCCCTCCTTTGAAGTTCATTTATTTCAGAAATTGGCTTGTGGTGTCCCATGTTGTGAATACATTTTACGTTTTTATCTTTGACATTAAAAAATTTTTCTCATGATTCCTAAGAATTTTCTAATGTTTTCAAAAATATAAATAACAAGAAAAAAGTTCTCAAAAATTTGTTTGTTATGATAAGAATTCAGAATAGAATCAGGTAACTAACTTGTGACTAGCATTAAATAAAAATTGCCATATGACTAGATGTATTGAGAAAAAAAAATATTACCCTTCTAGCTTCCACTTTAGAGTACAGAGATGATTTTCCTTGATACTCTGATTTTCATTGCTTCTAGCATTTCCATAATAATTTAAAAACCAATTTAAATATTTTAAGTGGTTCAATTTCCCATTTTCCAATAATCTCCCTCAGCTTCTATCCTGTTAAAGACAGCTTCTAGTTATTTAAGGAATCCTCATGATGACATGGAAATCAAAACTGCCAGACACTGAATTAGGATGGTCAGAAGAAATGGACAATGTGATATACTATTCTCTCATTCTATCTAGGGATTATTACAAGAAACTAAATTTATGGGGAAAACTGGGGATAAGGGGGAATGAGAGAATTCTCAAACTGTCCAAAATACTACCATTAAAAGAAAATACAAACACATGAGTTTTGCCTTCAAAATTCTGTTATTCCAACATATATAACAGGGAGAGTAGTAACATTCAATCAGTCATGAAGGCCTCAATATTCCCATACATTTACCAGTGTTTTCAACAAAGAAAGGGAGAAAAGCAAGACGATGAAAACTCTAGAACCCTCATCTTCCTACATGCGTGTAACACATGTCAAAAGAACCACCTGTGTATGCAAAAATAATTTTTTGAAAATGCACTTTATTCAGATGAGGAATTGTTCTTACTGAAGAAATCTCAACTTACCTCCTTGTTCATCCAACATAACCAAAGTCCTGATACCAGCATCTTTACTCTACATTCCAACAATGGTAGCAAAGTTGAAAAGCAGTTAGAGAGAGAAAAGAGAGAAACAGAAATCAGTAAGGGGACAATTAGCCCAAGAAATGGAAAATGAAGAAGGACCAAAGGAAAGAGAGGGAGGAAATAGGGCAAGAGTATTAAGGGCTGGGGAGGGATCAGAGGAAGGGGTCACCTATGGACTTGCTCTCTCAGTGATTCTTAGGATAGAAGAGGGGATGTAGCTCAGTCTCCATGGAAGTAGGGCTGGGGATGGGGCTTGGCATGGAACTGGAATACACAACTTAGTGTTATACTGTGAAATACTTGGAAAACAAAAGTGCCTTATAGTTTCTATAACACCATCCATGGAAAGCAAATCTTCCAAAATCTAGACTAAATCTTCTCTGGCATGATACATCAGGAAGTTTCCCTCAAGTGAATAGGGAAGAGATGACCAACTGGAAAGTAAGAAACTTTGGGGCAAAATTTTTAGGTTGATCAAAACAGATCATTGCTTCACAAAGGTTGAGAAATACAGGCCCAAACAGAACTCACTCTCCCATTTTCTCTCTACAGGGGAAAGTTCTGTGAGATTTAGAAAATGGATGGATGGATGAGAAATAGGGGCTCTTTATTCTGAAATCTAAAATTCTGCACAGTAAGAGAATGAGAAAATAATTCAGCCACAAGCTTTACTGCAGTTATTTTGTGCAGAAGTCTGTAAAAGGCACCCCTCACTTCACTCTTTATGATCTAAACAAATTGAATACCTGAACCATTTGGGGGATGGGAGTAGGAGTTGGTGGGTAGGGAAAAGGAACACAGATATTTGCATGGCTCAACCTTAAAAACCATCATTCCTGGGAATTCAAACTAGTTAAGGAAAGACCTTTGTTTCATAGGGTGATTGTTAATAAGTATAAAGTGGCATTGCTAATAGTTGGGATTAATTGGTTTTTTGAGGAATGCTCATGGTGGCCCCTAGAATAAGCTCAAAAGTAAGACATCTCTCATGGCCCCATTTATTTTCCAGGGATTTATTTTAAACCAAGAACTAAGAAAGAAAGACAAGTTAGTGGAGGTCAACAGAGGTAGTTTATTTACTAATTTATTATTTTTATTATTATTATTTTTAATAGTATTTTAACAGCTCAGTTCCAATAGGACTTCTAAAAAATATAACACTGAAAATGTTTTTTTGTGAATTTTATAAACTCACCATTTCAGAGAATGTGTAGTTAACTCTCCTAGACAGGAAAAGCCAAGTTACTCTTGAACATGTTTTGATAGGCTTTAGTTGTGAGGTTAGGGTGTAGTCTGTAGAGCTTAGGATGACTTCAGGAGTCCTCAATAGCACAGATTCTGGAGCCAGACTCCGCCCTGAGATCCTGGTGATTTCATTTCCTAGCTGTGGGACCTTGGGTACATGTCTTAATTACTCTGTGCCTCATTTTCCTCATTTGTAATATAGTAATAATAGTTAATACCTCATTGAGTTGTCATGGGAATTAAGTGAAATAGTACATCCCACATGCTAGACTGGTGATTGGCCTACAGTTAGCATGACAAAAGTGTATATAAAATAAATACCTTCAGCAAATGTGTCTATAAAAGGATATCTAGGCAAATGAAAAATATCATCATTACCAACTACCATCAGAAGCTTCCCGACTACTACCTCCCAAACCTTCAAGCGCATATGTATCCCCTGCATAGGAAACAGCTTGTTTAAATGTAGATCCTTAGGGTGCCTGGGTGGCTCAGTCGGTTAAGCATCCAACTTCGGCTCAGGTCATGATCTTGCATTCGTGAGTTCAAGCCCTGTGTCAGGCTCTGTGCTGACAGCTCAGAGCCTGGAGCCTGCTTCAGATTCTGTGTCTCCTCCTCTCTCTCTGCCCCTCCCATGCTCATGCTCTGTCTCTCAATAATAAATAAATGTTAAGAAAAACTTTTTTAATGTAGATCCTTATTCAGTGGGACTGGGATAGAGCCTGAGAGTTTGCATTCTGAATGAGCTCTACCATCTAATGATACTGCTGGTGCCCAGACACATGCTGAACAGCAAGATTCCAGACCCCAAAACACGTTTGTCTACACTAGCTGGTACTTTAACAATTTCTGTGCCCTTTTTCCTGCAAATTTTAGCCTTTGCTTAAGAGAAGAAATTGTAAAAAGCAGATGGCCTTATTCAAGCATATGGATGTGACAAGGTAAGTACTGGTGAGGACAGAATCACCTCAGAGAGCATTTTCTCTTTATAGGACACAACTCAAGGCCATGCATGAAATCCCTGTTCCATTCTACTGAGGACACAGGATGAGAAGCAGCTAGTGACTTCAGTTTGGACAGTCCAGGTCTCATCTGTTCACACTCTCTGTTGTACTTTCTATGGAAGCCTGCAAGTATAACTTCACATTTGTTCAATTTGCTGCTAAATGTTTCAGTGCTGGAATGATTCACAGAACTAATGTGAAGGAGCAAGAGCTTGCTCCCATTTGGGTAAATAGAAGCTGCGAGTACCTAATCAGGGAGTCAGGAACACTGGGCTGCGCTCTTAGTTCAATCAGCAACTAGTCATGAGATTGTGGAAGAGTCACTTGATTTTTAGCATGTTTCCCCATGTTTAAGATAAGGGTAAAGATGCCAAAGAAGACTGGGTGGTTACTGGGTTGGTGTTCATTCACTCATTTGTTTATTCATTCATTCATTCATTCATTCACTGATTATTTATTAAGCCTCCACTCTGTTCCAGGCACTAAGGTAAGGGCCAAGCATATGGCTTCTCAACTGCTTCACAGAGTTAGACACAGTTTGGTTAGGTGGACAGAGTTGGGATCTGCGAGTCGATAATTTCGAATTTTAGACTTATCTTTGTAGTTCTATTGTAAGAGTCACTTGTTCTGTGTCTCAGCTTCCCTAGGTGTCAGACAGGGACAGAAACAGCTCCCTTACTGCCCAGAGTACTTATAAAGATTAAAATGAGCTCAGAAAGTAAAGGCTTCTAAAAGTTCAACTCTATGGGAGGCTGTATTTACAAAAAGCAATTAAGATAAAGGATTTAATTTGTATAGAATCTCAATCAGTTTAGAATGGGCTGCTGTGTTTGTTTTTTCAGATCCTTTTGCTTTTTGCAGAATTCTCAAAGGAAAAAGTAAATACGGTAGGGTTTGCTGGTGGAAGGGGAGTGCTGTGTGTAAGAATTCACAGTCTGGGATCTGGGATTCACTAGACCTGGGTTTTAATTTCATGTGTACCATTTGTAGCTGAGTATCTCAAGCAAGTTACTTAACCACTGTGTACTTCAATTTCCTCCTTGGTAAGATGGAGATCAGAATAGTAGTAAAAGGTGGCTACCTACAAGGGTTAAGTTAGATTATATATGTTTGATGATGATGGCTCTAGGTATAGTACCCTGCACATAGTAGGTTCTCAATAAATTTTAGAACTTACATTTGACTCCACTGTATTCCTGACAGTTTTTATCAAAATAACTGGATTATTCTTTGGGGATACTAGAAATGCAAGGGAGAAGGGCAGGGATGGGGATAATATTTCAGGAAAGGCAGAATATTACTTTTATTCTTAGGGAGTATTGTGTTTTAATAGCTAGGAATGAGAGAAGATGGTTCCATTTTTGTCTTAGCTCTATTCTTGGTTTCTGTTTGAGAGTGCTGGGAAAATTGTCTACCTAAAAACCAGGGAGTTGGAGATGTCAGGAATTTTTTTTCTTTCTTTTTCTTCCTCTATTTTTATTTTCCCTTTCTCACAGATGAACTAAGACAATGTTTCTAGAACATTTTAAAGTCTTTCTTTTCTCATTCTGAGATGCTTTCCCCAAAGCCCAACACATCTGAACTAAAACCAGGACTGTCTAGGCACTATCTTAACTGCTAGAATTCCAGAAGACCCCATATCTACCTACAGGAAAACAACTGCCCTGCCTCAATTTTCCAGTTTTAGTAGAAAGTCTGGCATAACAAAGACATAGCTTTAGAATGCTTATTCCCTTCTCATTACCAGAGTGTCTTGAAAGATAAATTGGGATGAAAAGAAAAGATGCTTAAAACATCCATGCAAAAAACACCACACAGAGCCTCAGTAACTATCACTCCAGGAAAGCTCTGTGTGGTGCTTCTGAATTGGCCTGCCCTAAAGCAGTGGGGCTTTCCTGGGGCTAGTTTTCATAGCTCAAGGCATTCATGTGTAGATTTCATTTCCAGCATTTATTGTCAGCAGAGTTAGCCTTTTCGCCAGGAACCAAATACTGTAGAGACATTCATGACTTTATTACCAGAATTAATTGTTCCCTCTTATGTGCTCCAAAGGCAGGTAAGGCCTTGAACTTGGAGAGTTATTTTCATACCTGGTTTCCTGCATGATACAAATTTATATCTTCCCTCAGACCTCCAAAGTTAGGAATTCCATACATGTTTGTTGAAGAACAGCCATCAGAAGAGCCAGTTTGCAACTCTAGGCTGGGAACCAAGTGTTATATGATTTCTAATCTTTTTACCTGTATATGGTATCTAGCTTTTCTGAACTTTCCCAATTGACTTATGTGTAACTTTACACTATCCTTGAAATGCCAATAATGGCTTCTACTAAAAAGTAAGATTCTACACCTGCCACTCTGTTACACCCTAAAGTCTATGAGGGATGGCACAAAGTCATATACTGAACTGAAAGTGGGGTTGTCTGCCTTAGGGAGACTTTACAAATTTAGTGACCTTTCCTGTCTTTGAGACTAAATTTCAATAAGAATTCAGCTCAATTCAAATTAGATAGCACTGATGCACTTTGGGATCATGGGGAAGATCCTGGTATTTCAGTGCTCGTATTTGCCAAATGATTTCTGCCCTTGATGAATATTTAATGCTGATTCTCTTTAAAGAAAATTTCTTTTTTGATTGAAAAGCAGACTATCATCTGAATAGCCATTGCCCTAGACATAAGGGGTGTTTGACCATCAATATAAAATAACCCAGGAGGAAGTAAGAGCAATCAGTCTACTCTAATAATGCCTTGCTCGTAATTTCCCGAGGATAGAAAGTCTAATAGCCTCCTCTCATTTATAGAGGTGGGACTAGTTTCTGTCTGTTTCACCCCTGGTGCTATAAGATGCAACTTCATGCTTGATCAAGAAATACCTTAAGAGAAACAAAAATGTATGATTTAAGTATCCTACTTTAATCCATAGAGCTTTTGAGACTCTCCCTCTGTTAGAATAAATGAGAGCAGACACTTCTTTCTCAAGACTGACTGACACTACTTGCAAGTTAAGAAGAGGCAAAAAAATATTGGTTGACCCAAAGACTCCAATGGGTGAGGGGCCAGTTCAAAGTGATGCATTTTAATGCATTTGCTCCACCATTTTCCCACATTCTAAGCAGTGTTTCAACTTGCATATGTGGGCAAATTGGTAACAGTTCTGGTACTTTAGAAATTTACTTGACACATGCATACACGTAAACAAAAATGAAAAACGAACCTGGAGACTATGGTTGAAGGTCATAAAGACATATAACATAATAATGTCAGCTGACATGTGGGTTCGCTTCATTTCAACATGAGAACTCACATGGGAATGTCACAAAAATGTGATTCATTTCTTCTCATGATGGGTTGAGGGACAATAAGCTAACTCTAGAAAGCCTCACCAGCACTCTTAGATTTAGAATATCTGCCTCCTTCTTGGTCCTCAAGTATTTCTGCGTGAGTTGTGTTCCCAGGGTAGAGCAAAGACAATATTTCTCTTCCTTTAGAGATGGAAAGCTGCTTCATGTGATGCCGAGGGCTCCTTTGTTGGCCTGCCTTCCTATAGGGGCCAATTTATGCTACATTACAGGCTCAAATTCTCATTTCTCGTGATAACCGATTTCATTACGTGTACCTCTCACCCTTTCCTCAGTGTCCTGGGGCGCCCACGGCACTACCTTCTCCCCACTCCTCCTGTGGCAATTCACATGTAGCCAGTATTTCATTTCTGGGTAAGAAGCTGAAAGTGCAGAAATAAGGGAAGACATTGGCTTCTGTAGTGTGAGAGGCAGCTGAACTTCCTTTTAGCCTTATAAAATTGATCTTTCTTTCCTTTCATGTCATTGCATAAGCAATTTACAGTAGCATGAGGCAAATAGGCTCATTTAATCATTCTCCTTGAGAACACGGAAGATCTCGAAAATGATAACCACACATGAATTGATAAGCAGTTTCAAAGCATAGCTAAAACAGCATTTCACTGAATAAAAACTATTAGGCTTGTTTTATTCAGTTCAGATAAATATAGCCCATCCCATTCTTTTTCCACTTCATCTCTCCCAATGGACAAGTTCAATTAATCCATTTATTCTTCCTGTTTGACTGCTGCTCTACCAAATTGGAAAGAGCAAGGTTTATTGTAAGTGCCCTTTTGATTCCATTATTGCTATCTGTCCTATTTTACCCATTTAAAAACAGTTTGGGATTCATTAACCATGCCTCGCAAATGGATGTTTAATCCAGAGTCAGGAACATAAAAGAGCTTCTATATGTGCGTTGCGGACTTGAAATTCCTTTTATCAAAGAATTTTCCTATTATTTCATGAATTTTAGTGCCTGACTCTCAATATTACAATTTCTGAAAATGTTGTATCTATTGGGATATATATTTTTAAAAGTCATATATATATGTGGTTAAGTCAAAACAGAATGTCAAGATGAGATGTGACCTAGAGGCATCAAAGTCATTACAAGGGAAGTTTTTATGTAGATAATTCCTTATATTTACTTAAAGTGATTCAATCTTATATGAAGATTTCTTGGGAGCATTTACTTGGAAATACCATCCATCTCTACTTCCCAGACTATAAAGGTAGCCAGGGATGGGAGGGAGAGGGGATAGTTTAATGGCTGCCTGACATCTCCCTCATTAACGTGGCTTCCTGGTAGACTTCATTAGCTCTGGAATCAATGGGATCATGGCCTAGGAAAAGGCAGTAGGGTCTAGGAAAAGAATATGCCAGCAAAAGGAATTCATTATCTTGAAATACGGCCACTCCTTACCTCTTCAACCAGTTGCAGCATACGACGGGTGCTTTCCAGTGACTGAGATTTAAAAAAAATGCATAAATATTATCAGTGCAGAATCCAGAGGTCTTGGAAAACCAGAACTATTCTCTTTACTTGAGAAACACAAAGAGTTACTATCACATATTCTTTTAAGTTTATAACTGAAACACATTTTCAATCTCTTTCCTATCAGTCTTTCTACATAATAAGATTCCCTAAAGCAATTACATTAAAGCTGATCTTCTAAAATCAAAACCATATGAAGCTGATCTTGATATCAAAGACAAAGTAATCTGGAAAAGATAATTTTGCGTGTGCAGGATGCATGAAAAATTATCTCAAATACTCAGACGACTAATTTGGCCTCCCTGGACCAGGAATATTGAATTTTAAACACAAACATAATTTTTCATGAATTGAGATGAATCTAACATCAAGTTTCTCATAAAGCTCCTAGAAACACAATTGGAAGTTCTTATCAATACAAATTAAGCTGTCGCCCTAGGGTGAAAAAAAATCAAGCATGTTTGAAATAACTAGCCTATAGGAGACAGCTATAATAATTATCTTCATCCTTAGATAAAACAAAGTGAGACGGAAAATCTGAAGTCAGCACTGGTCCCTCGGGCACAGCGTTGTCGCTTTTTTCTCAGTTCTTTTGAAACTAACAACTAGACTCCAGCAACCAGGGTGATTTCTCAAGGCTTTGCTTTTAAGTGACAAACTTATTTTGGACAAGATTCTGCAGAAATGTGAAGAATGTTAACTCTCCTGGAAGAGCTGTCAGGAGGCTGCTTTTTGAAATAAATGGCTGTAAGCAATGGTATGCTAGTAAATGCTAAACAAACAGCTCTCTGGAAAACATATATGAATATGTATATATGTATTTAAATTTACTATTTTTCTGATATAAGGGATGGAGAGCATTAAGTTTACAAATCATTCCATATAGCCAATTGATTCTCCCAGAAAGTTTCTGTTAAGGTTTGCAGAACTCTTGTGTCCAATGCTAAGCGTGCAAAGAACAAGTGTAGTTCTAACAGGAATGTTGGTTGATATTTTCATTTACATTAATGAATAAAAGGAAAGTGAAACAATGAGGACATGTTGGAACTTCACTAGTTTGTCAATGATGCAGGTGACTTCTTTACTGACGAGAACAAAAATTTTTGAATACTGAAAGATATCCTCCATTTTTTTGTGTTAATTGAAGAATAATGGCTAGAGACAGGCAGACTTTTAAGGTTATTAATATATTTTCTCTACTTTCGTAAGTCTAGACAAACAATAAAACAGTAAGTCAGCCCTGACTTGCAGTGCCTGCAGATTCCTGGGATATAAATACTCTTAATCTGTCTGATTTTTAACTATATCATGGTGTCACTGAAGGTGAACTTGGGAAGATGTACAGTAATGTACCATTACATGGTATTCCTACATTATAGATACAACACAAGTCAAGAACTTTGAAATCATAGATAGAAGTAAAATACAGTAAAATAATTAGGACGTGATGAGTTTTGAGTATTTATTAATTTTGGTTTTAATATAATCTATTTAATTGTCAGTTTATATAATTCAGTTTTAGTACCAGTTTGCAAAATTCTGGAAAATGTAATAATCACCTCTCAGAATTAGGCCAGCTCTAGCACACTGTAGGCTATAAGATATCCGAAGACATTGTTTTTTTTAGAAGATCTTGACTTCTCTAGATTTCTAGAAATTGGGAGTTTAGGGTAAGTCATTACTTGTACGTAGGTTTATCAAACCATTCCTGTCTGCAGAGGTATCAGGTATGTTGAATATCAAAGTCATACCCCACTGTTTTTTAAATTGAAATGTTGGAAGACCTTTTCCACCTGAACCTGAATAAGTCAAACTACTCAGTTCCCCATCTTTTGTTCCTTTCCTGTGTCCCATCCCTCACCTCATCAGCCAGCTGGTCAGCCCTTCGCTGCATCTCCTCCAGTTCATTGCGCATGTCTGCGTCTTCAGCCATGGTAGTGGTGGTGGGGGGAGGTGGCTGGGTGCTTGGGCTGGGGGGTCAGTGATAGGTTTGGACACAAAACCTGAAAGAAACAGATTTGAACATGTAAGGGTTTATATGAGCACATGTAGTATGTGGAAATAGGAGAAGATCGCAATAGCCCACACTCTTTCTCCATAACTCAGTCATCTTCTGAAAGGTGGAAGCCATACTCAGACCAGGATCAACAGAATTTTGCTGTTTCAACAAAGGGTGCATTATGAATGTATACTTGCCAACTTTACAATGTAGACAGATACCTACGAAGATATCAGATAACTATGAAGCATTCTTAAGACACAAATCAGGGGTGCCTGGGTGGCTCAGTCGGTTAAGTGTCCGACTTCAACTCAGGTCACGATCTCACGGTCTGTGAGTTCGAGCCCGCGTCGGGCTCTGGGCTGATGGCTCAGAGCCTGGAGCCTGCTTCCAATTTTGTGTCTCCCTTTCTCTCTGCCCCTCCCCCGTTCATGCTCGATCTCTCTCTGTCTCAAAAATAAATAAACGTTAAAAAAAATTAAAAAAAAAAAAAAAAAGACACAAATCACCCAAGATTTTGGAATGACAATATGGAGGGATGCTGTTCTGGGTTAGTATGCTTTTAACCTCATATTTATTTTTTATTTTTATTTTATTTTTAAGAGCTTTATTGAGGTATAACTGACATATAATAAACCCCACATATTTGAAGTATATAATTTGAAAAGTTTTGACATATGTATACACCCAGGAAACCATGACCACAATTAAGAAAATATATCCATCACCCCGCAAAATTTGGTCATGCTCTTTGTAATCCTACCCACACATTCAATCTCACCTTACTCCAGGGCTGAGACACTGCTAATTTGCTTTCTGTTACTATAAATCAGTTTGCAATTCCTAGAATTTTATATAAACGAATGATACCGTATGTCATTTTTTTCCTCATTTCTTTCACTTAGCATAATTATTTTGAGATTATGTTGTAGCATGTATTAACAGTTTGTTACTTTTTGATGTTGAGTAGTATTCCATTGCATTTAGAAGCATTTAGAATATAGGGCTAAGGGGAGGCTACCTGAAGATGTGTTACTTTGGCATACAGATTATTTCCAGCTAAAAACAATCAAGGCCCAAAAGACTCAGGAAGAAATTTGACTCTGTCCCTAACTGCCTACAAGAATTTAGATAGAGGACCTCCTCCTGGAAAGGAGTTATCACCATAGATAACTACAGTATAACAAGAACTAGGGGTGGTAGACCAAGAAGGATTTAGCGAAGTCTGATAAAATTCCTCCCTATGCCATTTGTTTCTGTATGGCCCAGCAAACATTTACTCTTTTTTTTTTTTTTAATCTTCCTGCAAATTTCTCCCTTTCCTTTTAAGTCCCAGATCCCTACGCCCTTCTCCTTAGTTCAGGGTGACATATATACCTCATTTTGACTGACTGTCTTTGGAACTCATGTCTACATGGATCCCCCATACATACATAATTAAATTTTATTTTCTCCTGTTAATCGGTCTCAAATCCATTTAATTCTTAGGCCAGCTAAAGGAATCCTGAATGACAGATAATTTTTTCCTCCTCCAGCAAGGAGCTACAGGCAGAAAATCTTTAGTCTCTTGCAGTTGTTATCAGAGTTTGCCAAGAAGACTTATTGACTATGCAGAACTATTTTTCCAAAAAGGGTTGGATCCTTATCCCTGAAATGTGACCAGCCCATTTTATGGTTACACTCTTGAAATCCCATATGATGCAAATTACAGGTAGCCACACTGAGCTCCCTCCAGAGCCAACCAGCACCCTCTCCCTGTTCCTTTTTCCCATCTTTCTTTATCCTGTCTTTCCTTCTTTTTCAAATACTTACTGAGTACCTATAATATGCCAGGGCAGTGTTAGGCACTAAAGATATTGATGAATGAGACAGGTAAATTCATTGCTATCACAGAGCAACAGCCTAATTAGAAAGATGGGAGTAAAATAAGGAAATTAAATTACTTAGTGTGAAACTGATTATATTTGGGGATATACCATGGGTGCCCATGGGTCATAGCAGGTTTCCCTGAGGAAGTCATGTCCCCAGCAAAGGCCATCAGAGGTAATGGGAAAAAGAGCCTAAGGAAGGGTTCAAGAGGATAAATATTTGATATGATAAAACCTTCTCTGTGAGTAGTGAAATTATAGAAGGCATGGGCTCTTGTTTTGTGGCTGAGATGGCTAAGTGTGCACTGGAATTTTTCCTCCCTCTTCCATTGTAGAGTGTTGTTTTAGGGAAATGGCTGCCCAGTTGGGAATTACATTTCCAGTTCCTATTGCAAGGAGGTGGTCCATGTGGCTAGAGGTGGTTTATGAGTTACAGTGGAAATGATGTGCATCCCTGCCAGGCTAAGGCAATTCAGAAACAGTCATTCCTGGGGTGCCTCAGTGGCTCAGTTGGTTAAGCATCCAACTCTTGGTTTCGGCTCAGGTCGTGATTTCACAGTTTGTGAGTTTGAGCCCCTCATTGGGCTCAGCACTGACAGGGCGAGCCTGCTTGGGATTCTCTGTCTCCCTCTCTCTGTCCTCCCCCTGCTTGCTCTCTTTTTCTGTCTCAAAAATAAATAAATAAACTTAAAAAAAACAGGCATTCCTCCTATGTCCTCTCTTTCCCTCTCTGCCAAGAAAGAAAGAAAGAAAGAAAGAAAGAAAGAAAGAAAAAAAAAAGAAAAGAAAAGAAAAGAAAAGAAAAAACAGGACCCTAGAGGATGGCCAGGCTATGAGATGGCAAGAATTTGGACCCTTAGAATCCCTGCATGGAGGAAAGTTGACAGTTAACCACCAAGACCTAAACCTTCATATGAAATGACAGTGTACTTTGATTGTGCTACACTATTGAAAATGTAAGGATTTTGTTTTGTTATAGCAGCTGATGTTACACTAACTAATGAAGGCCTAAAGAGACTTTAAATGGAATAAAAATATTGCATAGGAGCATGATTTCCTAACTGAAAAACACATCTGGGTTTTTTTCTTCTATTAAAAACTGAAGATGGGAAAGGAATTTAGATTTAGGGCCTTGAAGCAATGTTTAAGTATTATAGTAATTATTATTGTTATTATTATTTGTACGAGAAGCATTTTTTTTTTTTTTTTTTTTGGCAAAAGTAGAACAAAAACTCTTCATCAACATAATCAGGTTCACAGAGGCAGGCCCTCAATGACCCCATCTCCTGGGCTCACTGCTATACTGTTTTCTCAACAGCTAAAGTGGATTCCTCTGGGATCTTAATTTAGTACATATTATTAGACTCTGCCACATGTATTACTTTTGTGAAGTAACTCAGACTATTCAAGATTCCTGATAGGAGGAGTCTTAAAGTGAATCTTCTTTGTAAATAATAGATTTCACTGTTCTTTTGTAGCCAGTGGTTCTTGGGTAAAGCATCAAATGTGGGATCACAGTAAAACATAAGGAAAAAAGCTTCAGGGCTACATTTTACTTACCAGCATTTTAAAAAAAGGTAGTAAGCTTATATTAGGTTGGTTCTATGGGCATCCATTTAAAATTTCAACAGGGCATCATACCATAAGACTGCTAATTTTTTTTTTTTAATTAAAAAAAATTTTTTTTTACATTTATTTATTTTTGAGAAACAGAGTGAAACAAAGCATGAGCGGGGCAGGGGCAGAGAGAGTAGGAGACACAGAATCTGAAGCAGGCTCCAGGCTCTGAGCAAGCAGTCAGCACAGAGCCTGATGCGGGGCTCGAACCTACGAACTGTGAGATCATGACCTGAGCCGAAGTCGGACGCTCAACAGACTGAGCCACCCAGGGGCCCCCTGCTAATTTTTTTTTAATGTTTATTTATTTTGAGGGAGGGAGAGAAAGTGCAAGCAGGGGAAGGGCAGAGAGAGAGGGAGAGAGAATCCCAAGCAGCAAGCCCAACATGAGTCTCGATCCCATGAACTGTGAGATCATGACCTGAGCCAAAATCAAGAGTCGGAGGCTTAAGTGACTGAGCCACTCAAGTGCCCCGAGCCTGTTAACTTTTGAACACCAATTCTGGTCACCAGAATATGTACTCATGATATGATATAGAGCTTTAAATGCTTTGTGTTTTACTTAAACACGGGTCTCCACTTTAGAAATTATGGATCTAGCAAACACAAACTGGAAAGGAATTTACACTAAACCACTTCTGAACCTTGAAACAAGCAGAAACAAGATTCCATGTTCTTCTGAGTGACTGGGATCTACCCTCTAGAGTAAAATGGTGCATCAGTAGAAATGTTGAGTAGACTGCGGGCCGTAGCCTAGTGTAGTAGCCAAGAGCTTAGATAGACTGTTAGCTCTGATACTCGGTTGCTGGGTGACTCTGGGCAAATCTATCACTGTCTCTGAGCCTCAGTTTTTTCAACAGGGCACATGATACCAGTTTCATAGGCTTTTTGAGAGGAATATATTATAGAAAGTTTTGATCAACATTGTTTGTAAGGACGTGGGGGCTTAATATTCAGAAAGCCTCACTCATTCAGGATAAGCCTATACACTTTGCTAAGAGTGGAACAATTCTAATGTGTGTTAATTAGCTTTCCTTTGAAACGGCTGGGCAGGAGGCATGTTGCTGGGGCGCCAAGCACCTGCAGACACTGAAACCAGGGAAACCAGCAAAGTGCCGGAGCCTCCGGTCTCAAAGCAGCACCTCTCAGGATTGCCACGTGGGCCCAGCTCTTCATCTTTGTATTTTGCTGTTGGGCTCCTCGGGGAAACATCTTGCTTCAGTCCAAGCAAGCAACTGACTTTTCCTCCTAATAGGTTAGTTTATTAGAAGGCTGGTCCCATGCTTTCTGACGTGTAGTACTATTGCTAGTTCTCTCTTCCAGGTTTATTTGCTGGTGATGCTCTCTTAGACTCCCTGTCTCTGTCTCTCTCATACACACACGCACTAATGTCTTGTGGGTTTCCTTGGCAATCTCCTCTCAAGTTGCTATTCTCAACACCTGAAAAACAGCTGTAGGGTCCCCTGGGACCAAGCTGACGGCAGCCAATAAGGACCTGGCTGACGGGCAGTTGGGGTGAAGGCAGAGAAGCCATGTGGTGGATACCTTTGTTTCTGTCATTTCTACGGTCTCCCCAGGAACTCCCACACCTTAGTCCTGCCCTAACATGTGGGGGATGCCTGTGATTTGGGAGGAGGGCTAATGAATCTGACAGATCTCAAATGCACAGTATTTCCAAGCTAAAAGAGCAATGTCCACTCTCCTAATAAGAAGAGAGGGAGAGTAGGCATGAAGAACACCTCCAAACCTTCTGTTGGGGTATTTAATGCTAGTGTTTGATAAATTCTCCCCACAAACCACAAACCCAAGCATATTAACCTTCTAGGAGATAACACCTGAAGAGGCATACAGACACTGATGAACAGCAATTTCACCAGCTGAAAGGATGTTAACAGTGAAATGGCATTTGTTATCTAGGCGGCATGGAACATTTCATCATGTTAGCACATTGGACCTCCCTCCTGTGTGTTGCTGGAGCTACTAGTGTGGTCCCAGCCAGCAAAGCCCGCTTAGTTAAGTGAAGAAATTAGAAGCAGAGCCACTCAAAACTGTTCCCTGGGGCTCTGATGTAAGATAATCTCCCATTCTATTAAGGGTCTAACAGTATCCTATTAATTATCTCAAATCACCAGTGTTTGGTAAAGGGTCTGGCCCCTAGTAGGTGTTCAATTCATGTTAATTGATTTGTTGAGTGAAAGACAGAATGAGCTGTTCTGATACTCTCCAGGTGGCATTTAATGTTCCTAAATCAGCAGTTTTCCAGGTGTGGTCTAGGGCAGTGCTTCTAAAACTGCAATGAGCATCAGAATCACCGGAAACCTTGTTAAAACAGAGTGCTAGGTCCCACTCTCAGTGATTCTGAGTCAGTTGATCTGAGATGGGCGTCCCAGGTTCTGCATTTCCAATAAGCCTCAGGCAATGCTGCTGCCATAGGCCCAGACAGCACTTTTGCTGAGCTCTGATATACAGAACCGTCTCCTGGAATGTTAGTAAGAGCCACCAGCTGCATGGGAAGCGAGGCGGCTCCACAATTACCCAGACGGGGAAAACAGTAGGCTCAGCCAGGGGCTTCAGGGAATTACAGCCAAATCCAGTTCACTGCCCATTTTTGTGTTGGCTCGATGCAAAGGATGGTTTTATATTTTAAATGGTTAAATAGACTCAAAGAAGAAGCAGACTTTGCACATGTAAAAATATGAAATTCAAGTTTCAGGGTGTGTAAATAAAGTATTACTGTCACACTCCACGCCCACTGGCTTCCTTATCATCAATGGTCCTTTCAGGCCACAATGGCAGAGTTGTGTGGTTGCAAGAGACACCACAGCCCTCAACGCCAAAAATATTTACCCTCTGGTCCTATACAGAAAGCAATTACTGATCCTTGGGCTAAATCAAGTCCAACAAAATCCTTAAAGCATTCCTTATCCATCTCCCATACCCGCAGGGCACTGTACATTTCCTGTAGACAGACACAGTGTGGGGTGTTTTCTTCTGTCTATATTTGTCTGAAAAAGTCCCTCTTCATGGAGCTTCCTGTGTCATTTTTTCATTTAAAAAAGAACATGAATTCACTTTTGATTGACAATTGTATAGGGTTTTAGGACTATAAACTATGGATTTAATCCATGTCATTCATCACAAGGTTCTGGGAAGCCTGCACAGCTCTCACAAAGATTCCTAATTTCCATGCCCAGCTGCCAGCCAAGGTTCTCCAGCCCCAGGAGCAGCACTGGACTGCACTAGGGACAGAAACACCTAAGAGGCCGTGGCTGTCACAGTATGTGGTACAAAGTAGGCAGGCTGAAGCTATAACTTGATGTCAAGTATAATTTGCAAAGCCCTTCATTTTCCAATGCTGCAAGTCTATTTGAGACTCACATTAGACATGGGGCAAATAAAATACAGAGACAACCCTTTCTTCCCTGTCAAGGGACTTATTTATTTTCATGCATTAGGCTAACACTCTCTAACAGACTCTCGATGCAGAGTCTGGATTCAAACATGGTTAGGACCCAGGAAAAGAGGTGAGCATGGAAATATGAGATGTCTGTTTTTAATAGGCAAGGTCAACAGTGACATGGATAGCTATTATGCTGGGGACACTGGCCATTAGTTCGAGTGCCATCAGGCAGGAACATTTTGGGAAAGATGTAAGGGGAGTGTGCCCTGAGCTAACACCTATTTCTCTTCATGGTTTATCTTTTAATTAATAAGACAAACCAGCAAACCCATATACATCAACATCTATCGGCTGAATTATCACAGAGCTGCACCCTACAACTTGGTGTCTTCTCGCACTGCTAATCCATTTGAACAAGGCCTCTTTGGGGTATTCTCTCTCTCCTCCTGCAGAACCTGCCTGCTTTCTGGTGGAGATACACTTTAAAATTCAGCATAAGTTTATTGAAGAGGGGCGCGTGGGTGGCTCAGTCGGTTAAGTGTCTGACTTCGGCTCAGGTCATCTCACGGTTTGTGACTTCGAGCCCCGCGTCAGGCTCTGTGCTAACAGCTCAGAACCTAGAGCCTGCTTCAGGTTCGGTGTCTCCCTCTCTCTCTGCCCTCCACCGCTCATGCTCTGTCTCTCTCTCTCAAAAATAAAATAAACATTAAAAGTTTATTGAAGATTCACTATATTCAACTGTGCCCAAAGAAGAATAAAGGGACTTTATAAACCAAGTTGGACAACTCTCCTTAATTATTAATAAAATCACACTAACGCTGACTGAGGGCTTACTCTTAGCTGGGCCCTATTTTAAGTGCTGTTCATATAATAACTTACATGAACCTTAAATGACATACGGTCTGCAAATTCTCACTATCCCCATTTTGTAAATTAGGAAACATGTTTAGAAGTTAACTCTATTAACCACACAGATAAATTTCAGATCAGGAATCTGGGTCATTTTCAAAAGCGTATTTTCAAAGCATATTTACTCTCAAAGAACATTGTGTGGCTAATTTTGTCTTTTAATCAAAAACTGGAAACTATTTTATTTTAGTCTAATTTATAGATTGGAAAATAACATAGATTGGTTTGGCAGGTACATCTCAGTATATCCCAGCTTTTGATATCATTTATCATCTCTACGCATGCTTTTATTTTATTATTATTTTTAATGTTTATTTACTTATTTTGAGAAAGAGAGAGCATGAGCAGGGGAAGGGGCAGAGAGAGAGGGAGAGAGGATCCCAAGCAGGCTCTGCACTGTCAGTAGGGAGTTCAATATGGGGCTTGATCCCACAAACTCCAAGATCATGACCTAAGCTGAAATCAAGAGTTGGAAGCTTAACCAACTGAGCCACCCAGGTACCCCTCTACCCATGCATTTAATCTCCAGTTCTTCTTCCCACCCCCTCACCCTGGTTTTATGCTTATTTTAACTCTTTTTCCTAAATGTTACTGTGTTGTTCTTTCCATATCTTCTTGAATTGACAAAAGATTCATTTATTTTACATTTTTGTTGTTTTTGGTACAGTGTACTTATTACTGTAAATTATCCTGTGTTATTGTCGCCCTATCCTAAAGATTGGGGCGTACACTATAGCCTTTGTTATTTATTTCTAAATAGCATTAAATTTCAGTTTTAATTTCCTTTATTCAAATTTCTTCTGTTTCAATTTTAATTTCAAACAACTCAAGAGTTATCTGAAAGTATGATTTTAAAATTTAAATAATAGAAAAGAAGCTTAATAATAGAGGTATTTTGCTTGTCATTTCTAATTTTTTTCCCACCATAGGCAGCAAAGGTGACCCATATGATGTGGTTTTTGAATTTAGGTGAGATTTCCTTTGTATCCATGTCCATGGCCAATTTCTGGGAATGTTTGATTTGTGTTTAAAAAGAAAGTCTATTCTATCTTTGACTCTATCTTGCTACCAACCTACATCAAATTAAGCTGAAAATTTGTTTTTCAAACTCCCTGAAATCTTTAGTCAATTGGATCTATTGATCTCCATGTATTCAAGACCCCTGCGGTACTGTAACTTCATCATTTCTTCTTACATTTCAGCCCATTTTTTTCTTTTTAATATTTTGCAGGAGAACTGTCATATAATAGCCGATGATAGCTACTTTTTCATAGTAAATTGTAGCTTTTATCAATATTAAATAATAGAATTGCACCCATACTCCCCATTTCACTATATTACCTATCTACCTATCTATCTATCTATCTATCTATCTATCTATTGAAGTATAGGCATATAATGTTACATTAGTTTAAGCTGTACAACATAGTAATTTGTCAAGTCTGTAAGTTATACTACACTCATCACATGTACAGCTATAATCTGACACCATACAGCACTATTATAATACCATTGACTATACTCCCTATGCCATACCTTTCATCTCCATGACTTATTCATTCTATACCTGGAAGCCTGTATCACCCATTCCCCTTCACTATATTTATGGTGCACAACTTTGATTAAACTCAAGGGTCTGGAATATACATCTTAGCCCTATCCTTTCCATCTTCTAAAACAAACCCAAACAACAATAGTAACAACAAACCAGATGTGGGAGCTCTCATGTGGCTCATGACTCAGAATCAAACAGTAAGGCAGTCACCTGTTTTCTATGAGTTTTTGCCCTTACCCTCAAGGAGTTGGTACTTGGATGTGTTTGGAGGCAGAATCTCTTTCCCCAACTACAATCTTTGGTTCTCTTTCCCCAACTACAGTGATAGGAGAATGTGATCAAGAATGGGCCTAATGCCATTATTTTTACTGGATGAAATTTCTCCTTGAAAGTGATGCAACCATAAGATCCAAAGTGCCTATTCTAGGGAAATAGTGAAGTGCAGTTACTGCATTTGAGACAAGTCCTCAAGACTCCTCAACCGCATCAGGAGCATTATTTATTCTGCATAATCAGAATTTGTCCCGGGTTCAAAGCAGCCATTCTCAATTAAGAAAAATCAGCTGCATCGATTCCAACATGCTATGTCATTATAACTCTTATTGCCTAAATATTATGCATAATAGTCATCACTTACTGGGAATGTGCTATGTGACAGGAATCAAACTAGGAATTTTGTACAAAGCTATGGGGGTTATATAGGAACCCCCAAACCTTTGCTACTCCAAATGCAGTCCCCAGACCAGCAGCATCAGCCTTACCAGGGAGCTTGTTAGACATGCAGAACCATGGGCTCCACCCCAGACCTCCTGAACAAGGTCATCTGGCATCAGGAGTTTGAGAAGTGTTGCCCTGAACCATGTTATCTCCATACTAAGCAAGAAAAGATGAAGTACAAGTTGACTCAATAACCAACCAAGATCACAGAGCCGGGAGAGGATGAGAGTCCCAACACGGGGAGCCAGACTCAGTGTCTGCTCCATATTTCACTTTCCCCTTTCTACACCACCTGCCGATTTCCAGCAGCATTTGCTTCCCAAATGAATGGAAAGCTCCACGGGCCATGGGTTCCAAATGTCTCATAACAGTGTCCTGTACTTGAAGGGTGGACACACTGGCTAATTTCCATGAGATAGTCTTTCATTCAAAGAACAAAGGGAAGACGCTTATCAGAAAAAGAACACAGAGACCTTCCTCCTTCAAGTAACAGAGTCTGTGAAGGCTAAGACTTGTTTAACATGATTAGAGCTGGATAGTCCTGATAAACTCTTCCTCCGAAAATGATGATAATTAAATTATAGGTCTTAATGACAAACTAAGGATCAGAGCAGAGAATAACTTTTAGCAAGGTGGCAAGGTTCTGTTTATGCTTCTATTGTTAAAAACGGCCAGTTCTTAAATCTGCAGTGTTTATGGTGGTATAAGTTCTTCAAAGTGGGGACTGGACTTGGCTCCTTGTTATTCTACTTTGAATATTCCTGTGCATGAAATTCAACTTCTTTCTCTCTTCATTGTGGGACTCCTGGTTTTAACAAATTGTTTAGCTGAATAAAAAAAATTCTTTCAGATATGAAGAACAAGTGGCTCATAAATAAATGGATTTACCACCTCACTTCCATTTTATGCCCATTATCTAGGTCACAGATGAGTCACAAGTGCTCACGATAGCACTTCTCTGTAGCATGGTCTAAGGTCTCTTTGCATCGAAATCTTTTTAGCTGCTTGTAAAAATGCAGACTGCCAGTTATAGCACCTATGGGAAGAGACTGATGATGGTGGGGCTAGAATTCGCATTTTCAGTAACAACCATAGGTCCTTCTTATGCTCCCTAGAATGGGGGGATTCATGTATAACTTCACATAGGGTGAAAAGCTTTGCACGTATCCAAGGGGAAACTCTTATAAAACCATCCTATGATAAAACCATCTAAAAATGCAAATACATTTGCATGGCTATTTTGCATTTGCATGGCTATTTTGATCTGAGGTGGCAGCCTCTGGTTCTCCCCCACCGTGTTTTCACAATATTTGATGGTATAGAATGGGCTAGGTTAAACACTATGAATGCATTTCTTATAGGGAAATTTGCCTTAAGAAACCATCTCAAGTGACAGATATTTCAACCAGCTCACAGATATGTCACTGCTTCCCCAGTCTCTCTGATGGAAGTCACTGACCAACATTATAGCTAGCTTCCTTTCAAGCTTGGCTTCTTTATTTTCCAAACCGTTGCACTCCACCCCATTCCTAAATGGGACTCTGTGACTGTACATCTAGATATATAAACAAATACAGTCCTGATCTGGTTTCTTTTGAAAAGAAAATTCTGACTTCCCTGATAAGCCCCTTCCCTGGACTATTCTGGGCATAATAACAGCAATGGTAATAGGTGGCTTCAGCTTTGTAATTTAGGGTCCTGGTCTGTGACCCTAAAGCAGCCGGCCTCCACGCAGCCAGCTCTGGCATCTCTTAATTGCAACAGGGCTGTCAGCCACAACCAACACTGATTATGCCTAAATCTCTCCTTTCAAAAGTGCCAATGTTTCCTTTGTTTTGCAAATGCAGCCAAATGGGTATTTAGCTTTGTATGATGCCACAGTTCCTGATTGTTGACTTGGGAACTGAAGCCTGAAGCAGTGAGGACTCACTGACCAGGAAGAAAAGGAAGGGCAGAACCAAACCTCATTTCATTTACCCTGATCATAGTCATAGCAAACCACAATAATTGGTTAGCCATCTACCCAATGTTTACCGAGTGTTATGCTAGTGCAGCCACAACTGGCATGCAGCTGGAGAGGAATGGCCACCTCTAAGAGATGGCTCTAGGGGCTCTAGCTAGAAGCCTTTTGCTTTCGGGTTTTCTCCTCCATCTTGCCTAGGAGGGAACTGATGAAAATGTTTGTATTCCAAGGAATCCGGCTGGTTCCTGGGAGAACGGTAATATCCATGCAGGACTAACACTTGGCCACATGAAAAACAAGTCTTGTTACTCCCTAAATAAAATGGTTTCACTCAGGAGTGAATGAACAGACAAAATCCAAGACGAAGCAGAAAGAACCCTTTCTGGGGGCACCTGGGTGGCTCAGTGGGGTTAAGCGTCTGACTCTTGATTTTGGCTCAGGTCATGGTCTCGCGGTTCATGAGTTCGAGCCCCACATCCAGCTCTGCGCTGACAGCCTGGAGCCTGCTTTGGATTCTCTGTCTCCCTTTCTCTCTGTCCCTCTCCTGCTCGTGCTCTCTTGCTCTCAAAAAATAAACACTAAAAAAAAAGAAACAAAAAAACAAACCCTTTCTATGCCCACAGGACTGAGGCAACACTTGGAAGCTGCTGTATGCTCACTGACAGTCTTGCCTTCAGCAATACATAATGGATGCTGGTGCTCTGTTCAGCCCCCTAGGATCGCCCTCACTCATTCCACATGGGGGTCCCCCAGTTTCTGCATATTTCATGCCTGACTCACTCCTCTAGTTTTTGCATATTTCACTCCTGACTTTACGCCTTTTTGTAAGACCGCCCTAAGGCTGCTTCACCTGATCCACTGAGAGATGTAAGTGCCTGGGTCTCCCCAGGGCAGACCCGCAGCTGGTGGTGACCGACTAGCACAGCAGAACAGAAGCCCTGCTGTGTTTGCCTTAAGGCAAGACATAGCCTAAAATATAATGGACCATCCAACCAAAGGGTCCTGCCAGATCTAAGACCTCTCCTCCCATCACTCCACCGCCTGGCTTCCTCTCTATCTCACTGTCCTGCTTCCTCCTCTCCCATTCTTGTTTCTCCTGGCAGCACTTCCTTAATAAATCACTTGCATACAAATCCTTGTCCAAGGGTCTGCTTCGGAGGAAACCAGCCGAAGACAACTTCCATGGGCTTGTGAGTTATATTTTATGAAATACGGATGATTGTAAAGCAGGTACTGAAAGGAATGAACAAATCATTCCATCAGGAAAGGGGTGGGGCAGGGGGGAGAACAAAAATTCCCTGTATTCCTAGCCATGCCAAAGAATGGTAAGTCCAGCCAAAATTGGAAGAATCCACATCCAAAACATCACAGAGTGGCTAGAACTTGAGGGTTATCAGAGGACTATCCTCATAGGAGAAAGGGAGGCTCAGAGAGGCACAGTAGTTTTCTGGAGGTCACATCATCATCTAGAGCCCAAATCTATCTTTTAACTCCCAATCTAGGGCTCATCCTAAAGTAGTGTTGCAACCGCAAACATCAGAAAACTTGGGAGGAAGAGACTAGTCTTGTCTGAGCTCACTGAATGTTTTCAGAATGTATAAAAACACCATGACTAATGCCAATGTGGCCTGTGCTCTTTTCCTACTGTTAATCTGAGGCAGTTGCTCTTTTTATTCATCATCCATCATCTCTCTGCTAACAAAACCCAAACTGTAGTTTCTTCTAGCGTAGATCTCTTCTGGCGGGTACTGGTCTTCGTATACAAGTTTCTATCTCCTGAATTAAAAAAAAAAAAGGCATATGAGCCATATGGGATTTATCAAAGAACCTGTAGTATTTGTGATGCTAAACTAGTTGATTTTTGGCATTTTCCTTCTGGAGACATAAACAATTTGACAGGTAAATGATGTTGATTACCATGATCTATTTTCCTAGGAAAGGTGTCATAATGAAGACACCCAAAGCCAGGTCCCCCATATCCTAGACCTGTTAGCATATGAACAGTTTGTTCAAAACCCTGGGCTTCTTGCATTTTCTTCACAATTAAAGCATACATGCACACCAGATTATAACTTAATCCTTTTTAAAATTGGTTTTAATGGACTCATGTTTCAAACTTCATTCTAAGTAGTAATATCTATACAACGAGAAGTTTTATATGTGAATTGTGTTTTCTCAATATATTGGATATATTGAAATAGACATACAACTATTCAAATTTTTAAAAGCAAGTTTTATCATACTCTTAAACTCATCTGTGTGTGTGTGTGTGAGAGAGAGAGAGAGAGAGAGATACTTGGAAGTTCGTTGCTTAAAAATATGGGGAAGGGTCACCCACCATACTCTTGCCTTCATTTCCATATGTCTGACCCATGTAGAGAGGACAAAGACAGGCAAGAGAAGATTGACAAAAAGGGGCTGTGAGTTTGAGCAAAATCTAGAGTGTGGTGGCCAGGGCATAGAAGTGGAACTTTGTGTGTGTGTGTGTGTGTGTGTGTGTGTGTGTATGTTTAAATACCTTTATCTTAGAATCTGGGAGCCCACAGAATAAATGAGTGATTTCCATCAAATGATCATATTCATTAATTGTGGGTAACTTGAAGCTGAGATGGGATCAGGGAGGTCAAGGTCTTTGAAATCACACTGTACTAAAGATGAATGAAGGTGTGAGGGTGTTTAGCTGAGAGAAAAGGCAGGGAAAGACTCAACAGTTAACTACAAGGAAGGGACATTAGACTTGTTCTATATGAACCCTTAAGTTATTTGTTATTTAACTTAAAATTCCTTGGCACGGGTATATGCTACTTGTAAACTGTACACCAGAGGTGGTTGGTAAACACTGTATGCACCAGAATCAGGAATATACAGTTCTGGGCTGGGCAGTTAGCATTTCAAAGATTTTTAATCAGAAGCCCACATTCCTAAGTCAGGCTCTGGATGAGCATGGAGCCTGCTTGGGATTCCCTCTCTTCCCCTTCTCTGTCTGCCCCTCTCCTCCTTAAAATAAATAAATAAACAAACATTTTAAAAAGTCTTTAAGGGGTGCCTGGGTGGCTCAGTTGCTTAAGCATCCAACTTCAGCTCAGGTCATGATATCAGGGCTTGTGAGTTCAGGCCCCACATTGGACTCTGTGCTGACAGCTCAGAGCTTGGAGCCTGCCTCAGATTCTGTCTCCTTCTCTCTCTGCCCCTCCCCCTCTCTTTCTCTAATATAAATAAACATTAGGGAAAATTTTTTAGGTAAAAAAAAAAAAAAAATCTTTAAAATAAAAGAAGCCTGCATCCCTGAGAGAGTTACCATAAGAGCTTCAACTTCCTTTTTCTGTGGTGCACTGGCAGGTTTGCTAACTAACGAAATATATGTTAGGAATGACTTCTCACTGGTGAAATGAGTATTCAAAATATGTGAATTGGCTAGAAATACTTTACAGGCACTAACATCCCCCATAACATAAATAGGGTGTGTGTGTGTATGTGTATAGTTGGTCTGGATCTACACTATTGACTTAAAGTTTAAATTTGGTCCTTTATTTTGTTATGATTAGGCAATTCTCTTGCCCACTGGTTCTCACCTGGAGAGTTTGTTAAAGCTGAGATTGCTGATGTAGTAAGTGATACTGGAATGGTGTCTGAAAATTTGCACTTCTAAGAAATTCTCAGGTGATAACCGCTGCAGACAGTGCAGGAAGCACACTTTAAGAACCACCGCTCCTGGGGGCCAGGGTGGCTTAATCAGCTGAGCGTCCGACTGGCTCAGGGCACCATCTCCCAGTTGGTGAGTTCCAGCCCCATGTTGGGCTCGCTGCTGTTGAAGCAGAGCCTGCTCAAGATCCTCTGTCCCCCTCTCTCACTGCCATTCCCCTGCTCACACTCTCTCTCAAACATAAATAAACGTTAAAATAAAGAAAGAAAGAAAAATACACTGCTCTTACCTGATCTGATTACAAGGTCACCTGAATCCTGTTACTAGAATATTGCTGCATCTTCCCTGGATAAGCCTTTTATGGAAGGTGCTTGCTGGAGTGCCCAAAGAAAGCTGGGACATCGTGTTGGTAGAACAGGTTGTTCAACTAGGAGTGTGGCTTCTTTCTAAAAAGTATTGCATGTTGTATGGAAACCAATTTGACAATAAATTTTATATATTAAAAAATAAATAAATAAATAAATAAAATAAAATAAAATAAAATCAAGTATTGCATGGAGGAAAGAATTCATCCCAAGGCTTGTTTCCCTTGAACATAAAACCCACTCTCAAAGTCATAGGAGAAGAGAGCTATAAACATCACCTGACTACTAAAGGCTGCAGATATCTATTAAATAACTACTGGCAAATAGCAAATTGGCAGAAGTCAATTTACTACAAACTCTAAGGAACAAAAAAACAGAAACACTAGGAAGTTATAGGATAACAGAGTTGGGCTCAATAAAGAACATTGACAAGATCTACCCAAAGTCTGGGTTGGAAATCTTGGATGAAGTGAATTCCTGTTCTTAGAAAACAATCAAGGAAAGCCTAGTGGCCGATGGTGGCCAAAATTCAGTCAAGAAAAGGGACACTGGATTCCCTTCCAAACCTGAGGTCTCTGGTTCTATGAAAGAAGTTGAGGTGTATGAAAATTTAGATGGACCTAATTCTATCCTCTTATCCTTTTTGGGAAAGGTTTGCCTTGCAGGAAGGAAAACCATCTGCTTCTCAATATTAAAAGATCCACTGTGGTTGTAAGTAAGGAAGACATTCCCTAAGTGGACAGGTTTCAGGGAGGAGCTAACTTACCTGCAAAGTTGCTTGATGGAGGTGAGAAGATCAAAAATGACAAATTAATGATTATTTCCCAGATTAATCTGACAATATCATATCAAAGAATATAGGCATTCACCCTGGACTTAATTATTTTTACCTTCGATGGAGATAATCATTATTATGTTTTTGCCTTAGATAACAGTTCTGCTATGTCTCTTCTTGAAGCAACCAGGACCCAAAAACACAATCCCACTGCAAACAAACTTATCATGATCCAACCTACTTAAATAGTTAAGCTAAGAGACTCATGGGAAATTATTTGCTCCAAAAATGAATTTGCTGCAGGGTTTCTTCAAATAGCAAAGCTCCTAGCTTACGTTATAACATGTCATAGACTGTTAAGTACTTGACAGAAAGAATGGGACCAAAAACTAAAAAGTCTGGCCAAAGTGTCGGGAGTCCCGGCTGATGGCACAAGAGTTCCAACTGATGATAAAGTGTCTCTGAAGTGATTGTGTAAGTCATTGGAAACCAAAGACTGATTTATAAAATTAGACTTACCCAAATCTCCAATGCTTGAGATAAGTAACTAATGTGACAGTAACTACTGCAGTGTATAAATTTGGCTTCTTTAGTTACTCTATTTGACACTCACTATCATTAATGTGGAGTGGATTTAAGAAGCACTTTGGACTAGCCTTTGTGGGCAGAGGGCCTGGGGATTTTTATTTATTATTATTATTATTATTATTATTTTGCATGTACTGAAAATATCAGAGAGAAGGAAGCTTTCTGTGGTCAAATGGTAAGACGTTCATGCTGGATAAGTCTCCACCCAGTGTGAGTGTCCATGTTCACTTCTGTTATTGAATGTGTGTTTGATCATTGCTAGTTTCAAGGTACAATTTCAACAACTTAAAAACATGATTCTCATAAAAACATAGAGTGAATATGTGTCAAAGGTTTATTTCACTCATTAATGAGGGAACCAATAAGATGATAAATTTGGTTTGAAGTTAATTCATATATAATCATGCTGGAACGAGATTGCCAAATAGACACAAAGCTAGTTAATATCTTATAGGGCAATAAAACTGTAACTTTTATAGTTGTCTTTTTTACCACACATAATCTTTTAAATCAGCACACAAAAATCTTCGAGTTAAGAAACATGTAACTTCACAGAGTATGGAGCCTAATCAAAAGTTAATAGTAAGTTAAACAAAGAGAATTACATAATATTTGAGTGGGTCCATTAGACATGCATCCATCCTTTGCCTTATTTCCTAGTTTAGGATAATTTTTCTCAATAATAGAAACGAGTGAGTTTTTCTTTGGGCACTATGCCATTATATTTGGTAGCAGCCACCAGCTGAACTTTTTGCCCCAGAAGGCTGAGTGGATATTCATGTGTTCTCCTAGTGCACTTAGTGAAGCATCTTAAACATCTTATGCCCATGGTTCTCAAACCTGGTGGGAGAATGGTGGGGCACATTAAAATCTCTTAAGGAGCTTCAAAAACTCCAGATACCCAGCCAACACCCCAGACCAATTCAACGAGAATCTCCGAGAACGGGTCACAGGCAGCAGTATATTTTAAAACTCTTCAGGTGATTCTAAGATAAATCAAGACTGAAACCACTGTACTACTTAGAAACAATATATGTATGTGTATACATAAATTTATTTTAAAATTAGGATCATACTAAGGTATATTTATCCTGTTTCTTCTTTTATTATTAATTACACTTTGAAAATTTTCATTAATCATTAAACATTGCTTGGGCCACTTGGATGGCTCAGTCGGTTAAGCATGCAACTCTTCATTTCAGCTCAGGTCATGATCTCACAGTTTATGAGTTCAAGCTCCACATGGGGCTGTGTGCTGACAGCACAGAGCCTGCTTGGGATTCTCTCTTCCCTTCTCTCTCTGCGCCTTCCCTGCTCTCTTTCTCTCTCTCTGTCAAAAATAATAAATAACTTAAAATCATTAAACATTGCTCAAATGCCATTTTCTTACTTTTTATTTTTTCAAATTCCATTAAAATTGTTTTAATGTTTATTTTATTTTTAAAGAGACAGAGAGAGCATGAGTGGGGGAGGAGCACAGAGAGAGAGAGAGAGAGAGAGAGAGAGAGAGAGAGAATCCCAAGTAGGCTTCCCACTCAGCCCCACAGATCTCACAATTGTGAGATCATGACCTGAGCCAAAATCAAGAGTCAGACACTTAAGTGACTGGGACACCCAGGTGCCCCTCAAATGCTATTTTAAAAGAATGTATTGTGTTTCATATAAATGTATTATGATTTATCTGGCTATCTCTTATTCCTGGACTTTTAATGCTATGTTTTCTTTTCTCTTTCCCCTTTCTTTTTTTCCCATTATAGGCTAGACTGCCATGAACATATTTATATAAAAACTTTATCTACATCTTGGATTATTTCCTTACAATGGACTTCCGGGATTGGATTTATAGGGCAAAGAAAATAAATGTTTTAATTTTTTTTGTTTATTTATTTTTGGGAGAGACAGAGATAGAGAGAGAGAGAGAGAGAGAGAGAGAGCACGAGCAGGGGAGGGGCAGAGAGAGAGAGGGAGACACAGAATCTGAAGCATGCTCCAGGCTCTGAGCTGTCAACATGGAGCCCGATGCGGGGCTCGAACTCACAGATTGTGAGATCATGACCTGAGCTGAAGTTGGACGCTTAACTGACTGTGCCACCCAGGTGCCCCTGAAAATAAATGTTTTAAAGACATTTATTTCTACAAAGGCTTATAAATATATACTTTTTAACTGATGATTTCCTCAATTATTTATTTATGAAATATTTGCATATGCCAAGAACAGTTAAAAAATCATTTTTAAAAGTCTCCCTCAAAGGGCATTTTTAAGTTTAATACAGCTAAAAGTTATTTTAGTGTGTATATGGAAAGACTTAAATCCCTAATTTGAGATTTCCCCCAAACAGCTTCTTTTCTCAATGTCATTTGTGGAATAATTCATTCTTTCTCCATTAATGTATGTAACATAAAATATGTAAATTACTACTCATAATTGCAGAGAGCAAACTGAGGGTTACCAGGGTGGGAGGTTGGTGGGGCGATGGTGAAACAGGTGAAGGGGATTAAAAGTACATTCATCGTGAGGAGCACTGAGTAATGTATAGAATTGTTGAATCACTATATTGTACACCTGAAACTAATATTAACACTGTATGATAACTATAATGGAATTGATTTTTAAAAAATATATAGGTTAGTTAACTGTACTTTGTAATAGTGGATAGACTCACAGATGCACATGAAAAAGACAGACTAGTAACAAACGATTTTGAGTATATTCTTGTCTCAATTTTAACCATTGCTATTTCTTGGAGTGATCTAGTTGTGGTTTTAACTCTCACTCACTCCCTTACAGAACTCTTAGGTGTTGAAAAACAACTTGAAAGCTCATCCTCTCTAAGATGGCTTTAATCTGTCTGCAAGCAGCTTGTAGCTTTGCCAATAACAGACCTGCCTAAATCCATCTGTTCTACTTTAAATATTCTTCCTGTGTAATATTGGCTATACCTTGCATTATCTCTGAAGAAAGGTTTTTCTATGTAATGTCCCAGACTGACTTATTAACAATTCTGAATTTAGTGAGATCCATTTTTATGTATTTTTGTTTATATTTATTTATTTTTAATATTATTTCTACAGTCAGCATAATATCATTGACCAATGCTTAATAGCCCTATTGAAAATCATTAAATGAAGCCCGAAGTCATCAAAGCCAGATTACACTCAAGAAAACAGAAACATTTTCAATGAATATAGGACACCAATCTTCTCCCCCCTCACCCGCAAGATGCCTCTGTTAGATCAGAGGAAAGGCAGACTTGCCTACTAAGTTTTTTAATGAGTTGCATTTCATTAGCTATTGCTCTTTTTTAACTCTGTTGTGTCTGAGAAACCTTTATGGTGCCTCTCCTGCCAGGCATTACACAGACCACTAGTGATTGCATATTACAAAGAGAAACAGCTGACTTCAGTAAATTTTCACCCATAACCCCGAGAAGACAGAGGAAGGTGTGTGTATGTGAGTGTGTGTTGCTGTTCCAGAAACTAGGGAGAGCTTACCCTGATCCATTCACCCTCACCTACCCAGCCTCTGTCTTGGTCAAGAACTTATTTGCTCATTTGAAGGATACACTGCCAGATGGTGGACAAGAATTAAGGGTGTCACCTATGGCCAGGGCCCTTTTAGTGATCAACCTTTGAAGTGCTTTCTGGCACCAGAGTCCATGTTAGACCATCCTGACTTTTGGAAATCTGGCACGTTGGCAGTTGTGTTCATTATACTCACTCAAGGGCTCCCCTGGACTCTGTAACCTCACAAACTCAAAGAAGCAGACCTTCAGGTCTTTTACCAAAACCAGGCTATGGGCTGCGTCGACACCTTCTAGGGAAGGGATCCCTCCAAGTCTTTTCAAGGACCTTTGGCTAGCAGATGACTGTGCTGCAGAGTCCTAGTGTGCTTCAGCAAACTTTTACCTAAAATGAAGAAACAGAAGCTTCAGACCCCCTATTATGGCTGAGCTGAAGGAGGAGGTGGAGGAAACTTTTCTGAGGTCAAGGAGGCACAGAGCAGATTGTATCTCAGAAGTTCCTGAGGCTCTGGGACCTCCCATAGCATGGGAAAAGCCTCAAGGAAGGCAGGCCTAACTAGCCCACACATTGCCTTAAAAACATGATTTTTTTCTTCAGAGGATTCTGAATGGCTGTTTCCCTTACTGCTGCAAGCCCCAAGACGTCCTTTCCTGTTTCCCCTCCAGTACTCAAAGTGTTTACAAAGCAAGCAGCTCAGGATGGGGCCAACTGCTCAAAACAAGCCCTAGATTTATAGAAACTTCCACAAGTTCTCCCAAAGGCACTTCTCCACTGGCAGTGAGAGTAAGGCAAAGAGGTAGCCCTAGGCTGTCTTCTTCCAGGAGTCAATCCTGAGCCAAGAATCTGAGTGCAAGAGGTTTAATGGGGAAACTCCAGTAATCCCAACCCACTCTGCTGCCCTGGGAGACCAGGGAGGGGGTGGAGGAAGTCAACCAAGAAAGGGATAGAAGCCGAGCAAGATAATCTCATTCTGCAGGGAGTTCTGATATGTAAAATACACCCTAGAGGACATCCCACCCCAAGGCCAGTGTGTTGGGCTTTTGGACCAGTCAGTTATTGGTGAAAGCCACTCAATGGGACCGGGAGACAAAAACTCCCTGCATTTCTGGAAACCTGTAAGGATGAGGCAATCCTCTATGGGGTTATACACAGGCAATGCTTTGCATGGGGAAAGTCATAAGTTGCCTTTAGCAGCAAAACCTACAGAATCTGAGCAGTGGGCTGGTAGAAAGGATCCAAGGGGATGTCATGGGGGGCTACAGTGTCCACTATAGGAACTCTCTGGGGATAGATCTTCCTGCAGCTCTGGGCCAAGCTAGTTCTCAGAACTGGAGAGAAGATGTCTTGCCCAAAGTAGGTGGTAAGCCATCTGTGGGCTCTGTGGGAACACGAGGGCACATCCTGCTTATGGAACCTTGCCAGTCAGCAGGGTAGAAGGCCTGGCCAGGTCACCCCGAAACCTGCCTGGCCAGACCCTTTGTAGGTGTCAACACCTTTTTTCCAGTCCCAGGGTGTGGGTGATGCGTAGATAACAGAACGTTTTTGGGTCATTAAATTGCACACACTGCCAGACAACCCCAAATATACCTTTATAGTTAGTTAGTACTGAATGATATTCCAAAGGGGAATTGCCCTGCATGTAAAAATTACATTTTCAACCTTCATCACTCTAAGAAGTTCGACAAAAAGTCCTCAGTCTTGCTAAATGTCCACAACCTGTGGCTACTCAGCCACTCATCCAAAGGCCCTAATAATAGGGAATGATCACTGAATGCTTAGTGTCTGCCAAGCCCTGTTTAGATCCTTGGATGTAATAACACAGTTTAACAGTCCCAGCAACTCTATGTGAGACAGGTGCCTTAATTGTCTCCATTTTATGGATAGGACACCAAGGCACAGAGGGGTTAAGTGGATGGCCTCCAGTTCCACAGCTACTGAATGGCAGAGTTGGGATTTGAAGCTAGAGAGCCTGAATCCAGAGTCTTTGCCACTGATCACTGTGGACATTCAGCCCTAAGTGCTTATGAATAGATTCGGAATGAGATGAAACCAGAATTCCATCATATTCAGTTTAAGACCTAGTGAGTGAATTCTACTTTAAAAGTTAGATCCCACTTTGACCCTTGTCTACTCTTCTTATAGTTTAATAGGTGAGAAATGAGAGATATGGGTAAAGGGAGGTGATCCCGCAGTTCTTAGTATCCACAGAGCCTCATTCTTAGTCTACGGTTTTTCTATCTGCCATAGTGTCTCATTCAGGGTCTTCAGCTACTTTCTTCCTTGAAAACAATAATTAAGAGCTGCTAACATTTACTAGATCCTTTTTTTATATTTTATTATTTTTTATTTTTTAAAAATGTTTATTTTTGAGAGAGAGAGTGCAAGCCAGGGAGGGGTAGAGAGAGGGGGACAGAGGATCAGAAGCAGTCTCTGCCATCAGCACGGAGCCTGATGAGGGGCCTGAACTCATGAACCACAAGATCATGACCTGAGGCAAAGTCAGATGCTTAACCGAACAAGACACCCAGGCGCCCCTATTAGGTCCTTAATATAGTATACACCAGGTTCTTTACTAGGCACCACATGTGCCATTTTATTTCATCCTAGTTATATGCCTGTGACATAGGAGCACATTATTATCTTGAATTTTTCAGATAGAAAAATCTTAGGCAAGCTTAAATATTTTGCCCAAGGTTACACAATTAGCAAGTAACCAAAACCTAAATCTCTTTTATTATAGAATCAATTGCTTTAATTAGTGTCAAGAAAAATTATCAAAAACTTAGAAATGAAGCAAAAGGACTATAGCATCCTTCTATAGCATACAAAAACATTGTCTAATAGACTCATCCAAGGATCATCTAATTTTCTGAGGGAATATGCTTTTGTTTTGCTTACTATTTTTTTCCTTTCTCTTTCAACTGCTTTATTGGTATATGATTGATGAACAATAAATGTACATATTTAAAGCATAGAATGTGACACCTTTTGTCAGAGGTACTTTGCTATGAAAGCATCACCAGGATCAAGGTCATAAATAAATCCATCACTCCCAAAAGTTTTTACTATTTACTCTCAATTAGAGACCAGACTATCAATTTAGATGTTACCTTATAGAAAACTGAGCAAATGACCTTCATTCAGTAGAGATGCAAATGATTTCTTTGGTAGAAAAGATAATCCCAAGTGTTACAGTTTTATTGCCCTATAGGACATTAATCAGTTTCATACTTAGCTGAGAAATTCATATTATTATTCCTTTCTTGACTGTCTATATAAATCTTTGTTCCTCAAATGCTCTGTGAATGAGCTTTTCAGCCTCCTGGTTCACTAATGACATGAGTGAACCCCTGACATATATTCACTGTATGTTGGTAGAAGAGTCATGGTTTAACTCTGGAAATTGTATTTTGTCACTACTGAGTTTGCATATGTGCATCTCAGAATGAGTTGATGTGTCCTCGTCCATAGGCCCTTCCAGACAGCAAATCAGGGCACATATTGTTTTATCCACCTAACAATGGTAAAGCTCTAGATGTTTCTAGAAGATCATAGCTGCCATGGTAGAAAGCAAGTCTGTGATTCTCCCTCATTCTTATTTGGTACATACTGGTGGAGTGACCTGGCAAACACTGTGTCCAGAGAATTTGTGCCTTGAGTCTCCCTGAGTTCCTGTTCTTTCTCTTCCAACATACTTGAGATTTTTTTCTCCATAGCTATACAAATATCTAAAATTTCCATAAATTTGCTTTCTAGGAGGTGGGTATCATAGACAAACAGGCTTTTCTGGGTCTGTGGTCCAAGCAGCTAGAACCTCGAGGGGATGTGATAAAAATGAAAGATTTCATGAATAACAAAATGTTAAGACAAAAGCCACCAGGAAAGGTTAGCCTGTCTTAATCACAAGTGCAAACATCACTCCCTTCAAATAGATTTATGTGTTGCTTTTCTGAGGTAGTGGTAGGTTTGTTTAACATTTTCCAAGGAATCAGATCTCATGCTTATTAATCATTTGCTCCCTCAGGAGCAAACCTGATGAAAATTGCTTACCTATTTAACTTTGACTGTAACCCTCCAAACCCCTGTCATTTTGTTTGCCAGAATATCACCCCTCCTTATCTGGCCAGCTTCCATCCGGCCTTCAAAATTCAGTACAAATGGCATCTCCCAGAGGAGGCTGGTAGCCTGGGCCATGGCTCCTCTGGATTCAGGTGTCCTGGCCTGGCAGTTTTCACCTTGTACTACATTGGTCTCTTTATGTTATCTACATCCCCCACCACCCTAGGCAGGTTCTCAAAGAGCACCCTTTTAGTACCAGGGGCTAGTACACAGAAATCATGGAGTAAATAATTTGAGGACAAAAATCATAGCTCATACTTCTTCATAACATTTGTGTTTGACATGATGCTATGTCTCAAACTTGAGTAGGCACTCATATATACGTTGTTTAATTATTTCCTGCAGCTTTCTGGCACTAATCTTCCTTTGACCATTTTTGAGGCAGTATGTTGTCATGTTAATATTAATTAATGTAAACATGTTAATATTTATTATAGAGTCCAATAAGCAACTTAAGAAATTATACATATGCACACACACACACATACACACACATACATTCATTCACTGGTACTGAAGGCTTATGAGCAGATGCAAATGTTAGAGAAACACATGAAGGTTTCTCTTTTGGAGAATTTAGAGACTACTCTTGGCCAGCTGGATGTTATTTTTGTGGGGGCCTGGTTAATACACCCAGAAAATGTATACCCATGCACCGTTTATCAGTGGGCTCTGGGTCTAAGCGAATGGAAGGTTATCAATATCTCCCGACACTGAAGTCGTGAAGCTGTACTTTACACTCTTCCACTTATTTAGACTTGACCAGCTTCTTTAGAAATGCCCTGGACACCAGAATCAGCTCTATTTCAAAACAGTTTGTGGATTTTGGTTGAAGACTATTTTAGAGGTAAGTAGTTGTCTGAAGAAAATGGGTTCCCTAACTAAAGAAACAGCATTTTTAAACGTAAGTATAGAATCAGAGATCTTAAAAAGGTCTTGAAAGTTAAAGTCAGGTTTTTTTTTCTTTATGAAGAATGTTGGCTAACTGAGTGCTAGCTAGCATATGGTCCAAGAGTGGCAGCATCCGTCAGCATACCCAGGAAACTTGCTAGAAATACACGTTCATGAGCCCCATTCTAGATCTGCTGAATTGGAGTATGAGGGTGCTGCCCCCAAATTTGTTTTAACAATCTCTCCATGTGATCCTGATGGTCATGAGTCTGGGACTTGCAGAATCAGAAGTTTCCAGAAGGCCAGCTGTCCTTGGCAAGCAAAATAATTAGTTCTGCAGGTTCTCCATAAAATCACTGGGAGAGCCTGGAAAAACCAGATTCTTGGGCTCCAACCTCAGAGATTCTAATCGAGTAGGTTTAGAGTGGGGTTTATGAACTGGCATTTCTACCAAGTCATATGGTGATTCTGCTGGACCACACTTTGAGTTGTGAGGACAGACACCCAGAAAGCTATCAGCTCATCCTACGTGGCTACAAAAGCTATACTCCATCTAGCTGGAACATCATGAAAGCTTGGTGACTACAAGGAGGGGTTTTCCTTTTCTTATAAGAAACCTGGCAAAATATTACCAGGCTCTTTGCTATTTAAAAATAGCACAGAAGTCTTTGGAGCATGTTTCTTTCTGTAGCTTCAAAAGGCAGTATCTTCATGCATTTTTTTTTTCCTTTTAGATCTTTTTTGATGAGGACAGTTAAATATCAGCATTATCCATCCCAGGGCTTCCCAGCTAGAGCCCCTCATGAAGGAAATGAATGAATAAAGAAGGAATAACTGCAATCTTTGCATCTCACAGAAATGCCTGACTGTCACAGAGGCTGCATCTAAATCCTGAACCATTTCCTTGAGTGCTACAGCGTCAAGAGAAGAAAAGCCCACTCATTGTTTTCCATGAGAGTAAACTGGACAAAGAAAATAACAGAGTTGACCAGCTATGTGTCCATGACCTACTTACTAAACCTCTCTGAACTTCTGTCTTTCCATCTGTGAAGCAGAATTAACATTACATAACTAAATTCTGCTGTGAGCAGAGCTACTCAGTGTGGTTCGTGGACCAGTAGCATCAGCATCACCTACGACTCTGTTAGAAACACAGTGGGGCACCTGGGTGGCTCAGTCGTTAAGCGTCCAACTTGATTTTAGCTCAGATCATGATTTCACGATCTTGAGATTGAGCCCTTCATTGGGCTCTGTGCTGAGCATGGAGCCTGTTTGGGATTCTCTCTCTCCCTCTCTCTCTAAAATAAAAAAGAAATTAAAAAAAAAAAAACACAAAGAAATGCAGAGTCTCAGGCCCCACTCCAGACCATCTGAATCTTAACATCCAGAGGCAGGGCTCAGCAATTTGTTTCAACAAGTCCTCTAGGGGATTCTGATGCACACTGAAATTTGAGTAACACTGAATACGATGACTGACAGAAGATTCTAATGGTTAAGAATGGCTTAAGGAAGGGCATCTGGGTGGCTCAGTCAGTTAATTGTCTGACTTGGGCTCAGGTCATTATCTCACGACTTGTGGGTTCAAGCCCCACGTTGGGCCCTCTGCTTACAGCTCAGAGTCTGGAGCCTGCTTCAGATTCTGTGTCTCCCTGTCTCTCTGCCCCTCCCATGCTCATGGTCTCTCTCTCTCTCTCTCTCTCTCTCTCTCTTTCTCTCAAAACTAAACATTAAAAGAAAAAAGTGGCTTAAGAAGTGTGGCTGCAGTTTTTCAAATGCTGACTGTACTACTAACTTGCTGTGTGATCTCAGGCAAGGTGTTTAGCCTCTCTGAGACTTATTTTCCTCATGACAAAAATCATTGCTACTGTATGGATTAAATGAGGTAACACATGTAAAGGAACAGAAGGCCTGAAATGTAGGGCTCAACAGATAGTATCATTGGATATTTAAGTACAGATAAAAACAAAGCCAATGTTATACCATATATAATATAGTAATTTATTTATAATTATTGCCTCTGAACCATCAGACCATTGTTGAACATTTTTGTTCTTTTTGTATACTTTTCTTTACACATTTTTTTTTTCTGCAATTACCATGAATTGCTTTTATAACCAGAAGAAACACTATAAAAATGATTTGTGTTCAAGGAGGGCAAATGTTAACAACTGAAGTAGATGAGGTGTTATGTTTGGCTATGCAATAGTTCATGGGTCCTCATGGGTCTCCCTATACCCGTGCCCTTCCATATAGCCCAGCATACCTTGTATTGGCTTCTGAACATACATGAGTGAGTCTGATCATTCCCATGTAATCAATCAGGAAGAACAACTTCTTAGGCCTCATTACCATTGGCATGGGCTTAAGATATCCATAAAACCATCAGGTGAATGAACCAGACTAGCTTAGTGGATCATGAGATAGATCTTCATGAGATAAGTCATCTTACCTAAGGCCATTCTAGACCAACTGGTTCCCAGCTGACCCACCAACAGGCCACAGAGTGAGCTCAACCAAGACTGAACAAAACTGCTCAACTGAACTCAGCTCATATTGTTGACTTGTAGAATCCTGAGCTAAATAAATGAATGCTGTTTGAAGATACTACATTTGGGAAGTTGTTACCCGGTGAAAGCTAACTGATATACTGGGTATACCTCAAGAGTTGGCTATAGTGTCATCATCCTGTTCTGCCTTCCATACCCGGCAGCCAAACTTTTCACTCTTTTATGTTAGGAGCTTTACAGACAGTTGAACTATCAGTATGAGTAAGCAGCAGGCAGCAAGTAGAGCAGAAATAAAGCATGCTTGGAAGGCACATCGGTAATGGAAGGTGCTGTCTTCACATCCTTTAATAAAAGAAAATAGGCCAAGAGAAAAGAAAGAAGCATGACTTAATATAAATTTTTCATATGGCATATCAGGAACAACCAGTAATTCTATTCTTAGTCTTTTCCTCTATTGATGCTGAAATTTATTTTCAGGTTAATGTCTATATTGGTCTAAAAAGGAATACTGAAGTTGTGGGCCAGGACAGGAAGAATGTAGTTGGTAAAATAAAATGTTTTCATCAGATTTCATTTCAGGAGGCTAAAAAAAAAGTCGATGCAGGGCTGAACCCAGATGTCACTGTCAATCTGCCCAAGTGATTGTTGGTGGCACATCTTTACCGCTCTGCTGATAGCCATCAATTAATGAGTCATCAGGCACAGTAATCTGGGCAGAAGCAGGGTGTTCTCTGCAGCTTTAGGGAGTAAGAAAGTCCTTGCCTTAGCTGTTGAGACATTGCCTATGCTTTTCTACCTTTTGGGTCATATAGATTTTAATTAGATGAATTACTCCATCTTGAGTGCCTAGAAGCACCATAGATGACACACCATTAACTTGCTGTGTCTAACCTCTTTGTGTGTGCGAATCCTTACAACCTTATTATCATCACCCCTATTTTAGACACAAAGAAATGAGGAACAGAAAGAATAAAGAGCTTTCCCCTAGGTCTTAGGCCAGAGCACCTGCCATTAACCAGATCGGGACCAGAGGCCAGCACAGTGCATGGACATGGCAGATGCTCGATAAATAACCGTGTCTGACTTACCCTATAAGCCCTAATAGGGACGTTGCACCTGGGGGGGGGGGGGGGGCTGAGTGCCCTTGGGGAATAAATATTAGTGATGAGTATTGATTTATTCTCCTCTTCTACGTGTGTATTTCCACTTGAAGGGCCACTCTCAGCACATCTATTCTTTCTGGAAATTCAGTTCAAAGAATTGAAATTCTTTAGAGCTCAAACAGTGGCAATTGGGTAGGAAGGTTAGTAGATTTGTCTGGAAAGTGACTTATCCCACCAAGCAAGCAGTTTGCACTCAGGTTCTATGTGTGGATGATGACAGAAGTACCTCCTTCACACACCCATCACTGTCAGGGTAGCTTTGCCTCTTTTCTCTCTTCTCTGTAAGAGGTGTTAGCCAAACATCAACACTTGCATCAACTCTGTAAGATGGGTTAGCCAAGCATCAACTCCTAGGTTCAGCATCTTTCAGTCTTTATTGATAAGAATCTTGCAAGTGTAATTTGCTCTCCTTCTCAATAAGTAGGTCAGCCCCTTTTATCTCTTTCCTTCCATCTTCTACTCCCACCTCACATACCCATACAGATGTGCACAGAACATGTACGCCCACCATTCTTTCTTTTGTTCCAAACCAGAAAAATTCAATGTGATACTGTTCTTTGAAATACAATGACTCAGAATCGGTTCAGAATCAGTATGTCCCCAGCAAAACCACCAGAATTCTGCGTTTTTCCAGCAGGCTTCAGACAGAAGTGGAATCAACATATTCAAGCATAAAGTGAATTCCAGTGAGCTCCACTAAATAACACCAGTGCTTGAGAACACTCTTTACCTGGGCTGAAAGACATGTTACTTTGAAGTCTCAGATGTCAGCAAAAGTATGTTAAAAACTTAATTATGATGTAAATGAACATACTTTTATTTCTTGCCGATTTTGGAAGCAGAAAGTCTATTTTATACGGGGACATGATGGGACAAAGGAAGTGACATAGCTTGTGATTTGCATATGCTCCTGAGGTTTCAAATCTAGATGCAGCTTCAAATACGGAAATAATAAGCAAGTCACAGTATCTTATCATGAGTCTATGTAATTATAAATCCACTTCAAAACACATATTGAGCATTTACTGTGTGGGAATTTTTAGTGTGTGGATGTGTAAAAGACAGATAAGATAGCATTCCCTTCACCAAGTTTGTAGTTGCATTCGGGTGCAAGAATATGGATCTGGGGACACCCCCAGGGTGAAGACCTAAATGCAATACTCTGAAACCCAGGGAACCAGTATTTTTTTATAGTCTCACAGATTCACACGAATAATAATTTTCCCAAAACACATTTTGATAGCTAATCTAAGTTCTCACAATCAGGAATTTCCTTTGCATTACCAAACTCCTGACATAAAAATGAAGGAGGGCAGATTGAATTTTGTACGTGTGGAAGACAAGCATGAGGATGTGTATTGAATGGTCCAGATTCTTTTATGCCAACCATCAGTTCCAGTTATTGAAAGAGGTGTCCTATGCTCTCTATGTCCCTAATATCAAAGACATGCCAAATTTTCCCAAGTGCACATTAAAGAGTTGAGAAAGCAAGTGAGAAGATGAGAGAGAGGAGACTTCTCAGGGAAAGAATACCTAACATCAGCTGCCTTTTGGGGGGAACCAGAATGTTCCTTAATCTTTCCAAACACCCCTGCTCTCCTTCCTCTACCCCACCCCACACTTGCCTGGTATATGATGACCTGATTTCATGGATATTTTCTCTGACTGGGCTCCCCTCCCTCACCAGGCCAAGCCCCCCTTTAAATAGTCTCACAACACACAATGCTACTTATTTGTATCATTTGGTGTAGTGTAGCAGTTACCAACATGGACTTGAGAGTGAGGCTGCCTCAGTGCAAATGGCTATGCCACTCACTAGCCATGTGCCTAAGTTAGCCACGCTCCTTAACCTCACTGTACCTCAGTTTCCTTATCAGTAAAATGGGGATAATAGTAGGTGTCACCTCCTAGGCTTTTTATGAAGACTAAATGAGTGAATATTCATGAAGATGATCAGAACAGTGCCTGGCATATGGTAAATGCTAAATAAGTGTTCATTTAATAAGTAAACTTTGTGGAATGAGTTGTTTAATATGTCCTCATATGTAAGTTCCAACTTATTGGTTTGTGTCACTGAGGTATACTACATACCTGTACACAAGGTGGGAGGAGGGAAGGCATTACTAGTATTATTACCACTATTGGTAGTTAACACTTATGGCAGGTTTGCTCTATGCCCAGCAGGACAGTCACAACTTTATATTCATTATGTAACTAATCTTTTCAATAACTCTTAGAGATAGATACTCTATTGACACCCATTTGTCAGATGAGGAAACTGAGGCAGGGGACTAATAACCTGCCCGAGGTAATACAGCCAGGGAGTGCTGGTTCATTCCCAGTGGGCTGGAGGAACATGGCAAGTCCTGGACCATCTGAGAAAGCTTGCACTGTAGTGACTGGGAACAAAGCAAAGAAATTAGGACAGTATGGTGGCCATGAAAATGTGCCCTTCAGATTTTTGCCTGCAGGTAGGGCTTGATTACCAATTCCCTTCATACACATACACACACATCTTGATGGTGGGCTAGACTCAGTGTCACGTTTCCAAAGATTAGAGTCTCATCCAAAGATGAGAAGGGAAAAATAGTAACTTCACAGTGGTGTCACCTGGCAAACACTACCTTGGGTGAATAGTCAAGTGTAACATCACCAGTGAGGTCATAGGGATTTGCTATACGTCCTGACATGAGGTGATGAGTAGGGCACTTCGCTTTTGCCATGTTCTTTCTCAAAACCCATAACCCCAGTCTAATGATAAGAACAACAGACAAACCCAGATTGGGTACCTGGCCAATGCTCCTCAAGATTATCAAGGTCACAAAAAACAAAGAAAGAGGGAAAACTGTCACAGAAAGGAGACAGGGGAGACACAACTAAATGCAATGTGGTCCCTGGATTGGACCGTGGAATAGGAAGAGAACATTAATAGAAAATCTGGTGGGATCCACATACAATTTGGAGTTTAATAGTAATGGACTAAGGTCAATTTCCTAGTTGTGACAAATGTACCACAATAATGTAAGATGATAACCATGGGGGAAATTGGATGAGGGGTATAGATTCTGTGAGGGGAGACGTATGCTATCTTCACAACTTTTCTGCAAATCTAAAATTATTCCAAAATAAAAAGTTTATTTAAAACACCCCAGGAATTGTCATTACATTGGTTTAAGATATGGCCTGGGTTTGGGAATTTTTATAAGACCCTAGGCAATTCTGATGTGCAGAGAGGTTTTGGAAACCACTGATCTACATTCTTTTTTTTAATTTTATTTTATTTTTAATGTTTACTTATTTTTGAGAGACAGAGTACAAGCAGGGGAATGGCAGAGAGAGAGGGAGACACAGAATCCGAAGCAGGCTTCAGGCTCTGAGCTGTCAGCACAGAGACCAATGTGGGGCTCGAACTCATGAGCCATGAGATCATGACCTGAGCTGAAGTCTGATGCTTAATGGACTGAGCCACCCAGGTATCCCCCAGTGATCTACATTCTCAAGAGCTACACAGTTGAGCGGTAAAGCCAGTTTTTAAGTAAAGTCACAAGGGACAGCTGTGTTAAGATGGCCCTACTCCTGACCTACTGGTTCCTTCTCTGCTATCACAGTGCAGTGGTTCTTCCCAGAACCACACTCCTTGAGAATAGGCCACATATACTCTCATATTTACTCTCAGAAACACATTTAGATCTCTCTGGTGGGAGACTCTAAGGTACTGGTTAGGACCTAATCCTAATCTTCTTTTAGGTTAGCAAAACAGATATTCAGATATAACCTTTGTAGAACCACAGTAAAATGGAGTTACTTATGTCAAGGACAAAATGGATATGGTTAACAGGTGCATTAAGGAAACATAACCTACCCTTATAGGAATTTACAGTTCTTCTCTGAAATCAGCAGAGGACCCAGCCAATCCCCAAAACTCCAAGTCTATCCATGCCATCTCTGGACTCATTGTTTCCCTGACTCAGCTACCCCGATCCAGACAAGAAAGAAGACCACTATGCAACCAATCAGCTGAAAAAACTAAATAACATCTGTATTTATCCTACGAAAACTCCTTAGTCTGTGAGCAACTTGGAACTCACTGTGCCCACAGCCTTGGTTTTCCTGGTTTGCAAATCAAAAGCCTTGCAATACACTCATCTCTCTACTTTGTTTTATTTAGTATGCAGTTTGGTTTTTTGACACCTTCCAGCATGCACTGAATTTATTCCTGAGAAGCTGGGTGAATGGAACACCAGTAAATCAATTCCTATTTTAGGTGCATAGTGGGAGCTGACTGCTTAAAGATTTTTTGACAAGAACCTGTGGGCAATGAGAGCTTCCTCTTATAACAGACCTCCCATGTTAGCTCATTTAATTTATTTTAAAAATTGGAGGACTAGTGTTTTCTTGCAGCAGAGTGCTTCATAGCCTGGTCATGTCCCCTCCTCAGCCAAGAAAGTCATGGCTACTGTAATGGTAATGGATGCTGGAGGTGCCCTGTCCAGATCCTTGTTACTCTTTCCTGGCAGGTGCGCTGGTCCCCCAGATGCACAAACACGTCAGCTTTGCTCTTGTCTCAGGGCTTTGCGCCAACCTTCTGAAATACTCTCCCCACCATGATGGGTCCCTTCTCATCTGCAGCTTAACTCCCATCTCCTAAGAGGGGTCCCCCCTACCTCAGTCTCATGTTACCCCCACAACCCACTCCAACCTCCTGCTTAGCCTCTGGCCCCATCTGATACTGCAGTGTCTATCTGTTTGTTCACTATTTGTCTCCTCCCACTAAAATGGTATTTCCACGAGAGAAGTTCTTGCCTGACGTTCACCCCTGTTTTCCCAGTACCTATAGCAGCATGAGGTGTGTAATAGATGCTCAATAAATATGTGGTGAATGCCAGGAGGAGGCAGGGAGAATTGATGCTATGGGCTCTAACTCTGAGTGATGAGGATCCACAGGGTTCAACCCACCCAATGCCCTCTGAGGCCCAGGAGGCAGTTCCAGGCTACCTGTAGGTCACTGAATGAAGAGACCACCCTTGTCCTGATTGTACCTCCTCTGCCAGCCTGCCCCTTGAGGTCCATCTCGATCCCTGTCTTTCTGGCCAAGGCCCCCACTGCTCTTTCTGGCTCAAAGCAGTCTGGCTTTGGCAGGGTTCAGTATGCTAAGAGCCCCACAGTCACACTGACCTCCCATGAGCGGGGTGGAAGAACTCTTGAGTGGCTCTGTGGAAGCTCAGCGAGGCTGCACGACGTCCCTATTACCCCCAGCAGCTACTTCCCAGAGGCATTTTCATAGCTCATGCCAGGAACCTCCCCTCCCCAAAACCTGCAGTGATTGCTGGCCCCACAGAGTGATCGGAGCCATTGGCATCACTCTGCAGGATGCTAACAGCAAACACTGAAAGTCAAATCCTCTAGGGCCCCCTGCCTGCTTTTCCAGGACTCCGTAAGCCTCATCTCTTCTGGAACGATGATTGTGGATTGAGGCAATCAATGTCAGGAAAACGCATGCAGGCCCCAACACAGGCCAGCAGGCAGGTCTGCAAATATCAAAACTACCCAGTTCAGAATGAGGCCTGGCCGCTGAGAAATGGCCATTTGGGAGGCCCCTGACCGTGTGATGTGGATCCAGGTGTGTGGATGGTTGAAGGAAGAATTGGGTATTCCCTAGTGTGGGAGGCAGAATTCTGAGATGACTGTCACAATTCCCTTGCCTGGCACACAGGTTCTGTGTGGAATCTCCTCCCACTGAGTGTGGGTGGCATCTGTGAATATGACAAGATGTCACTCTGTAATTAGGTTATATTATATGGAAAAGGTAAAGGGATTCTACATGTGTAATTAAGGTCCCCAAACTGTTGATTTTGAGACTATTGAAAAGGAGATTATCTGGGCATGGGCCTGCCCTGATCAGGTGAAAGCCCTGAAAAGAAGGTGCTGGTCCCTCTAAAAAACATTCTGCTGCCAGCCTTGAAGAAGTAAACTGCAATGTTGTTAGAGGGCCTGTCAGGGGCAGTGCGGTAAGGAACTGAGGATGGTTCCTGTCTGAGAGCTCTCAGGTAACTGGGCTCTCAGCCCTAGGATGCAAGAAATTGAATTCTGCCAACAACCTGAATGAGCTTGGAAGGGGACCTCAGGCTCCAGATAAGAATGCAGCCAGAGGGTATTATGCTAAGCGAAATTAGTCAGTCAGAGAAAGACAAATATCATATGACTTCACTCATGTGAGGACTTTAAGACACAGAACAGATGAACATAAGGGAAGGGAAAGAAAAATAATATAAAAACAGGGAGGGGGACAAAACAGAAGAGACTCTTAAATATGAAGAACAAACAGAGGGTTACTGGAGGGGATGTGGGAGGGGGGATGGGCTAAATGGGTAGGGGCACTAAAGAATCTACTCCTGAAATCATTGTGGCACTATATGCTAACTATATGCTAACTAATTTAAAAAATTAAATTAAAAAATTAATAATAATAATAATAATAATAATAATAATAAAGACTTATAAATAAATAAATAAATAAAAGAATGCAGCCCCAGTAGCTTGTAAGAACCTGAGCAGAGAGCTCTGCCACGTCATGCCCAGACTGATGACCCATGGAAACTGTGAGATAATAAATGTGTGCTGTTGCAGCCTCTGGTTTTGCAGTAATAGTGTTAACACAGCAATAAATAAGAAATGCATCTGGGTTCTAGAAAGGCCTTGGTGCATTCCCAGTGCTGCCTCCTGAAATCAGAGGGCTTCTACCCGCTCCAGTCTCCCTCTGCTCCTCCACTTAGGGAAGCCTCATGGGTATTGTGGTGCAGCGTGGGGACTCTACTTAACAAGGGTTAATTTAACAAAGTCACAACAGTATCTTTACTTATGAGTGAGAGTTTGGGGTTGGATGCTTCCCAACATTTCTTCCATCTTGAGCTCCCCTGATGCTACGATGTAACCTACACACAGCACAGCACACTGCGGGGTTCCAAAGTGCCTCGAGAGGTAGGATCCAAGATGGGGTTCAAAACTAGGTCTTGAGTGACCAAAGGCCCCTACTCTTCGTTCTCTGCTAAAACACTTTGGATTTTGTCATTTACATGGTCTAGTTGGACCCTTGGTATAACGTTTGCACTCACTGATCTACAACATGCCATTTTCCATCACAGGCCTCAGCCCTGTTGTTTCACTTCTCACATTTCCAACTTGACTGTCTGGAGAGGTGGAGAGAACAGGCCACTCACCAATACTGGCTCTGAAGCACCAGACGTGGTATTGGCACTGGTGCTCTACTGACACTGTTTTTCAAAATGATGGGATGTGTTCATGAAGCCAGACATATTATCCTGAAAATGGTGCTGTGCAGTGTTGTTCTGCACCCCACCTGCCCCCTTTATATTTCTTTGCCACCTGGAAGCTGCAGCTCTGTGTTTACCGCAGGGTGTCCTCCAGAGACTGTGAGAGCTGATGCCTTCCTCTCACCCCCCGCTGGCAAGCTGGAATTAATTATTCCCTCTCCTGGTCCTCACCTCATGCCATTTTATTTTTAAAATATTAACAACAGTAAATTGGGACTTGCATTTTTGCTCAAAAACAAACCATTTGGTGCCTGTTTGCTTGGGGCCCACGGGTGAAATTAGCCCTAAAGTCACAAGATGTCATGAAGAGAGGGTTCTCTGATCCCTTCGGCAGGATACCAGAAGCAGCAAAACCTGCCAAAGTGCTTGATGGATACTGGTTGGAGGAGGACAGATCATGAGTGGGTGTGAGTTGGGTGTTTAAGGACCTAGAGAGTCAAAGATGTGATGAGGTTGGAGAAAGAGGTCATCGTGCCCAGGGTCAGGGGGCCTGGAGGATGGGAGGGACAGCCCACTGCCCTGAGAGAGGATTTGGAACACCAAAGAGGCAGGGGTTAATTCCCTGGAGCCAGCTTGAGAACAAGATATAAAAGAACAGGACAAAGAGGGGAGAGGGGAAGGATTCCGGAAAATGGTGGTACAGGGGCTGGGCGTGGTTGAGCCTTCTCTCAAATCAGCAGAATGGTCTCCTGACCTGACTGGGTGGGGGATATACTGGATGGAGCTGAGACCTGAAGGTGGACCAGGATGGGAATCTCAGCTCTGCCGTTTTCAAGCTGAGGGACTTAAGGTAATTTATTTAACCTCACTGCAACTCAGATTTCTCATCTGTAAAATGAAACTAATAATACCTCCTCGCAGGTTGTCATGGGAATCAAATGAGATGATGTATGCAAAAAAAAACACCTTAGTTTACTGCATAGCACATTGATGCCAAATAAATGGTACCCAGCCGGAGCCCAATGAATAGGTGTTGAACAAACACAGGACTAAACCATTAATGCGCCAAAGCTGGAGACAGGTATTGTGAAGCTTGGGGTGTCTGGAGATGACAGTCTGCAAAATTGGAAGAGCCATTCTTAATGCTCCACCTGTATCTCCTTGGCACCCACCTTTCCTGTACATCCTAAGGTTCTCTACTCAAGCTATGACTCACTGCCAGGGGGATTTCTCTAGTCTCTGGAGTAGGCTTGGTCTTCCACAGGGCTGGATGCAAGTTTATACCCCTGGGAATGGCCCTTAGCCACTGAAGGCTGGGAGCTGGTTCGCAAATACTCCAGATTCCTTGCCCTTCAAACAAAGCAATTCAGGCCTGAGCTCCAACAGCTGGTAATCTGCTCACTAACGCTCCTTGCATTGGCTTCCTCCTCATTCTTCCTCCTCATCCCTGCTCACCTACCTGTGATCCCTAGGATCACCTCCCAAGTAAAATATGTGCACTCACATCCTTCCTCACCTTCTGCTTCTGGGAGGACCCAACTTAAGATAGCATTCTGACTGAAGAATTTAGAAACCTTTAAATTTTTTTTTTGGCAGGGGAGGGAGCTCAGTAAGGAAGCTGGTGCAGGATCTGAAAGAGTGAACAGTTCTTCTGCTCCAGGTCTGATCCTCAGGAGTCTGCCATCTAATACCTAAAGTGAGCTGAGAAAAGGACTGAGAGCAGGACTCAGAATGCTCTTTGAAGTGCCGGACTAGACAGCTGGGTGAGTCAGACATCCCCTGCTCATCTATGGAATGACTAAGACAAGGCTCTGGTGGGGCCTGCTGTGAGGCACCAAGGCAGGTGCCTGGCTTCTTTTCCATGACGCAGCAGTACAGTTGAAAAGCCTTCAGGGTTTTTTCCACTGCCTCCTCCCTTGGGTTCCCATTTCCAAATCTCTCATTGGGCAGAGGGCTGGCTGAGAATTGTTTCTACCATTATGGGGAGCTCTTGCAATTAGAGGAGAAAGTGGAGTTTGCTTAAATAGGGGAGGGTTTCTGGAAAGAAAAAGAAAAAAACTTCAAATACAACTGTCCTCGCCAAGGCAAGCCCAGGAGAAATTTCAGATAAAGAAATGTCATCGCAAAACAACAAAAAGGTGATGTGTTTTTTCCAGTTTGAATTCAGATCCTCAATGTTTAGAGAACATTTTCCTTTTGACTACCCCCTGAATTTACCAGACATCTGGGTCTGTGATTGTTTAGTTAACTTGGAGAGATGCAGCGAGATGTTTCAGGTGCCTTCTTGACCCAAGGATATCCAAAACTTAACCCCAAGGGCTCTAACTTTGGCAGGGTAATAATAATCTATGCCTAAGTTCCCTGGTTTATGGAATGTAGTGGAAGTTATGTAGCTCCAGGATGGACAGGGAGAGCCTAGTGCTCAGCCTGTGACAGATGGAAGAGCTTTCTCTGACTCAGGCTCCCAAGTTTGGTGGGGGCTGTGGTAGGCAATTTTGCAAAAATGGTTGTAATAATTCCTCTCTCAATATCCATAATTTTGGGTGGCCCCCACCCATACTGACTCTGTACTTAGCCATGAGACTTACTTTGGCCAATGGGACAATAGCAAATGTGGCCTAAACAGACTTGAAAAGTGCTCATACATTGGTGCTCGTCCCTTCTCGCTCTTTTTGGATGATGAAAGATATGTGGTCTAGTCACCCATCACCCTAATCAGCAGCCATTACCAACCACCATTCATGGAAGTGAGGACATTACAGACCAACAAGACCCCAATCTATCAGCTGACTGAAGAACCACCTAATTAACCCAAAGGCCCATGAGCAAAAAGAAATTGCTGTTTTAGGCCACTAAGTTTTGGGGTAATTTGTTACATAACAAGAAACAACTTCTTCAGGGAACCCCAGATAACACTTGTGCCCACATGACATGTAGATCTACCCTTCCTTTCTCTCCACTGGCTTCCTCCCACCCCCACACCGGGAGGGCTAAAGGGGGGCCTGAGCCTGATGCAGCACCAGTAGAAATATCAGATGTTTTCATATCACTGCACAATTGTTACATCTTTCTCAAAATATGTATTCTCATCACCACTTTTAAATTGTGGTCATTATTAGACTCACCACCAAATACTGCTATTTAATGGTACAATTTTTAAAAGACTATATAGGACTATATCACAAATTTTAAAAATATTTTCATAACTGTATTTCAATACAATTTGTTTCATATGAAATTTTATGTATTTTATTTTATACACTAAAAAATGTCACTCTGCGAAGGGATTCATAGGCATCACCAGACTGTCAGCAGGGTCAATGAGAAAAACAAAAAGCTGATTCTATTCAGATGAAAAAAAAAATTGGTTGGTCTTATTTATGTGCAATTTATTTGCCCAATCTCGTCTCTCAAAATATTGACATAAATTATGAAGACATCTGAAGGGAAAAACTATGGCAAAATAACCCAAGAAACTTCTACCTGTGGTTGATTGTGGCACAGTACAGAACCACAAGAATGCCATAACTTTGGTATGCAGCAGACGCAAACTCAAATACCTACAGGGGTCGGGAAGATAATAAAGCTATGTGGATTGAACTAGGTATATAAAGACATGTAGTGTTAGGCTCTATGGCAAATTGGAGAGGAAATACCCTGCTTTAAGGCATTCATGTTTAAGATATCTGCAAATCCAGCATTGGCCAAATAAAGTAAGTTTCTGGATAGTAGTAAGCCTAGGGGCCATTAGTTTGCCATCCACGAATTAAGAGCAGAACTAGACATCTGGCCAACCTTCATCCTTGAGCCAGCTCTGCCTTTGACTAATTTGACTGCCTTTTCCAGGGCAGTCAAATTCTTAGGCTCCAGTTTTTACATCTGAAAAATGGTTGTTGTTTTTTTTTTTTTTTTCTTTTACCATCTTTCCTTCCAGAGCTGCCATGAAGTTTTAAAAATTAAGTCATAGTGAACTGAGGGTTACTGAAGGGGTTGTGGAAGGGGGGGGGGACAGGCTAAATGGGTAAGAGGCACTAAGGAATCTACTCCTGAAATCATTGTTGCACTATATGCTAACCAATTTGGATGTAAATTTTAAAAAATAAAAAATAAAATTAAAAAAATTAGGTCATAGTGGGGGGAACAATTTGAAAAAAAGAAACAAGTGTCATTAAACACTTAACAGGTTGAATTAATACAACTATTTGGTAAGTGACCTGATAAAGTATGCTTGTGTATATAGGACACATAATATGGCTTATTATGTCTGCTAAGAAACTGGTACTTCCCCCAATCAAATTGTGTGGTCCCAGTATATAAGTCATACACTTCCATAACACTCCACATTCACAACGCATTGGTATAAGCTGGGCACCTGGCCCAAGCTAGACCAGAATCTTTCCCTGAGATTTTTGAACAGGGGGTACAGAAAACAAATGGCAGTGCCTTTCCATAGTGGATATGTAGGAAGCACAAACTGGGTGATGATATTTCTGGTATGTGGAAGGAGGAACTGGTGTTTTAACAAGAGAAAGTAAAGTCAATGTACAGAAAGAAGCAGTGACAGAAGGCAAAGCAAGAGCCTTGATAGTGTTTGAACACCTCTCTGTCCTTCCCATGGCTTGGCTGTTCAACATTTATTCACATTCTTTGAGCCAATTCATCTGCATTTTAGCCTAAACCATTTACCTTTGGGTTTTGTCATGTGCAAAACCAAACGGACATAAGCAATATCGTCAACCTTTTCAGGAAGCTCTGTTGGCAGCTCGGAATCACAGGAATGTTCCTACTTTGCTTTTACAGTTGTTGGGTCACTATTTGAGGCCAAAGATCTCTGAGGGTAACAGCAGACCGAGAGATTTCCAGATTGGAGTGTGGACTTGTGCTGGAGAGGAAATTTGAAAGAGTTGGAAGCAGTAGCATCAAGGCAGCCCAGGGCAAGAGCAGCAGCACTGAACTGTGAGTCAGGAGTCCCGGATGCAGCTCTCACCATGCAGCTTTGGCAAGTAATTTATTTCTGGGCCTGGTCATTTGTCATTTTTCAACAATGCCATTTGTAAGGTTTGCCCAAGAAACCCAAATGTGTGATTCTCCCCAAATGAGAGGAGGGCAGAAAAGAAGGGGTGATATGAGCCATCAGGATCCTTTCTCCAAGGCAGTTCGTGCTGTGATCCAGAGGAGAAAATAAGAAATTGCATGGCTGTGTGGAAAGGGGACAGGCCCCCTCCCTGTACTAGGACAGTTCATGGTGGGGCCCAAAAGAGGAGCAATGGGAACTGCTTTATCCTTTGCAGAGTGGATACATTTTCCTCTCTGGTATCCTTCAGAGGCTGCAGGCTGACACAGCAGAAAGAAGAAAGGGGCTGTCCTGTCATTTCGTGAGATTTTAAATTTTGCTAAGTTTTTGGAGGAAGATTCTTGGAGCCAGAGACTGAGCCATTGTTACAGGGGGAGAGAAGTATAATGAAGGAGCCCTCTGTCCCCTGCCCAAGACCCCTATCCTCATGCTGTGGACACTCACCTTCCTCATCCTTCAAATTCATTCTCATGAATAACAGCATCTTTATTACTAAGTCAGAGGGTGAGTAGAGACTTTGGTCCAGTGGCCCAGGATAGTTCTTCTCTAAGTAACTGGTCACTGCTTTTGTGAGGTAGAGAACAGTGGAAACACCTCAGCCCCATCAGACCCAGTTTAAGATGAATGTGAACATTTGAAGGAGCTACTAAGATCTCTAGGACATTGGTTCTCAAACTTAAGCCTATCTCAGAATCACCTGGAGGTGATGAAAACACAGACTCTGTCCCTCCCCATTCCACTGGAGTTTCAGATTCTGCAGGTTTGGGGTACAGCCTGAGAACTGCATTTTTGCCAGACTCTTAGGTGATGCTGATGCTGCTGGTCTAATGTCCATAGTCTAAGAACCAATGCCCTAGAGTAATGAGTCACTGATTGTGGAAGATCAGTAATATTGCACTTAGGATCTTAAATTCAAATCCAAGTTCTCCCTCTTATTAGCTGTGTGGAAGAAGGAGGAATCATTTTCTGATGCTCAAAGATTCATCAATTCCTACCTTGTCCCTTAAAATGGGAGCCTCTACTCTTTGGGAAGACCAGTACTGGGAAGATAGCTTCTATCATCCCTTCCAACCCTTCCTTTATTTGCCCCTCCCACCCCAGCTTAAGTACTCGGCAAGATAACGAAATAAGCAGTGAGCAATCCTAGCTCCCAGCCTCCTCCTTGCCAACTTGTTTTTTGTTTTCTCTCAGATCTGCCTGCTCATAGCAAGATTGCATTTTCTGCTCCTCCAAGCTGCAAACCTCCTGAGAAAGGTTCTGTGCTTTGGGGTGGATGGGTGGAGGAGGGAGGGAGGATCTTAGGTAGTCTAGCTGTTCTGTCTGACTTCGCATATCTCTGCAGCCCTTTCTCCTTTGGTGGGTCCCAATGCCTAGACTTGGAGCAGAACTAGTCTGATTCTGGCTGTTGGTCCCAACCATTTTTTCCCCAATCAGACTAAAACAAAAAGCACTGACTCCTGGTTATGTATCCACTGGTTCATGGAGAGGAAAGGGGCAGCACTTAGCACCTTGATAGGACCTTGATCAAACAGTATCTTCTCTGAGTCAAGTATAGAAAATAACACCCACCACTTAGGAAGTTCCTGTACAAATTAAATATAATACTAGCTACAATAGACCATAATATAGTAACCAGCACATAGTAGATCCTCAAAACACAATAATGGTTTTAAAAATTTTTCACAGAGACCTCTCCTATTCTGTATAGACCTAGATTTACAGGACTTCTCCCAAAAAGCAGAATCTGAGGTCATGGCCACAGTTAGTGTTGTTTTGGGGGGCTTTTCCAACTTTGAAAAGAAATCATTCTCTGAAGGCAACTCAGGAGCATACATTTTGCAGTTCGTATAATTTGCTTGTGCAGGCTTTCTATTTATTGGTTTATGAATAAAACTAAAGGTTTTGATAATGAGGCGAGACACGTAGGAATCTTGTACACAAGGCTGGCTGCGAGAGTCTGTGTTTGCACCTCTCTGCCTGTATACTGTGTGCACATACAAAAACACACATGCAGACACACAGTATTCAGTAAGGAATCCAACCCTCCCCAACAAACAATCTAACACAAAGCTGAATACAAAATGAAGCCAACAGATGTAGCTTTAAAAATGATTCGCTAAATAGCTTACAGCAAATTTCTTTTTCTCAAGCTAAAGAATAGTAGGAAATTTTGCATACCATCTCTTTTTAACTCCTTAAGGGCCTTAAATCCCAAGGCACTGAGCAAGAGGGGACTAGCATTTCATTAAACCATAACTGAGCCTCTTTGGTCTCCAGACGTTATTCTGAGAATCACAAAGCCACTTTGAAAGCAGAGATGCTATTCAGAGGCATTTTTAAAAATCCTCCCCCAAACAGAAAAATCCGACCGTTGACACATTTTCCCAATTTATCACGCATGCTGCTCAAGCTAAAAAATAATGCGATACCAAGACCTGTTTCTTTAAGCAAACTCAACATTATAAAGAGGAAAAGAATGGCCTTCACATAACTTGCAAAAAAGAACCCTGGAAATCTGGTATGCTGAATGACGGCTAACAGACATGATAACAACAGTTCCTCCCTTGCTCCCAGACTAGTGGAGGGAATAGCACTTCACAAGCCTTAGCTCCTTTATGTGCCATGACAGCTACGTGACATATGCATGGCAGTTTATTGCTTGCTTTTTACAGATGTGCAAACTGAGGCTCAGTTCAGGTTACGTAAGTTGGTCAGGGTCATAAAACTGAAGTGGCAGAAATGGGACAGGTACACAACCATCTCTCTCAATCCAGCACTCAGTGAGCTTCTCCGGATACTTAGTTTCTCCTGGTTACTCGTACCAACATTTCTCACTTGACTTTTTAGTCCAGAGGGCTGAGTTCTTTGGATTTTGCTAACTCATGTTCTACATGTCAGGAGCATGCTTTCTGTTACAAGATCTCAATGGATTACGTGCAACTCATGGGAAAACTCATAGGAAAATTCACAAGGTGTTGGTAAAAAAACACAGACTTTGCAGTCGGAGATAAGATTTCTAAACTCTTTTAGAATTTAGGCTGCCATAGAGATTCAATGAGATAATGGATGCCAAAGGTCTAGTGCACCACACCACAATCATTCAATAAGTCAGTTACTTTTTTCTTATTGTTATCAAGTGGTATCTGTGTTCCCAGTTGGAGGAAGTAGGGTACAGGGTAACTGGCCAGAGGTTTTAGACTTGTTTCATGAGAAGGACTAGGAAAAAGACATGCAAAATTCAATGCTTAGTTGATAACAGCTTTTTCTTAAAGACAAATGGGAGTGATTTACCATGTCATGCCTCAGTTTATTTTTCTCCCCTAGGCAAGAGAACACTGGATACGTGAAAGGAAAAGTTAGAAGCTGATGTGTCTGAGGACATTTTCTGGGAAGACAACTCAACATGGAGCTCTTGTATACCCTATGCCATCATTCTAACAGAGAAGCAGCAAATATGTGACCCTGAAAATAAGAGTTAGCTGAAGCCACCAATCTATCCCCCTGGTGACTCTGGTAGGAATGGACAGCGGCATCAAAACTCTCTTTTTTCAGGGCACCTGGGTGGCTCAGTTGGTTAAGCATCCGACTTCGGCTCAGGTCACAATCTCACGGTTTGTGAGTTCGAGCCCCACATCAGGCTCTGTACTGACAGCTCAGAGTATGGAGCCTGCTTTGGATTCTGTGTTTCCCTCTCTCTCTGCCCCTCTCTCTTTTTTAACTGTGTATTTGATATATGTCAAATAGCTTGGCTCTGTATGTGAAACTGACTTAAATCACTCACAGGCAATGGTTTTTCATCTCTGAATATAAATCTGCTCTTATCAATGCTTTGCTTGAGCATCACCTGATTCTTCATTAGCATTTTAACCCCTGATTCACAGGAGATAAAAAAGCACGTCCGAAAAATAACTATTTGCTGAAATTTGGCAGCTAGTAGGGGGTGAACAAAAATGCTTCCTTTGGGACATAACTTCATTCCAACATTTAGGGTGAATCAACCTTCCCGAGTTGTTTTAAGTGTAACATTTGGTCAATAAAAGGAGGAATTACTTACAGTGGTAGAATTCTTTTCTCTGCAAAAGAGCAGTTGGTATTCCCATTCATTTCCTGTATACCTGGTGTGTGACAGGCACTGTTACAGGTACCAAGGGTTCAAAGATGGTTAACATATTGCCCTTGCTCTCAAAAACTTTTATAGTCTGTTAAGGAAGAGAAATGCATAAATATGTAATTACAAAGCACTGTGATAAATCATACAAGGGAGATGAGAGCATTGCTCATTGGTAAGAAGAGGCAACTTTCTAAAAGCAAAAGTTGGGGGACTAACACACACTTCTACTCAATCCTGAATCATTGAACCTTGTTTAACAAGACAGAGTTCTCAAAGGAGGGAAGTGAATTGGCTTGGGAAGTCCTGTCATCAAAAAGATGCTGCTGTTTCTCTGTCACCTTATTCTTGTACTGCTCCATGAACTTTATAGTCATGGCTAGGTTTTTTTCCGGCCTAGGAGGTACCATGTTCCTCAAAGCTTGACCTGTTTTCCCCATGAGTGGCGGGAATGATCTATATAGGAAGAGGTTCTAATAGATGGGGATACAGGAATACAGACACACATTTAAAGAAAATTTTAGTGATATCCTAGTTGATTGTCATGTCAATAGAGACAAATCTACATAAGGGAATATCTTAGATATTTACTAAATTCCTCGATGGCTGAGGCTGGTTCTTAATACATATTCTGTTTATGATGTAGCAATCTCTCTCTGGATACTGATCACTCAGTAAAAACCTTCAATCAATTGCATATACTGAATAGAGAACCAAGTTCGTTTCTAAGTTGGGTTAATATCTTAGATTCAAAAAGGGATACCATGTGAAACAGGTCTTCTAAAATAATAATACCTCAAAAGGGGATGCCCAGAAAAATGCACTGAGGGCTGAAACATGCATTTTTAATTTACTGCTCTATAGTAATCAGTACAGTGTTTTCCTGGTAAATGACAGATACTCAATAAATATTTGTTGAATTAATTAATTAATTAAGAGTGCCATAATGACAGCTGATTATGTTTGAGGAATACAGGGATAGTCATCTTGAAACAGGAAAAAGTGGATATATTCAGCAATTTCTCTGGCCTAAATCAGGAATGCTATCTCTATTTCTAGTGTTATAGTGAAGTTACAATAGGCTTTCCCATTAAAATAAAAAATTCACTTGACAGGACTATTACATAGTCTTCCTAGCAGACTCACAGGCATTTACTTCCCTCTACTTTCTGTTTATTGATGGAGAAGCCTCAGTGTGAGTTACTTCTAGCTAGCTGTCAGACCAATCTCAGACTAGCTGCAGAGAAATTTAAGAAATAGACTGCTTTGCAATTTTTCAGTCATTATTTTTTGAAATTGTACAAAAGATGAATATGAAGAAAGGAAATCAGCAATTTTGTCTAAGATTCTCCATTGGAAAGGAATTCTGTCCAACTTGCAGAATTCTCAGAGCTATACTGAGGTATTTCGAGGTATTTCTCTGAAATAGGGGTGAGGCCAGGGGGGTACCTATAAGGCTTTCATTTTCTGATGTGCTGCCATCAGTAAAGAATAGAAGCCACTCACTCAAGCCTGCAGGCATGAAAAGTCATCTCCCAAGTTCAAAATCTGTGACTGGTGTTATTTGGATACCGGAAGCGATGAGACCAGATGGTCATTTTGCAGAACCTCCCATTTTAGCAGGAATATAACCTTGCTCTTCAAGCATAAAAGGGACCATTTTGGAAGATGGATGAGGTGAGTCAGCAGAAAGTGCAAACAGTCTCAATTTCTGACAGGAGAATTAGCCATGTTTGGGTAATAGGAACCAAATCAGTTCAACAACAAGAACAACAAAAAAACCCAAAAGCAAAAGAAAAGATTAGTGAGTTGTTCTAGTTCCCCCTTCACATGGAACAGAATTTGGCTTCCTTTACCAGCTAAGAGGATCATGTATATTTTTCCATGACCACAGAAAACAATCCATAAACCTAGTGCAGCTGTCATTCAGCATCAATCTGGTGCTGGCATTGCAATTCACTTTGACTTTCTCTAGAATGACTGTTAAGCATTTAAAAGGAAACATGAACCCTTACACAGGATTTCCCCCCGTCTCCTTTTGGGGATACAGATTAATTCTTATCATCAGTTAATCACTACTGAGGCTAACCTCTGTGAGTCAGCAGCGGTAAGAAAAACAGTTAGGATCTCCTCTTGTAATATCATGCTTTACTTCAGTAAAAAGATGCTGAAATATTGCAGTAGGAATGGGATTGTAGCAACAAGGAGAACATGGCTTTTCTGGAACACAGGACTTTAACTCACATGTGATTATGAGTTTAATTAATAAACGTTGTACTGCCAGCTGCTAGCCTCTGAACTTTAAATCGCCTAGGCTTTAAAGCTTCCCCTTCTCCTGTCCCTTGACCTCAAAGCTTTTTGGCAATGTTACTCTACCTCCCCACCCCTAGCCCATCCTTCAAATTTGATTAGTTTTTCAGCTAGCTACTAACATCATGTGATTCAGGTCATATGGAATTGTTACTTTTTAAGTACTTAAGAGTTCACAGATCCCATAAAAGTGTCCATTTCTCTTTTTCTAAGTGGCAGAGGAAGAGAGAGGAGAAATGAAACAATAGTAGCTAATTGTTTTAAGTCAGACACAGGAGAGCATCAAAAGGGGGTCTAGAAAGGGGGGGGGGGGACCCAGCTAATTAGATTGGAAAAAGAATTATGAAAAGTTTAAGCAGGTTGTAGGAAATAGTCTGACAGACAGCAATAAATCTGATTGAGATGGAAGAAGATCCCCACAACAGCAATGGCTCAGATGAGGGCTTTGGGGAAAAGGCCAGGATTACTGAAATCTGACCGGAAAGGCTTCAGAAAAATGGTGTCAAAGAAATTATTGGGGGAGAGAGAGAGAGAGAGAGAGAGGGAGGTTGAGGAGGAGCAAGGCTGTGGATGTAAATTAATCTTATAATGGGGGAGGGAGTCAAATCAGGTACTGAAGCAATATTAAGGCAGTGCCAGCTGAGACCAACAGGTCACTGGACCCAGACCTATTACCCAGAGTTTTCAGCACTGATTTCATTAACTTCTGAATGGTTGGGATATTGGAAAATATTATTCCAGTTCTGTCATTCTACAGATGAACAAACTGACTTTCAATGGTGGTTGAGTGACTTTTTTAAAGACAGTGTGATTCCAAAACAGGAAATTACAAGCAGACTTCAGGGCTAGAACCAGGTCTCCTGGCTCCTGATCAGCAAGCATCCTTGACATCATGCCCTGCGGCCCAACTGAGGGGGAAAAGATATTGGAAAAGAAATCATATACATTCTCTGTGCCTGATCTGACCAATATGAAAAATGTGGATGATGCAAGAGGTCGTATAATAGATAGTTAATAGCTTAGTCTCTGGACTCGGAGGGATTGCTTTTAAATCCTGGCTCTGCTCTGTGATCTTAGGCAAGTTTTTGACCCTTTCTTTGCCTCAGTTCCCTCATCTGTAAAATAGAAATAATAATGGTACCCTGGTTACGGGGGTGTTATGAAGATTCAGTGAACTAGTACAGGTAAAAGCTTTTAGAATTAGTGGCTCACTCTTCTCCCTGATAGGCCCATTCTGATGAATCACTGCTTTGGGTATCTCTGTTCTTCTTAATCAGATCTATGGTTTACTAAATGTTATCTAATATCATATATGAACTCATATTATTACTGTGGCTTGCATTATTCATTTAGAAATCAGAAACTGGTTATACTTTTACATTGGGTGAAGTGCACTGAAATCCTTGTGAAGAAAATTATGCAGAAATGTGTAGCAATTATTGTTATAGCAATGATCGTAATTCTGAAGCTGCAGCTAGAACTCTCTGGAAATTTCTCTGAAATCCCTTTCCCCCTTTACAACTAATTTTTTTTTCAAAAGTCTTTCTCCACTCACCATGTCCTGTTTCCTCAATGCTACATGGTGTCTCCTCCCTCCCTCTTACCAGATACTTGGAAGGCCCTCTGCATTCAGTTTAAGAACTACCAGTTTGACCTCTGAAATGTCACTATTTCCAAATTTCCCCCAGGGAATCAGCTTGGAAATCAACATATTATCCTAAGGCTGTCTCTCCTGCCAGTGTTTTGGTGAAGAACAGATGAGGATAGTCCCTTGACACTTCAGAGCAAGAATTGAAATAGTGACAAGATCTATGTCTGCAACCACCACTTATTCCTCCACATGAAGCCATTGACAATTTCAATTCAGCAGTTCTGTCAGCATTTGGAATTCTGAAGCTCTGCTGTGCAAGTAGTAACCACAAGATTAAAAACGAAATAGGTATAGTTCAGACCTTGAGCCAGCCCTGGAGTGAGGGTACTCGGCCAAAGTCAGCAAGGATAGTAGGGAAAGAAATATTATATTCTGTCTACCTCACCTCAGTTTTCCACATTTTTACTACAGCTCTTTTGTTGTTGTTCAGTTTTAGCCACTTGGGGCTGGTTCTGTGCGTCATGCTGCCTGAAACATGCACAGAAAAACTGGCACCTATTTTCATATAGCTAGCCAATGTATTTGACAATGCAGAATACTCAGAAGGTGTGAGAGGGTGTTCTGCAGGTTTATTATTCAAGTGTACTTTCTTGGTACCTCTAATTCCTGGATTCCTGACCTGCTTTTCAATCTCTCTGGTAGGTGCTCATCTTGTATAATTTGTTCTAGTCAATAATGAAAATTTTGAAACTTACAATTAACTTCTGGGCAGGACTCATCTTAAAAGGGATCTTAAGGGATCTTAAAAGGGATCTTAAAAGGGATCTTAAAAGATGCCTCAATAAGGACTTACTTCTTTTTTCTTTTAATTAATCATCCTTTATACCAATTTACTCCCCTCTATTTCTGGAAGAACTATATAATCCAATCTGTGAATAGCAATTCTCAGATGTTAAAAAGGACCTGATTACTTAATTATATCGGCTTCTGCTCTGAAATCAACTTTAGATGATAAAACACCAAATTACCAGCATGGTATATTCAAGGCCTTCCATAGAAGGCATCAAGTCTCTGTTCCAGTGTATTCCTCAACGTAAGCTCCCCACTACTCAAATGGATGGCATTTGCTGTCCATAACTTGGGCTTACCTTACCTGTAGTTCTGTCTACGCTGTAACTTTTACTGAGAAGATCTCTCCTCCAACCTCCAAAAGCCAACTGGAGTCCTGCCTCCTTGCTCAGATCATTCGAGTCCACTGCAACAATGTCCTCCTCAGAATTTAACTTCCTTATTTCTGGTCACATTCACTTGGCAAATAATTATATACTCCCTCATGATTTTTCTTCCACTGTTGTATTATATTTTCATTCTGGTATTATTTATTGATTTTATTGTTTATTGTTTTTACTAAGATTACTACATGCTAAATTTATTGAGGTCAAAGACCATATAAACATGAGACTTTATATCCTCCATGGGGTTCATTTATGTATCTGGTACTCACTGATTGGTCAATATCTTCCTATTAGGTTGGTCCTTGCTGACAAGGGGTGACACTGCAGAAATGGATCTACGCTGAGGCTGACAACACCAATTTTCTTACCTTTATAGAATTGAAAAGCAGTTCCATAAGGGGGGAAAAATAGTTTATTCATAGTGCATCATATAAAAAGCAGATTTATCTATTTTTATCCTTCATGTCTCCTTTTTCAACCTCTTTCTCAAGTTACCTCTCATTTCTACTAATCATCAAAACCTACATGTTCTGCTGAAGGCTGGCTGCTATGAAAAGAGGTGCCACTGGCAGAAATATCAGTTTTCTGGTTGATAACCATCAATCTGGGGTTAGCACTTAGAGTTTAGGAATGTCTTTAGTCAAGCTAATTAAGGGGCAATTTATTGTGTTTGTGTATGTGTGGTCGTACATGTTTAACAGAGTAGAAAAAAATTGTAAATTCTTGGGAGATTTTACCATGGAGAGGTTAAGGAGATTATAAATGGTTTCGTATTCTGAATGCCAAGGTGATAATGCAGAAAATGCCAATGAACAAACAAGTAGGTAGCATCAGAGGGTCTGCATGAATGTTTCCTGGCACATCCTTGTGTCCATCTGTTCCTGCCTCTTCTTGCCATATTGCCCTGGATGTTTAAAATTTTAAACTTAAAATAGAAAATCTCTTCATTTCCCCCCTGAACCTTATCAATAATAAAAATGTTAAATTCATGCTTAAATTATGTTTTTCTTTAATTTCTCAGTAAGCTGTTCTAGAATTAGCTCCATAATTGTGCACATCGCCACTTCTTCCCAAATACGTGCCCTTTGCCAGCTTCACTGCGGTCTTCTACCTCCACCCCCCATCCCCCCAGTCTTCCACTAGCAAACAAACCCAGCAGTAATTACTAATGTCCAAGCACGTAATTCTGGCAGCGTTAGGCTTTTTCATTTGACGCAACTACGCAGAGCTGTCTGGACATGCAGCATGAAGTCAAAGCATTTTAAAAGCCTCCTACCCTTTTTTTCTCCCCTCCTCCCATCACTAAAACACAGTTGTTTATTTCGTTTGCGGATTGCAGAGTTAAAAAATTCCTCCACGCAGTTACATACCCCTGAAAATTAATTTTACACCCATATATAGTAATAGATCAACATATATTTATGTGGAAACACATGGTTATTTATAAAATTGAAAAACACTAGGCAATAAATAGCTGGGAATGAAAATATCTTATCTATATGGACAGGGCATTTTAGCAGCTCTAGTATAGAAATAATCAGAGTTATGACGAACAAAAACAATCCAAGATCTTATTGTGAGGCTTTTCAAAGGATCATGACAGCGTTTCTTTAATGCGTTGCATATATTCTTACATATGACGCTGTTACTCTTACTTAACAATTATTCAAATAGCACAGTTTTGCTCCTGGTCATTTTATGCCTATTTTATTTATATCAAACAGCAGGAAACATCCCTGTGGTAATTTGTGTTCACTCAGAGGCCCCAAGCCTCAGAGTAGAAAATGGTTAAAGTACTTATCACTGCCTCAGCAAAATCCCGCAGTGCCATAATAGAAATTGCAGTAGATCTTTAGGTCAGAGTCCGGTTTCAATCTAACACCTGCATTACCCTGAAGGACAAAGTTGCATTTTCCTGAGGAAAACCAGTCTTAATGATGTCAAAATCAAAAACTATCAGCCTGAGATAACCAATGTCCATAGGAAACACTTCCACTCACTCTGAAACCATGGCCAAGGAGATTAAATCTACACCCTACAGGACCAATAATATTTCTCAGAGATGTATTTGTGTGAGTGTGTGCTTCTGTTCATGCCTAATTACAAGGATGGGGGAGAAGGAAGAGGTAGTGGGTTTCATTTTTAAAGTTGATTCTTCTTAAAGTTGATTCTACCCCCATATATATATATATATTTTTATCAAATAGAAATATATATGGAAATATATCACTTTTGTAAACAGATCATGTTGGCATCTTCATATATACCTCATTCATGTGCACCCGCGGTCTGTAGACAAATATACTCTGTGTTAAAAACAAAAACAAACAAAATCCTTGATATCCAACTGGAGGATGAATGCAGATTTTTTTTTAATTTGTTTATTTCCTACCTAAAAAAGGGGTAAAAGGTAACATGAAATTTTCCACAAGTAGACTTATTTTTTTGAAGCTATGCAGGAGCTGAGGATGGGAGCAGGTAACTACCTGCACAGGAGTCCTATGGGAAGGATTTTTTCCCCCCTTTTAAAAAATTTTAACCTACTATGCGTTCTCTATGAGGGAGTCTCTGTGAGACCAGGGTCTCACAGAGGCAATTTGGCCTCCAGCCCTGAATACCCAGCTCTGGCCAGGCATCTCTGCGGCAGGTAGATGCGGCGCTGCTGCCGACCGCTGTCCGCGGTGCTGAAAGGTCGCGGGCGCCTGTGCGGTCCCTCGGTATTGCTGTCCAGGGTGCTGACTGCGGGCCGCCGCAGTCCCCGAGGCGAGCCCACCCCCGCCAGCCCTCCGCAGAGCCCTCCCACACAGCACGACCCGCCCGCCTCCCGCCAGCCTGCAGTTGACGTGGAGCAGGCGGCATAAATCAAGTCCGCGGGGCATGGAGGCTGCTGCCGCTGCTGCAGCTCAGCTAGCCCGGGGCGGGAACTCCCCCTTCTCCTTTCGCCTCCCCAGCTCCCACAACCTGCCCTCTCCTTAATTCTTCCCTGGATAATAGCGCCTTAACGACAATAGTCAAACTAACAGGGTCAGAACGGCAGGGTTTGTTTGTTTTGGTCTACAGAAAAAAAAAAAAAAAAAACCCAGCAGCCTAAAGACCTCTGAAAACTGCATCGCAAGATGGAAGAGAGAGAGTCCCACTACTGTTTCGAAAGAGTAAGTTATTATTCGGTACGTATCCTTGCGCTTCCTCCCCATCGCTCCATCTGCAGTGTCCCCATTCCTCCCTTCCCTAAGCAGCTCACCTCGAAAATACTTTATAAAGCCCCAGACAGGAGCTATCCCGACGCGCACACACGGAATACCGCACCCTAGGTGCACAAATACTTGTATTTGCTCAAGCTCACTTGGTCTCCGCGGCTGTGGTCCCCTCTGGGTATGCAGCCATCCAAAACCAGAACCACGACCTGAGGTGGAGGCTCCTTACCTTGGCTTCTTCAGAGGGTGGTGTTCGCCCGGCCCCTGCAGGTCGCAAGTGTGGAGGAGCCGCCGGGCTGGGAGGGAAGGAGAGACAGCGCCTGACCTCCCCGAGGTTTCGTCTTCAATGCAACGTGAGCTCTGCCCTCATCAAAGATGGCCGTCCCTTTTGACGTCAGCAGCTTTTAATAGCCCTCTTCAGGAGGGGCGGGGAGGAAGTGTGTTGAGGGGAGGGCGGAGGGAGGATGGAAGCTGGTGGTGGGAGGGGAGGAGCCGAGATGTGCGGACTGCTTGACTCAGCTCCCGGGGCGCTTTACTGCAAACCTTTGTATTGTAGTCTTTTATAAACACCTGAACGGGACGATTCTTATGACTCCATTTTAACACCCGGGCTCGGGCAAATACATTTATCTCGCGACTGGTTTTCTGATATTCTGCGTGTGTGCGTGTGTCTGTACATACGTATCTGTTTGTGCATATATTATATGTGTGTTATATATGCGATAAACATGTGATATATATATATAATTTTTCTCCCTGCTGAGTTGTCTTTGATTGAGTCATGGAAGGGGAGGGGAAGGCAGAGGAGTAGAAGGGGGCGGGGGAGGGAGTCGAGAAGATTTCAGTTGCAATTTGTTTTTTCTAAAGAAGCGGCTCGGAAGGGGCATCCCTGTCAACCCTTGCCAGCTCCATATATGGCCAGGCTACGTGGGCTGCTATTTTTATGAGTGAATTCTTCCATTTTATCAAAGCAGCATCGAGTGCTTGGAGTTTGCATTAGTGTGGTCAGTTGGGGAGACAGACTCGTACACGTTATTTTAAAGTACGTCAGAGCAATTATCTCTGGGAGATATAAAATGAATTGGGAGACGGGGGAGGGAAAAGTAGTTAACCCAACCAGCGTGGGTTTGCTGGAGTTCAAGCCTTGGAGTTGAGAGTTGTTTATAAAGGGCAAAATCGATGACGCTGTTTTCGGTTGAATTTGCAACCGGAGCCTGGGGTTTTATGTTGGGGTTTCTTAGGAATAGTTCACGGAGTCGCATACGCGCGTTATAGGACCGCCCTGACCTCCAAGGGGAGTGTGGAGGACTGCGGATTCAAGGATCTCTGGGACACTACAAAATTCTGGTGGTTCATTCAGTGCGCAAACCCAGGCTAGGTTGGGGGCCGCTCAAAAAGGCGTGGGAGAGAAAAGCTACTTGTGCTGGTCATATGAGAGATTAACAATAATAATCATAAAGCAATAATCCTAACTGTCCTCCTTTGTTGTGTATTAGGCACTGAGGGAGGGCGGGTGGTGGGGTATGCAAATGGTTCCGCGGTGGCAGCCTCTCGGATGATTCACAGGTGTTGGGGAGGCTGTCGCGGGGCTTTCCGCAGGGAGGGAGAGCTGGGGAGCGCGTGGGAGGTGGGGGACCTCGGCTGAGGAACTGTTTGTACTTTTCCGGGAAGGATGCGATTAGAAGTCGTGCCTCGCAATGTTGAAACTTGATGGCCTCTTTCAGGCGATGGAAAATCCTGGTCTCGAGTCCGGAAAAACAACGCACTGCCCCCACCCCTGCCACCACACATACACACACAAACACCCCACCCCCACCCCCAGCACACCCGGCTCTCTGGCCTGAGAACCAAGCTCAAGTTTTTAATTGTAAGCTATTGTAGAGAGAATCCTAGGAAAAGAAAGAAGGAAAGCAGAGTTACAAGGGGGCGTTTAGAGCCAGCAGAGCTGTAAGAATTAAATAAAGGATGCCTTTAATTGAAATAAGTAGAAGTCATTGTTTCTTAAAGATTCCCTGACCCAAAGGGTATTTTGAAATATTAATGTTTTCAATAATAATTAACAAATACTGTTTGGATTTTTATTAAAGCTGGATTCCTAAAACAAGGCATGTTGCTGAAATATTCATTAAACATTTAAGATTCTTATACAATAAAGAAGAAGAAAATCTGCACGGTCCTCAGATACTTAATTGGCAATAAAATTCCTAGTTACAGTTCTCACTTTCTTTATAAAGCAAGCTGGAATGGGCTCAGGGAAGTGGTGACAAATGCAATGTCACTACAAAATCCTTTAGAGTCAGGATTTGTTTCCAAAATGTGGCACTTATTTAGCACATAGAATCTTCCTGGGGAAAAGCCTGCAGTGAGGAGAAACAAAATATGTGTAAGGCCCTCAGACTGGAAGTCATTCATGCAGAAAGTTTTGTGAAAGAATGGAGGACTTGGGGGATATTCCAGATTTAAAAAGACAAATAAAGAAAGGAAGTACGTCACTGACTAAGGCTCATCCTGCAGGCAAAAGTGATGTGGTAGTCACCAGGGAGGACCGGTTTGGTATTCTGAATTTTCAACTGCTGATGCCCCACACTGACATCTTTAAATATTACACATAAGAGGAAAGAGTGAGACTGATTCAAAGGTTCACAGAAAATACCACAGGCCCAAAGGATTATCTTGTGATGGTGGCAACATTTTCCACTCTCCTGTGCTTAAGCTGAAAACTATACAGGTTAGGAGGTTCTTCATCTTGCTCTGGGAAAGGTAGCAGAGTCTGATTTGAGACATAAACACTGGATAAATATAAGTCTACTAAGGATGATCAGATAGCCCTAAATATATTTTTAATATGATAATAAGATTCCCACCCCACCCCTACCCCCAGGGTTTTCTCATTGCTTGATTAAAAAAAATATATATCAACAGTCATCCTTACCAGTACGGAACCAACAGATTTAAGTTATTCAGGGTCTTAAAGGTCTAAACCGCAGAAGGAAGGTGATGGAAAATTTGCTTTGAAATGATTCAGCTGCCTGTGAACCAACACAAAGAACCAACATATAGAGTAACTAATGGTTAGGATCTCATTTGATGAGTAATGAGAAAATTACCTTCTCTGCTGGATGGATATTTACACTATGCTAATTCAGTCTCTGAAAGCTTTTTCTGGTACACCATGCCCCAAAGTATTCTAGTTTGTAATAGGTCCAGATCCAAGGTATTTAGCTTGTATTTCCCAGGTAAGGTACAAGATGTATGATTGATTAAAAAATTACTACTTCAAAGAGTATAATAATAAAAGTTTTAATAAAACGTTATATCATATGATCTTTCCAAAGTCGATTTGCAAATAGTTTAGTTACTTGCTTAGCTCAGAACCCCCCCCCCCCCCCTTCCAAGGTCCACCTTTGGGATAGGCCTGGCATCCTGTGACTATATTTCAAAACACCATGAGGGCACAAGGCTTGGGCACAAGAATATACAATTTGACAGATCAACTGTTTTGATTCCTTGGTTTACTTTCCACATGGTGTGTTTACCGCATTTTCATTACATGTTCTTCCAGCCCTTACCCCAGCCCCCACCCCAGTCACAGAAAGTGAATAAATAGTACCTGGTGAAAGCTTAAGGGCTATAGCTCTAAACTCCCCAGGTTTTCCTTATTACCTGAAGCCATTGAGGTAGGGCCATATTTTGTGAGAAGTAGAAAAAGAACCAGGAGTATTGGTTTCTGTTTCTGGCTTGCCATGTAGAGAAGAAATAAGATTGCACACCCAGAGTTTTAAATAATACTTTGGTTTTTACTAAGAACAGCATTGTAGGAAAGGAGGAGAGTCCTCATCAGCCAGAGGAGGGTAGGTGCTTCCATGCTCCTATTCCTTAAAACCTCTACATCGTAGGCTCTCTTTTGTACATGAATGCACCCTAGAACTCTCTCCAATGCCAAGATGTGCCTGTGGTCAAGGAGGGTGGAAGAACCTTGTGTCAACCAGGGATACAAGGAAGGAGAACATAATAGTCAAAGTTAGTGAAACTTAAAAAGGCTATTTGAAAGAGATCACAGTATTCCTTCAGTAAATCTTTTAAGAATCTTATTATTCTGTCATCTCTCTGTTTTCTCATAGGTAAAATGGGGACAATAATTATAATCAACTCACAAGGCAATTGTGAAGTACTTAGAATCATCGTATCTGACACTATGAAGTATTGGTTAAATAAAATAAATCTATCAATTTGATGAGACTCTTAACTTTCTCTAAGTAATGACTCATAACTGCTGCTTTAATATGGAGGGTTGATTTTTTTTCATTAGCTAATGACTAGATATGTATCATTTAACTCATCTGGGCCCTGGTTTCTTCATCTGTTTGAATTCATTCATTTATTCAACATCTAAAACCTTCCATATGCTTGCCACATATTGGAGTTTAGGTAAAACAGAGGAAGGAACTGAAGACTAAATAACCTGACTAAAGGCACAGCTAATAAATGGTACAGCTGGAATTTGAACCCCATGGCTCAAGTTCATAATCATTATGCTTTAGTACAAAATCTTCCAGCCCCATCAGACTCCTTCCCTATGTATTAGGGTTCTCCAGGGAAAGAGAAACAGAACCAATAGAATGTATACACACACAAATACACACACGTGTATTCTCTTTTCCCTGCCCCTCTCTGTGTATGTATATGTATGTATATATATGTGTGTGCGTATGTGTGTGTGTGCATATATATATATATATATATATATATATATATATATATGCAAAAAGACTTATAAGGAATTGGCTTGCATGATTATGGAGGCTGATAAGCCTCAAGATCTGAGTGTAAGTCAGAAGCTGGAGACCAAAGAGAGCCAATGGTGTAGTACCAGTCCAAAGGCCAGCAAACTTGAGCCTCAGATAGAGATGTTGTTTCAGTCTGAATATGAAGACAGAAAAAAGCCAGTATCCCAGTTTAAAGGCAATTAGGCAGAAGGAACTTTCTGTTGCTGAGCAGAGATTCAGACTTTTTATTCTATTTAGGCCTTTAGCTGATTGGATGAGGCTGACCACATTAGGGAGGGTAATCTGCTTTAGTCAGTCTACTGATTTAAATGTTTATCTTATCCAAAGATACCCTGACAGAAACACCCAGAATAATGTTTGACCAAATATCTGGGCACCTTGTGTCCCAGTCAAGTTGATCCATAAAATTAACTATCAGATCCTCCCTTTACAGCTAACCTCTCTGTCTCAACATATTGTGGCTTGTGTATGACTTTTTTCATTAACAGCTTTAGGGTTCCATTGCTAATGGGATGAGTCTATGGACACTGACCACAAGGTTTGGTTGGGATGAATTCCAAGAAACGGATCTAGGCTGGCAAGATGATTACTTGGAGTAAACAGAAACAACAGAGTTAAAGGAGAAGAGTGCCAAGTATAATCAAGGAAGGAATTTAGAGATCAATACCAAATAAGGAGCATAAATAAGAATTGGGTCAAGATGATGCAGTCAAAATGTACTTGAAAGAGTCAGTCGAGGAAGTCAGAACAGAACAGCAAGGTTGGCCACTGGTTTTGAGGGAACGATAGGAGATTTTAAATAAGAATTTATTTAATAAATAAATAAATAAACAAACAAACAAACAAATAAATAAGAATTTATTCCAGGAGCCAGGAACTCAGGCAGTGAAAATCAGGGTGAGATGGGTTAAGGTGAATAATTCAGGATATGTCTGGGAATGTACAAAGGATATCTGGAACTATTCGATTGCTTTTGGCCATGAAAGACAGCACAATTCTGCTACCTAACACCAGAGCATTTATTCAGTTTAATATCTCAGCAGGTAATGTTAATGATCTCCTGGTCATTTCCAATGGACTTCCCATCTTTCTTAACTTCTGCCTTCACTTGATACTCTGTACTGCTCATTCCATTTCTTAAAGTGCTCTATGAAGTGCCCCCATCTCTGTTTCTCTCCCTTGTTTGTTGACTCTTCATTTTCCATAGCAAATGAGTTGAAGCAGCAGAATTGTGGCGCCCAGCAGATTAAGCTGTACATTTTCCTGAGCTCCACACAAGCCCTCTGGGAGCTCCATTTGTCCATGTAATGTGTCCTGACTCTCCACCATGAAAACTTTTGCACTCTAAGCCAAAGAGAAGAAAATTTAGCAGCTCACATTTGCAAAGGCCTGTACAAATTATAAAGCACTATCACACACAAGGTCTCATTTTATTCTCACAATTCTCTGCGATATATGTACAAGCAATTATTATCTCAATTCTAAATTTTTTAAAATTTTATTTATTTAGAGAGAGCATGCACAAGCGGGGGAGGGGTAGTCAGGGAGGGAGAGAGAGAATCCTAAGCAGGCTCTACACTGTCAGCACAGAGCCTGAGGCAGAGCTTGATCTCATGGTTCGTGAGATCATGACCTGAGCCAAAATCAAGAGTCCAACACTTAACTGCTTAACTGACTGAGCCATTCTATTTTAATTCTAAATTAATACATGAGAATTCTGACTGAGTTTTTCGGACTCCTGTAGTCTTCATGGTAGGAAAATAGGAACCAATGTCCTATTCCTTCCTTCACATGTTATCTTAAAAGAATCTGATTCATGCCCCCCTGAGTTTAAGCATTCTTTATGTATGTAGGACTGCTAATTTTATGTTATCAGTCCCATCTTCTCTCATGAGCTTGAGTCATATTCCTAGCTTCTTACTGAATACTCTCATCTGTAGGATCAAGGTATGTCAAACTGAACATATACATGCATCAGTTGGTTTCCTCCACTCTTCTTCATCTCTTACATTCTTAATTAACAATCTCAGTAGGTGTCCTGCTTACTAAATTAGCACTCAGAAGGATCTTAGTTTCGTTCTCCTTTTATGCCTTTTCTTCATCTTCCCAGCTCTATAGGCTCAGTCATATACCTTTTCTCCTATCTATGCACTCACTTCTTGGTGATTTTATCCAGTTCTAGAACCTTGAGTGGCATTTATGTGTTAATGTCCTCATATTTACGTATTCAACCCTGATTTATCTTTTAAACTTCAGCTTGTCCATCTGACTTCCTACTCAATACCTGAACATAAATATAAAGCAAATATGGATATAAAACCTAGCATGTACCAAGTAGAATTTGAGATTTTTAACTCCAATATGGCTCTCTTCCCCATTTAGTAAATGGCATCTACATTCACCTATTTCTTTAGGATAAAATCTTGTCTTATTTCACTAATCTCTTTCCCGTGAACATCTCATGTGTGAGAAAATGTTGCTCTATTTTCAATACTTTTTCTAAATTCACCCACTTCTCAACCTCTACAGTTGAAGCCACCATCATCTTTCACTTAGGCTCTTACAGTAGCCTCCTAGTTTGTCTCCTAGCCCTTATTTTTTCATATAGCTATCACAATGACACTGGCAAAAATAAAAAATCTTTCTCAAAAAACGTTTAATGGCTCCTATGACTTTTAGAAGTCCTTCTCCTAACCTACAAGATCAGGCTTCTGGCCACCTCTTGAAACTCATTTCCCAACACTCTCCTTATACTTATTTCCATTATAATCACACTGGCCTTCTTGTTGTTCATTGTACAATCAAATGAACTTCCACCTCAGGACCTTTGTATTTGCTATTACCTTTACCTGAAACATTCTTCCCCAGATCTTCTCATGTCTCACCTCCTCAAATGCTACTTTTCCAAAGGAGTCTTCTCTGACAACCCAAATTAGCTAATCATGCTAATCTCCAATTCACTATCATTCTTTATTCTCTTACCCTGAATTATTTTTCTTCATAACACTTTTCTCCTCTTGACATTATATATTTGTTTTTATATATTATGTATAATATATATAAGTCTATATCTCTATCTATCTATCTATCTATCTCTATATAAAGGTAACAGTTTTTAATGACATCAGTGTTTCCTTTGGGTAAAGTATTTTTTTGTTTCTAAATAATGTGCAGATATTGCTAATTCTTGACTCATAAAATAGACTATCATTGAGTTTATTGTTATGACCAATGATAATCAAGCTCTCTTATATTACCCCTTTACCCTTTCCCCATCCTCTCAATGCCATGACTTTTTGTTAAATGATGACTCAGTTATTAATATGAATAGGTTAACATTGTTAATCCCACACAATGAGTATGCTTCTTCTTTTGCATAATATCCCACTTTACTTGAAGAAGGTTTTAAGAGCTTCTATAGAGGAAATAAAGATGGTTGCTTACAAAGAAACACGAATTACATCAACACCAGACTTCTCATCAGCAAATCTGGATGATAGGAGGGCAATGGAATAAATCTTGAAGTGTTAGAAGAAAAATAAGTTGCAGTCTATAAATCTCTATTAAGCTAAAATGTTGATAAGGAATTAAGGTCAAAATAAAGTCATTTCCAGAAATACACAGATTCAGGATGCTTACTTCCTGTGCACTCAGTCTGCAAATAAAAACATTTTCTGAGGATTGTACCCCAGAAAAACAACAATACACAAAAAAATACACAAAATGCAGAAGGCTAGGGATTTAGTAAATGTTAGAACTAATGTAGGATTTATTTCTCCTAGGATCAAAACTAGGAAGCAAGTACAGAAATAAAACAGTAAAAATTAGGTAACTTAACAAATAGTGTAATTTAAAAGGTGTATTAGTCTGACAATGACATAGGTCTCTTTGAACAATAATAAAAATAAAAGTGTCCTATAAATGTCAGGAAAAATGAAAGCTTACCATACATTTTTGGTCCAAATATGACACAATTTTGAGCAATTTTTTAAAAAATGTTTATTCATTTTTGAGAGACAGATGGAGTGAGAGCAGGGGAGAGGCAGAGAGAGAGGGAACCGCAGAATTTGAAGTAGGCTCCAGGCTCTGGGCTGTCAGCACAGAGCCTGACATGGGGCTCAAACCCATGAACTGTGAGACCATGACCTGATCCGAAGTCGTATGCTTAACTAACTGAGCCACTCAGGGGCCCCCAGTTTTGAGCAATTTTTGATGGAGCTTAAGGAAAGAGCTTCTGTTTGTCCTTTTTGTTTGATTATTTTCTTTGTGTGAAGATTTGGTGTCATAGGAATATTTAAAGAGTCACTGCTTGGTTCTGCAGTGAATAGTATTTATATGATCATAATGCTATAAATGCTATTTATTGATTTTTAAAGTTTATAATCAAGTGGTAGATCAAGCACAAGAAACTTCACTATGTTTTCCTAACAGAATCTAAATGGTATGAGTCCTAAACTATAAAAGTGGTGATAGAACTGTCAGAATGTGGTAGTTAAAGGAGGGAGCTGAGGAGGGGTTAAGGTGGAGGGGTGTCATTTAATATACAAGCCCCAATTTACTAATTTTCTACGGTAAAGGTTTAAGATAATTACTCTAAAGTTGATAGAAGAAAGAAATAAGGTTTAATCATATTACATGATTATATACAAAGCTATATATAAAATCAATCAACAGAAAACAAAAATTCAATGAAAGTAATAAAGTTTGGGTGTTTGAATAAGAGAGAAAGAGCCATGGCACCTGGGTGGCTCAGTTGGTTAAGCATCTGACTTCAGCTGATGTCATGATCTCAGGGCTCGTGGGTTTGGGTCCTACATCAGGCTTGTGCTGACAGCTCAGAACATGGAGCCTGCTTTGGATTCTGTGTCTCCCTCTCTCTCTGCCCCTCCCCCACTCATGCTCTGTCTCTCTCTCTCTCAAAAATAAATAAACATTTTTTAAAAAATTTTTAAAAAGAGAGAGTCAATTAGATGATGTTCTAATCTTTAAAAAGGAGAGTTAATACATACTATTCAAATTTCATGAATCAAGAATAGAAGTATGTAATTTAAAATTAAAGTTATAAACAACAAGAAGAACTTAAAATTGAAATATTTAAAGATAGTTTCTTTGGGAAAGAATAAAGACAAAGACTCATGATTTTATATTTTTTTAATTTCTCATTTTTTAATGTGAATATATTAACTCTTAAAAAGAATAGAGATAGAGGTGCCTGAGTGTCTCAGTTGGTTGAGCGTTCAACTCTTGATTTCAGCTCAGGTCATGATCCCAGGGTAGTGAGCCCTCTATTGGGTTCCACATGCTGAATGTAGAACCTGCCTCAGATTCTCTCTCTCCCTCTGCTCCTCTTTCCCACTCACACACATGCTCTCTCGCTCTCTCAAATAAAAAAAAAAGTAAAAAAGAATAGAGATAGCAAAATTATGAAATTATTTCAAAATGCTTTTAAAGAGGCACACTTGGTTTGTGTGGGCTGCAGTGTTCTCCTTTAAATGACTATCTTATAATGCCTTGGCAATTCTAAAGTCTTATTTTCTCAGTCTGTTAAAATGCTATCCACTTTTATAGTGGAGAATAAAAACGAATATTGAAATGTGTTTTTAACCCTTTAGCTAAAGGATTAAAATTGAAAAGTGAGATGTGAAAGGTAATATCTGGGCAGAAGTCTGGTTGAGAGTCAACATCTCAATAATATAATTGTGTTTATGGGAGAGCCACTTTTGAATGGTGGAGGTAGGACCTCCAAAATATGTTACTCCATAAAAGCAATAAACTCACTGGCAAAAATTGTCAAAACCAAACAGACTTTTTAGAACCCTGGAAATTAACTAAAGGTATGCAACAATTTGAAGAGCATGTATTAAAACAAAAAAAAGACAAAAAGGCTAGATCTAAGTAAGAACAGCAAATTTTTTATCATTTAACTTTCTCTATTCCCACCCCCCTCTCCTCAGTTCTGTGGTAGCCCTGAAAGCCTAGAAGCCTAGAAGACAATGAAGGTGGGGGACATAATTGATTTGGAGCTCCCCAGAAGCCCCATCCAAAGAGAATTGTCATTACTTTACTTGTTTGAAAGTTTCCTGGAAACTACCACTCTCAGTGCTTGTCTTTGAAATGACTCAGAACTCAGTGTGAACAGTGTTTTCCCCAGGGCATTTGTCAAAAACAGTCAGCAGCAAATGTTTAACATAGCAGCTGCCTGAGGCAGTAATAATAGTTGGGGCAAACAAGATGCTGACAAAGAAACTTAAAAGGAAATGTTTAAAAGTGAGATGAACATAGGGGCTTTGAAAAACTCCAATATATTCCTGGGAATCTAGATATTCATACAGATGTATAGGGCTGTGCACATGCCCTGAAAAGATCTGAGAAGGCCTTAAGCTCTGCATGATCTTGAGATTCTGCAAAAGCAGGAAGTAAAGACTAAGGTAGTCTTGTAAACTGCCTGCGAGAATGTTGAAACACTACCCTAACACACAGAGGTTCTCTGCAAAGACTGTGAGACCTATTGGTTCAAGGCATTTAAGGAAATCTGTCCATTCATTAGCTGACCACTAAGTTAGCTGAACAGAGACTTTGGGCCACACACAATAAAGAATACAGATTTTACTGAAGTGGTTTAGGAAAATCACTAAACTAACAAACAGTGGCTGTAATTAATGCTAGGAGTAGTGGTGGTGACAATCTGATTTCCAGAGTTGTCACATTATACTATTTTAAATGTACAGTTTTTAACTAAGTATTGAAGCATGTAAAGAAATATGGCCCATAAGCAGGAGGAAAATGATCAATAGAGACTTCCCATGAGGACACTTAGATACTGGACTAACTGGGCAAAAAATTAAGTTCGTGATTATCAGTATGTCAAGAACTAAAAGAACTAACTCATGTCTACAGAACTAAAGGAAACTATTAGAAAAATAACTCAACCAAATAGAGAATATCAATAAAGAGATAGATATTATTTTTAGAAAGAACCAAATAGATATTCCAGAGCTTAAAAGTATAATAACTAAAATGAAAAATTCATTAGAGAAGGACAGTAGTAGATTTGAGTTGGCCGAAGAAAGAACTAGCAAGTTTAAAGATAGGTCAATTGAGGTACCTGGGTGGCTCAGTCGATTAAGCATCTGACTTTGGCTCAGGTCATGATCTCATGGTTTGTGGGTTCAAGCCTGCATTGGGCTCTGTGCTGATAGCTCAGAGCCTTGAGCCTGCTTCAGGTTCTGTGTCTCCCTCTCTCTCTGCTCCTCCCCCACTCAAGCTCTGTCTCTCTCTCTCAAAAATAAACTTTAACATTTTTTTAAAAATAAATAAATGTAGGTCAATTAAAATTATTCAGTCTGAGAAACAGAAAGTAAAAAGAATTTAAAAAATTAATAGAACCTTGGAGACAAGTGGGACACCATCAAGTGTACCAAATATGCATAAAGGGAGTATAAGAAAGTGAGAAGAGAAAGGGATAGGAAGAATATTTGAAGGAATTATGGCCAAAACATCCCAAATTTGGAAAATTACATTAATCTAAATAATTAAGAAACTTACTGAACTTCAAGTAGGAAAACTCAAGGAGATACAAAGAAAAAAATCTTGAAAACAGATACAGAAGTGATTCATCTCATATAAGCCATCCTGAATAAGATTAACAGCTGATTTTTCATCAGAAACCATGAAGACAATGGTATGATATATTCAAAGTGTTGAAAGAAAAAGACTTCCAAGCAAGAATTTTGTATTAGCAAAACTATCACTCAAAAAAGAAATTAAGACATTCCTAGATAACAAAAACACCTGAGAAATTTGTTGTAGCACAACTACCTTACATGAAGTACTAAGCACTGGGCAACCATTAAGAAAATAACTAGAAAACATAGTAAAAGAAACAAAATGACAATGAAATTAAAATGGTACACTAGAAAATATCTAACACAAAAGAAGGCAGTTGGAGTAGAGGAAAAAGACATAAGGCATGTAGAAAACAAATAACAATAGGGCAGAAATAAAGCCTACCTCATCAATTGTATTAAATGTAAATGGATAAAACACTTGAATCAAAAGACAGAAGTTGGTTAAATTGTTCAAATATCCAACTATATGCTGGCTATAAGAGACCCAGTTTATAGTCAAAGATACAAATAGATTGAAAGTAAAAAAGACATAAAAAGATATGCAAACAAATATAAGAGAACCGGACTGACCATACTAATAACAGATAAAATAGGTCTTCAGACACAAATTATTACTAGAGACAAAGAAGCATATTTTATAATAATAAAAGTGTCAATTGCTCAAGAAGACATAATAATATATACACCACAGCAAAACCACAAATATACTGAAGGGAAAAATAGATACTTCCAACAATAATAGTTGGAGACTTCAACACTCCGTTTTCAATGTATATAGAAGACCTTAATAGAAGATCAATAACATTCAAAGACTTGAACAACACTAAAACACACTAGACCTAACAGACATCTATATAACATTCCACCCAACAACAGAATACACAATTTTCTTAAATGCATATCGTCTTCTCTTCTGTGCTCATATGTCCAAATCTCTCCCTTTCATAAGGATACATGAAGCCTGATTTCATTTAAGCCTTACCCCAGAAAACCTAGGATAATCTCATCTCAAGCTCCCTAACTTAATCACATCTGCAAGACACTTTTTCTAAATGAAATAATGTTTATAGGTTCCAGAAATTAGAACCTGGTATCATTGGGAGACATCATTCAGCCTACTAGAGGGAGCTTTTTATTTTTATTTTTTTATTTTATTTTTTTAAATTTTCTTTTAATGTTTATTTATTTTTGAGACAGAGAGAGACAGAGCATGAATGGGGGAGGGGCAGAGAGAGAAGGAGACACAGAATCGGAAGCAGGCTCCAGGCTCTGAGCCATCAGCCCAGAGCCTGACGCAGGACTTGAACTCACGAACCGTGAGATGGTGACCTGAGCCGAAGTCGGACGCCCAACCGACTGAGCCACCCAGGCGCCCCTAGAGGGAGCTTTTTAAAAACACTCATGCTTGTGTACCATTTCCAGAAATTCTAATTTAATTAGGTTGAAGTAGCCCTGGACATTGATAATGTTTTTAAAGCCTCCCAAATGTATCCAGTATTTCAAACTATTGCTGTGGGTAAGCCATTGATAAATTGGTGAATAGGAGTTACCTTGTTTATTTTCTTTTTGTTTCATTCTATTCACTCAATCTTTTAATTAAATCCCTTTTTCCTTTTAAGACCTTAGCAGAGCTAACCTGCTGCCTTGGTAGTTTCTATTAAAAATGGATCACCATTTATTAACTGATTAATATTAAATTCGTGTTAAATTAATTCATGTTCACCAAGCTAAAAAATACTAAAGTAATTTTAAAAAGAACTAAGGTAGGGTTTCAGACACATTGCCTGGTGGTTATAGAAATCTTGTGGGGAAAGAGAGGATATTTCTGGCATGGGAGAGCTGCAGTATACTATGGAAATCATTCTAGACTGGGATCAAGATTTATTTTTATTTCTTTAACAAACATATATCAAATGTTATATATTGCTGGCATAGTTTAAACACTTTACAGATTTAATTCCCTACAATATCATGAAGTTTGTACTACTATAATGTCCATTGGACAAATGAATACACCAAGACACGGAACAGTTAAGTATCTTCCCAAGGACCCTGTAATAAGTGCCTAGGCAGCCCAGCACCAGAACAACCATGTGCAAACACTAACCCCTGTTCTTTTGTACCTTCTCAGCAATACTATATCTTCCCATTTCTGCTCTGCTGTATCTGTGCTATGTGGTTTTTGAAAACCGGTTTACCTCTCTGGGCTTGTTTTCTCATTTTTAAAATAGAATATGTTTCTACTTGGAGGTTGATATCATTTTACACAAACGGTCCAACCAGTTGCTTTCTGACTGATAGAAGCATTCTTTTATTTTTCTGACTCCCACCCCCTGCTGTTTCTATTAATTTGCATGCTAAGCTGTCACAGTCTGAGTCAAGGACTGAAAAACATGAGTATCATAGAAAGTCCAGGTTGGAGTAAATCTCTGAAATAGCCCGGTCTGTTCATTTCACAGGTAAAAAAATACTGAGACAGAGGAAGATAGGACCAGTCTTCTAACTCCCAGACAGTAACTTTTGCCACTTGAGTACATGAATTACTGGGGATTTGTTAAGATGAAAATTATGATTCAGCAGATCCATGGTGGTGCCTGAAATTCTGCATCTCTAACAAGCTCCTAGATGATGCTGATGCTCCTGGTCCACATTTTGAATAATGAGGTTTTGATAGAACCCAAAACTTCAGGTCTATGTTATACTTGGGAAAAATAATGTCCACCCAAATCTCTGGGGGTCATGACCAATATTATCTTATGAAACTCCATTTGGCTTGTGACCATAGAAACAAGTACAATTACAAACAATTTTGAAATTTGGAGTTTGGAAAATGACCATGTCATGAGTGATGAGGAACAGAAGAGAGAGTGGAAGCTGAGAGCTGAGTGAGGACTTGTGTGGGGTCAGCAAGCTTAGAACATGGGGTGGCTTTGTATATCAGGAATATGTTTCTCGCAAGTTATAGAAATCCAAATTTCAATAACTTAGGCAAAAAAGGCAACGTATTGACACAATTAAAACCTCTAGCGTTAGGTCTGGCTTCAAGCAAAGCTAGATTCAGGTGCTCAAACAATGTCATCAAAAATTAATCTCTTAACATCTGTGTGTTGACTTCATTTTCAGATAGACTCCACTAGCTGTGCTCAATAGCAGAAAAGAGCATGCTGCTTTTCTAATAGTTCCAACAAATATCCCTGACTATTCTTTTCATTGGCTAGTCCTGGGTTATGTGCTTCTTCCAGAACCAGTCACTGTGACTGGAAGGGTGTTGTGCTCTAATTCGGTACCCTGGGTCACATGTCCATTCCCATGATAAATCCCATCCAAAAGACATGGACTGGGAGTTGAGGAGGAGAATGGTCTCTGAGTGAGGTCAACAGGAAGGGGAATGGATGCTAAGTAAGCAAAAATAATAGATGTTCATTCTAGAGAGTGGGGCCAGTTGAGCAACTGAAGGTATTAAAAGCTTGGCTGGGACGTCAGAGGCTCAGCAAGGTGCTGGGACTTGAAGGGTTAATTCACCTACTAGTGAAAATCTGGCTACAGATGCTATTTCAATGATATGAGTCTATTTTGATTCTTCCTAAAAAAGTGCTTCTGAGATTCTGACTCAGGAGGTCTAGGGTGGAGTCCCAAGAGTCCACACTTCTAACAAACTCCCAAGTGATGCTGATGCTGCTGGTTCATGGACCACATTTTGGTGTGGCACTGTGTTGAAGCATCAACTCCAATCATCTCTAGCTGTGGTGTATTCCCAAGCTTGATTGCCCTTCCCTTGAAATCCTTCCCTTCTAGTCCCTTCTAGGGGTTAGAAGCTTTTTATATGCCCGTACTAGGCTCTGTCCTGCTGTCAGTCATCTCTCTCAGGGACTAAATGGAGATTGAGGCATCCTTTCTGTCAGAATCATTGGCTTCATCATTTCCCTACTCCAGGTCTGTACAGATTTAAGGCATTGGACCAAAGGAGGTCCCTGGCTTAGGGTCCAAGGAAGGTTAGTTTGCTGGCTCATGGTCAGCATTTCATTTAATGAAGAAGTCAGAGATTACTCCATTTCCTGCTGCTCACTTATTGTTCTTTGGTCATAGACTAGAGAGACTTGCCAAACCCCAAATGACTGCAGTTGCATGAGTGGACCCTGTTGAGGCAATTCAGATGAGCAGAACTTCCCAGTTGATCCACAGGTTGACAAGCATACCAAACGGCTGTTTATGAGCCCCTGAATTTGAGGAATTTTGCAAGACTGCATTATTGTGGCATTAGATTACTAAAAGGCTATCTATGTGAACTTGGGCAAATTTCTAACTCTCTATAAGCCTCTTCCTTTGTAAAAGGGGGAAAAACTTACAGAGAATTATGTGAATATTAAATAAGGAATGTGAAAAACTTTAAAACAATTTTTTAATTTATTATGAGAGAGAGAAAGAGAGAGAGAGAGAACCCAGCACAGAACCCCACACAGGGCTTCATCCCATGAACTGTGAGATCATTACCTGAGCTGAAATCAAGAGTTGAATGCTTAACTGACTGAGCTACCCAGGTGCCCCAGGAATGTGAAAAACTTAACACAGTATTCCAGTAAGCGGCAGAATTAGAACTACGTTTGCCCTTCTAAAGCTGGTATTCAAAAAGCCTTATAGAGAAAGAAACTTTCTGGTAGAATAAAGAAGAGATAATGTGAGAGTCCAAAGAGAGAAAGAAACAGTGATCTCTGCTTGGTGTAATCCACTTTCCAATGTCCTTTACTGTATTTTATAGCATTCTATCTTTCCGACCAACGTATATGCTAAGTTTTTTTATTCTCTTTTTATAGACAAAGAAATCATGACTCAGAAAAGTTAGCTGACTTTTGTTAGTCAGACAGCTAATAGTGGAGGCACTGTGCTAAAAACATTAGGTTTTTCCCATTCTAATGACCTTGCCCTTTTCCACTCTGAAAATCCAATTCAAACCTTAATCACATTACAGTTTTCATTAAAATATTGTATAAAGGGCTTCCACTACAGAGTAAGAAAACTGATGTCATAGCCAAATCTTTCAAATTTTATTTTTGCTTTTCCATTTGACTTAACAGATTTTTCTTCTTTCTTTCTAGAATCAATCTTTCTCCTTCTCTCCCTAAATTCCTCTCTCTCTCCATGTCTTCATCTCTGTCTCTGTGTCTCTTTCTCTCTCCTTGCTGCCTTCAGATCCCTGTAGTTAACATCAAGTAGAAAACAAATGACTCAGCAAGCTGGATGTTAATCGTAATGGTTTATTTTTTCTTAAAGGGGAAAAAAAAGATCTTAGCAGCATATCTAGAAAGAAGGGAATGAAAATTTTAAGCCTCTTGTAGGAAAAGCATCATAGATATACATAGCCTATATAGCAGTTTTTAGTTCAACCATGCAAAAAAAAAAAGAGGCCCCGACTCACAGCAGAGCTTAAATAAATCTCTACATACCATTTATGCTCACATGAACAAGCTATTTTTTCTTCCTATGTTTAATGCCTATAGGAAATCCAGGCTAGTACTGACTTTGTCAAATTTGATCCCTTGCCTCTGTCTAACTCTTGATCTGCATATATATGGCTTTTTAATTTTTATTCACAAAAACAAAGGGCTCAGAACTCATTGTTTCCATTTTGAGCCATATGACCTGAATTTGGATGATATTGGTCACAACAGGCTAGATTGTACTTCAGTAACAAACACCTTCATATTCATAATGGCTTAATATAATAAAAGTTGGTTCTTTTACTTGCTGTTTGTCTGATACAAATTAGCAGGGCCTTTCTTCATCATAATCAGTAATGGATTTCCATGAATGGAAACTCCCGTGTGGGCTTCCATGATTGTCATCATGAAGAGAAAGGAGGAATCGGCCAAGCACAGGAACTTAAATGCTAACACTGGAAGAGACATACATCACTCCTGCTCATGTTTAACCACGCAAACAAGTTATCTGGCCTCTCTTACTTTAGGGAGTGGTGAAGTGGATCTCCCATATTCCTGGAGAAATAGAGCTGAAATTTTTATGAACATCTCTAATAACTAGCCCAGATGGCCTCTCTGATGATTAGGTAGGATTCTTGCCTCTCCTGGACCAATGACAAAATAGGTTCCTGGCCAATTTACTTTTCTTTTGGGTAAATTAACTTCTCTTGGGGAAAAAAAAATGATGCCATATCTTATTATACAGCTTAGAGGTTAACATGTATGAGGAGTACAAATGTTTCAGTGCTTTGAATATTTTAAAATAGAATTTTATTTTTCAAATGATACGTGTTTGGAGATAATACCCAAAAGGTAGGCAAGGTTCCTTTTCAGTTCATTCTTGCTTCTACTGTTATCTGAAAAGGGTCTCACATTGCTTGTTCTCTCTCTCTCTCTGTCTCTCTTTTTGGAACATGTCAGGAGATATTAGATCTGTTGTTTTATTTAACCTCTAATCTATAATGATGGCTGAGTTCCAGGCAGTTAAAACTTCATTCATATTAGAGATGAGAAATTTAGCTTTCCAAGGTGGACTGACCCTTCAAATATGTAAATTTATTTTAAGAAACTGCATGTATGTATCTAAATTTTAGCAAAACACAGGTCCTCTTTTGATATCCTAAAAAGAGTTTATCATATCTTCTACCATATAGGCTTGAGATAACTTGATCCAGAAAACTGGACACACTATATGGAAGCAGTTTCTAGAACAGTTCTGTCCAGTAGAATTTTCTGTGATGCCAGAAAATATTCTATAGCTGCATTGTTCAGTTGGGGTAGCCACTAGCCACATGTAGCTATTTAACACTTGATACGTGGTTAGTGTGACTGAGGAACTGCATTTTGAATTTTGTTTAATTTTAATTAATTTAAATTTGAATGTTAATAGCCACATGTGGCTAGTGACTGCTGTATTGAGTAGTACATTTCTAGAAGTTGGGCTTTCAACAAATGTTTATTATTGTTGAATTTTAAAAAAACATGAAAATGCATCCTTAACTTGAAACAAAAGAAACTTGTGTGTGCATCTCTGGTCTGTATGCTGAAAACCTGAGACTGCCACAGGGATAGTTTCTAATTCTGGGATATGGGCATCTCGAGATTCTATCAACCTGCAGAATCATTTCTTTGGGAGTGGACTCGGGGTTAGGCCATCCTGGGTGTCAGTGTTGGACCATGGGATGGGTGGAGGGAATGTCAGCGATTGTTCTAGAGCAGAACTATAATGCCAGTCATTGTGGTGGCCTTAATATCTTCTCCTGTTAAGGCCATGGGCTCAGTCCGCTTGTGCTGAAAAAGATCTGAGCTTCACAAACACACAATCATCTCTTTACCTACTCTCACTACCATCCTTCTGCCACACCAGTGGGGTTCAAAGTTGATAGTTTTACCTCCTTCACCTCCATTTAATAAACCTTCCCCATCATTCTGTGAAATGATAAATGCTGTTTCTTAAAACTTTTCTAAAGCATTAAACAAACATAATTTTACCATTATCCTCCCCCCATACAGACACAAAAATCAAACCATATAGATCATGCCTCCTCAATATAGATATTTGGGAATGAGCACTGACCACCAACATCAAGACAAAGCAGTTGGGAATATATCCTCTTTTCTGATTTGTTCAGGATCTCCAATCCTTAGTAGATGCCATCCACTGTGCTGAGTGCTGAGGGTATAGAGGGGAATTACACAAGGTCCCTCTTTCAGGGAGCTCCCAGCAACTAGTAAGACATAGACATGTAAAGAGTTAATTCATGATAAAACATAGTGGTAGTATGAGGTACTAGGGAACACAGGATAAGCAGTGACACAATAGGAATATTCAAAGTAAGATTATTATTTCCCTTAGTTACTTGGAATTCAAAGAAAGAAATATATCCAAAAATGTTTATGGCTGACACTGGCTCAGTATTATTCAATCCTTTTCCTTCTTTATAGTCTCACAGATTACATTATCCAACCTCACTTTTATTTCGTCTGGGGCCATGCATTCTGGCCACAAGATTCTGGACAATGCATCTTCCAAGACTGACATGTCTGCTATAAAACCTCCTGTTTTATTATTCATGTTCTCTCTTATAGAAACCATGGAAGCCAAATGCAGGGGACACTAGCACCATAAAATGAATGAAGCTGAGTGCTTGAAACACTGCTAGGAGGAGACACCAGGAACACCTCATGAATCTAATTGGAGCATTATGTAAGAAATAAGCTTTTATGGTGTTAAGCCACTATAATTTCGGGGATTTTTTGTTATAATATCAATTGTCCTTACCAATACATTGTCCATTTGGCTTTAACTTGGATATCAGATATAATCACAGAATTTTAGAACCTAGAAAGCTCTCAGTCTATTTAATCTCTTTATTTCACAGAAGAAGAAATGAAGCAACTTGCCCAAGTTCATACAGCCAGTTTTGGGATATAGCAAGACTAGTATCCAATTCTCAGGCAAAAGCTGGTTCCCCAAGGCCAAACTTGCCTCTATTAGTCTATACGTACTGTTCAGCATTTTTGTATGACTGCATGAAACGTAAACAGATGGAATTTTATGGAAAATGAAAGTCGTCTCTATGAGGAAAGGAACATAGAGATTTGTCAAAAGGGATGTATTTTGATATTTGCATAAAGTGCTGAATTTAAAAACATGGCTAGATTTATTTATCAGGACAATTTTAGGTTTATCATCAGAAAAGTGCCTTATGATTTCATTTTTTGTTTGTTTGTTTGTTTCGCTATGCCTGGTATTTGAATTTATCCATTGCCAAGAGGTGAGAGGTTGAAATTCTTTGAGTACAACATATGGGTTCATCAATTTCTGAGAAAAATAGGCTGTAACCTTGCTGACCTTCAATGTCATGAGATTGAACTCTGAGTTTCCTAGCCCATGGACTAAATCTATAGCACCTATAATTTCTAGGATAAAATGGGACAAAATAACACAGGATAATTGAATTGCTGTGACAGATGCTGTTGCTTACATGATCAAATTCTTTTCTCCCCTTCTATCACAGATACCAAATCTTGATACATTTGTGTGGCAACAAGCCTAGTCCAGGTGATGAATGGTGATGAATGCAGACCAGACGTGGCAGTTGTGGTCTCCTTAGCAAATGATTTGTCTAGAAGTAGGAGTAGAACCAAATTATGACCAATGAAATATAACTAAAAATTTGCTGCAGGCTTTTGGGAAATATTTTGCTCTTTGCTAAGAAGGAGGTGCTAAGGAAAAACCATTATTTTATGACCCTTTCTTCCTACATCTGGATTTATTTCCATGAGGACATGACTCTGGGAGCTGCAACCACAGTCCAAGGGTGGGAAACAACCAGTTGTGAGTTGGGGCATGTTGTTTTTCATATCTCTTTACAACACTCCCTCCCAACAAGTGCACACTTGCTTGGTAATCAAGTCACTGGATTGAGGGATTAAGGATTAGGCCTTGTAAATGTTCCCAGTAGGTTAATTTTGTTCCAGTCCCCTACTGTATTTTTTTTTAAACAAATTAGCCTCGCTATCATGTTTCCATCCCTTTATCTGCTCTGAAAAATAATTATACAGATAATATTTATCCTCAAGTTTCTCAAACTTGAGGTAATTGGGGTAATAAAAATCTATCTGACATTGTTATTGAAGGGATTGTATTAAATTCATTTATTCAACTAGTATTTCCTGAGTGCCTAGTGTGGGAGAGAAATTGTGGTAAGCATTGATGATATTAAATGAACAAAGTAACCACAGTCTCCTGCCCTCATGCAACTTCTGATCTGGTAGAAAAGACAGGCAAAAAAATAAGAAAAGAAAAGAGAAAAAAGAAAAAAGAAAGGAATTGTTAAGTAAATATACAAAGAATAAGAAATTGTAACAATTTCAATGAGTTGGACAGGATGGGCTGATGGAGGAAAATGAGTGGAGCAGGAATACCACTTGAGAGTGTCCACAGAAGACCTCCAAGAGGTGGTGAGATTTAACCTGAGAAGGATGTAATAGATCCTACCAGATTAAGAACAAAAAGCAAGGGAAGAGGTTTGTAGCAGACAGAACAGCAAGAATGGCAGTCTTGAGATGTGAGGGATTTGGTTGTTCAGGGAGAAGCAAGAAGGCCAATGGACTGGGATATGGTGAGTTAAAGGGAGAGGGGCAGGAGGTGAGATTGGAGAGAATGACAGGGGCTTGGTCATGTAGGATTTTACAGGCCATGATAAGAAATTTGGATTTGATTTTAATCATGATGGGAAGTCTTTGAAGAGTTTTAAGCAGGTTAGTGACATGATCTTGTAGAATTTTTAAAGCCAAAATTAACTTTTGTGTGAAAAGGGGTTGGAGAAGTTTAGCAGTAGAGTGGGGAAGATCAGATAGGAGCTTACTGTATCGCTATAAGCAAGAGACAGAAGAGGCTTAGACAGGGAGAAGTGATGTTAGAGGTGCTGGAAAGAAGTGTAGATTCAAGACAAATTTAGAAAGGAGAGTCAACAAGATTTGCTGATGTATTGAGTGTGAGAGGTAAGGGAAAGGAAGAATTAAAGATAGCTTTCAGATTTTGTGTTTGAATATCTGGATATATAGTGGAGCTACTTTCCAAGAGGAAAAGATTGAAAAAGGGAGGTTTTGTATGTGGGGGTAAAAATCAACAGTATAGTGTAGATTTTTTTTTTAAGATGGCTGTGGACCATTTATATGGAGATGCCAGGCTGGTAGTTGAATGTATGTCTATATATAAGTCTAAACTGGTATATCAGCTAATGCTGTGTAACAAACCACTCCAAAAGTCAGCAGCTTAAACAATAACTATTTCTTCAGGTTGGCAACTTACCCTGGGTTAAGCTGGGAGTCTTATTTGGTCTCACTTGGGTTCCCTAATGGATTGGTGGTCAGCTGCAAGTTGGCTAGGTGGTTTGCTTCTAGGGGTTGGTTGATTGTCAGTTGGTGTAATGATCTCCATGGTTTTTCATTCTTTAATGGGCTGCCTTGGGCTTACTCATATAATAGAGAGAAGGTTCCAAGAGTAAGAAAAGCCTTAGGGGCACCTGGCTGGCTCAGTCGGTTAAGCATCCAACTTCAGTTCAGGTCATGATCTCACCATTCGTGGGTTCAAGCCCTGCATTGGGCTCTGTGCTGGAGCCTGCTTGGATTCTGTGTCTCCCTCTCTCTCTGTTCCTCCATCACTCACGTTCTGTTTCTCTGTCTCTCTCTCAAACATATATAAAGAATAAAAAAAAAAAAAGAAGAGACTTAAACTCACAATTGGTATACCATCACTTCCCCAGTATTCTATTTACCAAGGAGAGATACAAGGCCAGCCCAATTCAGTGGGTGGAAAAAAAGACTCTACCTCATGATGGGAGCAGTTGCAAAGTCACATTGCAAAGGGGTAGGGCTTCCAAGAGGCTATTAACTGGGCCATCACTGCCATTAATTGACTATATTATAGGTTATAATTTGAGTCTTCAGCACATAGATATTAGTTAAAAACGTGAAAACAGTTGAGTTCAGAGTGAAAGAATAGATGAAGAAGAGTCTCAAGAAATTCCATTTGGCCGATGAGGTTGGGGCCAGCAAAAAGACTCAGAAGGTCAGTGATCTAGAAGGTGAAGTAGGAAATAGAAGCATATAAAGAAGAAATTGGTTTGTATTAATGTTTAATAAACTGAGTCTGAATATAGCTCATGTTCATTTATTGAAGGTGTCCTCAGTTCAGGGCATTTAGCTAGCTCTGTGGTAGAAAAAATGAGGTATAAACTATGGTCCCACTGTAGAAACCATGTTGAATGTATAATTTAGTTGGAGGGAATAGCCTCATGCTTACATAAAGTTAATAACAATGTAGGACAATTATACAGGAGTTTCTCAAGAACCCACCACTGAGAATCCTTTAGCAAGGTAAAAGTCTATCCTTTGGCTGGTTACATGGATGTTTTTAGTTTGTGAAAAGTTCCTCAAATCATACACTTATTATTTGTGTAATCTTCCATGTATAAGTTATACTGCAATAAAAAGTTTTTTTAAGCTACCTCAACCCTCTTGAACCTGATAGCTATTTAGTTTGACTAAACATACTAAATGTCTTTTCATAGGAACTCACTTTTGTTACATTTATTTACGTATGTGTGATATATTCATGTATATTTCAGAACCAAAATTTAGAAAAAGAGGCTTGAGGATAAAGAAAATAAATATTTTCTCCTTATATGTAATTCAATCACAATGGATTTTAAAAACTTTCATCTGAATAATGCTGCAAAAAAAATATTTTGTCTTTTACCCTGGCTTAAAAGAACGCCCAAATGTAAAAGTAAGTTAGTTCTCTGTTTCAACATGCATTGTACTTTTAATATAAGAGCAAAACAAATACAAATAGAGGAGAAAATATTTTTTGTTATGAATTTATGGTAACAAAAAGAAGCCTCTTCTGAATAAGACAACTGAAGAAAAAACTTAAGAGCAGTTAGAAAGAAAAGACTGCAGGGAAAAAAAAAAAAAGGCCAAATCAGACAGGGGCTTGCTGGGAAAACTGGAATGGGGACAAATTGGCTGGGGCAAAAAGAGAAAGTAGTTTTTATAAAATTGCCTGTAGAAATCATCATACTATCTAGAGTTGGTTTGAATGATTTAGGGATGCTACGGAGGAAGGATGGCAAGACAGCCCAAATCCTCAGAATACTTGCATCATGTTCCATGATCAAAAGATGAAATGATCTCTTATAATTAGTGCAACTAAAAACTTACGATTAGCTACATATCCGTAGTCTGTGAGCATGGTCAATGACTAAACTCTAATTTTGTTGGCTGAATTGCAAAGCACTTAGAGATGATGAGATATAAGGACCCTTAATTCATGAGGAAACGGAGACCTACAGAGACTAAATAATTTGCCAAAGACTAACTGAAGAGCTAATAACACAGAGGTAAAGGGCTACTCAGAATTAACCACCTCAAAGTCTAAACAGATAGGCTTGCTGAGTTCTTGTAGGTAGGTAAACCATGCAAAAAAAAAACCTGACTTTGTGGAAAGATGCCATTGGTGTGGACTTTTTTTCATATTGGGCAAGGCCTGTGACCAGAAGCAGTGGAAATGCCAAAGGAAGTACTTTACAAGGGGTACCAATTTCTGTAAGAGTCAGTGTGGCAGTTAAAAAATAATGGCCATAAATTCTTTGACACTCCTTTCACTGATTGCTTAATGGTCCATGTTACCTTGGATCTAGGTTGGCTTGTGATTGTCACCTGAACAACAAATTGGGAAGCAAGAATAAAAGCCAAGACACCTGCTCAAAGGCTCTTGCTGCCATACGGAATGATGGCAGCTTGGACTAAAGGGGAATGATTTTAGAGATGGAAAAAAGTAAAGAACTTCTAAATACATTTTGGAAGTAGAATTAACTAGATTTGATGACAGAATGGATATTGGAGGGTATGGCTTAAGCAATTAAATAGTGCTAATTTCCCTAGGTGAGAAAAAAACTACATATAGAACCCAAAAGTTCTATTTTTGCCATGTTCCATTTGGGATGACCATGAGATTTTTTTTCTATTGGTGGTTGTATACCAAGTGGGCAATTGGATCTATAAGCCTGGGGCCAGGGGAGAGATCAGAGCTAGATATAGAATTTCTTTTATTACACAAAAATGAGGGTTTTTTTTAACTTGAATTATTCTTTTGACACAGCTATGTTGATCTTTCCCCAAACTTATGAATCTCAATATCCTCCTCCATGCTTTTGCACACAGCACTGGGGTCATCTTCCTCCATATTTGTTTTTGTACCTATAAAGATTTTCTTTAGTCCTTTTCTTTTGTGAAGTAAAGCAAAGCCTAACCAGATTTCTGGGTTTTTAGCCATGGCATTAAAAAAACATCAAGCAAGATCTGTAGTGTAAATGGTTCCATGCCATACATTTGTAGTTTCACAGCACTCTCTGGAAGTTCAAAAGAAAGCCTGGAGACTCAAAGTCTGAGAAAAAGGTGGTGCTCCTCATCAGTTTTGCCTATAAATTCTGTAACCCAATGCAGCAGATTACATCAATTTTTCAGTCTATAAAAGCCTCAAGTGATGGCTGCTCTTCCAGGTCTAATAACTCCCCATGGGACTATAGTGCTGGTTGTTCCCCTGCTCCAAAATCCACTCTGTCCTTCTCTCAGAATTACCTTTGTTTTCCCACTAGGTCATTTCTATTTCCTCAAGCTTGTTAGCCTGACCCCATTAAGTCATAGCTTTAGAAAGAAACACCTGTTTAACTCCTTTCCTCAGAAATAATTTCCACCATTTCTGCAATCTTTGTAATTTATCCTTGTCAGAGAAGATCAAAATACTAAAAAGAGTAGAAAAGGATGCTTTCCTCCAAGACATCACATGTCTATGTCTATGGATTCCCACCCTTAGGAACCTAACTGGGGAATGCCACATTCATAACATAATGAGATAGGTTCTATACAGTAAGTCAGGAAAAGGGCAGTGAGTCAGTGGCAATAATTTTGCCCCTTTAGAAGACTAGAGCCATATTATCACCAGAGGGAAAAGCATCATTTCTCACAAATGGTTAAGATCACAGACTCTGGGGGCTGACAAATGTGAGTGTATAATCCCAGTCTGACTCTTGAGTGACTGTCTGACGTTGAGTACAACCATTTAATATTCCTATAAAATGTTCCACTCATCAAGATTGTTGCACTTCTAGTTCGTATTTACCCTTCAAATCTTAACTCAAATGTCCCTCCTCTTGGAAGCCTCCTCTGCCTGCTTTCTCATTTAAGGAAACTACCCCAATCTCTTGGCCTCATTCATTACTGAATATATGTTTTTCCTTGTACTCAAGAGAATTATTTGTAATTATATTATTTACAGTGTTTTTTTATATGCTCATTTATGATTCAGTCGCTCCATTGTCCCTAGCTCAGAATAGATGCTCAATTAATGAAATATCTGACCAAGGCCAAGATCACCAGCCACTCTGGTAGGAAAACTCAATCTAATTATTTGCTGTCCTCTGCCACGCACTATCCAATAGAAAATAATGCAAGTCATTTATGCAGTTTTAAATTTTTTTCTTAAACTCTTTTTAAAAATTAAAAAAAAAATCTTTTTTTCGTTTTTGAGAGACAAACAGAGTGTGAGTGGGGGAGGAAGAGAGAGAGAATCCAAAGTAGGCTCCAGACTCCAAGCTGTCAGCACAGAGCCCATTGCAGGGCTTGAACTCACAAACTGTGAGATCATCAACTGACCTGAAGTCAGACACTTAACCGAATGAGCCACCCAGGTGCCCCTAAACTCTTTTTTAAGTTTATTTATTTTTGAGAGAGAGCAAGCACAAGTGGGGGAGGGCCAGAGAGAGAGAGAGGGAGACACAGAAGCTGAAGCAGGCTCCCGGCTATGAGATGTCAACACAGAGCCTGACGCGGGGCTTGAACTCAGGAACCGTGAGAACATGACCTGAGTCAAAGTCGAACGCTTAACTGACTGAGTCACCCACGTGCCCCAGTTTTAAATTTTCTAGTCACTACATTAAAGAAGTAAAAAGAAACAGATAAAAAAAATTATAATGTATTCTGTTTACCCAACATATCCAAATATCATTTAAACTTGTAATCAATATAAATATAAAAATTACTAATGTAAAAATTATTAATGAAATAGTTTACATTCTCTCTTTTTTTGTAGTAAGTCTTTAAAATATGCTAAGTATTTGACACAGCATATCTTAATTCAAGTGTTAAATTCTCACAGGAAATCCTTGATGTGTATTTCAATTTCATACTTTGTGGTCGACAAAGGAATTCACATGCCCAAGTTGTTCCAAATATGCATAAGCATTTTCCAATACTTGAATCAAGTATCAGATCTTAAATGTAAGCTTAAATAAATTAAAATGAAATAAAATAAAGAATTCAGTTTCTAATTATAGTAGACACATTTCAAGTGCTTAATAGCCACAAATGGCTAGTGGCTACCATATTATAGCTCTAGACCGTTTGCCAAATTTATCTTGTAGAAAAGTATCCTTACTAATCAATTAGATTATATTATTCCAAAAGGAAGAAGAGAAAGGAACTTAAACATATTAAGTGGAGGTGTTTGTCAGGAATTTTGGCAAGTATTTCCCAAATAACCTTTCTAATAAGCTTATGAGGCTGATTTCATTGTCCCTATTTTATATATTAGGAAAATGAAAGCTGAGAGAGAGAACTTGCTGTAAGTGCAAGGCATCTTTCTCTCCGGTGCCTTCCAAATGATAAGAGTATGCAAAGGCGTTCTCACCCTCAGCTTTCTGTCCTCTTCCCCGTGTCTTTCTGTGCACTCCACCAAACATTCAAGAGCACTCTCAGCCTGTTTTGCTCAGTACAAAACAGGCTTTCTTTTTCCCGCTCCTTGTAGAGCCTGGGGAAGACTGGTCACAGGTGAGGCTCTATGCCCAAGGAATAGACTCAACTTCCCCCCTCCCCTGTTGAAGGGTAATTAAAGGTAGTATTCCTCCTTGAAGGTAAGGAAAAAGCTACCAACTTCATAGCCACAAACTCTCTAGAGAATAATTGAGATCATTGCCCACTGTTCTATGGGAAAGACTTTGGGCTGGGATGACCTCTGGGGTTGTGGAAACCAAGTGGACTGCGATGATTTTCAATCTTCTGCCTTCTTTAACTTGGACAATGTTCCTTCTATCCTCCTTTGGAAAAAAAAAAAAAGCAAACTGTATATTTAAAATGAGTTTGAGGTGCCCAAACATCATCCGTGTTTATGTACTCAGTTTCTCAATAAGGTTCAGGGGGAAATTTTTTGATGACTTTATATGTCTGAGATTACTATTTGCTCCTCCATATCCCTTTGCCTTTCATACTTAGTGATAAAACACCTTATTTTTAGCTGGGCACAGATCCTTCCCTAGAGAACAAACACTATATTTCTCAGCTTTCCTTGCAGCTAGCCATGGTCATGAGACTACATTTTGGCCAATGCAGTATAAAAGGAAGTGTTGTGTGAAGTTTCCTTAAAGAAATAGTCTCAACCCTTCTTCACTGCCTTCCTCCAACTGTGCAGGCTGGAATGCAAAGTTAATGGCTGGAATTTTAGGAGCTATGTTGGACCATGAGGTGGAGGCCATGTTAAAAGGATAATAGATCAACAAGAAAAAGGAACTTGGGTCTTCGGCATCACAGAGTGCCAAATCTGCCCCAGACATCTAAATCTATATTCGTCTTATGTGAGGGGGATACAACTTTTATCTTCCTTAAGGCACTGTTGTTTTACATTTTCTGTCACACGTATCTACATCCAAATCCAATGCAAACTGACATATGCTTTTCAAGTAGAAGGTTCTGGTAGAAGTGGGACTTCTGTAACTGAAATGGTCCATTAATAACACTAAAAATGGTAAACATTAAATGGGATATGTGAGGCCCCTCTTGGCCTGTTCATTATTAAGATGTATCTAATCTCTAGGCTAATCACCCATATTCATTCAGGATGTGATGTACTTCCATTAGGTCCTGAGATCAAATATCAGCCCAGAGGATCTCCACAGCATTTTCCAGATTTTTCCATTTTAACATTTTTTTTCCTGCTGATATTCCTTGATTTTTTTTTCTTTTGTTTCTCTCTCATCTTCTTCTACCTCTCCCCTGCCCCAACATTTCTACATTACATTTTCCAGTGTTAATCCTTCATAAACATGCAGACTGGCACTCATTTCCAGGGGGAGCATTTTTGTGGTTAGAGAAGGATGGCACAAGGGTTGGACAAGAAAGAGGAAAAGCCTGGCTTTCTGGACTGTCAGAGTGATGCCTAGAATGTTGGCCTCATTCCCCCAGTCTTGGTCAATAATGCATGAAAGTCACACGCAGAAAAGTATGTGTAGGAAAAAGACTAGAAGGATGTGTCCTAATTAAAAGCAATGGTTACCCCTGAGAAATGAGGTAGAAACCACACCATAGTTTTCTCATCTTATGTACTTTTGAATTATTTGCTGTTTTTTTTCCTCAGAGGAGTATCCCTTACCCTATAATTTAAGACATAGAAATAACAGTATGTTCACAGTCAAGGGGTGGTAGTGATTATAAAGTCACAGACGCCATGCAATGTTCATCTGTAGCTCTATCCAAAGGTATTCAAGGCCCAAGACTGTATTCTGGAAAACCTTAGCTCCTCCTGGATCTGCCTTTGTGCCTTCTAGGAAATTTTCTTCTCAGGAAATACTGTGGAGTTGTTGCTGGGTAGATAGTAGGAGGAACTCTGGGCCAGGCTGGGGCCATCTGTAGATAGGATCTCCATAGACTTCTGCCCAAGTACTTATTGCAGGTACTTATGAATGAACTCACTTTTATCTAGTTATCACATTGTTTTCTGAGATTTCTGAAATATCTTGATTCCTCTTATGACAGGCATTTTGCTATTCTCCTTCCAAGAGCCCATTTCTCTGTCCAGCTTCATGGTTATTGACTTGTTATTGAATACTGATTGCATTAATAGACAGATTCCCATGTCTCTCTTTATCCACGGCATAGTTAGTGACCTTCCACACTGATTCTGGGCCTGGCCATGAGATGTGTTCGATTAATGAGATAGCAACCATCTTACTGAAAAGTGCATGTGCATCTTTGCTTCCTCTCTTGGACCCTTGCACCCTCAAAAAGACATGCCTGAGCTAGCCTGCTGGAGGTATGTGAGAGATACTTGGAGCACAGCTAAGTCATCCCTACTGAGGCCACCCTCGACCAGCCAGCTGACAGCCAGCCTGGCAGAAGATAGTTGATACCTGTCAAGACCAGTCAAGACTGATCCAGGGTGCAGAGCTTCCTAGTCGAATCACAGGCTAATAAGAGATAACAAATGGTTGTTGTTTTATGACACTTTGTTTGGGGTAGCTTATTGCATAGTAATAGCTAATTGATTCAGTAACACACTTCCTTCGCTACATGTTCCCTCCCACCACCTTACCACAATCCGCTCTACCATTTACCATCTATGTGACTATATCAGTTAATTTTTTTGGTGTAACAAGCCACCCCTATTTATTCATGATTATTCATGAATCTATGTATGGGTCAGGTATGGGTTCTAGTGATTTGGGTGGAACTTGCCTGATCTTGGTGGAGTTTGCTTATGCATCTGTGGTCAGCTGGAGGTCTGGCAGGTGCTGGCTGATTTATAGTGGTGACACTGGGATGATTAGAGTCCCTCTCCATATGGTCACTCATCATCTAGCAGGCTAGCTTGAGCTTATTCACATGATGGCCACAGAGCTCCGAGAGTATGCAAGAGTGACAAGTCCTAATGTGAAAGCATTTTTTAAGCCTCTGCTTATATCATATTTGCTCTATCCCATTGTCTGAAGCAAGTCACATGGCCAAGTCCAGAGTCAGTGTGGGAAGGTAATACCAAAAGATGTAGATACAGAGAGGCATGGAAAAAATTGGGGTCACTAGGCAACTGATTCACCATAGTGACATCACACAATTCCTTTGGTTTTTCTGGGCCTAAGCTTCCTCCTCTAACAAATGAGGATAGTAATACTAGCCTGTTATAAGTTGAATTGTGTCCCACCAGCAGATGTAGAAGTTCTAACTCCTGGTACCTGTGAAAGGGAGGAACCTAATTTGGAAATAGGATCTTTGTAGATGAAATCAGGTGATGATGAAGTTATCAAGATGGGCCCTAATCCAAGTATAATCAGCATTTTTATAAAAAGAGGAAAACACCATATGAAGACAGAGACACAGGGAGAATACCATGGAAGGATGAAGGTAGATATTAGCACGATACAGCTGTAAGCTCACGAATACCAAGGATTCAAGGATTGGCAGCCATCACTGGTAGCTAGAAAGAGGCAAGGAAAAATTCTACCTAGAGTCTCAGAGGGAATATGATCCTGCCAACACCTTGGTTTTGGCCTTCTAACCTCCCGGAACTGTGAGGCAATATATCTCTGCTGTTTGAAGCCACCTTGTTTGTAGTGCTTTTTTACAGCAGCTCTAGAAAACTAACACAGATCCCAACTCCCCTGGCACAGCTTTTATCGAGGGTCAATGAGAACAGCAGCTGCCGAAGGATGGACTCTAGTTCTACCAATGGTTATTCTGAGATAATGCTTATCCTATCTTATGCTGGCAGGAAGCTGGTCAAGTAGGTATGGGCCTGTACAGCTGCTGCAGCATCAGAGCTGCCTCAGGCCTCTGGTTTTAGGGGCCTCGTGATTTCCAAGGGAGGAAAAGGCCAGCATTGCTTGTCCTGTCAGCCTCCCTCCTGGTTTCGTGTCAGCTCCCCAGGCTCCTGACAGACACCTGGCCTGGCCAACCCTTCAGCATGCAATGGGGCATGCCTGCAGAGCCTGGGATGTTTCCCTTTGCTGAAGGAGAAGCCCTGTGCTCTGATTGCTGGCCTTGTTCCCAAGTAGCTTTAGTTCCGGGAACATTCCAGGAAGACAAGGGCTAAATTTACTCTCCCTTACCTTGTGACTCCTATTCTGTGTCCTCCCTTCTGACTCTTATTATTCAGGGAACTTGGTTCTCTGCACTGCTAGAGGCAGTAGTAGTGACTTTTGCAGCCAAACACAGGCAGGAAAAAGCTCCCCTCTCCTGTGGGAAGTCTTGCATCTATCTCCCTAGGCATTTTATGGGGCTGGGTACATGAAAGTGCTCCAAGAATGCACCACATTTCTTCCAGAATGCTCCCTGAGGCCTCCTACCACCCTAACATTGCTCATTCTGTTCTCTTCAACTAGAAGGGGCTTTCTTCCTATGTACCTGTTGAAGTGGTTCATAAGCTTTGAGAACTTAAAGCATGGGTCAGAATGGAGAGAACATAGAATTTGAGACAAAAGACCTGAGTTTGAGATTTATATTCAACACTTACTGTGTTTCTTTGAGCAAATCACTTAACATCTCTGTACCCAGATATTGCTATCATCATTATTACCTGGTGAAGAGAGTAACTTTATTCTGAGAATCCACTAAGATAATGGATCTGAATATGTTAAATTGCATAGGAATTATTCAGTTTAGAAAGAGAAAATTCACTCATTCATTCATCCAACTAATTATTATTGGAAGTCTATGTTTGTGCTAGGTCCTCTGGTGGATGTTGGAGATAAAGTTCTGAACAATACAGCTGAACTTTCTACCTGCATCATTCTTACATTCTAGCGCAGGATGTGGGAAATCAACCAGCAAAACAACTCAAATAGGCATAATTACAAATCAGTAGATAAAATTATAATAATTTCTAAAAAGGAAACCAATATAATAGGAAACCAGAGAATTACTGGGGAAAAGCCATTTGGACTGGATGTTAAGCAACATGGACAGATTTGACATCATCTGAAATTTGAATGGTTTCATCTTCTTCTCCTGGAGGAAAAATCAGGCAAGCAGTCTGGTGTGTGTGTGTGTGTGTGTGTGTGTGTGTGTGTGCTATTTTCCTATACTGCATTCTGAATTTTGTATAGATCTGTTTGTCTTGCTGCCCCTGTACACTCTACTCATTGACTCGCTGGCATTTATATCTTCACAGGGATGGCATATCCCCCCTAGACAAATGTTGAATATCATTGTTATAAAGGAGACTCTCTCTAGTCTAGTAAATAACTGTTTAAAAAGCTAGTTCTTGTTGACAAAGAAAAAAGGAATTTTAAAATTTCAAATCTTTCCTTTACACGTTAGGAGCAAGTAGAGTCTGAACAGAAGGTTTCACAATAAATAAGAGGTAGAGAGAATTTGGTGTATATTTAAAGAGAAGTTTCAATGAGACAGAAAGGACTAGGAAGTTTCTCATTACTAAAAGAGGGAGGGAGAGAGAGAAATTGAAGGAGCAGAAGTCAGATATAAATGTACTGGTTCTTACTAGTAGATGTAAAAAAATTTTGAAGTATGTTTTTAGGGGACATTATTGTTCAACAGCAAACATCCATCATTGCTTACTTTCTTATTGGTAGAATGAACATTTTGTTAGGTGTCTATCTTTACTTCACGCGGTCTGTGTGACTAGAGAAAGTGAATTCAGCTCCAGTTACAGGGTGGAATTCAGCTCCAGTTACAGAGCTTAGTCAAAGCAAATGATGATAATCTCAACCCTCTTCATGGAAATTGGTTCAGAAATGCACGCTTTAGCCAATCAGCACAAGCCATTCCTCTGCCCATTCTTATTTGTTTTGAGCTGATCCAATGAAAAAGAAAAACCTTTTAATACAAAATCACAGGGAAGTTTTCTTCCTCTCTCTTCCATTGGTGCTGGAGGAAGTGGGCTCCCAGTATGATTTATAACCAACTTCTGAGCTAGCAGGAAACCAGTTTTAGAATGAGGCCAACAGTGTGGTTCTCAGAGTGAAGAGACAGAAAGAATGCACACGCCAGCTGATGTGATATTGCTGAGGTCTTCAGCCAAACAATCCTAATGCTAGACTTCCTTATTTGTGCTATAATAATTTTATTTCTCAGGGCACCTGGTTGGCTCAGTCACTTAAACGTCTGACTCTTGATTTTGGCTCAGAAGATGGTCTCACGATTTGTGAGTTCAAGCCCCACATCAGGCTCTGTCTCCCTCTCTCTCTCCCCCTCCCCCACTCATGCTGTTTCTCTCTCAAAATAAATAAATAAACTTAAAAAAAACAAAGAAACAAAGCCAGCATTAAAAAAATAACAATAATTGTATTTCTCTAATCTGAGTCAGACTTTCTATTATTAAGAGCCAAAAGCATCTGATTTAACACAATGGGAAAAATAACCCTCCTGTTTTGGAACAGTGCCCGAGTGGGGGGAATTATTTCTCAATTTTAATGAGCAGATGCTAGGAAAATTTCAAGATTACTGGAAGAGTCCTACACCAACAAGAAGAGGTGAAAGCAGAATAGAAAAGGGCACATGGCATTATGTGGTTAATCATCAAGAAAGCTTACACCACCTCCTTTAGCCTGAGAATGCTTTATAAGGAATTCAGAATTTCCTGCATACCCCAGGGAATGTGGGACAGAGGGGCAGGTAAGACAGTTGAAGATGTGCCTTGTGACCTGAATCAAGGGGATCCTTGTGCTAAAGGATGTGGTGATTTGTAGTAGAGGGCAGCAGGGTGGGCCACTCAAGATAAAGTTTGAATGGGAATCATTGCCATGTCCCAGAGGAGGAGCATCACCAGTAAGACCCCAAAAGAAGAACAATTCAGCCAGAGCACACCAGGAATTACACAAGACCCATCAGCATTGGATGAAATATGACTAGAGTTTGCCAGGTAAGGTGAGGTCACTAAAAATCAACAGAGAACCACAAGTAGGGAAGAATGTGAACTTCTACCTACACCCAAACCTTGTATTAGAAGGGAAGATCAGGCTATGAGACCAACTGAGAAAGAAGAGATATGATCTTGGTAGAGCATCTGGAGTTAGAAATACTTAATCATTTTCCCAAATGAGACTGCTTAATTCATTATGACAGATTGCATCATTTGCCCGATCTGGTATCCATGTCCTTTATCATGTGACTTCACAACTCCTCTTTCTAACAAGGCAGAGTCTAGGGCAGCATCTATTTCCACACCCCCGGATCTGGATTTGGCCATGTGACTTGTTTTAGTGAATAGAATGAAGCTGAAAGGCTATGTCCCAGTTCTATGTCTAGGTCTGAAAAGGCCTTCTGTGTTTCCATTTGCTTGTACTTTTGTGTCTGCCACCATCATGAAAACATGCCTAGGCTTAAAAGTTATGTGGAGGGGAGCTGAGTCACCCTGGTCATCCCAGCTGAAGTCATCTTAGATCACGTCTGACAGCCAGACATCCCCAAATGTATTAGCTCTCTCTTGCCACTGTAACCAATTACCATAATTTTAGCAGCTTAAAACAACACAAATTTATTATTATAGATCTGGAGGTCAGAAGCCTAAAATGAGTACACAGAGCAGCATTCCTTCTGCAGGCTATAGAGAAGAATTTATTTCCTTGTCTTTTCCAGCTTTTAGAGGTTGCCTATGTTTTTTTGACCCATGAATGCCTCCTTCACCTTCCAAACTAGCAGCATGGCATCTTCTCTCCTGTGTGACTTCCTGGTGATCTCCTATAAGAACACTTGTGTTTATTTATATCGGGCCCTCCCAGATACTCTAAGATCTCTTCATCTCAAGATCCTTGACTTGATCTATCTGCAAAGTCCCTCTTGTATGTAAGATAATACATTCTCAGGTTCTGGGGATGTACAACTTTGGAAACCATTATTCTACCATACCAGTTATAGGAGCAAGCCAGACCAAGATCAGCAGGTACAGATTGGTGAGAAGTAAATGTTCATTGTTTTGTGTTATTAGGGTTTTTGAAATCCTTTGTTCAGTGGCATTATTGTGCCAGTCAATAACTGATACATGGTGGCAATTGAGCTATCCTTTTCTGGCAAGTTTACAATTATAACCTGTCATTAGTTACAGTGAAAACCAAAGAGGGGGTGCCTGGCTGGCTCAGTAGCTGGAGTGTGTGACTCTTCATCTCAGGGTTGTGATTTTGAGTCCCATATTGGATGCAGAGATTTCTTAAAAGCAAAATCTTTAAAAACAAAATGAAAACCATAGTACAAATTGGGAACAAAACAGTAAATAAAGTTACTTTCTTTCATTCTTTTGGGTTTTGTTTTCTCTTTTTTCTCTCTTTTTTTTTTTACTTTTTCATTATGGAAAAAAAGAGAGCATGTAGAAAAACAAAATCATAGAAAAGAATTAAAAGGCACTTCCAATCCTACCATTTTGAGATCATTATTACCGATATTTTGGTGCATATCTATGCAGAATTTTTCAAATATTTAATACTTGAAAATTCTCTTCTATGACATCCAGTGGAAGTTTGACCTGACCCAGGAAAGTTCTCCTTCCGTCTCAAACACACAGAAATGCCAGAACAAATCTACTAGAAAATAACAGCACGAGTGAGAGAAGGTCAGAGTTACTGCATTACAAAGACTTATAAGGTTGGGAAGAAGGAAGAAGAAAGATGCAGATTAACCTGAGATTTCTTAAGTATACATCTTAAATCTTTCAGGTTAACCACTAAAATGTGGCATCTCAACCAATGGAAGAAGCCAAAGGAGATGGACCCAACAAAATTCAGGGGCAGGGAGAAGCAGCAAAGAAAAATCTCCCAAATGGAATGCACAAAATAGGATGGCAGAGAGAAATCCAAACATACCAGTAATTATGATAATACAAAGAGATTATACACAAGGTACAGACAATCAAATTGGTTTTAAAAAATCCACATTTGCTACTTTCCAGAGATGCACTTAAAGTGACAAGACTCAGAAAGGCTGGAAACCAGGAGATGGGAAAGGCATTTGATATATATCAGGCAAATGCTGAAGACTGCTGGCCTTGCACACAGCAGAGATATGAACACAGTCACGTAAAAACTGCAGCACTGTTTATACTACAGAAAATGTGGAAATAACCCAAAGAGCTGTGAAAAATGGAATGGGTAAATAGGTTATGTACTCGCATGATAGAATGGTACATAGCAGTTACAGCGACTGAACTAGAATCCTATGAATCAACATAGACAGATATTTTAAATGTTGAATGGAAAAAGAAATAGAAAAATATTACATTCAGTCCGATAACATTTATCCATATGAAAAAGCAACTCTATATATTTCTCATATGTATGTGGCAAAAATATAAACATCTGGACTGGGTGATATACATCACATCTATGACAGTTTGAACAGGGAAAAGATGAGGTAAATAGAATAAACAAGACTTTAGCTTTATATTCTAGTTATTTTAACTAAAAATTCTGAAGGAGATATAATTAATTAATGTTTGTTTCATCATTTCATCTAATTTGTTGTACTTTTAAAAACACTTCAAGGTACAGTTCCTTAAAATAGAGTGAGGGATATTTTCTCTAAGGCTTTGTTCAGTGCCAAAGTTCTGATTCTACTATCATATCTAATATATAAAGGAAAGTAAGAAAAAAAGAGAAAATCGTAGTGCTTTGGAATCTGTAAACAAATATTAAGCATCATTTACTATAGAAGAAAAGGGAAACCCCTAAATGTCTCGAAATAATAAAATTGACATGTACCTTTGGGGGAAGTATTAAATAGCTGTTAAATTCATGTTCTTAAAAAATATTTCATGACATGACAAATGTTCACAATAAACTATGGAATTGATTATATAGGGTACAAAACTGCATATACATATATATTTACGTATTCACATAAAAAATTGAACTGCTCCATGGCTGCTGGCATTGTGGGTAACATTAGCTATATTTTCCACAATAAATAGTATTATATGCATTACTTTTAAGTTAAAAAAATTAATTAAAGGGGGCTAGTTTCACCAAAATCGTAAATGGATAAGAGTTATATAGTTTAAAACATGAGAAGTTTTTTGTTTTTTGTTTTTTGGGGTTTTTTTTTGTAACTAAGTGACAAGTGTAAATACACTGGCTTATTAGAAATGATGCAGATTATAGTGTTATTTAGTTAACTTCTGCCTCTCCCTTCCCACCTAAGGGCCCATTTGTTGTGGATTCAGGACAGAAAAAGATCAACAGGCTGATTGGGACAATTGATGAAGCCAAATGTGGCAAGCACGATGCATACTGCACTCACCCCTATCACCAGGAGTATAAGGGGATGGGTCAATAGAGACATTTTTATCTGATAGAGATTTAGATTCTCTCTAAGGCTGAGACATCCTGATCTCACAGAGCATGGTCATCCATACCACTGGGGCTGCATGGCATTTGCCTCAAGGAGTGCCTCCTCCTGGCTAAGAACCTGATTGCTTCTGGCCTTGGAACAGGCTTTTCACAAGGACGGTCTTTTTCTCTGGTTTATATCCCACCCCCACTCTAGAGTTTGATATTGAAACAAAGAATTCTATTTTTTTTCCTGTGGAGTACTATTTCTTTACTTTTTTAACACAAAAGAAGCAAGCTTGGTGAGTTTGATCACTTCTCAACAGTGTTAAAAAGCTAACCTGGAGGGCTGAGGGCCTAGGAATTACCACGTTGGAGGCCTCTGTGAAGTACAGATTTAGGTGACCAACATATTTCAGACAAAAACTCAAATGAGCATCCATGCTGACAACTTTGCTCCTTCTCAAAGCAGAGAGACTCAGAAAACAGTGAAAACAGAGATGGAAGAAGAAAGGACACCTGTCTTCGGGCACACAGATGGCAAACACTAAATGGTTTGCTCCACTGTCACTGATAACATTACTGATATTAGTAGATAACAAACAGCATTAAAGTGTCTTCACTCTAATAAACTCACAAAAAAAAGAAGAAAGGAAGGAAAGAGGGAAGGAGGGAAGGAAAGAAAGAAAGAAAGAAAGAAAGAAAGAAGAAAGGAAGAAAGAAAGAAAGAAAAAAAAAGAAAGAAAGAAAGAAAGAAAAAGCTGCACCTGACACCACAATGTCACTTGGAACCTAGCCTCGGTTTAATAAGAGTAACTGAATCACTGAGAATGTTTTCTTGTCCCAGGCTTACCGCTAGGACTGGTTCTTTAAAAACTATGGGCATTTCTTTTCTTCATGATCTGAATTTCCTTGCTTTTATCAGTACACAGAAGACTCTGCGATGAAACAAAACTTAGTTGAACTACTGCACTGCCTACTGCTGCAGCTTGGGTTGGAAATTAGACTTTGTGCCCAGGAATGGTGGAAAGGGGAAGCTGTTCAGGGTCCTGCTTCTGCCCCTCAGCCAAGGAGCTCTGTGGATACCTACCAGACTGTTCATTTAGTTGGAATCCATGGATGGACCAGCAGCACACACCCTGGAGCTCTGCTAATTCCCAAGAGAGGACCTATTTACCACACACTTTGTTTGCTGACTGCAATATTCTTGTTAGAACGTATTTATTGCTTCCCTAAACACTCAAATCATCTTCCTAGGGGAAGCTTGCATATCCTTTATGGAAACACATGTATCCCATGTTGAATTTCTTGCAACATGCTGAACTGCTGAGTAGAAGTTACAGAGGCTTTATCTTTTGACACAGATGTATGTTGTGAAAAGAGCAACCACAAGGCAACCACCCAGACTGTTGAGTAGGGAACAATCTTTCTCTCTGTGGTAGAAACATATATAAGAAGACAATTAGGGGATATATGTGTGTATCTATACGTAATTTTTGGTAAAAAGCAATGATCAAAGAATACAGGTGTCACAATGGAATACGATGTAAGTAAAAAGCAATAATCAAGGAATACAAGATTCACAAAAGAGTCCAATCTTTGGACAGTGCAAAGATGTCACCATCAGCCACTCTACCATTTTCATGTCCAGTTAAATAATGGGGAGTAGCTGTGGGAGGAATGCCATTGCAAAAACTTACTTCCATAAGACTATTTTTAAAACTTCCGTGAGGTTCTGGGTGCCTGGGTGGCTCAGTTGGTTAAGCATTCAACTTCGGCTCAGGTCATGATCTTATGATTCGTGAGTTCAAGCCCCATGTCAGGCTTTATTTATATGGACAGCTCAGAGTCTGGAGCCTACTTTAGATTCTGTGTCTCCCTCTCTCTCTGCCCTTCTCCCCTCACCCTCTGTCTCTCTGTCTTTCTCAAAAATAAACATTAAAAAAAAAACTTCCATGAGGTTCAAGAAATTAAACAATATACTCGATCTAGCCTTTGGACTATGTATTTCCCACTTCAGAGTCAGACCTAGCCTGATTAACCATTTGCTAATACAACCCAAATATGATAGAACTCTGTTATGGACCATTCTTGGTCTGGAAGAGGTAGCAGTGTGGCTTTTGATGCCTTGAAAACTAATGTAAATCTTTACTGTAAGTTTCCTTAAAGATGTAATATAAGGGCTGGCCACAGTGAGTGGCCCATAAAACATTGGTAATATCCTCTACCAGGTACTGCTCTCCAATGTCTTCCAGAAAGAACAACTGCTAAACTTTCTCCCTGCCTCTCCATACATCCCTTTCAGTATCATGGGGATTCTTACCATTCCCTCATTTCAGACTCTCTGTAATGCCTGCCCACTGTGTTGGATGTGGGAATTCCTAGCACATTACACTTTATAGCACTCTTGTTCTTTGGAGAATTATCTCCTTTTCCATTCCCAACTTTAAGTGAAATTCTAGTAAATCAAATTATTTTACTATGGTAAAAGGCAGAACTTTCTACCTCTAAAGGGTGGGCTATACTTAAGCTTGTTTCTAAAGAATACAGTTATGGAAGGAGAAAGAAGTAACTTAACAGCTGAGAACTCTGGCAAACATTACCTTAGCCAGGTGATCAAGGTTAACATCATCAGTAATAAGTCATATTGATTATATGGGCCCTTGATAGAATGTGTTTTAAAAATTCCACTTTACCTCTGTGGTCATCCTCTGTAACCCATAACCCACATCTAACCATGGAAAAACAAAACAAAACAAATGGAAAGATATTCTACAAAATACTTGACCAGTACTCTTCAAAACCGTCAAGGTCATCCCAAAAAAGCAGTCTGAGAAAGTGTCATAATCCGGAGAAGACATGAAAACTAAATGAATTAGGATTCAAATGAATCCTAATTGGGTCTTGGAACAGAAAAAAGATCATTAAGGAAACACCAATGAAATCGGAATGAAATATGGGGATTGAGGGGCTTTATTTTGTCTTTGTTGTGTTTTTTTTTTTTAATTTTTTTAATGTTTATTTATTTCTTGAGACAGAGAGAGACAGAGCACAAGTGGGGGAGGGGCCGAGAGAGAGGGAGACACAGAATCCGAAGCAGGCTCCAGGCTCCAAGCTGTCAGCACAGAGCCCGACTCGGGTCTCAAACTCACAAACCGTGAGATCACGACCTGAGCCCAAGTCGGTCACTCAACCGACTGAACCACCCAGGCGCCCCTGTCTTTGTGTTGTTAAGAAAAGGATGACCAATCTTTTGATCTGGACCAGGTATCTAGTGAAGGCACAAATTTTAGTTGTCCTGCCAGGGGACATAATGACTGTTAATTAAATTTGCCCCAGATAAATTTCCAGTTTTCATGTCTTAACTTGCCAAATTGTTACATTAAAAAAAAAAAACAACAACAAAAAAACGCAACAAAGTTAGTAGTCAAACATTATCAAAATAAAAGGTAAAGCAAGCTTTACTAGCATATCTGGAAGAAAAACAAAAGAGATCCACTTTCTAACTCAGCACATTTATTTATTTATTTTTATTATTAAAAAATTTTTAACATATATTTATTCTTGAGGGAGAGAGACAGAGTATGAGTGGGGGAGGGGCAGAGAGGGAGGAATACACAGACTCTGAAGCAGGCTCCAGGCTCTGAGCTGTCAGCACAGAGCCCAACGTGGGGCTCAAACCCAGGAGCCGCGAGATCATGACCTGAGCTAAAGTCAGATGCTTAACTGATGGAGCCACCCAGGCACCCCAGCGTAGCGTTTAAAGAAAGCCTTTCTTCTCTCTAATTTTCATATATCCTGTAGCTTTCCTGGCCTTTCTTGTTCTCTAAATCCTTTTCTTTCTATTCCCTACTTCTGCTCTTTCTGAAACCCCACCACACATTTTCCTCTTGCTTCTTCCAAATTTGCTCTACCCATTTTTCAGATTCATCTGTTTCTGGAAGCCTGGGAGTCTACCCAGTGAAGACATAGTTCCCCAGGGGAGAGGAGACAAACTTAGTAGTAAAAGAAAAAATTCCCCTTAGAAGGGGTAGGAAGGGAATGAGGGTAGGCTGACAACTCCATGAATTAATATGAATTGCTCCCATCACAAATATAAACAGTTGGCTTTGATATACAGACCAGCATTAAAGAACCATAGCAAAGACTGAGGATGAAAAGTACATCCAGAGGAAGAATTAGGATAGTCTTGGTTCAGAACAGTCTTGGACCTGGCATTTAAGTGGTAAATCCTATGCTTTGTGCAGAGAGAGTCTATGTCTGCCCTATTTTCCGTTGTGTCTCAGTGCCTGGTCCAGAGACAGAATCCCAATATATTTGATGGGTGACTTTGAGAATAAGAGTATCCATTTCTTTCACTGTAAAGCAGCAAGTGTAGACAATGTCTGCCTTAGTTACTTCACAGAGATTTTGCCAGGAGTCAAGCAAACTTGCATCATGTGGGAAATAACTAAAAAAGAAGTGTAGTAAACAAAACATCAGTGTGGACACAGCATCAATGTGGAGGCCAGAATAGGCCTCCATCATCAGAGGGGGCTTAAATGAGCCCACTGGCTGCCCATCAGATGGGAAAGTTTGGGTCAAAACATCTCTGAGTTCTCATTGGCTCACTGCCATGCGACTTTGAACGCCTCCTGTCAAAAAGTGGAGTTGTGACTTGCTTTGAAAAATAGAATGTGATGGAATGAATGCCAGTGTGCAAGTTCTGAGCCCAGATCTCAAGATTCCTTGTGTCATTTTCCTCTCACTCTTGGAATCCTGCCTCTACCATGTGAATAAGCCCAGGCTAGGCTGCTGAAGGATGAGAGACGCAAGGCCTAGTCACCCCCACGGCCCCAGCCAACAGCCAGCCCAGTTCAGAAACAGAGCCACTTAGCTTGAACAGAAACTGACTGCAGATGCCAGAGTGAGCCCAGCTGAGACCAGAACAGTCCAGCTGAATCTCACTCAGAATGCTGGCCTGTAGATTAATGAGCCAGATAAATCATGTTTTTAAGCTACCAAGGTTGGGGTGGTTTGTTCTGCCACGATTGCTACCTGATACAACTCTCAAATCGAAACTTCCGTGAGTCAGTTACTCTTCTCTCACTTGTACCTTCAGACAGAGGGCACATTTTCCAGGAAGGTGCCCCTGACCAAGAAAGCATCCAATGCCTTGTCTTGATGGTCTGTTGACTGCTGGTTTGGGCCATATAACCTCCTGTATCATTATCACATTGGCTAATTTTAAAAAGCTCTAATGGACATGGTTAAAATTTACTTCACACATTATCCCTCAGACCTATTTACTTTGGCCTCAAGCTTGTTCTTATTGACTTAAGAGTGAGATACTCATGACTTTTGATGTGCACGAAAGAACAAACTGGACTGGAACACGTCTGTTTTTGGTTTCAGCACCCCTCTCTTTTGAGAACTACCATCCTTGAAGGTGTATGGCTTCATCTTGTTTTCTTTAGGTGCTTGGGACCATTCACTGTGAATATGCAAGCTCATTTATTTATGACCCTTCAGATCACAACTCTGTTCTCTGCATTTCAAGGTAATATCTAGTTATGTAACAGATTAATTCTGCTATGATGTGGCACATCATAGAAAACTCAGCTCAAATTGGCTTCAGTGAAAAGGGGAATTTATTTGTTTCTGTTACGGAAGGGTATCTGGCTTCGGGCATGGTTTTTTAGGTTTCAGTCTTTCTCATCTCATCAATAATCTCTCTTTTCTTCTGTGTTGCCTTCATTTACAGGCAGGCTTTCTCCATGTGGTGACAAAAATGGCTGCAGTGAGCCCAAGACTCCTCTGTTTTCTGCTGAATAATTGCAGCCCAAAGAGACCATCCCCTTCTATTTCAGCAAAGTCTTGAGGTTGATTCTCATTGGACCTCTTTGGGTCACATGTCACGCCTCAACCACTGAACCACTTACTTTCTACAGGGGAATGGACCATGCTAACTGGTCAAACTGGTGGGCTCGTATCCCCTAGAAAAACATGGCGTGGAAGGTGATGGTGGGAGGTGATCCATCAACTCATGTGGTTCAAGAGAGAGTGGGGGGCAGGGCTTCCAGAGGAATATCAGGTGCTGTTATTAGAAAGGAGAACAGTTATGGGCAGGCAAAACCAGCAGTTACCATTACAACAGCGTTTTTCAATCCTACAGTACACTGCAGTCACCTGGGGGAACTTTCAGACAAGACCACCACCAGTAGTGATCTACTTGGTCTGAGCTGTGGCCTGGGCATCAGTAGTAGTTTAAACTCTCCAGGTCATTCTAACAAACAGCTAAGTCAAAGATTGCTGCAGCAGGGCTATTAATAGGTAATTAAGCCTTAACCCTGGGGAATTCCTTGAAGTGCTATCCATCACTCTAAAGGACTGCATCTCTCAGGGTAGAGTTTTCAACACTGGAGAAAGTTAGGAGTCTGTGTGGTGCAGTAGATGTGGGAGTGAACTGGGGTAGACGAACAGGAAGCTCTGATTGCCCCCAATTCGAACTACATTAGCAACCATCTGCTCTGTACACAAGCTGCCAGCTGTGATCACGGCAAAAATTAAATTTTGAGAAACCTTTTGGTCTCCAAAGCCAAAGAACCCATTTTATGAAACACCCCGAATTACAGAATGAAAGGTACAAGGTTAGCTACCCTGTCTGATGCCACCACTCCTGTGGTCAAGTGTAAAGACGCTTGGGGGGTCCCTGGCATCATTCAACCTGTTGAGTCCATGCCTGACTCCCCTGTCCCCCATCAGAGGGAGGTGGAACAGCCATCACATCTATGCTTCTGCAGAGTGTTTTCTTCCAGCTGGTTGGAGGAGGCAGATTCTCCTCATCTTTCTAGCGAGGAAAAGTTCTGGCCAATCACAAGAAGCCAACTTGAGACTGCAAATGTGGGGATGAGATGGCAAAATCTGTTTTTGGAGCTGCAGGAGACACTCCTCTCCATGCGCAGAGCTGCCCCAGAAAGCTTGTTTGTCAGGCGGGAGCTGGCAGCTGCTCGCTGCCCTGGGGTGGGGGCAGGGTGGGGGTTTCGGAGGCTTCTCAATGCCTGGGTATCTGCACCCAGAATTCCACATTTGCCTTTACCAGGGTCCAGGCCCTGAACAAATCACAATGTGGGGCTTCCCCCCAGAACTTCTATTTTGGAGAAACCAGGAATGGAGAATGCTCAGGGGTGGGCAGTGGAATGCAGTAGGCAAGGTAATGGATTGGAAAAACAAGCCCCAACACATGGATTCCTGTTCTGTCTTCCTCTATTTGGGCATATGACAGAGCCTCCCTGAACCTCAGTTTCCTCATCTGTAAGATGGAAAGCTGGGTTTGAGAATCCCCCAGACTCTGCAAATTCTGAGGTTATGATGGTAAAGAAGGGAGGGGCCACCAATCTGCTTTGCTTTGGGGGCAACTGATGGTGTGAAGCTAGTGGAGTGCTTATGGCCTCTGCCAATTTTAAGAGTGAGACAACCCCTTTCCTCCCCATCTTTTTCTTCCCCCTTTGTCATTTTCTTCCCCTCTGATCATCGTCACTATCCTTCAAGGAGCAAAAACACTGGGGATGACGCCCCAGGTGTGTGAGGGGCAGCTAAACCAAATCTTCACATATACCCACGGCTTTAATTCCTGTATCACACAGGGCGATGGTTTGCACTTCTGCAGACACGGAGGCTCTAGTCGGCTTCCTCTCTGTTCTTCTCTCCTGCCCTGACTCCCTCCTCCCTCCTCCCTCTCCCTTCCCTCCTCCCTCTCCCTTCCCTCCTCGGCTGTTTACTGATCCCCCAAGTCGTGATGACGTGCCAGGCACTGTGCCAAGTGCGAGGGCCCCGAATTCATCAGGGGGTGGATTAGAAAGCTCTGCCCTAACGGAGTCTCCTGGGGGCAGATGTGGAAATAAACAAACAGTGACTGTACAGCGACAATACTGCGCCCCGAGGGCTCCGGCGGAAATGAGCACAGGCTCTTCGGAAAGCCCACAGGACGACCCCTGACCCAGGGGATGCCTCGCCTGCGCCCCTGGCCTCCCAAGCAGACAGCAGGGGCGCGGGGGAGGCGCGGCCCCAGCCCGGCCCGCCGCCAGCCCCGCCTGTGCCGCAGTGAGTCAAGAACCCCGCCTCCCGGCCTGCTCCCGCGAACGAATCACCACCCCCCAAGTCACTGCGGCACAGCCCGCCCGAGCCCTCCCGCCCACGCCCTCGCGGCGGCTCTCCTCCTCCACCCCCCCACCCCCACCCCCACCCCCGCCACCCCGAGCCTGCTAGCGCCTCGCCTCCCGCGCCCTCGCCTTCTGCTCGCCCAGCGGAGCTGGCTCCCCGACCTTCCGCCCGCAGCCCCAGCCGCGGCTGCTGGAGGGAGGCCAAGGGGGTGCGGGTGGCTGCCTGCTGGAGGGAGGCACTCGCAGAGCTGCAGTGTTCCTTTGCATCAGGAACGTGGCCCGGGGGAAAGGAGAGAAACAGAAATGGTGAAATGACTCAGGATTCTTGAAGGAGCTAAGCACAGCGGGTGCGGAGGGCTGGCTCCAGAAGGAGGGCTGGGACGAGAGGGGCCTTGCCAATCTCTTGAGTCTCAAACGCGGGGGCTCTGCCCCAGGCCCGAGCTCGAATTTCTGCGGGAGGGTAGAAATGCAGTAATAATGTATAACTCTAAAAATATCAAACTGATGTATTTGGATGAATTCACACCAAGCAGGTGACCCAGAAAAAGGAAATAAGATCTGAAAGTCTTGAGCATCCACAGAATAATTGCTCTGTTGGGCAAAGGCCAAGTGCCTTAACCCTACTGGCCTTTCCAGATGACTTTTTTGGGAAGAAAGGCTGGTAGCAGGAAGTGAAAAGCAGCAAACAGAGTCATTTGTGTCTGAAACCACTTAAAAGACTCTTCTCGGAAAATCCACCCTGATATGGGGGGCTCCAAGTGGGGTCACCAGGTTTTGCAGGATCTCCTGCAGTGGCTGGAATCTGTCTTTCCCTAGTCAACTAGTAGCCTAATGGCAGGGGAATGGCGCAGCCTTGGGCCTCTGGGACGAAAGAGCTACTGCAGTTCTAGACGTGCCTCTCCCAGATGGGCCATGACCTGCTCAGCAAAGTATATAAGGGGATCTCAGCTCGGAGAGGGGGGCTGTGCAAAGCCTAGTTTGTTTCTCTAGTCCCTACCAGCTGGTTTCCAGATAAGGAAAAGCCTGGCCTGCCTTCATAGAGCAGGCAAAGTTATGTTCCTGGAAACCAAGTTGGATGATAATGTCACCCGCTCAGATGCCACCACTGGCTTCCCTCCCAAGTTACTACCAACCCTAAAGGTCCCTCCATGATGGCAGTTACCTCTCACCTCCTCCCTTTCCACTCTCTTCCCTTCCTCCCTCTGCTCCAGCTATACTGGCTCCCTCTCTGTTCTCTGAACACACCAGTCTCCCCCTACTTCAGGGCCTTCCCACATGCTGTGCCCTTCATCAAGAATTCTCTTCCCCCAGGTATTTTATCTCAAAAGACCATCTATCCAAAATAGCATCCTGTCCACAGCACCTCTGCTCTCCATCTCTGCCAATCTCCTTACTGTTTTCATGTCCTCCTTATATGTTTATTTATTCATCATCAATCTCCCCTAGCACGTGAGTTCCCTGAGGGCAAGAACTTTGTCTTGTGGACTGTTCTAATTCCCAGTGCCTGGCAAGTTGTAGGTGCTCAATAATTATTTTTGGAAAGAATGGGGTTGGGATAGGTCAAGGAATTTGCTCAGCTTCACACAGTTAGTAGAACAGCCAGGAGCTGAACTCACATCACCTCCTTCTGACCTAGAACTTTTCTACTCCATTATGCTTAAGCTGGTTATTTGGAAATGATCTCGAAGTGGAATCAGATTGGACAGTGGCTGCTGAGGAAGCTGCATACCTTCTCAAGATGCAGTTTTTAGGGACTTCCAAATATTCTATCACTCTGTAATGTAAATATTTATAGATGCAGTAAGTTCCAGTAGATGTTGAGCGGTTCATGACGTGGTGCCAACCTTGGGTTTCTCCCGACATTTCTTCTTTAATCACTTTTGAAGGCATGACTGAAAGTTGAGATTTATAGAGTTTAGGGCTTTTGCACTGAAGTTCATCTTACCCACTAAGGCTGGAGCTATTTTTTGGAAGAGTGAATCCTGCTAACTGAGCCCGGAATCATAAGATCTGTATCAATGTGATGGAATATCACTGACAGTCATTTGGGCGATTATGGGCATTCTAAGTGGATCAGTTTCCTTGTGGCCATTTTTTTTTTTTTTGAGCCATAACAACTATTTTCTTAGCAATTATCTATTTTCTAAGTTTGAAAATTGTAAAGGATGTCCAAGAGTTTCAGCAGTGCTAGGACTTTTTAAAATAGCACAATCCAAAGAAATAACTTCCAGAGTTGGAGACAGGAAAACTGGGTTTGCATCTGCCTGGTCTGTGCACCAGCTTTGTGACCCTCTTTGTATTCCAAGTGGTCATTTGAAAAGGAGGGCTTATGCTATCTGCCTGAGATCACTATGGTAAGGGTCAGATGAATGAGTGTACAATAAAGTGCTTTATAAGCAGTACAACACTGGGTACAACACACAATGCCTTATATGATACTGTTAGAAAGAATATTAAAAAGAAAACTAAGAATTAAAGTCCAGCCTTCTAGAGCTGCAGCCAGAGTGGGGGGCTATGTACAAAATACAGTGCACTGGGGCACTTTAAAAATGGGGCTGAGAACTCAAATGGAAAATCTGCAGATATCAAGACTCAAGTCTGAAACAAGCACTGTGCCAGAGACTGGGGCCCCCGGGGAGGTGGGGTGGGAGGGAGAGTGTGATCAGTGAACAAATTTGGAGATTTGCAATGGCTGAATCATAGGGCTGGAACCAGTGGGAGTTGGAGGGGGCAGACAAATGGATGACTTTTGATCAAGCACAGATGAAACAGAGTGGAAGGATGGAAGGCTGGGTAGGGCAGATGCTAGTTCCTATCTTCTTCCCCTCTTTCATTTGGCAAACATTGTTGAGTGCCGGCCAGGTGTGAGACATAGTTTTTCCATCATCTCCAGGAAACTGTCCTCAGATAACTGATGAATAGCCAAGTCCTTCTTCTGTAGGCAGGCTGGTATTGATACACCCTCCCCCAACCACCCCAGCTTGGAACAGCTGATGAAGGAATAGGGGATTTGAATCTCTTAAACACCTAGAAACACCTATAGATGGAAGCCTGCTGCAGCTTTCTAAGGAGACAGAAGAACTGGAGATTATGGTGCATCCAACAAAGCTAAAATAGCAGAATCAGGCCAAATAAAGTATCCAATCTTACCCTTGATTTATATATTTATCCGTTACCTATACTATGTTTTCTACCAGTTGCCTGCTTTTGTGCTGTCTGTTTTAGTCAATAAGCCACTAGGGGATAGGCAGTCTGTCTTCCTAGAATATTCAGCACCAGGTCACCATGTAAAGAAGCCTATAGGAAATGTTGTCTAATGACAATGTGTTTTCTCTAACATGCTAATTATAAAATAGCCTTCAAATGCCCAGATTTTTCATTCATTCATTAAATATTTATTTGGCTCTTACAGTGTTCTCTTTAGTGGGTATAACTGCACCTACCTTGTTTTTACTACCATTGGGGTCCGTATTAGTAGCTTTTCATAATCCTATGATGATACAATCCTGATATCGAAACTCTTGCTAATCTAAGAGTTAAGAAGAGGTGGTGATTCACTGACTGGAAAAAAACAGAGAGTAAAGATAACAAAGGGCAGGCCCTATTTGCACTGTATTGGAGATGGGAAGATGAAAGAAAGGTAAAGGATTGGTTATTGCTATATAACATATCAGCCCAGAACTCAGTAGTTTCAAACGTTTTTTTTTTTTTTTTTTTCTTGCTTATGTGTCACTGGTTGGATGGAAGTTGGTTGATCTAGGCTGAGTTTCAGATGGGCTCAGCTTAGAGCTGCAGATTGGGTCTATATCTGTACACATGTCTTTTTCCTTGGTTCAGTGAGCAGCTTTGGGCAGGTAATAGGAAAATGAGAGGGCAAACCCAACTACAGAAGTTCATTTCAAGTCTTTGCTTGCATTATGCTTGCTAACGTTTCATTCGGTAAAGCAAATCATATTGCTACATCCATCATCAGTAAAGCAAGGAAATGTATTTTGCCTCTAGTTGGAGGAATTGCGAAAGGTTGTGGGGACAAGGAGAGGTGAAGCACTAGTATCGATAATGCATAATTAGAATCTAGTTTCTGTATTTGGAATATTTCCAGACTATGGGAATATCGCTTTATTCCACCCCCTGTTGTTCTAACTCATTAAAGCAGTTAATCCATGGATTAGGCTGTTCTAGTAGCAGTTGGAATTCTTCCCCAGTGAAGGCTCTTTTGGCTGTTGATTCGTTGGCAAATGCCAGATCAGATGCATCACTAGACACAGAATCAAAAAGTCTTGGGTTCAAGTCCCAGTGGCACCACGTACCATCTGTGCATCCCCAAGTGGTCATTTAACCTCACTGAGCCTCCATTTCCTCATCTGTAAAATGAGGGTAAGAATTCATGTTCAATTTATCTCATATGGTTGTTATAAAATCCAGTCAAATGAAATCATAAGTATGAAAGTGTTCTGTAACTGGAAATGACTTCACTTACAAGATAGTATTATTGTGGGGCAAAGAGATCAGGACCTTCTGCTGGGTACTGTTTGTGTTAGAGATTTCTAGAAGTCCATCTTCTTAACTAGTTCCACTGATGGAGTGATTTGTATTACTGTTGTGCCCTTCAGGCCTTGTTGCTGGGGCAGCCAGATTGAAGTATGAGTACTTTGAGTTGAGGTGGGATAGTCAAGGTTGACTTCTTGAGGAAGGGCCACAGAAAGAGGTGGTGAAGCCAAGGAGAAATCAGCCCACTTCTTGTTCTACTGAATGTTAATTCTGCCATCATTGGCCTTTTTGGGGTCTCATGGCACAGAAATGTTAAGTCCATGTCCTTTGTTGCAATTTTGACTTCTCTCTTCCTGGTTATTTTCCAGTGGTTTCTCTGGAGGTTGGAACATGCTATGGAGGCCAACACCACAAATACGAAATAATGCACGGTTTTGGAAAGTGTCTTGTAGTTTCCTTTGCTTGGCTTTCATTTCAGTTATAAAATTCTTGATTTTCATGAATCCACCAAAAAACACATACTTATTTAACAACCTTAGCAGCCTAAATTTTACATATTCATATCTGGAATGCCATCTGTTCTATCTCTTGGAATGAGTTGGTTCCTAGGTGTGTGCCACCAACCTCATCCAGGAGGTGGCCTGGGGAGTCCATATGGCTTCTGGCATTTTCCTGGCCACACCGGTACCTGGGCTCAGGCCCAGGAAGTGGTTTGGGATTAGGGATAAGCAACAAACCAAATGGACTAAGGCTGGATCTGCAGTATAATCTGACTTTTCAGGCTCTTTCTGAAGGGAGAAGGAAAGGTCATATGATTTTTTTCTTTTACATCCTGTGACAAAACTCACTGTGTGAGAGGGTTCCTCTCCAGGGTAACTATTTAGGCAAGGCCACTAAATGCAGTGGTATAATCTCAGGTTCTCTAAGAAGAAACACCCTACACCACATCCAGGATAGGTTATAGGGTAGAAATGTGAGCAGGTGGGGGCGCCTGGGTGGCTCAGTCGGTTAAGCAGCTGACTTCGGCTCAGGTCATGATCTCAGGGTCCGTGAGTTCGAGCCCCGCGTCGGGCTCTGTGCTGACAGCTCAGAGCCTGGAGCCTGCTTCAGATTCTGTGTCTCCCTCTCTCTGACTCTCCCCCGTTCATGCTCTGTCTCTCTCTGTCTCAAAAATAAATAAACGTTAAAAAAAATTAAAAAAAAAAAAAAAAGAAATGTGAGCAGGTGAAACAAAAAGTCAGTTAAACCAAAATTAATGAGAGTGGTCTGATGGAGGTACAGTGTATGAAATCAAGATTCCTTAGTTCTATCCCCAATTTTGTCCCTAACTAGCTATGGAGTCTTGAGTGATGCATTTCACTGATCTGTACCTCAGTTTCTTCAACTGTCACAGGAGTGAACTGGCCCTTAAAGTCCTGTCCAGCTTTGTCATCTAAGACTTTCATGCCTTCCCTGTCCTTATTGGTAACATGAGGAGATTGTGCCATGTTACCTGGAAGGTGCTGACTCCTTTATCCCATGATTGCACTTTCTAATAGCAATAAAATGGAATTACACTGGACTCAATGCAAGCCCTGTTGGCCATATGTGCTCTTTGGCAAGAATTTAGTATTGGAAGACAGAAAGGAACACAAAAGAGAAGTGGACCTTTTCCCATTGGCATTAAAGTGAATATTTTGTTTAAAATATCCCAAATAAAAATAAAACAAAGAAGGCTGCATTTTAACACTTGTCATGTAAATAGTGGACGACATCCCATTAGTGAGACTAGTCAGAAAGTGCACTCTTTAAAAGAGCTTGTTTCATCTGACAGGTACTTTTAGGAGTGTAAATGCATGTTTTTGGCAAAGCCCCATGCCTGGTGATGTTTTTCTTAGCATGGAGGGTTTAGGAACTGGAAGAGAGACTGTGCAGAGAGAGAGGAGTATATCCAGAGATTAAAAATGTCTGTGTTGCTCATCTTTTAGGACCACCAGATTAATAACCTTGGTGACCATGGTTCTTCCAATGAAGAATCTAGACAACTTATGGCCACTGCTGGAGCCTGAGGATTAATGAGCATCCTGCACACCTTGGCTGTTTATGCTTTTACTTCTCTCTCTGAAATCTTCCATCTAGTACGTCACCTTCTGTTTGGCTGGCACTGACAAAAAAAAAAAAAAAACAAAAAAAAAACCATGCATCGTTTTACTGGGTTTTGAATTCATAGCTTCTTTCTAGGCTGAGTCTCTGTCAAAATGGCCTGTGTATATATCAGTCTATTTGGGGGTGGAAAGAGGAAAATTGTGTAAGCCAAACAATTCATGGGGTGCATTTTTAAAGTTATAAGTAGATGTTACTTTTTATAAATTCCTGTAGACCACTCTAGCTTTAGTTTGCTGCTCTGTTAAACAGTGTCTTGGCTTGCAAGGACCCAAGTGCAAGTAATTTAGTTAGAAGGTGATGCCAACAAGCCCATAGAGAAGTGCGGAAGTGAGACAGAGAAAGGAAGGCAGCCAATGCAGGGTGCATTTGCAAACAAATTAGGCTCCGTCCTGCTGGGGAACTCTAAAAGCCCACATGAAACATGTATCTCAGAGCTATGCCAAGGGAGCAAAGCAACTAGGGTATTTACCCACCAGCCTCTCCCAGTCATTGGTTGAAGGCTGCCTCAGAGGGGTGTTAATTACCCAGCACTTTTGGTCCATCTTGTGCTAAGGCAGAAAGAAGGACAACAGTACACCCTCCGGAGTAGAAATTCAGCTAGAAGAGCATTACAATGGTAAGATCTCAAGGGATATGGGCAGGGCTCCACCTGCACTTGATACAAATAGACATACAAAGGATATCACATATAACAAACAGATATATGTAAATGAAAGTATTAGAATTCCCCACTCAAACTTAAATAATAAAGGAGGCATAAGGATTCAAAGCTGAAATGTCCAAAGGTTGGGGTGGCTTCAGGTAAAGCTTGGTCCAGTCTCTCTTTTTTTTTTTTTTTTTAAACGTTTATTCATTTTTGAGAGACAGAGAGAGACAGAGCATGAGTGGGGAAGGGGCAGAGAAAGAGGGAGACACAGAATCTGAAGCAGGCTCTAGGCTGTCAGTGCAGAGCCTGATGTGGGGCTCGAACTCATGAACTGCAAGATCATGACCTGAGCCAAAGTCAGACGCTCAACCGACTGAGCCACCCAGGCGCCCCACTTGGTCCAGTCTCTTAAATGGTTTGACAGGCATGAGCTTCTTTATTTCTTTGCACCGCTCACTATGTGTTGGCTCCATTCTTGGTAATTTCTACTTTATGATTATAAAATAGCTTATAGTAGCTCCTTAGGGTTCTATTTTCTAGATTCAACATCCAGCCAAGAAGAGAAAGTATGTTTTTCAAATAGTTTAAACAAGTCCTGGAATTAAGTCTTTGGGGGCTATGATTTTCCTGATTAGGGTCAAGTTCCCACCTTCCCATCCCAATCATTGCAGCCCGAGTTGTTGGTGGGTGGGGGAAGGGTGACTCTAACTCAAAACACATGGCTGAGAAATTCAGTCTGTTGGGACAGGAATAAGAGGTAATTAATACTAAGGCCCTTAACAGCATAGGTGTTTGATAACCTTAAGGAAAGCAGCTAAATCAATGATATTATATTTCAACTCCCTGATGTCAGAATCCAGTTGAATGTCCAGACAAGAGAGAAAGAGATTGATGGTGGTATGGTAAGGGAGGGCCAGGAAGAAAATGTAATGGTGAAAGCATGGGTACCAACAGCCACTCCAGGGAGCTGAATTCAGACTGTATCTTTGACAACACTAATGCTGGGTAATATTTATTTAGCTGAGCCTAATAAGCAGTGTAAAGAGTCTCATCTCTCAAATTGGCACAGCAAGGGGCCACAGCAGCCAGGCTGCTGATAATTAACAGTGAAATGCCTGGCCTGTTCTCTCCCTGCAACATTCGAAGGGATGCCTGGGACTGCCGGGCAAATTCATTTTCCTCTTGATGGCTGGGATAAGGATGGAGCTTGCTACAGAAAATTACTGGAGAGGCAGCTAGCGAAGGGCAGAACAAAATGACTATTCTGAGCAAGCAGGCTGGGCTGAGGAGGGCAACCTACCTCTTTGCTTGTGGAAGGTCACATACACACTGCATTTTCAGCACCCATAAGCATAGAACTATACAAGCAGATATGTTGGTTTTAGCTCACAAGTGCTACAGTTGAAACAATAGTTGCAGAATCAAAGGCTGTTAGAATTCAAATGACCCTTGGAGACTGTGTAGTTCAATTGTATTCACTGATGAAAAAACAGAAACCTATACAGATGCGTGGCATCACAGTGAGCTCATTGTAGAGTTGACACAAGGGAATGCATCACCCCTATTTGACAATCCAATGTTAATAATAACCGTGTCCGTGATCTACATTCTTGAGGTTCACTCTGGACCTAGATCTTGTTCCCCTTTTATAGTTGAACCATTTGGTGGAATTCATACAGCAAATCAGTCGAAAACAGAACACTCCAATCCCAATTGACATTGTCCATAAATAATTCTGGGAGACCTCTCTGATTAATAATAGTGATGATGGGAATGATAGATGATTATTTATCTATTAAAATATACCATGCACTGTGCAAAACAATTAACATGCATTATTGTGAATTATAATCTTCATAATAATTCTTTGATGTGAATACTACTCTCCTTGTATGGTGGAGGAAATTGAGGTTTACAGGGTTTATGAATTTACCCAAGGACACAATTTGTAAATGGTAGAACTGGGTTCTGATCTCATGTGTTCTCATTCAAGAATCAAACCTGTACCTGTAACCACTACAAACCTTAACTTTTCTTCTCAGCCCTGCCAGAGTTTCAATGACTTTCACTGGATTTTCCTTCAAGAAGACATTCTATATTCTAGAGTTATGGTATCATTTCTTTTATCTCTAAAAAAAGATCATAAATTTACTGTACTTTTTAGAATTGCTATTAATGATTTTTGAGATTTGGTCCTCTTTTTTTTTTTTTTTTTGGAGAATCACAGTGAAACGCTACATTTGCATATTTAAAGACAGTTTTCCTAAATGTCAGTTCAAAATATAGATTTATCAGAATTTGGAAATGAAAGGACTTTTTTTCTTACTGCTGACTCTACTGGATGTCAAGACTGTGCAAATTGCATCCCAGAATTAGAGCACTGTGGGGGCATCTGACCCCGCCCAAGTATTCCTGCCAAGTAACCCATCTTTCTTCTCGTTTCCCCACCCCTGATCTGCATGGCTTCCAATTCTCCTTCCTCCAGTTTCTCCAGATGGCAGACATCTTTCAGCCTCCTGGCTCCTGCAACTTCTTCCTACTGAATTGGAGCCAATTCCTGTAATCCAACTTCCTCCTCTTCAAAGGGATGTGCATAGCTTCTACAAGGACGAGGCCATCTGACTCCAATGCCTGTTGCCTTCTCTTGCCAGTGTCCTTATCTGACCTCAGTTTTCCCCACTTGGTCTCCATGGAGAGATGACCATTGGCTCAATTTGCATCAAGTTTTCCTGTTGGTCACCTTCTCATCCTAATTCTTTTCTCTCATCTTCACCATGAATATCCCACTGTTCTCTACTTTGGGGCTGTTTCTTCCCCCACTATAATAGTATTATTATAACTTAGGACAGATGTATTAATGCTGATATTTTAAAATTTTGAGGAGTTTTCCAATTCCATCACCAAAGAGCTGGCTTGAGGATGACCAAAGAATTTACCCTTCATCAGTAGGAGTATGAGAGGAATGCTTAGCATGCAGAACACCCACTCCAGAACAGGTGATTGAGGCAGAGACAAGAATCAAAAGAACATACCTGAGTATGAGTCATACTTTTCCCTTTTTCTCTCTTAGCTGTTAAGACCTGAATTTGCCTCTTTTTCCTATCTTTAGGCAACTACTATCTTATATAGGTAGTCTATTCCTATATTATCAATAAAAAATTAGCTTTCTCCTGTTTTCTAGAAATGTTTAGTCTACCTGAATGTTTATAATATGTACAATTGAGCATTTTCTAAAAGTATGAAGATTAAATTAAAGGGAACTTATACTGCTCATTGGGATCACCTTTAAAAAAAAAAGCAAATATTTCTTCCACTGGATCATCCCTTTATCTTCAGCATGGGTACTTCTTACTTTCCCTCGACACCAATGTTTATATTTTATTGTTTTATTTTTTATTTATTTTATGTTGAGCTTTGATGAAAGCTGTGAGTTCTCTCTCCCCAGAACAATGTCCAAATATCACATTCATACATACACACACACACACATGCACAGGATTTTGGCCACAACTTCAAAGTGTTCATTGATGCTCATACAGAAATCCATTCATCATACTGCTGTCAGACTAATAGTTCTATAGGATGAGTGAGGTCATCTCATCTTACTTTCCTAATCCCTGTCACCCCCAGAATATAGAATAAAGTGAAAAGCCTTCCTTGACTATTACTCAAGTTACTCTTCTTTTCCATTCATCCTCTGCTGTAGGAACATTTTGGGTATTTTTATTTCTTCATGCCTTTGCTCAAGCTATTCACTTCACCTAGAATATCTTTTTCATTCTCTACCTTGAAAAACTATATGCAACTTTCCCTATCCCACTAATGGCACCTTCTATCACCCCAACCAATGTAGACACCATAAATGTACTCAGGATTCATCTCATCTTTCTTTACATTACAACTCCCTGAGGGTTTTATCTCTTTGACAGCGTTTAGGAGCATGTAAATCTTAAGCCAAACAGAACCTTAACAATCATTTTATAAAGCCCTTTTTTGTTTGCCTCATATTATTCATTCATTTATAAATAATAATAACATTTAAAAATTCTTTTTTTAAATTTTTTTAAGGTTCATTTTTGAGAGAGAGACAGACAGAGCACGAGCAGAGGGGGGCAGAGAGAGAGGGAGACACAGAATCTGAAGCAGGCTCCAGGCTCTGAGCTGTCAGCACAGAGCCCCATGCGGGGCTTGAACCCACAAACCGTGAGACCATAATGTGAGCTGAAGTCGGGTTCTCAACTGACTGAGCCACCCAGGGGCCCCTAACATTTAAAAATTCTTAATGTGCAACTGTTATGTGCCAGACACTGATCCAGTCACTGGAACATAGTAGTGGACAAGGTAGATAGAGCCTCTGCTTTCATGGAACTTTCTTTATATTGGGAGAAGAAAGACTAGAAATAAGTTTAGAAAAAAACAGGTACTTACAAATATTGAGTATTTGGAAGACCATTACTTTGAGAAATGCTATAGAAAATGACTGAGGAGAAGGAGAGGAAGAACATTGTGTTTATTAATTGGTAGGTCAAGGAAAGCATCTCAGATATTTGAGTTGAAACCTGAATGGTAAGGAGCTAGCCAGGTAACGATGGGGGGGGGGGGGGGGGAAGAGCACAGCAAGTGCAAAGACCCTGAGGTGAAAGCTTACTGAAGCAAAGACAGAAGGCCAGTGGGGGACAGGGGAGAGATGTTCTTAGATAAAGTCAGAGAGGAGAAAGGAGTTTGGAATCTACTCTAAATGACATAGAGGCTATTAAGTCTACAAGCTTCTTGAGAGCAGACCTATCTTATGTGGCCCAGCACAGCACTTAGCAGAAGAGATAAATGCTGTAAAGAAAAAAGTTTTACAACTAAGTCATTTTGAGCATGTTAAGATGCTCCTCATTGTAAACTCAAAGAAAGTTGTTTCCTAGGCTATGCACTATATGTCCATGGTCACATTTGGCTAAGAGGAAATGTAGCCATTAAGTAACAACCCTTGGATTTTAATTTCCTCAAGGACCATTGTGGGGACTTTTATGAGCTGGTAACAGTCCTACATGCCCTGCAAGTTCCCATTCATTCCACTTGCTTCGATTCTATCTTATCACTGAAATGGTTTGAAGCCTTAGGAGTTTTACAAGCTTCAATCCGCTCTTGGCTTTTTGCCTCCGACATTCAATTTTCACACCTACTTTTATGAATTCAAGAATGGTACTAGACTGGCTTCCTCTGATAGGATTTTTTCCCTCTCAACACATTTTCAAACATTACTGATTTAGAAGGTTGTATAAAACATATATGTTCAGCTTAAAGAATAATTAAAAGCAAATACTTGTGTAACCACTACCTAGGTTAAGAAATAGAATGTTGTATTTTACAAAGTGGGGTTTTAGAACTGAAAGCAACTTTCAGAACCAAAATCATCTGGTTTTCTCTCTTTTTACACGAGAAGTCTAAGGCTTAGAATTGGCAAATGGTTTTTTTTAAAAGTTTATTTATTTTGAGGGGGTGGGGGGAAGGAGAGAGAGGGAGAGAGAGAATCCCAAGCAGGCTCCCTGTTACCAGGGCAGAGCCTGATGCGGGGCTCGAACCCATGAATTGTGAGATCATGACCTAATCCAAAATCAAGAGTCAGATGCTTAACTGACTGAGCCACCCAGGTCCCTTGGGCAAGTGGTTTTATGCAGGCCACACTGCAGGCCACACTGATGCAGCTAACAGAATCATAACTCTAAACCAGAAGGCCCATAGAGATTAGGGGATCAGTTTCTCAGATCAGGTTATCTGGGCTCCTATATAAACATTTTCAGTCAGAGCTGAGGGGGTAAGAGCTAAATTTCTCATGAAGGGACTGTTGTTTTTTTTTCCAAAAGCTCTCTATGAAAGTAACACTGATTGATGATCCACCCTCAGGGTGCTTGCTAATTTCCTGGTGGTTGGATTTTTAGCGTGGAGTTCTTTCTTTTTCTTTTTTCTTTTTTTTTTTAATCACCTACTTGGCTCATGTTTAGAGTTGACATTTTCTGAGTATCATAAGATTTCTGGTGAGTCGTGGAATCAGAAGTGGTTTGGAGTTCTACCTCAGCGGCTTTTTATTCCAAAGACAGTTTTAGTTGGAGGTGTGGAGTGTTGTAATCATATCTGGTCATTTCCCTAGTAGGGTTGAGATCTAGGCTGGGTAATTCTGTCATTAGTATTATTTCTTTTCTCTCTCTATTTCTCACCTTGCCACACACACACACACACTCACTCACATCAATAAACCAATTAACATTTGTACCTTGGAAACACCAAAAGATGGGGGAAAATAGTTACACAAACATCTGTATATCTGCATGGGACTTTTTGCTCCCCAAAGACTTTCTTGACTTTCATAGTCAAGAGGGGAAGGGCAGCATTTTTGGATTCCTAAGAATTTATTTGAAGGTAGAAAACTCAAATGTCTTCTATTTCAGGTAGAAAATGAGTGTAGTGTGCAAGGAGTAGTGGGGGACCATGTTAACTGGAGACAATTTGCCCATTTGTGATACTGTAATATCAAAAGAAATACATATTTAGTCCTTGTCCCAAGTTCTCAGCACAGAGCTCCTAAAACTCTTGGCATTTCTGAGTGATAGGTATAAGAAAAGTATCATTTTTTTAAAGTTTAATTTATTTATTTTGAGAGACAGAGAGAGAGCACGAAGGAGGGGCAGAGAGAGGGAGAGAGAATCCCAAGCAGGCTCCACACTGTCAGCAAGGGGCCTGATGTGGGGCTTGAACTCACAAACCAAACTGACCTGAGCCAAATCAAGAGCCAGATGCTTAACCTATTGAGCCATCCAGGTGCCCCAGAGGAGCATCTTTTGTTATTCATAATAAGACCCTTTAATCATACCTGAGCTTATGCTATGACTCTGGAAGGATGGAGGCTGCTTGCCAGAGGAACTACCCATGTGAATTGAAGGCTGAACTTGCAGCCCCACTCTCCAAACTCTGGGGAAGGGAGAAGGGCTGGAGGTTGGGTTAATCCCTAATGGCCAATGATTTAATCAATCATGCCTACTTAATGAAATCCCTATAAAAATCCTAACTGAAGGGGTTTGGAGAGCTTCCTGGTTGCTGAGCACATTGAGGTGCTGGTTGTGGGTAGCATGCCCAGAGAGGGCATGGAAGCTCCATGCTCCTTCCCTCCCATTCCTTACCCTATGCATCTTTTCCTTTTTGTTGTTTCTTTGTTGTATCCTATATAATAAATGGATAATAGTAAGTGAAGTGCTTTCCTGAATTCTGTGAGCCACTGTAGCAAGTTATCAAACCTGAAGAGGGGTTATGGGAACATCTAATATATAGCTGGCTGGTCAGAAATGCAGTGACAACCTGAGACTTTTGATTGGCATCTGAAGTAGAGAGCACTCTTGTGGAACTGAGCCCTTAACCTGTGGGGTCTGTGTTAACTGAGTAGTTTGTGTCATAATTAAGTTATATCATGGAGATACTCAGTTGATGTCTGCTGAGAATAGAGAATTGATTATGTGGGGGGAAAGCCACACATTTGGTGTTAGAAGTAAGTAGTGCAATGAAGTAGGGTTTTTTTCCCCTTTAGAAGTCTAAAGACATTTAAATTCAAACATTTAAAAAATATTCTGTGAAAACCCCCCAAAATAAATTATCTGTAGGTGAAATGAAGCCTATAGCCACTTCTTTCCAAATTTGTCATCTTTGAATCTTTTCACACTAGTCAAATCAAATTAAAACTGCCATACAGTGCGGTGTCAGTGAGGGAAAAAGTTACCAAGTGATAGGATATTGGTTCAGAGTTCTGGTGGTGATGATGGTAGAGAAGGATGTGGTGCAGAGAATGGGGCAATGTGGAGGATTGTCCTACAAAGCAGCCTGTCTCGGTAGATGAGTGTGATTTATCATTGAAGCACTCTCCCCATGCTTCATTTGGGTTATTTTTTTGCCACACTGTTTTCCAGATCATAAATTCTTTCTTCAGCTCTTTCAATTCTACTGTTACGATCATGCACTAGTTTTTCCTTCGGCTACTGTAACTTTCAGTTCTAGAATTTCATTTATTCTTTTAAAAACATTTACAATTCGTTGCAAAATTGTTCAATCTTAATTTTTATCTGTTTCAATAAAGCAAAAAGTTATTTTAAAGTCTGTTTCTTATATTCACACATAAGGGAGGCTCCATGGTTTTCTTTCTGTTGTCTGAAGTTTCTGATGCTTCTTTTTAAAGATTTTCTATTTTTACCTGATTTCATTTAATATAAGACATTATATTTGAAAAAACATTTATGGGAGTTATTTCAACATAGGGTGATGTTATCTTCCTCCTAGAAGGGAATTTTATTTCTTTCCGTCGTGTTCCTGGGACACTAGCAGTTTGAGGGCACCTTAATCCAAGTTAGGGTTTTAGATTATTTGGGCAACCTGGATAATTCAAAGCTAAACTATGTATGAGAACTGGGTGACTTTGATTCCAAGTTTTATCTTCTTGATACAGTGAGACTGACAAAAACTGTTTATATGCTCTCAGATGCATCTTCCATATGGGCAAAAAGTGGTACCAAATAATAGTTCACCTCTCTGGATTTGCAACTCCACTGGCTTTGGGTGGTAATTCCTCACTATCTTATTTACTCTTTTGTGCTTTCAAGCTGACTTTTATTGTTAATTTTAAAAATACATTGCCCCAGCTCTTTTTAGTTGTCTTCAGTGATAAGACTAATCCAAATTACCTAGTGTTCCATTACTAGAGGCAGAAGTCTCAAGCTAGCAAGATTTATAGATTAGTCACCTGTTTAAACTTTAGAGGCTGGTTATACACTGGTTAGGAGAACAATATCTGAACTTCCCTCTTTCTCAGATACTGCTCTATTACCTGTTTGGTTTTTCTTTTTCTTTCTTTTCTTTCTTTCTTTCTTTTTCTTTCTTTTTTTTTTTTTTTTGTGATTACTGCATTTCACGCTGACAGCCACTTCCTGCCTTCCTTTTCCTAACTCCCTACAGAGCCACACTTATGATGTAGAACTCCTAGCAGAAGGGAAGATGTCTACCCACCAATAGCCTTCTCCTTCAGTTAAATATACATATATATTTTATAATAACAATATACATTTATTTCTATCTCTATCTATCTATCAATCGATTGATTTTGGTGATTGGCCAGGAGAAAAAGTATGAGATTTTAGAAATGTATAACTTGGATCTGGAAAAACAAGCCATTTTCTTTTGAAAAACTCAGGATATGTGGCATCTTCAGATTCAATTGTATTCTTTTTGTGAGATGCAGCTAAAGATTCAACTTCTTTTCAACACATGCTTCTGATGGGTCTGAAAGTTGGCATATCAATCTGCGAGTACTTGCAAAAGAGGCTTTCTTAATTTTCTTGGCTTAAAATTCCTGTAAACATGAAGTTTTGTTAGTGAACTTTTATTGAAATATAGGATAAATACAGGAACATGCACATATAAATGCACAGCTAAATGAATTTTGGTAAAGTTAACAAATCCATGTAACCTGGACCCAAAAATAGAACTAGATCATTACCAGTACACAGATGCCTCTTTCTCATCCCCCTTCTAGTCACTAACCACTCAAGGGTAACCACTCTTCTAATATTATACTGTAGATTAATTCTGTTTATTTTTGAACTTTACATATAGAATCATTTATTATATACTTTTATGGCCGGTTGTTTGGTTTTTCTCTCTTGACATTGTGTTTGTAGGGTGTGTTAATATTATTGCATGCAGTTGTAAATCATTCCTTCTTGTATTCTGTATAGTAATCCACTTCATGAATATACCATGATTTCTTTATCATTTCTACTTTTGATGGACAGTGGGGAGTCTCATCATTTTACAAACAGTGCTGTTATAAAAATTATTGTGCATTTTCATTACCTGTTAGTAAATATAGATAGCAGGAAGATTCTTGAACTTCATCTTCTAAATTTTATCCTGCTCACCAGGATTGTGACCCAGATTCTGGTCCTTGATCTTTTAATTTGGGCCAAATACAGAGGAAGAAGAGATGATTTCCATGAACTACTTCCTAGATAAGCTGGGAGCACGTCGTCTGGCTGATGTGGTCTTTTGCCTGAGCTGTATATCCATAATCCAGTGTTGAACTGGATGAGCTTGTTAAAATGGTGGAAAAATCTCTTTGGTAGAATGCCTCAGTTTGAGTTAAATCCTGGGTCTATACCCTGAACATTGCTTTGTAGTTTCATCTGATGAACCAAATTACATCTACTAACCATTATGAAGTTTTAGAAGTTTTTATGCTGTGTCCCAGTTGAATCTTTTAACAATGTGAGAAAGCTCAGTTAACAATGTGGCTCAGTCAGCTGGGCGCCTGACTTCAGCTCAGGTCATGATCTCATGGTTCGTGAGTTTGGCCCTGCATCAGTCTCTGTGCTAACAGCTCAGAGCTTGGAGGCTGTTTTGAATTCTGTGTCTCCCTCACTCTCTGCCCCTCCCCTGCTTGCACTCTATCTCTTTCAAAAATATGTAAAGATTTTAAAAATTAACAATGTGAGAAAAACCTATTTTTTTAAATAAAATATCCAGTTTCTTATGTAAATATTACTACAATCCTATTAGTTAATGACGTTCTGTGAGAATTCACAAAAGAAAGGATATCTGCTTGCGAGGGCTTCAAATTCCTCAAAATTTACTTGGATAGAAAAACTGCCCATAGAGCAATAGGTGCTTAAAACAGGATATTATAACCAATGCAAGTTATTGTCATATATGCCTCAAAGCTAAACAGATGGCTAATTGGGAATTAGAGTAGAATTATTCATTCATTCCACAAAAAACAAATGAGCCTCTACTATTTGCTCCTCTCTATGCTAATATAATTTACATTAAATTATATTAAATTAAATGTTAATTATATAACATAGTACCGTCATAACATGATCTACTATAATTCCAGGGAGTGATAAGAGCTAGAGAGAAAATAAATCAGCATAAGATGGGGAGCCGGATGTTATTTTAGATGGATAGTGGGAGGAAGAGTCAGGAAATCACTGAATAAGTGACACATGCAAAGACCAAAGTGAAGTGAGGGAGCATGGCCTTGATCTGGGGGAAAGTATTCCAGGAAGAGAGATTTGCAAAACCAAAGGCTATGAGAGGGAAACAAGAATAGAAGATTCAAGGGGGAGCAAACAGGACAGGATGGCTGGAATATAGTGAGCAATGGCAAGGAGGAAAGGAGGTCAGGTAAAAGAGGAAAAGGAAGACAAGGGCCACTTGAATTTGGCAATTCAAATTTTATTTGAGGGCAATTTGAATTTTATTCCAAGGTGATAGCATTCCACTGGATCTTAAGTAGGTGTTGCTAAGAATGTGGTTTGATTTGACATACGGTTGGGAAAGGTCAATTTGGTTGCTGCATAGAGAATGGATTGTAGGTATTAAGAATGGAAAAAGAATGGAAGTTTTCTGAGAAACTCATTTGATTCCCTAGGGTTGGGAGATGAGAGAGACATGGATAGGGCAGGCTGCTGAAGGGCAGAGGACATTAGTCCCAAGGAAGAAAGGGATTTAAATAAGTTAGCTAATTGCCAGAATTAGATGAGCCACTACATTTCACTCTTTATTTTACAGATGTGAAAACTAAGGCTCAGAAAGCCTAAGTAACTTTCTAAAGGAAAAAAATGTGATAACCACATTGAAAACAGGAAGGAGTTTGGGGAAAGGTGACTTCTGTCACTAAGTCAATCTATTCGTATGCAATAAAGTAAGATTATTGGTAAGAGTTACAAACATTTTGAAATTGACTTGTGAATCTCTCTCTTTATCTCTTTTCTTTTTTGAGAACTGAAATTTTGGTGGTGCAAAGTGGCCAGCTTATCATCTTGAGTTGCATTTTAGAAAAAGCAATACTGACTCTGAACTTTTTAATGGCAAGTCCAAACCGTATTAACTTTCCTAAAACTGTTGGGGACAGTGTCTGGCAATGGTAGGTGCATAATAAATATTTGCTGAATGATTCTATGATGAAACTGAGAGTCAGAAGAATTCTAAGAAATTATAGAAAAAAGGAGAAAAATTACCCCCTCTGTATACTTAAAGTGTACTGTATAATATTAGTAGTGTACTAATATTGAGAAAGGACAAATAAAGCATTAGTCACATGCTTTGGATTGTGACGAAAACTAAATTCAAATTGATTTAAACACTAAGGAACATTCATTGGCCCATGTAATTAAGTCTAGGAGGGTAGTTCTAAGTTCAGGTATGGCTGGATCTAGGGTTTGTATGGCATTTAAATAATTCTGTCTTTGTGTCTTTCTTTCTCTTTCCACTTATTTGTTTGTCTTTCCTTCACACTGGCTTCATTCCAGGCTGTCTGTCTTCACATGGAGATCCTCCTATGGTTATAAGCTTACATCTTTCAGTTTATTAATACCAACAGGAAGAGTTCCCTTTCCCAAATGGTTCTATCAAAAGTCTTCAGGGGCCAGGCCAGTCAGTCCATGTGAACATGGGCTGAGAGTAGGTGGGGAGTGGTTTCCAAAGGAAGCTTTAGGAATGATTACCAGAAGTTAGAGTGGACAGTGGCAGGAGAAGCAACAAAGATCTACTACCAAAGTGAAAGAAAAGGGAAATCTTGCAGCCAAAGAGGCAATTTCTGCTTGTAAAATCCCCCTAAAACCTAGGGCACCTCAACTCCAGATCAAGGCTGGGCAGGTCAGTATTCAAAAGACTCCTCTGCTTGTAGTACTGACACTGTAGATATTTGTAGATGTTTCCAAAAGCTCTTTCAGGCTTCCCGAGGCAGCTAGATTTTCCCAAGGCCCCTGAGACACTCAACAGACTTCTTGGGTGTATAAGAGCTCACAGAACCAGCAGTCACTGCCATGTTTCTGTCCTCACAGACTCTCCAGTTATTGGTATGAAGCCCCAAATGCCCATGGTTCATCCGTAGCTTTTTTTTTTTAATGTTTACTTATTTGTGTGTGAGAGAGAGAGACAGAGTGCAAGCAGGGGAAGTGCAGGGAGAGGGGGAGACACAGAATCTGAAGCAGGCTCCAGGTTCTGAGCTGTCAGCATACAGCCGGATGTGTGCCTCAAATTTGTGAACCATGAGATCAAGACCTGAGCCGAAGTTGGATGCTTAACTGACTGAGCAACCCAGTCGCCCACATCCATAGTTTTAAAAGTCATTCTTCATGTTTCTTAAAGGAACCATGAGCCCAATGTGTGCTTTCCTCTGAAGCTCAAATGCTATAAAGTGAAATAGTAAGCCAAATGGGGTGGCAACTTCAGACAAGTGTGTAGATTCTACTCCATGATGAAGGTAATTAAAGAAACCAACTGCCTTCTTACACTCCACAAAAATGCCTTCCAAACAGATATTTCCCAGCCAGTTGAAAAGTGAGTCAGCTAAAGAACTCCAAAACAATTAAATTAATTGAAAATACATTTCATAAGAGAAATTGGATAGATTATTTGAGGTCACGAGCATCTGCCAATGAGTATTTACCTCAGCATTTTCAGCTTTACTTTGCTTCCCCACTTGTAGCATTTCTGAAATCCACTTATTTCTCCTTTGTGTGTAAATTCTGAAAATGTGTGTTTCTATTATGGCTCCATAAGACCACTATTTACCCCCTTCACAATTTTTGTCATATGTGCTATATCGTCAGGGTTCAGTGAAGGAAGGAGAAATGTCTCTAGGTATTTCAAGCAGAAGGTGATTTAATACAGGGAAATAAGTGCTCACAAAATGGTGAGAAGAATGGAAGTCAGAGGCACCAGTGGGATCTTGGTTTCAATGTCAAAGTCAAAAAACTATGGTCATCACATTTCCACTCTTGTTGCCTCCATAATTCTGTCACTCCTGTGAGGTTGCTAACTGGAAAGTAGAACCCTGAGTCTGACTCCTGCATGCGCTCAAAATGTTCAAAGCTTACTATAACTGCCTTTACTGCAGCAAGTCTGCCTGCACTTTATTTCTGTCTTACAAAACTCAGGCAACTGCATCTAACTGGCACAGCATAATTCATATCCAGAGCCCTAACAGCAAGGGCATCTGGAAAGTGTAATTTTAAGACTTCCCTCCTTAGAGAGAAAAGAAGAGGTTGAGAGAATGAATCCAAGAATATGTCACTCACTTTACAAATTAAAGTTGTTTTTTTTTAAAGAAGACCTTATATTTATACTGTAAATGAAAATCCAGGATCATTTTCCATTAACAGAAGGTATTTGTCAAAATAAATGCAAGGAATTTTTTTGCCTTACATTTACCAAAAATACTTTTCCTCCCTGAGAGAACAGAGTAATTATAAAAGGCTCTTTTTCCCCAGGCTTTCCCCAAACTGCACCATTCCCCTATGCTACCCTCATTTATATACTCTGTGTGAGCCAAAAGCCAATATTTGCAATTAAATGACAGGTCATGTGTGAATTAAAGCAGACTTCTATGCCAAGTCATATTCAAACTTTCCTCTTTTTTCCTGGTTTGGGAATGGAGAGGATCACACAAAACTGGTCCCATCAGCAATGTGCATCAGTGTACTTTGGGAAATGCTTTATTAGATTGTAATCAGTTTGAAAGTGCTTTTATCTCCTCCTCTGCCTTAAGTTCTAGAATAGACCTCACATTTTTTTCATCCAACCTGGAGTTACAAATATGAGAAGGAAAAATATCAGGAATGGTGACTCAGGGAATTTGGGAGAGTGAAACAAAGACCAACAGTCAGTTTAAAGCAGGGTCTTATTGTCTTTGCCTAAAGTGGGAGGTGGGGGACTGGGATTCACTCCTACAGGTTGAGCTATAAGTTTTGGACAAGAGTTGTCCACTTAACCAACTCCTTTCCTGGTGCTTTGAGTCTACCCTTCATGTTACCAGCTGACCAAACCCATCTCTGCCATAGGACCATTGTTTTCTCCTTTCTTTCCTCCACTTCCCCTTGGTCAGCCCACCCCTTATCCTCCCATCCCCACTCTACTTCATTCCCCACCCCTCCCCCCCCCACACACACAGCTTCAGTACACCTCATTGTCTGCCTTTCAGGAGCTCCATGAGATTCTGTTTTGTTCAAAGCAGAATCTATAGCATCTAAAAACTGCTTGTGATAGACATTCAATTCCCACTAGTTGAAAGAATAACAAATGGGTGAGTGAGCAGTCAGTCTGCTTGGCTCAGCCAGGCTAACCCAGAAAGAAACCTGAACTATCTCAGACTCATTCTGCACTTTACTGTGTTTCACAGAACATCAGATTGATCAAAAGTATTTATAATGGAATGCACTCCAGGCTCTAGACTACATGAATCAAATATAGGCCTTCAAGTCGTTGTAAACTGAATTTTGAGATAATGTTGGTAGTTTCCCCTTTTGTCTTAGAGAATGAAGAATTGGATTGAGCTTTGACTCCACTATCTCCTGGGTGGCAAGTCACTTTCATTTCTGAGCCCGTTTCCTCACCTGTAAATTGGGGGAGGATTTACTCTTTGCTTAATTCACTACCTGCTGCATGGTTCATGTGAAATTAGGCACTTACCCATGTATTTTATCATTGAAGAAGTAGTTTTCTGAGTGCCTACTGTGTGCAAGTCTTTTAAATGTCATCTTCTTAGTGTGGCATTTTATTTTATTTTAAAATTTTTTAATTTTTTTCTTTATTTATGAGAGAGAGAGAGAGAGAGAGAGAGAGAGAGAGAGAACATGAGTGGGAGTGAGAGAGAGGGAGACACAGAATGTGAAACAGGCTCCAGGCTCCAAGCTGTCAGCACAGAGCCTGACACAGGATTTGAACTCGCAAACTGTGAGATCGTGACCCGAGCCAAAGTCGGATACTTAACCGACTGAGCCAACCAGGTGCTTCTAGTGTGCATTTTATAATCAACTTATGTAACATTTCAGTCCTACTTTTTCAACACTGCTAGTCCTCCCTTCTGCTTTATTTTTCTAACAAGTGCTTTCATTTTAAAACTTAATATATGTTTTATTGATTTAATCATTTACTATAATTATCTATTTAATTTGTATTGTGTATCTCCCCCTGCTAGGTTTTAGGCTCCATGAGAGGGGATGATGATTGATTGATTGATTGATTGATTTTGCTATTGTCTTTCCAGAGCCTGTCCCCTAGTGGGCACTTAATAAATAATGTTGAATGAATAAACAAATATCCCATGCTCAGAGTACAAGTGCTGATATAAACCAGCCTACCATATGAAACTCAAATGTATTCTTTTATTAGAGAAAACTCACTAAAGAATGTGTATTCTATACAGAGGGCTGGAGTTACATTGAAGGAACAATTAGGAGGCCAGTATATAATCCAGACAAGAAATGACAAAGAAAATAAGGAGACAATTAGAAAATATTGAGGAAATAGAATTGTAGCGCGTGGCTCCTTGGATATGAGGTGTGGTGGGGAATAGTGAAATCTACATTGAATTCCTAGTCTCTGGGCTGGGCAACTGGGTGGATGAAAATGATGCTCACTGATACGAGGATACCAGTGAAGGAAATGGTTGTTTGAGGACATGCATGAGGAGAGAATTTATGCCGGGTGCCAATGGGCCAACAGATGTTCACTGAGAGGTTGAATACATGGCTCTGGGCTTAGAAGAGAAATTTAGGCTGGGGATAAAGATTTGAAAGCCATAATCCTAGGCTCTAAGGACAGCATGCAGAGTAAGGATAGGGAAGGGTCAAGGGGACACAATCATTTGGGATAAATATTCTTATCCCACCTCTCCATAGATGAGACCACTGGGAAGTGCCCAATTATTCTCAAAGATTAGCTTTTTATCTGTTCCATTTGAGACCCCAGAGTTCTGCACCATGGATAATGGAAAAGACTTTCGTGTACTTAAAATCCAAGACTACTATAGCCTTTTTCAGGCCAAATACCCACAATTATTTTACTTTCTTAAAAAAACGATATGCTAGATAGTTCTGGGGTTGGGGGCCAGAAAACTTGGGGGGCTGATATAGATTAAGATCTCCCATGGCTAATGGGTGACCTTGAACAACACATGGATTTTTCTGTCAGTTCATTTCCTCATCTGTGAAATTATGGTGTTGACCTCCATGAGGTTCTTGGAAAGATGTATCAGGAGCATTTGAGTGATTAAATAATGAAATCTAGAGTAGATATTCATTAAAGATCTTGCAAGAATCCAGTTTCTATTCCATTCCAATAATACTTTGTTGTTGGACCCATTCCAGTTCCTGTATATATTCTTTAAAGCATATAGATGCCTAAACAGTACACAGAGCTCTCTAGTGTGGTCATGACTAATGCAGCAGAGTACATAAAAAGGTAGAAGAAAATACAGACTCTATACCCCTGTTGTAGGCTGCTGGCTATTGTCAAGCTGCTAGTGATTTATTTAGCAGTCTGGTTGCAAAAACACAGGACTAAACCATTTGCATTGATACTTTAGGTTTTCTTTAAAAGTAATTAACCCAAATTAAGACAATATTCACCAAAGGTTCTGAAAACAAAACAAAACAAAACAAAGCAAAACATAACAATAAAATCACCCTTCTACTGATTTAATAGAAGATTTCTTAAAAGTAGCTAAAAAAAAAATGGGTATTTATGTTGTGTGCTTTCCCAACTAAGATCTTAATATGCTTTGCAAACTTGACTCAAATGCCAATGGTACTTCCCCCTCTGTGTCTTTCAAAAAAATGGAGCTAGTGAGAACTGAAGAAACATGGTGGTATTGAAAATGTAGTCTTTGAAGTTCATGTGTGTAACTGTAGTATATTATTGTTTAGCTGATTCCCTATCCTTCCTCTCCCCCCCCACCCCTGCCAACCTCCAAGGGAAGTGTGTACTTTCCTGTCCAATTTATATTGACCTTGACCATGTGCTTGTTTAGACCAATGGAATATATAAGTGACAGTGTTACTGCTGCTTGATATCTTTCTGACATTTGATACTTTCAGCTTCTCCCTCTTTGAAATGGGGTCTTATCCTGAGGTTGAGATACTGCATGGTTCTGCTAATGCTTCTGGACACTTTTTCCTCTATCATGAGAAAGGTTTCTCCCTAGTAGCTGCTCCGTTTTCAGCCTGAATCTCAAAATGAGATTCATGGAGCAAAAATGCCCCAGTGTACCTACAGATGCAACGTGGTCCTAGCCAACTGGTAGACTCTCAAGCATAAGAATAAGTGATTGTTGTTTGAAATCTCTGAATTCCACATCAGTGTGTTAAGCAATATGATTGTGTCAATAGTTACTGAGTATTATTTGGCATAACAACATTTCTTGTAGATTTAACCCCCCGTGAGATCTCTTGTCTCTGTAACTACTCTGTACAGGGCCTAATTGACTTGGAGCAGATATCAAGACAAAGTTGTACTTAGCAAAAAATTGGTTTACAATTTCTTAAAGCTCAGAAATCAATTTTACCTCTCTAACAGTTGACCATTTTTAAGGTCTAGTTCTCAGCCAAAGGCAATTTTTCCTCTTAGGGATATTTAGCAATGTCAGGATGCATTTTGACTGTCATGACTCAGGGTGGGGTGCCACTGGCATCTAGTGAGTAAAGGCCAGGGATGCTGTTAATATATAGCTCCTCGCAACAAAGAATTATCCAGTCACAAATGTTAACAGTGTCAAGGTTGAGAAAAGCTGGCTCAACCCTATATTTCTTTCTCTTGGGGCATATCAAATTTATCTTTGGGCATTAAAACTGATATCACTCATTAGGAATAAATAAGAAAACTTGGCCAAGTATATGATATCATTCCAGATAGCCTCCTAAAGAAAGACAAGAATTCTTTTATTGTTTGTTAACCCACTGAAAAACATAGAGCAAAAGTAATTATTTGCTCCCTTTTTGAGATTTAAAAATCTCTAATTGGATTAAAAAAGGATTTCCTTTTTTACCAGCACTTCAGGATATTTCTGTATTGCTCAGAAATCAGAGGCCTCATGATTTAGTTATTCATTTACTCTCTCATCCATTCAAATTATTTATGGAGCACCTACCTTGTGCCAGGCAATCTTAGGATTTCTTGTTCCAAGATGTCAGGTTTAATTCTGTTTGTTTTGTTTTGATTGAAATGGAGTATATAAGAGTGTGTGTTAAAGTTCACATTTATTTTAAAACACCCCAAGAGTAAATATAATCTTTCTGTTCACCCTGCACCTTTGAGCACCCCTTCCTATGTTATGAACTTCAAAAAGAAGTGGAGCCTGCCTTTTGCTAGAGATATATAAGATGTATTATCTCACCCTCCCTTATGAACAACTTAATACAACTGTGTAGAACTTTGTATTAGACTCTAGTGGGTCCTGGTAATGCCAGAGGTAGTTGCAAAAGTTTTAGTGGTAGCAATATAAGCACAGCTTCACTTTACAGACATATTTCTCAGTGTGTTTTATGTTGGTTTATTTAATAAGCAAATATTTCATATGCTTTGTTAGTAAGAGGCATCCAGCAGAATCTGATACTACTGGTGAATGAAGACAATTTTTAAGCTGAAGAACAATGGCAACACCAAAAGAGAACTGCTGGGCAACAGGCTTTTATCTACCTGAAACAGAAGGAATTTTCTGGCAAATCCACAGATCCATTTGGGTCCTTGAAAATGTCTAATGTAGCAAAAATATCCTCACCTCCAATTGCAGGCTCCAGAAGAAGTCTCTGTTATGAAATGTCCTGTTCCAGCCCTCTAAGCTCTGCCATTTTGAAGCCACAGTGAGCTATATCCCAGTGAGCCAGGGGTTGGAGAGCTAACGACTCAAGCAGGAAGATAGTGCAGAACCTGACCCAGAGATGAAGGTGAAGACAACACACAAATGTTGTACTTTTCCGGCCTCAGTGAACTGAAATCATGTCCTTTTTTTTTTTTTTTTTTTTTTTTTTTTTTGTTAATTTGATTTTGCTGTTTGGATTCAAACCCAGTATCTTCTTCCAATAATGCTCTTTTCTGTACCCAGTCACAGAAAGAGTAGAAGACAGCTAGCAGGAAAACAATGGTCTGACACTTAAAGAGAAAATCAATGGCAGATGTCTTCCTTTATGTTTTCTCAGCTAATCTACAAAAACCATGTGGGAAGGCTTAGTTCCTATTTTTCAGGTAAGAAAACTGAAGCTCCCAGAGGGCAACTAACTTGAATTTTAATTGAGGCATGTCTGATTTTCAGGTCTATATTCTTTTTCATTAACTACAAAAGCTAATGTTGACTCTCTTTTATGACCTGTTAATATTCAAATCAATATGATTTTTTGTCATGGAAAAATCCAAGCTCTAGCAGAAGGGAGGAAGCAGGGAACATAAATTCAGCCCCTTCAAATCACATGGAGAGGCAAGGAATCTGCTCTGAGTTTGCAAATTTGATTTTGAGGACTCCAGGCATGGGAACTGTGTCAGACTCAATATATCTGCTCATGGACCGATTAGGACCAGGTGACTGCCAAGCTGTTTACTGTCCTCTTCTGACCCACCTGCTCCACTCACAATCATTTTGCAGCCAGAAGATCAGTGAGGTAAAGGTGGCCTTGTGCCCTCTGACTTTTTCCCTCTGCCTTCTCTCTGGGTTTTTTGACACCACATTGGTGGCAACCAGTGGCCACCTGCTTATAGACACAAGTCATCTAAAGTAATAAAACAAGAGGTAACTGGCCAGAGCCAGCCATTGAATTTTTAAGGTCTAAGCCTTTCTTCAAGAAAACATGGTTTCTTCAAAGAATCAGATGGAGTATAGCAGGTACATGTGGGGACTCTGGAACCACATTATTCAAACCCTTGAGCAATCATTGGCTATTCTATTTACTCACTGTGTGATGTTGGAGATTTTACTTCACCTCTTCAATGCCTCAATTTCCTGATCTGTAGAACAGACTCATTTATTCGTTTCACATATGTTCTGCCATGTACCACAACCTTGATTCCATGTGCTGGGGATGGAGCATACACAAAACCAACCAAGTCCTTCTGTTCTCATAGAGGAGACAGAAGATAATAGATTTGTTTGTAACATAACTTCACATAGTGCTAAATGCCATAAAATCAAATAAAACAGAGGAAGGGATGGAGAGTTGAGGGAAGGGATGGCAATGTTACAAAGAGCAGAGATGGAAGGCTCTTGGAGGAGATAAAACACAGACAATATCAGAATGATGTGAAGGGAGGGAGCCACACAGTATCTGAGGCAAGAGTATCCCAAGAAGAGGGAGGAGGAATATAAAACAAAATATAACAATTGTACCCACTTTATGGGAGTCCATGCAAGTTAAATGGGATAATACATATAAAATGACACCATAGCAACTACTCTGTGAAGGTTAGCTCTGCATACATCTTAGAATCTGAGTTGAAAGAATGGTAAAGTTCTATTCCAACCTTTCCCTTATAATGCAGGTGTTTCCTCAAAGAATCAAGGAACTTCAGCTTAAGTACCTGTCATGATGAGCTCCTGACTCAAGAAGAAAGGTCTTGCCTCCATTGTTGGGTAGCTTTTCCTTGTGAGGAAGTGCCTCCTTCCACTGAACTTACACCCTATCCAGGGAATCACAAAAACTTACTGGCTCTCTGTTTCACAGGACAACATCTCCAAAGTTCGAAAATGGATTTCCTCTGAGCTCGATCAGTGCCTTCAACCTTTATTTACCTGTATGGCTTCCGGATTTCTCACACTTTCATTTGATCATCTCAAAAACACAGTAAAATAGGCTCAGTCTCTGAAAAGATGGAGGCAAATGATGAGATTAGCATTTGAGGCTCAAATCTCCCCACTCGAAAGCTCTTCCATAAAAACACAGCCCCCAGATAAAGAGGAATATGTCTACTCTTAGTGGTGTGTGCCTGCCCCTACCTGCCATCTTGCTCAGGCATAAACCCAGCCTGCACCAATTTGAAATCACATCCATGATAATGGTTAAGAGAAGTAGTTGACTGACCAGTGCTTCTGGTGTCCTGGAGATTAGAGCAGAGAAGAGAGAAGAGGGTGGCCATGAGCAGTGGTGGGTTTAGGACAGATGATATTGCCATGTTATTAATTAAGCATCAGATCAAAGGGATCAGAATAGAGCTGATGAGTCAAAGATCTTAGGTTCCATTTCCTGTGAGCCAGCCAGCTGGGTCCTGCTACTCAGCATCTGCTCATCTCCTTACCCTGCCGGCTGCCTCATAAAACAAGCCATGGCTGCAAAGCTTAGAGGGTATGGACAACTCACCACTCAGCACAAACCCATCCCTGCTGCTAGAAAATAATCTCAAGGAGAAATCTGCCTGATGGTAGATGACTTGGGCCAGGTTGTCTTTAGAACTTACCTACTTTCAAGGAGATTCTCCTTGGTATGACTTCTGAAAGGATGGACAGGTTTTATCACTATGGAGTGCGGGCCTGAATTTTAAGCAACACATTCAATGGCATTGTGAAGTTCTGTATCATTTTTTTCTGATAAAATTAATGGACAAACATAGACATTGGGACAGTAAGTAGAAAGAGGAGATAACACTAACAGCAGTCATGTTTTGATCTGTTTATTTGTTTCAGTTTTTATATTTAGAACAAAAATCTTAATTCTTAAATTGGACGTAGGAAGGGTGAGTGCAAGAAAATTGAGGCACCCATATTAAGCAATAGTCACAGTACAGACGGCCTCTAACTGCAACTTCACAGTGATTTATCTGCTCTCCTGAACTGGCTTGATAAAGCAGCCACCCCACTGATGTTCAGATGATGCCACTCCAGGACTCAATTTGCTGGGAGCTGCCAACTGGCTGAGTAACTGCTGGAAAATAATGAGCCAGTTTCTCATTGGTCATCTATTTGACTAGCAGGCAGGTTGGGCAAGGCCAGGAATCTTGTGGGGGCAGATCCATTCCAGGATACAAGGCCATCTGACCTTCAAGTGGTTCAAATGGCAAGTTGCCATTTGGGGATCCTGACACTGGCAACCACAAAAATTTGCCGAGTCATCCTACCTGACTCAAAGCTTTTGCTATTGTGGAAAATGTGTCCGCAAGATTTTACTGCCTTCTGGAGCTTGAAGATTTTTTTTTAACTTGGCAGAAGTGGGAAATTACTATTCCCTGAGCCCTCTGTACCCAGCTAAAGTCCAGTCATTCTTGAGAGCCAAACTCATGCATGGGTATGTTTTGGATCACTGAAGTACACGATAATCTCTCTCACCCCTAAACTCCTACAGCTTCCACATCAGGGAGTCCACATCAGTGGTCTCAAATTTTACTTGGAAAAAGTAAAAAGTAAAAGTGCTTGAGGGACTCAGTTAAAAAACAGGTACCTATTCAGCAAGTCTGGGGTGTGGGACATGGGGGGTAGCCTGAGACTCTGCATCTCACACAAGTTTCCAGTGAATCCACACTTCTGTAGCAAGGATCCGCTTCTTTGACAAGAGAAATGGGCTGTCTGTGATCTTGCACAAGTCTCCAGATGTGTCTGAATCTTCACGAGGGCTTGTATTCTCTTCCTTCTTACCCTCTCTAGCACCTCGCACATTGCTATGTGAGCACGCAGTGCTGATACATATCTGCAGAATAAAGAAACTCCTATATGGTAGAAACTCTATTTCTCATTAGCACAATGATTCATGCACAAGTGCTTAATAATTATTAATTGAATGAATGGATGTCCTCTATGGGGACAGTGAGAGACTAACAAAAAAGAGAAGACAGAATCTAAGGTCTGGCTTAGATTTTAAGTTTTGGCTGCTTGAATCAAACAGGTAGAAAAATATGGATGCAAATTCAGGAAACAGGGTGTCTGGAATTAACTGATTTACACCCTAGTCATGGGGCATCTCACACATCGATAGACCAATTTCTGTCATGGAGATTAAAAAATTTTTTTTAATGTTTATTTATTTTTGAGACAGAGAGAGACAGAGCATGAACGGGGGAGGGTCAAAGAGAGAGGGAGACACAGAATCTGAAGCAGGCTCCAGACTCTGAGCTGTCAGCACAGAGCCCGACATGGGGCTCGAACTCAAGGACCGTGAGATCATGACCTGAGCCGAAGTCGGACGCTCAACTGACTGAGCCACCCAGGTGCCCCTGTCATGGAGATTTTTAAAAGCATCTCCATTGTCATGAGAAGGTTTGATCTGTACCGTCTGGGGAACTGTGTAGAGGCCCATAGTCATGACAGGGAAAGAGCATTTACTCAGTAGAGCTTAGTGGGAAAGAAGCCCTATGGTGCCTAAGAAACTGTTCATTCTCAAACAGTGATTTCTGACTGATTCTTTTCAGTGACCTCTGTCTCCTTCTTTCTCTACTTCTGACCACCTACCAACACATACAACACACAGACTAGTTTTTGACCATGGCCTGGAAACTGATCCTCATTCTTGCATAGCTTTATCTGCTAGGAGGTTGGATCAGTGTCCTTGCCACACAACTGGACCCTGACTGAATAAACAGGCCACAGCTGTTCATAGAAAGGGGCAACCATCTCCCAACATGGGAGAAAGAAAGCCACTGAGGGTTGAAGGATGAAAGTTATGGAAATTGGGCAGTAGGAAGAACCCAGGTTAAGGCAATGGTTCTACTCTTTAGACTTAAGGAGAAGTTTGGGCCCCTACTCCAACTCCCTACAAGCTTCTTCACCTGTCCTAAGTAGCTCTCTCTAACCTATGGTAACTCCTCCCTTTGTCTGTTCTAGAACCTCTGCCATTAGAGCCATCCTTTGGAGTTAGGAAAAATCAGACATTGGCTTTGGAAGGCCACTGTTAACTGTACCTTTGACAACTGGCATCTGTAGAGGTGGTGAGGGAGGAGGCTGTAGTTTTCCTTGGAGTATTCCTATGTCAGCATCCAAATAGACAGAGCCCTGGATATTTTCCAGCTCCCTCCAGCTGGATTTGAGGGAAGGCTATAGAGTCTCAGTATGTGACACTGATCTGAACTCTGAGCCTTACTGAGCCAGAATCATCCTGGCTGTCAGACAGTCACAGGGCTCAGGGTCAAGGGGGAATACCCAGATGTCTCTAGGCCAGATGAAGCAAGTCTGCAGCTTGGAGCTGCTTTTAGGTGGGGCAGAATGGATGGTGAAACCCTAGGGTCCTCAGAACCTACAGATGTATACAAGAATGCCCTGGGCTGCACCTGTCTCAAGTTACTGCACCCAGCCTTCCAGCGAGCTCTGCAGTCTGGCTGGCTTTGTTTGCTGCAGAGCTGTGTCCCCTCTGGCTCAGGTGGTGTCAGTCCTCTGCAGGGGCCCAGCAAAGGTGCACCGGGCAGCCTCCAGTTTCCCTGCATAGCTGAGAGCACTGCAGTAAGGGCACAGTCCAGCTCTGGGCTGGCTGCCAACAGCCTCTTGCAGACTGCGTCACAGCAGAGACCTCTTGCTTGCCGGCAAGGAAGGAATAAGACAGCGATGGCAGGAACTTGTAGTGTGTCTCTGATGCTGCTTCAAATGCTTTCCATGCCTCTCTGCTGTTTCATGTGTTTCCTCATTCCCTTTCCTTTCCTCCATCCCCCACCCCCACCATGTCACCGCATCTGTGTCCTTCTGATGACTCTTCAGGCTAACGTCCAAAGAGAGTGACCCAGACTATAATGCAGCCTGTCGGGACAGTGCTTTCCAGGGAGAAACAGGCTGGTTGACCTGATGACACGCTAGGCATGTCAGTGAGTACCAGTGTGAAATAACGGAAAACTAGCAGTTTTCATCTAGAGAGCTTACTCCAGCACGGAAAGAGCAGGGTGCCCTTGGTACATCAAGTACATCTTTCTGTGTCTTGATTTCCCCATCTGTAAAATGAGAACAATTTCTTCTCCCATATCTGTTTTATGGGGTCTTGTGAGTATCAAGAGGGATACTAGAGGGCTTCATAAACTTTAATGTGCATGAGAATTACATGGGGATGTTGTTAAAATACAGATCTTGATTCCATAGTTCTGGGGTAGGGAGACTGCATTTCTAACAAACTCCCACATCAGTGGATGCTGCTGGTCTGGAGATCACTCTGAGTAGGAGGGGCTAGCAAATAAGAGGACAATTTAAGCATTACAAAGCACCAGGAAACTGTAACAATTTAATTATTTTATGTATTTGCCCTTCTAAAAAGCAAATTTGCATCTTAAAAGAAGTCTTCACATCTTTAATTCAAATGAATGTCATTATTTTAGGCATCTCAGATGGCTACCAGAGAGAAAATGTAAAGAGGGACTGATTAACATTTCTGTTGTCACTGAAGCTGTCTCTTTCCTTCCTTTCCCTTTTCCTTCTCTTTCCCTCCTCCCAGAAAGAAGATTGAATCTGGATTCAAATGCAGTTTCTTACATAAGCCTGTGGCCAACAGGTGACCAAGGATGCTGAGACATTACCTGGGCCAGGTAATGGACAAAAGAGAGGTTGATTGAAAGCCACTGTTTTCTCAAAAGAAAGAGAATGTGTGTGCACCAAAAGGCATGTACAAGACTTTGATAGCAGCACTATTCATAAAGTCAAAGCTGGAAAGAGCCCAAATGTCTAATAGCAGTAGAATAAATAAATCATGGTATATTTATACAATGGAATACTACATTGAAAAAAAAAAACAAAATACTGTATCATGTACCCTCATATATGAATCTTACAAATGAAATGCTGAGCAACAAAAGTCAGACATAAGAGCATATGCCATATGATTCCATTTATATGAAGTCCAAAAACAAGTAAAACTAAGAATAGGGTTACTTCTGTATGGAGTTGACTGGGAATGGGCATAAGGGAGCCTTCTGGGTGCTGGAAAGATCCTTCATACTGGCCTGGGTGCTTGTACTACCAATTCACTGCTATGGATTCTTCAGATTTGTACAAATTACTATATGCTTGCTACATTCTAATATAGACATTTTAGAGCTACAAAAAGAGAAAACCTGTTTCTAATTTTACCCCCGATTTTCACATTTCTGGGTTCTGTTTTCCTTCTCTTCTTCCGTCCCACATCTTTCATAAAATGGAAGCCCCTGTTGGCCAAATCAGTCAACTTCCCTGATTTGCTCCCTGCTGGCTTTGCAGGTACTTTTGCTAGACCTTGAAACAAAAATAAAACTTGCTTTCTCATCACTTCCCCTGTGACTGCACAAGAGGCCTCAGGCTGTGTAGTTTGCTGCTCACAGGTTCCCCTCTGAGCTCAAAACCTGCTCCTGCCTCAAGTGCTGTGCTCTGACCACCAGAACCCCTGCTCTCTCTGTGGCTGTCAGTTGCAAACCTGTCTCCTCAAGACCAGGATCAGACATGCAGAGCTGTTTACAGTTTGTAGTTTAATGCATGTGTCCCATGTTTGGGTTTCTCCAAGAAGGGTCTGAAAGCTGTGGGGTATCAATTAACTGTTATCACAGTGCTGCCTAATAGGTCACCCCAAAACTCAGTGTCTTCAAACTACAACCATAATTAGGTCTCAAGGTTACGAGTCAACTGGGTTGTCTTTCGGTTCAGGGCCAGGCTCTGCTGATCTCAGCTGGGGTTGCTTGTGAGTCAGTGGTCAGTTGGAGGATGAGTGCTCTAGGATAACCTTGCCCCCATGTTTGGTGGTCAGCTGGCTGCTGTCTGGGGAAATGACATGGCTGGGTCATGTGTCTTCCATCCTCCAGGAGGCTAGCCTGGGCATTGCCGTATGGTGGTGGCTGGGGGTCCAAAAGAGAAAGGAGAGGTGCTCAAGGGCTCTGGATGTCAGGCCTGGAACTGGCAAAACTATTTGTTTTCCTTGACTCTATTGGTCCAAACAAGTCCAGCCAAGGTTCAAGTGGCAAACATGCTCTACCTCTAAATTGGAGGAACTGCAAAATCACATTGCAATGAGAGTGCATACAGAGATGGGAAGAAAATAAGGGCCATTTTTTTTTTTTTTGTAATCAATCCGCTACATGTGGCTGGGGCATCAAGACAGTAGCATCGAGAATAGTCTTTTTCCTATTGCAAAGCATCTATTGGGTAGCAGCTGCTACCCAGGCTTCCCAGGCTACACCCTTGACCCTGGCCCCATAAAAACAGTCAAACCTGTCCTTGAGCTCTCTTTTATGCTTAATTCCTTTGGGGCTCAGCAGGCTGTTTTAATCCTGACTGGTCAAACAAATGTGTGGCAATGTGGGTGATCACATAAAAGGAGCAGTCTTAAATATTTGCACTCATTGGAAGCTGTTTTAGTTCAAGTTCCCTAGAAAAGCCTGAAATGGGGATTCTTGTCAAGTGATTTGTTGGGGGAAGATTCTCAGGAAAAGGGGAGGGGACTAGGCATGGATATGGTCAGCCCTGGAGATCAGAATTGTCCTACCCTTGAGACAGGGAAACTGGGCTTTCTTGTCCTCATGTCAGTCAGCCACTGGCTATGGCTGGCCTAGGTGAGGGGTGGCACACATCTCCACTGTTGTGGTGTCCATCAGCTTCAGGCAGTTTTCTAGAGAATATAGCTGTGAGCTCTCAGAGTAGGTGGGAATGGGCATTTAGCCTGGGAAAGAGGGTCCAGAGTAGACCCCAACTATATCTATTACAGAGCGATACTATTTAAAAATTAAATTCTGAACCCAAAGAAGAAATAGACAAAAATTAGAGGTGGCTTACACGTTCTGATACCAATCCCAATATGGGGAAAGGGGCTCAGGTTCCCACACTATGAAACAATTCTTGGACACCAACTTGGTGTTCAACATTCAATTCAATTTCAAAACTATCTACTTGAGATAGTGTCAGATACCACAGGTTTTGGGCTCAGTCCTATGAGACTGCCCTCTACTTCACAAGCCAGCCAATCACAAGTCCAGGTTATTACCTGTACTTTGGGCCAAGTAGCTATACTTTGCAGGTTCTAATGACTCCCTACTTGTGTTTGAGTAATTTACTAGCATGGTTCACAAAATTTACAGAAACATTTTACTAGGTTATGAGTTTATTATAAAAGGATATAATTCAGAAGCAGCCAGATGGAAGATAGGCACAGGGCAAGATATGGGGAAAGGACAAGTAACTTCCATGTCCTCTCTGAGTATGCCACTCTACCCCAAATCTCCACGTGTTCACAAACTCAGAATCTCTCCCAACCCTGTCCTTTTGGTTTTTTGTTTGTTTGTTTGTTTGTTTGTTTGTTTTTAATGTAGGCTTCATTACATAGACATGATTGATTGAATCATTGGCCATTAGCAATTGATTCAACCTCCAGCCCTTCCTCCCTCCCCAGAGGTTAGGGGGATGGGACTGAAAGTTCCAACCCTCTAATCACCTCATTGATTCTCCTGGCAAGCAGCCCCCATCCTTAGGTGCAGTCCAAAAGTCATCTATTAACATAAAGACACTTTTATTGCTCCCATCACTTAGGAAATTCCAAGGGTTTCAGGAGCTCTGTGCCAGCAACAAGGACAAAGACCAAGTATATATTTCTTATTATAAATCACAATATCACAAGGTTTGACAACTGTCTAAATGTTTGATGAGTTGTAATGTCATGTAAAGAAACCTATTCTTTAGGCAGATCTAGGATCCATCATTGGGCCCTCCATAAAAGCAGATTTGTACTTAAATAAGGGGAGAACTTGCACAATTAGAGTCATATATGAACATGAAAAGGTCTGTTCTAGGAATAGAGAGTTTCCCAAGAAGAGACTGGACACAATTTGGCAGGAAGATAGTATAGAACATTAGTTATGTTCCTCAAAGAAAGAAAGAGATGTTAGCTAGGAGTTCTTGACCAGAGATTTAAGAAAAGGTGTACAATGGAGACAGTTGTTCAGGACAAATACTCTTCTTCTATTTATACAGGGCTTTGGCCTGTTTATTATGAATGAATCCTCTGTTCATTACCCCCATGGGCCACATGCCTAGTGAGAAGTGGATAGAAGGGATCTTGCAATCAGAATGAGCCCTGGTGCACATATGGCACCAGCCACGAAGGAGAAGAGAAAGGTGGACCCTAAAAGAATGATCAAGATAGAACCTAATAAGAAAGATCACTGGGTATATCCCTCTCAAAGGGACATAGTACTGGTCCACCGTCCAGTACTGGCTCTGAGTCTTATTGGAAATACACTCTCAAATATGTAGGTCTTCTGCTTGGTGGAATTCTCTCATGCTTCTAAAATGGCTGCACAAGAAACCTACTTGGGGACCCTTTAATAATCCTACTGTCCAGCTGCTCCCTAGACCAATAAAATCAGAATTTCTGAAGGTGGGAGACATAATAATTTTTAAGTCATTTTAAACCCACCAGGTGATTTCATTGTGTAATTAAGTTTGAAGACCATTGGTCTAGGGATAGCAATTCTCAGACCTTAGTTTGCAGCAGAATCACCTGGAGGGCTTGTTAAAATACATGTTACTAGAGTGTCAGATTCAACAGATCTGGGATGAGCCTGAGACTCTGCATCTCTAACAGGCTCCCAGGTGATGGTGCTGCTGCTGCTGGTGGGAACACCATATTTTGAGTATAGGTTTCTAGATTTAGAAACCTCCCATCCCATCAGTGCTCATTGGAGGTTTTAACTTTCTCCTGGCTAGGTCCTAGGGGCTGGGGGTGGATAGAGGAGTACAAATTCATTGGGATGCATGATAGGCAGTGATGAGCATTAAGTGACTTCATCTGGGACTAGAAAAAGAGCTGGCTAGGAGGGGGTGCTTTTGTACCTGTGAATAAGATATTTTCTCAATTAGATTTAAACCTCAGCTGCCAGGGGGAGAAATCACTTATGAAAGTTGTATACTTCAGAGCAAATGGATTTAAGAATACTTATCTGTGATAAAGATATTTTGTTTGGCTTGCTTGCAAAGTAAAAAATTGTGACCAAGAAGTAACACTATGATATGAAACAGATTCCACAAATAAGTGAAATGAAGTCAGTCAAGAAAAGGCAACATAAGCCATCTTGCTCAATTACAGTGGCCCAGCATCATAGGCAAATGTTACCGTTGATGCTAACCATTCAACTTCTGAGATTTCTCCAGGAATGAAAATCATCCAGTGATGAAGAAATAATCAAGGAAATCTCAACTACAGTCACCAATGTTGCATTTTCTGATCTTAAGAGAAGAAGTTTTCACAATAAAATCAAGCATATTATAATCATTTTTCCAGAACTGGATCTTTATTCTAAAGTTTTTGACCACTTGTTTCAAACTTTTTGTGCTTTTTTATTGTCTCTTTCAGCCCTGATGATTCAATGTCTACAATTAGTATCTATATTGACCTGAATCATTAAGCCGTTCTTTATTAAGCCCACTTGGCACTTTGCTAATTGCCTACCCAAGTCCTTTCTCCACTTCTGCCTCACTAACTGAACCCTGATTCTTTTTCAGAGCAGCAAAGTACCCAGCTAAAAATGCTCACCACTCCACCTTCCTTTGCAGCTGCCAGTCATGGCCAGTGAAATGTGAGTGGAGGTCACTAGCTACAGCTTCCAGGAAACCTTTCAGAAGTAGACAGAGACCCAGCTTGCTTGTACCTATTAGCTCCTTTTCCTCATCATCCTTCTCACCTCATCTTTCCCAACATGGATCAGAGGACATCCTGTGGCCTTGAAGTGTTGTTCCTGAGGACAAAAACCACTTACCAAGGCTGACAGAATGTGAAGGTAGAAGGAACCTAGGATGTTGATAACAGCATGGGTTTTGCAGCATCAGCCCAGGGTTGCCGACTTCCAGTCTTCTTGTGACAAAAAAGAAATCCTCGCTTAGAGAGACCATGATGGGCCACTCCCTGTGTCTTATAGTGCCAAACAATGCCACTCTATTCTTTGGTTTTTTTTTTTTAAAGGTTTATTTATTTTCGAGAGAGAGAGAGAACACAGAAGGGGAGGAGGAGAGAGAGGGGGACAGAGGATCTGAAATGGTTCTGCACTGATAGCAGCGAGCCCCACGTGGGCTCAAACCCACAAACTGCGAGATTATGACCTGAGCCGAAGTCACGCTCAACCGACTGAGCCACCCAGGTACGCCTCCACTCTCTTCTTTAAAGTAGCTCTGTTACTGGTAATAATATAGCAGTAATTTGCAGACTTGAGTGTGCATCAGAATCACCTGGAGGGCTGGAAATACAAATATCTGAGTCCCAGCCCCAGAATTTCTGATCTAGTAAATCTGGGGACAGGCCTAAGAATATGCATTTGTAACATGTTCCCAGGTGATGCTGATGCTGCTGGTCTGGGAACTGCACTTTAGGAACTCACTGATAGAGATGTATAGTAAGGAGGCAAACCTATCTGTGATGCTTTCAGTGTAACCCTGCCTTAGGGGAGAAGACGAAGTGGGTGACATTTCAATGTCCATTTCTTGAATCCCCTATTTCTGTGACTCTGTTTACACTGGCCAAAAGACCCAAATACTCTCCATTTTCAGCTGTTAGGTGCTGGTAGTCAAACTCTCAAAGTGGCTGGCTAAATATTTTCAAGACATCCTAGGTATTAGCAGGCTAAAAAACAATATTGGGTCAAACAGCTTCATGAAATCTTATCTTTCCCTTTAACATACCAGGGTATTTCTTGGGACCTGGTTCACATATGTAGTCAGTTTCAGGCACCAACAACTTTTTGCTGTATCTGCCTGTGGGGACCACTCCCATCCAAAGCTTATTTGAGGGAACAACTTTTTTCTAATATCAGTGAGTTTAGAAGAAACGCAAGGTGACATTGTCTCACCATTCCTCTTTTGAAGACTCTCTCTCATACCAGCAACTAATAATTGCTAACTTTCCAAAGGAGTCAGGGGAGATTAATTTTCTACAAAAGCTGATTTATGGCCAGTCAACTCTGAGAAGATGGCCTGAGTCACCGTCCTGGACTCATGCGCACTGCCGAACATTCAGCGATAAAAACCTTCCCTTTAAACACAGAAAATTTATGGGCAAACTTCAAGGTCCTCCCCTAAACTCAGAAATTAATCTTGAGGCTAGATAGGCAAAACAAATAAAGACCATTTGCAAAGCGGCAAAAAGGGATGCCCCAAATTTGGCTTTTTAGGCACTGTCCCCAGGTTGTGAATATTGAGCCTTCGCCCTTTACATTCTTTGTATTTCCCCCAATTAGGGATGAAGCTGACTCTGCTCCAATTGTACAGCAAAGTAGTTTAAAATTTAATTTGTTTTTGAGAATGTGCAGAACAGAATAGCTATAAAAATGCTATTACTATCATTTATTGAGCATAAATCCCTGTTCTAATGACTGAACCCTGAATTTTTAGGAAGTCATTTAGGCCTCCTAGTGACCTCATGTATGAATTGAATTATTTCTCCCATTTGACAGACGGGGCAAAGAGAGGGATCTAACTTAATCTAAACCACAGCCATTAAAGTGGTGAAGCCGGGATTAGAGGACCAGCAGGCTGACCTCAGAACTCTTAAACACATGATTTATTGCACCAAACAAAACAAGCAAAAAAACAAAACAAAACAAAACAAAACAAACAAAAAACAATCTGACACAGGGATGTACTGATCTCAAAGTTGTTTTTCACTCTCAGACCTGTGGAGAAAGTTGGGGTGGCATATTTATGTTTTGTGGGGGCTTAAAAGAACTTAGGTGTCTTCAAAACCAGACCAGGAGAGGTACAGAGCTCATGAACAATTATAATATGCCCACTTATTTATTATAATTGTATAAGCTATAATTACATATGAGTTTATATAACATATAACTAATAATATATAATATAGATGAGATGATAGTAATACACACCGTAATGATTATAATGTCTTATATAATAGGTATTATTTACCATGTATAGCTTTTGAAACAGTCTTATTAAGATATTATTCACATACCATAACATTCAGTAATTTAAAGTATACATTTCAATAGTTTGTAGTGTAGTCACAGAGTTGTGTGACCATCACCACTGTCTAATTCCAGCATATTTTCATTATCCCAAAAGAAACTCCATCCCCTTTAGCAGTCACTCCCCTCCTATCCATTAGGTATTTCCCCCTCCCTTCAGTGTCTGGCAACAACTAATTCACCTTCTGACTTTATGGAGTCGTCCATTTTGGATAGTCCAATAAATGAAATCACACAATATGTAATCTTTTGTAATGGGCTTCTTTCACTGAGCATCATGTTTTCAAGTTTCCTCCATGTTATAGAATGTGTCAGTGTGTTATTCTTTTTTTTTTTTAAATTTTTTTAACATTTATTTATTTTTGAGACAGAGAGAGACACAGCATGAACGGGGGAGGGTCAGAGAGAGGGAGACACAGAATCTGAAGCAGGCTCCAGGCTCTGAGCTGTCAGCACAGAGCCCGACGCGGGGCTCGAACTCACGGACCGTGAGATCATTGACCTGAGCCGAAGTCGGCCGCTTAACCGACTGAGCCACCCAGGCGCCCCAGTGTGTTATTCTTTTTTATGGCCAAATAACATTCCATTGTATGGGTACACAACATTTTGTTTATCTGTTAATCAGTTGATGGACTTCCCCTTTTGGTGATTACTTATAAGTAATGGTGCTATTAGCATTCAGGTACAAGTTTTCATATGAATATGTTTTCAGTTCTCTTGGATGCATACCTATGCATGAAACTGCTGAATCATATTGTAACTCTATGTTTAGCTTTTAGGGATCTGCCAGACTGTTTTTCAGATGTGGCTGCACTGCTTTACAATCCCATCAGCAATGTGTGAGGGTTCCAATTTCTCTACCCTCATCAACATTTATTGTCTGTCTTTTTTATTTTAGTCATCTTAGTGGGTGTGAAGAGCTATCTTGTTGTAGTTTTGATTTGCATTTAGGTAATGACTAATGATGTCAAGCATCTTTTCCTGTGCTATGGGCCTTCTGTACATCTTCTTTGGAGAATGTCCCTTCAGATCCTTTGCCCATTTTTAAGTTAATTTGTTTATCTTTTTGTTGTTAACTTGTAACTGTTCTTTATACAGTCTAGTTCCTTATCAGATATGTGATTTGCAAGTATTTCCTCCCTTCTATGGGTTGTCTTCTCACTTTCTTTGTGGTTTTCTTTGAAACACAATTTTTAAAAATTTTGATGAAGTCCAATTTATTTACTTTTTCTTTGGTCATTTGTGCTTTGGGTGTCATATCTAAGAAGTCATTGCCTAATGCAACATCACAAATATTTATGGTTAGGTTCTCTACCAAGATTTGTATAATTTTAGCTCTTCCATTTAGATATTGGGTCTATTTTTAGTTAATTTTTGCATTTGATATGAAGCACACATCCAACAATTTTCTGTTGCATGTGGATATCCAGTTGTCCCAGCATCATTTGTTAAAAACATTATTCTTCCTCCATTGAATTGTGTTGGCACTCTTGCCAAAAATCAATTGACCATAAATGTAAGAATTTATTTCTGGACTCTAAATTGGATTCTATTGATCTATATCTCTGTCCTTATGCCCGTATTCACGACAATTAATGCAGCTTTGCAGCAAGTTTTAAAATGAGAAAGTGTAAGCTCCCCAGCTTTACTCCTCCTTTTTTAGGATTGTTTTGACTCTTCTTTATTCCTTGAATTTCCATGTGAATTTTAGAATAAGCTCATCAGTCTATTTCTGCAAAAATGCAGCTGGGATTTTGAATAGGACTGGTTTTTAGTCTATAGATCAATTTGGGTATTGCTATCTAAACAGTATTAAGCCCTCCAGTACATAAACATGAGACGTCTTTCTATTTAGTTAAGTACTTTCAATTCTTCCAGCAAAACTTTGTTATTCTCAGTGTTCAAGTCTTATGCTTTTATTTGCTTAGATTTTCCCCTATATGTTTTATTCTCTTTGATGTTATTATAAATGGCATATTATGCTTAATTTCATTTTTGGATTGTTAATTGCCAGTGTATAGAAATACAATTGATTTACATGTATTGATCTATCTAGCAACGTCATGAACTTCTTTATTTTTTTATTAGTTCTAATAGTGTTTTTGTGGATTCTTCAGGATTTTCTACATATATGATCTTGTCATCTGTGAATAGAGGTAGTCTAAATTCTTTCTTTCCTGTCTGAATGCCATTTGTAATTAATTAATTAATGCCTAATTGCTTTGGCTAGAATCTCCAGTAAAATGTTGAATAGAGGTGGTGAGAGTAGACCATCTTGTTCCTGATCTTGTGGGAAAAATTTTCAATCTTATGTTGGTATGATGTTAACTGTGGGCTTTTTATAGATGGCCTTGTCAGATTAAGGAAGTTCCCTTCTTTACTAATTTACTGAATATTTTTATCATGAAAGGGTGTTGAATTTTGTCAATGTGTATTTTGTGTCTATTGAGATACTCATGTAGTTTGTGTCCTTTGTTCTTTTAATTTGGAACATTACATTGTTTGATTTGGGGTGTTAAGCCAACCTTGCATTACTGGGATAAATCCCAGTAGATCATGGTGTATATTCCTTTCTATATATTGCTTGATTCAGCTTTCTAGAACATATGATATTTTCATTATGAAGTGTAATTAAGTCTTAGGAGTTATACAGACCTGGCTAGATATAAATATAGCCTCTGGCATCTATACTAGCTGTGTGACCATGGGCAAATTATCCCCCCAGTTGTTGCCTCAACTATAAAATGGAGATAATAGTAGAATATACCTCTATTCCCTTGGGTTGTTGTGAGGATTGAATGACGCATCTAGAAAATTTTAGTATCTGGCACATAGTAAGTACCCAGTAAATAGTAGTCATTATGGTAATTATTTTAATACAAATTATGACCATTTCTCTAGCAACCAATTAGTGCTTACTAGTGGAGTTATATCCTCTCTTTATTAAACTTTATTAAACTTTATTTCCATCCAATCAGTATTTGCTATACAATTGTGAACTCCTATACAACTAAGTGATTTGGAAGTTTACCTCATAAAGGTAATTTTAATTATCTATTTCTGCAGAAAGCAGAAATATGCTCACAAGATAGCTAAATAACAGCTCCTTATGATGCAGGATCAACACCCTGGGGACATAGGAGATGTGTGATCTAGAGTCAGAGAAGGAAGAAACCTGGGGGAGAGTGGGCTGAAGGCAAGAGAAATTCAGAAAGATGCTTCAGCATGGCAGAGCCAGTACTGAACCTAACAGGATTTGAAGAAGGTTTGCCCCACGCAGAACTAAGTATGCCAACACAAGGATAATGTCAAACAGTCATGTAGTGATGGGAATGGGAATGGTGAGGGGTTGGCAGGACTAGTGTAGGGACCTCCTCCTATAGAACAGTGAGGGACATCTTCTCTATAGACAGAGGGTTCTCTCTGGGAGAAGGCTAGAGGGGGCTTGTGGCACTGGCTCTGGCCTCTAAGATGTAGAGACTGGTACACCTGAATTTAAAGGTAAGATAGCTTCAACATCTTCCTCACCCATAGTTTTGAACATTGCCTGTTATGTTCTTATAAAACAAAGATCTAATTTTGACACTGTTCTGCTTACAGCCCTTCAAGGCTTCTCTTTATCACCAGCGTAAACCCCAAATTCCTTAAAATAGTTTGCAACATCTTTTGCATGTTCTCTCTCTCCTTGCCATTCTGTCTTATTCAATGACTGCTTCCTTCTTGAATATACCTTTTTATCACTGAGTTTTTGCAAATGCTGTCTCCTCCTCAGTGAACCCTCCCTCTTCCCCTCTTCCCCACCTCCCAGTTACCTTCACATGACAAGAATTCCTCTTCAATCTAAAGTTGTCAGTTTAGCCTGAAATTTCTCTCAGGAAACCCGACTCCCAAATTTTTAGGTAGAGGCCCTTCCATGTGCTTCCATAGACCCCTGTTCCCCTATATACCTGTTGCATGTGAGCTAAATTAATTATTGCCTGTTGGTGGCTGTAGGCTCAGAGAAGGTCATTCATCACTCAAAATGGGGTTCTCACCCAGCAGAAGGAGCTGAGAGCATGTTAGAAATGCAAACTCTTGGGCCTTACCTCAGACTTACTACGTCAGAACCTCTGGAAGGTGGGACCTAGGAATCTGGGTCTCACAAACCTTCCAGGTGATTCTCATGAATGCTAAATTTTGAGAAGCACTCATATAGTCAGGTGCCTGGCTACTGGTAGATGGTCAGTCAATGAATAAGTGCATTAGTCCTAACTATACTACAAATCGTGTAATCATCACCAGATCACTTAGCCTTGTGATTCTCATCTGTAATATGCAGACCTCCTCTCCTCTCATGGAGGAGAAGATGACTTATGAAGAATCTCCTGCACACTGCCACATAATAGGTTCCTTCTCTCTTGTCTCTTCATTCTTATTTGTAATTCAATTGACTTCCTGCCAAGGTGGCCTTCCAACCCTTAACCTGTTTTCAGATCTTGGGCAAGTTTGGAGCATCACTATTTCTGTTCACAGCTCCAAAAACGGAATAAGTAAAATGCAGCTGATAGAGAAGGGTGTTGTTGGGAGTTTGCAGATGGTCCATCTGATCAGGAGTTTGTCTGGTTCCGTGGGTTGATCAACATATGTCACAGATGACAGGATATTGAAATGTTTTCTTTCCTAGCTTCAAGCCTACAGGCTAGGTGAGAACCATCACTTTTATTTTTAAAAGATAAAATTTTGGTTATCAATATTTTTTGATGCCAACAATAATAATTGCATTCTAATTCTTTATTAAATGGTTTCAAAATTTGAGATAATATCTCTCCTAGTTTTGTGGTTTTAAAGGTTTTCTTAAAAGAATAATAAGATAAGATTTAAAAGATCCTAGGCTGTTTTCTTTGACCACATCGAACTACATCCAAGTCTGGTTCCTAAGTTCCTAATGGTTTCATTCGAGGTCTCCTTCTCCTTAAATTGTCATTGAGCCATTGAAGGGATTATAATTTCCTCCACATTTATTTGAATTGAATGGTCAATTAAAATACACAGTAACTAACCCCTAAATTGACTGGATTTCTAAGAGATTTTTCAAAAGGTAGTTAAGGAGATATTAAAATAAATGATGCTTGAATGGTTAAACGCCCCACAATTCTTTTAAAGGCCTGCTTTAATTTAGGTGGAAGCCCATGCGATATGGAAAGTGCTACAAAGAATGGAGTGGGGGCAGTTTGTGTTCTTCACCAAGGGGAAGGGATTGGTGGAAATTAATGGAGACAAAGAAAGGCTTCTGATCTTGTGCGCTAGCATTAAATGGAATTAAATGGATGCGAGGCCCACAATGGGAAGCTTGACAGTGTGCTCTGGGAAAACAGTCTCAGCAAAGTGTCCTGTATCCAAGAATGACAGACAACTGTCAGAACCACCTTCCTTCCAAGGGCTGACTGCACAAATCTGAACAGTGAGGATAGAGGGTGACTGAATACCGAATACCAGGGAGAATCCTTCCCCGTACCAATTCTATTCTGCATAGTTTCCTGAACCTCTCTGTGAGCTGAGGGGTGGGGAGAGAAGAATGAATATACTCACTGAGACTGAGTCCTCCTTAGCCCAAGTGAAATGAGGACTTGGAGTCAGCTATAATTTGATATTTTTTTCCTAATGAAGAATAAAGCAGCATGCCATATTTTTAAACATGAGAATTTTCAGAAGCAGAAGCATGTTCACAGCTTAAGTTAAAATTCTCTTTCATCTCTGCATCTTCTCACCTCTGGTAAAGATGTCAGAACCAAGTAGACATGGATAAGGCAGGTACTTCGTGGCACATAAGATGAAGGGCCCAGAACTTTTGGTTGACCAAAAGGCACTCCACCTTGTCAGAGGTGGTAGACAGTATAGCTAAGAGAACAAGCTGGGTTCAATCCAAGCTCCACTACATACTAGCTGTGTGATCTCAGGAATGTTCCTCATCTTCTCTGTGCCTCAGTTCTGTCATTTGCATAAGGGGATAATAATGGGGTATTCTATAATATTATTGAGATGGTTAAATGAGTTAATATATTCATAGCACCTGGAACATTGTCAAGCCCAGGATTAGGGCTCAGTGAATGTTAGTATCACCATCGTCATCATGATTATTATTCCATGGGGCTGTGTCAGGTGACCAGGGTACGAATTTGACTTGACTCCTTTCCTTTTGCAAAACAAAAAGTACTAGATAAACTAGATTAAGATCAGCTGTTTCTAAATACATTTTTGGCACCAGAAATAATTTTCAAACATAAAATTCAAAAGGATCTTAGCATATATATATTCATTGATGTTCTTTGATTCTAGTTGCTTAAATCAACAAGAAAAATAAGAGAAATCTGTGTGCTCACATTACAAAATAGCTCAGGAAGAATAGCTTCAAGAATAGCCAGATACACAGGTACAAACAAAATTATCAGGATCAGTTTTCTTTGTGTGCTTCTGTCTCTTCTCCCCTCTTTCTCTTTCTGCTTCCCTCTGCTTTCTCTCTTTCTGCTCCATTCCCAGGATCATCTGCCCCTCCTCATCACAGGACAGCTGCCAGCAGCTCCCAGAATAATATCCTTCTAAATTCTAATACACTGAAAAAGAGAGAGCATCTTTTCTCTAGCATTCTCTGTGAATGTCCTGTCTTTCATTTTGATTGGCCTGGCATGTATGGAGCCTATACCAATTATAAGGGCCAGAGGAATGTGTTGCACTGATTGGCTACTTGGGTCACATGTTCCACCAGTGAGGTTGGGAAGAAGGAAGAAGCCCTGCCCCTGAGGACAAAGGGAATAAATTGTACTCACCAGGCTTGCTTTGCACCCTATCTCCTTGGTCGGCCCTTTTCAAAATCCCAAGTGTTCCTAGTCTGGATCCCATTGGATGTGGGAATCTCCAACATTTTGCAAGTTTGCCATATTGCAAGTCCTATTGGAGCAATTACCATAGGAGCAGTCAGGGGCCTGAGCAGTTCCCTGAGGGAGGTTCCACTGAGTCTCCCTCAAATTTTAGCAGGCTGACAGCTACCAGCTCTGCTGTCCCATGAGGCATTGCCTTGTCTCTGTGCTATCATAGACTTGTATACAGCAGCAGGCAGGAGCATCATTTGGGTTGAGTTCTGCACCACACTGCATGCCATGCACCTACTGTTCCAATTATTTGTTGCAGCTTAAGACAATAATAATTAGTATTTCATATGATTCTGGGGATAACTAGGCTCCTCTGGGAGTTTCTGGTTTCCAGCCCTTGGTGGTTACAAACAGCAGCTAGGGCTGAGTCGTCTTGAAGGCTTCTTCCTTCGTATGTTCTGTGTTCCCTAGGCTGAGAAGATCAAATGGCAGGAACTAGAACATCTGGGGCTCATTGTTCATGTCTCTCACACACTCTCTCTCTCTCTTTTCATCTCAGTGGCCTCTCCACATGGTGTCCCCAGCAGGGCAGCCTTCAGGTTGTTATGTTTCTTAAAGGGCAGATGAAGACACCAAGAGTGGGTGTTCCTAGAGAACAAGGAGAAACCTGTATTCCCCTTTTCACACCTGGCCTTGGAGTTATATAGTGTTACTTCTACTGCACTCTTTCTATTGAGGCAATAACAAAGCCCATCCAGTTGCAAGGGTTTGAGAACACAGATTCTATCTCTTTGAGGGAGATGTGTCAAAGAATGTACAGCCCTCTTAAAACGATCTTACCCCTGGGGATGGCTTTGGGTTAACCTAAACAATGTGTACCTTCCAGGTCTCTGAAAAACCACTTCACATTTCTCCACCTGAAATCACATTTTAGGGATTATCTTTGGACATGCTGTTCTGATTCTGTCCTTTTCTTGATGGAAATGAGGTGAGATTATCAGGGTATATAACAAGAAAAGTAGTTTCTTATACAACCATGTAGCAGAAAAGAGACTTAGACATCACATGCAAATGCGGTGGTCTCCATCTGGGCACATGGACATATTTTTGATAGTTGGGATTCTTTTCAACAGTTGTGAAAATATTGCAATATCTCACCCCAGTAGTTTGGGCTTTTGCTATAGAATACAGCTAAAGTCAAAAACAATATTGAGGAACTCTGGAGGGATTGTAATACAATCTTATTACCTGGAGTTTGATCATTTTCAGGAAAAAATCCCAATGTTATATTTAAGGTGAGCTCTAGCATTAATTGCAAACTTTGTCATGTCTTCATATTCAGAGTAAAAGGGAAAAGACACCAACATCTGACTGAACCAATGCCCAATTCTCTGCTTTTTGCAACCAACCCGTCCTTGAGGTGTTTACCCAGCATGTACTTAAAATCAGAAGGCAGGGAGAAATCAATATGAGAATGCATCTACCTAACCCTTCAGAAGAAACCACTTAAAAGTGGATTGGGGAATCCTCATTCTCGCATGTTTGTAAGGGTATTTAAGAAAGGGTTGCATAGTGGAAAGACATGCAAATTATGTCTTCCTTTTAATTTCTGACACTCAGCCCAGGCCTAACCCCTTTTATTGTACCTTACATGCCTTCAAAATAGTGTAAGGATAAAATCCCCCATTATAGAACTGACTTATTATTAGGAGCTAAGCTCTGCTGAGGAAATAGTACTAGGTAAAATTATAAAACCAGCACAGATGGTCTTTAGTTTTCTACTCCTTAGTGTGCTAACATTTGGGTCTGCAAAATCTATTCTCTTACTAGTGACTCTGGCAGTACTAACTTGGAGATGCTACGGCCAACTCTTTCTTCCCTAGGCTTAGGACTATCTAGTTAACTGGTAAACGTTTATGATGCTGGCTCCTGGGTTCATTCACAGGCATTCAATGTGAATTTATTGAGCACAAACCACATGCCAACGGTTGTTCTAGGCTTTTAGTTTATGGAAATGAACAAGACAGTCATAGTTTTGACGTATGGAACTTAGTTTAGTGCCATATCTTTCTGGAAAAGCAACAGTGAGGGGGGAAGTTCTATACATTGTTCATTTCTACTGTAAAGCCAAGAGGGAGACCAAAAGGAAGTTTTCTGAGCTTTACAGTTGAGTGATGTTCTTCCTTTTCCCCCCAGTCCTATAATACTTTCTACATAAAGTACAGAGAGCCCCAGAGGTGGCTGAAATAATAGCAAATGTTTTCTGGAAGACTTAATCTATTAGTTAAATTTCCCCAAGATAGAAAATTACAAATATTTGCTCAAAGTGCATGCTTGTCATTCTCTATCAATGTGAAATTTTGTTTCTTGGGACAGACTGGACTGGACTCGCTAACTTGGGGCTAAGCTGAAAGGAAAAGACTAAGATGCTGTTGCTGGGGAAAAAAAAGTCAATGGGCAGGTAGAATACAGTATCCATTTAATCAACAAATATATATTAATTTCCCATAGGCCCTAGGGTTATTGTAAACAGGACAAAGTGACTCTCTTGTGAATTTTGTATTCTAGTAGGGGAGACAGAAAATAAATCAGTGCAAATAAATAAATTCTATAATCACAGAGTAAAGTCAAAGAGAATGACAGAGGTAGGCTGTGTTTGAGATAAATTAACCACAGCATGGCACTCTAAGGAGTTGAGATTTTTTTTTTTTAATTTTTTTTTAATGTTTTATTTATTTTTGAGACAGAGAGAGACACAGCATGAACGGGGGAGGGGCAGAGAGAGAGGGAGACACAGAATCGGAAGCAGGCTCCAGGCTCTGAGCCATCAGCCCAGAGCCCAACGTGGGGCTCGAACTCACGGACCGTGAGATCGTGACCTGAGCCAAAGTTGGACGCCCAACCGACTGAGCCACCCAGGCGCCCCAGGAGTTGAGATTTAAGCCAGATCTGAAGAGTGTGCAGGAGTGACTCATGCAAGGATCTACAGGAGGGTTTCAGGTAAACAGAGTAGCATGGGACAAAGTAAGAGATCCAGTAGGACAGGACAGAGAGAGGAACTTATAGTAGCGCATACCTAGTTGGTGCTGAGCCATCTGGTAGCGGGCTGTCTCTGGAAAGAAATGATCCAATTATTTAAACAGGATTATGGACAGCTCAGAGCCAGAGCACTGAGGAAAAACTGATAACCATGAAAACTAGGTAAATTCTACCTTCAAAGGTAAGGATTGACCTTTGAGATTTGGGTAAAACTGAGCTGAGGTTTAGCAGCTGCTGAGAAGAGTTTTGAAGACCCTGAAACAGAAAGGCTCTGATAAGTTTAACTTAGGAGTCTACCAATTTTCAGAATTGAGGGTCAGGGGACCTCATTCTATGGGTGAAGGTGGATGGTGATTGCTTCCTTCTTGGCTTATTCTGCCATCCTGGAAATGTACTGGATGACCGGACTTTTTACAACGTTTAACTACAGTGTGTCTGAATGGAATTAAACTTTAAAAAGAAAAAAAAAAAAAAGGAAAAGAGATCCCATGTTTTCTGTGTTGCAGTAGGCAGGTGAGAATAACCCAAAGTCTACTGGGGCCCTATAATACACAGAAATCCACAAATCACATAATTTATACCCCTTCCTGCATTGTGAGGCTGAGATCTTCTCACTCTTGGCTCCTGAGATTGGTCTAGGGTTTGGTGATTCTGCTGGAGAAAATTGCTGTACATCCTCACATGATGGAGACTATTTACCCAGAGTAAGGCCTGCTTATTGCTTTTTATAGATGTGGAATGCTTTCATACATTTCCTACTTTTCTAGGATGCTATTGCCAAAGGATAGAGTTGACCCTCTGTTTTCCACTGTGGGTGCTGCCATCTTCTCTGTCCAAGATTATGATGTTTTTTGCTTCCTCTCTGATACTCTGGTCTATTCTCCAAAACTGTGGACTTTTCCTTGAGCATAAATTGCTTTATATCTCTCAGGGGTGGGGACTATTCTCCACCCTTTGCCCCTATCTTCAGCTGGCATGGTCTGGTCCAGGGTCTTCTTCCAGTACTTCAGCAGATCCCCTGCTCTTCTTGGACATCCTAGAAGTAGAGAGGATCTTCCTTGATCTTCCCATGGACTGTGTCTTTCAGTAGCCTCAAGAGAAGGTCAACAAAACTGTTTTTAACTGAACTTTGAAACCGTAGACCTGCTTCTCATGATTCCCTTTTATTTCCTGTGTTTCCTATAACTCTTGTCTACTCAGTCTATGGACAGTACTCTTCCCATTATCAGGCTCTGATAAAATACTTCAGCCTTGAGGCCCTTGGTCAAGCTGAGAGGAAAATTGGTTTGGCAAAGATGAAATTGGCTCACCAAATCCATTTCCCTTTCTTCGTGGCTACATAGCTAGACTACATTGGCTAGACTAGACTAGTGGCTACATTTCCTAGACTACTCTACAGTTAGTTATAGCCATGTACTTGAGTTCTATTCAGCAGAATGTGGCCCATGAAATTTTCCATGAGCTCTCTTCCATTTTCTGTTTTTCCTATCTACCAACTGAATGGAGAGAATTCTAACAAACTGAGATGAGGAATCATGAGATGAAGTAGTCTGAGTCTTACCAAACCAGGAAAATCTGGTGGACTTTATATGAATAAGAAATACATTTTTATATTACTGGATTACTGAAATTACAGAGGTTGGTTGTTATAGCAGCTAACATTATTTACCCTAAGTAATAGTTGGTCACATCCCTTTCCAAAGGTACTGTCCATACAGACACACATACATTCTCCTAAACTCCCCCTACATCCCAAACCACCTGGACAGATCTTCAGCTTACTCCCAAGAGGCACTGAATCTAACCAGGAACACATGTATAAGAAGCAGAGGCTCCTCTTTCCCACACCAAATCCATGATAGTTAACATTTAGTGAGCACTGGCTGAATGCCAGTCATTGTGTTAAGCAAACGCAGATTTACTGTAAAGCTAATGAAGCTGAAGTTTGGGGCCCCTCACATGCAGGGCCCTTCCCAAGGGCCTGGAAGGGGATTTAGCATGTTTGCATGGTCATGTTTTCATAAAAATCTGCAAATGTAAAATGTCTTCATTTTTTTTTAATTTGTGGGAGAGTTTATTTATGTAAACGTCAGGCCCCACCAAATCTAGATACAGCCATGAAGCAAAGTGTTTAATGTGTATTTTCAAATGTCATCCTCATAGCAATTGTGTCATAGTTTCTATTATTATACAGAGAAGAAATTTGATGCATGAAGATTTTAAGTCACTTGCCCCAGCTCACCCAGCTCTGATGTGTTGGATCCAGGATTCAAGCATAGACTCTCAAGACCAACCTTGTTGTGGCCTTCATGATGCCTCCTGCCCCTGAGTTACATGCATATAGCTCAGGAAAGCCAAGCAGAATTGGCAATGGTTAATATATTTCTCCAGGCCCCTCTGCATGACTTCCTTTAGACCCATCCTAATATCTTGAGTCCCAGATAAAACAGACTGAAGAGTTTTTTCAGGGCTACATTAGTGTTAATTTCACACAAGGAAGCACCTAGGATTTAGCATCAGAAGGCATGAGTTTTAGAATACGGAAACAATGGGGGGTAATGGCACACATTTTGCCAAGAGATTGCCGGAGGTAGCAGTAAGTGATTGGATCAAATGACTGTCATGGGCTGTCAAAGGCAGTGGAACAGCTTCAAAGCTCATTATTGCCTCAGCTTCCTGAGGTTCACACAGTGCCAAGGAACTGGAAGATGTGGAGGATAAACAGGCTGGCTTAGAAAAGGGGATTAAAACATGCAACTCCAGATGAGCCTTCAGGGCCAGCAGTGCCCCAGGGTTTGTGGGCACATTCCCAGCTGTTACCTGTGTGGTGGTTTTATCCCCAACTAATACGCCAGCTGGTGGAGTTTTATTTCCTTGTTGACTTTTTTGCTGCCACCTGGGGAGTCTTGGTGACTGTAAACAAAGATTTAGAACACTAATAAAGTGTCGGGCGCCAATGCAGTTGACTCTGTGCAGATACTAAAATCAAGTAAGCTATGGGTAAGCAGCTGGCATGGAGGACCCCAGTCACTTGGGCTGGTGGGGAGCAACAGGGAGGTGGGGTGAGAGAGAAAGGGGTTTGATTGCTGAAGCTCCATGTTCAGGGCCCATGGCTTAGGCACTTGCAGTAGATGCTGTTGGATGGGTAGGAAATCTCAGGCCCTGGCTGCTATGAGTATTGGCTGTTAAGGGCTCACAAAGACCCACTTCCCCAAGAATTGCCCTCAACTGATGCCTGGGAGGTTACATCTCTCTACCCCTACCAGGAGAAGCCTATAGTAATGACTGATACAGGGGTACACAAGGCCAGCCCCCTTTGTCTTAAGGAGGGGACAATCATGTCAACATTGTGATTTATGCTCCCACGGCTTTGATGGATCAGGCCAAGTTTAGATTTTACTTGAGCACAAATCTCTGACTGGCTTCTTCATCTATCCTGTCTGCTTTCCTTCCTTAGATTCTTCTCCAGAAGATCCTTTCTCAATACACTACAGGCATATGATTTTCCCTGTCTTGAGCCCTGTTTCTGGGGATCACCTAAGATGATTTTTGGGCCCTCATCGCCGCAGCTAAGTTTGGTAGGAGGCGAGCAGGGATTTGAAACAGGCAATCCCCAGAGTTGTGTATTCAGGCAAATCCTCCAGATATGTGTATACGGAGGAGATGGCAGGTAGAGATTGAGGGTATATTTTGAGGAGCAGGTGTCAGCTCCCAGGGAAAGAAAACAAGTGGGCCAATGATGGATGTCAGGATCTTAACTAGGAAAATACAAGTAGAACACTTAGCAAGAAAACCAGAGACAAACCCAGCGCTAGGGCGCAGGTCAGCAAAACCAGGGGTGAGAAATGCTATGACTTGTAGTATACATGAAAGTTTAGGGATCACATCACCAAATCCTTAGTTTGTTGTTGGTAAGACCTAACTACATATTAGCCATGCGAATCTGGCAAGTTAGTATTCCTTTCTAAACCTCAATTTCTTCATTTGTAAAAAGGCATATAGCATACATTCAGGAAATAGAAATTATTTTATTATATAAATATTATTCTAAGCCACAGTGGGTAATGGAATTTTTGCCTGCTATGCAATGGACCTGGGCCCACATGTAGATCCAGACTTGGAAAGTAAGGAAATGCAAAACTATGTGATGCAAAGTAGGGTCTAAAATAATGGCCAGGTCAACCTGCAAGGTGATGATGATATTCGTAAGGCTACCAATGGTTTTGCATCTTAAAGCCCAGAGGGGTGCCTGGATGGCTCAGTTGGTTAAACATGTGACTCCTGATTTTGGGTCAGATCATAATCTCATGGTTCGTGAGATCAAGCCCCACATCAGGATCTGTGCTGAGCCTACTTGGGATTATCTCTCTCCCTCTTTCTTTGCCCCTCCCCACTTCAAAATAAATAAATAAACTTAAAAAAAAATTTAGAGCCCTGAGTTTCCACTTTTGCATTTTCAGACCCAGTCTTGGAGAGGAAGAGGGAAAGGAAGAGGAATAGGGCCAGGAATCCTCTAGATTTGACCATCATTCATCTAGAATTGGACTCAAGAGGGTCTATTAGAGAAAGCTGGCTAGTCAATAGTTATGGACCCCAAGTCTGAAATTGCAAGAGAGTTTTTCTGTACTTTGGCAGACACTACATTCACAATGCCAGATTTCCAGTGCCTAAATAAAACTGGAAATTCTAAAAGACAAAAACAGGAACCCCAAGCCACTCAAATGTTCTTTCTTTAAAAATTTTTTTTCTTAATGTTTAATTATTTTTGAGAGAGAGAGAGAGAGAGAGAGAGAGAGAGAGAGAGAGAGAGAATGACTGGGGGAAGGGCAGAGAGAGAGGGAGACACAGAACTAAAAGCAGGCTCCAGGCTCCATGCTGTCAGCACAGAGCCCGGTGTGGGGATTGATCTTGTGAACTGTGAGATCATGACCTGAGCTGAAGTCAGATGCTTAACTGATTGAGCCACCCAGGTGCCCCTCAAATGTTCTTTCACTAAGACCACTCTCTACTCTCTTTACACTTCTCGTACAGAGTTGTATGGTCCTTATTTTAGGAAAGGGTTCCAAGGAGCAGAACATGAGATGATAATTCATGTGCAGTTTGATTTGTTGAGGAGATTCTCTTGGGAAAAACTGGGTATGGGAAGCAGGACAGAAAAGGGAAGAAGCAAATCTTGCCACTTGCAACAATGTGGATGGAACTAGAGGGTATTATGCTAAGTGAAAAAAAGTCAGCCAGAGAAAGACAAATACCATATGATTTCACTCATATGTGGAATTTAAGAAACAAAACAGATGAACATAGGGGAAGGGGGAAAAAGGAGAGAGAGGGAAGCAAACTATAAGAGATTCTTAACTATTGAGAACTGAGGGTTGATGGAGAGAGGTGGGTGGGAGATGGGGTAAATGGGAGATGGGTATTAAGGAGGGGACTTGTGATGAGCACTGGGTGTTATATGTAAGTAATGAATCATTAAATTCTGTACCTGAAACCAATTTTACCATATATGTTAACTAACTAGAATTTAAGTAAAAACTTGAAATCAAGAAAGAAAGAAAGAAAGAAAGAAAGAAAGAAAAAGAAAAAGAAAAAGAAAAAGAAAGAAACAAAAAGGGAAGAAGCACAGAAGAGTTCCAGCCTCAGCTTCGTCCCACAGGGGAGGTTGGAATAGTAAATTAAGCCTCAGATTTTGGCCTAACCCCAAGGCAAAGGAGCTGGGCTTTCATTTTTCACCCTAGCCCATTATTGGATAAGGATTACTCTTGAAGGCATAAAATCCCAGGAACTTGTTTCTCTCAGTGGTGACCCCAGTGACCCAAGGGTGGTTCTTTATAGAGTATCACAGAGATGGACAATTAGAACTAAAGCACTTAGAAGGCAAAGGAATGAAAACTGAAAAGGTCAAAGGGACCCAAGGGAATGAGAATAGAACACCAACGTATATGCTAACTTAAAATGTGGTAACAGATATGCTAACTTATGCATACTTAAGATTATTTTAAGGGTCTGGGAAAGGCTAGTCAGTTCTGCAAATATGCAGTTTATTCTATACGTTTTAGTGTTATAAAATGGGTAAGGCATAGGATTTAGCATTAGAGTATGTTTAAGTCCTGGCTCTGACTCATATAAACTGTGATCTTGGGGAAGTCACTTAGCTTCCCTGGGCCTCAGTTCCTACAGCTATGAAATGGCTTATTTTTAATTTTTTATTTAATTTTCTAAAGTAGGCTCTATACCCAACATGGGGCTTGAACCCACGATCCTGAGATCAAGAGTCATGCACTCTATCAACTGAGCCAACCAGGTGCTCTAAAAATCAGTTACTTTTTAGCTTTTTAAGTATACATTGATATTTTCTGCTGGCTCCACAGGTTTGTTTTTCATTTTTTTTTTATTAGAGAGAGAAAGAGAGAGAGAGCGTGAGTATGGGGAGAGGGGCAGAGGGAAAGGGAGAGAGAATCTTAAGCAGACTTCACACTCAGAGACTCAGCACAGAGCCCGACATGGTTTGTTTCTCATTTTTTTTTATTAGAGAGAGAGAGAGAGAGAGAGAGAGAGAGAGAGAGCATGAGTAGGGGAGAGGGGCAGAGGGAAAGGGAGAGAGAATCTTAAGCAGACTTCACGCTCAGCGACTCAGCACAGAGCCCGACATGTGAGATCATGACCTGAGCTGAAATCATGAATCAGACACTTAACCAACTGAGCCACTAGGCACCTCCTTTTTTTAAATTTTAGCAGGTTTTTGATATATATGTTTTAAAACCTTGAACAAGATATTTCTATTTTGTCTTGTAAATTAGTCAGTGTTTCCCCTCCCCCTCCCCCCCTCCCCCGCTTTATATTTCAAGCCATAGTGTTATCCATTCAAATATAGGATTGTTTCTTACCACTATGTTATATTTCCTTTTATGCTTTTTGGACTGTGTTCAATTTCATCTGATATTAATATTGCTATACAGCTTTCTTTTAGTTAGTAATTGCCTTTTTGGTTTTTTCCATTTTTTTTTTCAACCTTTCTGGATGATTATATTTTAGGTGTTTCTACCATAAACCACATATGGGTGGATTTTTAAAAATCTGGTCTGATAATTTTGTTCTTATAGAAACTTAAAGTGTAAAAATTTTTTAACAAAGCTTAAGTTATTCAGTATCTCTATCCTCCTCCCAAATAACCCAAGAACTTGGTATGCTTTAATCATTCACTGAATACTTTCCCCATCTATATTTTCCTTGGTAGTGTTTGAATTACACCCAGTTATGTAAAAAAAAAAAAAAAATATCATTCTCTTTCTGAGTCAACAGCAAACTAAATTTATATTTCACCAAATTCTGTACTAACTATTGTTTGTGTCCTCTGTTTCATTTCTCTCTGTCTCTTAGGGTGTTTTCTCCTTCTGCCTCAAATATATTCTTTAGTAGTTATTTCAGTGAAGATCTGTGAGCAACCATCGCATGTTATTTCCATTTCATCTTGAGTAAATTTATTGTTGATTTTGTTGCTGTCTTAGTATTATTTCCTCATATGTTTTGGAATTTTATTATTAAATGGAGGTTCTCCCTCTCTCTCCCCCCTGCCCTCCACTCCCCCACCTCAACCCCTATGTCTCACAGTCTTGCAGATTTATATTTGGTCTCTTCTTCCACCACCTTCTAAGAACATTCAGTCCCAAACCAGATCTTATATTGGTAGCTCAGGGTTCCCAAACTTCACTGATATTGGAGTTATTACATATTCAGCAACTGAGGATGAAAGATTATTTCTTAAAGCTTCCCTGCTACACAGCTTTATATAAATGGTAGTTGGGATGTGGTTTCAAGAGTTTATTTCATCATCCTTTAGTGGGTAAGGAAAACTCAAACTTGCTTCTGATTTTGAAGAGTCAGTCTCTTACATCCCATGGGACACTTTTATTCTTGTTACCCCACAGGAACCCAGATTTCTCTATTTGCTTCTGGATCTGGAGTTAAGTGAGTCTGAAAACTCAATCCCAGTTATTCCTCTGTGTTCGCTTCAATTTCTGGTCTTTAGATTGGTTTATCTCAGCTTCTAGAATGGCTGTGTTGTCTTAAACTTTTCTTTCTAGGTGTCATATTTTGTTTCAGCCACTGCTGCATAACACACTACCCTTGAAAATTGAATGGTTTACTACAGTCATTTATTCCCACTCATGTGTGTGGGCTTTGGCTTGGCTTTGGTTAATCTGGGATGAGCTCAGCTGGGCAACTCTACTTCACTCTACAGGAAGTAAAGGAAGACAAATCCTGACTTTTTTACCACTTGCTATCCAGTCTCCAATTGGTTACTTGCCCCACATTAGCCAAGCTCAATGGTGGCCAAATGACTGCGGTACCATTGATGAATCCATAAATGTCAGTCCCTGGGGCACAGAGATGGTAGAGAAGACGAGAAGGGCAACAGAGAATATCCTAGCACATGACACAAGGAGAGCCAGAGGGAGTTGGAAAAACACTGGGCAACATAGGGCAATGCTCAAACAGAAAACCAAGTTGCAAGTCTTGGAAGGGTGTGATGACACAAGACACATTTTAGAAAATCATTCTTTTTGGGTTTTAGGAAACTGGTAACTTCTGGTTCAGATGGGGGATACAGAGACAGAAGGGACCCAATATCTCTAAGTGGGGAAATCCTGTCACCTTTGAAAGCCTGTCTTACACTCAAAGTAATATTGCAGCCTTTGGCTTTTTATTACTTAGATCCCATTAATGTAGTCTTTTGTATTGGAAAAAAGGAGAAGGCAAATTTTTCTATGCAGTTGACACAGGAATGGTAGTCAGGAAAGCTATGGGATTCCAGCACTGCCATTGTCAAGTTCTGTGCCTTGGACAGTTCTTGTGGCTTCCTGAGCCTCTGGTTTCCTCCTGCAGGAAATTAGAAGGTTGAAACAAAAGCCTTTACAACTCTGAAAAGTCAGCATATATGGCTTATAGATGGGATGAATGGCACTATCTTATTAATCAGAAAATATTTAGTACTGATTGTCCATGTTCTGGTCTCTTTACTGAATCACTGGAAATCCTGAGAAGGAATTTTATATTTTCCATGTTCCCTCCCTTAATTTTTGAATTTATTATTTTCTTCCACACCTCGCAGGCAAAGGAGAGTCAGCCCTGACAGCCACCCTGACAGGCAAAACGTGGTTTGAGAGTGGTAAAATGAAAAAGCTTGAAGCTTGTAAATTTAGATTTCCAGCATGTATACTCATTTCCTGGCCTCATGGACACCCCGGTAATTATCTAGAATTATGCATAATTTACCTCCTTCCATTTTCTAAGAGATTGTCGGTTTTAAGGTCAGAGTTTGACAATTTATTGGTTTGCCCTGCAGAAATAAATTGGGGGCATCTGGGGCTGGAGTCTATAATGTGTGCAGTTGGAGCCATAGATGTGAAGCTGCCTCCTATTTATAGCTGAGCAAGCTTAATTGTTGCTTTTCAATCTAAATAGAAAGGCTCTGTTTACTGCTGCTTTTAATTGTAGCAAGCTGATGAAAAAGCATGCAGGGCCTCTTCAGTAAAGGCAATTCAATAAGAGCATTTTGTCAATAAATTATTATTGCCATCATGAAAACCACGCACAGCATTCAAATATAAAGCAAGCAATATCCCAGCTTCTGCCTTTGACGGACCTAGCCTAATGCTTTTCAATTTTCTTAATACATTCTCTTTCTCCCCTGTTTTCATAGAATGTTGGAGCTGATAAGGGGATTGTGGATCTTCTTAATCCCTACCCTTCATTTTACAGAGGGAAATCTGATTTCCCTGTCCCCTCCATATCATCCCTCATCATGATTGGTTAATCCAGGAGCGGACATCTGCCCCAAGGGTAGCCACGTATAGATTTTGGCTGAGCTAATAAATTTTCTTCCTTTGGGAATTTGAACTACACACACACACACACACACACACACACACACACACACTGTTGCAGTCAGTTAGCAGTGGAGGGCAGAGATATAAATTCTTTTAGTCTCAGGAGTGTGGCTGCCAGTAAGGACCATGAGGAAACTTGCAGGTAAATGGAGAGGTTCTGCAGGGCAAAGAAAGTAGAGCAGATGAGCAGAAAGAAGAGACAGATACCTCAGTCCCTGAGATGTGAGAAAGCCCGTCTCAGATTACAGAGCTGCCTGCCAGACCTGTCACTGACCCCACACACGTGAAAGCCCAACTGAGACCACAGCTTCCCAGCTGAGCTCAGTCCCCATTGCTAGCCTCAGAACCATGAGCTGAATGAATAGTGTTTCAAGTCACTAAGCTTTGGGGTGGTTTATTATGCAGCACTGTTATGGTTACAGGTAACTGATACAGAATGGTTGGGAAGTCCTGTACACACACACACACACACACACACACACACACCACCCCTCCTGGGGGCCCTGGAGTGTGGAGAAAACTGAGATTATTTGTAATCCTTGTATGGAACAAGCCCATCCCAAAGGCTCTTGGCTCTACCTTCTCAGTTTTTTTGTAGGGACAATCTCTTCCAGATTCAGAGAGTCTCAGATAAAACGAGACCTTGGGGAATTTTCTTTTCCTTTCTGAGGCTACCCTAGGCTTCCCTGGCAGGAATGGAAAAAGGCCAGAGATGCTCTCTCTCTCCTAGAGGTCAGGCTCTTAATTCCTTCATTCAGTGGACTTCATTCCATACCTCCCACTCTTAAAGGCCCCTTATCCCGCCTGTCTCTTATCCTCACAGCATTTTGTGCTGTCAGGGCTAGCCATGGGCTTTCTCTAATTTGTATAAGGAATCAAGAGCTCTCATTTACACCCAGAGAAAGGCAGTATCTCTTTCACAAGCCATACAGGAGCACCTACGTCTGTTCTGCAAAAGGTTAGTGCCCCTTCAAGATAGAAAGTCCTAAATCCTTGAGAAAAGTTAGGGGGTAGTTATTGATAAATTCCAGAATCCCCTTTTTACACAAGTGGGGGATGTCTCTCTAGCCATATTTCCAAGAAACATTTTATTTTTTAAGACCAACTGTGGATCCAGAGGAGTCAGGATAGGCTTGAATTAAGATTTTTCTGTTTCTAGCCACATCTAGACAACCAGTCGATAGAATGGTTTGACTCAGTGTGGCAGAGATGCCTAACCCTTGTACTCTTAGTGGTAAGGGTACAAGTAAGGATCTGGGAGAGGAGCAAAGGAAGCAGCGAGGATTTTTGGAAGGATCATCTTGCTTTGAGCACTGTACTGTGCTGTACTGTGGGTACATTACCTCATTTGAGGCTTGTGACAATCCCCTGATATGGCTACTATTAGTGTCTTCCTTTTATAGATAATGAAATGGAGGCTCAGTGAGGGAAAGTATGTGGCAAAGCTCAAGAAACATCAGTGTTCCTTCTTGAACACTGCTGGACCTTGCTAATTACAGAACATCATATCTACCTTGCAAAACACGCTCTTTTCAAATTTAAGGAAAAGTAGATATACTAATATGACCACCACCTAACATCTATTATGAAGAATTGATCGTTCCTGACATTTTGTCTCATTTGTTTTAAATATTTTAAATAAAATGTTAAATATCTTTGGCCCTTACTTTCAACCTCAACCTCACCTTCTTTCCACTCTCGCCCCCAAGAATAAAGCTTTATTGTAAGTCTCATGTTTTTCCTTCCAGCCCATTTTTTTATACACTTCAGAGACCTTTCTGGGGGTAGACAGTGTCATTCTCTGTACTGATTCCTTCCAGGGGTTTTATGAATCCCATGCCTTAGAAAGTGCCAGCAACCTCTGCCTGCCCCTCTGTGCTTTGCCTGCTCCCCACTCTCCCCCACTGGTTTGGGAAGTTGCTGGTGAAGGTGAGTTGAGACAGAGCCCATGGGACCACCGCTGCTACCTATGGCAGGCACATCCTTTGCTCTCAGCTCATGCTGGTATTGTTTGATCCCAAGGACAACTAGGAACACTGCCTGACATTTGTTTCCTGAGCTGCAAGACAACTAGATATGATGCCATCTAGTGTCCCAACCTTTGCCAGCAAGAGAAATGGGGCATCACCCCAAATAAAGCAAATAGACAAAAAAACATCGACTAACATAAAACTGAAGCTTGAGGGTTTTTTCTCCTGCACTGCAGGACACATTGTAGAGGTCCTATCTATACACCCCTACCCTTCCTTCTTCAGTGGCCAGTGGCCAGACCACCAGCTGCCAGGACCTGCATACATCTGGGGCCAACCGCCCTGCGTAGGAATCTGAAATGATGGAGAATTAGTGTTGCCTGACAACCCTCAACAAGGGATGGATGTGAATTGATGTATAAATATTCTAGTTCCCTTTCTCAGGTGGGATAACAAAAAAGCCTGCATCCAACATGTTCAGAGTTTTCCGATGGAATTAAGCTCCAGCTGTCCAGAACGCTAGCTGGCCCAGTTATATACCCTTTACTAGCTGTTTTGCTCTGTGTCTCAATCCCCTACTCCCCTGCCAGTATTCCTTCACTTCCCAAGTAACCAAGTTAACCATTTGCTTCGAATCTTTGTCTCAGGATCTCCTAAACAAACAAAAGGTCTCTGTGGTAGATTGCAAAAATGGCCACCAACCTTTCCCCCTCTATTTCTTTACATGCTGATGTTACAAGCCCTTCCCATTAAACAGTGGGCTGGCTGTGGGTTTTGCTTTTCACCAATAGAACATGGCAGAAATGATAGCATGCCAGGCCCCTAGGTTTAGGCCTCAAGGAAACTTGCATACCTCTTTTTCCTCAAAGACTAGTAAGCAATAATAAATGGTTGGGTTTTTTTTAGGCCACTGAGTATTGGGTGATTGGTCACATAGCAGAAACTAACTGTTCCAGGCCTCACCCCAAGTCTACATATGAAGTGCTCTTTTGTGTGTGTGTTTTTGAATGAGAGTATTGTTTTCCCTTAAAAAGAAAAGCAATTTCTTGGGCACAGAGAAGTCAAATGACCTTCTCAGAGCTGCCCAGCAGAATGTGGCTGGCAGTTGCCATCTGTATCCAGTCCATTACTTTGCTTCAGGGCTTCTGTGCTGAATCACCTTGTCTGTCTGGGTTTGCCTGCACACTGCTGCATTTTCTCTCTACCATGGCTCCCAGCCTGGCTGCTGGTTTTTTCCAAAGCTCTCTTTTCACAGAACTGTGAAGTAGGAGGCCACTGTGTTTTCACGGATTGTGCCGATGACATATGTGTCTGATAGGGACTCGAGCGCCTGCAAAGCTGGCCCAAGATGGAGAGCTCACCAAAAATACTGCAGTTGCTGGATGCTGGAGAATTTATGGAACTTCAGAGCCAGCAGGAAGCAGAGTAAACAACACTGAATAGAGAGAGTCAGGATGCTTAATCCTGGCTTTGCCTCTGGTCTCTAAAGTCTCTTTCAGCTCTAAAATGACAGGATTTGGAGACTGAGTAGGGCTCATGCAAATGCTGAGCCAGAAAGCATGAAGTTAGTTGTCTATTTAAGGAAGGTCTCATAGGCTAGAACAGTGGTTCTCAAACTGGGGTCCCCAGGTGATGCTGCAGAATCAGCATCACCTGGGGAGTTGTTAGAAATGCACATTCTTGGGCCTCATCCCAGACCTTGAGAATCAGATTCTCTTGGGATGGGGCCCAACAATCTGTGTGTTAACCAGCCCTCCATGTGATTTGAATGCAGACTCAAGTTTGAGAATGGCTGGTGTAGAGCCATGTTATTCCAAGTGTGGTTCAGGGCATTGGCACCATCTGGGAGCTAGTTATGGAAGCTGAAGGGCAGCACTATCTCCTTCTCCCTCCTGAATGAGAATCTGCATTTAACAAGCTCCCCAGGTGATCTCAGTGCATAGCAAAGTTGAGAAGTCCTGGGTATAGATTCCTCATCTCCAGCTTTGAAGACTGTGATTCACTAGACCTGGGGTGGTGTCCCAACATTTACATTTCGAAAAAGTTCCCAGGAATTGCTGACCCTTCAGGTCAGGGATCTACTTTGAGTAGCAAAACCAGGCTTAGAATCTTCACCTTGGGATGGTCTCAAGCCAGTCAAAATTGGTTTGTCACTCTACAGTTGTGCAGGCTGTGCACTGCCCAACTCCAGGAGGTGTCATTCACATGGAGTATGGGTCAAAGAACCTGAAACCCAAAGTTAGTACAAGAAGTGGTAGGCGCCATCTACAGAGTGGGTTTTGGAGGGAGACCTGAGTTTGAATCCTAACCCTGCCACTTACATAGTTGTGTGATCTTGGGAAATAAATTGAACTCTGAGTTTCAATTTCATCATCTATAAAGTGGAGATATATTAAGAGGTTTAAGAGGTCAGATTAATCTTGATGGTGTCAGAAACCAAACATACCTGTTTTCTTTTGGCATTTTAGGAGAAGCAAAAGAAAACAAATTTCTTCCTTCTTTACTTCCTTTTCTTCCTTCTTTCTTCCTTTCCTTCCTTCCTTCTTTCCTTCCTTCCTCTCTTTCTGTTTTTTTCTCTCTCTCTCCAGACCAGCCAAATTTTTAGGAGAAGGTGGGAAGGGCAGCTGTTAGGCAGGATTTCATCCTAAAACAGCCACTAGAGGGCCTCAGAGATCCAAGAAAACTTTCCATTGGTTCCAAGGAGGGGCCCTGAGCTAGCTGACAGGTCTGGTCTGGTGGGGTGTTGAGGGTGAATCTGATTCTTGAGAACCTTCTCAGCAGATGCTCACCTTCCCATGAGAAAGAAGTAGCCAGCTCTGTTAGTTAAGTTAGATAATCATTAAAACAGATAATTAAAACAGATAAAACAGGTAATTAAAGTGACCAATTTATTCACTGATAAATGATGTCTGCATGCAAAACTCTGTTCTGTCCTTGGAGTGAAAGTAAAGATGAAGGTGTAGGACTTTTCTAGGAAGAGTCTCTAGCTGGAAAGAACCCTAGGTTTAGGGCTCAGTACTGGTATCAAGAACAGGATTGGAAGAGTGAACTTTAGTACCCTATTATTTCCATGTGCTGCCCCAATAAGTAAGATCAAAATAAAAACATTTTGCTATGCAAAGAGAGCCTCAAGTGAAGTCCCATTGCGTAACTAGATTGCCACACGTTGGTCCCTCCTGTATAGAAATTCTAGCACTGTCCTGATCAGCACTTTGCAAAGTACTTTGAAGCACAGATGAAGCTATCTTCTCTATTACTGCTTAAAAGCCCTTAAAGTGTACAGTAAGAACACCAAAGAAGCTTAGAAACTCATCTTTCCTGGAGAGATCTAGGAAACAGGACAGGCTAACTAACTAGGGGGGCATGCTAGAAGATGATCTACCAACATATGTTCATGGGAACCAGGAGGACAGAGCGTAGAGCAAAATCTGCGTTGCTATGTCTGCTGGCATCTGCTGGGGGAGAGATTTCTCTCCCTCAGCCTTTTGAATCTACAGCCCTCCCAGCAGGTCATTTTGGCTAAGAAGGCCCTATACCAGCATAACCTACACCTGCCACCCTCACCCCTACTCCACCACAACAGCAGCAACTTTTGGGAGTAGGAAAGAGGAGTTCCTGAAAGTTGGAGAAGGGTCTTCCAGTCTATAGGTTTGCTCTGACACGGTTGAGTCCTAGATAACTTGCAAATACAGTCTCCTCTGTGCAGAGAGCTTCTGGAAAAGGAAACAAATTGGTTGGGTTTCAGTATATTTCCTTGGTTATATGAGACAGATGGATAAAACGAGATGAATCAGATTATATTCAACAATATAATTATGTTTCCCCTTTAATAGAAATTTCCTTTTCAGAGGCTAAAAATGCAGTGAACCTCTTAATCCCAGTTTCCCATGGATAAAAAGAAGAACATTTTCCCTATGAGACTCTCTATTGCTATCTGGATCACCATGGCCAGCCGGTCTTACTCCTCTCTCCAGGAGGCATAGTCAGCCACTGTACATACTACCTTTGTCTTGTTGCTCTTTGCTCCCTAGTTCCCACCACATTAAGTCAAGCATCCTTACCTGGTTTCCAAGGACAGGCCATCCCTTTCACATAATACCCATCCTCTACTTTCATCCTACTGGTCATCTCGCTGTCCAATTAAAGGATCCTTGGGGCACCTGGGTGGCTCAGTTGGTTGGGTGTCCAACTTCGGCTCAGGTCATAGTCTTGCTGTCCGTTGAGTTCAAGCCTCACATCGGGCTCTGTGCTGACAGCTAGGAGCCTGCAGCCTGTTCGTATTCTGTGTCTCCCTCCCTCTCTGCCCTTCCCCCGCTCGCACTGTCTCTCTCAAAAATAAATAAACATTAAAATTTTTTTTAATTTTTTTTAATGTTTATTTTTGAGACAGAGACAGAGCATGAACGGGGGAGGGTCAGAGAGAGAGGGAGACACAGAATCCGAAGCAGGCTCCAGGCTCTGAGCTATCGGCAGAGAGCCCAACACGGGGCTCGAACTCATGAACCGTGAGATCATGACATGAGCCGAAGTCGGAGGCTCAACTGACTGAGCCACCCAGGCACCCCTAAAAAATATTTTTTAAAAAAGGATCCTTCACATCAACCCTTCTGAGCGTTTATGCATGCTATTCCCCTTTCTTGGACACCCTTCCTTCTTTCTGGCATAGGAGATGAATCCAAGCTATATTTCCTTCAAAGAGTCTTTCTTGATAACTTAATCCTTACTGATAACTTAATCCTTACTGATTGCCTCTTCCTTTGAACTCCCATATTTTCCTAGAGAGACAGTGGGGAACTTAATACAATACTGTTGTTGTTTTTATCCTCTGTGTTATTTTAGGAAACTTGAGTGTGGTTTGACAATTAGATGGCTAGGTTTTTGAGGGCAGAGGTTTGAATATAGCATCACCCCAGCATGGTGACCCCATGCATATATTAGAATCCCAATTAACATTTGCCTGGTTAACTCCTATGCATCCTTGGGATCCTAGGTTGAATGTCACTTCCTAAAGACAGCCTCTCCCATTAGATCTAAATCTCCTAAAGCTTTCCAGAGAACCATGTATCTCTTCTGCATAGCACTCTTCAAAGATAGAACTTTTTATTTATTTGTTTTATTGCATTACTCACTTCCCTCCATGAAGGCTGGGTCCATGTCTGGTTTTGCCTGATACACAGTGGGTACTCTGTAAATATTTATCTAAATGAATGAATATATGTTGGCTGGATGGCTGAACTGGAATGCAACATGGACTTCTGGGGGAACAAGGAGAACACAGTGGAGGATGTTAATCTCCTGGGAGCTTGTACCCTTGAGCACAGTCCTAAAAAGAATCTAACATCAGAGGCTCAGATGGGCCAAATCAGCAAAATGATTTTAGGGTCATTATTGACAATGAGTAATGTAATGTTTTCTCAAAGATTTTATGATCAAGTTATAAAAGTAATACATGCTTATTGTGGAAAATATGTAAAGATTAAAAAACTATAAGGAAGCAGAGAAAAGGAACTACAAGTCCACCCCTCAAAGTCTTTTTAAAAAATAATATATTCTTCCAACATTGAATCAGTACTTTTTTTTTTTTTTAACATACTGGAAACCCTACTGAATATACAATTTGGATCTTGCTTTCTTTTTAATCATTTAACATTAAATGATAAGTATTTTTCTTTGTTTTTGAAAACTCTTTGGATTTTAATAGGTCATAGAATAGAATTGTAGTTTTAAATAGTTCCAGGATGTTCCACTGCATAAATGTACTCTGTCATTCCCCCTACTTAGGACATGAAGGTTGATAAATATGAGTTTTGGCCCTTATGATTTTGAAGGCATTCTAAAATCTAAAGATAATAGAGATAAATGGGAGATGCAGGACAGATTTCCCCAGGTGTTTCAGTGTGATATATACCTTCATTCATTGGCAAACCACCCTGGCTATCCAGATCTCAGCTGCAGGCAAGTGAGCGCTCCTCATCCCTGGTGCCTTCAACCCCATCCCCCTGCTCCTCCTCCATCTTCTACTTCTCTCTGTGTAGCAGACACTATTGATGCTCTGCCTGTATACTATCAACACGCAGCATTCCAGTACATGCCAATGGCTTCTTACTTCACGCACCGCAGATTCTCTGCTTAAGGATTTTCTTGGCTGCAGGAGCACACTCAGTCATGAGTGAGGCAGGCTGGGAGTGTCAAAGTATTAATGCCCCCAAACATCCCTCAACCAATGATAAATGGGAATTACTGGATAAATATCCCAGTTTCTCATCCCCCATGAGGAACCATTTTGAGGTGTGTTTTATACAGAGCTCCCCACCAGGGCTGAGTTGCATTTACCCACAGGCATAATTTACTCATTAACACACCTGTCTTAGCTTCTTTTTCTTCACTACCTCATTTCTATATTCTCCTACTGTGTTTCCTGGGATCACCTCACAAATAAACCCTTTGGATTCAAATCCTTGTTCCAAGGCCCATTTCTGGGGGACCCATTCTAAGATACCCCACTTCTTAATTATGAGTTCTAGCACTTTCCAGCTTAAAGATTCTCTCTTCTTTTTGACTAAAGTGGAAGCTGAAAGTCGAAATGATCCAACACATATTTTAAGGAACAGGGTAAAAATGCAAAACCATGCCAGATGGCTGACTCTTTGTCATCAGAACGTCTGATAGGAATGCTCCCAAGAGGGAATAAATTATACAGAGACTCTGGTCTCTTTGGAGGTGACTTTGGATTGTTCTTTCTTTCTCCTCTTGTTACCTCTCTCATTTCTCTCTTAATCTGCTTCCTCTGCAGTAGAAGGCATCCTAAGCTGAACTATTTTTGTTGCCAATCCCTAGTTAGGTTCCCAGATGCAGCCATAAACCTGGATGTGATGCTAGGTATGCTATAAAGCAAGTTCATTCATTTTATTTAATTCATAATTACTACTCGTTACTACAGGCCTGATGTGTGCTGAGCAACTCTACTAGGGTCTGAAAGAGATTCTGCAGGGACTATTAAAACACTATCCTTGTAGAGAAGATAAGACATAAACAGCTAGACTCCTGCAGAGCTGAGTGTGATCTGTCAATTGAGGGGCAACACACAGACCAAGACGAACAACTCTAGAAATTCAGAGAAAATAGTGATTCACTCTGGCTGGATTTTGAGAAAGCTTCTTGGATCAAGCAATGGTGGGTGGATTGGTCTTATTAAGCCAAATAGGTCAAGACAGAGATAGAAGTGATCCAGACTTCCCCATCTCAGTTCCTAGGAGACTTCTATTTGATGCTAAAAGGTAAAACTGCTGCTTCCCTCCACCTCCTCACAAGATGTTAGGACACCTTCAGAGTGTCCTTCTATCTCAGCTCGTTCAATATACACTGAGGAAACTATAACATCTTTCTGATATAAAGATTGGGCCAGACCCAAGTCAAAGTGTCATAGAGTCAAATGGGCATATCCGTAAGGAATGCATTTCATTTTAGATATCAGAACCCCATCACACGGGGGTTTAAACAATATAGACACTGATTCTATCTCATGTTAAGATTGGAAATAGGCATTTGCTGGTGCTGGTTTAGCTACGCAGCAACATCATCAAGGACCCAGGTTTTTTCCATCTTCCCACTCTGCCCTCCTTAAACTGATGACTTTTCAACCTCATGCTACTCACCTCCTGGTTGCAAGTTGGCTGCTATGGACTCAGGCATCACCAGTGCCTTCAAAGCAAGCAGAAGGGCAGTAACAGAAGTTCCTTTTCTTCTGAGCAAGACAGCAAGTTTTCTTAGGAGTCCCTTGCAAAACTATACTTATGTATCATTGGCTAGGACTGAATCATATGGCCACCCCTAGCTGTAAAAAATTCTGGGAATATAGGGATTTCACTTTTTAGAAAGTAAGGAAAAGAGGATAGGGAATGGCTGCGATAAAGTTCCTACAAATTCTGGCTTTTCTAAACAGGAAACTTCACCTGCTGTGGCCGACACTCTCAGCACCTTGCTCCCTCTGGGAGGTGATATATTAGTCAACTATTATCACACATCGTTCATTCTTCTTCTTCAGCAGAAACACAAAAGCAAGCAGAAAAATGAGACAGTTAGGGACCATGGAAACAAGCCCCAAGTGAAATAAATATATTATGCATCTGGGGCACTCTCCGTTTGCTATTGTTAAACAGCTCCTCTCACAAAGCAGAGCAAGGATGTAGCCAGGACAAAGCTCCATCTACAAGCCGGACTTAGAATACAAGATCCTGGCTCCCCAAAGCACGAGTTAGCGGCCTGAATTACCTGCCAATATCGACCAATCAGCATGAAGCCCTTCTGGCCAATCAGTATGCGGCACTTCCAACCAATCAGGATGAGGCTTTTTTTTTTCTTTCCCTCATTAGCATGTTGGGCCAGAGTGAACCTGAGCCGGAACTTTCTCTACATTAGCAGGGCCTCCCGGCGTTTGGAGAGGTTAGTCTTATTCCTTTCTGTTGGTGGTGTGTGTCTTTTCAGCTTAAGCTGTAGCGTAGTCTTGTCCATCCCTTTGCTCTTTAGGTCGGGCCTCCTTGTTCTTGTCTGGCTCAGGAACTCGTAGTCCAGAATAAAGAAGGGTTGTCTCCTTATATGCAGACTAAGAACTAGCACACCACCACTTTTGTCTATGTTCCTGCCAAAGCAATCCTCACGGGTCCCAAGTGACTTTTCTGGAAGGAAATGCAGAGTTATCTGGGCAAGGGTGTGGGTATGGGGAGGAAGGAGGAATGGAGAAAGTTCCCATACCCTAGCTGAGTAACTTACCTTATCTGTGTTAAGCAAGTGGTGGTACCATGGTAGGATGGTAATGTGTGTCCCTGCAGGTGGTAAGCGTGCCTGTGAAGGGCTCGGGCCTCCCGAAGGCAGTATCTAATCAGTAAAGTGATCCTAGGTGTGTAATTTTAGACCCGGTATGAGGGAACGGATGGATTCAGCGAGCACACTAGTCCTTCAGAAAAAGCAGAGCGTTTTGTACCTTGAATCACCTTTCCTAGGCGACTCTTTCCTTTTATTGAATATAATCTCTCCAACAAAAAAGGGTTCTGAAGTTCAGCTTCCCAGCATGTATCAATTTGGCATTTTCCGGAGCAGGCGATTCCTCTGGGTTGAATGAATCTTGCTTTCCCCACTAGGGGCACCTAGAGCTGTTACCTTCATTCCTTAAGGAGTTTTTTCCCCGAATAAACTCCTTTTACTGTGGTTACTGTAACTTAAACCAAATATTGTGGCAACAAGGGTAGAATAAAGATGGAGGTATCCCCTGCAATGGTCCTGATACCTATATTTTGTTGGTGCTGTTGCATTTTGGAGCACACGTGACATAGGGCTGTGTTGGGGTTTTAAAAAAAAAATTTTTTAATGTTTGTTTGAGAGAGCGAAAGCAGAAGCAAGGGAGGGGGAGAGAGGGAGATACAGAATCCGAAGCAGGCTCCAGGGTCTGAGTGGTCAGCACAGAGTCTGATGCAGGGATTGAACTCTCGAACTAGGAAATCGTGACCTGAGCTGCAGTCCGAAGCTTAACCAACTGAGCCAGCTGGGAGCCTCAGGGGTTTAATTCTGATGCATGCTCACAGAAAAAAAAATGACAATACAAGCAAACTATTTAAGGACAGAGGTGTCTCTCTGAGAGAAAAAAAAGCATATTCTTTGAAAATGGAATTCACTCGTTCAATAAACCTCTTCAGCAATTTCTCATCTTTCTGGAGGCCACCTTTTAGGGAAGAAGCCTATATTAGCTCATGTGAGAAATCAATCTTTTCTAAGAAAAAAATATACCACATTCTTGCAGATTTAGTGGGGTTTTTTTTGTTTTTTTTTTTTAAGTACTGGTAGTCTGCTGGACTCTACTGCTAGCACTTCACAAGCATTAGCTTAATCTTGGATTACTAATGTATGAGGTAGGTCCTATTCTTGATCCTATTTCACAGTTGGAAACCCTAAGGCACAGTGAGGTTTAAACAGTTTCTTCAAGGTCAGGTAGCTTGAAAAAGGTATGGATTTCCACATGATCAATGGCAAAAGGGGATGAGGCATTTGGCAGATGATACTGGTTTTTTTGTTGTTGTTTTTATTTTTGTTTTTTCCTGAAGCCACATGAACTCAATACCACATTTTTGGAGAACCAAAAAGCCTTATTGTCAAGAGTCTTGATTTGACACACAAGGGATTTTTCCTGCCCAACATCCTTTCCCTCCCTTCCCCTCCTAAATATAGCAACCTGGTTTTCCCTTGGGAGAATCACTGTTGTGTCTAGAGCATATGGTTTGGGCAGATCTGACCCTTTCTCTCCTAGGCTGGGAAATAGATCAGGCCTGGGGGATTAGTTGAAGAATGAGCATGTGATCCGAGTAGAGGTTAAGGAGTATCCATTCTAGGACTTCTGCTCAGGCTTTTAGGAAGGAAGCACCTCTTTCTGGTAGGGATGTTAAGGGTGGGACATAACGCTGGGATACCTAGTGACCATCTTGCCATGTTTGGAGAAGTTCTGAGATTTAAAGAAACCCATGGGCACTGATGGTAGAAAATAAATTCCTAATGATCTTATTTGAGCCCCTGAATTTAGCCATGCCTGAGCTTCTTGTTATGGAGCCTGCAGATTTTTTAGTTACTTGAGTCAATAGAGAACCTTTACTGCCAAAGCCAGGTTTTTTTTAATGTTTATTTTTGAGAGTGCAAGCGGGGGAGGGGCAGAGAGGAGAACAGAGATCAGAAGCAGGCTCCATGCAGACAGTGGCGAGCTCCACACAGGGCTCCAATCCACAAACCACGACATCATGACCTGAGCACGAGATCATGACCTGAGCCCAAGACAGCCACTCAACTGACTGAGCCAGCCACCTACGTGCCCCAGTTTTTTTTTTAACTTCATTTATACTGAGGGAAAGAGAGAGAGAGAGAGAGAGAGAGCGCGCACGGGAGGGGCAGAGATAGAAAAATCTAATCCCAAGCAGGCCCCATGCCCAGTGCAGAGCCCGATGAGTGGCTCAATCCCACAAACTGTGAGATCGTGGTCGTGACCTGAGCCTAAACCAAGGGTCAGACACTTAACCAACCAAGCAACCCAGGTATCCCACAAAATCAGTTTGAATCAGATTTCTGTCATTTTTACCAATAAGCCATGTCTGAAAGTGTACAGGACCACTTTCCAGGCTCATCCTGGGCCCCATTCTTCCTGTTACAGATCTTGGACGGTTAGGCTGACTTCCTTTCTTTGAAGCTTCCACCGACATCTACCCATTCTTACATGGAGCTTTGCTCCTCTAACCTTTACTTCCTTATTGACCCCAACAAGAACACAGGTTCTTTGCATAAAGGCTTCAGACTCATCATTATGAAAACAGGTCACATAGAAAATTAGCATGCAAAAGTTTTAAAGTGGAAAAAATCTCACGTGTTCTGACAGTCATGGTCTCTGATCTAGTGTTTTGCTGTTCAGTGTAGTAGCCACGAACCACAAGTGTCTGCTGAGCATAGCAAATGTGGCCACTGTGAGGGAAACTGAATTTTGAATTTAATTTTTTAAAGATTATTTATTTTGAGAGAGCGAGAGAGAGCATGCAAGCAGGGGAGGGGGGCAGGCAGAGAGAGAGAGAGAGAATATCCTAAGCAGGCTCCACACTCCGTGGAGCTGGGTGCAGGGCTCAATCCCACAAACAGTGAGATCGTGACCTGAGCCGCAACTAAGAGACGCTTAATCAACTGAGCTGCACGGGTGCCTTTAACTTTAATTTAAAAATTTGTACTAGATTAGTCATTGGAAAAATTTTTTACACATGCTTGGAGCAACTCAAGCATGTGAATTTTTCTTACCAACTGTACGTTTTATAAATCTACATATAGATCAAGTATTTCTAATGATTTTTTTAAAGTGTATTCATTTATTATTTCTGAGAGAGAGAGTGAGCACAAGTGGGGGAAGGGCAGAGAGAGAGAGAGAGAGAGAGGGAGACACAGAATCTGAAGCCGATTTCAGGCTCTGAGCTGTCAGCACAGAGCCCAATGCAGGGTTTGAACTCACAAACCACGAGACCATGACCTGAGCTGAAGTCAGATGCTCAACCAACTGAGCCACCCAGGCACCCCCAGACCAAGCATTTCTGATAAAAATTGTCACATGGTATAAGCATAAAATACACATAAGATTTCAAAGATTCAATGTGAAAAAACAAAAATAGTTTATTTTTATATTGATCACATGTCAAAATATTGATATATTGAGTTGGGAGTATTAAAATTAATTTTACCTGTTTCACTTTTTCAAACATGGCTCACATTGTGTTTCTGTTGGATAGTGCTATAGTTTCTGTCTAACCAGTGATTTGAAGACCCTACTGCTACTCTATAGGGTGGAGTTCACCAAACCTATGTTTGTGGACTTTTGTTCTGACAGTGTTCGGGATTTGAGCTTTCACTCTGGAAAAAAGCATGGAAGAAATATGTCAGCAACCTCTCTTATGTTAGTCATACAACAGTCTGGAACAATCTAAGTACTTTTGCTTGTTCTCCAGACATTTGCCTGCTTGCTCTCAGATCCCTTCTCCACACTTCCCCTGCTCTCCTCTGCATTGCAGAAGGCTCATCCTGCAAGCTACATTTCTCAGACTTTTCAGCCCATTGGCTTCTGCCCTGGTTCAGCCCATGGGAGGCATGGGTAGGAGATGGGAGATAGGACAGCAAAGGTAAGACAGGGAGAAGTCCAGAAGCTCATCTCTTCTCCCTCTCTTTCTTTCTAAAGATGTGTCCTCTTTGGTTGTGGCTTTGTGTCCTTTGTTTTCCAGCTCTTGTCAAACAGTCCTTTATTCTCTGAACTTTATATGTAAAAAGTTAGTGCACACAAAATAATGCTGTAAATGGATTATGAATTTGTAATTAATATTTTTAAAATGGATAACCATACATGCTGAAATAGGATTATGGTTGAGGGAATGGATGAGGGAAAGCCACAGGGAGTTAAGATGACAGGGGACCTGATGTTCACTTGTAATGAATATTTTATTCTTCTACAAAAGGAATGGAAGGTGATGATGTGAAGGAGAAAAGAAGAAAAATCACACTTCTAGACCTTTCTGGGGGGGAAGAAATAAACTTTATCATAATATTTTTTTCTTATATATTTTTCAGGAATTATTGAAATATTATACCTGTATTAGTTTTCGGTTGCTACTGCAACACATCACCGTGACCTTGGTGGCTTCAAACAACACAAATTTATTATAGTTCTGGAGGCAGAAGTCTGACCCAGGTCTTGTGGGGCTAAAATTAAGGTTTCAGCAGTACAGGAGTCCTTTCTGGAGACTCTGGAGATCATCTGTTTTTTCTGTCTTTCCCAGCTTCTAGAAGCCAGCCACATTCCTCCTGGCCCCTTTCTCCATTTTCAAACCCAGCAAGATTACACCGCTTTGACCATTCTTCCATAGTCACGTCTTCCTCTGACTGTAGCTGGGAAAGGTTATATGATTTTAAGGATCCTTGTAATTACGTTGGGCCTACTCAGCTAATTCAGGATAATGCCATGTCTCAATATTCTTTTTTTTTTATGTTTCTTTATTTTTGAGAGAGAGCACAAGCAGGGGAGGGGCAGAAGGGAGGGAGACAGAATAGAAGCAGGCTCTAGGCTCTGAGCTGTTAGCACAGAGTCCGACACAGGGCTCCAACCCACGAACCATGAGATCATGACCTGAGCTGAAGTTGGCTGCTCAACCAACTGAGCCACCCAGACACCACCCCCCCTTTTTTTTTTTTAATTTTTTTAACATTTGTTCATTTTTGAGAGTCAAGGTTCTTAATCACATCTGTAGACTCCCCTTTTGCTATGTAAAGTAACATATTCGTAGGTTCCAGAGATTAGGATGTGGACATTTTCTGGGAAGGGCCCATTATTCTGACTACTACGATAATTTACAGGAGGAAGATAGCTTTCATCTGTTAAACTAAAGGTTTTCTCCCTCTATCTAGCATGGATGTAAATCCCTCCTATGTTTAGCATGCTACTTTTCTGAGAAGACAAAATTTTTGTTCAAGTCCACAGCAGTGAGGATATTCCTCTTCTGATTATGCATAGCTGAGCAGGAAACTTGCTATACATTTTTACAATGGAAGACAATGAGAATTTTATAAGGTCGTTAAGATGGTTCTCATCAGGACAGCCAGGCAGATCTCAAATTGAAGTTATGACAGAGCTGTCTTATAGATATCTCCAAATAAAGAGACAAGCATCATTTGCTTTAATTGTTGCTTTGCTATAGCAAATCATTTTGGCTATAATGACAAATTAACACAGTTCTATGAGATTTTACATTTTGCACTGGTTGCAGAGCTCTGCTGAAAATAGGTCAATTTCTTATGAAGTAAGATTTTGCTGAACTGGTTAGTTGTCTAGAAACTGGGGCTTGGAACTAATTATTAGAAAGTGCTAATGTTCACTGACCTATGATGAGCAAGCCTTCCTTCCCAAGCACATTGACTTCTCTTTAAAGAAAGAGGTAATGAAATTCAGAACCTTGCAAAGAGATCACAAGTAAACATTTGATTAAGCAAACAAGTTAAAGCAAGAACTTGGTAGACAATCATGAAAACAGTTCTTGTCAAGTCTTTTCACATTTCATTGAGCAATTGCATTCCTCCAGTAAACAAAGGAATAACACATTAAATGTTCAAGAAGTTGAATTATGCAATCAACCATCAGAAATAAGCTGTTCTTCAAGTTCATCAGAGGTTAACTATTTTTTTTTCCCCGCCATCCTTTTGTAGGGCTTTTGTCTGCTTTGTTTCTGAAAAACTATTCCAGCAGCTAGAAATTGTTCCAAAATTTAAGATACAAGAAAAGGGACATTGTTTTCTCTGATTTTGTAGCTCAAGTCAAATGTTGTCTGTGAAGTTTAGCAAAAAGTCTAAAGTCTAATCATTGTCATTTTTTTTTTCCTGGCTGCTTCTTTCCTTTCCTGTCCTTTCCTTCTCCCTTCCTTCCTAATGGAAACCCTGACAAGTGGGGGTATGGCTACTGGGCTGCCAAGATATATTAACCATCCCAAATTAGGCCAGAAAATTGTGGGCAGCTGTACTGTCAGCACCTGCCTTTTCTGGGTCTAGCTGGATGCTGTGAACTTCACAGCTGCCCCCAGGAGGCAGTGTTTTTTGTTTTAAATGGATTCTCGTGCAGCCTCCCTTTTATGGAAGCTTCCACTTTTGAGCTAAGGAATGGGAGTTGAGTCTTCTATTCTCCCAGCCTTGAGAAATCCAACCCTGTCCCTAGCCTGGCTGCTCTGCCTCTGAGGGGGAAAGTGAAAATTCCCTCTTCATTCATTCCCTAAGAATTCAATGTTGTCTTAGCTTAGGTTCCCTCAAAAGAAGACCCTGAGGTAAGATAAGGTAAGCAGTTTATTTGGGAGGTGATCCCCAGGAAACACTAGAAGGGAAGTGGGGAGTGAGACAGGAAGGGAAGACAACCATAAAGAGTGCCTTACCAAGTTAAGTTACCCCTGTGGTCAACTGGAGCTCAAGCCCCCTGGGGGAACCCTGGGGAGCCATGTAGAAGACCCCGAGTTGATCTGTGGAGGACAGGGGTGCTGGGTTGTATATCCACCAGTCCCTAAGGATCGTTGGTGGAGGGCTACCAGTAGTTAATTTCCCAGACTGTCCAGTAAGTATACTGTGCTGAGGCCAGAGTGGCTTTCTGCTGTTTGGAAGAAAGCCATCTGGCAAGGAGATGCAGATCCTTGCATCTGGAAGTGGAGCAAGCTCACACTGGAGTGGTGAGGCCCAAGGGGCAATGATATAAACTTGGTGTTTCAGCCTATGAGGAAGGCATTGAAATAAGTGTAATCTACTCCAGTTGGCACATTAAGCAGAAGCAGCTCTGTTTTGCTGGCTGTGTGCTCAGAATGGTGCCAGATTCTGTAGAGGAAGCAACCGAAGTAGGAGGCATGGTTTCTTCCTGATTTTGAGTGCTTACTAAGTAGGGAAGATAGCCCTGACTTTATCATGCAACTTGGACAAACAAACAAAATATAATAGTGCTATAGGAGTTAGGGGAGGATGAGGAAAGCTTCATGGAGAAAGTAGGAAATAAGGGAAGGAAAGTATTTGTAGAAACAGACTAAAGGCTGCATGGCTGGAGGAACTGTAAAAAAAAGTTAGCATGGAGGGGCGCCTAGGTGGCTCAGTCAGTTGAGAGGCCGAATCTTGATTTCAGCTCAGGTCATGATCTCACCTTGTGAGTTAGAGCCCCACATCGGGCTCTGTGCCCACAGCACCGAGCCTGCTTCAGAACTTCTGTCTCCCTCTCTCTCTCGGTCCCTCCCCCACCTGCTCGCTCTCTCTCTCTCTCTCTCTCTCTCTCTCTCAAAAATAAATGTTAAAAAAAACTTAGCATGGAGACAAAGTTAGCCCAGCATGTTGGTAGACAGTGAACAAGCCCATGACATTGGAATAGATGAAAACTGTTCAAAAGGGAGAATCTTCCTCCTGGATTGGGTAGGGTAGTGCCAACACTGAGGTTTGAAGGCAGAACAAAAAAGTCTTGGTTTATTATTCTCCTAGAGATGTCAGTCATTGCCTTGATCCTATAATCCCCTTTGAAAAAATACACACATGCCACAGTACTGCTGAAGGGGCCGAGTCTCAAAAGAGTACCTTGCTTCCACAGCTGCATCTGAATGGGATGGGGAAGACACCTGACCTAAGATGGGCTAATCAGATTCTGATGTTTGTTTCTTTTGTTGTTTTTTGTTTGTTTGTTTGTTTTTTACTGGCATTCAGCATTTGGACCTCGGACACTAAGATTTGAATAAGCTGGTTTTCTGTACCAGGGAAAGTGTTTTAGTTCCTTAGTAAGCCATAGCCATGTGCAAGCAATTACGTTAGAGTAAAGCATCACAGGAAATATTGAATTGCAGCAAAATAGATGAGTTCATGTGCTGAGAGAATCAGAGAAGGGAGACTGTGTGGCCCCAGCAAGTTACAGGTAACTTTCTAACTCCCGCAAGTCATGGTATACTTCTGTAAAGTTCCCATTCAAGCTAATTTGAGTGGATTTCTCCTCCTTGATTTCCGAGAACCCTTAACTAGGACAAAATGGTAGCCATTAATTTGCATATTGCCAGTGCTCCAGTTTTTAGTCCTGTGGGTTGACATGATAGCTGGTGATCCATAGAAGAAAACCTTGAGATGAGAATCATGTGCAAATGGTTTATTAAGGAAGGGCTCCAGGAAGACAGTGAAGGAATCGGGGAAACAAGACAGAAGGAAGGGAAGTCAAGCAGGGGGTCCATTCAGATTAAGTCAGTGGAGCCTACAGGGGGCACTACAGGGGAAGTCTGGTCTCAGGTTTGCTCTTTCCCCCTTAACCCCAGGCAAGGGAGTAGGGCTTTCACTCTCTGCACTGTCCCAGGTATGCAGAGGTAATTCAGGCAAGATCCTTGCCCTTAACTCCTTCATAGCCTTGTAGGGGAAGGTGAACTTGCAAAACATACAGGTAACCAGAGCAATAGCTTCTAAGTGGTAGTGAAAATCTAGACCCAAAGGAAGTTCTTTGCAAACAGTAGATGCTTTAACATTTATGTGCCATGTGTTACCCTCACCCTCTACCCCCAACCCCCAAACAGAACCAGTGAACAGCATAAAGATGGCTGATTTCCTCCCAGGTACTTTCTTCTTCTTCTTCTTCTTCTTCTTCTTCTTCTTCTTCTTCTTCTTCTTCTTCTTCTCTCTCTCTCTCTCTCTCTCTCAAACAGGACTTCCTGGAGAATTACTGTTGAAAGACTGTGCTAAGAACCTGGCAGGAGCCCAGTTTACACCCTGCAGCCTTGACCCAAGAAACAGAAGAGTAAATATCAGACCCAACATCGATAAGACTGCTGTATGCTTTTCTTTTCCTCTTTTCCCTAAAGACATGTTTGCTCTTTCAAGGACTAGGAACATACTGTTTAAAGTATTTTTGGCCCAAGAGTCAGGCTGCCAAGAAAGTAGTGGGGTTTTTACCCAATGTGACCTCTTTTTAGGACAGGAGTTGTCAAAGTGTGGATCAGCATTCACAAGGCTTTCAGGAGTCTTAAGGTCTAGAACTGCTAAAACACAGATTTTTTTTTTATTATGAGCAAATAATATGCCATGTATCATTTTATTTTATTTATTTTTTTTTTATTTATTTTTGGGACAGAGAGAGACAGAGCATGAACGGGGGAGGGGCAGAGAGAGAGGGAGACACAGAATCGGAAACAGGCTCCAGACTCCGAGCCATCAGCCCAGAGCCTGACGCGGGGCTCGAACTCACGGACCGCGAGATCGTGACCTGGCTGAAGTCGGACGCTTAACCGACTGCGCCACCCAGGCGCCCCTCATTTTATTTTTTATATATAAACAAGTGCTACATACTAGTAAGCTACTATATGAAGAGTTCACTGTTACTAAAATTTGGTATTCATACATTTTAGATCACACAATTTTGGAGTTTACTAGGAACAGTAATTCAGGATTCCAATGAAAGCTTCCACTAAACATTTCACAGCTGCACACAAACAGATACTAGGCATTCCTAGGCTTGGGGAAAACCTGATCAGTGCATCCCTGGTGGTGTTATCTATAGTTTTTACCTGCAGCTATTCTTCTTAATCATCAGCCATTGTTGGTTCATGCTCCTCTTAATATAGTTTCTTTTATATTGGGTTCATTTTCTCATGTGGGAAAATGCTGTTTTAGCTTGGGTCTCCCCAGAAGTAGACTGTGAGATAAGGGTGTGAGTACAAGTAGTTCATCTGGAGGGTGATCCTAGGAACCACTCAAAGGTGAGTAAGGAAGTGAGACAAGGAAGGGAGGAAAATTTATCAAAGATATGCTAATGAGCAGAATTACCACTGTGGTAGTCAGTGGGAACTCAGGACTTTGGGGACCCTGGGGAGACTTTGCATAACATGCCTCAGTGTTGCCCCATGGGAGACATGAGGTTATTTATCCAAAACTTCCCACTGGATGGGTATTGAAGGCTGCTTCTGGAGGCATCAACTCACAGATATTTCCAGCCTTCCCTGCACCCTGTGTCATGCTCCTGCAGCCAGAGAAAGCACCCAGGGAGAGTTGCAGGTGCTTTATAAGAGGCTATTCAGTGAGGAAAAGAATCAGAAGACTGGGCCAGCATAAGCTAGGAAGGGCACAGGTGCTCTGACAGCATTTACTATGGAGGCATATTTCCATGAACAGTATTTGGGGCCCATAGTTTTCTAATCACTTGACTTTGAAATACCCATGTGTTGCATTCCAATGAACTACATAGGCCCAAATTGCTTAACAGTCATGGAGAACTTTATGTAAGAATATGATCTTAATGTTGAATTTGGGAGATGGGAAGAAGCCAGACATATGAAGAAGGGAGAGTGGTCTGAAAGTCTTCTGCATTCGTTTGCCCATTTCAATTCTGAGTCCAGAACATGGAGATGTGAATCCTAGATTGCTCCAAGAGTGATGTTTAGCAATCTTGTTCTCATTCAGAATGAAATTGTTTTATTTCTAGCCATCTCCTGCAGGAAAAAATTTCAGATTTCCCATTAGATCCCATTATAACATCATGCTCTTATTTCTCTGTGCCGACTCATTAGTCACCTTTCCCAATTCCATTTTTATCAATCACTGCTTTTACAGTTCCCATCTTCAGTCCTAGGTTTCTCTAATCTAGTTCCTTAGGGGAAAAAAATCTCATTGGAGACACAGAAACCCTCAGTCCCCTCTAAACGTGGTGAGGATGACAATTAAGATGCCTGGGACTGGAATGGCTCCAATTTGTCCGGTTGCAGATTTTCCCACTTTGTCTTGCCCCTCAGCCTAAAGGTAATTCCCTATCTCTCAGACACTAATCACGAGCTTGTCTTATGTTCTTGACGTTCTGTGAGTAACTGTGGAGCATCGAAAAGGACTTAATGACTATGAGAAGGGATGTCTTCCCTGAAGGCTTTGCATCACCGATTTTTTTTTTATTGCAGTGGAGCCACTGTCAAAACTGCCTCAGTCATACATTTCTTCTTTCCAGTGTAGTACACTCCCAAGGGACATGTGGCTTCATCCTGAGCAAGTTCAGTCAGTAGTGTTAGAATACTAAAAACTTTAAAGAATTATGAAGCCAGCTCAGACCTCATTTCTTAAAAGATTTCCTGAAATGTTCCAGGTAGAGATAGCATCACCTGCCATCAGCCAATGGCAGTGTCCCCTTCTGTCATATTACACCATTGATGTCATTTCCCTTCATTGGGCTTCCTCTGATATTTCTGACTTTGGAAAAATCATTATCTCCCATGTGTGTGTGGACTTGTTACCTTCTCTGCATCCAAAGTTTGCAGAGTCTTCATAGTTTTTGTTCCTTTGATGGAAAATTTTGTTTTTATGTACTATTATGGATTGTTTTTGTCAACTTTTCTTTCATTAAAATGGCTTTACAATGGGAATAGACACCTGTACTCTGTCATTTGATTCAATTTTCAATAACCCTTTTGTATGACTTATTTTTTCCATATCTAGCAACACAAAGTTCTCAAGGCTGAATGAATAAAACGTTTAAATTATTGCTTTATAAGAAGATCCAACCTAGTCAAGCCATATGCAGACTTCAAATATATGTGTTAAAGGAATTCTAGGTATCTGGGTTTCTGACCTTGTATCTGAAATCTCACACCAACTTCATTGACTCTGTTTATGTGGTGCTGGATAGCAAGAAAGAAAAAAGTAATACATAAGCATATCTTTACATAACTACAACAGGAAAAAAAATCCTCACCTCAAAGCTATAAGCCAGTGTTTTATTTTTTTATGTTATTTATTTATTTTGAGAGAGAGAGAGAGAGTGGCAGGGGGAGGCACAGTGAGAGAATCCCAAGCTGACAGCAAAGAACCCAGTGTGGAGTTTGAGCCTACCAACTCTGAGATCATGATCTGAGCCAAGATCGAGTGTCAGACACTCACCCAAAACAAGTATTTTAATCTGCCTAAAATCTCTCTTCCAGGGATTTTTTTCAGCCCTTTTTCCCCCAGTACTTCCAGTGACCACAAACTCATTATCCCCTCACAAAGCAATTCAAATGAGTTTCAGAAACTTCTAATTGTTAAAGAAAAAAAATATTCAGGGGCCACATTTTGGAAGTTGCAAGTGCTGTGCTAAAAATTTTGGATAGCTTTCTGTGTCAATCATCTTGATTAAGGAAACTGCAAAATAAACCATGTTACCAGCCCAAGTGGAAAAAGAAAATAATTGATACTGAATCTCAATGTCCCCTGACATCTAGAAAGTCCTCATCTCCTAAGCAACATATCTGTTTCTCCAGCAGATGTGTACCCATTTGGGTAACTGTCTCATTGACATACTATGAATGACTATGATTCAGTAACTATATTGTTCAGAATAGATTTACTCTTCTTTCAACTTATAGCTCAGATAAAATCATCATGACCCAAATGAGTATATTTGTAGTTCTGCAGTGGTCATGTTGCCCTAGAAGGGTTTTTAAAGTAACCAACCTCAGCTATCTGCTCTCTATATGTGATTTAGCATAGTTCCCTATGTCCTGACTTCAATTATAGTGTCAGAATCTTATCTAGTCTTATATGGTGATCCCTTTGGAGTAGTACCCAAAACGTATTCTTTTTTTTTTTTTTTTTTTTTTTTTTTTTAAGAGAGAGAGAGTGAACTGGGGAGGGACAGAGATAGAGGGAGACTTAGAGTCCGAAGCAGTCTCCAAGTCTGAGCTGTCAGCACAGAGCCTGATGTGGGGCTCAAACCCACCAACCACGAGATCATGACCTAAGCCAAAGTCGGACAGTTAACCAACTGAGCCAGCCAGGTGCCCGCAAAACATATTTGCCTTGTTTTACCTCCTAAAACCGAAAGGAGATTATCAAAGAAAGTCTTGAGATAGTGCCTTATTAGTAATGTGGCAGGCATGATCAACATTTAAGGTTGATCCCCGAGTGGCATGTGAAAGGGTAAGGAATATTCTAAGCCTCCTTGAGATTCTCTAACACTCATTGTCACAGCTATCTTCACACAGGCCCTCTCGGTTTCTAGTCTGGATGTTGCCATAGTTTATTGTCCCCCTCAGCCTCAGCCTTGCCAGGTCTCTCATTCCTTCCTTCCTGCTAGAGTACTCTCTCTTACATGCACACCTAATCATGTCGCTCTGATGCTTAATTCAGAGCTCTGATGTCTAATGGCTGTTTGCATAAAATTCAGACTCCTTGCTATGAAAACACAAAGGCTATGCTGACTTCTCCCACCTCATCTCTTGTCTTACCTTTCTATCTTCCAACCATGTGGACTTACCTTTGTTCTTGGGTAGCATAAGCTCCCTGCTGATTCTTTTCCTCCCAGCCTTTGGCTACACTCACCCCTCAGAGCAAAGCCCTACTGCATAGCTTCCAGAAAGCTGGTTTCCCCTTATAAGTTCTTCCCCAGCAGGATAGATTTGTGCTCCACTGCATCTCGAGTTTCTCTCAAATGCTAGCACAAATCACTCTGCATTGTAGTTATTTCGTACTCTACATCTTCCCCAAACCTGGAGCTCTTGGTGAGAACAGGCTGGGTTTTTATCATAGGACATCAGGATGTAATGTAGGGTAGTTACCCCCTGTTGCAAATGCATGATGAATGCAGGTGCTCCAACTCAGAAGTGAATAAATATTTAGTGCTCTGGAAAATCTAACCATGCTGCTGAAGACCATTCTACACCTTTTGAGGGAACTCTGAAGTTGCTAAGTAATGATTGCCTTTAATGGAAGGACAAAAATATTAGTAACAGTGATCTCTGGTGGTTTTCATTGGTTTCATGTTTTTTTTTTTTTTTATTTTCAATATTCTCTTTAAAGAGCCATATGGATTACATTTATACTCAGGAACAAAGGTTAAAAACGTTATATATATTTTGAATTTGCATTTACCTTTATGGCCAATGTGTGCAGAACAAAAGGACTGGGATAAAGTCCTCAAGGGGTTAACCGTGGTTTTCTTTAGAATTAGAATAATAGGTGGCTTTTTTCTTTTTTCTTCTATTTTTCATTTTTCCTGTATGATTATGCATTCCTTTTATAAGGAAAAAATGTATTTAAGTATTTAGAAATTAAATAAATAACATGATTAATGATTGGGGTAGTCCAATAATTGAACCATCTCCTATCAAGAGATGAATGAATTTAACTAAATCATACTTATGGTGAAACCATTTAGCTTTTATTTTGAGAATGCATGGAAAACAATATCAGTATTAGAATCTATCATTTAAAATGGAGAGGGGCACCTGGGTGGCTCAATCAGTTAAGTATCTGACTTTAGCTCAGGTCATAGTCTCCCCACTTGTGAGTTTGAACCTTGCATTGGTCTCTCTGCTGTCAGTGCAGAGCCCCCTTTGGATCCTCGGTCTCCCCCTCTCTCTCCCCCTTCCTTGCTTATACTCTGTCTCTCTCAAAAATAAAAATAAAGCATTAAAAAAATTAAAATGGAGAAAAATATGACTCTGCAAATTATAAAACTAAAACATTTGTTGTTAGACCATTTGGCAGATAAGTGTATTATTGGACTGGGAAGAGAACCCAAGTCCAGTTGTGAATTATAGAGTTGGTTTTTAACAGAATGTAGCTATCTATGTCTGTTGCCAAATCTATTATCCTTTGGTACATAATACACCGGAGATTAAGGTTCCATATATTCAGCAAAAGATTTACGTGAAATGGTAAAAATAGCTTTAGTCATAATTTATACAGGTGCATATTTATAAGTCGAGAACAAATATTTGAAAAAAAGGCAAAGAGAAAGGAACCAACATTATTTTAGAATTTCTTTTTACTTCTTTAAACCCATATACTTTGCATTTATTATGATTTAAAACTAAACACTCCTTCAATATTTATCAAACAGTTAAGACTTGTCTCAATTGTATTTGGCAAGAGTTGAGTAAATCAGTTGCTTATGGTTATTTATTGAAAAGGAGATTAGATGTTAGTTTTTAGCCATTAGGAGTTGTTCTTAAGGTTCTCGTATATTATCAATTATCATGAACAGAAAATATGATTTACAAACTTGATGATCAATAATTTTCATGTATAATTAAATGCCAAAGTAGACACTTCTGAAGTGCCATTCAATCATAGGCCTGAAAATTATATTCTGACAACTACATAAATGCTAATAGACCTGGAAGTCCAGCAATGCCTGAATGATGGAAACATATGCAACTTAGCATTTTATCGTGTGATAGATAATAAATAGAGTAATTGCCTAGTACATATCATCCCACTGTGTCTTCAACACAAATCTATGAAGTCAGTCTATTAAAGTAATAAACGACCTGTAAACTTAGTTGCTTATAACCTACCATGTCCTTTGATGGGTAGCTCTGGAACCTGCTCTGTAGCTCCTGGGCTGACAGAATTGCCAGCAGCAGAGGGAAGTGGGGCCCAGAGACTCTCCGATCTGCAATTTAAAGCTCCAGCCTGGAAATGACAATCATCACTTCTTCTCAGAATTCCTTGTTCGCAACTAGTTGCCTGGAACCACCCAACCATAATGGGTCAGGACAGAGAGTACAACCCTATGGTGTGTGGGGACAGGCAGGAAATATCTGGTCGATAATACAAATTACTACTACACTGAGTGAATGCCCCTATTTTACACATGAGGAAACAGACTCTGAGAGAGGTCAGTTTGCCAAGTCACATAGCTGGTAAGTGAAAGAGCTAAGATGCTAATAAAGAATTAAGTATGAATTAACATTTTTATTGCAAATTCTGAGCCTGCCAATTCAATGCCACCTAGAAAAACACTGGAATATTAGAAACTGAACAGAGATTCACGGGGGTCTCTTGTCTCACTTTTGTGAACTCTGAAATCCTTTAGCTGTACTTCTAGCTGCCTACCTCAAAAGCTAGAGACTAAAAATAGCGAATCTCTGTTACCAGAGCTGAATTCCTTTTAAAAAATATTCTGGGGGTGCCTGGGTGGCTCAGTCAATTAAGCATTCAACTCTTGGTTTCAGCTCAGGTCATGATCTCACAGTTTGTGAGATTGAGCCCTACATCAGGCTCCACACTGACAGCACCAGGCCTGCTTGGGATTCTCTCTCTCCTTCTCTCCCTCTCTCTCTTTCTCTACACCTCCACTGCTCACACTTTCTATTAAAAGAAAAGTTATTTCGGTTGAGCATCCAACTCTTGATTTCCACTCAGGTCATAATCTTGACTTTCTTGAATTCGAGCTTCACATCAGGCTCTGTGCTGACATTGCGGAGCCTGCTTGGGAGTCTCTCCCCCTCTCTTTGCCCCTCCCCTGCTCACTCTCTCTCTAAATAAACATTAAAAAAAATTAATGCCTTAATACAATGAATGTTATATATCTCACACAGTATCTGTGGGTCAAGAATATGGGAGTGGCTTAGCTGGATGATTCTGGCCAGGGGTCTCTCATGAGGTTGCATTAGATGTTGGCCAGGGCTGTGGTGATCTGAAAGCTTGACTGGCACTGGAAGATCTGCTTCCAATGGTGGCACTCACATGGCTGGGGAGATTTGTGCTAGCTATTGGTAAGAGGCTTCCTCCCCACATGGAAATCTCCGTAGGATTGCTTGAGTGTTCTCAGGACATGGCAGCTGGATGCCTCCAAAGTGAGTGATCCATGAGAGAACAAACAGGAGGCTGCAATGTCTCTTTTAGCTGACTTTTGGTAGTCACACACCATCATTTTTGTATGGTCATTAAATTACCCAGATCAGCCCTGTTTAATGTTCGAAAGAACCACACCAGGATATGAAAACCAGGAGGAGAAGATCCTCAGGGCTGATATGGAGTCTGCGCTGTGCTACAGTCATTTCTCACCCAGACTGTTAAAATAGCTACCTGATCACTTCTAACTTTGTCTTCATTTTTGTCTTTTCTATAAAGCAGCCACAATGCTCTATTTTTTTTTCCACAATGAGCTTTTAATAAAGAATTGGATCATGCCATTTGTCTGCTTGCGTCCTTTAAATGCCCTTATACTGAACTTAAAATGTCACATTCCTTATTCTTCCCTGCAAGGTCCTCCACATCTGGCTCCAGCCTCCCTTTCAACCACACCCTCAGCTATCTCCCCCTCACCACTTTCTTGGTTTAGACCTTTCTGGTCTTCCTCAGAACATGCTCCTCACCAAGCCAGGCACTTTCTGACTTCAGAGTCTTTGAGGTAGTTTGTGTGTATATTGTCCCCCCACACCAACCTGGCAGCTTCCATTCATTCTTTAGGTCTCAGATTAGATACATACTCACAGAAGCCCTCTCTGCCTCCCAACCTAAAACTTCACCCAGTAACATTCATCACTGTTTATTTATTTTTTAAATGTTTATTTTTGAGAGTCAGAGAAATCCCAAGTGCATGAGCAGGGAGGGGCAGAGAGAGAGAGGGGAACAAAGGATCTGATGCGGGCTCTGTGCTGACAGCAGAGAACCTGATGCAGGGCTCAAACTCACAAACCATGAGATCATGACCTGAGCTGAAGTTGGACACTTAACCTACTGAGCCACCCAAGTGCCCCCATCACAATTTATAATGACACTTTGTGTTTATTTACTACCATCTCCGCTCTCCCACCCCCACCATGGCAGCAAGAGCCAAGGGAGCCATGACTATGCTTGGTTCCGGTTCTACACCAGGCGCCTAGGATGCTGATGGGGAAAGTAGGAGGTCCTTAGGAGATGTTTAATATTTACTGCAAGAAATGAATGGAGGTATGAATGAATGACTTGTAGTCTTTAAGTGAGGATTTCGCTTGACTCCCCCAATTTCAATTTAGGTTTCTCTTCTTTTAAGCTTTGCCAACAATATCAATGCTGGATGGAGGTGAGAAAACAGAGATGGGAAAACCAGACACAACTTCAGAAAAGTTTAGCTGAAAGTGAAAACAGCTCTCTCTCTATTCTGGTCATTCTTTTTCCCCTGAAGCCTAAAAAGGATGAACCTTTTGGACTATTGACTTTTTTAGAATGAAAAAGTCTATATATATAGATTTTTATATAAAAGATTTGTATATCTTTTATATTTATACAAAAAATCTTTTGTATAAAAGATTTAAGAACATTTTGCTCTATTCAAGATGGTTTCTATAAGTGGAAAGGGAGACACAGAAAAGCACCAAAACCATAACGACATTTGAATCAATAAGTACATTTTACATTTTTTGTCAGACAAATTCTTACCAAATGGCTTAGATAATATCATCTGTTCTTGTTTTGTGTGTGTGTGTGTGCATTCGTACTCACACATATCGAATGAAGAAAAGCCTAAGACGAGGTGCTCACATTTGCATCATAAAACACGTGGCACATTTAGAAATTGGCACCACAGAGTAAGTTGAATGCTGCAGAACACATTTATCTGCTGATGTGTGGTCTAGGAAGTGTTTTTATTCCACCAGTTCCACCTCCCACCCGACCCTCCAAAAAAAGAAACTCTCTTGCAAAGTCCTCTGTAATGAGTTTTTGAGACCACTTGCTCCCTGCTTATGGGTAATCCCTTCACTTTTTCAGAATGATTGACAATTCTTATGCATACTGGAGCCTGGGCTCCACTTGAGACTCAAATAAGAATGCCGTGGAGTAAGGGGGAGCCCCTGACCAGTGGGCACTGATTAGAAGCAGCCCTTTAGAAGCAGACTTGCTTCAGACAAATAGCTGTGTTATGAGTGGCAAAAGGGAGAGTGAATATAGTCCAGTGGAAGGAAACAAGCACTAAGGAACAGATGCAGAAACTCAGGGGTATAACAGTCGGGATCGATTAGCATAAGAACAAACCTCTCTACATGTGACGAGGCGCTGAGGAAGTATATGTGTGATTTTCAGTTGCTTACCACGACTAATTTTAAGATAATTTAAGTGTAGACTACCTTGCATTTTCAATGTGGCAGGAAAATCCCTTCAGGGATTTACAAGGCAACCATATGGATTTGGGGAAGTAATTGCTTTCTATTTAATTCTACTGATACTTCCCTCACCCTAGGAATTTCTTTGACTTTGGTAACACCACAGTTCCTGGTGCTTTTCAACAACCTTTGAAGGGCGGTCCTCTTTGTATTGGGGCTTTCAATACGAACCAATTTAATAGAAAGAGAAGGTACTGGCCTGTGAAGTTTAGAATTTCCAGGGATGGACTGAATGTAAGGGATGGACTCATGTAAGACTTGAAAAGTGTGTCTCTTTCCTGGGCTTGGGGGCACTTGCTCTCCAGCTCCCTTGCTCCTTCAGCCCTGCTTAAATTGGTGTGAGCTCCAATCTCAGCCAGAATATCCCTGCAATATGGCACGGATGTCCACCAGCAGCTCCAGGTTCACATCCTGTTAGAGTTCCAAGTGCAAAGAAGTACCTTTTCCCAATTGGCTCAGCAAAAACCCCAATTGGGCTCTCAGTGGATCTGGGTTGGGCCTTTTCCCCCACCCAGTTTCTGTTTCTCTTCATGTCACGCTGCCTCCATTTTATTTCTTGAAACGGATCCCTCCTGCATAATGCTGTTCCTTCTGTCAGACTCTTCCCTTCCATCAGGGCCAACATAACTCCTTACTCATCCTTCCAATCTCCATTAATATGCCTTTTCGTTAGTGTGAAGTTCCCTGATTCCCTAGCGCACTCTGTAAGTTTACATGTTGCCATAGGACAGGGTACCTTGCAGCTATACTGGGGTACCATTATGCTTATCTCCTGGGATGCCTGGAGGTCTGGTTAAGATAAGGAGAACATGTGCCAGCTAAGACTATTTATTAATGTGCTATTTAAAGTTCAAAATTCCCCTGGAAGCCACCTGAATTAACTTGACTAGACTTTTTAAGATGTGTAGATTGATACTTTGCACCTGTTTTAACAGGTCATACAGCATGCCTGGGTTTTTATATGGCTAATGATATAAAAGAACCCTCAATAAGTGTGTGTCTGCACCCAGTTAAGTATCTTGATAGTGTATAATCTGAAGATGAAGCATGTCCTGTCCTGAGTAACTAAGAAAGGCCTCAGGGGTGGAGGGGTGGTATGCCTGGGATCTTGGAGCCAAATATGATTGCCTATCCTTTGTCCTGATGTATTGTATTCTCTACCCATATTAAAACCTTACATGAGCATTGGCAAGGATGTGGAGAAAGGGGAACCCTCTGTACCTATGATCCAGCAATCATACTACTATTTACCTGAAGAATACAAAAATACTAATTCAAAGGGATATGTTTATGTTTATAGCAGCATTATCTACAGTAGCCAAATTATGGAAACATCTCATGTTCATCAATTGATGAATGGATAAAGATGTGATATATAGATAGATGTTCTATATACTCAACCATAAAAAAAGAATGAAAACTTGCCGTTTGCGATGACATAGATGGATCTAGAAACTATTATGCCAAGAAAAGTAAGTCAGAGAAGGACAAATACCATGTGATTTCACTCATGTGGAATTACAGAAGGAAAGCAAATGAGCAAAGGGGAAAAAATATAAGCAAACCAAGAAACAGACTCTTAACTGCAAAGAACAAGTTGATGGTTACCAAAAGGGAGGAGGTAAGGGATGGGTGAAATAGATGTTGAGGTTAAGGAGTACACTTGTGATGAGCACCGGGTGATGTATGGAGATGTTGAAACACTTTTATACACCTGAAACTAATATTACACTGTATGTTAACTGGAATTTTAAATGAAAACTTAAAAAAAAAACCCTTAAATGAGTATACCCTATGGAATCTTGTCTTATGGTAATCATTAATTATCCAAACTTGTGTGGTTGTCACATATGTATTTTGTGCTTATTCTATTAAAATATGTCTCTGCTACCAAACTGGAAGCTTTATAAGGGCAGGGACCCTGCCTGATCTTGCATTTTATTTTCTCCTGACATGCCATCATGGTAAGTTGGTATCCAACCAGGGAAACAGAAAGCACTCTGAGTTCTTACAGAAGGGAAGTTAATGCAAGGATTTAGTGGCACAGCTGATAGAAGAGGCTGAATGATCAACTAGGGCACAGCTCCAGAATCGTCCGTATCAGTGCTCACTAAATACGTGCTGAATGAATGAATACACCCAAATTGTGTGCAGAAAAAGTGTTGCTGATTGATTCAAAATTCTAGTGGTAACGGTCTTGAAAGGTCTGTGTCTACAACAAAAATGCACGTGTTGTATAGAATAGAGGTCCCTGTGTAGGGACTGGAGACACAAAGTCTACCTGTGCTGTTATTTCATGATAATTTCTTCTTAATTTTTTAATGTTTATTTTTGTGTGTGTGTGTGTGTGAGAGAGAGAGAGAGAGAGAGCGAGCGGGAGCACACGTGGGCGTGCACCAATGGGGGAGGGGCAGAGAGAGAGGGAGACACAGAATCTGAAGCAGGCTCCAGGCTCTGAGCTCTCAGCACAGAGCCTGGCACGGGGCTCAAACTCACAAACTCACAAACAGCGAGATCATGACCTGAGCCAAAGTCGGATACTTAACCAACTGAGCCACCCAGGTGCCCACATTTCGTGATAATTCTATTGCTGACAAATCCATCTCTTGGCTGACACTCTTATTTCTTTGGCTATGTAATATATCGCTTTAGCTTGAGACCCATTCAGACTTATCAGAAAGACTGTCTATTCATTTCATTCTTTCTGTCTTGATTTTATTAATGTTTGTGAGGGAACACTTATTTCTCTTATTTCCAGCTTTCTTAGGAGAGGAGCCTGCATGTCCCAACAACAAAGAACATAATAATCTACCAGGTTCAGAAAAGGCATGGATATTTCAAATCATCTTTTTAAAAAAAGTCACTAAACCTATGGAAATCAAATCATCTTTTATGTATCAGTTCCTCAAAGTCTTATTTACTGAAGGTAAAAGGGAAAGTCTATCATTATTAATCCTGAATAAAATATGCACACACATATGCATCACATAATACTCAACTATTTATCTAGGATAAAAAAAATCCCCAGTGAGTTCCAGAATATTAACAGAATATTCAGTTTTCTTTATTGCCCAGATAAAATTCATGATGTAGTAACAATTACCTAAGGATCTAAGAATGTGAGCATGAGCTTATTTGATGTGTGTAAATGCCTCATCTGCCTTCATTTATAAATTCCCCCCAGGGTTCTTTGTTAAAGAAACACAAATCCAGAGAAAATATATAGCCTGTGTAAATATTTAGAAAATAATAACACTGTTCAGATGCCTATTTACTTCAAATTTATATCTGTGTGTAGAAGGCATCTAAATTCTTCTTTTCCTCCCTTGTCATATCACCTTCCTCAAAAACAAACTACAGGCTGAGTGGTTCTCTTGGGTACCTTCATGGCTACATAAGGAATTTGCTCAATTGTGAATTCAACAAAAATTGCTAAATTAACTGTACGGGGTTGGGGGTGGGGGGTGTGATTCACTTGTACCAATTAGACATGACCTTATCCTGATCATAGTGTTGAATGCATCTATCTGTCTCTCATGGTTATAATTTTTAGTGATTGATGATGCTCAACTCAAGCTTGAAGAAACAGAAACAACTTTCTCCTTTTAAGCAGCTTCTGAATTGGTTCTCATTGCTGTTCTTGCTCATTCTTTATCCTTAAGAATGGTTAAGACAAATCTGGAAGTTTGTAAAAGTTACATTTTTTTTTAAAAGAGAGAAAGCTTGTTATACAAAATGAACCCCAAGAAGTCACTGTTGAAAACTTTACACCCAAAGTTGCACACAAAAACATGTTATTTGTAGCAGATCTTACAGGATTCCCCTTCCCAGCTGGCACACCCATTGCTCAATGGCTGTGACTGGTGGCTCAGAGCTACTCGCTTCTCAGGAGGATTGCCTTTGGCTGATCAGAGCCACCTTGCCTCTGTGAGTTCTTTGTCTCTGTCTCCACAAGAGGCTGGCCGATGACTGACTGACTGACTGACGCAGGTTATAGCAGCCAGCCTCCTTCCCTCTGGGCAGGGCAACCCCTGTGGTAAAATTCATCCTCCATATCTCCCATGGAATCCATCTGAATCTAACTTTATCTCACGCCCTGAAAAGTTTCTCCTGGGAGCAGGCCTGCAATGAAGCATTTACACAGGAGTTTCCATCTCTGGCTCTGTTTCTAGGCAGCTTGACCTAAGACTCTGTTTTAATTACCTATTTTGATTCCAGAAGTTGGTTAGGCTCTAGAAACAAAACAAAGTAAACATTTGGGCCACTAGACTTACTATGGCTGGAATTAGTAACTGTTTCTGTAGCTAATGGGTAATGCTCATCTTTCTCTGATTATCAGTAACTAGATAAAGAAAATATCTACGTATTTAAATCACTTCAACAGACCGAACGTGAATCTGCTTCAACAAACTGTTACTCTTCTGATCATCTAGGTCTGGGTCTTCATCCCTGTGCCTTCTTTTGGTTTACCTTGCCTCTAGAGACTAAAAGAAGGTTAAATCCCTTATTGAGCACTGACTGTGTAGACACAAAGCTAGAAACCTTACAGATGTAATGCCGTTAGATTCTCAAGATGGTGTATTGAGGGGCAGATACATATCCCTACTTTATAGAGGATGAAATTAAGATTCAAAGACAATTTATGACTTGATCCATGGACATGCAGCTAGTAAATTGAGGTTCAGAAACAATCTGTAACTTGATCCGTAGACGTGCAGCTAGTAAATGGCAAAGTTCGGATTCAAATCCAGGTCTGCTGACTACAAAAACCACATTCTTAACCAATTTACACAGTGTCAATTTGAAGATAAGGACATGAATAGAGGAGAGTATTTCCTTCTAGACTTAAGAGCCTACATCTACATTTCTGCAGCACTATTGGTATCCCTTTTCCCACACCATCCCCACCCCCAGCTTCTGTATGCTTTTCCAACAAGCTCCCCCATGACCCATGATTCAATTCATTGAATTGCCTTTGAGCTCTGGAATAGCCTTACCAGCACCCCCTAGGCTATAATGATTAACAGATGCAGGAATCCAAAAGCCTAGTACTTTTTGCCTGTTCTCTACAGCTCCCTGTGGGTTAAATTGAAGCTGGGGCTTCACCAGAAAACTCAGGCTTGTCTGTCTTCCTTCACTTTCCAAATACTAGTCCCCCCCCCACACCCCCCACTAGTCCCCCCATGAGCATTTTCTCAACAAATCACCTGTTCCTGAATTCTTGGCTCAGTGTCTCCTTCTGAGAGAATCATAACTAAATCAATATACATAAAGGATAAAGCAGACAACTACTAATAAAATCACTTTGGCATTCTGGAATGCTGGGTGAACTTGTTTTATTTTTTCAAAGAAATAATTTTGTTGCTTATTGAAAAGTCATACATGCTCATTGCTAAAGAAAAGAAAGAAAATATAAATTAAAATAAGACAATAAGAGTTAATTCATAATTCTAAAACCCAGGAAAATTACTATTTGAGTGTTGCATATTTACATGTCTAAGATTATACATACCATTTATAATGTTTATTTTTAATGTAACTTTGATAATGCTATTTTTTACACCAGTAAAATGTCCTCTACAAAATATTTTTTTAATGTTTATTTTTGAGAGAGAGAGACAGAGTGAGAGCAGGGGAGGGACAGAGAGAGACGGTGACACAGAATCTGAGGTAGGCTCCAGGCTCCAAGCTGTCGGCACAGAGCCTGATGTGGGGCTCAGACTTACAAACTGTGAGATCATGACCTGAGTTGAAGTCAGACTTTTAACCGACTAAGCCACCCAGGCACCCCTCTACAATATATTATTTTAAGCTTGTATAATGTTCTCTACTATAATTTTTGGGAGTGGAACCAAGCCCTCAGTTGATGCTGCTGGTCCATGGGCCACTCTTTGGTTGGTACTGATGGTATTGATGGCTACTGATGGGCCATCAAAGAACTCTGGCTTTGTGCTGTTAGGGTTTAGAGTTAAACTTGAAATAAACTTAGTCACTCAAATGTTCCTTCACACAGTTCCCATTCAAACATGTTGAGCCATTTAAATGAATATAAACACTTCATATGTGGGGAAAGAGGATTAATAGGACTTGACACTGGCACTTTCAGCATACATTGCAAATGGCTGAAGGTGCACAGAACACCACTGTATACGAAACTAGCACTGAGGAAGTGTGGTATTTGCTGGGGTGACAGCAGAAAGTGAGATGCTCTGAAAGTCTGCTATTGCAGACTCATTTTCCTTATACCTGAATAAAACCATTGTGGGCATTTCTCCCCCCAACATATTCAAGAAATAAAACATCCTCTAATTATTGGAGGAAACAACATGTCTTGTTCTCAGGAGCCCTGTCGAAGGGGCTTCTACTGGCAAAAATCAGGGGCAGTTTGAGCATCAAAATTATGTTAGTAAAGGATTATAAACTCATTAAATGAAAAGGGAATGCACAGGTCCATATGGATTTAAATCCATAAGAAGAAGATATCTCTCTGTCCCAAAATAGAAAGCTAACTAGGAAATGTAGAAATGATGAAATAAGTAACTCGTCTTATGACAGCCATCCTTGTAGTAACTATTTCAGGCAGGAATCCTCATGAGTACTAAAACTAGTGGGTGACAATTATGGGAGTAATCAGAAATTTATATAGTTTCATAGGTTCTATTCACAAGATACTTATTAAGTACAAAGGAAAAAATAATTACAGTAGAGATACTGGATAGATACCACTTTAACCAAGAGATTAACATTCACAAAGTTTACATCACATGTCAACATCACATACCTCCTGATATGATGTACTGAGAAGGGTACAATATCACATCTGTGGTATTCCTGCCTAGCACGTGTCACTTGAATCTATCCTGAGGAAATAGAAGACCTCAAAATTGAAGGGCATTTTCAAAATAACTGGCATGTATTCTTCTAATATATCAATGTCATAAAGAAAAAATGAAGATTGAGGAACTTTTTTAAACAAAAGAGATGACAGAGTTGGGACAACAAAACACAACTTGTGATCTGGGATTTTCTTTTGGTATAAAGGATATTATTGGGACAAATAGCAAAATCTGAATAAGGTCTGTAGACATGACTAGTTAATTCAAATATTAAATTCCTAATTTTGACAGGTATAATATGATTACATAAAAGAATGTTTTTGTTTTTTGGAGATACATACTGAAGTATTTAAGGGTAAGGGATATTATGTCTTCAACAGACACTCAAATAGTCCAGGAAAAAATAATTACACACACACACACATGCACGTGCACACACACACACATATATATGGAGAGAGAAGGAGAAAGAAGCCATGTGGTTAACATGTGGGTAATCTGGGCAAAGAATATATAGGGATTCTTTGTAAAATTCTTGTAACTTTTCTGTAAATTAGACATTAACTCAAAACTTTAAAATTATTAAAAACAGACACACGAAAAACCTCATGAACAAACAAAATTTAGTTCTAAGAGCAAATGTCCAGGCTCCCTAACACAAATCTTGTAAGGAATTCCAGCTCAAGCCTGCCTCAGGGGAAAGTGGGCCTGGTTAGCTACTTGCTCACTCATCCAGCTTCCTATCTTCACAGATAGAAAGTGAGGGAGGGGATAAAGCAAAGGGCCTTCATTGTATATGGCTGACCGAGTTGTAATCTGGAGTTGGTAGCCTTTGGTAAGGCAGATCCTAAAGTGGACTCTTTTTGTCAGTGGGGCTTTTGTGGATGTTTTTGGAGCTTCTGCCCAGCACTCACTGCATTTCCTGGTGTGGGTGATGCCTCCCCCAGCTTTTTACTCAGTAGTACACCTCTAGTGATGGCCAGTTTTATGTCCCAATTTGGCTAGGCTAGATTATAGTACCCAGTTATTCAGTCAAACATTAATTGTAGGTGTTGCTGTAAAGGTATAGGTGTAGGTGTGGGTGCAATTAACATCTACAATTAGTTGGCTTTATATAAAGGAGATTATCCTCCATCATCTAGGTGGGCCCAATCCTTTCAGTTGAAAGAACAGAACTGAGGTTTCCCTGAAGAAGAAATTCCACTTGTGAACTGTATGGATAGCTCTCACCCAAGAGTTTCCAGCCTGGACTTCCTGATGACCTGCCTGCCAGCCCCCATAGTCATGTAAGTCAGCTCCTTGCAATACATCCCTTTCTCTATCTATCTATCTATCTATCTATCTATCTATCTATCCATCTATCCATCCATCCATTATTATCATCTATCACCTATCTATACTACTGGTTCTATCTCTCTGGTAGAATCCTTTTCCAAGTATCATCTTCTGGCTCAAATCCCACTTGTAAGTATTCTTGGTAGATCTCTTAAATTCCCCACTTCTCCCTTGCCCACCCTGCCCATGCCTTGAGAAAAAAAAATCACATGCGATACCTAGTCCTTCTTTATCATATGTATGTTTTTTTGGCATCTGGAAATTTTGCTCCAAGTTTCAACTATTGTATGAATACTAGTTGAACTGTTTCTCAATTGCACAGGACCCTGGGGGCACATACTCCTTGCTGGGGAAATGTTTATTTTGTAGTAAACAGAAGATAAGGGAATGCACTTTTAAAGTTTTTGCTAGGGGGACTCAGAATCATAACTAATACTATAGTTGTTATCTTAGTTTGGGTCCTTCCAGAAGCAACCTTGAGACAAGGGTTTAGGTGTACATATTTCAGAGGTGACCTTGACAAAGATCTGAAGGTATGGGAGAAATGTGGGAGGACAGGGAAGGGAAGGCTGCCAATGAAGGGTGTGTTATCAAATTACCACTGCTGGCAATATGATCTTAACCTCTTGGGGGAACTTGAGCAGTCAATAGGAATGCTCACTTCCAAACATTCCAACCAGAGTGGTGAGGGAGCAGGGGTGTTAATACACTGCATCTGTTCACTTGCTGGTTGAGAGCTGCTTCTCGGAGGCTCTTGTTCTCGTGTATTTGGGCCCTACTCTACAAATTTAAGTGTCAGAGTCCGCCTTCCAGCATCTGAATATTAGGCCTGCTTCAATCAAGGAGAAAGGGATGGAGTGCTGACAGTGTCTGCTATAAGTGCCAAAGCTTATTTGACCCAGGTATCTAATATATACCACGTACGATGGTGTGTAGGAAACAAACTCCTTCCTTAACAGGTTAGAACTACTTCTCTTCCATACTATTAAATTGTTTTCATCAATTCCCACTGGAATTATATATTTAGCAAACATAATGGGTGTACATTTTGTAAATTTTTTGACAATAATGTTATATTTATAACCAAAATGCCATTTATTCTACTACATCCTTAAAGAAGATTAAGGGGTTTATCCAGAAAGACATGTAATTCATTGCAAAATAAAATACACCTTCTCTAGATAGCTCTGAATATTTATAGCTGTTATAGCAAAAACAATTATTTGGTTACAAATTCTTAATTTGTGGATTGCTTTGACTTTGATGGAAATACCGACTTTCTCCCTGGGCCTTGAAATGTTGACCCCAAGAAGCAACTGCTATGATCTAGGTCTTGAAGGCAGCTTCCAAGGCTTGAGCTTTCTCTGTGATGTTCTTCTGAAAGGGCATCATGAAGTCCTCAAAGTCTACCTCATAAGTGAACCTCTCCCGCCGCAGCTCCCTTTTCCTGATCAGCTCTGCTGTTGTGGCTTCAGGACTCCAGATCTTAAAACAAACAACCGTATCCAGAGCAGGCATGAATACAAAAGCCAGCCAAATATGTCAGTATCCACACAGTGTCCAGTATGATTAACTTAAAACTATCAAATTTACTTCTAAATCTATTTTAGCTTATGTGTTCCTCTTACATGAGGAAGAGGAGTTACATGGGCATCGCTAATTCTGATGGTGACTGTTTGGACACCTGAAATGCTTTTCAGTTACCTCTGATGATCCTCTGCTGTTCATTTTTGGGATGTCAAAACAAGGAAGAGATGGAATTAGAAGATCATTTGGGTTTGTTACCTTTATGTCTTATGGGGAAGTCATAAGAAAATTATTTTCATAGTAGAAGGCAGAGGGGGCTGGTGGTCTCTTATTCAGCATGGCTTGATGGGGATTGGCAAGACCACTCTTGTTCTCCAAAGATGTCTCCACCTCTTTAATTGTGGATATTTAGGAAGCTACTGAATAAATCCAGTGTTGCTTAGTATGAAACTCCCAAGTGAGATGGTAGTAAGAGTACTGGGGTCTGAGAAGCACCAAGAAAATGTGTCTATTGAACTTGTGACCAAATGGGGACAGGGAATGGCATTGACCAAAGAATACTTTAGGTTTTCAAGGACAACTAAAATGTTAATATAGAAATAGTAATAGAGGAAACCAGATATTGGAAGCTAAAGAAGGTGAACTTACTGAGTTGAAGCAGCAGGAATTGACAAAAGGATACCTTCATATCATAACTGTGAAAGATAATCTTTGGCCATTTGTTTGGGTGCTCTGCATGAAATGTATTTAGAAAATGATATGAGTTTACAGCATGTTATGAAGATCTTTCCAAAGTACTTACCCTCCGTGGAATAAATGTAATATCCACTTTCTTGGTATAACCACTGGTAATCAATGAATTGAGATAAACCACATTATCCTTATGGACTTTCTTTTCCTCTGATATGGCTGGTACATAAACTGATGAAAGTGGTTCCTGGAAATGAGACAAAAGAAAAACCAACCCTATCAATTGCAAAAACCTATATTACACTTTTTTTTATATTATTTGTTGTTCTGTATCTTGCTCTGAAGCCAAGTAAAAATAAAAATGTTACTATATAAATTATAATTTGAAATGAAATAGAATATTATAACTTTGGATGGGGTAAGGTAACTAGTTTGCTTTGTTTAACTCTACTTTATTAGTAGTATTGGTAACAGAGCATTTAAGTCTTCAAGATACCCATTATTTATCTATGGTCACTGATTAACTAGAAAAATTAAATTATCCTACTAAAATGATAATGATGTATGTAGTAGAAGCTTAGCTGATTGATCATCCTTCACCTCTGGCCATTCTTACTCTCGTCCCCTCCATGTTTATTACTTCTTACTGTTGATTGTCCTCGATGTTTGTTATAATCCCTTCACCCTCTCCACTTCCTACCACCTTACATTTCTCCAACCCTTTCCAATTTCCAATTCCAATATTAGAGCTTTTCCTTTTTGAATTTCATCCCTGACCTATGTTTGCCAAGGATCACCAGGGATTCCTCCTGCTTCCCTAAAAGAAGCTTCTAGCCTACTTAGAAATGCACTTCAACTGATGAATGGATAAAGAAATTGTGGTTTATATACACAATGGAATACTACGTGGCAATGAGAATGAAATATGGCCTTTTGTGGCAATGTGGATGGAACTGGAGAGTGTTATGCTGAGTGAAATAAGTCATACAGAGAAAGACAGATACCATATGTTTTCACTCTTATGTGGATCCTGAGAAACTTAACAGCAGACCATGCGGGAGGGGAAGGAAAAAAAAAAGTTAGAGAGGGAGGGAGCCAAAATATAAGAGACTCTTAAAAACTGAGAACAAACTGAGGGTTTTATGGGGGGTGGGAGGGAGGGGAGGATGGGTGAGGTGTATTGAGGAGGGCACCTGTTGGGATGAGCACTGGGTGTTGTATGGAAACCAATTTGACAATAAACTTCATACAAAAAGAAAAAAGAAATGCACTTGGGCTTCGCTGCTAATGACAAAGTCTTGATCTCTCAGTAATCTCTATGGGCAAAAACCTTAAACTTCTGCTGGTAGTTTAGAGGCACCCACATCACTCCAGATTACCGGGAACAGTCACTTGACACTTTTAAAACTTCTAGAGTCATTCTGCAGGATATCCAAGTCACAAGTGGCCCCATATCCCAGGGTTCATTGGTAGTCATTAGAATCCCTTAGGGGGTGCCTGGGTGGCTCAGTCAGTTAAGCGTCTGACTCTTGATTTCAGCTTAAGTCATGATCTCATGGTTCATAAGTTTGAGCCCCACATTGGGTTCTGTGCTGACAGCACAGAGACTGCTTGAGATTCTCTGTCTCCCTGTCTCTCTCCCTCCCCTGTGCTCGCTCTCTCTCTCTCTCTCAAAAACAACCATTAAAAAAATAAAATTCCTTAGAAGGAAGGTAAGATGTGTAATGAAAAATTATGATACCATAATGAAGGAAAAACATGCTTTGCTTCATTCTTCTCACCCTACTTCCCTGTCTAGGGTGTCTCATCAAATCTGTATAACTCAGAACCAAATATATACATATCCAATGCCAATTCTTTTTTCAACATTCTAATTGTGTTTGGCTGAACCATCTTGGTTTTTACATGGATTTTATTTGCAATGAGCACTTTTTAGACTTTTCCATACTAGGAATTTCTTTGCTAGCTATTTCTTTAAAAGTACTGCATAATAGTGCTGACAATATGGGTTGTATATTATTTTGCCCATGCTGTATAACCACATGTACATAATGACACTGCCCTAACCCCCAACAAGTTTTTAACAGGTTCTAGTTACTAATGGGTAGTCCATTGCTTTTCTTACCTCCTCTTTCTTAATTTCAGGGCCTTCAGTCTTCATTTTAGGAGGTGGCTTGCCTTTCAATTTTTGATTTTCTGCTGGTTTTGGCAAGCTATCCAGCTTTTCTTGAATCAAACTAATTATTCTATAGTCAGCATACGCCTTTGCGATATCCATGGCAGTGTGCCCTGTTCAAGACATAAATTCAGAATAACAATAAACAGATTGATAATAAGCCAGGTAGAAAACCTCAGCACATCAGCCCTTAGCATACAGTAGTAAAGGTGATTAGTAAAGCAAATGGTTATATGTAGGGTCACAAAGCTAGATCAGATATTCTCTAAGGTGGACCCAGCTCTAAGATCTCATAATTTAAAGTGCCATTTACTGGCAACACAACCTTTTCTTGTTTTTGGTTTTGTTTTTGTTTTTTTTAAGCGTGTTTCTTAAAAAGTTGATAGGAAATACTGGCAGGATATTTACATGTGAATATTTGATTGATGGTTCTCTTCCCACATTGCATACATTTCCTTTTGTGTGATAATTTTACATTATTCTCCCCTTTCCATGATATAAGGAGGTATATTCAAAAAGGCCTGAGGAAGCTGGTGTCACAGTGTGCTGTGCACATGGCTGGGTATTATGACACCTGTAATATCCTCAGGCAGACCTAAAACAATACTACCAGTGACTCAGAGGAAGCCTGAAGCAGCCAGAAATATTAATGCTCTCTCAGATCAAAAGGAAGCAACAGCCTCCACTATAAGAAAATGATACCTCCAAGCAATAAGGTCAAATAGTTATTCAAATTTTTATTTATTCTTCAGGTGTGATATAAGCTAGGCCTCCCATTTATGTCCTAGAGAGAACCTCAAATTCAGGAATTTGTTCAGCTTTGGAAAGAATCCACATTCTATAGTCTTTAAACTATGTCATTTACTAGGAATTGACAGTTGTAACAGTGTGAAAACTCTGAACATTGGTGCAAGCCCACAAACTAATGCTTATAGGACTATAGTGAAATAACCACAGAAATTAAGAGTGGGTAATTAGAGGGGTGCCTGGGTGGCTCAGTCAGTTAAGTGCCCAACTTCAGCTCAGGTCATCATCTCATGGTTCGTGAGTTCAAGCCCCACATCAGGCTCTCTGCTGTCAGCACAACACTCTCAAAAATGAATAAACATAAAAAAAAAAAGAGTGGGCATTTAGAAATTTTTAGATAGATTTGATAGAAGAATTTTCTGTCATTTTAATCTAGTGATTACAAAAACCCTTGTATTTCATGTTTTTTCTCATCTCATTTTCTAGGAAGTCACTTTTTCTTGTACTTTACAAAAGTATCCGTCCATGACAGATTGCAAACATAAAGCACTGATCCTTTCACACCAGTGATTGAGAGGCACTCCATAGAAAACCAACTTGTGTAACATTCAACTTAGGTTTGCGTTTGCAGTAGTAACTCTCACAGGGAAATGTGGTCCTACAAGAATAGAATCAGAAGAGGTTTGGAATCTAAATTCTCCTTTTCTGACTGTAACTGTATCAATGATATGAACACATACCTTTTCTATTTTCCAGTTGGAATTTAGCACCGATATCAAGTAGGTATTTTACAGTATCCAGTCTGCAGCTCTCAATAGCTCTAGTTAAAGGAGTGGTGTTGTTGATGGAGACTGCGTCTATCACAGCTCCAGATTTTACAAGAAGCTCAACAATATCTTGCTGGCCTGTGTGGCATGCAAAATGAAGCGGAGTCCACAGGAAATTATCTGTTGCATTAACGTTAGCCCTATAAAATAAGACAGATGCACAAGCTAAATATATGGGTTGTTCCAAGCATTGGAGGCTGAACGTGCAAAGCCAGATTTCATACAGTTGTCCAGCTATAAACGAGGGAAGCTCTGAGTAAAGTTAAACTCTGTGCCATAATTTTTCTTGACTTGTGCTCTGCATTATCTGACAGTCTTAATTTTCTTTGCATAAATACATATTTTGTTTAGTTTTTAAAGGCACTTAGATCCCAGGGGTTACACATTTTGCAAAGGTTAAAATTAGGGAAAATTATATAACTGGATCCAATGAAGGTAAAAACTGATAGGAAATATAAAAGTCATGTTATTTCACTTTGAGTCTACTTTCTCTGAGTGTTATAGATTTTTAAATGCACCGTCATTATTAAAATTCTAAGCATCTAAGTGTAGTATTTTAAATGTCAGTTCTTTTTAAAAAAAATTCACTGTTGGGGCGCCTGGGTGGCTCAGTCGGTTAGGCTTACGGCTTCGGCTCAGGTCATGATCTCACGGTTTGTGAGTTCAAGCCCCGCATCGGGCTCTGTGCTGACAGCTCAGAGTCTGGAGCCCACTTCGGATTCTGTGTCTCCCTCTCTCTCTGCCCCTCCCCCGCTCACGTTGTCTCTCTCTCTCTCTCAAAAATAAATACTAAAAAAATTTCAAAAAAAATTCACTGTCCAAAAGTTCAAATTCTCATTAATTGCTTTATACTCCCTCTAGATAATATACAAATTTGAATACTTCTTTGACCTTCACCCTTATAGTAATAATAATAACTTTTATCAAATATGCAATTGCTTTGCTAATAAGTGATTTACATATTTTAAATGATTTGATCTTGAAAATCTGTGAGCTGAGTCCTATTAGAGCCCCATTATAAAAATGAGGATATGGAGGCACAAAAAAGTTAAGAAACTTACCCCAGGCTATTCAGCTATGGTACAAGAAGGAATTAAACCTGAGAAGTTGCTTTAGATTACAAAGTTAAATAAAAATGTGATGCTTTGATATTTTAAAGATATTTACAAATGAACCAAGGAGGTTCTGGAGGAGAGAAGGGACATGTCATCATGGCCATTGTACCACTTGTTTAAATTTGTTAGGACCACCCCCCCCCCCCAACATATACACAAGAGACAGATTAAAAAGCAACATGTAAAATGAATAAGTTCTAGAGATCTACCATACAATAGTGTGATTATAGTTAATATTGTATTATACACTTATAATTTGTTAAGAGGGTAGATCATGTTATGTTTCTCCTACAATAAAATTCTTGGGGCACCTGGGTGGCTGAGTCAGTTTAAGTGCCTGACTCTTATTTCTGCTCAGGTCATCTCTGCTCAGGTCATGATCTAGGTTTGTGAGTTTGAGCCCCTCAACCGGCTCTGTGCTGACAGTGCAGAGCCTGCTTGGGATTCTCTCTCCCCATCTCTTTCGGCCCCTCCCCCCACTCACAGGCAAGTGCATTCTCTCTCTCTCAACAATAAATACATTTTAAAAATTATCTTGGTAATTTAAAATAAAATTAAAAGTGACCTAGTAGGTAAAGCTCTCTAGTAAAGCAACTTTGTGCGTAGTTGTTATTGGCAAGCTATCTGTGCGTACACACATTCCCAGGTTCCCATTAGCCAACTTTCCCATGCAAGGTCTACCTCTAATCTAGATTTCAGAAATGAAGCTCTTTCTTTGCCCTAAAATTCTGGAGTTGAATATAAAGACCCATGAAATTTAAACCTCACTCAAGAAAGAAAACCCACCCTTTTTCAAGAAGAAACTTGACAGCATCCATGTTTCCACTGGCACATGCAGTCATTAGTGGTGTTTTGTAATAATTATCCTTCATATCCACAGGTATTCCTGATTCAAATGCCTTTTTCAGAGAAGCCAGGTCTCCTGCCTTGGTGACGAAAGTAATATTTGAAAATACCTTCCCTGGATCATCAATGTACCAAGCGGAGTCATCCTGAATGGGATGTTCTGGTGGATGGTCTCGGTTAAACCGATTGCAATCAGTTATATTCTTGTAGGTTTCAATCATGTAATAGGGTGGCCCGCCATCACTCCGTTGGGGAAATACATGGTCAGGGATGATGCAGATTGGGAGGGGTAAAACAAACTTGCCTTTCTTTACCTTTTTGGCCATCCCTTTTTTCTTTTTCTTGGGCCCATATGATCCCAAGACATAAGACTTGCTTAAGTATCTGGTTCCTTTAAAGAAATCATTAATATTGACCCCACCTCCCCGTAATTTTTCATGATATTGAGCTACCATAGCCAGCTGTTCCGAGGTCACAAAATCTTGCCTCTCCTCCAATGTCAACACGAAGTCCTCCTTGCTGACTGTCCCATCACCTCTGTCCACAAATGAAAAGGCTTCCTGAAGGAAAGTCTCATGTTCTAGCGACCAGTCATGTAGTCTAAGGGCCCAGAGTGGATTCGGATTTTTGGCTCCTGGCCGTGCCAGTTTATTAGCAGTTCTCTCTGCCCGCCGTATTTCTTTGTTTGCTGCTTTGAAACCGCCTTCTTTGGCCACAGCTCTGGGTGTTTTATGATCTAAGTTCTTCCATTTCAGGTCACATCCTAGAACATGAAGCATCATTATTATGAATATTGCCCAGGCATCTGCATGGCTCTGCGAATGACATTCATCAAACCCTTTTCTTAATTTTGATCTATTAGTCAAAAATTTATCCCCTATAATTACCAAATTAAACTGTGATTTTTTTTTCTGTGAGCTTCACTTTGGTGAATTCTGAAATATGTTTCCAATTTATATTCTCTGCCCCTAAAGAATTAGGACATTGATCCCTATAGATATATGAAACAAATATCATTTTGGCATACTTGCTAAGCAGACCTGCTACTAAAAAAAGAAAAGAGTGAGGGTAATATTTGAATATAGAAAGAAGCTGGGTTCAGATAGCTTACTGGGCCATTAGGAACTCAGAATGCTGCACCTGCTTCTTTTTGAATGATTATGACTGCAAACCTGTGTACGATCTTAAATTGTATTCCCCACGGAATCCATTTAATTTCTATTGATCTGCTGTTTTGTGATAAGGTCATGTGAACAACCTAACCCAGGAAAAACCAATTTGTTCATCGAATCTGAAAGACTTCCAGAATTACATTTGTGCTAATCAGACACTGAAATTCATTTTCCTTCTTGGTCCCTTCCTTAAAATGATGACACCAACATTACACGTAGGTATTCCCCAAATAAATAAACTTCTCTGGGTACATTGGAGAGTCGGCTTAGTGCCACTAGGAAGGTTGTGCTGTCTATAGTAAGTGTCTTGAGACATTAAAAATCCGTTATGTATATAAATAAGTCAGACAATGAAGAAGCTCTTTCTAGTGTTTTGCATCCAGAAGAAGCCTCTCCTGTTGCTTTGCCAACATCACATAATCAAAGAAGATTGCTCCCCAATCAGTATGTCTAGCAATGAAAATGTACAGGTGGCTGCGTGCAGAAATAAAGCATGCCCTGCCAATACTTCATAGTTGTATTCCTTGTCAAAAAGAAAATTAGTCACCAGTGCTTTTGAAGATTGATACTTCCTTTGGTATTGTCAAACTGAACATTTTATACTAAGACTGATAATTTTAGTAGTGATAGAAAAACTCAAAAAGAGTATTATGAGAATAAGGATTCTAAAATTTCTATATTAAACAGTGACTTATCGAAAAGGGGGCCTGAGGCTGGTCTCGACAGTATAATTCCATAGCAACTTCAAGAATGCTGTTTTTATTTAGCTTTTTCGCTTCTTCAAGGTGTCGAGGGGTTTATCTACCATCTCCCAAGCCACTGCTTCTATATTCACCCCTAAGGATCAAAGGATCTTAAAGCTGTTTGATCTTGCCTTCTTATGCTCCCAGTTTCCTCCTAGTTAGAAACCTTTATGTGGATAAAAGTTTCCAACATCCCAGCTTAAAGATCTGAAGGCGTTTTTTTCTCCTCTGGCCTTGGGACTTTTTATCTCCTCCCTTATAATTAGTAAATACAGATCCATTCATTCCCTTTGTGACTTACGATCTGTGGTCGAAGGTACTCAACTTACAGCTAGTGTGGGCTGACAAGCCAAAGGCCCATGAGAAAGAGAACTCTCCTGGGGTGCTTCCCTAGAACTTTTCCCAGCTCCCTGCTTCTGCCCTTGGATATGACACTCACACTGCTTACCGGGACTTGTAAATTGCTCTAGCATCAGGAAGAAGATGGTTTAATGTGGGAAACAGTCCAGCCTTCACATTTAAGTATAGAAGACACTAAACCCAGGGAGTTAACTCAGAAAAGAGCATTTAATTGTTAATGCATGGTTTGTTGTTGCTCTGATTGCCTTAGATCGAAGATTCAAAAGGTGAACATGTAGTTGGTAACACTTATACTATGGAATTAGGTCACCCACATAGGATCTAGTGAAGTGGTTGTACCTCCAAACATGCAAGAGAACTTAGAATGCCTTCAGCCACTTGTTTTAGAAACACGGTTTAGGGGCACCTGGGTGGCTCAGTCGGTTGCGCATCCGACTTTGGCCCAGGTTGTGATTTCATGGCTTGTATGTTCGAGCCCTACATCGGGCTCACTGCTGTCAAGCCTGTCAGTGCAGAGACTGCTTCGGATCCTCTGTCCCCTTCTCTCTCTGCCCCTTCCCCACTTGTGCTCTCTCTCTCAAAAAAAAAAAAATAAATCTTAAAAAAGAAGAAAACATGGCCTAGTCTCATGATTCTGCCAGGAAGATGAAACCTTTCTGTGTCATTGGGCAAGGCCTTTGGCGTGGCCTACGCTCCAGCCAAATGTGCTTCTCAGTTTGCTTTCTGTGACTTTCTCCCAGGAGTATATAGATGATAGAGAATGTGCCTGGTGATGTTTATCCTAATAAGAAACCAGTTAACATGTTAAAGTTGAAGAATTGTCTTAATCTGGGCAGCTCTTTTGTTTTTAGAAATAAATTATGTTAAAAATGCAATATCAGGAGTGCCTGGGTGACTCAGTTGGTTAAGTGTCCAACTCTTGATTTCGGCTCAGCTCATGATCTCATGGTTTGTGAAGTTGAGCCTTGCACTGGGCTCTGTGTTGACAGAGTGGAGCCTGCTTGGGATTCTCTCTCTTCCTCTCACTCTGCCCTTCCCTATGTGTATGTGCACACACACTCTCTCTCAAAATACATAGACATTTGAAAAAGAAAAAAAATGAAATGTCAGAATAAACTGCTAATAGTGACAAATGTGCAAACAAGACTGATGAGACCATTTTTGGGGCAAAAGTTGCATTTGATATACGTTCCTTTATTTGTTAAAAGTGTTTATTGGGGGATGATGGGGGGGGAAGAGTATGAGTTTGTATAAGTTCATAAAAAGTAAACATGAATTCGTTATTGCACTATTAGTTACGCAAGCACATTAGTTTATCTATGTTAGTGGTTACAATTTAGGATCTCTATGTCTCAGGGACTCCTGAGATTCTCTGTCTGTGTAGAGGACAGAAAAGCAAAAGTACTTTTTCTGCTGTATTCTAGAGTCATAGGGCTTTAAGTTTTTGCCTATTACTCAAACTGGGGGGAAAAAAAAGCAAAAAACCAAACCCATTACTACAACGTTCAGCAGAATGCAGTTCCACTTTTCACAAAGTTAAAAACTTTTAATGTACTTTAAGTTAGCATGTAATTGACACCAAATGGATCCAGATCTTTAAACTTAATTGGCTAATATTCCCATTTTAAGGACTACATTAAGCTATACATGCATAGTTTATATTCCTAAATTAATAGGTACCTAGAAGCTAAAGGTAAACCGAAAATAAATTTCAAATTTTCCATGAAAATTTTCATTTTATCTTTCTCCCTAAAATATTTCCCCTATAATTTCAAATGATTTAGGAAAGTTATCCTTGACACAATTGAACAATTTTTTAATGAAATAATTAAGAATGCAGACTAAAAGACATAGTTTTTCAGTGTTCGTCCTTCAGATTGGTGGACATTTTTAAAAGGACTTTAAAAACTATAAGCATTTTAATAATTAGCCAACATATGAACAATCCTCTTTAGATTTTTAATGACAACCTAAAAACATTTCAGAAAATGAGTTTTCATCACTTTAAGACCTGATTCATGATTTCACAGAAGGTAGAGTAAGAAAAAATTTTCAATTTTCTTTCTACATATATAACTGTGGATGGGTTATTGAAAAAAATACGCAACTGACAAGTGGCAGGCCCAAACTGTCTGCTCATCTGCAACATGGGTAAATCATAACTGCTTTAAACATAAAATTGCTAGACACTTTTACCTCGCTGAGCTATATATTTGCAGCAATCTGCAAAACCGCCCATGGCAGCATAATGAAGTGGTGTGTTCCCATTCAATGCAATCAGCCCCATGTCTCCCTTGTAAGCAAAAAGCAGCTTCAATATCTGCAAAATAAACAGTGGATATAGTAGAGGAATAGGAACATACATTTATTGCATGAAGACTGACACCCCTTGTTATCTAATAGTTACTTATGCTACATGTGGCTATTTAAAATTAAATTGAATTAAATAGAAAACCATTAAAAAAAATCCAGTTCCTTAGTTTCACTAGCCGTATTTCAAATGCTCAAATCCACATGTGGCTATTGTATTATACATCACAGATATACAACTTTTTCACCATTGCTGACAATTCTATCAAATAGCTTTGACCAAGAGTTTAGAAAATTCGATACTCATCTAGGGCATGCTATCTTGGTGAATTCTAGTAATTCTAGAAAGCATCAGCCTATAGAAAACATTATCAGGGAAGCAAAGTCTTTACCAAATGTGACTTCTATTGTGATGTATATTTTTATTGTGGGGACAAGACTCAATGACAGAAACAAAGATAGCTATGTAAAAACTCAGAAAATTGAGTAAAGAAAGTTTAGACGTAATTCAGAATTAAAAATAAAATAGGATAGCATTGGTTCCTATTTCGTTTCTGCAGTGTCATTGTACCTATGAGATATCCTTTACTGGTATGTCCAGATAACCAGGATACTTAAGAGTTTAAAATTTAGGTGAGTCATTAGATGCACACAAAAACTCAGGGAGATAAGAGTTTGTTGGCATTGTTCTCCCACAGTTTGGTCAAGCCATATTTTGAAGATTCTGATATGTAATGGAGGCATAAAATAAAAAAGTCCTGATTGGCAAAACTTTTAATTTGTCATAGTTAAGAATACAGAAAAACATTATTTATTTTATTTGCTTATTTGTCATACTTAAGAATACAGAAAAAACATTCATTATTAATGAATAAACTTAGCAAGCAGATAAAACTGAAGGGCTAGAAAGTTTTTAAAAAAACATTTGATCTGAAATATAATTTTAGAATTATCTAGGGAAATCAAGACGGTAACTTCGAAAACATTCTTAGTGTAACCTACATGATATTAAAACAATTTGTGAAAAGGTGTGAGCAACAGATTTTAAAGCAAAGGGCAGATTATTACATCAAAAAAGCCTCCTTTGGCAGCAAAATGTGCAGCATGATGTCTCTCATTGTCAAAGGCATTCACTTCACCTCCTCTTTCCAATATCCCTCGGACTAGCTCTAGCACTCCTTCTCTTGACGCTTCCATTAAAGCCGTTCGACCTGTGGACTGGATGAGAAACAGATCAAATGCCGGTTATGCTTGTTATCTTAAATCACTTATTTCGTATAAATATGGTCTAAATCCATTTGGCCTTAGATTCACACTGACATGTTTAGTTCTCTGTATTTTTACTGGTTTCATGTAACAAATAGGAAAAATGAAGCCAGCTGGTCCATGTAGAAGCATTTGAATATCAGAGTCAAGGTCACACCAGATGTCCCTGTGAGAAATCAGGCTATAAAATGCATTTTTTTGTAAAGAAAGTAGAGCAAAAGGGGGGGAAAGAGGGTAAAGTATATGCTAAAATTAGGTTATAGGTGTTTTCTAATGAGGAAAAAAATTGATTTTTTTATCATCTGGAAATGACTATTAAACAATAAGAAAACTCAATAAAATTGGCCAAACAAGGAAAGGGGGCAAGATAGATACGGGAAACAGCAGGACTACATATTTTCTTTCCAAAAAGATACATTTTTATTAGGCATCAGTGGTATCTTTTCTATTTTTCTCTAATGATCTTTTACTATTATGCATAATAAATACGAATTTTCCAAACGTAATTAGGAAATAGACTGTGGAATCATGGCAATATAAAGATAATGAAAATCTATCATCTTAAAACACTGTGAATAGAAATGAATAGTCTATAAGCTAACAGGATAATTTTACCATAATTAAATGTGAAAATTACACTACTGAGCGTCTATAATTTTAAAAAAAAGGAATCACAGGAATAGTCATACTGAGTTGATAGCATTTGGATTGGCTCCTTTTTCCAAAAAGGTCAGGCACATATCTTTAACATCATGTGCTTCTTCACACGCTCTAAGGAATATTGGCTTTCCTTCACAGGAAGAGTTGTTGACATCTGCACCATGGTCCAGGGCAATCAATGCACAGCGATAATGCCGCTTAGTAGGCAAAATGCAGTAAAACAAAACACCTGTAGAAAAATAGAATCCCCAGAGAGTATTTAATTAAGTCTCCATATATTTGAACCAGATAGCAAGGAAAAGATAACAATTTTGAAATCCATAATTGGCTAGCTGAAGGTGGTGGAGCAAAGGCATAGTTGCCTTGCTTTTTCCTTCTGTAACCAACTGAAATACCAAGACCGAGAAACAAAAGAAGAAAGTCAACCTTTGATAGAATCAGAAAACAGTTACGACCAAATGCGATTGGACCTGGTTCAGGGGAAGAATCAGAGTGCTGATATGTGAGCCCTTGTCAACCATGGGTTCTTGCAGCCTATACCCCACATGCAGGACTGTGGGTGCTGGTTGGTGGGTTGCTGTGTCCCCTCTGAAACTGCAGAGTGACAAAGGAGGTGGTACTGGATGATAAAATGTGCAGACCAGCCATGTGTAGCAGTCAGTATAGCAGCACTGAGAAGACAAAGTACATGACAAGGGGCTCTACCATTTTGGCAAATTGTTTTGTTCCAATGAATAAAGGAAAATGCTAAATCCCCCGACCCAGAACTTATGACATATAGGTCCTCAATATAATTCATGTCAAAAATGTACTACAGATCAGGGGTATTGTAATCTAGGCAAACAACAGTCAGGCTCCAAACTGACTTTGTAATGACCTTATTCTAAACAGGCTTCATTCAAAGAGGAACAATAAGCAAATAAAAAACTAGCATGTGACCTATTGGGGGGAGGGGGTGTAAGATACTGAAAGAAAGAAACCTGATAGTAAAAGCTAGGCAAAAACTACATACTAGGAAAACTATACCATGTGAAAATTATTGACTGACCTATTTCTATGATAGCAAAGAAGCTAAATATAACTTTTTTCTTCTAAAATAAAAGTACAAAGATAGGCCAAGACCTTTAAAAGAAGGGCTGCTAGGACAATAGAAGATAAATAGAAGGAAAAGATGAAATTAAGCCAGCTGAAGTTAGGAAAGAAATGGTAGAGGAAACTAAAACCACCAAAGAAAGGGAAGTCAAATTGGAAGCAGGAAAAAGGAAAGCAAAACCATCATCCAGGATGTGAAGGAAAAATACAAAAGAACTAAGGAGAATGTCACAGATGATGGAAGAGTTGAAATGGTCTAGAGGCAAAGGAGAGTGAACATGTATGTAATTGGTGTTCAATAATAAAACACCAAGTGGAACATAAAAAAATGGAGATACAATAGAAAAAAACTTTCTTGAAGTGAAAACCTGAATTTCAAGGTTAAAAAAGCATACTTGGGTCTCAGGAAAAATGGATTAAGAAAAATCAATGAGGCATGCGTATGTAAAGCTAGGTAGAGAAGGTGTCCTGTGAGCATCTGGGAAACAGTTCAGATCCTATCTATAAGAAGCAAAAGTCAGTCTGGCCTTGAGATTTTGCTACTGTAATAGTCCATGCTAGAAAATAACTGAAGTATCTCTACAATATCACCTGAGAAAGAAAGTAAGGAGTTTTGTACCTATCAAACTGTTGTTCACATATAAAAGCAATGGACATGTAAGTTTAAGGATGCAAAAAGTTATTGTACTAATCTCTTCTTTCATAGCAAAATATTAATGAATACCATGTAAAGTGCTACTTTAATAAACAAAGTTTTAAGTATATGTAAAGCTATCAAGTTTGCCATTAAAACAACCAAAAACAAGCATCCAACTGTGGGTTTCGGCTTCACAAGTTTGAGGTTCATATTGGGCTCTGTGCTGACAGTGCAGAGCCTGCTTTAGATTCTCTCTCTGGCCCTCCGCCACTTGTGCTCTCTGTCTCTCTCAAAATAAGTAATTAAACTTAAAAAGAAAAAAAACCCAAAACAAAAAAAAAATCAGTTCTCTTCCCAAGAAAAAAGACAGATGTTAACTAGATTTACTGTGGTGATCATTTTGCAATCCATACAAACATCAAATTATGTGTACACCTGAAACTAATATAATGTTTATGTCAAATATACCTCAATTTTAAAAAATCAGTAAATAATAGGGGCGCCTGGGTGGCTCAGTCGGTTAAGCATCCGACTTTGGATCAGGTCATGATCTTGTGGTTCACGGGTTTGAGCCCCGCATCAGGCTCTGTGCTGACAGCTCAGAGCCTGGAGCTTGCTTGCTTCAGATTCTGTGTCTCCCTGTTTCTCTGCCCCTTCCCCACTCATGCTCTGTCTCTCTCTCTCTCTCTTGCTCTCAAAAATAAATAAACATTAAAAATTTTTTTTAAATCAGTAAGTTATAAAAATAGATAAAACTACCATTCCAACAACCAAAAAAAAAAAAAAAAACTAAAAACAGACCATTAACCTTAGAAAATATAATACACACAACAAGAAAAAGAATATATGGGGACCATATAGGAAAATACATTTATACATATTTATTTATATATTTTATATTAAATATAACTTCATAATATAAAATAAATGACAGTTCTGAGGCCAAACCTTTGGGGCATCCAGATAAATATAAATTGGGTAAATTCTACCATTAAATAAAAATCACAATTTATATAAAATCAAAATCTAAATATATTTCATGTAAACAGACACATCTAAAATAGGGTTACTCAGAACAGTTAAAACAGAAAGATGGTCAAGGACATGGTTGAAAATAGAAAATCAAAGATACAACAAGTCATATGAGGCAAGAGTGGACCAAAACAACAATAAACAGCAATGTGATCTAGAAATACCAGAGGCTGAATTCATTACAAAAGGCCCTAAGGCACTTATGAAATAGATATTTTATAATGATGGCATGCGTAACTCCCAGTCAAAGTCTATCTGGGCTGACTCTTTAAGCCACAAAGAACATGAATCAAATTCTAAAACTGAAGTGGAAATAAAGGGGAAAAAATGGTGGACAGTCAAATTTGCATACTGCATGTAGGACTGGGTATGCATTCCTATAAATGGGAGAACCAATGGAATGGGGGCTCTAAGGAACTAGTGTAGCTTAACCCTTAAAGGGAAGACAGTATTCCATTCTCCAGAATAGACAGACACTAATTAATCCCCAAGGACATAGGAAAGAGTTTTGGCTTAGAGATTTACCTTTTCCATATTCTACAAAATTGTTCAAAGTACAGTTTAGCCTAGAGTATGTCCCACATCCTTCTAAAGATCCAGTAAGTATTTTAACCACTTAAATGTTTGCTTATCTTTTAGGAACAATGTCCAGTGAGGCATACATCAATCCCTGGAAAATAGGATGTTAATGACCAAGACTATGCAAGAAGCAAAACAGTTTGACAAGTGAGAGGACAACTAAGGGATGTGCAAGGTGAGCTAGATGTGTTGAACTGGTGAAGACAGGGCATTCACTCAGTGCAGTAAGCCTACCATGGGTTACACAGAATCAAGTCTCTAGGGGGCTGTACTAACAAGGTTATGTGTGCAACAAGATTTGTACTGGTCCCAAGTTTTGTTTTCTATCTTTAATTCTTCCTATGTGATTTGTCAGATTATTTTCTCATGCATTCATCTTCCAAAACCTTGACAAGTTTAGTATTAATTTGAATGAGCTTAGATAGTAGCCATATGGCTATTGCATTTGCTACAAGTATTCACTTAACCCTGTTTCTAATTTTACTTGTTCAGTTTTAATTTTGCAATTTTAGATTTTTATGATATAAAATGTCTCGACCTTTGAAAAAACATTTGTTTCAAACTCTGGAAGGTAAACTGTTCTCCATTACAGTGTTTCCCCAAAGTACATTCCACAAAACTCCAGGTATATAAGATGCCATAAGGAAAAACTATTTCAAGGGTCAAAGAAATATGGAAAATATCCCTGTATCTAGTCTGACAAATGTGAAATCAACATGTCTCAATTTGTTTTATCCAATGGTTCTCTAATGAATTTGACAGTGGAACAAATTTTGCTTGTAACCCTTATCAACATCTCAGCAATTCAGTGGTCCATGGAACACTTTGGGATATGATATTCTACAGAGTTTTAAGAGGCTTTTTTTATTCAGGATTTAACATTTTAAAATGCATTTGACCCCTGAATGCATCCGAAGTTCATTTCGTTATGTGGTACTATTAAGTAATTAAATGATTGTTCCTTTTCTTTGTCCTCTCTTATTGTTTTAAGCAAGTCACTTATCAAATACCAAGTCTGGAGAGAATTACAAAAGCGGATTTTGTTCCTGTCAGAAAATATTAACATTAAAAATGGGATTTATTTCTCCAGTGTGGGACTGACGTTAATGGCTTTGTACTTGAAGCAACTCCTTGGGACAACTGATTAAATCTACCAATTTATATTAAGCCTGGTGGTAATTTTCTTGGTGATTTTCACAAGGCTGTGTCAAGTCCTTCTGGAACTTTGAGTTATTTGGGCCAGAAGCTCCCAAACATGGTCTTGAGATGTGATTAGGGAGAACAGAGTAGAGAAGTGGGGGCTATCTCACCTAAACAATAAAGGAAATGACATGTCTCAAGTTTTAAGTTCTTTTTCCAAATACAATTAAATTGACCCTAGAACACTGGAGTTTATGCCGGCATCCACCTTAGTCCTTCCAGTTCCCAACTATAACCCCCTTTCTACGTCAGACTGCTGTTGAGAGGTGCCAAAGTCCTTTTGGAGCCCAAAAGAACATTATTTGATGTTCTAAAGTATCAAAAGGAATAAGAATGCTCTCCATCCTCTTTTGTCTTAAACAAGATTTTTATATCTTATAATCGATGATTATGACTATGGTAATGACAATATATGTAAAAATTCTCCACATTTAGGAAAGCCACCAAACATAGATTAATCTAACTTTCTTTTTAAATGAGAAATCTCTCAGATCTTGTCTCCCTAAGATCTACCCATACTGTTTTCAAATTATGGGGAGACAGTGTCCTTAGATACAAGAGTGAGAACCTGGCTCTTCACTTAAACCCATGAGTCTTTCACTTCTACAGTTGGAAAGCAAAAATGCACTATTTATTGATTTCTGGCTACAAAGTAGATTGCATCTGTTGGGCAGAATGCTGGGATTTTTACCTTTTCCTTCATTATCAACTATACTCATGTCAGCCTTTGCCTTGGCTAATATTTCCATGGACAATTCATGACCCAGTTCTGCAGCCCTCATTGTCGGAGTACAGCCCATCTTGTCTTGCACATCAGGATGAGCACCAAGGCTAAGGAGAAAGCTGACCATATCAATGTCATTGGAAATTGAGGCTAAGTGCAGAGCACTGTGTCCATTGACTGGTTCTGTGAAATTGATTAGTTCAGGGTATCCAAGCCTGATCAACTTCTCTATCTGCTTCATGTCTTTGTTCCGAACACACTGAAGAACTTTGTAGATCTGCAAGTTCTCAAGTCTCTTATCTGCTAAAGCCATACTCGACCACCTTCTTGAAGATGCTTTTCTGGACCAAAACAAAACTACAGCAGCAAAAACAAAAACAGAAACATACAAAACTCAAAGTTAATTTTGTCATCTGTATTTTGATTAGATAGTAATATTTTATACCTTCCCTTCTGAGAAGAGAGGCTGTTTCTTACGAAATGATATTACCATAGTTTATGGCAACTGACCTCATGAGAGTATAAATTACACATAAAAACATAGGACATACAGTTAGCATAAAGTTAAAATATTTCAAAACAAATCTTTCATTCTAATTAATATCAGCCTTGCTGTGAAGCTTTCTTGTTAATTTAATTTCTTGTCTCATTTAATCTTCCTTCCTTGACACAGCCTCCCCATTTTAGCCACAAAGAAAGTAAGGCTAACAAACGTGCCAAGGTAAGGTTTCATTTTCCCACTACATGGCTCTGTTACCAGCATGCCCCTCAACAGAGACCACACAGGTTTTAGCAGTTAACAAGTGTTAAAAAAAAGAACATGTAGAATTTTGAGGTGCTTATCATAAGGAGGAATCTACTGGATTCTGTGAGATACCAAACGTGATTACTGTGTCATCTTACATGGGAATGAGGTAGGTGAACAGTTGAGAGAGAACTGTAATTTTCATAAATAATCCCACTGTTACATTGTAATGAGCATTCTAATATGAAATGTTATCTCCTTTTATTTATGGAAAAACAATATTTTCAGTTGAGTCAGGCTAGGTAGACCCAGCTTGCTTTTCTTTCCTCACTTTTTCTGGGAAAAAAACCCCATTATCATATTGGAAATCCATTCCAGATCATATAGTACTGCTATCCTAGGCCAAGTCATTGCCACAGACTTCTAATTTGTCTCACTGCTTCTACAACAGATCCCCTAGGTTCCTTTCTCTGGTCAGTCCTCAGAAACATCTTTTAAAAATGTATCAGATAATGTATCAGATGTATCAGATAACATCTTTTAAAAATGTATCAAATGGTCAAAGGTCAAGCAACCTTTGACCCCCAGCATTTTGTATGGATCTGCCCCTTCCATCCCCTATGATAGCAATGAGTCAAAGACCAAGGCTTAGTCTGTGTGTGAGCACATGCTCAGGAAGGACATCAGCCAGTCAGCATCCTAAGGGACCCTTCTGCCAGAACTATATGGACAGACTACTGTGTGCTGATGCTGTTAAGCAGTAGGGTGGGGTGCTGCAGTTGCAGGAACCACGTTGGCAGTCAGGGAGAGTGTGTGTTACAGAGACTGAGACTTAGGGCAGAGGTTGGGACTCAGTTGTGCCAGAATTCACCCACCACTTTAATCCATGCAACATGTTAGTTAATGCAGCACTAGCTCAGGGTTGCAGAAGTAAATATCCTCTCCCCACCCCCACCCCCCCTTAATTTTGTATAAGCTAGTTAGCTGAGTTTCTGTCCTTTGCAATTGAACAGATTTCATCTTACTACAGAATCGGAAACTGTATCATCTTTTCTCCCACAAACCTGCTCCCTCACCTATATTCCCTCTGGCAATGAGTTGCACTTTTGAACGCTTGCTCCTCTTTAACTATGTCTCTCTAGGCAACCATAACATCTCCATTGCCTGTTCTTGTCCTACCTCACCACCCACTCTTCATTCTCCTTTGCTGGCTCCCATCTTCTGCCAGAAGCCTGTTGAGGTGACCAGGGCTCCGCCCTCAGGACTCTTGTCTATTCTCACACATTGCCCTGATGGTCTCATCCTGTCTCATGACTTTCATGCCAATTTGAGGTTTCTGAATATTCACTCTCTGACTCTCCCCAGAGCTCCAAAGTGATGTATCTACCTGTTGACTCTTCGTTCTCACAAGGAACTCTAATAGGCATATAAAATATAAAACATCCAAAGCCGAACACTTGATATCACCCTTTCTCCAGTTCTCCCCACTTCCAGTAATGGCGTCACCATCCATCTGTCTACTCAGATGAAAATACTCAAAGTTACTCTTCTTTCTTTCCTCACAGGTCCCCTACTCTTTAAATCCACCAGCAAACCCCATAACTCTACCTCCAGAATATATCCTCACATCAATTACCAGTGGTGCTATCCTAGGCCAAACCCTTGTCACAGCTTCTAATCTGTCTCACTGCTTCCTCAGCAGCCCTGCAGAGCCATTCTTTATTCAGTACCCAGAAAAAGCTTTGTTAAATGTAGATTAGACAAGCCTCCACCCCCAACATTTTAGTATAATTTTTTTAAATGTTTATTTATTTTTGAGACAGAGAGAGACAGAGCATGAACGGGGGAGGGTCAGAGAGAGGGAGACATAGAATCTGAAGCAGGCTCCAGGCTCCGAGCTGTCAGCACAGAGCCCGACGCGGGGCTCGAACTCAAGGACCGTGAGATCATGACCTGAGCCGAAGTCTGATGCTTAACGGACTGAGCCACCCAGGGGCCCCTAATTATTTTTAATATAAAGAAAAGTTGAATACCCATATATCCATCACAGATCCTACCATTAATGCTTTACTCGCTTTCACTTATCTATCCATCCCTCTGTCTACTCAGCCATCTATTTTTTGATCCATTTCAAAGTAAACTGCACACATTCCAGCAGGCAATACCCTTAACTGGAGTTCAATATTTGTTTACAGTTCTTTTTTTCCTTTTTGTCTTTTGAATATGAAATGTCCAATAATTAAGTGTTCCATTCTATAAGTTTTGACAATTGCATACATCTATGTAACCCAAACTCCTATCAGGATATAGAACATTACCAGAAAGTTCCAGAAAGTTCCCATGCCAGAAACTTCCCTCAAAACTATTTTTTAAAAGCAGTTCAACAGATTTTCATTATAATCAGAATAAATCTAAACCCTTCCTGTTGATCTTTTAAGAATATTTTCTCTGCCTCTGTGATCTTACTTTACTCCAACCTCCCTTGATAAGGTGACCTCCAGCCACACTGACCACCTTTCTGCTTATAGAACAAAAGTGCATTCCTGCCTCTGGAACCTCTTGTTCCTTCGGCCTGGAGTGTTCTTAGCTCAGAATTTCCGTTGGTTGGCACTTCTCACCATTCAGACAGCAGCCACCATGTCACTTCATCTCTTTCCTTTCTTTATAATGAAATCAAGCACTTCTGTATATTATATTTCTATAGATCTGTAGATATAGATATATTCAATTTATATACTGTGTGACTTCCCCAGTAGTATAGAGCCTTCATGGAACAGAAGTTTTATATTATAATGACCTTTATTTCTCCATCACCCAGAACCTGACTTATGTGGGGCATTCAAGTAATGGTTGCTCCATAAATGATGACTGAAAGTTTTAAGATTGAGGAGTGGAAGAAACCAAAGAGAATGCCCAGGTTTCTAGTTTGAGCAACTGGCTACCTGTGTCTGAGATGGGGAGTGCAGGACGCAGTCAGATTGGTCAAAGAGTGTAGACAGTTATGCTTTGGCATGCTGAGTCAGAATCTACATAGCAATATGGAACACAATTCAAGAGAGAGAGATCTAAGCCTGGTCTACGGGCAACTGTGGGGTTTTCAGTGGCTGCAGGCTCCTGGGAGACTGGGTGAAGGAAAGGAGGAAAGAGTGTCAGGGAGAAGGGTGAGCATCGCTGTCAAAGGCATGCTGCTGCCTTTTCTCCCCATTCTTCTGCCTGCTGTTTTTTCTTTGTGCTTCCTCCTCTGCCGCTGGGACATCAGTCATCACACAGCTTGTGGCTTCAATGTCCTGTTTGCTGTAGCCCCTCTCTTCCCTTCTAATCTGTTTATAACATGTGGTCGACTAGGAGACCAGATAATGCAGCTGCTTAGAACCATGTGTGTAAATAGGCTCCCCGTAAGTCCTGAGCTTCCCCACAAGTCACCCACTTGGCCTTTGCTCCATGCCTTGGTGATATTTACTTTAGCAGCTGCTTATGATTTATTAGTACCAGCCATATCCTAGTTAGGTGCAGTGGCATACTGCACACATAGGCACAATGTACACAGGAATAGGATACAGTGCTTCCAAATAGCTCCTTGACTATCCTGAATCTATGCCACCTCATTTGTGTGAACAGAGACATCCTAATCAGAGACTTCAATGCTTTCTCTGAGGCACCCACCCCTAACAAAGAATTAGCAGCATGAAGCATGTCCAGTCAAGCTACAGTGATGAATTCCACAGCCCACATGCCAGTTCTACAGCTTGTACTCTTCCAGCCAAAGCCCCAACGTGCTGGGGAGAGAGCAGTTCCCCTTCTCTGTCCTTCACAACCTACTGCCAAGACTGAACAAGAGCCTCACCCCACTGAAGGAAATAACAGAAGTCCTTCCCTCTAGTTCTGAGTTCTTCAAAATTGTGAAAGCATCTCTGATCTTCAGGGGAGTCATCATGTATACACACACCCCAACATGTACACTTTACCTCTGTATGACGGCTGAGCCACCCTGGCATACCCCTATCTGATCATCTATATGGACAATCTCAAGAGATAGTGGAATAGAACAGGGTTTCTTCACCTGAGGTCCATGTTTGGGTCTAAGCCCTCTAAAATTATATGACAATCTGCAGTGTGTGTGTGTACAGGTACATTTTTCCCCTGTGGAGGAGAGATCCACAGAACTCATCAACTTCTCCAAGGAGTCTATGACACAAGGGTGGTCTGCTAAAAAGAGGAGTGGAGGGAAACACACTGGGAATTTCCACATAGTGGAAAGAGTGTGGGATTGCAGGTGGGGAAATCTGTTTTTGTTGTTTGTGATTCCCCCCCCCCCTTTCTCTGCAACATTATTTACATAAACTGGTTGCAAAAACCTGGACATATTATCTACCTGGTTTGTGCCTCAGTCTCTTTATCTGTGAAATGGGGATGACAGTACCCACTCGATGGTCCATATGAAGAGGAAATGAGACAATTCTAGTAAAGTACTTAGCAAAGTCCCTCAAAGCAGGCTCACTATGAATAAATCAAATGTCCGTGGGTTTCAACTCCCCCAGAAGCCACAGTGTACATTTGCAGGGTTCTTTACGGTCCCTTTCAGTTTTAAGTCTCAGAAAAATGCGGTAGGGGAGAGGGGTTAAGGAGTAACTTCAAGGTAAAGGCCAGGTGGCAGGGAGCAAGGTGCCGAGCTCACCTCTTAGTCGTGGGGGTGATCAGGGGCGGCGGTTGCGCCTCTGTCTGCTGGGGCGCCCGGCGGCCCAGGCCCTCGTTCTCTGCCGCCTGGCGCGGGCCCCAGCCGCGACCTCGGGCTCCCAGAGCCCGGCGTGGGCGCCCAGCCGTGAATGGTGTCTCCTTGGGCAGAGCAGGCGAGCCGGCGCGCGGGGCAGCAGGGAGCGGACGTGTGTGTCCATGGGCCCCGGGTCCGCCCGGGGGCGAAAGCGCCGCCAGGTGAGAGCGCAGGGGGCGGGGTGGGAGCAGCGGTGACTTGGCTGATTGTGAGCTTCGGCCACGCCCCGCCTCGCTGCCAAGGCAACTGCACCGGTGCGCGGCGGGGCGGGGCTCCGAGCCCCGCCCCGCTCCACCAGATGGCCTGGTCCCCGCCTGGTGGCCGGCCGCTCCGGGATAGTGGAGGAGGGCTCTGCAAGCGCAGCGCCACGGATGGCAGAGACCTTGCGCCCAAGGCCAGGACTGCAGCTGTCCTTCTCCCTTCTTTCATCCTCTTCTCCCACTCCCCTGCCCTCATCCTGAAAAGCATTGTATTCGAAACGTAAAGCTCCTATAGTAAGATCAACCAACCAATTAAAATATAGAATAAAATAATTTTATACATAAACTTAAATGAAAAATATAAAATGAAAAAAAGTTACTTGTCAGAGACAACTGCTGTTGATTCTGGTGAATCTTCCCAGAATTTTTCTTTGCATGATTCAGGATGTATATAGGCTTAAAAATATTTATACACAAATGATAGCAAATATAACAAGGAGATCAGTTTATTTCAGGGCCTGGGGGTGCGCGCTAACATCCTAGCCCCCCAAACACACTTTTTTTGCAGGCAAATTCTGACAGCTTTTTTATGTGAATGCAAAACATGTATGCTTTTAAAAATAGGATGTAACAGGGGTGCCTGGGTGGCCCAGTCGGTGGAGCATTCGACTTCCGCTCAGGTCATGATCTTGTGGTTTGTGGGTTCGAGCCCCGCATCAGGCTCTGTGCTGACCACTTGCTCAGAGCCTGGAGCCTGCTTCAGATTCTGTGTCTCCTTCTCTCTCTGCCTCTCCCCCGCTCACGCTTTGTCTCACTTTGTTTCTCAAAAATAAATAAGTGTAAAAAAAAATTTTTTTAATAAAAATAGGATGTAATAGCTTCTGATTAAGAGCAATAGTTCCCCCACCCCAATTTGTTTTTTACACAGAGACTCTGTTTGAAAATATGATTAAGGACTATTTCATGAACACAAAGGAATATACTATATAACATGGAAAGTTTGGAGAAATAAAGCTGAACAAGTTTGCTTCTACAGCTGGACTCCTTGTATATTTCTTCCCCAAACTGCACTCTCTGGTTCTTGTCCCCATAGGTGACTGCTATTCTGAAATTTGTGTTTATCAGCCCCTTGCCTTTCAAAAATATGTTGCTTCATATGAATGCTTCCCTTAAAAAATGTGCATTTAGTATTGCGCATTTTGAGGATTTATAAAAATTGAGTAGCATGGTATGTATTGTTTAGACATTTTTTCCTTCCAAAATCTTATTTTTTTAAGTTTATTTATTTATTTTTTATTTTAGAGACAGAGCACACAATGAGGGGAGAGGGGCAGAGGGAAAGGGAGAGACAGAGCTCTCAAGCAGACTCCAATCTCAGAGGAGGCCTGATGCAGGCTCGATCTTATGAACCGTGAGATCGTGACTTGAACCGAAACCAAGAGTCCCATGCTTAACCGACTGAGCCACCCAGGTGCCCCAGGAGAATCCTAACTTTGAAGTATACCTTTGTTTTGTTTAATTATAGCTCTTTTATCTTAATAGCTGTATACTATTCAATTGTGTTACCATTCCATACCACTTTTAAATCAACTCTACTATTGATGGACATTTGAGATGTCTGTATTTGGTATTATAAGGAATGCAGCTGTGATCATGTTTGTATGTCTTTAGATACACAAGTTCGAGTGTTTCTAGGGTATATGCCTAGGAGTGAAGTTTCTGGATCATAGGTTATTTATAACATCAGGAGACTTGTTTTCCAAGTATGTGTAGCAATTTAGACTCCCGTCAGCAGTGTGTGTCTTAGCCAAAACTTGGCTTTGACATGCTAAACTCTTTGCCAATCTAGTGGATGTAAATTGGTATTTCATGATTTTTTTGCATGCTCTAATTAATGATTGTTAGTCTGAGAGCTTGATTTTTTGGAAATATTTGAGTGTAACTTTATTGGCAAGCTACACTGTTCACCCTCACATACTTAACCATATAACTCTCTTAGATATTTTAATAGAATCAGTGTAAACTATGCTAGACTATCAGAACTATTGGTGCAAATATTTTGAGTAGCCGTAGGGTAGACATTTGTTGGTTGAATGAAATCTTGGAGTTAACCAGTCTGACTACTCACTGTTCTAACATGGTTTCTGTGACATTCTTTTCCCCTGAATGGGTACTCCCTGAGTTTCATAAAAATGCTCTGTTTTTCTGAGCAAATAGGTGAAAAGTAGCTTTGCAATGATAATCCTATTTGATTTCAAACTTTTTGTAGTCTGAGAAGGCTAGGTATGCTGAGCTACTTAAATAGCAGTTTATTGTCAACGAGAGGGCAGGCATAACATGGGTAAAATGTTAGAAACCTCACAGATTAGGAAAGAGACATGACCTTTCCCCACTTTCATCAGAAGTCTTAAAAACACCGAGCTTCTTAACTTGAACTTTGTTTATATTTTTGCTCTTAGCCATTTGGCAGTTGAGTCATCAGAAATTTGGCAACACAAAGGAAGGATGGGAGTAAAGGGTGTTAATAGTCCTACTGCTTGAAATAAAGCTAATTGAAAAGTGGTAGAAAAGTTTATGTAGTTCCTACCAACACAGACTATGAGACAGACTGATGCATGGGCCAAGTTCCCTACCAATACCAATACCAATACCAATAGCAATAGCAATAGCAATAGCAATAGCAATTTATGCTTCCATCTCTATCTAGTATTCAGTAAAATTTTATCTTTAAGTTACAACTATGCAAAGGGGTTGTACATTTAGTACTTCTTATGTAGTCCCAGGTGTTATGCAAAATGCTTGGTAAGTAAAGCGATTCTATTGAATTCACATATCTTTATAAAAATTGCCAGGAAAATCCAGCAATAAATTGCATTAGCTACCAGAGCCCTTAAATTATTATTTATTATTCAGGTCTGGCCTGAGAGACAGAACATAGAGTAGTTGTTCTGTAGCAACCACTATATTAATTAATTTAAATGTGGAAATAATTGAAATAGGAGTCAGTAACTGGTGTGGCATTCCAGTGGGTGATGGTATATTTAACTGGAAATAAAATCTATTAAATCATTATGGATCTTTTCATAAGATTGAGGCAAAGTCAGTAGAGTTTATTGTTGTATTTTCAAATATACTTAGAAAATTCATCTTTTATACAGCCCATGTGTTAGTGTTTTTTCCTTCTAAAAAGTAAATCTTTTGGGGTGCCTCTGTGTTATGGAGGAGGCTGTTTACTATTTTGCACTGCACACTGATTTAAAGCTTTATATATTGTACAAGTAAATGATGGACTGATAACAGATATTTAGTTGTTTCTTTCCAAAGGAGAAATAAAAACATGTCAAATAGTTTTGAAATGGGAAAAAGATCCATTGACAACATAGAACACTACTTACTACTTCCATTAAGGACTTACGTGGCTTCTTTTATATTGTAGCAATTACAAAACACCTCTTTTTTCCTTTGGAATATGAGTAGTTTGTGGCTAAATGTATTCACATTAGGATCTGTACTTTTTTCTGGCCTAGAGTATGGACTTCTATCATAGAGAAAAAATTTTGTGAATCTGAAATAAACACCTCAAAAGTTCTCTTGTTCCTGAGCATTCTTCATATTTGTAGACTACTGTTATATTATTCAGATTTCCAAGGTACTTGTTTATTTTTAAATTTACTGTATCAATCTAATTCTTAGAATATATTAAATCATTTACAGTAAGTATATCTTTATCAAGTTCTTCTTAAATTTCTAGTAATTTTTATTGCCATACTGTTTGTGCATATAGATTTATAACATCTGGTTCCTAGTTTTTGCTTTTTACTGTTATGTAATATTCTCCTTTTCTTAGGGAGTATTCATAATCTTTAATTCCTCCTGTCTAATAATCTTTTTGTTTGCCTCCAATTTCTTATTTTTAAACTTTAATTATCAATTTATTTACAGATATGTTTCTGTAAGTACTATACAGCTATCTGTTTCTATTACTTAATCCAATATGTCTCTGTCTTTTGGTGACAGAATTGAGTATATTGACATTTAGTGTAACAAGGGATATACTTGATTTTAGTCTCTTAATCCTATTGCTTATTTAGTTTTTTCTGTTATGAACTCTTTTTTCCTTATTTTTCTGGTTTGTTCAAATTCCTCCTTGATAACTTGAGAAATCTGATGAACTTTGCCATCTCATTAATAATGACCTTGCATTTTCAGGCACTAATAACCTATTTTTCATTTTATAAAAACAAGATAACTTTTCCCCACTTATTTCCAGATGTTCTGTTCTCCCAATGCTTTCCCCATTGTCATTTTCCCCAAAACTCTTTCACTCTTAGATCTTAGGGATGTCACATTTCTCCACATCTCTCCGAAGAGTTGACTCCAGCTCTTGGGTTTGGCCAAACTAACTTAGAACTTCGAATTACCAGGCATTCACTATGTTATCACTGGCAGTAGACATCTTCCATGTCAATGTATATGACACATTTCTAGGAAATCTAACGTTTTTCATTGAAAGGCAGTTTCACATTATAGTTACAACAAGCTTGGGCACGTAACTCAGACTACCTGGGCTTGTGTCTCAGCATCCCTGCCTATTTAACTTGCCTATTAACTTGGGCAAGTTAAATAACTTTTTTGTGGCTCAGTGTAGGGAATAATATAATTGTGGTAGGTTAAAATGTCCACACGTTCTTGGGGCGCCTGGGTGGCGCAGTCGGTTAAGCGTCCGACTTCAGCCAGGTCACCATCTCGCGGTCCGTGAGTTCGAGCCCCGCGTCAGGCTCTGGGCTGATGGCTCGGAGCCTGGAGCCTGTTTCCGATTCTGTGTCTCCCTCTCTCTCTGCCCCTCCCCCGTTCATGCTCTGTCTCTCTCTGTCCCAAAAATAAATAAAAAATGTTGAAAAAAAAAAATTAAAAAAAAAAAATGTCCACACATTCTTTAACTCTCCCTTCATAAGTGGAACCTATTCTTCACCCCCTTGCATGTGTACTTCTTTTCTAAAAAAAAAATTTTAGTGTTTATTTTTGAGGGAGAGAGAGTGGAGGAGGGCAGAGAGAGAGGAAGACACAGAATCCAAAGCAGGATCCAGGCTCCGAGCTGTCAGCACAGAGCCTGACACGGGGCCTGAACTCACAAATGGTGAGATCATGACCTGAATCGAAGTCAGACACTTAACTGACTGAGCCACCCATACACTCCGAATTTAGTCTCTTCTAATGACTAGAATAAAGTAGAAGTGACAGTGTGTGACATCTGAGATGAGGTCATAAAAGACATTGTGGCTTCTGAATGTCTGTCTCTCTCAGAATGTTCCCTCAGGAGAAGCCAGCTGCCATGCCACAAGGACACTCAAGCAGCTCAGTGGCGAGGCCCTTGCAGTGAGGAGCTGAGACCTCCAGCCGATAGTCATGGGAGTTAAGTCATCTAGGAAGTAGACTCTTCAGCTACAGTCAAACCTTCAGATGCCTGTGGCCCTGGCTAACATTCTGATTCTATCTTCAAGAAAGGCCTTGGGCCAGAAGCACTGTTCCCAGATTCTTGACCCACAGAAAGTATGAAATCATGACTGTTTTTGTGTTAGGCTGCTAAGTTAGATACCAATGCATCCACTTTCCAGAATTGTGTTGAGGAATTGAGGACTAAGAGCATGTAAAGAACTTTGCTATTATTTTTATTATCTGCGCCAGCAACTAATGTGGAAAGATTGTTTCCTAATCACTTTCTTTTCATCTCCCTGTCTTGACATTTCTGTCTGGGTCACTTGTTTTCAGTTAGAATTTTGTGTCCAGGATTTTCCACAGCTGAGTACATAAATGGTAGATTTTCTGAATTTTTGCATATCCACAAATATTTTTATCTTACCCTGACAGGTAAATGGCATCTTGGTTGTGCATTGAATTTCTAGGGTAGGCCCTTGTCCCTCAGCACTCTTTAAATGTTATTCTACCACCTTCTAGCTTCTCCCATTTTCTTCTAGTGGATAATTATTCTCCTCTCGTCTAGCAGATGATACCTGTCACCAGATAGTTTTTCCTTTTTGCTTTGTATATCAGTTGTTATTTTTTCCTTAACGTTTGTAATATTTTGCTGTTATTTAAATTTTAGCATATAACCAGATGTGTTTAGGTTGATATCTTTTCTTGTCAGTTCCGCGTAGAAGTCAGGAACCTCTTCCAGTTTGCAGCATTGGGTCTTCAGCTCAGAATAAATGCTTTTTTATCATTTGTTTAATTATTGCCTCTAGTTTCTCTGGACCCAGAAAGCCCTAGAACTGTTAAGGCAGTGCTTCTAAAACTTTTAAATGCATTAAGAGTTACCTGGGGATCTTGTTAAAATGCAGATTCTGATTTAGCATACCTGGAAGGCACGTACCTGTCAAGGAAGGGAGTCCGCCCTCTGTTGCAAGAGATAAGTTAGTAATAAAATATATGTGCATAAAATTACTTACGGTATATACTGGAGACATCAGGCTTTTTTTCTCTCTCAAGATTACCCCCCAACCTAGATGACTCATGGCTAGGATAAGTGGGGCCTGCCACAAAGTGATTGATTTATTCCTATCTAATTCATAACCATGATACAGGAGATACAAACAGGAGATAAGGGAGAGAGAAGTATTCTGGAGGAAGCAGAGTTTAGGGAAGTTATTTTGGTGCCTGTACATGTCCTAAATCCAAGTGGATCAGGCAGAGGAGACAGAGGCCTAGACAAAACTTTTGAGGTATGTACGGATGCCATATACATGGTACCCCCTTCTCATTTGGAGATCACTGAAGGCAAGGGGTTTCATGCAGGATCTGAGCCAACAGGACAGACTGGGATTTCAAGGGAAGCAGTCACCCACCCCGTCTTTACTCCCCCAAGCTCTTGGAGGGCAGAAAATTTGACTCCGCAAGTTTCTGTATTTCTGAATTACAGATCTCTGAGATCAGCTGAGGGGCAGCAGCTGTGGGCTACCCTGATGGTGGCACGATGGAACAATGGGACACATTCCCTAAAGGGACTATGCATGGTTTATGGTCTCCAAAGGAAAATGCAGCCAAGATATGGCTAAACAGAGCTAGAAAAGCATGTCCACTAGCTATATTGAAACCAGCATGTCAGTAATAATTTAAAAATCAGACACCCGTATCTGCCCAGCACCTGGGCGGAACCAGCTCATGAGCCCAGCAGTAGAAGACAGCATAGTCCAGCTGTGTCCACCAAGGTCACCACCACTCATCCAAGCATATCCTCCTTTCTCCCTTTCCTTCCCCCTCCCACCAGTACATACCAGTGATGGACAATGTGCTAATGCTGATAATACTTGGATTTCATTTACTAATTATTCATGATTATTATAACAGGATTAGACAGAAAAATCCTAGATTAGATTAGATTATTAAATAGGAAAACGTTTAATTTTCTCATCACCAAGTAAGAAAGAGGGCTTTACATAGAATGACATGATTGGTAAGGACAGGGTGACCATGTGTCAGTGGTTTGACTGGGACAAGCTGGATTATGCCTTGTATTCAGGCATCATTTTTAGGAGGTACTGCAACCATCAGACCATGAGGGGATGAGCCTCAAGATAATCGCCACCAGCTAAGACTAGCATATTGAAGTCCAAGGACTTAGAGGCTTTCATTAACTTGAATTAACCTGGACCAGCTCTACTTCTGACATCATAGGAAGTGAGATAATAATTGTCTGTATTTTTAAGCCATTTTGAGATGAGTGTCTTCTTACAGCCAACAGCATTGTGACACAGCATCCTTTTGGTACCCGATGAAATGCCTGTCCATATTTGACACATTTATGAAATAAATCTTTTGATGTCTGTCCCTTCTGTGTAATGAACATATGATCTGAATATCCATCCAGAAGTTATAGCTGGTCTGAATGAAATATATAATTACTATAGGACCTATATTGATAGTTATTCTTTCTCAACCTTCTTTTACTATTCCATGTATAGTCAGAGTAAATTTACATTGTGATGTTAATTAAACAAAACACAGCAGTGAAGTCAGGAAGTTACTCTTCATTGTACATTTATTTCAATTATGGAAAAAGCCAAAATCTTTCTCTTTTATTTGATACTTCTCTAGAAAAGCAGTTGAAATAAACTAGTATAATTCTAAAATAATGTGTGCTATACAGCCCAGAGTATAGGGATGTACCTACAAAAAATATTGGCACAATTGTTCTAGAAGTTAGATCTTCATGAAAAAAACAAATGATTGACTAACTCAAGATGATGAGATATTTTTATTAAATGCATCCTTAACTAGTGCTTCTTTTCATGGCTGCAATAATTAAAATATAGAACATATTCAAATCAGTAATTGAATTTGTTAGAAGAACATGCTCAGCTCAGTGAAGACTTTTGAATAAATAGAATTCAAGTACCATGTTTTCATACTTCATAACACTTGCTTCATCTTAGTTTAATGACTGCCATGTCTTGTACTATAAGAAGATTTTATTTTGAATTCATTTCTGACTATTCATAAGTTCATATGTATATGAGTACATGTCATTTAAGGTATAACTGTGGACTGAGAGTTTGTTAACTACACTTGAAATCAGAATAATCTAGAGAGAGTCTGATTAGTTTTGCCTACTTTCAAACATAATGCCTACTACCTTGTCCAGCATGGCCAGTAAGACCCACGACATTTGCATTTCATATGTCCTCGCAGTGAAATGATTGTTGCATTGAGAATTTTGTTTATCTGTGCTTAGTTCTTAAAAGTTTAAAATAACTCCTGTTCGGGGGGGCCTGGATGGTTCAGACAGTTAAGCATCCGAAGGCTCAGGTCATGATCTCGAGGTTCACGAGTTCAAGCCATGTGTCAGGCTCTGTGTGGACAGCTCAGGGTCTGGAGCCTGCTTCGGATTCAGTGTCTCCCTCTCTCTTTGCCCCTCCCCCTCACGTTCTGTCTGTCTGTCTCTCTCTCAAAAAAGAAAATAAACGTTAAAAAATTTTTATAAAAAAACAGTGAAGGAGGACTTTATAAAACACTTTGGAAAGAAAACTGTTACTGGATGTTGCTATTCTCAATATTTTCATGATTTAAAGCATCTCTCAGACATTTTAAGAAGACCATTTAGGAAAAAAGAATAAATAAAAAATTCATATTGTGTTAAGCTGTGAACATTTTTTTTCTCTTCAATTCCTTTTGAAATTATCTTTATGCATCTGGTGATACAGAAAGAATGCAGCAGAGTAATATAATGGAGCAAGATGAATTTGTGTTCCAATTCCTATTAGGTGCGTCCTTGTTCAAACCACATCTAGGAGGGATCTAGCCATGACACACAGCAGACTAGTGTGATGGCAGACTATAAGAAGAGCAAGATCTTGGCCTTCACTGCGATATCATTTGACTTTCATTGCCCTCACAGCAATACATTCATCAGTTTTTTTCCAGGGAGTTTTGAATAGTTGAAAAATTTAAACATAATGTCCTGTGCAAAAGGATATTTATTCATTGACTCATTTGCTTAACAAATTATTAAGTACCTACTATTTGCCAGGCACTGTTCTAGACAGTGGGGCTATAGCAATGAACAAAAGAAACAACTTCTCTATCCTCAACAGAGTTCATATACTAGTAGGGGAAAGAGACACATACAATAAAAACACGTCAGGAAATGATAGGTGTTGTGAAGACAGTAAACTATGGTAGAGGTTACATAGAGTGCTGGGTGGACATATTAGTTCATATAGGTGGCCAGCAGTAAAACTATGAAACTTTTAGCAAAAATATAGGAATAAATCTCCATGGGCTTGGATTAGACAACACTTTCTTACAGGTGACACCTAAGTACACCGAAAGTACAAGCACCTAAAGAAAAAATAAATTTGTTTTAATAAAATAAAAATTTGGGCCTCAAAGGACACTGTCAAGTGAAAAGGCAACCCACACAATGGGAGAAATTTTTTCTTTTTTTTAATTTTTAACATTTGTGTTCATTTTTGAGAGACACAGAGCGCAAGTGGGTAGGGGCAGAGACTTTAGAAAGAGACACAGCATCTGAAGCAGGTTCCAGGCTGAGTGGTCAGTACAGAGCCCGAAGCAGGACTCGAACTCAAGAACTGCGAGATCATGACCTGAGCTGAAGTCAGACGCTTAACCAACTGAGCCACCCAGGGGCCCCAATGGGAGAAAAGTTTTGCAAATAATATATCTGATAACATTATAGTACCCACAATACAGAAAGAACTCCTACATTTCAACAATAAAAGACAAGTGAGTCCATTTAAAAATGGCCAAAGGATTTGAATTTTCTTCTCCAAAGAAGATACACAAATAGCCAAGAAGCCCATGAAATAAAGCTCAGCAGCATTAGCTAGTGGAAATGAGAGGAGTTAAGGTAATAGTCCAAGAGAAATCAAATAAATCACCTGGACACTTCAGAGAGTGCCACAAAGCAAGAGGTAGAACTGAGAAAAGATTACATTTTTTGACTTTAAAAGAAAGAAGATCCAAGAGCATAACAGAAGAACTAGAAGTAGGGTCCAGTCAATAGGCACAAAGGATGTGCTGTTTCTCGTTGCCCAGGCAACAGGAGCCTTTTCTTCATGCTAATGATGGCATAATAAGGAAACCCACATACAAATGAGTCATGAATAACTAGAGGTGGAGGCAAACCTGGTCCCTGGAACCTCATTTGGGGAAATGCTAGGCAGGAATTGGGGTCGGACTGATGTGAGAGGTTGTAAAGGAGATGGATTTGATTTCCATATGATTGGGCCCCTGTTCAGTGTCTGGTAGTGGGGAATTAACCAGGTGGCTACTTCATGTGGTCTCTGGTAGGCACAGTACAAGTTCATCTGGGGATGCAGAATCCAGACAGCCTCGGTTTGGCTGGCTTTCCACTCAGGAAGTGGAAACTTTGATTTTTGATGTGGGAGGAAAAAAGCGCAATTTACCAAACTCATCCTGGGGTGCTTGGGTGCCTCAGTCGGTTAAGCGGTTAAGCGTCCAACTTCCGCTCAAGTCATGATCTCACGATTCCTGAGTTCGAGGCCCTCATTGAGCTCTGTGCTGACAACTCAGGGCTTGGATTCTGTGTCTTCCTCTCTCTCTGCCCCTCCTGCTCACATTCTGTCTCTCTCTCAGAAATAAACTACACATTAAAAAAAAAAAAAAAACAAAAAAACCTCACCCTTCTCTTCTTGAAATATGTAAACCCTATTTTTTGTTTTGTTTTTACTCTGTTGTCCTGCCTCCCTAGTTACTGAAAAATTCAAGTTGTGTGTTTAAAATTTTAACCTTCTCGTATGGAAACCAATTTGACAATAAATTTCGTATTAAAAAATTTTTTTAAAGTGAAATGATTTCATTCTAAAACTTAAAAAAATGTTAACCTTCTTGTTTTATTTTTTTTTTCCTATTGTGAAAGGATTGTCTTCACAAATTATCTTTGATAGTCAAAGATACTTTCCAATACTTTTCACATTTTAGGAAAGAAATTTAAATAAAATCTTTCACTTTTTAAACCATTTCATTTTCAGTGATTAAAGGAAAAAATGAAAAAACAACTTTTTAGAGCATTGTTTCTCAAATTTGCCTGTGCCCAAGAGTCATGTTACAGATTTTGCTGGTCTGAGGTGGGGCCTAAGATTCTACATTTCTATCCAGTTCCTAGGTAATGCCATTGCTGCTGGTCCAAGGCTCTTACTTTGAGTAGCAAGATTTTAATTTGTTGTATAAATGATAAGGTGGGTAGTTAGATGTTGACCAAAAATATTATAACATGGTAATATTTTTGTTTCCTTTTCATTTGTGGAAACAACGTTTGTCAGATTTATTTTCCTTATAAGTTAAACAAGTAGTGCATAGTTATAAAAAAATTCCTAATTACAGAAATAGATAGAGTAAAAGGAAAAAGTCTTCATTCTCCACTCTTCTCCCTCAATCTCTCTCCTCTATGGATAATAAATACTTTGGTATAATAAATGATTTGTATATATAAATAAAAATAAATGAGAATTAGTATATTGGATACTTTGGTATTTATTGAGAAAGATTACAATGCCTCAATAATGTTGCATAATAAATTCACCTCCAGATTCAGCAGGTTACAACCATAAGCAGCTGTCTGCATGCTTGAGTTCTCAGGTTGACTGCTCTGATCTCATCTAGAATGGGCTTGGCTGGGCAGCTTTGCTTCAGGTGTTGTGTTTCATCATGGAAGCTTCTGGCTGGGATTGGGGTCAAGTCAGCTCCCTGTTTCATTCTGGGCTGAGGGAGGGGTGGCAGTTACTTAGGACATATTCTTCTCACAGAGGATCACAAATGCCACGAAGACAAGCCCAACATTTGGATTTTTGTCATGTCCATTAACATTGTTTAAAGCAAATTATGTGGCCAAGCCCAGATCCGAAGGAGGGGCTGTCTCAGCTCACTGAAAGGCTGTGGCAGAGGTGAGTACAGAAAATGAAGAATTGGGGTGAATTTTTAACGTATGAAGCCACTGAAAGTATTTGCTTTGTAGCCTCCCTTTTGTGCTCTGTGCAGTCTTCTAACCATGGTGAAATCCCCTAAATCCATGGCAAGTTTTCATTAAGCTTCTCCAATGGAAAGCATCGGGTGGAGGAAAAAATAGGTTAAACTGCCTCTCATCTTTGAGTGACTCCACCTTGGTGGTGGTCCAGAACAATGACTAGTACAAGAGAATCAAAAGCTCCCAGGTTTCCGGTTTCTGGGTGTTCATAGAGAAACAGAGCCAAGCGGTTGATATTTAACAGGGGTTGGTGAAGTCCTTTGTTTATAGGCCAGAGCAGTAAACATGTCGGTTTCTTTCCCAATGTGTTCTTCAGTCAGCAAGGGAATTTTTATTAAGGAGATTCAATGCTGTTTTGAATGTTTTGTCTGCAGTTTTAAAAATGACCTCAGTTTCAAAGCTGATTTTAATTCCTTCCTACCCTGTACTAATTGACTATTCTTTCCATCTAGATGCCACAAGGAGGTGGTTGCTGTTGTTTTTCTCCATGTTTGGACATTTTGCCCTTTGCAAAATAATTTCAGAGTGTATTGTAGGAGCTACTACCATTGCCCTGATGTAGATGTCTTCTGCCATCTTCTAGATTCATTGTAGCGGTAGTAACCACCCACCCCCTCCACCTCAACCAGCCACACTTCTCTGCTTGCTTTCTCTGCCTGGAGGCTTCCTTGGCACTAGGGAAGTATGTTCTGTCTGCCTGTGTGGAGGGCAGCTTAGGGCTACAGTCAGCTTAATGCTCCCATAGTAAACTTCAACTAATTAGGAACTGGACTCAGTGCACATACACGCCAGTTACCCTGTCACTCAGTGGGGCATACTCCCAGAAAAATTGGATACTGCTAACCTGCTCATGCACACATCTGCACCGGCTGCCTTCTTTCCCTCCCTCCCTCCCCACTCACAGCACCTCCTGGGGTCACCTCCCAAGTAGACCACTTGGACCCACATCCTTTCCTCAGGGGCAGCTTTTGGAATAACCCAAACGAAGATTGGTTATGAGCAGAAAAAGCTGAGAGCTTTCCCTAAAACTCAGAGCACCTAAAGCCATTAAAGTAACTTAATGAGCAGATAAAAAATGGCTGGCAGATGGCATTGCTCTCTGTTAGAGCTGGCAAGTTAAAATAAGTAGCAATCAAATATCAAAGACATAAGGAGAGAGAAAGAAAAACTCCAACCTACATGTTGGTCTATGTTTGAAGCATAGAGAAGGTGGAGTTTGGTTCTAGGCAACGGCAATGTTCCCAATGCCCTAGCTTCTTCCACTCCCCATCTAGTTTCTCTCTCTGGCTACCTATTGGTCTTTGGGCTCCCTTCACAGACTGTTGTTCAGAAGGGATGGTTATCAACCTGTGATCATTATTTCCAGGGCAGACAGATCTGCATTAGACTCATGTGCTTCTACAAGCTTGTGTCAGCACCCTCTTGTGTCTTAGATCACATCCTCTCTGCCCGCCTTTTTACAGCACCCAGCTTGGTGAAGGTGTCACCTGCCAGCACCCTACATCAATGGCCACATCTATCTTTTGCTTTCTGCTCTGGACCTTTTCTTTTGACATCTCTTAAGATACTTCCTGGAGGGGCTCCTGGGTGGCTCAGTTGGTTAAGCATCTGACTTTAGCTCAGGTCACAATCTCATGGTTCATGAGTTTAGGCACTGCATCGGGGTCTCTGCTGTCAGTGCAGAGCCTGCTTCTGATCCTGTCATCCTCCTCTCTCTGCCACTCCCCCCCACTAGTGCACTCTCTCTCAAAAATAAAATAAACATTAAAAAAAAGATAACTTCTAGAAACCATTCAGCTATTCTGAATCGGGCAATCCTGGAAGTGCAAAGTCATGAACACCATCATCCCCCTGCCTCCCATCACTCTTGACCAGTGGGAAAAGAAAGCCGATGGATCGTTTCTCCTTGTCCTTCTGGTGGACAACTTTGCAGTGTATGCTCCACACCTTCTCAGAGTGTCCCCTGGAGGATGAAGCCCCAACTGCCCACAGTTTTGTTGAGCTTCATAACACATGTTCCTTGTATTCCTCTTTCCAGTCTCTCAATCCAGTTCCTTGGGATGAAACTTCCCAAAGTAAACTTCCTTGATACACACTCTTGTGTCCAGCTCAGCTTTCTGAGAATCCAGTGCTGGTCCACATTCCAGGATGCCAAGCTTCCCATGTTTCTCCTTTCCCAATGGCTCCTCTGACACCTTCTCAGCCCAACTGCTCTTCTGACACTGTCAGAGTCTCATCTTCACTTCCAATAAACAAAGATGGGAACTAGAATTCTTAAAATTAGGATTCAGCCACTGATTTCACTACTCTTAAGGAATTAACCATGAGTAAAGATGTGAACAGATGCTTAGGACTCGAACATCATCTCCTTCTTGTTGAATTTTTGAGAACTCTGTTAAGCTCATTCCTCAGCTGACGGTCCTCCTCATTCATTTTCATCTTTACTTGGATTATACAGCATTGATCCCTGTGGCTGTAGATTTTGTGGGGATTTAAGAAAAGCTTATGAATATTCACAACACTTGGGTAGGCACTGTTGACAATACAGAGCAGCTGAGATGCAGCTGCTATAGCATAAGGACAATCTAAGGATTGGGGCACCTGGGTGGCTCCATGGGTTGAGCATCTGACTTTGTTTGGCTCAGGTCATGATCTCACGGTTCGTGGGTTTGAGCGCCCCATCAAGGCTTTGTGCTGGCAGCACCAAGCCTGCTTGGGATTCTCTCTCTGCCTCTCCCCTGCACTCGCACTCGTGTGTTCTCTCTCTCTCTCTCTCTCAAATAAACTTAAAGAGAATAATCTAAGGATGAAATAGGAAAAACTACAAATAACTGAAGCACGTAAAACAGAGAATGTGATGTGTGGCAAGTACGGTTATTGACAGGATGTTATGGTGGAGAGACAAATCACATCTGGTCAGAGTAGAAGGAAGCATGGCCTTCACACTGTCTTCAGTCAGACAGTGAAGGATGCCCCACCTGGCCCAGGCTGAGACCAGCAAAAGCAGTAGTCACTTTTGCCATGATGGCAAATATGCTCACGTTTGGTTAGCTAAGGCGTTTTGAAGAAACATTTTTCGGTTTCATTCTTGAATATTTTGGCGGCTCTAGGTATTTCAAGCTCCAGAGGCATTTCGTTAAGTTTCAGTACTGTGTTGTCAGATAGCATTTTTATCTCTTCAAGGTTGAGTTTTTAGAGTTCTAAAATCTACCGTTTCTGTGGCTGTGCTGTCACAAGACGCACATTTTTGAAGTATTATAACTCTTCGTGCCTCCTGGGTATTTCTGCTTGTTTATGAGCATTTCTTTGTTATTCATGTGTAGATAGCAGCTTGAATGACCTAGAAAGAACAAAACATTAAACGTTAAAAATTATTACATAATTCATGTGATCCCTAATTAACTGTTTTCTTTTCTAAGAGCTACAGATGTTGTATTATTCATAAGTCTGTTCACATATTATTTATGTCACACAAATAGGATGTTCGTTAACTTAAAACACTTAAGGAAATTCTGTGTGTTTCTTTAAGTTAAAAAAGTGGGTATCAGGGTGTATTAATCATTTTTTCTGTTTATAAAATGAGCTAAACTGGTTGAGGTCTAAAGCCTTCCCAACTCAGTAGTGTGGTCTTCAGACCAGCAGCAGTGGCACAGAAATGCAAAATCCTGGGCCCCACCGTAGAATTCAAAATCTGCATTTGAACAAGACGTCAGTTGATGCATTAGCACTTTAAAGTTTGAAAAGCCCTTGTCTGTTTTCAATAGCTATAAAATTTCAAGGTTTAAGAGAGCTAACTTTGGCCTTAATTAGCTATATCTGACACATTGGACTCTTCAAGACACCTGATGACCATGGTACTTGGGTTTTAGAATATATATTGATATATTTTTAAATATTAATTTCTAGTAAAAATACGTTTTGCTTCTTCTAAAACAAGCTGGGTTACAGGTTTAAAGGATCTTTAGTTAGTATGGTCCATTTTCCATGCCTCTGATCATTTGCGTACTGCTCCACAGAGAAAACTTTTAGGTTTTAGAAACTTAGAGCCATTTTAATGGTCACATACTGAGTATGTCTCTTGGGAAATGAAAGAACATTGTTCAAATGATAAATGTCCAGTAGTATATTCAATGATGCTGAACCATATTTAGAATTTTTAATCTGTGTGTTTTTTTTTAAGACAGAATTTCTTTTCTACCCATCAGATTGAGTAATGAATGACATCATTACGTTAGGGTTTGGGAAGGGGAAACCAGCCTGATGTATGCTGGTAAGGATATGAATTGATATAAACTTTTTGGAGGACACATCTACTAACTTTTCAGTGGGCGTACACATTTTGACCAAAAAGTTCCACTTTACAGATTTACTGTAAAGATCTATTCCTATATGTTTGCAAAGAAATATCTTATATAAACATGAAAGCTGGAATTACCTAAATTTCTATCAACACAAATAAATGATTTAAAAATTACAGCATGTTTATACAGTGAAATGTTATATAGCTGTTAAAGAGGAAGAAATAAGCTGGTGTCTGAGATATATGTAATTAGAGTCAGATACCAATGGAGCTTACAGACACAGATTAAATGAACTATAGATATAGGTCTATACATAGAAAATGCTCATAAGAATAAACACCAAGGGGCGCCTGCGTGGCTCAGTCGGTTAAGCGTCCGACTTCAGCTCAGGTCATGATCTCACGGTTCATGGGTTCAAGCCCCACATCGGGCTCTGTGCTGACAGCTCAGAGCCTGGAGCCTGCTTCGGATTCTGTGTGTCCCTCTCTCTCTGCCCCTCCCCTGTTCATGCTCTGTCTCTCTCTGTCTCAAAAATAAATAAAACATTTTTTTTTAATTTAAAAAAAATTAAAAAAAAGAAAGAATAAACACCAAGCTGTTCACAGCAACTGCCTCTGGGAAGTGGTATGCGGGAAGGATGAGGACTTTTTAGTTTATCTACTGTTTGATTGTTATAATATCAAAATAAATGTATAATTTAATAATAATTAATGGTTTTTCTTTTGAATATCTTCCTCTCAGCAAAAAAAAAAAATGCACAGTTAGATCGAGAAGATAGGCTTATAAATTTCATAATCTGTGTGCAATCCAAATAAATTAAAAATAGAAAAAATCCAACAGTTGCTCAAGAAAAACTTCTTAGCAATTCTCTGCTGTAGGGTTTCTGAGAAATATCTGAATTCTGAGTATGTTTTATATTCGTAGATTAAGATATTTTGGAATATAAGCAACATTAAACTCATAGGTGATTTTTCAAAATGCCAAGTAAAATTCTCCACCTACCAAGCTGGAAAAAAATTTGCCAATATTAAAAAAGTTGCTAATATTCAGCAATCGTAAATAGGTATACACATAATGACCTAGGAGGCATACATTTTTAAATGGAACAGTCAAGTTTAATCTGATATGTGTAGCCTGATATTTTGTAAGTACATACATATTTCAGAATAAGCATAAAGGAAAGTTGGGAAGAACAAATATCAAGCTCTTGATATTTGCCTTAAGGGCAGGGGATATGAGAACAGTTTTTTGACTTCTTCCTTTCATAGAATTTTATTTTTAATGTCAGAATATGGTAGACCTTTTTTTAGTATTTTCAAATTTTAAGAAATATAAGGAGAGAACCAATGAAATTCATTTACTTAAAAACATACTCTTACATGTTTGTAGTTATAACTCTTCTAGAGTTTCAATCTCCCTTTGAGAATAAAATAAAAAATTTTCTCCTTGTAATTACACTTGTGAAAAGATATAAAGGGTGAATTTGGAAGGGGGTATTTATATATGGCACCTCTGGAATTGGGAACAAGGAAAGGCCTGGAATTCTACCCCATATTCTCATTTCATCTTTTTTTTTTTAAATTTTTAATGTTTATTTATTTTTGAGAGAGAAAGAAAGACAGAATGTGAGCAGAAGAGGGGCACAGAGAGAGGGAGACACAGAATCGGAAGCAGGCTCCAGGCTCTGAGCTGTAAGCACAGAGCCCAATGTGGGGCTCGAACCCATGAACCATGAGATCATGACCCAAGCCTAAGATGGGCGCTCAACCAACTGAGCCACCCAGGCGTCCCTCTCATTTCATCTTAATGGCATTTAGAAAGGAAAATAAATAAATAAATAAATAAATAAATAAATAAATAAATAAAAATAAGAGAAAGGATATGAGAGTGTGTTTTCTGTGACCCAAGGGGCATAAATTTTAAGTAAATACTATCTTAAAGTATTTTATGGCACTCTATTGAGGGATACATTTGAGAGCTCTATGTATTGGCTTGTTTTTCCCAGAGATTTGATTTTTAAGAAGGGATTTAAGAAGGGATTTAAGAAGGCAATGAGAATGCTGAGCCAGAATCATGGTTCAAATAATTTAGCCAAAACCTTAATTTTTATTGAAAAGTAAGGTCTCTTAGAGATTGAAAGAGTTCTAGGACATTTTCACTTTTTTTTTTTTTTTTGATGAAAACTTTTTCTAAAAAATTGAAGTGTAGTTGACACACAACATACAGGAATTTCAGGTGTACAACATAGTGATTCAACAAGTCTATATGTTATATTATGTTCACAAGTATAGTGACCACCTGTCACTATACAACGCTAATACAGTACCACTGCCATATTCCCTTTTATCCTCATGTCATTTTTTTTTAAATTTTTTTTTAACGTTTATTTATGTTTGAGACAGAGGGAGACAGAGCATGAACGGGGGAGGGTCAGAGAGAGAGGGAGACACAGAGTCTGAAACAGACTCCAGGTTCTGAGCTGTCAGCACAGAGCCCGACACGGGGCTCGAACTCACGGACCGCCAGATCCTGACCTGAGCCGAAGTCGGCCGCTTAACCGCCTGAGCCACCCAGGCGCCCCTATCCTCATGACATTTTTACCTTTTAAGGTATCTAGCATGCTGGAAAAAAAGAAGAGAAATGAATAAAGGATGAAATTGGGTTAAACATTGGGGTGTATTTTCAATATTTACTTTCAAGAATTCATGGGGCATTATCTTTTAACCCTTTAGCTTCCTTTTGTGACTGTACATGTAAACTCCGGTGGGGATCACAGAATCTAAGTATGAGGCCTTGTAACTGTGAGCCTGAGACCTGTCCCTACCTGCTCTGTGACATCGGCCCTAATGGGAGAGCCTATTTCTTTCACCATGAAGAAACACTCTTACCCAACTGGAATCAATGAGTTCAACAAAACGTGCATGCTCATCCTTAGGAAATGCTTGCTGGCGTTGTTTCCATATTTGCTATGATTATGAGGCAAATTGTGTCTCACTGTCCCAAAGTTAAAAAAAAAAATGAAAAAATAAACCATTATTAGCTGTTGGGAAAGCTAAGAGCCATACCCTATACAGAGAACCTGTGGATTTTTCTTTCTCTCTCTTTTTTTAATTGAAATATAATTGACAAATAACATTATATCCATTTCAAGTATATAATGTAATTGCATTTTTTTCTTCAAGGATAAGCTATATGTTTTCTTGGGGATCAAGGCAGTGATGAATGCATAACATAATTTTACTTTTTAAAACATTTGCCTGTGCTATTTATGTGTCTTTAGCATATAGTGCCTGCTAAAGTGACAGGTATCTAATGAATGACTATTGATTGAAAAATTAAATGAACAAACATGTGATACAATTTGGGGGCAAAATCATTGATTAGCTCTCCAAGAAAATAAAAATCCATGTCGGAGTAGGTTATTAAAATATAGGTTATTTTAAATATGGTGTATTTGTAAGGTATTTCTTATTCCTCTTGGTTATCAGGGAACGCTGCATTAGTTATCATGGCAGACAAACAGATCACCTTGGGGTGGTGTAATTCATTCTTTTCAAACACTGAATGCTTCTCTTTTCTCATTACTTATTTGGAATCCAAATATAGTCCTATGTATTCATGTGCTAGATAAAATGAGGAGTGAACTGGCATATTTAAAAATGTGGCTCTCTTCAATCAAACCCAATTGGAAAATCTAATTAATAATCATAATAGAGAATAATTATTCCCTCTGGAAAGATAATCACCTTGAAACATTAAAACTCTTTTTTTTTTTTTTTAATTTTTTTTTTTTCAACGTTTTTTATTTATTTTTGGGACAGAGAGAGACAGAGCATGAACGGGGGAGGGGCAGAGAGAGAGGGAGACACAGAATCGGAAACAGGCTCCAGGCTCCGAGCCATCAGCCCAGAGCCTGACGCGGGGCTCGAACTCACGGACCGCGAGATCGTGACCTGGCTGAAGTCGGACGCTTAACCGACTGCGCCACCCAGGAGCCCCTAAAACTCTTTTAATTGACTAAAATTTGGAGTAGATCTAGCAAAGCCAGGTACCATTACCACTACTGCAATGAAAAATTGAACATGTACATATATTTAAGTATTTGGGGTGCCTGGGTGGTTCAGTCAGTTAAGCATCCGACTTCATCTCAGGTTGTGATCTCATGGTTTGTGGGTTTGAGCCCCATATTGGGCTCTGTGCTGACAGCTCAGAGCCTGGAGCCTGCTTTGGATTCTCTGTCTCCCTCTCTCTCTGCCCCTCCCCTGCTCACACTCTGTCTGTCTCTCTCTCTTAAAAATAAATAAATATTTTTAAAAAATATTTAAAAAAATAAAAAAATAAAAAATTTAAGTATTTAATTTCAAATGCATTTATCTTAATGTTAAAATCTATAACATTTGAGGGGCTGCAGGTTCCTTCACTGGACCTTTGAAGAGCTTGTGGCTTAGTAAGAGACAGGACTGTAAATACAAGACAAAATTAGTGCCATGCTTAAGAACAAAACAATATGAACTCACAGAAGTAGGGGTTTATTTTGCCTGGGGTTACCAGGAAAACCTTCACTAAAATGGAGGTGTTTTAGTTTAAATGTAAAACTTTGTTTTTTAGTTTGAACCTGGTTTGGAGTTTACCAAGTAGAGAAGAAATCAGTAAATGTCCTGCTCATGAAAAATAGCAAAAGCAAAAGCAGGGAGGAATTAACACTCATTGTGGGAAACTGGAAATAAGATACAAATTGTGTATTGCTCTTCAGTGTCAAATTACTGACCAACTGCTTAGCATCTATTCGGCTTGGTTAAAATGCACTTTCAAAGGAAGAAACAAAACATTGCTTCTTTCAGAGGAACCTGCCCTTTCTAATTTCCTGCTGAGGGAACAAAGAGGTTTAGACCCTCCTTTTCGTGTAATATGCATTTCCAAAACCAGGAGTACCAAATCAAGTCATGTTAAAAATTATGTTAAATAGATCTCATTCAGATATTTGTTACAAAATAAGTCTAAGTAAATATTGGAAAACAAACACACATAGTGCATTTTAGAAGTATGAGAGAGGGGCACCTGGGTGGCTCAGTCAGTTAAGTGTCTGACTCTTGATCTCAGATCAGGTCATGATCTCCGGGTTTGTGAGCTGGAGCCCTGCATCAGGCTCTGTGCTGATGGTGTGGAGCCTGCTTAGGATTCTGTCTCTCCTTCTCTCTGCCCCTCTGCTGCTTATGTGCGCACGTGCACTCTCTCTCTCTCTCTCTCTCTCAAAATAAATAAATAAACATAAAGAAAATAAATTTTAAAAAAAACTATGAAAGATTCTGAGAGATGGCCAATGGGGTACTTGGGGAAGTGTACCGAAAGATGAGGCGGCAAAAATAACCCTGCTGCAGGCCCCTTTGCTGGATAGACCCATTTTCATGCACGTTCTCTGTTATGGGCTCTCTCCTTCCCTGCCTTGGCTTGGCTGCTGACACCTAGCTAGCCACCACCTCCTTCAGCCCATTCCTGCTTCCAGATGATCCTTGCCCAAAATATGGTCTCTGGGTCCTTTTCCTCCAATCTCCATTCCCCCCAAACCCCTATCACACCTGACTTCTTGACCTCCAACCTGTGCACACTACCCATGGAACCCAGAAGATTCAAAACAATAGTATAGGGGCATGGGTGGCTCAGTTGGTTGAACATCTGACTCTTGATTTCAGCTCAGGTCATGATCCCAGTGTCGTGGGATTGAACCTGGCATTGGGCTCCACACTGAGTGTGTAGCCTGCTTAAGATTTTTACTCTTGCTCTCCCCGTTGCCCCTCTCCTCCAGTGGCACGTGCATGCATTCTCTCACATTAGAAAGCAAAAACACAATAGTATATGGTCATGACTCAAAAGGAGATGAAATGAAAATTTTTTTTAGTTTAATGCAGTTTGCAAAATATTTTGGGTAGTTTGAAGCACCTCTGTGTTTTTGATTCTCTATTTTAAAATGTCAGTATTGTATTTTCTCCTTCGTTAATTAGGTTCAGCAGTAAGTTACCTGTTGTATTACTATTTTGCCCCTCTTTACTTGCTTTTCAATTTATGTAGCCACCTTTTTTCTGTTTTCTAGTTCATTAAGTTTCTTTGTATCTTTGTTATTTTTTTCCTTAAGTTTATGTTGTTAATCTTTCTAACTTTGGACCTTCCATAGTTGATTCTTTTGCTTTTATTCTTTCTTGTTAGTTTCATAATTATGTAAGGCTATGTATTTTTCTCAGCTTTTAAGTTTCAATGTTCAGTGTTTTAATTATAATAACCTTGGAAATACTCTGCCATTTCAATTCTGATTACTTCTTTGCTCCCAGACGTTTTCCTGAAGAAAAATTTTAAGATTGTAGGTAGTTGCAGCTTTTCTCTTTAATTTTGGTTATTATTAGTTTTATTTTGTGTGTGTGTGTGTGTGTGTGTGCGCACATCTTGAGCATAGTCTAATATTATTTCTACTTTTCATTCTAATTCATACAAAATTTTTTTGTAAATATGACTGATTGAAATAAAGTATATTACTTGTTATTAGGATATAGCTTTTTATATATTTTATTACTTTAGCTTCAATTATTTTGTTCAGAACTTCATATTATTACGTATCTATGATCTATTTTGTTTCCTAGCATTTCTTACAGTTCATGGTTCACTTTTTTTTGTTATGATATTTATTGTTTAACATTTTCTGCTATCTTATTACTTAGGTAATTATTGCTGTGGATTAGACTTTTTGTCTTCTGTGTTTTGTCTCTTTCAGACTTCTCTTCTTTAAATTTGAACTTCTCTAATATTTATATCACACCTTGAACTTTTTATTAATGTTTTCTTGGTCTGGATTTGTTCATCCCTTAAAAGTTTGCCTTTTCTGTATTCCCTCATATTATCTGTATTTTATACAACATGTATTTGTTGCTGTTTACCCAACCTGTCATAATTTTGTATACATTTTAATATACATGTTGACATTTTGAGAGAAAAATTATATTCAGACTTAATTCTGTCTTCTTGACATCTTTTCTGCTTTCATTACTGTGAGTTCAACTGAACCAGCCTTTAAATCCACTAACTAAGAGGCACTGGTGTGGCTCAGTCCATTAAGCATCCAACTCTTGATCTCGGCTCAGGTCCTGATCTTATGGTTTCATGAGTTTGAGACCCACATCGGGCTCTATGCTGCGAGTGTGGATCCTGCTTGGGATCCTCTCTCTCCTCTTGCTCTGCCCCTCCCCCACTCTCTCAAAATAAATAAATGAACATTTAAAAAAATCCACAAACTAATACTCGTTTTACTAAACTTTCTTTTTTTTAATTTTTAATTTTTTTTTTAAGGACGGGATTTGGATTCTTCACCTTTTGAAATTATTTGGCTACTTCTTTGCCAGTGGCATGATCAGGCTTCTAGTAGCCTAAGATACAGGACAAAATTACATCACACGTGAGTTTCTGTGAAAACAGCCTTAAGCCAATGAATTCTCCTCAGAACTACAAAACCAATGTGAATTTGAGCAAATCTAGCATGAAAACAGCTTCTGTAAATAAAACAAAAACCAAAAATAAAAACGAAAACAAAAAACATTTAGATCTTCTAAGAAACTGCATTCTCAACATGAGTTAGAGTAGCCCAAAAGTAGTAGCTAAACAATAGTAAGTAGGTATTACTGTTCAAAGGTTTATGAGCCAGCAAGGTGGGTCTTCTGGTCTCACAGGATTCCCTTACACATCTGTGGTCAGGTGTGGGTGAGACAGGTGGGCCCTCTCACCATGTTTGGGAGTCACCGGCTATAGGCGGGTCTAGTATGGCCTTAGCTAGGACAATAGGGCCCTGCTGTATACATGAGCTCATCCTCTAGCAGACTGGCAGGGGCTTTTTCCCAAGATGCTGGCAGTAGTCCAAGAGAGAGTGTGGAAGTGGGGAGGTCCCGCAACGTATAGACCAGGAACTGGCTCCCTTCCAACATGTTCTATTAGCTGAACCAAGTCCAAAGACCAGCCCAGATTAAGGAAATGGGAAAACAGACACAGCACCTTCTGATGGGGATTGTAAAGTCACAGTGCAAAGAGCATTGAAAGATTGAAGAATTGAAACACATTAGCCATTGATTGATATGCTACTACTTAGAATTAAAATCTTTTTGCATTCGTATCCTCTATTTCATGCACCTCAGGCTTTCTTAGGAGCTTAAGCATTCTTCATTGAAAAGAATACAAAAAAATAAAAAATTAAAGGAAGACTATTTCATCCCATTTAAAACAATGGAATGAAGCCTATCATGCAGCAATTCATTTGGAGGCTTTTAAAATGTGTTATCTTATATCCTGATGTCAGCATTTCCATGTTGGAGTTTTGAGGTTTTCCTAACTCTGGGAGTATTAAAAATGTTTATGTGGCAACTCAAGAATTTTGCCAGCATCTATAACATTTCAGAGTAAAGGAACTGGAGAAAATTAATATTTATCCATATACTGGTGTTTATAAAACACTAGTATAATATAAGCAAGATGGATTTTATACAGCTACTGATGGTTTTTTTTATAGTCATGTCCATTTTCAGAAATTGTTCTTTTTTTTGAATGATTAATTTACATATTTGAGATGTGTGAGCATATGAACTATCCCATGATTCCACAAAAGTTATGTTTATATTATTTTTCTCATTCATACTATAAGTGGTCTCCAGTTAAATAAACCTGGCTGTGAAGTGAATAACCCTTAGGAACAGAGCCTTCCCAAGTTCATTTGTCTTAAATTTGGCAGGCCTGTCTCAGATACATGAATCTTGTTCTAAAAGAAATCTGTTATTTGCTCCTTTTGAACTTGTCAAGACCAACAGTGACTTGAAATCATAGTGTTTCATAGAGATGTTATTTGGTAAAACTGCTGGCAATCAAAACTGGAGATGAAAAAAAATATTAAGAATGTATGAATTAGTCATACATTTTCTTATTCAATAAACCACATGTAAAGTGAAATGAGGAATTCTGACATTCTTCATTTTTTAAAATGTTTATTTATTTTTGAAAGAGAGAGAGAGAGGGAGAGAGAGTGTATGTATGAGCGGGGAAGGAGCACAGAGAGAGGGAGACAGAGTCTGAAGCTGAGCTGTCAGCACAGAGCCTGATGCAGGGTTCAAACTCACAGACCATGAGAACGCTTAACCGCCTGAGCCACCCAGATGCCCCAGAATTCTGACAATTCTTAAATACTTTAAGAGTGCTACTTGATTAAATATTAATAAGACTTCGGTTATATATTGGAATAATTATCATTTTTAACAAAATGAGAAAAATCACTTGCTTCAATAAGTTATCTCCTTTGTGGTCAATATCTGTTAGGTGACATTCTGAAATGGAAATTTTGGAACAAGTGTGGTAACCCATATTATTGAAACCAAATTTAAATAATTCACCAATTGGTCATTTTTATTATAATCAATTTCTGTCAGTGATCTCTAAGAATAATTAATTAATATAAGAATGTTATTTAACTATTGATCCATAGGAGAAAAATTTTGTTCTGCTCTCAGTGACTCTTGACTAGTAAGAGAAATTAAGTAAATAAACACAGTGGAAGAGAACTAAAACCCACAGAGATTGTAGTCTCTGTATTTTCTGGTTAATATTTTGAAATATATTTCCATATTTTGTCTCATTCAATCAATACAGCAACCTATTTGTCAGTTTGGGCAAATTTTACTAAATAAACTGTAGACTTGTGAGTTTACATGACTTGCCCAAGTTCAGAGCCATTCTATGGTAGACCTAGGATGTTGCCTGCCCCAAAGCCCCTGCCCCAAAGCTGTTTTACCAAGACAGCACTGACCTTTGATCCAATCTATGTACCCTTGTGGGGGAGCTGAGCCATCAGCAGTGATGATGGAGGCTGAGGAAGGAGTTCAGAGCACACACAATGCAATAATTTCCAGCCTTGAGAAACTGCCACAGAAAGAGCAGACTCAGCTTCTAAGCACTTCTTTCTAGCAAATAGACCCAATTTATTTCTAATTGGAATCATGGAAAATCTCAAAAAGTAAAGCACATGGATTTCAACTCCTATATTAAACTTCGCTTTGGTAATGTTAAATCTGCATTTTGTTTCATAGCAAATAAGGACCAATTAATAATATTGATAATGCTATTGATTATAAAAATGTTATTCTCATGGGTCTATTCAATTATTCAGCAAATACTCCTCCCTCTCATGACCTCCATGGAAGAAGAAGGGTACCTCCTTATTCCATTGATGTCATGTGACATTCTTAGGCCAAAGGAATATGATTCAAAGTGACAGTGTGCCAACTCCAACCTACTCCTTAGTGTCCACAAGTGTCCCTCTGTCCTTCTTGAGATGATCATACTTCAAGTGGCATCCAGTCCAAGGAGAATGAGGGACCTGTAGACCAGATATGGACCCAACCTGTAACAGCTTACAGCCCAGCCCAGCCATGTACAGCCCACATCAGCTGAGTCTCAGCCAACCTGCAGTGGAATAATTGGTGCTAAGTGGTTAGAAGGATACGATTACTAGAGTATGATATTCACATTACTCTCATTCAGGTGAGTAGGTGCTATATCAAGTCTTCAAGCATAAAAAGAACTACCCACATTATCCTTTACCAAGATTACTCTGGCAGCAATGTGTAAACAAAGACTTCAAATGGCGTTTATTCCTATAGCTCCTCACCCAGAAGAGGAAAAACATGATTTCAGTTTGGTGCCAAGACTCTTAGCATACATGAGGCAATATGAGGAATGGGCTGGACTGCTATGTGGATAACTCAGAGGTGGACATTTGCAGCAGATGGCTTAATTCCCAAAGGAAATCATGAACCTGAACCTCTGGAAATACGATTGTCACCTCATTTGAGTGTCTTGAATAAGAACAATCACAGAGTAAATATCCTGCAATTGTTCTCTGTTGTCCCCGCTTGGTCTTTATCGATAGGAGCCTTCAAATGAGGCCTTCAGTTAATTAAGTTAATTGAGTTAATTATATTTTCTCTAAAGTATTTGAATAGCCTTCCTAACAATTAACTACATCTGAGCACCAAGTGAATTATTGACTTATCTCGTTTAAGACTGAAAGCAAATCTAATAAATGCTGCTGAAACCTGCTATGAATCATTTTCAATTTACCTAAGAATATACAGTACTTATTTGTAGAATTTCCATGGTGGGGACTACCAGCATTGAATTCATCATGAGGAGCTAGTCAATCAATGGGGCAGACCTCATGTTCATCAGTGACAGGAGCATGGGTATATGGATATCTCTCTGAGGCCCTGCTTTCGATTTTGGGGGGTATAATACCCAGAAGTTGAATTGCTGGATCATACAGTAATTTGATTTTTGCTTTTGTGAGGAACTATCATGCTGTTTTTCTATAGTGGCCACACCATTTTACATTCCCATCCACAGTGTACAAGGGGTCTGATTTCTCCACACCTCTACTAACACTTGTTATTTTCTGGTTTTTAATAGTAGCGATTCCAATGAGTGTGAGGTGGTATCTCACTGTAGCTTTGATATGCATTTGCCTAATAATTAGTGAGATTGAGCATCTTTTCATGTGCTTATTGACCATATGTATATCTTCTCTAGAGAAATGTCTACTCAAGTCCTTTGTTCGTTTTATCATTAGGTTGTTTTACTGGTGGTGTTGAGTTGTAAAAGTTCTTTATATATTTTGGGTATTAACCTTTTATCAGGTACATAATTTGCAAATATCTTCTCCCATCTCTTGGGTTGCTTTTTCAATTTGTTGTTTGTGCACAGACACAAACTGTCTTTGATGCACAGAAGTTTCTAAATTTTTATGTACTCCAGTTTGTCTATGTTTAATTTTTTGTCTGTGCTTTTGGCACCATATTCAAGAAATTGTTGCTAATCAATCCATTTACTTTTAGCAAAGCCTGTCTTCTAAGGCACAAAGATGATTTACAATGCAAATCAACTGGATAACCTGCATTCCTTTGCTTATTCAAAACACAGGCTACTAAAAGTGAAGAAATTAAAATTGGCGAGCTCGGAGCTTTTATTGAAATTTTAACTTTTAAAAAAGTATTAAAATTTTTTTAAGTAGTTGATTACTTTGCATGAGTTTTCTTAAATTTTTTTTTTTTCAACATTTTTTATTTTTTTATTTTTGGGACAGAGAGAGACAGAGCATGAACGGGGGAGGGGCAGAGAGAGAGGGAGACACAGAATCGGAAACAGGCTCCAGGCTCCGAGCCATCAGCCCAGAGCCTGACGCGGGGCTCGAACTCACGGACCGCGAGATCGTGACCTGGCTGAAGTCGGACGCTTAACCGACTGCGCCACCCAGGCGCCCCTAAGTTTTCTAATTCATGTCAAGTTCATAGATTCCCTCAAATTGAAACATAATAGGAACCCATTTGAAGTCAAAGGTTATGTATTCTATGTCTTTGTTTTGCCAAACTGTCTAGTACAGTGAGTACCAATAAGCATCTATTCAATAAACCCTTAAAATAATAATATTAGCCCAGGAGTAGCGATTAGTATTATTTATGCCATGTATTTATTTTGTGAATGAACAAATTGAGATCCTGAAGGAAAAGTAATGTACATGATCAATATAGAACACAAAAGAGATGCCTTGCTTAGAGGTAACAATAAGAATGCACAGGTTTAGAAGTCTGGACAGCCTGTCGGAACTAATGGGATAATTGATGTCTATGGGATGCAGATGTGCATGTGATGTCACCCTTTACTTACAAGCAAGTGGTGCAATAGGAACATCAGGATACATTTTGGGTCTCTAAGAAAACTTATTCCAAGAGTTTTTCCCTCAGTTCTATAAATGCTCTTGAAAATTGTCACCTTGTCCCTTGGGGGCTCTCACATCTCATGAATCCCCCAGATATTAGAAAGGCATTTTGAGAGATGCTGAGAGATCCTCTATGCAAGTTGCCATCTTGGTTGACCACATTTCATATTTATAATTCATGTTATTCTCTAGAGTTTACAGTATTTTAGACTTGAAAGAGCCTTCCAAGTCATTGGTTTCACATTTCCTTCTTTTCAGATAGGGGAACAGAGGCCTAGAGGGGCAGCGACTTGACACAAATTGCCAATAACGAGTGTGGTCAAGATCCTAATTGGAATCCCAGATTCGAAAACTTATATAATGTTAGCAATGTCACCAAAAGCAGAAACAAAAAAGAGTTGATGCATTCCAGGAATGCATTGCAAAACTTGAGCACTCTTGTCTTGCAGGTTGTGAAAACTTGCTTTCCCTCAGCCATCCACAAAGCCAGAAAATCTTTGGCTTCTAGCATTCTAACTGCCCCCAGCCTAGCAACAAAACCATAGGGATCCTGGCCATGGGGACTTCCCTTTCCCAGCCCTAGATAGGTTTTAGCTGGTCCCAGTATCACCAGAAATGGGATGACTGGACCCTGTCCCAATTCTCCACTTTCAGCTACCTTTGATAAAGGGGGCTTCATTCTGTAGTGATTAGCATACTTGAAGTGTGGCTGTTTCTGAATTCATACACAAATAACTTGTATTGACAAGTTTGCCAATTTTTCCAAAATGTTCAAATTCATCTGACCTTCTAAACAACAACATCCACTGGAAGATTATTGGACATCTGGAGAGTCATCTGGGGTTGAATTAAATTTTTGATGTGCTGTGAAATTGGGTCAGTGCATTAGAATTACATTTGAATAGTTATGAATACACTAATAAAATGCTGCTCTGCAGTGCAAATTGGCAACTCTCCCAGACTTCAGGAAGCTTCGAAGAAATGAATTTCAAAATTCTTGATTAACAAATATGTACAAGAAGTCAGAAAAGACAAATTAAGACTCCTCTATTAAAGTACACAATACATCCTAGATTTATTTACAAGTTATGGTTTTAAATGGGGCTATTTGCACTGCAAAGGGCAACATTGTTCCATGGTTTGAGTAGCAAGTAGAAAATAAGGAGGGAAGCTCCTTTTTCTTCTTAGGATTTGTGGTTCCAGTGAAGTCATTGTACTTAGTCAACTATTTTCTAGACTGCTTAATGGAGCAAAAATAGGACAAAGATATGGCAGTTGTGGGGGCTCAGATTTCTACTGGATGTTATAAAGCACTTCTTAACAACAGGCTGTCTTATGCATCTCATGAAAAATGTTTAAGCAGACCTGAACAACCATCTTCCAGGGATTTTGTAGAATGTATTTCTTAATTGGCTGAGAAGTGTATCCAAAGACTTTCAAGGTCCTTTTGAATTTTAAGACTGAGCTGCTACAGTCTATAAAATAAAGCTAAAAGGAGCCCTAGTTGAATCGTTGATAAATAATAGGTCTTAGGAATGAATTCTCACTTAATAGCATTTAGAATTCAGCTAAACTAAAGCTAATTTTCTGGAACCCACATAGAGGCTAATGGATAGTCACAGCACTGGATGCAAAAAGCACCTCAAGGGAGCTGCACAAATCTGGAAAGGCATGCAAACCCAACACCCTGCAGGGCCAGCAATTCTCTGAAAGCACCTGTAAGACAGGTGTGCAGTGGAGGCTCAAGATATTCAAGATCTTCAAAATGTAAAGCACTTTTGGTTTCTTTTCTTATCAGATCATTAACATTGACCTAATCCTTTACATCAGGAACACACAGAAAATGAGAGAACTCTGGTAAAAATGGCAAAGACCATGCAAGAAATCCTTGCTGGGGTACATCTGTGGCTCATTACCCCTGAATGCTAGCACAGTTGAGTGTAGAAGTTTCTTGAAGTATCCAAAAGCTATACAAGGCAACGTTTTATGCTCGCCTTGGTATCCTTCAGTTTAATCACACCCCATGTTCACATGTCATGGTCTTTCCCCCCTTCTTCACGCTCCTCTCCCTCCTCCCTGCCCCTCAGTTCTTCTCTAGGATCCCTGACTTCAGGCAATGCCTCATATTCAGGACCTGTTCTTCTGCCTCTTCTGAATCAAAATTGACCTAACCATGCTCTCATCCTTCTGTGCCATCTAGAGAAGCTGCTGAGTGAACTAAGACTTGAAGACAAATACGTGCATACTCTGTGTACCTCTTTTGTGATATTTCATGATGGTTGAGTTTTCTTAGAATTGAAAAAGCATTTCACAAAATAACGCCTCTGTGATTATAAATGGAATGCAGGTGGTCAGCACTCAGGGGCAATAGTTTAAAGTGTGGTCTGGTTGGACACCCCACATCCCACCAGCTAGGTTACCCACACTGCACTTTGTTATAAAACTGGGAACTATGTAATGGAGGATTATTTTTAAATCCCTTAACTCATTCAACAAAATTTATCAGTTTCTTCAGTGGAGCAGTTACTATACTCTTGAACCAACACCATGACTGAAACATGGGTAACATCATTAAACTAAAGTTAATTCATTGTTTTCTAAAAGTATATTTTTTTCTTTCTTGTTGAATTTATTTGTAATTTTTTTCCTATTCCTTTTTTTCACTTTATTGATAAGGAATTGTATATATTTAATGTGTACAACTTGATGTTTTATATACGGCATATATTTACAATATAATAGCCTACAATATTAAATATATAGTCTATATTTAAGATATATAACTTGATATTTTGATATATGTATACATCTTGGAGTAATCACCACACTCGAGCTGGTTAACATATCACCTCACATATTTTCCTTCTGTTTTGTGTGTGTGTGTGTGGCAAGAATGCTTAAGATCTACTAAAAGTTTAAGTATTTGTTGTTCATGGGACTAAGCTCATTATTTCTCCTTATTGAGTCAAATTCTACTTTTTTTGGTAAGGAGTTCATTTATCTTACATAGAGACTAAAGTGATTTTTTTCAGTTTGTCAGGAAGAAATAGAATTAGATGCCAAAAGTCCACAAGGCAATGGAGATGAAATATGAGGACAGGGCTTGGTTAAGAAGCTGTAATCACAATGGCTAACATTGTGTCAATTTACCACAGTCTTCTGCAAACTAGCTGTATATTGCTCCTGAGAAAATACAGTTATGCCATGGATTATCTGGATTTATACCATAAACACCCAAACAGACTCTCTGTTGGCCATTTATCTGACAAAAACCATGACAAAACAGATCCCCCTCTTTCCACTGGACCAAAGCAGTGAAACAGAATAAGCCACCCCAGTAATTCCAAAGGAGTCCAGTTTCAGGGTTTGGAGCATTATTCTTATACCAGCATGAATTTTTCCCCTTAAAATCGCTAGTGTTCCAGAACACGAACCTAAAAGAGAGGAAGCCTCCTGTGTGTCATCTCACATGTTTCAAATACTGCTTTTGCTCCAAGGACCATTTTGAAAATACATTGTCCACTTGAGGGCAACCACTTGGAGTCAAGAAAAGAACCCATAGATAGAAAGAACGGCCATTTTCTCAAACTCCCTTTTCTACCAAGAACTGAAGAACAAAAACAAAAGTTTCAACTACTTGTGACCTGTGGCTAACCGATGCTTGGGAGAGAAAATAGCACAGGTAGGATTCCCTGATTTACTGGGTAAATTAGACTTGCAGTTGAAAACAAAAATGGTTTATAGTCCTTATGGAGGCTGCCAACTCCATTTTTGAAAATGGGGGCAGTGATAAGAAGCATTTGCTTTCTGTTTTGCACCCTGAACATGCATGTTACTTGTATGAGCTCATTCACGGAAGGGATAATTAAAATGAATGTTGCACATGCTCATCTTAAAAATAACCTCATGCAGAAGAAAATATACTGGTTGATCCAAATTCATTAAGGAATAAGATATAATATGATACATTAGTTTCTTATTTGTGTGTGTGTGTGTTTATTTATTCTGAAAGAGAGAGGAGGGAGCATGAGCAGGGGAGGGGCAGAGAGAGAGAGAGAGAGAGAGGGAGGGAGAGAATCCCAAGCAGACTCCACACTGTCAGTGCAGAGCCCCACACGGGGCTTGATCTCAAACTGTGAGATCATGACTTGAGTTGAGATCAAAAGTTGGTCATTCAACCAACTGAGCCACCCAGGAGTCCCTGCAAGTTTCATTTCTTTTCTTTTCTTCTCTTTTCTTTTCTTTTGAGAGAAAGAGGGCACTGGTGAGTGAGGGACAGAGAGAGGGAGAGAGAGAGAATCCCATGAGGGGTAGAGATAGAAAGAGAGAGAGAGAGAGCTCACCTGAAAAGCAGGGCTCATGTTTTACCCCAAGTGGTGCTCATGCTCCCCAGAAGTGGGGCTCAAGCTCACCTGAAGTGCAGCTTGAGCTCACCGAAGTGGAACTCAGAACTCATTAATCATGAGATCATGACCTGAGCTGAAGTCAGATGCTTAACCCACTGAGCCACCCAGGCCCACCCCACCCCCGCCCACCACCATGTTTCTTTTATTTAATAAAATGTATCATTCAGTGGTGGTGAACCCAGAATTAATGGAACCAGCAGCTTATATAATTTGGGGGACAGGATGTATTTAAAAAGATACCTCTTGGGGGAGCCTGGGTGGCTGAGTCTGTTAAGCATCTGACTTCAACTCAGGTCATGATCTTTCGGTTCATGAGTTCAAGCCCTGCATCAGGCTCTCTGCTGACAGCTCAGGACATGGAGTCTGCATCCAATTCTGTGTCTCCCTCTCTCTCTGCCTCTCTCCAGCTCACAATCTGTCTCTCTCCTCTCTCTCTCTCTCTCTCTCTCTCTCTCTCTCTCTCTCTCTCAAAAATAAATAAACATTAAAAAATTATTTAAAAAAAGATACCTCTTGGTTGAGTGGGCAGGTCTTCCTATGTGCCTCCTCCACCACAGATAGCTCCTTGCTCTCTAGAAGACAGAACCACATTTCTCGGGCAAGAAAGCCTCTCCTCTTGCTGCTGGAAGATGGACAGGGAGCATCCTGGACCTGACTCCCCCTGTGTTGCTGGCAAATGGTTTCCCGGTAGCAGTGCTGGAATCCAGCACCCAGATGTCCTTGCTGGAGTCACAACTTTTGTTCATCCTTTTGACAATATAGAAAACGGCCAAGATGAAAATACCTGCAGTTGCTATTAAGTAAACAGCATAGAGGATAGCAAAAATGGCCAAAACGAGTGTGAGATCCACCACGAAAATGATCAGCTTGGCCAACATGTCTGCATTGCTCCACGTTCACAGAAGATACTTAAAAATTTCCAAAGGCTCCCACTACACAATTATGCCTTTGTAAAATATGGGCAGGAAAAAGGCCATTTCAAAACATGCTGAAGTGTGTTGTAATTCCTCCAAGTATCTACCAGGAGGGCTGTATAATGAAACTTTGATTTCGCAAATGATATGAAACAGTGGCTAAAGGTAAAGTATGGGATATAACTTCACCATGAATATTGTAGTGGAGAGAAGCCCAGGGATTTATTTTATCCCCTAACTGTGTAACCAATTCACTTAGGTTGTGACTTCCAAGGCATAGGAACGCACTAATGTTGTGCATTCATAACATGGAAGGCTACTGTAGAAATTTGATGTTTCTTGGAAATTTAAAATAGGCTGGTACAATGTGAAAGAAAAATAGAGCCATTTTCAAACATGCAGAGTCAGAAAGTTTACCTCTCCTACATGTGTTTGGAAAAAAAATTACTAGAAGATATAATCCTATAAAATACCTCTTTTTAAAAAGAGGAATACTTGGCATATAAAAAAATTGTGAATTTAACCAATAGAGCAAATGGAATTAAATCCCAGAACCACAGTTAAGTAGCAGACATGCCAGGTAATAAATTCAAATTAGAAAAGGAAGTTAGTAGGCTACCAGAGAAAGTCTTTAAGAAGACAGTCACCTTCCTGTATTAAATGGCATGATTAAAAAGTGTGGTGATCTAAAAACCAAATGGCCAGGATATTTCTTAGTTAACAAGGTAAATGAAAGGTAATAAGAGAATCCAAGAAAATGCATAAAGTTAAATGATGAAGCCGTGGTCCTCAAATGGAGCAAACTAAACTGAAGAGTGATTCTGAGTAATGGAATATGAGAAATAAGAATCTATTGGTCCTTAATATTCAGTCTTCTGCTCCACGTGGCACAGATTAAGAGCGTGAGAATGTATTTCCAAAATGGTTAATCATATTCCTTGGCTTAACGAATATTTCTAAACTTTCAATATTCTCAATGCTATCTACTAGTTTTATATTTCTGGAAACCTAATACACAATAAGATAATTTACTACAGTGATATAGCAGAATGTATAAGTTAGAACCCTTGACAATTTAAAAGTAATGATAAAACTGACAAAAGTTTGGAGGTATAGTGAGGGAGATGAAGAGAGGTGAGGGAATATGGATTTCCACGTTTTGCATAGTTGAAATTCAAGGGATACTGGTCTACTATTGGTATAAGAAACAAAGATTTGGTATGGTTTTACAAATAATAAAAAGGACCAATGGCAGAGCTAAAAATATAAATTTAACAAGATTTGTAAGATAGATTGGGTAGTAGAAGGTATTAACATTTTCATTTTCATGGCAGGAAATCAACAGATACTATTTAAAATTGCTGAATAACAGGGGTGCCTGGGTGGCTCAGTCACTTTGGCATCTGACTCTTGATTTCAGCTCAGGTCACGATATCAGAATGGCAGGATTGAGCCCTGAGTTGAACTCTACACTGAGCATGTAGCCCATTTAAGATTCTGTCCCTTTCTCTCTCTCCCTCTCTCTCTCTCCCTCTGCCCCTTTCCCTCTCTCACACACACACTCTCTCTCTAAAATAAAAATGTTTTAAACAATAAAATTACTAAATAACAAATTAAATGTATATTATCTGGACCTGTGATATCCAACATGGTGGCCACCAACCACAAGTGGTTCTTGAACATTTGTAATGTAGCTAGTCTGATTTGATATGTGCTCTAAGTATTAAATACGCTTAACATAAAAAAAGAACTTAAAATTGTTCATTCATAATTTTTATATTTACTATATGTGAAATGATTACATTTTGGTTATATAGGATTAAATAAAATGTAACATTAAAATTATTTCACCCTTTTAAATATAGCTATTAGAGTAATTAAATGTCGCCTACATTATATTTCTCCTGTACAACACTGGTCTAGAATTTTAGAGCTAATCACCAAGAGAACCCAAACCAAAGAATGTTAAATTAATTCTCTCTGGAAAGTAGCTCTTTTTTGTAGCTCATTTTGTGCTCTTTTGTATGGTCCAAGCTTTTGTTGACAAGTCTATCTATTATTCTTTTCTTTAATTTAAAAAAAATGTTCATTTATTTTTTTTAGAGAGAGAGCGAGAGAGAGCGAGCATGCAGGGGAAGGGCAGAGAGAGGGAGACATGGAATCCAAAGCAGGCTCCAGGCTCTGAGCTGTCAGCACAGAGCCCAACACAGGTCTCAAACTCATGAACTGTGAGATCATGACCTGAGCTGAAGCTGGACACTTAACCAACAGAGCCACCCAGGCACCCCTATCTATAATTCTTTAAGTAAACATTTAATAAAATACAAATAAAGAATAAAGATTATGATACTTTTTTTTTAAAGAATAGATTAGGTTGGTTTACTGGAGGCAAAAATCAAAAGAACAAAGTGAAGAGAATAATTTAAAAAAGGAACAAGACAACATAACATATCTTTTAATTATAGGAAAAATGAAAGGAGTGGTAGGTAATTATAATTGAGAAAGGAGGTTAAATTAATAAAATGTTTTATAATGATCAATAGTGCATTTTTTAGCTTAAAACTCTATGTTAGGAATTACTGGGTAGTTTTCTGCAGACTAATCAATAAATGTAAAATAATGAGAGATAATGGCATTGTGATGGTTAATACAGGTGTATGTAGCTTAAATAATACACATGTGCTCCAGTTTAACAAAGAGATGGACCTGGGTGCCCTTACTTGCTTTACTAAAGAAGCTTGTCCTTAGCTGAAAGAATCAACAAAGAACTTCAAAATCAAACACCTTTAAGTATTATCTTGTAAATGCAACCTCCTGATTTCAAAAAAATGCTAGAGAAGTAACAAAGTCAGGGGAATTTTCAAATAACTTTCTATTATAATGACAGTGAAAGAATATTTAATCAAACTAAATTTATATACACCATTTAATGAAAGTGTATATTCAAAATTTCTCAGACACATTCATTATATACAATACAATTAATTTTAGTATTAATTAGAGAAAATATGAGCTTAGACTTTCCTTCCTGACAGTATATTTTCAGGTCACACTGGGGAGGAACCCTCTCTTCCCTTAAGAATTTGTCATACAAAAAATTCCTATATGGGGGCGCCTGGGTGGCTCAGTCAGTTAAGCGTCTGACTTCGGCTCAGGTCATGATCTCGCAGTTTGTAGGTTCAAGCCCCGCGTCGGGCTCTGTGCTGACAGCTCAGAGCCTGGAGCCTGCTTCAGATTCTGTCTCTCTCTCTGCCTCTCCCCTGCTCACGCTCATCTCTCTCTGTCTCAAAAATAAATAAAACATTAAAAAAAAATTCCTATACAGGGTGCCTGGGTGGCTCAGTCAGTTAAGCGTCCGACTTTGGCTCAGGTCATGATCTCGCGGTCCCTGAGTTAGAGCCCTGCATCGGGCTCTGTGCTGACAGCTCAGAACCTGGAGCCTGTTTCAGATTCTGTGTCTCCCTCTCTCTCTGACCCTCCCCCGTTCATGCTCTGTCTCTCTTTGTCTCAAAAATAAATAAACGTTAAAAAAAAATTCTTTTAATTCCTATAAATTTTTCAGAGGAGTAGCAGAAATGTAACATCAATACAGATCAACTGTCCTTTTGAATCATTGCTTTTAAATTTTCTCCGTTGTATGATTTTACAAAAGAAAGGAATATATCCCACTCTGACTTTTAATTATCTTTATTTTCCCATTTGAATATCATTCCTTTGGCTAAAATGTCATTTTTTTTCAATTGACATTTGCATGCTGTGACCTAAACTAAGAGATATAATTTTCTGTCAGTGAGGTATTGAGATCCACTGGAAAGATTTTAATAAAAGTAATTTATTTATAGAATGTTTTTTTTAATGTTTATTTCTGAGAGAGATAGAGAGCGAGCAGGGGAGGGACAGAGATAGAGTGAGACAGAATCCCAAGCAGGCTCTGCACTGCCAGGACAGAGCCTACCTGGGCTTGAACCCACCAACCAGGAGATCATGACAAGTGCCGAAACCAAGAGTCAGATGCTTAACTGAGCCCCCCAGGCGCCCCATGGAATAGGTTTTGATAGGAAAGGGGAAAGGGAGATTGAGACATCAGAGAACATCAAGAGATTCAAACAAAGGAATACAGAAAGGCTCAGAGAAAACTAGAGCAAACCTCACCAACTTTGTAGGCTTAAAACTCAAAGGTGTCTGGCTAGTATGAGACCCGGAGGCATAAATTGGGATCCTAGCCTTTCATGTCCCACAGTGTGAAAACTGGGATGATTTGAAATGTAGGATAAAAGGATATGGGGAATTCTCTCATCAAACACAAGGATCTTGGGTTCTTATCCTAAAACAGACTTATGTAAAAATCAGTAGATCTAAAACAGGTTATGGTGGAGAACAGTGCTTTATTATATAAAGAGGTTTGCTGACATATATGTTTATTGGTGGATAGGTTTTTTTCTTTATGCAAATGAGATCTTCATTTCCACCACCAAAAATCACATTCACCTCTTCATCCTAAGGTGCTTCCCCAAAGATATTTCCAATTATTTAAAATACATTTTAAATCAGCAGCAATCAAGGTTTAAGTCAAGTGGAGACTACTGCAGTGAGTTCTGAAGCTAAATTATACATTTAATATTGCTTGCCTTTCAGATCAGCAAATCCCCAAAGACTCACTATAAATCTCTCTACTTCCAACCATAATGACTTGGGCAGAAACATTCTGAATTAAATGATGCTCTGACGTGATTTATGTACATCTGGACTTTCAACCCAATGGCTTCCCAGCACTCTATCAATCTTTATAAAGTCCTGGTAATGTACTTGAAAAGAATTGCAATGCTGTGAGTTAAAAGCGAGGCCGGGATTTTTGCCAATGTGACAGGATAAGAAGCTGTGTGACCTGGCCCATGCTGTGAAGCTGGTGCTGGAGGAGTGATTGCACTTTGGGCTTAGAAGCCCCCTGAGCTCTGCTGTTTGCCCTCTCCAGTCAACTACCACAGCTTGAAATGACTACTGCCGGGAAAGTTTGAGAGGAACTTCAGTGTGGGGGCTTCTTTAATATTTCTTTCATGACATTAAGTTGAAGCTGCTAGAGCATGCTTGCATTTGTACCCTGTTAATTTATTCAAATAGGAGACTCCCTAAATCTGCCCAATAAAATTTAATAAGTCTGATGATTGTATTATTATTCCCAATATTAAGTAACCCTTACCCCTTATAAGGGAATGAAATCTTCCAGGCCCACTGACATGGGTACGTGACTTTCTTTGGCCAATGAAACGTGGTCAGAAATGCTAGATGCCAGTTGTGAGTAAAAGCTCGAAGAACCACTGTGGGATTTCATCATTCTTTTCCCACTGGCAGGGAGCTGGCAGGTCCCTGATGGAAGCTGCTCATTCAACTCAAGCAGGCTCCAGACGGAAGAGCCAAAGCCAACCTATGATTGACAATATAATATGAGCAAGAAGAAAATTTTGTTGTAAGATCCTAAGGTTTGAGTATCTTTCGTTACTGTAGACGGTGTCTTTCGTTACTGTAGCATAACTCCGTCTAAGCTGACCAATAAAATCACCATCCCCTATAGAAACTGTAGGAACCACCTAAACACGAATAAACCAAAACAAGGTCAGCAAACTTTTGGCCAATGAGAGTGCTATCTCATTTCTTGAGATTTGGATTAGGGCACTACTGGCCTATCCTTTTTATTTGTCCTTTGAAAAATACTGGAGACTGAGCATGCTGCCGTTTAGCAATGCTACTTGCCTATACCCAAAGGGATCTCATACCCTCTCCTTTTCTTGACAGAATGGAGGTAGGTCTGGAATCTTAAAGTCTAGTGATCTCTCTCTCACCACTTATCCATGATGGCAGCATTAAGCCATCCATAGTAAACGTCTCAAGTGAGAGCTTGTGTCTGGGAAGATTGCTGGGAGAGCAGGATACCGCAATTTATGAGGGACCCTACAGAGATAGGGGGCATGAAATTCCAAACAACATACTGGTCAAGTGCAGAGAAGTATCCATGGTAAACCAGTTGGACTGGTAGGTCTAGATGACACTTGTATTCCAGGGGGATGTAATTTTTGACAAGTCTGGGGTTGTCCAAATCAAAATGGAATGTAATTCAGGGAAGACCTTAGCTCTAAATTCAATACCACCTTTAATAGTTTATTATATAAACTTCGATGCTCTTTTTATCTCTAAAAATAAAGATTGAGTGATTGCACGAGTCAGCACTGGGTTTTAATTCCAGTGATACTGTTTACTACTTGTATACATTTGAGAAGCTACTCAATCTTTTCTGTACTTCAATGTATTCCTCTAGGAAAGGAGGACAATAATATGACCCACCTCATCTGACTGTTGCAAAGATTACATGAGCTAATAGTGGTAAAATGCTCCAATAGTTCTGTAAGTAGCCAATGAATGTAAGCTAACATCATTAGCTATCTTGCCTATCTCTAAAGGTTGCCAAGACTATCAATTGCCTAAAAAGAACTTTACAAACTTCATGAAGCATGACTTGTTATTTCTTATTTCTCACTTTGCCGTACAACATGACTTGTTTCTCTTTGTGATTCTTTGAGGGGTAGCAATGGTTTAGGATGCTTACTGGATTTGATGAGACTAGTATCTTCTTGTGAGACCATGAGAGTCAAAAATAATTTTCTCCACAAATCAGTCTTAAAATGTGTGCCAAATGTTGTAAAATCTTCATAATTTTGTTGATTATTTGTGTCAAATTTTTATCTCAAGGTGACTTCCTTTCTGCACCTGGACCTCTTTTCGAACCATAAAGACTGATTTCAGAAAACAAACAAAAATGACAAATCCCATCAGAGAAAAAAAGAAAAAATTGATTCTCTGTGCACAAAACAATGTTTATTCTTTGCTATTTATTAACTACCTGTATTGCCCTCTTTCCTCCAGCACAATGAATGCTCCTTTTGAGAGCTATTTCAAATTTTACAGAAGTTTACTAAAACCTGTCTATCATTTTACTTTAGGAAGTTAAAGAATTCTTTCATTCTAATTTTTCCCCAAACTACTGTGGAATCATTCTACCAAAAGTTGTAGAAATCAGATGCCCTCAACCCCAACCCCAACCCAGAGATTTTCAGTGTCCTCTATTTTTAAAGCCCTCTGTTGCAGTGGGTATTTACTTCTGCATGTGGGTTAAGATGTGTTTTCAAGTCAGTTGAGAAATATCAGAGATCTACCGAATACATAACCTTCCTTACAACATCTGTATGAAATGGACATGGTGGCTATAGCATTGGCCTGAGACACAAAAATTGAACACTTCAACTCCATGGGTTAATGACAAGTGATGGTTGAAGCTCAGAGGAAAGATGAAGAAATGACAATACCATCTCTTGAAGAAATCAGAAACGAGGGTTATGTTTTTGTCCTGTGTTCTTTCTGGCAAATATTTTTCCCACAGCATGTTTTTCCTTTTGTCTTTTTCGGAACATTCCACATGGCGATAGCACCATCTATTGGCCTATTCCATCCATCTGCTCTTTTGCTGTCCTGAAGATTTTGCTAACCACGCTCCTGACAGGTATGGGGAATACAGTTTGTGGTCTGACTGTTATCACCTTACTCTCCTTTTCTACTGAGCAGCTCTGTTGTACAGTAGTTTTGTGGTTATTTCAATAGCTTAAATCTATTAAAAAGAAATTTTCAGATAAGCCACTTCTTAGCTCCTAAACTCTTTCAAAATAATAAGTTATAAAAGTACCATAACAGATTCTTTAGTTTTCTGTTACGGTATAGTGTGAATAAATGAGCCATCCTAGAAGGCATATAAAGTTAGCTGCTTAATAACACTTGCTAATTAACCCAATTCAGCTTTATTTCCTTAACCTCAAGTATTGTTTCTGCTTGTAAGGACAGACATAAAAACTTAGAGTTATGAGTTCATATTAACTTCTTGGAGTTAGAGAGTGTACTGGGTATGTGTATGCAATAGAATCTTAGAAGAGCTTTGTGAATAGATTACTCATAAGGATAAAGATCCTGCTTGCAGGAAGCATGGAAATTCTCTTTTTATTCCTATTTTTGCTGAATTGTGAAGTTGGTTGACCAAATAAAATATAAGTCAAGATTGTTTTAGAGTTGGTAAGTGGGACACCGGGGTGGCTTAGTCGGTTAAGCATCTGACTTTGGCTCAGGTCATGATCTTGGGCTTGGTGAGTTTGAACCCCACATTGGGCTCTGTGCTGTTAGCACAGAGCCTGCTGCAGATCCTCTGTCTTTCTTTCTCTCTGCCCCTCTCCCACTTGCTCTCTATCTCTCTCTCTTTCAAAAATAAACAAACATTAAAAAGAAAAAAGTTGGTGTAAAGATCTGCTGACCAAGACTGACTTTTAAAGAAGTAATTAGATTGAGTGCTAACAGTCTCACTGTGGCTTCCTGATATTGGCTGCATAAAAGCAAATGACTCACACACAATATGGAATTGATAAATATTTGAAAAGCAAGGGAAGAGAAGAAGGAGTGACTACAGGACTATCATACCATAGTGCATGTAGGTCAAGCCCAAAACAGAGACTGAGAAAGGGATCCATGTGTGTGTGATGTATTAAGAGAGACCTCTTCAGGAAAATCTGGCTGTAAGAAAGCGGATGAAGCAGGATAGCAAGGATATGATCTTAAGTGAGGTCTAGGCTCACCCCGATCCTATGGCAGAGCCACATCACAATGTGGATTTCCCTGTTGGTCAGTCACTGGCTGTAAACTTGCCCTGGTTGCATGGTGGAAGACCTAACTTCCCTGGCAAGACATCTCTTATAAGAATTGAATGCAATTCTCTGGAGAAGGAGCAGCTGGTAAAATGACTAATGAGCATCTAATATTCACAGCAACTGGGAAATGGGCACTTGGCTCCTCTAGGGCATCTGGGTAAAGGGCTTCTAGGTGGCGCTCTAAAAGTGTGCTTCCTCAGTGCACCATTGTGGTCTTAGTTTTATGCTTAATTGCATTCAAATACACCATCAGTCATTTTATTTAACTTTTTCTGTTCCTGAGTTATTTTTATTCAACTCTGAAGTGACTGGACTTTATCCTCAAGAATGTCCTTTTTCCAAAAAGAATTCCTGGCATGATGGCTTGTATACTTGAAGTGTTTGTTTTGTTTGTACATTTGAAGAACAATCTGGGGGTGGGGGGTATAAAACTCTTGAGTCCCACTTTTTTCTTCTCAGCAGTTTATAAATATTACTTTAGTCTTCTGTTATTATTTCCAGAGAAAACTATGAGGTAAACTAACTTTTCTTTTGTATGTCACTTGCCTTTCCTGCCTGTGATTCCCATGTGATTTTTGTTGTTGTTGTTAAACTTCTGAAATTTCACCAGAATATATGTTGGTTGGCAGAGTGGTATGGTAGGCAGAGTAATGTCCCTTTCACCCCAGAAGATGCCCATACCCTAATCCCTGGAATCTGTTATTTTACATGGAAAAGGATCTTAGTAAATCTAATTAAGGATCTTGAGATGATGAGATTATCCTAGATTACCCAAGTGAACCCGGTTTAATCACAAGGGTCCTTTAAAAAATTGGAGAACGATGTGTAAGGATGGAAACTGAGTCAGAAATTTGAAGCTGCTATAACTGCTGGATTTGAAGGTGAGAGAAGGGGCCATGAACCAAATAATTCAGGCATCCTTTAAAATCTGGAAAAGACAAGGAAATGATTCTGCCCTAGAGCTTCCAGAAGGAATGCAGACCTAGTGACACCTTGATTTTTAAATCAGTGAAGCCCATTTTGGACATCTGACCTCCAGAACTGTAAGATAATAAATTTGTGTTGTTTTAAGCTGCTAAATTTGGGTAGTTTGTTACAACAGCCATAGGAAACTAATACAGTGTCAGCCATCACTTCATCTCCTTTGCATGTCTTTCCTATCTATCTATACACCTACAATCATTTTTTTTGCTCTTTCCCATTTTGTTTTGTATGATTTTCTCAAACTTGTCCATCATGATCCTAATCACATTTTTAGTAGTGATGTTTCAACTTTGTCGATACTAATACGCCCTTCATTTCAATGATGCTTTCATATTTCTCTTCAATTTTTTCCTTAGACTAAGCCAGGTAATTTTTCATCTCCGTCTATTGTCTTGCAATATCCTTGAACTTGTGCATATTTTATTTGATTCCAGGATGGTTTTCTTTTTCTTTTTCTTTTCTTTCCTTTTTGAGTCATCACCATATACACCATTTCTTTTAAAACATGGAAAACTATATGCATCCCTAGGATTCCTCTTGAGGGGTACTTTTTTCATCTTTTTTACTTGTGTTCTTTCCTTCCCTCAGTTTTATTTGGTAATGTCTATCAACAGGTGTCACACTTTGTTAAATTAACATGAGTGCCAATGGTAAGCTGTTCAACAACAGGCCACAAGAGCAATTGAAATAGAGAAGTTTGTTACTCAGGCCCTGGAGAAAGAGCACAGCATGCTTTGAAGAGCTTCATGGTGAGGTCAAGGCAGGGTGCAGACACAGAGTGAGGCAGATCCTGAGGCACATGGTTCTATGAGGATCTGTGGGTGGAGTGATTTAAGGTTTCCAGGCTAAGGCTGAATTGGTTAATTCAAACCCAAAGAGCACGGTGCCTTATCTAAGGGGTGCATGAATATTTCATCTGCTAGTTCTTATCTAAGGGGTGCACAAGGCATATAGGTGCTGGAAAACAAGGCAGACTGTTGATCACAAGACTGTGGGGAAATCACATCAGGAACTCACTTGCTTATAAGAACGCTGAGGGCTGCTATCCAGGATGTGTGCTTGCATGAGGGGCCATCTGACCAAACAGAATGGATGTTGAGGAACAGTGCCCTGGAGTAACTTAGCTAAACTCTGAGAACAGATCTCAAGATGGTCCCTAATTAATACTCATTTTGCCAGGAGACAACTATATGAGGGATAATATTGTAGGGGAGTGAGGAAGGAATGCTCTGGGACAGTCTGCAGTTCTAATACAATCTGTTATTTCCAGCATCCTATCAAGAAATATGTTTGTCCTTGGGCCTTACAAGTAGTATAAGGCTCAACTAAATTCCAGAAATTGAATTTCTCATTTGAAATTCACATTCTCTCTTTCTTTAGCACAGCAAGCAAAATTCTTGAATGTGGTATCACAGCTGTGGTAATGTGTTGTCATTTTAGTGTAGACTTGATACTTGGGGCATTATATTTCTTCGTCTGTGATTTGAGGTTGTAGTTCCTTTTTTCTTTTCTTTTTTCTCTCTTTCTTTCTTACTTTTTTTTTTTTTTTTACATTTTTTAAAGTTAGTTTATTGACTTTAACTTCTATACCCAATGTGGAGCTCAAACTCACAACCCTGAGATCAAGAGTTGCATGGTCTTCTGACTGAGCCAACCAGGGACCTCCCCACCATTTTTTAAACATTTTTAAAACTAGGTATATAATTCACATATCATAAAATTCACCCTTTTGAAGTATAAAACTCAGGGTTTATTCTGTTATTGTTGTTTGGTATATTTGTGATGTTGTATAACCATCCCCACTGCCTAATTCCAGAACATTTTATCACCCCCAAAAGAAATTTTATACCTATTAGCAATCACTCCCTTAGGCCTCTGCCCCCAAGTCCCTGAAAACCACTACTCTACTGTTTCTATGGATCCGCTTATTCTGGACATTTCCTATCAGTGGAATCATACAATATGTGATCTTCTTTGTCTGGCTTCCTTCACTTTGCATGTTTTCAGGGATTATTCATGCTGCAGCATGAATCGGTTCTTTATTTTTATTGCCAAATAATACCTCATTGTGTGGATATACCACATGTTCTTCATCCAGTCATTTTCTGATGGACATTTGGGTTGTTTCCACTTTTAGGCTGTTATGAATATTGATGCTATGAACTTAGTGTACAAACTTTTGCATGAACATGTTTTCAATTCTTTTGGGTATCCTCTTCTCTTTGTAGATGGAACATTTCCCTCTGTTTATTCTTTTTCTGGTGTGTTTCAAGAGAGAAGTGAAAGACAAATGCTTTTATTCTTCCATCCTTAATCAGAAATACTCTTATCTAAACCACAGATATGAAAACAAAGTCCAAAGAGCTTACATAAATTACTCAGAGGCACCAGTCAGTTAACAATAGAGCTGAGAAAGGAAGTCTCTTAGCCTCTGTGAGGGTACTTTATTCCCTTTTTCCCTTATGTTTCTATAATACCTTGATTCCTTCCCCGCCCCCCCGCCCCGAATTCCTTTGGTTAGCTATTGCTGCATAATAAAATGCCTCAATACTTAGTGATATAAAACATCAGCCATTAATCAATTCTTATGAATCTTCAGGTCAGCTGGGTGGTTTTGCCCATCTGAACTGGGCTTGGTGGGGATCCCTCATTCATCCTGGTCAGTTGTTGGTCTGCTAGGTAGTTGATTGATTGTTGCTATACTCTTTGACACATTGAAGATCTTGACTGGGATGATTTATTACTGCTTCTCATGGCCCTGTCAACCTCCAGCAGGCTAGATAGGACTTGTTCCCATGGAAAGGCAGAGTTGCAAAAGAGAGAAAAAAGTACACAAGTTTACTTGAGCCTCAGGCCTGGCATACTATAACTTCCTCTATACTATATTGGCCCAAAGAAGTCAGGTCAGCCCCAGATAAGAGTGGAAGGAATAGCTTTCACCTGTCCTTAGGGGGAGCTGTAAGCTTACACTGTAAAGGGTTTGGATTTGGGGGTGGGGGTGGGGAGAATCTGGGCCATTTTGCACTCTCGCACAGTCTTGTACTAAGAGTTATCTTTTAATAATTATATATAAAAGTTGACAACAAGGTGACATAAAATAGTTCAGAGGAATATAAAATTAACACTGGGTATAGACTTTTTACTAGGGTAAAATACCTATTCAGGACTTTCTATTAACGCTCTCTTCTAGACATACTAGTATGCATGCTGTCTTCAAATCTACTCCCTCATTCTCCTGATCTCCACCCTTGTTTCAATGGTGACTGTTCTATGGAATGGCCTTTCTGCCTACCTAAATCCCTCCCATGCTTTGAGTGCCAGCTTTGGAATCTCATTAGCATCCAGAGTGCTCCTCTTATAACATACTCCTATAATAAATTTACTTGTCTGCCCAACATACCCTGTCCCACTGGACTGGAAACCCCTTGAGAACAGAGCTATTGCCTAATGCAACTTTGTGTCATCTAGACCAGTGCCTACCACATAGAAGTGCATATTATATAGCGCATTAATAAATGTTTGTGGAATTAATAAATTCATTAATAAATGAATGAAGCCCTAACTGCCCTCTTCAGGACATTGTGACTTTTCTCCTATGATTCATTTCATGAATTGTCTTTATCACTCACTGCGTATTTTCCCTTTGTATATATTGTGCAATATGTACACATATTTACATACATATACAAATAAACGCATATCTTTGTGCATATATGCATATGAATACATATGTACACATTTTTATGTCCTATGTGGTTATTTAATTCTTCTATTGCTGTTTGGCTTAATTAACTACCTCGTCATAAATAATAATTTTTTACTGAAGCATAGTTAACATGCAATATTTTATTAGTTTTAGGTATACAACATAGTAATTCAACATTTACATACATTATAAAATGATCACCACGATAAGTTAGTTACCCTCTGTCACCATACAGTTATTACAGTATTATTTACTATATTCTGTAGTATTGGTGCCTACCAATCAGTAGATAGATTAATTCCTTACAAGAGGAGTAAATTTAGGATCTGAAAGCTTAAGAAACTTGCTCAAACTTTACTTCTGGGTAGTGGTAAAACTAGCTTTCAATTCGAGGTCTGTTGAGCATTAAGCCATTACATGTTTTCATTAAAACCCTTCAAAGGAATTGCCTTATAACTAGAAGTTTGTACCTTTTGACTTCCAGTTATAAGATAAATAAACACTGGAGGTGTAATGTACAAATGATGACTATCGTTAGCTTTCCTGTATGGTACATTTGAAAATTGCTAAGAGACTAAATCCTAAAAGTTGTTGTCACAAAGGAAAAAATGTGTAACTATATGAGGTGATGGATACTAACTAAAATTATTGTGGTATTCATTTTGCAACATAGGTATGACAAATCATTACACTGTACCCTTTAAACTTACAGTGTTTATGTCAATTATATCTCAATGAAACTACAAGAAAAAAACCCAATATTATTGACCATATTCCCTCTGCTGTACTTTACATCTCTGTGACTTATTTATATTCTGGCTAACTCTAGCTCTTCGTTAATATTCCACTTTTTCTAAGAACAATGTGCAGTGACATATTTTTCAAAGATACAAAATAGGTCGTTATGAGTAAATATTGAAAAGAATGGGGGAACCATTATTTTATGATAGCCATGTTCTAGAAACCAGATTTATTGACATTGCTTTAGCAATTATGGTAATTAGGAATGCAAAACTAGAAACCTCATTTTTAGAGAAACTTTTAGAAGGTTATATGACTTCTTACACAAGAAACGTCACAGAATATAATAGATGTCATCTATAAATGTAATTTTGGGGCAGAAGACACAAATAGACACTTCTCTAAAGAAGACATCCAGATGGCCAACAGGCACATGAAAGGTGCTCAACGTCACTCCTCATCAGGGAAATACAAATCAAAACCACACTGAGATATCACCTCACACCAGTAAGAGTGGCTAAAATGAACAAATCAGGAGACTATAGATGCTGGAGAGGATGTGGAGAAACGGAACACTCTTGCACTGTTGGTGGGATTGCAAACTGGTGCAGCCGCTCTGGAAAACAGTGTGGAGGTTCCTCAAAAAATTAAAAATAGACCTACCCTATGACCAGCAATAGCACTGCTAGGAATTTACCCAAGGGATGCAGGAGTGCTGATGCATAGGGGCACTTGTACCCCAATGTTTATAGCAGCACTTTCAACAATAGCCAAATTATGGAAAGAGCCTAAATGTCCATCAACTGATGAATGGATAAAGAAGTTGTGGTTTATATATGCAACGGAATACTACTCGGCAATGAGAAAGAATGAAATATGGCCTTTTGTAGCAACGTGGATGGAACTGGAGAGTGTTATGCTAAGTGAAATACGTCATACAGAGAAAGACAGATACCATATGTTTTCACTCTTATGTGGATCCTGAGAAACTTAACAGAAGATCATGGGGAGGGGAAGGGGGAAAAAAAAGTTACAGAGAGGGAGGGAGGCAAACCATAGGAGACTCTTAAATACTGAGAATAAACTGAAGATTGATGAGAGGTGGGAGGGAGGGGAAAGTGGGTGATGGGCACTGAGGAGGGCACCTGTTGGGATGAGCACTGGGTGTTGTATGGAAACCAATTTGACAGTAAATTTCTTATTAAAAAAATAAAATAATGTAATTTTGTAGCATAAGCAGAAACATGTTTCACAAGATTATTTCTCATACTGACCTTCAATTAAACCTAAAGTATTAAACCATAACTTAATGATGGCTTTTCTGTGGAGAGCTAAGCTAGTTTAGGAGGGCTTGTTTCTGGGGTATACCAACTCAACATAATGATAGGACTTTTAAGAATACAAGCTAAGAAAGAATTTCAAGTTCCTGAAAAATTTGCCCTCAAGTTTCTACAATGTTTCCTGCTATTGGAAGGTTTCCAAGATCAACAAAATTGATACTGAACTCCCTAAAACATACCAGATATGTAGGTTTTCATCACTGACTAAAATGTGATCCACAATAAAGTTTAGATACAGATTACAGGAGATAATACCAACATATTTTTATAAAAACAAATTTCCAAAATCCTTCCATTTGCAACAACATAGATGGAACTGGAGGATATTATGCTAAGTGAAATAAGTCAGGCAGAGAAAGACAGATATCATATGATTTCACTCATATGTGGAACTTGAGAAACTTAACAGAAGACCATGGGGGAAGGAAAGGGGAAAAAAATAGTTTCAAACAGAGAGGAAAGCAAATGATAAGAGACCCTTAAATACAGAGAACAAACTGAGGGTTGATGGGGGGTGGGGGAGGGGGAAAATGGGTGATGGGCATTGAGGAGGGCACGTGTTGGGATGAGCACTGGGTATTGTATGTAAGCGATGAACCATGGGAATCTGCCCCCCAAACCAAGAGCATACCATATACACTGTATGATAGCTTACTTGACAATAAATTATATAAAAAAATTAAAAATTAAAAAAATAAATTTTGTGATAGAGGCTCACCACAGAATATAAGAGAGTCAAGAAAATGTTTCCAAAGTGTATTTAGCCAAGTATGTCTTCTTTCATGTCTAGATCATACATTCCTTAAGAGAAAAGTTTGTTCTTATATTTAAATTTATTTATATTTCCCATAATTTAATAATGCAGTTAACAAATCTATGTTGAATGAATGAGTGAAGACATTCAGAAACCCTTTTGAATTTGGCCAATGGGAATCTCTTCCAGAGATCATGGGGAGAAAAGAGCTTAGAGCATTTCTTCCCTACTCTCTGTTAGCTATAGTTTTTCAGTTCTGGAAATGACTGAGTCCATCAGTAATTACAGGAGCTCCTAATCTTTCATGGCTCCATCAGTAACATCATCGGTGCCCCACATCCTTTCAAACCTATGGATGATAGCAACTTCTCAGTGTTGCCAGTATCTGCCTGCTTCATCCTTCCTCATTAGTTCTTTGAATGCTACCCTTAGTCTTTTCATCGAATCATCCAGAAAAAGAGTGTTATTCTCTCTTAGAACTCTGACTAAATCGAACAGGAATTTGCAATAGATTATTTGTAAGTCAAGGGAAATAGTGATGAAGTTAGATATTTTAAGATTATGTAAACTTGTTGTCTGTATAGAAAATGAAGGTAGATCTCAGAATATTTGCTTAACTACCATAGAAGCAAAATGTGGGTGGAAGGCAAGATTCAAGTATTACAATGAAAAGATTAATGGGAATAAAGATGCAAGTCACACCAACCTGAGTATGAGCAGGGGTGTGTGTGAATCAGATTAGGTGAAGGGGCAAGAAAATCTGGATATTTGTTTCCCCACAGAATGTGTTTGAGTAAGCTACTAAATTTTAATACAAAAGTCAGGGTAAGAAATCATGTGAAGCACTTTTTAAGCTTCCTAATTCATCGGGCACCTGGGTGGCTCAGTGGATCCAGTGTCTGTTGATTTCAGCTTAGGTCATGATCCCAGGGTCATAGGATCAGGCCCTGTGTTGGCCTCCATGTTAAGCGTGGAGCCTGTTTGGGATTCTCTCTCTGTCTCTCTCTCTCTCCCCCTGCCCTACTCTGGCCACTTCCCCCACTTGTACTCTCCCTCTCTTTAAGAAAACATAAAATTAAAAATTAAAAAAAAATACACTTCATAACTCATGACAAGAGAGTAAATGGTAACCCCTATGACCCAGCAATTGCACTACTAGGTATTTATCCAAGGGATACAGATATGCTGTTTCAAAGCGACACATGCACCCCAATGTTTATAGCAGCACTATCAACAATAGCCAAAGTATGGAAAGAGCCCAAATGTCCATTGATGGATGAATGGATAAAGAAGATGTGGTATATATATACAATGGAGTATTACTTGCCAATCAAAAGGAATGAAATCTTGCCACTTGCAACTATGTGGATGGAATTAGAGAGTATTATGCTAAGTGAAATCAGTCAGAGAAAGACAAATATCATATGATTTCACTCATATGAGGACTTTAAGACACAGAACAGATGAACACAAGGGAAGGGAAGCAAAAATAATATAAAAACGGGGAGGGGGACAAAAAATAAGAGACTCTTAAATATAGAGAACCAACAGAGGATCCTGGAGGGGGTGTTGGAGGGGGGTGGGATAAATGGGTAAGGGATATTAAGGAATCTACCCCTGAAATCATTGTTGCACTATGTGCTAGCTAACTTAGATGCAAATTAAAAAAATAAATTAAATAAAAAATTTTAAAAAACAGTGAATGGTAAAGACTCAATAAAAATTAACAGTCAAGATGTTGGCCTCAAGGGAGGAACCTGTTTTTTTCAGCAGCCAGAATGTACCTACTTTTCACTCTCTCCCAGGGCCTGCCACTACCAAACCTATTAAGACCATCGCTTAGAACTATAAAGTAGACAACATTTTTTTTTTTAATATAACTTCACAACTTCATCTTCATAGTGTGATCTAATCAACAGATCAAATTAATTTAGGGCTAGAGACAAGGGTCTTAACCTAAAACCATCAGCAACTCTTTGTTAGAGTCCAGATTTTTTCTGTGTGCTCTGCTTTCTCTTTTCATTAGTTGTCCTTCCTTTCCAGGGTTCTAGTTAGGTTTAAATGACATGATGTTACATGAAAGCCCTCAACACTGTTCTTGGGCCAGAGAGGGCAATCAGTAATTTTATTTTTCTCCACTGTTCTGAGAGACTGTGATACATAGCCTGGGGACACGGAGCTGAGTTTGAATTTAGCCTCTGCCTTATTTGGTATTAGTTCTTGAGCAAGTTACTTAATTTCTCTGAGTTTCAGTTCCTCATCTGAAAAATGGGAGATCATTACAGCCTAGTGTGAGCGCAGACGTCATACACATGTAATAAAGGCCGTGCCCTTCTGGGCATCAATTACCTCATCAGGATAATTCTGATTCCATTGGATTGTTGACTAGAAATAAATGAGATAATACACGTGAGCTACCAGGCTCTCTCAGTGTATGTTCTTTTTAACCCTTCCCCCAGTCCTTGATTGTGGTCAAGAGTGACAGGGCATTGGCCACATGGAAGACAAGAGGCTCCTGCCTAATGAAATTGAGTAGAGTAAGCCCACCAGATTAAATAACATTTCATTTGGCCCTTAAAAAGTAAGAAGTTTTACAAGTGGCCATGGGCAAAAGTAAAGGCAGAAAGATGGAGAACATACAAGAACGTATTTCAGACTGACCTAATCTAGGGTTCTTTTGGGGAAATAGCAAGAGAAATGTCTGGGGATGATGGCTGAAGGTAAATTGTGGGTGGTGACCTTGAAGACAAATCAAAAATAGGATTTTCTTCATTTAAGAAAGAACCATGGAAAGCTCTTAAGTTCAAAGGTGTGACTATTTTGGATAGGAAGTCAGATATGAAGAAGGATCATATGGACTTGACATTTTGTTTTCATTTTGTTTTTTAATGTTTATTTATTTTGAAAGAGAGAGAGAGAGAAGTGCACATGTGTGAGTAGGGGAGGAGCAGAGAGGGAGGGAGAAAGAGACTCCCAAGCAGGATCCACTCTGTCAACATGGAGCCTGACATGGGGCTTGAACCTGCGACCCTGAGACCATGACCTGAGCCAAAATCAAGAGTTGGATGCTTAACCGACTGAGCCACCCAGGTGCTCCTAGACTCAACATTTTCAATGAAATCACTGAGTTCATTTATTGGAATGGGGGAGTAGTGAGTGGCATCCCTCTGAGTCTCATAAACGCAAGTAGGATGAGTGGGGTGGGTAGAGGGGAGAGGAAAGATTATTTTGTCAACTATTATGTCCCCAAAGCCAGCATAGAAAGGGACCCTGGAGTGACTTACTAATATGTTACAGAAAACATTCTATAGGTTGCTTGGCAGGTTATTCTCCATTTACCCATTTTCTTTCTCAACCAAATCCATTTTCTTTCTTCTCTACCCTTGCTGTGTGTCCTGGGGGAAGAGGTAGCTATTCCTATGGACTTCTGGCCCAGACTTCATTGTTTTCTAGCTTTTGGTCAGAGTTTGGAGATAGCAGTAGGACACAGGATGGTAGAGGAAAGAGAGAAGTCAGAGTACCCATTCCTCTGGCTCCCTCCCTAATTTTGCTGCATTTGTGGCAATGGTTGCCAACAGGCCCCTACACTCATAGGTTCCATTAACACCACTTCCTCCCTTTACCTTTTTAGGCCTCGACCCAAGGTGACAACTTCTTCCCACCATTGCCAGTCCTCTGGACACTGTAACCCCCCTGTGGGTTCCCTTAACCCTACCCACACCCCTGTAAGCCATCTATTTATTAAAATCTCTTGTACAGTTGGCATTGGGTTCTGTTTCCCAGCAAGATCTTGAATAATACAGTAGCTAACCCCTGATCTATAATTTCCCCTGAAACATCACCCCGATTAACAAGATTTGGGGAAGTCACCAGGGCACTATATATCCTGCCAGAGGCATTAATGCCAGGACATTCAGCTATCCAAGAGGCTTTGCATTCGGCACCAATTATTCCCACACATTCCCACTTCCTCTGGTCTTGGTTACCTCAGTTGATGGTTCCACCACTCACCCAGTTGTTCAAAGCCAAAGGAACCATTTTTTATTATTTTTCCCAACTTCCAGCCCCTGTCTAGCCTATCACAAAGTCCTGTCACTTCTTTCTCCAAAGAATATCTGCATCTGCCCATTTCTCCTCATCTCCACAGCTAACAACTTAGCCCAAGCTTCCGTCATCTCTAACCTGGATGGTTTCAATGACCTTTTCACCCGATCTCCCTACTTCTTCCTTCCAAGGTCGTTTTCCACCCAGCAGATACAATGACATATTTAACAAATAAATCAGACTACATCACTCCTCTGCACCCTCTAAAGCCTTATATTGCTCTTAGATTAACGTCAAAGTCTTAGCATTAACTAAAAGTTCCTGTGACATCTTTTATCTCCTTGCCTTTTTCTTACTGTGATACAACTACCCAGGCTTTCATTCCTTTTTTAGAACATTCCATACCTGTGTCCTCAGAACTTTTGCACTTGCTGCTTTCTCTTCCCAAATCCCCACCCACAGTTTCTGCATGGTTGGTTCCTTCTTGTCATTCATGTCTCCATTTAAATGTCACCTCCTCAGGGAGTCTCTCCTTGATCGCATACTATAAATTACTGCTCCTTCACTATTATGATTACATCATGTGTTTATTTTCTTTACTGTCTGGAATCTCATGGATGTTTCTGAAATTTCTTCGTTCTTTCATTAAGTTTATTTCCAGTCTCCCTCAGTTCCCCTGGAATAAAAACTCCAAGGGAGCCAAGCTGAGGTCTTTGTCAATTAGCTCCAAGGGAGCTAGGTCTTTTGGCCTAGAAGAGGACCTACCCATAATAAATGACATATAAATATTAACTGAGTGATGGAATGAGCAAACATTCTATAAATTGGGGAGGGGGAGGAAAAAAGCAGAGATACCATTTTCATTTATCCGATGGGGAAACATTTTAAACTTTGCTAAAACCAAGCTTGACAAAGTATTGAAAAAAATGGAACTTTCAAGAATTACCCTAAGAATGCCAAGTGGTACTCATTTTAGAGAGCAATTTTGCAGCATAAAATTGAAAATGTGCTTAACATTTGACTCAAGAATTCCACTTATAAGAATCCACATTAGCTTGAATATTTCTATAAGCAGATATTATGAGAGTGTTTATTGCAATATTTTCATATTCATAGAAAATTTAGCCTCTCTAAATGTCTATTAATGGAGGAATAACGTGTGACATATTTATATGTTGAAATACTACACAGCAGCCAAAAGGGATGCCTGTTATGTGCATAAATGTATGAATATATAAAAATAAAATGGCTATATCTTCAAAGTATAAAGTAAAAAAAAGGAAAGATGTGTTTGACATCATATATGTAAGTAAAACATACATATATTCTATTCTAGCTTTTGTTCATGGAATGGAAATATACCCCCCATTGACTGTTGTTACCTTTGAGGAGGAGGTTAGGTAATGGGGTCCAGGGGATTTCTGATGGGGAGGGACTATGTAATGTTTTATTTATTTCTGAAAGTAAACACAAACAAATATTAACAATCTCTAATTCTGGATGATGGCCATATGGGTGTTTTGTCCTGTTTTTAAAATCATATTCAGCAACTTTTTATTTGTAAAATTGAACAAAATCAAATAATAAAAATGAAGTCAATTTTTTGGTAATGGGAGCAGAGAGAAAAAAGCCATCAGAAAAAAGCAGGAGCTGAATTAGGCTGCTGACCGCGCATTATATGAGGGCAAGGAGGGGATGCTATTAGGGTCTGACCCCCTTTGCTCGCTGCACAGTGTGCATCCATCTCCCTCTGCTGCAAGAGTCGGCTACAAACAGCTCAGAAGTGTCTTCTCCTCTGGACAATTGCCTCATCCTGCAGTCTCTGAGCTGTGCTGCAGGAGTCCTGAGGCCCAGCTTTCTTGGTCATTACATACTTCTCAAGGCCTGAGTTGAACAGCTATTGGTATGACGGTTGGGCTCCAGCAGTAAAGATAACATCTAAGCACCTTTCCTGAAAAAGAAAAAAAAAACCCTAATCCAGTGAGTTTGGGGTGCATATGTATACAGAATTGGATTAAAAGTGGTCCAAAATGATTAAAAATAAATCCTAAGCCCAAGAAGGAAAAGATTCCCTACTCTTATCAGATGTCGCCATTTGATTTCAATTGGCTGAGCTCCTTAATATGGAACAAACACACAATTAGAACAATAAACGTGCAGGATGCCAAGAACCAGGAGATGTCAGTCTACTCACTGGTGTGAATCCATTGACCAGCCAATGGGCCACGAGTAAATTACTTACCCTCTCTGACCTTCCATTTCCTTGCATGTAGAATGGAGTTACTATACATTTTCAATGAAATCATGCATTACATTAGTCCATATTAGGCACAAAGTCAAGGTTAGTGCCTTTTCTCTGAGCTAACACTGGCTTGGCTTGGCTTTGATGACGACACCTGTTGCTCGTTGGGCCAGGGCCTACCTTGATTCCCCCTACCCCCCCAAAAAAATGGGCTGTAGAGAATGCATAGATTCTCCCTAGTGGAGTGTCCTGTTCTTCCACACTCATGAGGGTTCTATATTTGCACATGCACTACCCTGAAATGCAGCATGGCTAGGAACAGAGGCTGAGGTGAAGCCATGGTCTGCTTTTTTTTTTTTAAAGTTTTTTCTTTATTTATTAAAAAATTTTTTTTATTGTTTTATTTTTTATTTTTGAGAGAGAGAGAGCAAGAAGGGGAGGGGCAGAGAGAGAGGGAGACACAGAATCTGAAGCAGGCTCCAAGTTCTGAGCTGTCAGCTCAGAGCCAGATGTGGGGCTCGAACTCCTGATCCGTGAGATCATGACCTGAGCCGAAGTCGGAAGCTTAACCGACTGAGCCACCCAGGTGCCCCAATGGTCTGCTTTTTTGATGCCATCCCAAAACATTTAATCTCCTAAAAAAATTTTTTTTTGAAAACATATGTGTCTCACCATTTGAGAACTTGTAGTTGCTTTTATCCTCCATCTATATATAAAGCAATACAGTCACTATAGCTTATCCCCAGCAGAGGTTGGAAATAATGTCTTGGAAGGAAACCCAATTCCCTTTGCTTTCTCAGCTTATTCCAGAGCAGCTGCATGTTTGCCTGATATAAAACATTTAGCGGCAAACAGACTGGTAGATGTTATCTCATGTAGTTTCAGGATATTGCTTCATTAGTGGATCAAGTGGGAATTGACTGTTTCTCTCCCAATTTCTCACACACACCCTTACCCAAGTTTATTCTTTTTCTTCCTGTTTACTCCTTTGCTGGAAATATTTTGACATTTCAACTTCCTAGCAAAAATGGGTGATTGAATATACACATTTGCTTTCCCTCTCTCCAAGCCCCATTTACACATAAGTTAAGCAATTTTTTTTTTATAAAAGAATAAGACCTACAAAGGACAGGGGAAGAAACTACACCACAGGATGTTAGAAGCTGGGAAATGGATGAATGAGAGGAATGGGACTTAGCAAACTAAAGAAAGCTAAATTATACACCTGAAGTGGCGGAAGATGAGAAGCAATCCAATTAATGATCAGGGTTGGGTATTCCTAGAATTGGGAATGAAGATGTGGCCAAGATAGGCAATTGGTTGGAAGTCTCTTAAGGAGGTTTGATTCTAAGATCCGATCGTCCACTCTATGTAGTTGGGCAATTGCCCCTTTCCATACATAAAATACAAGAAGGTGAGTCATAGGAGCAGGTAATTGAGAGGTCTTTTGACTGGAGGGCTCTAGGCACAGTTGGGAATGGGGTAACTATCACAGTGAAAGCAGCAAGGCTCAGGCCTTTGTTGGGCATTTGCAGAGCCCAAAGTGGGGCCATGGCTCCTAGCCTACTCTCCCTTCTTTTCCCACCCTGGTCCCTTACATCACTATCAAAGCCTCAAATGAGCACCTGTGGAGACCCAGCCCTCCTGTTCAAACTCTATCAAATCTCCACAAACTGCCATTCATTCTCCATGGCATGGGTTCATGGATACGTACACTGGTGGGTGGAATTATAAGAAGGTTAGAGAGAAGAGGCCCAAACAGTTCCTGGAGACAAACTTGAGGTCATTTGGGCAAGAATTTTGAAGTATGGTCTAGGAATGAGGGGCAGGTCCCCCTAACCTTGGGGAAGGGCACTCCAGAGAGGGGCCAGAGAGAGTCCTTTAAAGAATATCTAAAATAATCAACTGTCCCATCCTGATTTTAGCACTGAAAGTCCTGAATCCCAGGAAACTCCTTAGTCCTGGGCAACCCATGGTGGTGGATCACCCCCTACCAGGCTCAAGAGTGGTACTGTACTTGCATACTTAACTCTGCAATCCCCAGCCCTCTTTTCCCAGAGTGCTGGCAGCAAGGACCATGTCTTCCAGGCAGGAAACAAGAAATATTCCTCTGGGGAATCCTATCCACCCAAGAAGAAAGAGCTAAAGACTCTGACATTAATGATTCCCCGAGAACTCCCTTAGATGCTTCTACAGTAAAGCCCAGAGTTGACAAAGCCCATCTACTAGCTCAGAGCATCACATCAGTTTTTCAGAGGCCTGTGCTTAAATATAAATAGATGGCACAGGATCACTAGACATTCAGGAAATCCTTGGCATGAAAGATTAAGACCAAAAGAAACAGGGAAAACAGCTATTTAGAAGGAAAGATATTATGCTAAGAGAAGAAATTTTAAAGCATCTACATTAATATATTCAGAATCACAGAAGAAGATGTTGCATTCATGAACAAAAGAACAGGATATTGTAAAAACAATCATTCAGATAGTAAAAAGAGCTCTTGGAAATTGAAATGTGAAAGCAGATATAAAAACTCCATGCAGATATTGGAAAACAAAGTTGAGAATACCTTCACGCAAGGAAGAATATAGAGACAGAGGTGTAAAGTAAGAGAAAAAAAATAAGAAGAAAGCTAGAGTACCAATCTAGGTCTAAAAGTAAAAAAAAAAAAAAAAAAAAAAAAAGTAGGAATTTCAGATAGTGATATCAGGGGAGCAGAAAAGATGAAAATATAAATCAAGAAATTCCCCACAATGAAGGGACATAAATTTCCAGGTTAAATAAACTCAGCAAGTGCCAAGCACAATGGAAGAAAATATTCTCATGCCAAGACATTGGAGGTATATCAAAGGCATGGGACAAAAAGAAGATACTACACGAGAACAAAGTTACAACTAAAGAATAAAAGTTGAGGGACACCTGGGTGGCTCAGTCAGTTAAGCATCTGGCTCTTGATTTTGGCTCAGGTCATGATCTCACGGTCATGAGAGCGAGCCCTGTGTCTGGCTCAGCGCAGTGCATGCTTGGGATTCTCTCTCTTCTCTCTCTCTCTCTCTCTCTCTCTCTCTCTCTCTCTCTCTCTCAAAATAAATAAATAAATAAACTGAAAAAGAATAAAAGTTGAGAAGGGTCTTGAACTCCTCATGACCAACACTAGAAGCTTTGGTAACACTTGAAGCTGTGGACAACAGAAAAAAATGTCTTCAAAATTCCAAGTGAAATTTATTTTCAACCTAGAATTCTATACCTTAGCAACGTGTCACTTAATGTGAGAACAGAATATTTTCAGATATGTAAGATCTCCAAAATTTTTCTTCAAGAAACTATTGGAGGATGGGTGCCACCAAAGCTAATAAATAAGTGAAGAAAAAAAAAGATATAGGATTTAAGAAACAGAGAACCTAATATAGGGAAGAGATAAAGAGAATCACCAGAAGGATGTTGATTTACGAGGCACAGGACAACTCTCCTGATGGAAGTATGTCAGAATGTTTGGGGAGAAATTTATTTGAGATAATGAAATTATTAGATAATGATATATCTGAATATTTAAAGAGGAGCTGTAATTGGCAGAGTATTTGGAGTTAGTTTGCTAAAAAAATACATGGAGAATTAAGGAAACAAAACACAATTATTAATTATAAACAAAAATGTTGCAAGAAGTGAAAATTAATTATAGTATATCACATGGATCAGCTGTGGATAGCATTTGTACAATAAAATGCATATTTTTCTTACTCAAATTGGGATATAACTATCCTAAGAGGATGGGAAAAGGGAAAAGGTGCATTTGGTGGGGGATAAGGGAGCAGAAAGATGCAGGAGAGGTCATGCAAAATCATCCTTTTCCCATAATAAGGAAAAAATAGGTAATGCCTAAGACTGAAAATTAAGAGGGAACAATAAATACAAGGATGCAATTTTAAGTAATATGGATATCTAAACCAAAAAAAAATAGTTGCAAATGTTTGTAAATACTTGTCTATTGCATGAGGACAATTCCTGCAGGAATATAGGGGACTGTTGTTTTTCATAACAAACATTGGAGAATGATTTTACTCTTTGAACTGTGTGCATGTATAACTTCATAAAATCATCCCCTTCAGGAAAAGACATATTAGAGAATTCCAATTTACAAAGTAGCTTCCTCTTTATTTTTTTCTATTAAAAATTTTTAATGTTTATTTTTGAGAGAGAGAAAGCATGCGAGCCAGCAGAGAAGGAGCAGAGAGAGGGGGACAGGGGATCTGAAACAGGATCTGTATGCTGACAGCCTCTAGCCCGATGTGGGGCTCAAGCCCACAAACTGTGAGATCATGACCTGAGCCAAATTGGACAACCAACCAACTGAGCGACCCAGGTGCCCCTATTTTAAAAATTTTAATATAACCATTTAAATATTTTTTATTTAAATTAGTTCAATGGAATTGACTAAAATAACTGACAGATGACCACAATGGTACTGTTTTATCTTCAGGTTATATGTATTTTATTAAATTGAAAAGAATCCAATAAAATTCTTTTAGTTTTTCATTAGGGAAAGTACATAATTTTTTTATGAAGTGTGAAGTTTAACTAGCTTTGTGTTCATGAGCAGAATAAAGTGAAAATTTTACTTACTTAGAATTACAGGAAAATTGGATCTTTTAATTAATTGAATTTCAGATTTTATTAGTGTAGTAGCCTGATTTCAGAAATGTCCCTAATTCTTCACCTTTCCAATATGCATTCTGTATGTAATGTGACTTTGTAGCAACACCCACTGATGAGTGGAGCCTTTCTCCATCCTGAAATCTGGGCTGGCCTTGTGATTTGCTTGGACAGTGGAATGCTGTAGAAGTGATGGTGTGCTAGTTTGTAAGGAGCTATGTGTATGTCCACACTTTCTCTTGGACCCCTATCACTGCCATGAAAATTGCCATGAGAAGCCACACTATCTGGTTGAAAAATGTAACATGGATGAGAACTTAGTAGTCTTAGCCAAAGCCATGTTAAAACAGCTGTGTGAGGGAGCCTGGCTTAGGTTAGCAGAAGTGTCAACCAACCAACTGTTGACTGTAGCGACAAGAGTGAAACCAGCTGAGATCAGAACCACCTAGTTCACCTAAGATCTCATGAACAATAAAAAAAAAATTTGTTTAGCCACTAAATCTGGGGGTGGTTTTTTACACAGTACTCGCTAACTGGTACACACTAACAGCTGTCAACTTGTACCATAAGTGAATATTCAACTTTCGAAGAATTGGGAATTTTTTTTTAATAGCATCCTTAGGAAGAAACTGTCATATGTTCTCTAAGCAATTTGCAAAGATTACATGGGAAAAGTGCTTCAAAATCAGGTTTCAAAGTGACAAAACTTGAGACTTTGGGAATGAAGGCTTGTTTTTACATTGAGATTTCCTTCAAAATAATAAAAGGATAAAAGTTAGGGGGCATTAAGAAATGAGATCATAATCATGAAATCAAGATGGATCAAGTTTTCTTTGCCTGAGATAGCTATCAATTGCAAAGGAGGAAAATTACACTTTTCAGTTAACATTAATTTCTAGAGAATATGTTTATTTATACTGAAGAATTCCAGGTGACCGAATGAAATTCTATTTGGGAAGAATATGATGTTTTCATTTTAAACTATCCTTCATTTATTATGATAATGATCTGTTTCAATAGACAATTTTTTGTATTTCCACCTAGTTCAGAGATTAACTTATTAAGATGGTTCTTACCCTAGGCATATACATGTGAGTTGAGAATTATCCAATATCCAGCATATCTTAGACTCTAAATAGTTTGGACAGCTCTTCTAATCAGCTTCAGAGTAAAGATTTGTACAAAACAGAAGTGCATATTGCTCTTTTAAAATATATTCTCAGTTTGGGTTTGCCCCCAAGGGCTTTGATGAGAGCAGGACATTTGCCTATAATGATAATGGCCAATGTCATTTCCAGTGATGTTTGGGTTTGGTCACTTAAAGGAGCAAACACCCCCCAAATTTTCCATATAAGATTTTCATTATCATTAAATACTCAGGGCCAAAAATAAACCAGGTGGGCTGTGAGGAACTCAGACAGCTTATTTAAAGCAAAAGTAGGTGCAGACTTATTAGTTCCTTTTATTATTAATTCTAAATATCTAGAACAGCTTCAGGTCATGTTTACTTTCTTAGGTCAAGGAGTAGCCAAAATAATTGCACATTTTGCTGGGATTTGTAATTTAGCTCTTTTTGATAAGGTTCCAAGCAAGGTTTTACCAGATTGGAATTCAGCAGCGGCATTTACTGCTACTGCCAATTAGAAACAGAGCACTATAATGTGCAAAGATTGTGTGCGGTGTGGACAGGCCCTAGGAATGGTATCAAGGTTAATTAATTTAATTTGAAAGTTTTGATGATTGTTAGACAAATCTCAGAAGATTTCTTAGACAATTTTTTAGGCCTCCAGGATATTCTATGATGATAATGCTGAAAAGTATTGTTGACAGCATTTGGAATGAGGGTTTTAAGGAATGGTATAACAGTTTGAATAACTGTTGACAGTGTTTTCCTTGGTACATTATGCATTTTTTAAGTTCCAAGAGCATTGTAACCAGTAAAATATTCAAACAATGTAAAAATATGCAGGGTAAAAACTAAAGCCTCGCTCTCCCTTGTTCCCTTATCCTGAAGTAATCATTAATTATGTAGCATATATTCCTCCAGAACCTTTCCTCTCTCTCTCTCTCTCTCTCTCTCTCTCTCTCCCTCTCCCTCTCCCTCTCTCCCTCTCTCTCTCTCTTTCTCTCTCTCACACACACACACACACCACCACACATACCAGAGAAGCAGTGTAAATACTGCTGAGATATTTTTGTAGAGAAATAGGGATGGATAGATTACATGCATTTTTATATTTTTTTAAATGGGATCTCTCTCTATATATAGTTCTGCAATTTGCTTTTACAGTTACTAAATTTCATGGGCCTTTCCCATGACAGTCCTTATAAATATTGTTCTCAAAAAATCTGTATAAAAATCTATAACATGGTTGTGAAATTTAAATATAGCCTTTCTGGTGAACATTTAAATTCTCTCTAATTACTTGATATCAAACCATGATACAATAAATGATTTATACATATTTTTTGTACAAGTACAGGTATTTCTGAAATACAGATTACTGGATGAAGTACTGTTGGGTCAAAGGATTTTAAATATTGAAGTTACCTTCTTAAAAAAGAAGGAGAAAAAGCCCTGTATAAACTTACTCTTATCATGGTTCAGGTGGTCAATCAGAGTTCCTTCTTCCTGTCAATATTAAAGACTACTTTTTATTTCAGCCAATTTGTTTTTTTTAAACCAGATAAAGTTATTCCATATTTGCTAGTGAAAAGAAACTTTCTTTTATAGTATATAAGTTGTTTTTATTTCTTTTTTTGTGAGTTACTTTCAATAATCAGTTCATCATCCTTTTCTTATTGATTTGTAGGAATTCTTTGCATAGTAGAGACTATGGTAGATACTTTGGGTTGACTCCCTTAACTTTCATTCCAACCCACCCTGGCATGCAAAAAATGGAAAGGTAAAAAACAGATTTGCCAGATTTTTCTTAAACTTGGGTACTGAACGTAAGCTAGGAGCCACCAATCAGATGCACTTACAAGCTAATTTGTTCACAAGAGAGGGAAGAGGCAGATCCCAGGACACTTATTTTGCAAATGTGACTTGTAGTAAAAGTGGTATGGTTTTGGAAACAATGGCTGTAGTGTCCACTTTCTAATCTGTATGCAGCTTTTTGGAACAGGCTGTCAAAAAAAAAAAAAAGGAAGAAAAAATAATTTATCTGCCAGCTGCTTTCATCTTCTCTCTCTTATTGGTCCAAGTGTTAATTGGGACCCATGCATTTCTGGATTGTGTTGCACTGTCCTCCTGGCAGTCACCCTAGGACGCTGACGTGCATGAAAGTAAAGATGAGAGCAGCGTGCTGGGTGAGTGTGGTATATTTATTGCAAAGATGGCCTCATTACCCTACTTGGTTTTTTATTTATATACTTTGCAATGTGACTTTTGGTTCCTCCCATTAAGTGGTAGAATTTATTTCTCCATGCCTTGAATCTGAGCTGGCCTTTTAACTTGCTTTAGTCTACATAATATGACAAAAGCAATTCTGTGCCTGTTCTGAGCTTAGACTACTGGTGGCCTTGCCTGTTTCTGCTCTTTTTCTCCTTAGACCCTTGCCTCTCCATGTGAACAAACCAGGACTAGTCTGGTGGTTAATGACCCAGTTGTTCTCATTTTGTACCAGCCAACAGATGGCCAAATGCGAGAAGTAAAGCCAGCTAGTTGATCTATAGCTGGCTGCGCATGCATGTTGGTGGTTGCCTAGACAAGAACAGCCATTCAACTAAGCCTAGCCTAAATTTCTGACCCATTGAATTAAGAGCTAAATATATAACAGCCGTTTTAGACTACTAAGTTTTGGGATCACTTCTAGGCATCAATAAATAAATATCTATTTTTTGCAGCAATAACTGAGCAAGCTCTCAAGTGAGTGTGTGGATCAGACTTACAGAATCAAAACTTGAAAAGGTTCATATTTTTAAAGACTCTAAGCATGGAAACTTGCTTATGACATTTGGGGTGAAAAGCATTGTTGCAAATTAGTTTTCTAATTAGTCAAGCTCCAACATAATGAGGTTTTTTAAAAAAAATTATTTCTTTTAGAAGTAATATATGATACTGGCAGGCAGCCTTGATTGCTTTTTGTACTGAAAAAGTGTTAATAAAATGTTCCCTTGTTTTTCTGTACTGAAAAAAGTGTTAATAAAATGTTCCCTTGTTTTTCATTAATTATTGCTTAATTTCCTGTGCATTGGGGTGGATTGTTTTTTGTAACAATAAAGCCTGATGGAAATGTTTGCTTAGATCTGTCATCAAAAACAATGGACATATGTTACTTGTTTTATGGGCAGAGAGGTATTATTCCCCATCTCCAGGAAAAACACTCTTATGTGAAGAATTATGATTGCTTTTATTAGCTCTAACATAGGTCTAATGGTAGCATAACTAGGAATTTGGATCATAATTGATTCAGTGTTTTAATAAAATGGTTCAGTTTCCTTTTGCTTTAGAATTATGTGATGAGGTTGGTGCTCTTGACCCCTGGCTAGAGGAGAGAAAGGGAGACAGAGTGTGTCAAGACCCAACTGAGGGCACTAAGGAGATGCCTAAAAGTGTTCTTTCTAATGAGTTCTAGTCAAGCAGTTAAAGGCAGAAGAGAAATGCTATAAGCAGTTACTCAGAAATGTTAGTATCAAAGACAAGCTCTACATTTTCACCTCCTAATAAAACAAAATATTTACATGAATTTTATGAACTCAGCCTCAAAGATGGGACAAATCACACCGAAGTGTTGGCATGTCTTTAACTCTTGTTCCAGTTCAAGGTTTCTTCGTCGTGGCACTACTGATGTTTTGGGTCAAGCAATTCTTTGCTGTAGGGCTGTCCTGTGCATCGTTGGACGTTCCCTAGAATCCCTGGCCTTCACTGGCTTGATTCCAGTGAGACAAACACACATTGTCAGGTGTCCCCTAGGACACAAAGTGCCCCTAGTTCAGAACCAATGCTCCAAATCAATATCTTTTTGTGGTCTCTAGAGTTATGTATGGCCCCTTGGGGCTGATGCAGAAAGCAATGGGAAAACCAAATAAGTGAGGCTTCAGGTTCCCCAATCCGACTTCAACCAGAGAAGCTCTAGTTTAATCTAGTAAGTCAGGTTTTATTGTAAAATTTTTCTGAAAATAAATTGATGTGAAGTCAAGTTTAAAAAATATATCTCCAGGAGCACGTGGGTGGCTCAGTTGGGTAAGTGTCTAACTCTTGGTTTTAGCTCAGGTCATGATCTCACAGTTGTGAGATAGAGCCCCGTGTGAGCCTCTGCATTGACAACACAGAGCCTGCTTGGGATTCCTGCTTGGGATGCCTCATGTGCACAGGCTGTCTCTCTAAATAAATAAACTTAAAAAAACCTCTAAATATGGAACAGTATTAGTACAATGATTCAGATATTAGCAACTAAAAATCACTTTTCCAAAAAGAGTGTTTGAAAAGCATGCAAAAGCCTCTTTATTCTAATGCTGCTGGTTATGCACCTTATGACAGACCTTTTGGCCTCTACAGTCATAACCCAAGTTTATGGCAGCAACATCATCTGCAGTCAGCATCTCCAGGCAGAAATATAGCAACCTCTTAAGAATTTTAGCCATGATTCCCATTCTTAAAAGGAATGCCTCTGGTCACAAAATTGGCTAACGGAGAGAGGATGGAGAGTTAGCAGAACCCACTACTACCTACTGTATGTTACTGGAAAAAACTCAAACATGCTCTCTTGTATGACTTAGAAGAATTAGAATGCTAGTTTTATAATGAAATTCAGCCTTACTTTAGCTACAAAACTTTTTTCCAAATGAAATTTTATACAGAATCTTAATATATAGAACAGATAAAAGAGAAGTTTTACAAACTGAAGCAGAAAATTATGGGCCCAGAGACTCAGCCAGGCCCTTAACCTGAGCACGATGTTGGAAGATTAAGTCCCCGAAGAAGCACAGAAATGAATGATCTATATGAACATTTACACACCTATGTGATAGCTACAGTCATTATAAGGCACCTCATATGGAATGAACCGGTCAGTCTACTCTGCTACAGTTGCACACGTATAATCTCTATATGTGTATTTGCATTTCTACAAAGTTTCACAATTACTTTTGTGTGTATTTGAATAATAACTGATCCCTATTTGGTAATATTTTTTCTGGTTATAAAATCAACCTTTGTTCTTTACAATCAGAGTAGCAAAACTAAAATTATTCCTGAGTGCCTGACTGCTGCTGCTGTTGTTAAGGTGTAATTTACATAAAATGAAAGATAGTTCTTGAGTGTTCGGTTCAATGAGTTTTGACAATTGGATAGGGCTGTGTAACCACCACCCAAAACTAGATATTGAACATTGTCATCACCCTAGAAATTTCTCTTGTACCCCTTTCTAGTCAAATTCTTTCCCCAAAGCAACAACTTTTTGAATTTCATCATGACAGATTAGTTTTGATTGCTCTAGACTTCATATAAGTGGAATCATACAGTATACAGTTAACCCTTGAAAAAAGTGACTTTGAACTGCATGGGTCCACTTATATGCACATTTTGTTTTCAGTATATACAGTACAGTACTATAAACATATTTTCTCTTCTTTATGATTGTCTTAATAACATTTTTTTCTCTAGCTTCATGGCAAGAACAGGATATATAATACATATAACATACAAAAATATGTTAATTGACTGTTTATATTACCACTAAGGCTTCTGGTCAACAGGCTATTACTAGTTATGTTTTTGGGAAGTCAAAAGTTATACGTGGATTTTTGACTGTGTGTGGGTTGGTGGCCCTAACACTTGCATTGTTCAAGGGTCAACTGTATATTCTTTTGGGTTCATTTCCCCCCCCACCCTTGTTTCAATGGCTATGAAATTTATCTGTGTTGTTTCATGTATCAGTAACTGTTTCCTTTTTATTACTAAATAGTATTGCCAAGCTCCATGCAATCTTAAAAACTTCTCTTCACATATGGATTTGTGTATATACAGGATGGATTTTAAAAATATCATATATATATATATATACATATATATATGTGTATATATATATATATATATACACATATATATATGTATAAAATCTTCTTTATCCATTTATCAGTCAATGGACATTTGGGCTCTTTTCACAATTTGGCTATTGTTGATAGCACTACTATAAACATTGGGGTGTATGTGCTCCTTTGAAACAGCACAACTGTATCTTTTGAATAAATACCTCGTGTGCAATTGCTGGGTCGTAGGGTAGTTCTACTTTTAACTTTTTGAGGAACCTCCATACTGTTTTCCAGAGTGGCTGCATCAGTTTGCATTCCCACCAACATCTGTTGTTTCCTAAGTTGTTATTTTAGCTATTCTGACAGGTGTGAGGTGGTATCTCATTGTGGTTTTGATTTGTATTTCCCTGATGATGAGTGATGTTGAGCATCTTTTCATGTGTTCATTAGCCATCTGGATATCTTCTTTGGAAAAGTGTTCCATGTTCATGTTTTCTGCCCATTTCTTCATTGCATTATTTGATTTTGGGGTCAGAGAAAGACAGATATCATATGATTTCACTCGTGTAGAATTTGAGAAACACAACAGATGAATAAATAGAGGGGAAGGGAAGGAAAAATAAGATAAAAAACATAGAGGGAGGCAAACCATAAGAGACTCTTAAATACAGAGAACAAACTGAGGGTTGCTGGAGGGGAGGTAGGTGGGGGTGGGTTAAATGGGTCATGGGCATTAAGGAGGGTGCTTTTGGGGATGAGCACTGGGTGTCATATGTTAGAGATGAATCACTGGGTTATACTCCTGAAGCCAAGACTACAGTGTATGTTAACTAACTTGAACTTAAATTTAAAAAAAAATCAGGAAAAAAAAATGTAAAATGTCTACCATAGTGGGTTTTTTGAGTAATTTTCAGGTACAGTCTTCATATGACAAACACTTGAAATTAATCTAGTACTGAGAAAAGGGTCTTTGTTTTCTAATTTGCTTTTGTTTTCTAAAAGCATTTTAAAATCATGATTAAAAAAAAATACAGACAGAAACCTGTCCTTGTGGCTCATTGGTGAACATTTTAGCAATTAACCACTGTCCTGTGAATATGATCATCAGCTTATAAGGCAATTACACTGTGTAAAAATAATCAACATAAAATAAAAGAGCTAAATTCACAGCAGTTGGTCTTCAAAAGCATGTCCCTTTTGCATGACAAGAATGATGTGGGTTTAATGTGATGTGCCTAATGAGAACAATTCTACCCCCTTGAACTTTAGGGGCGGAAATTATTTTGCTACATCGCTTGGGACTGCTATAAATTTCTTAGTGATAAAATGTGATAAAACCACATAGGTTTATAGGAACATTCTGAATGTTATTTTGGGGATAAGCACTAATCCAAACATTAATGTTGCCAATGCCCCCCCTATTAAAATGGGTCTCTAGGGTGATCTGCTATATTTCTTGGTGGTCTGCTATATTCCAGGCCCAAAGCTCACTACAAGTCAATAAAGATCAACGAGTCATGGTTAGTGATATAGATCTGTAAATTTATTACATTTTTTATTTATTTTTTATTATTTTTTATTATTTTTTTAATTTTTTAACGTTTATTTATTTTTGAGACAGAGAGAGACAGAGCATGAACAGGGGAGGGGCAGAGAGAGAGGGAGACACAGAATCTGAAACAGGCTCCAGGCTCTGAGCTGTCAGCACAGAGCCCGATGCGGGGCTCGAACTCACGGACTGCGAGATCATGACCTGAGCCGAAGTTGGACGCCCAACCGACTGAGCCACCCAGGTGCCCCTTATTACATTTTTTAATTCACTTTTTTTCCCTCTGCCCAACTACTGAGGCCTTATTGGAATAATTAAAATAAATAAAAAGCAGAGGTCCAAGAGAAATTTAGCACATGCCACCTTTCTTTTAAAATTTCTGCTTTCTTGGTTTTCCAAGGAATCTGTGTTAACACAGTGTGTGAATGTGTGATACAAAGAAGCACACAGCCATTTTCTGCACAGCAGCGCATAAAGAGAAATTCCTGGGGAAGTAGATGGGAAAAAAATCAAACGTTGGTAAAGACAGCACAGATTTTGCAAGTTGGATGAAATTAGAGTAAGTTATTTCTAAGGCTTTCTCTCCCTCTTACAAAGTAAGATTTCTCTTCACCTTACAAAATGGAGAAACCAATAAAGGCACATATGTCTAATTTCAATAACCAGAAATGAAACCATCAGGTACATTTTCTAAAGTTCAGTGGAACTGAAAGACAAACCTCTGTATAGTCAGATTCCCATTTTTGTTTTACCCTAAGGGCATATATTTAATTCATTGAATTCTTAATTATAAATTTAAAAGACACTGTTTTACTACGTCTAAATATTTGACGGTTTCTATATAATTGTCATCTTAGCAAAAAATACTGTCCCTCCTCACAAATTCTTGATCTCTATATTGTTTCTCTGTCTACCTAGATAGATAGATGATCGATGGATGGATGGATGGATAGACAGATTAGACTGATCGATCAATCAATAGATAGATAGATGCCATTTGTATTAGTTACCAAGCCATTTCAGAACCTACTGGCTTAAAATCACAATCATTTATTATTGTATGGGGTCTACAGATATCCTAGGTTATTCTGTTGATTAAGACCTAGGCACGGCAGGGCTCACTTGTGAGTCTCCAGTCTGGTGCGGGCCATCTAGCATAGTTTTGGTGATCTTGGCAGTAACTTCTCACATGTCTGGACCGTGGCTCTATTGAGCCAACTCAGCTCTGATCCACATATTCCTAATCCTCCAGCATGCTGGGCACATCCATATTCTCACAGGGAAGGCAGGGAATCATGAGTGAAAGTAGAAATGCACAAATGCTTTTTCAAGCCTCTTCTTTTTTTATCTCATTTTTTTAATTTCAATTTTTAATTTAAATTCTAGTCAGTAAACATGTATGGTAAAATTGGTTTCAGGTATAGAATTTAGTGATTCATCACTTACATATAACACCCGGTGCTCATCACAACAAATTCCCTCCTTAATACCCATCACCCATTTACCCCATCCCATCCACCTCCCTTCATCAACCTTCAGTTCTCTATAGTTAAGAGTCTCTTATGGGTTGCTTCTCTCTCTCTCTCTTTTTTCTTCTTCCCTTATGTTCATCTGTTTTGTTTCTTAAATTCCACATGAGTGAAATCATGTATTTGTCTTTCTCTCACTGCCTTATTTGACTTAGCATAATACATTCTATCTCTATCCATGTCGTTGCAAATGGCAAGATTTCATTCTTTTTGATGGCTGAGTAATATTCATATATATATATATATATATATATATATATATATATATATATGCCGCATCTTCTTTATCCATTCATCAGTGGATGGACATTTGGGCTCTTTCCATAATTTGGCTATTGTTAATGATGTTTTTCAAGCCTCTTCTTGCCCCATGTTTGCTAATGTCCAAAAGCAATTCCCATGACCAAGCTTAAGGTCAGTGTGGGAAGGCATTACCAAAATGGTGGGTATAGGAGAAAGAGAGAAAAGAATCTGTTAGCCTCAGTAGAGAAACCCATTCTAACTAACTAGACACTCTTCCCACCTTATGATTTTTTTAAAAAAATTTAACATTTTTTATTCATTTTTGAGAGACAGAGACAGTGCACAAGTGGTGGAGGGGCAGAAAGAGAGGGAGACACAGAATCTGAAAGAGGCTTCAGGCTCCGAGCTGTGAGCACAGAGGCCAATATGGGGCTCAAACTCATGAACCGTGAGATTCATGACCTGAGCTGAAGTCAGACACAACCTACTGAGCCATCAGTCCAGGTGCCCCTTCCCACATTATAATTTTTATCACAGCACCACTTCACACTTATCACTAGCTACCAGTAATGAAATAATAATAATATTTACTTTCCTACTTTATTTCCTGCCATTGGCTTCTCCTGTATCCCTCATTAGAGTGTCAATTCCAGTGATGCTGGGCTGGCATTGCCAGCCTGTGAGAATGAACTGTTACATTCCTGGGAATTCTGTGAACCAGTTGACATCATGGTGGTAACTTGAAATCAACCATGGCAGGATATTTGCTCCATAGAAATTGGCATAAACTACGAAGATCTTTGATTTGGAGAGAGGAGCATAAGAAGCACTGATCATGTTTTCCATGAAAGCAGTGGCTTGTGTGTCTTTTTCCTCATTTCTTCAGCATATAACATAAAACCTTTCTGTATTAGCACTCAATGAATATTTGTTGAATAAGAGAATGAATTGATTCATTAATAGACAAGTAAGTGAATGAATGAATGAATGTCACATAGCCAATCAGTAGCAAATGGATCTAGATTATAGGCTTTCTGATTCTTGATCCTCCGAGGCCTCTGATAATCTTGGAACATTGAGACTCTCTACCTACCTGACACTAAAGTGGGTTCAACTTGCCCCGATGCAGCCCTCCATGTCTGTAATTATGATAACCTCCTTTTGCCCAGAACTTGACCTTATAGACATGGGTGATATAACTTGTATTCATTCAACTAGTTGCAACTACCCTACCACCCCATCCTGTGCCATCATACATGATGATGTATGTTCTACTCACCTTGCCCCTCTAGCCTGGATAACTTCTGGATTCCTTCTAATTTATTCTCATTCTGTTGGGGCTATTTAAATTCACATTTCCACAGGAGGCTTAAGACCTAATGATCTCTTAATACATCTTGAATTCTTCCATGCTTTCCATCTCCACGGCCACTGCCCCAGTTCCAGCCACTGTTATCTCTTGCCAGGACTGTTGCAGTGCCCTCCTAACTGATCTCATCTTATCCGCTATTGCCCTCATCCATCCATTCACTACTTTGGAGCCAGAGTGATCCTGTCACACTCCTCGATGCCACCCTAACTCCCACTCACCCCCACCCACCCCACTTAGATTTCTCAGGCTTCCTCTTGCTCTTAGGATAAAGTCAGCTCTCTCTAAGATGGCCAGCAAAGCCTGCATCCCTTGACTCCTACCTACTTCTGTAGCTCTTGAACTGGGCTCTTTTTGTTCCAGTCACTGGAGCACAGGCTCATATCTTGCCATTCTCCTCCCCTCACGGGCTTTTTGAACATGCTATTCTTTGTTTAATCCTCTTCCTCTTTGGCCCAGATTTTCCTCCTGTGATCTGGATCCTTATATTCATCTGCTTACTGGACACCTACTTCTGGGAAGCTTTTGACATCTAAAAAATCGCCAAATGTCCTCCTGCTCCTCTAGTCCTAACTGTAGCTGTTTACCTCTCCCTCTGTTTACCTCTTCCACGTCCACCTTGGTTAATGGAACTGGGACTCTCTCTGTCTCCTGGGCCAGAAATCTGGCAGTCACCTTAGAGCCCTCCCTCACCATAACTTCTCAAGGCTAGTCAGTTATCAAGACCTGTCAATTTTAATTCTTTAAAAGCTCTTTAATATATCTTCCACCACCACTGTTACTTTCTGAGTTCTGGTTCTTATCATCTCTCTCACCTAGGCTACTGCAATATTCTCCTAACATGATCCCCTTCTCCTCAACTTAAGCTTCATCCAGTCCATGCCTTACTCAGCAGTGAGAGTGATCTTTTATTGTAAATCTGGTCACATTATTCCCCTCTTTAAATTATTTTAATGATGTTTGATTGTTGCAATCATTTTATTTTATTTTTTAAAGTTTATTTACTTTGGCGGGGGGGTGGGCGGGAAGAGAGAGAGAGAGAGAGAGAGAGAGCAGCAGGGGCAGAGAGGGGGAGAGAGAGAATCTCCAGCAGATCTGCACCGTCGGCACAGAGCCTGACGTGGGGCTTGAACTCGTGAACTGTGAGATCATGACCTGAGCCTACATCAAGAATTGGACACACTTAATCCACTGAGCCACCCAGGTTCCCCATTGTTGCAATAATTTTAAAACTCTTTTATTTTTTCAGTTATAGGGAGGCAGACTTTTCACTTTTGGTAGTTTCTGGAGAAAATGGTAAACAACAGGAATTAATCATTTTTTAAATATTTGGGATAAAATACCCATAAAACCAGTTAGACAGGGGGTGTTTTTAGAAGTCTTTGACAATCAATTCAATTTCTTTAATTCTTACTGGTTCATTTAGCTTCTCTCTACATTGATTATGTTTGCCGTTACTCTCCTAAGAAATTGTTCATTCCACGTAGGTTTTCAAATTAATAGACATAGAGTAGTTCATAACATTCTTTTTTTTTTATTTCTGTTGCATATATAGTCTTTAAACCTTATGGATTTGTGTATTTGCTAACTCCCCCCAGTCAGTCTTGCCAGACATCTATCTTTCTCACGAAGCTTTTCGAAGAGCTAGCTTTTGGGTTTGCTTAATTATTGCCATTTGCTGTTATTTCTATTGTTCACAATTTCACAGATTCCTGTCATTATTTTAATATTTCATTTGTCTTTGGATTATTGGATTTTCTCTCCTGCTATTTTTCATATTCTTTATTTCCATGTTTAGATCACTTTTTTTTTTTACCCTCTTTGGTTTCTTGAGGTTTCTATTAAAGCCATATATAGGGGAAGGCATGGGGGAAGGTGTGTAGAGCTTCCATGCCCTCTCTTGGGGCTCCACTCCCAGCACCTCCATGTGTTTACCAACCTAGAAGATCTCCAAATTATTTCCTTTAGGGTTTTTATGGAGGCTTCATTATATAGGGATGATTGATTAGATCATTGGCCATTGGTGATTATGTCACCTCCAGTCTCAAGTGGGGCTGAAAGTTCCAACCCTTGAATCATATGGCTGGTTCCCTTGGCAACTAGACCCCATCCTGAGGTTAATCTGGAGCTCCCAGCCTCTGGTACTCTCATTAGATGCTTGTGATTTTGGAAATTCCAAGTGTTTTAAGGAGCTATGTGCCAGGAAATGGAGTAGGGTCCAAATACATAGTTCTTACTATGTCACAAGTGTTTCATTACCATTTATTTCTAGATGTTGCTTAATTTAGATGTATCACAGAGTAGGGAGGTGGGAGGGTATGACCTGACCTCTTAAATCCCTGAATATCGTCAAAGAAGGAATTCTTCTTGAGGCAAATTCCATGAGAAGAAAGCAAAAAGATCATAAGAAATAAGACAATCTAAAATGCCACCTTCTTTCATGTGTTTAAATGTAGGTCATGTCTGTTCTCAATCCTCATCCCTCATCCCAAGGGAGAAAAGAGCCTTTGAATGAAGGAAGGATGACAGGCTAGTGACTCTAATTCATTTACACATTAACTGGACTCTTTTCTAGGAATACCACCTCGTTCTGGGTACGAATCAGAGATGAAATTTTGTAAGACTTCTTTTACATTTGTTGTTAAATAAGAGAATCAAAACCTACTTTATCAAATAATATCATTAGCTATTTATCTTGATTACAGTAACCCTATCTAGTTTCATCTTATAAATGTCACATTGTTTTTCTTGCATTGAAAAAAATTAAATTAAATTATGTGCTGGTTGTCAGATCAATTTGTTTTCAGCAGTCCAGCTATTCTTTTTTTTTTTTTTTTTTTTTTTTTTAAATTTTTTTTTAACTTTTATTTACTTTTGAGACAGAGAGAGACAGAGCATGAGCAGGGGAGGGTCAGAGAGAGAGGGAGACATAGAATCTGAAACAGGCTCCAGGCTCTGAGCTGTCAGCACAGAGCCCGACGCGGGGCTCGAACCCACGGACCGTGAGATCATGACCTGAGCTGAAGTCGGACGCTTAACCGACCAAGCCACCCAGGCGCCCCAGTCCAGCTATTCTTTTAAATTAAATACACGGAAGCAGTTTGATCATGATATCTAATGAACTTTAAGAAATTCTTTCTAATTTGTTGTACCTGAGTCTTATTTCATTATTCTCAAAAAACAGAACACCCAAATATAACACACACGTGTGAGTGCGCATGCACACTCCCCCATAAGCATGAATTTCAAAGAAATATCATGCTTTCTATCACACTCTTTGTATACAGATAACTTATATTGTAACTATGTTCAAAAATTACAAATTAAGGAATAGAAGCAGCCTATTGACTTATTATCGTGTTTTTACAATTTACCATGAAATTAATAAATTTTGCATCATGTTTTCAGTAATATGCCTTACCATACGCATCTTGTAAGATGGATATTGTGTAGAAACACAATGTCTCATTTTTTTCTGACAGATAAGATGTGTTTGGCTGATGATTTTTTAAAATGAGGCTTGGCTTGGTCAATGGGGTCACTCAGGAGACTTTTCCATGATTTGATCTGTAGCTCTGAGATTTTGATAAAAAAGAAAAATGTATTTAAGGCATGTAATACTGTTAAGACATTTTATAAACATATTTCATTCAAAAAGGTATATGGAAATTAGCAACATTTTGATATCCCAAAAGTTTTCAGAATATATCTCTAGTTGAAAGAGTAATAAGGCTTCTAATAGTATTTGATTATTCTTGATAAAGCCTCTTTGTTATTCTTCCCAGAAATTGAGATTTTGAACAACTGTAGTGATTGGGATAGAAATCCTTTTGCAAGGGAGTTTCAATCATGAAGTTTCAGCAAAATTGAAGGAGGGGTTTGTCAAGTTCATGCCTGGTAGCTGATCATTAAAGGTTTTAATGATAGATCACAATGTGATTTTGCCATATATTTGGAAAGTTCAAATAACTGAATGCCATTGCTGTAACAAAACTCCTTCCAATCATGTGTACTTGTTCACGAGAACAAGCTTTCACAGTGTTTATATTTATAAAACAGAAGAATAGAAATAGAATCCATGATAAGATCCATGTTCTTTGAGCCATAAATATTTGTGTTCATAAATATCTACAAATATGTAAATTGAGGAAAAAATCACATTTATCTCATTAAGAGATACACTTGCAAAAAATTGGTTTAATGTTTAATGTTTATTTATCAAAATTTATGATAGATTTATAATGCTTTTATCAGTTGTAAATTACCAATAATCACAAAGTTATTCAACACATTTTTAAACATATTAACCTTTAGGGTCTTCAAGAATCAAAAAAACCTTCAACTTATTATACGTATTTTTGGTGCTTAGAAGAATATAGAATTTTTCAAAAATAAACAAATTACCTGTGGATAAAATCATATAGGGAGACCATAATAAAAATTTGATTTCAACTAGTAAAAGAAATAATGAAAATTTTCTTTTTAAAGTTATTTATTTTGAGAGAGAGAGAGAGAGAGAGAGAGAGAACACACAAGCAGGGGAGGAGCAGTAAGAGAGGGAGAGAGAGAAAATCCCAAGCAGGCGCCACACTGCAAGTGCAGAGCCTGATGCGGGGGTTAAACTCATGAACTGTGAGATCATGACCTGAGCTGAAATCAAGAGTCAGATGCTTAATCAACTGAGCCACCCAGGTGCCCCTGTAAATTTTCTATCACTGGAGAATTTCTTTTTAATGGATGCTTCTAAGTTTCAAAATGCCATTTGTAGTTATATTCCTTTTGAGTACTTAAAATAAGCTGTAACAGTATTATCTCATTGGATTCACAATTTGTGAGAAGGTCTATAATTTTTCAAAATTAGTTTTGGGATATGACAGGAAAACATTTCAAGACCATTGTGTTGAAATGTCACTTCTGGAGAAACAGGTTCATGTGTGGGCAGCACCAGGGCCACACAGCATCTCAACCATAATATAGTAGGGATGTCTTGAAAATGGTATGGACCATGGGAGAAGTCCAGATGAATATCTCAGAATAAACCTTTGTCACAGCAGCTGCCAGCACACCTAAACACTCATCTCAATTTTCAATGCTCTTCCAATAAAACTCCAAGTTCCTGAAAGTCATGGCTCCTGCTATTAAAGAATATTATGCAAAATTTTGCCCTTTTAGTATCATAGTAGAGTATTTTATAACAAGCCTGTCTGAGGTTTACCTGATGTTCTAGGGAAGTGCGTCCAATAGAACTTTCTGTGATGATGGAAGTGTTCTATATCTGAGTTATTCAGTATGGTAGCCACTAGCCACATGTATCTATTGAACACTTGAAACATGTGCAATTAAGGAACATAATTTTTAACTTTATGTAAGTTTAATTAATTAAAAAAATTTTTTAATTTAAATCCAAGTTAGTTAACATGGATATAATGTAATGTATTTAATTTAATTTAAATCCAAGTTAGTTAACATGGATATAGTGTAATGTGTAATAATGATTTCAGAAGTAGAATTTATTGATCCATCACTTATATACAACACCCAGTGCTCATCCCAAGTGCCCTTCCTAATGCCCATCATCCATTTAGCCCATCCCCCACCCAATATCCCAATATCCCAATATCCCTCCAGTAACCCTTAATTTGTGCTCTGTATTTAAGAGTCTCTTATGGTTTGCCTCCATCTCTGTTTTTATCTAATTTTTGCTTCTCTTTCCCTATGTTCATCTGTTTTGTTTCTTAAATTCTACATATGAGTGAAATCTTTTGTCTTTCTCTGACTTGGTATGCTTAGCATAATACACTCTAGTTCCATCTATGTTGTTGCAAATGGCAAGATTTCATTATTTTTGATTACTGAGTTATATTCCATTATATATATATACACATACATATATATACATATATACATATATATACATATATGTACATATATACATATATATATATGTGTATATATATATATGTATATAAATATATATATATATATATATATATATATATATATACACACCACATCTTAAGTTTAAGTAATTTAATTTAATTTCAAATTTAAATAGCCAGATATGACTTGGCCACCATCTTGGAAATAGCAACTCTAGCATAATGTACCTTTGTTTGATTTACTGGTTACCAATGATTAGGGCCCTGACTTTCCAAAGTTAAATGTTAACTTCTAAAAGATTGATAAGTGGCAAATGATTTCTGTCCTATCCCGTAAAATAGTTTTGTTGCCCTGTAGCACATTAGCCAGTTTTGTATTTAATTAACAATCTCATTTCAAGATTTTTTCTTTGACTGACAATATGTGCTTCAGTATTTTGAACTCTCCTTTGAACTCATTTTACGATCCTGTTAATACTGCCATTGATGAGTTTTTGCAATTAATTGACGTATTTCCTATATATTTGTGAGAAAGTATTGCTTTTGAAGTTTTTGAAAATTATATTCTGATGTTGCTTCCCTCATTTACTGTTTGAATTCATCTATCCTCAGATTTTGCTCCTGGATATGATCTGGAAGTACCCACTAATTACTTAGCTCTGTTTCCAAACCCAAATCCTATTTGTATTTGCTAGAGGAAAGATATGAATTTCAGACAGAGTGGAGTAAAATCAGCTCTGCCACTTATATCACTGCATAACCTGGACAAAACCATTACGTTAAACATAATAGGAACTACTTAATAAGGTTGCTGTGAGGAATGAATGAACATCATAGAAATAAACTCAGTATCACTTTCTGTGATGATGGAAGTGTTCTATATCTGAGTTATTCAGTATGGTAGCCACTAGCCACATGTATCTATTGAACACTTGAAACATGTGCACTGAATTTTGGCCTCTTAATGCATCCCAGACTATGAGAATTTAGCTAAGTGTCTTGTTACACATGAGGTCTTGTCAATTTCTTAAATTGCTTATATTGTCTTAGGGCTGATAGTTCACATACACATATTCATGACTATTATTGCTTTAACATAAAACAAAATTGTCTCATTCTATAATTTTAACATTAATTCTACTTTTCAGATATTAAGATTCCATTGTTTGCTTTTCTCAATATATATTTATCCACCTATTTGCCTCTATTAACACAAGGTGTTTCAACATTACCATCCTTAATGGTATCCTTAATTTTTTTAATGTTTATTTATTTTTGAGAGAAAGTGAGTGGGGGAGGGGCAGAGAGAGAGAGGGAAACAGAATCCCAAGCAGGCTCCAAGCTACCAGCATAGAGCCTGCTGTGTGACTTGAACTCACGAACCAAGAGATCATGACCTGAGCTGAAATCAAGAATTGGACGTTTAACCGACTGAGCCACCCAGGCACCTCTTTAGTAAATATCTTAATTTTAGATTAAAGGGAAAAATCACCTTCTCAATAGATACTAAAAATTGATAAAATATAGTACCCATTCCCCCATCCTGTCTCTTTCTCTTCCACTCCCTCTCTTTCTGTCTCTCTGTCTCTCACTCTCCCTCACACACACAACTATTAACCAACTAGAAGTAGAGGAATCTGTCCTAATTTGAGAAAGGATACTTCCAGAATAACATAATAATCATTACATGCTAGCTGTGAAGACTTTAAAATTTATTCAGTAGAACAAATTCTTACAGTCTTAGTGACCAATTTGTAGCTTTATAAAGCTTTATCTAGATTTCCAATTATCATAGGAAAGAGTAAGTGACCCCTGACTCTAGTCCTAAAAGCAAGGCTAGAATGGAGGGCAAGCAGGATGGGTCTAAAGGAAACCGAGCTCCCCCCAAAACAAATAATCCAGTTAAGAAATGGGCAGAAGACATGAATAGACATTTTTCCAAAGAAGACATCCAGATGGCTAATAGACACATAAAAAGATGCTCAACATCACTCATCATCAGGGAAATACAAAACCATGATGAGATATCATCTCACACCTGTCGGAATGGCTAAAATTAACACAAGAAAAAAAACAGGTGTTGAGGATGCGTTGAAAGGAGAACCCTCTTATGCTATTGGTGGGAATGCAAACAGGTGCAGTCATTGTGGAAAACAGTATGGAGGTTCCTCAAAAAGTTAAAACTAGAACTACCCTAACATCTGGCAATTGCACTAGTAGGTATTTACCCAAAGGGTACAAAAATACTGATTTGAATGGATACATACACCCTTATGTTTATAGCAGCATTATTAATAATAGCTAAACAAAGGAAAGAGACAAGATGTCCATCAACTGATGACTGATGAATGGATAAAGAAGTTGTGGTGTGTGTGTGTGTGTGTGTGTGTGTGTGTGTGTATAGTGTAATGGAATATTATTCAGACATCAAAAAGAATGAAATCTTGCCATTTGCAATGACATGGATACGGCTAGGGAGTATTATGCTATAAGTGAAATAAGTCAGTCAGAGAAAGACAAATGCCATATGATTCTACTCAAATGTGGAATTTAAGAAACAAAACAAACAAACACAGGGAGAAAAAGAGGGGGAAACCAAGAAATAGACTCTTAACCATAGAGAACAAACTGATGGTTACCAGAAAGGAGATCGGTGGGAGGATGGGTTGGACAGGTGATGAGGATTAAGGAGGGTACTTGTCATGGTGAGCACTGGGTGATGTATGGACGTGTTGAATGACTATGTCCTACACCTGAAACGAAATATTACATTGTATGTTAACTGGAATTTAAATAAAACCTTGAAAAAAGTGCAATGAGGAAAATTATCCAGCAGGGGAAAACAAGAGGCCTCTAGAGAAAGCAGAAATTTAGCTAAGAAGTACTTGAAAGGTGATTCAGACCTACTGAAAGAAACTATGTGAACTAAGAGACAAAAAATACAGAAGCAAATCCAGAAGAGCATGGCATATTTCAGGTGTGGAGAATGATATTTTTCAGTCAAGTTTGGCCTAACACAATAGATTAGAACATGCAACAAGCTACATTTCCTGTAGGCTGTGAGCCATGTCTGATTTTTCATGAAGGGCCCCATGAATCAATCATTACAGTACTTCCAGAGAAATTGTTCATGGACCATTTTATTCAGTAGAGTATTCCTTTCCATGAATAGATGAAGATCATAAATGATAGCACAACAGACATATAGGACTTTAAAAGTAACTTAAAGTAAATAAAAATTGTCAAATATGAACAAAAAGTTAAAGCAGCAAATACCTTGTGTGGGGGGTGGGTAAAAATCAAGATTTGAAATAAATATTTCTCTGAGGAAGAGAATATATAAACGTTCTGACCAGAATCCTTAAAATAATATCTCAAATAATAAATGAAATATTTCTAGAAAGTGTACTAGTTTGGGGAAAGGTAGTATAAAATATAAAAGCAAACATCTAAAGGAAACAAAATCAAACAGAACAAGGCATTGGAAATATAAAACAAATATTTTCAAGGGATTTTTGTAAAACTTTCAAAGTGGACAAAATAAAAAAGCCTTAATGAAGTTACATTCAGCAAAGAGAAGACTGACTTCTAGCAGGTTCATGAGAAAAAACCCTCAAGACCTAAGGAGAGCATGGAGCAGTTACTCCAGAAAGCAGAAAACCAGAATAAAACTTAGCTGAGGGAACCAACCAAATCAGTTCATTGCAAAATTCAGAAAGACCTCCAGGAAATGCTTGTTTACAAAAAAACGAATTTGAAGTTTTGAATAATTGCACTGGGCAGCTGAAATAATGGGTAAATCACCAGAGTGAGAAGATAAAATAAATCAGAGATGACAGATGATATATATCTCCTGGCTATAATCTTTGTTAACAATAACTGGAAAAGATTGAGGCCATTTCCTATCCAAACTGAGTGATGAGGTGACAACCTGGAATGGGCTGGAAGAACAAATAAAGAACATGAGATTTGTTCACTGTGTTGAGCTAAGTTCTACTGGAAAATGAACGCAAAACCTTGCAGCCCAGGGTAGGGTTCCCAAAAGTACATAAAAAGGTGGCTCCGTAAAAGAAGCTGATTTACGAAGAGAATAAATGGGGAAAGAAAGAGCAAAAGCAACCAGCTGCAGAGGAGATGAAAACCTGCAGGCAGAGAATTTAAGACATGGAGGAAGAATTACAGAAAATGGAAATATGCATATGCAATTCATGATAAGAAAGGAATCACTGCTTAAGATCAAAATTAGGGTGCACCTGCCTGACTCATTTTGTAGAAAGTGCGACAATTGATCTCAAGGTCGTGTGTTTGAGCCCCACATCGGGCATGGGACCTACTTTAAAAATCAAAATTAATGCCATTATATAAAAAAAAGGATGCTTCTAAACCAGGGACTCTAAAACCAAATCCAGGAAAACTTGAACCTGAAACAACCCAAAAAGAACTAAATTAGTGGGCAAACTATATTGTGTGGTAGAATCACCTAGATGGCTTGTTGAAACAAAGATGGCTGAGCCCCATCCCTGAGTTTCTAATTCAGTAGATCTAGGGTGAGGCCTGAAAATTTGCTAAAGCAAGTTCTCTGGTTATGGTGATGCTGCTGGTCTCAGGACAACGTTTTGAGAACTACAGCTCTAAACAAATTTTGGTCGCATATTAGAATCGCCTCAGCTCCTTGCAGACCTTTTCAATTAGAAGCTCTGGGGGGAGGGGGGGCTCAGGCATTGGTATTTTTTGAAGGATCTCAGATGATTCCAACACAATCAAGGTTGAGAACCACCATAGTTAGTCAAAGTGGTCCTTTTGACCAGTTCACTGAAATTAGCAACATATTACCTCTCATCCCTAGTGACGGTGTTTTTATCTTTGATGCCTTTCTTTTCTCTTTAACAGAAGAGATTTGTCCAAAAATGAGCAAACCCAATGCGGGAGCCTCTACCATATCTTAGGGAGTCATCTGGTTCATCAATGGAATAGTAACTGCCTCTGTTTGGGTTCTAATGAAGCTTCATTGAGAAACCCGAGGAACCACTTTGATGATAGTCTAGGAGTATGGTTCTGGTGTCAAAGGCTGCCACATCCCTCTTCCACCCTCTCCACTTACAAACAGGAGAATGCCCACCACCCTCCAGTCTATCTGGACCTCTACCTGAAGTCTGGGGGATTCATCTGCTTTTGCTTTTCCTTCCACCTCTGGATTTTCCAGAGCTAAGTAAATTGCCTTGGCTTTTGCCCAGAATAAGGAACTTGCCTTCTGACTCTGTGAGGATAGACGTGGGCACTCAAGTTGAAAATATTCACTCTCTTGGTTCAACAGAGAGCATCTTATCTGGTCTCTGATCAACACCTCTCTCTTTATCCCTGAACCCAATTCAAGTGGCTTTATATCTCTAGCTTTTGCAAGATCTTTTTTTTTAGCTTCAAGCATATTAGCATCTGCACCACATGCATGTACACACACACATATACACACATTTACTGCTCACAGCAGTGCAAAGGACAATGCATACACTTTCTCAGGCTTTTAATATAAGACAATGAATGGACAATTTAAACATTTCACTTGATTCAAAATCCTATATTTTTTTCATTTTATTGAGGTAAATTAAAAAAATGTTTTTTTTAAGTTTATTTATTTTGAGAGAGAGAGAGGAGCAAGCGGGGTAGGGACAGAGAGAGAGGGGAGAGACAGAATCCCAAGCAGGCTTCGCATCATCAGCACAGAGCCCAATGTGTGGCTTGAAACCATGAACCGTGACATCATGATCTGAGCCTAAATCAAGAGCCAGATGTTCAACTGACTGAGCCACCCAGGCGTCCCTATTGAAGTCAAATTTATGGACAGAGTAATATACAGTTCTCCAGTGTAAAATTCAGTGAGTTTTGACAAACGTAACATAACATAAATAGAGCATTTGCATCATCTTAGAAAGTTCCTTTATGCCTCCTTTCAGTCAGTCCCGTGAACAATCTCTGTCCTGATCTCTATCACCACATACCAGTTCTGCCCATCCTTGAACTTCATATAAATAAAAGCAAACATTATGTTTTTGTTTGTGTGTATTTTTTTTTTTGCTCAGCATAATGACTGTGAGATTCATCCATACTGTTGTGTCTCAGATGTTTATTCTGCTGTGTCCTTGAGTAATATTCCATTATTTGAAAATAACATAATCACTTTATCCATTTTCCTGTTGGTAGACATTTGGGTTATTTTCAGGTTTTGGCTGTTTTCAGTAAAATTCTATGAAGATTCTTGTGCAAGTATTTTTGTGGGCATGTGTTTTCATTTCTCTTGGGTGCATTTTCTCCCAGGAGGGCAATTCCCGTATCATAACCATAAGTGTTTAACTTTATAAAAGACTTTTGTTGAAGTCAATTATACCATTTTACACTCCAAGCAGAAATGTATGAGTGTTCCAGTGGCTCTGGATCCTCATCAGCATGTGGCCAGTTGTTTTCATTTTAACCATACTAGCGGGCTTGAGTGGTAACATTTACTAATTTTGCAGAGTTTTTTTCCAAGGTATGCTGACCTGAAATTGTCCATATTTGAGCCAAGTTATTTAATTCTGAGGGCTCTATTAATGTTTTTAAAGTTTGCTATGGATGGAAATCATCTTTTGAGCTTTAGTCTCCTACAATATGACTGGACTAATTTTTTTTTTTTTTATAGTTTTTATTTATTTATTTTTTTGAGGGAGAGAGATTGTGTGCATGCATGCATGCAAGTGGGGAAGCAACAGAGAGAGAGGGGGATAGAGAATCCCAAGCAGGCTCTGCAGTGTCAGCGCAGAGACTGATGCGGGGCTTGAACCCATGAACTGTGAGATCATGGCCTGAGCTGAAACCAAGAGTTTGATGCTTAATTGACTGAGCCATCCACACGCCCCTGGACTAGTTTATTTTTAATTATTTCAACCATGTAATTTTATTTAAAGTTTATTTATTTTGAGAGAGCATGCACAAATGGGGAAGCGGGGGGTGGGGGGAGAAAGGAGAGAGAGAGAGAGAGAGAGAGAGAGAGAGAGAATCCCAAGCAGGCTCCATGTCCAACATTGGGGCTCAATCTCATGACTGATAGATTATGACCTGAGATGATACCAGGAGTTGGACGCTTAACAGACTTAGCCACCCAGGTGTGCTTCAGTCATGTAATTTTAAATGGTTTACAATGTTATGGAAATAAATAAATACCTTTTAAATAAAAATTATATAAATAGCCATAAAGAGAAATATGGGCTAGAAGGGAAATTTGGAATATGGAGTGTAGGTGGCCTTGCTTTAAGGTTAGCACTTAAGTAGGAAACTGAAGGAAAATTAAGAAAGGAAGGTTATGATATTCTAGATAATATTTAATAAACCACTATTCTGTGAATAACTTGCAGATTTTCCATGAGCATTTAGTATACAATTCAGGTATAGCTTCTTCTGCATCAAAACAAAATGAAATATTTTTAATAGGCTAACACATCAATTGTTTCTATTTGATTTTACAATATATTATATTGAGTTCCTTTTATTGTTTTTTTAAAAGTTTTCTGGAGTGATATCAATTTAAAGACTTTTTTCATAGGCGTTTTGCATAAAATAATTGCTCAAAATATTTGAGAAAAATGTGTGTATAATCTACAGCAGTGATTCTCAAATTCAATGGGTACGGGAACTTGGTAAAAATACAAAAGCCCAGGCCCCTTGTCCTTTTTAGGAAACTTAGTCATGTGTGTTCTCCAGGTGATTCCGAGACCCACCAAAATGTACTAACCACTGCCCTCCAGCACATTCCAGTGTGAGGGAGGCCACACTGAAAGAAAACAAAATAGGACTTAATTATGGTGCAGTTGTCAGCAGTGACCAAAAGGTGGCTCACTGGATCACAACACTGGTTAGTGAACCGAGTTCATTTGCATATCAAGGCATTTCTAGAGAGATAAGCAGTAAGTGGAAATAAATACTACAGTTATAGCTCTAGAATAATTCAAATGCCTCTCTTTTTAAATGTATTTGAATGTATGCCACTTCAAGAGAAACATATAGAAACTTCTATTCTTAAATCTGAAAACATTTCTTTAGACTATATGTTAGGCTGCATTTCTTCTGAAGAAAAATTCAGTTCTGCCAACATAAAGTGATCAAGAAAAGGCTCCATTCATTACACTGTGCTTGACTTCACCGAAAGGTCAGGAGGTGATTCATTCTGCTCTGTTTTGGGCTTACTAGGGCAGATATCCTTAAAGGTTCACGCTGGGAATTACTTCAAAGATGAAAAGTCTGCCTCTTAGGACGAGTTTTAATTATGGCTGATCAATTGCAGTGATTCTGGCTGCAAAGCCCGCTTGCTTTGAGTTTACTGTGGAGGAGCGGGAAGCACGCTGTGTGGAACTGTACAGAGTGTTCTTTCTGGGTGACAGCTAAGCAAGGATTACAACTTTACTTAAATGTCCCCAGTCAAGGTGACACATTCCAAAGCAGCCAGTGATTTTCCAGATCTGTGCTTATCAGTAGAGTTTAAATGCCCAGTTCAACCTGGAATTGTTCTTCGGGCTCACAATCTTCAAATAAAGGGCTCCAAATCAGCCCGAGGAGTATACTTCACTTATTCACTGATCATTGGAAAACATTTATTGAATGCCCACTCTGTGCCAGATAATGAGTAAGGCCTGAGAATTAAGACAAAAAAGAGGGGCGCCCGATGGCTCAGTTGGTTAAGTGTCGACTGTTGATTTCAGCTCGGGGCATGATATCACCGTTCGTGAGACTGAGTCCCTTGTCGGCTCTGTGCTGACAGTGCGGAGCCTGCTTGGGATTCTCTCTCTCCCTCTGTCTCTGCCCTTCCCCCACTCATTCCCTCTCTCTCTGTCTCTCAAAATAAAAAAATCAACATTTTTTAAGAAAGACATAAAAGATATTGTTCCGACTTGGAGGTAGACCAGTGGTCAACTTGCTATAGTTGTGTGATACTCATTCCCCTGCAACTGATGGTTGGATGCCTGCTGTTTTCACTGCTACACCCTTGTTGTCCAGCACAATGCCTGGACAATGGCACGTAATAAATATTTTCTCAATTATGTAGCTAATATGTTGATAGAAGTTATCATAGCTACTAAGAGAGCACAATGGATAATTACATAACTCAAATAAAGCAGAAAAACCTTTGGAGAACTTCCTTTAAGTGGGTTTCCTTTGACTGGATATGTTTACTATGAATGTGTACAGTTGGGGTTTTATAGTGGAACTGGCATTGCCTTGTCCACCTTCCCTCAGCACTCCTATGTTACAGGTAATTTCCCTGGAACACCTAAGACTCACCACCCAAGGGCTTTTCCTTTGGCATATGCCCAATTGCTGCCAGAAGTCACCCCAAGAGTGGCTTTCAACCAGAGATTTCCAGGAGTTGGTGGATAAACACACCAGCTTCCTGACTTTACTGGTGAGATAACAGAAGTTTTTCTACACTCTCAGTTCCTTAGTGGGCTGGAGTGTCTCTAATTGCCCACAGTGGTAACTGCCTTCATGACATATCTTTTACTGGATGCTTCCCATTCTCTGTCCCCCATTGGTGGTTCCTGGCATCAACTCCCAAATAAAACACACTCACGTCCTTGTCTTAGGGTCTGCATCTGGGAGAATTCAACCCAAGGATAAACATGAACTGTCCATGTGCAGATGGGTGAGAAGTGGGGAGAAGTGTTGGTGACATGTGCACAAACAACAAAGCATGAGGAAATGTGAGATTGTGAGGAGTTACAGTTGATGGGACATAGGGTGCAAGGCTGGAAGTGATGAGAACAGACCCTGTGTGCTAGTCAAAAAAAATCTGCATTTGATTTGGAGGGCAGCAGGGATCCATTAAAATATATATTTTTTAAGTTTATTCATTTATTTTGACAGAGAGAGCATGCATGTGAGTGGGGAGGGGCAGAGAGAGGGAGAGAGAGGGAATCCCAAGCAGGCTCCACACTGTCAGCTCAGAGCCTGACACGGAGCTCAGTTTCATGAACTGTGAGATCATGACCTCAGCTGAGATCAAGAGTTGGATGACTGACCAACTAAGCCACCCAAGCATCCCCACTAAAATATTTTTAAAAGGAGGGGAAGGGAACATGTTATGGCCTAGTTGTAAGATACTAGTGTATCTGCAAGTATGGATAAGGCTTCAAGAGTGAATGAAATAGCCCAGGACAAGTGAGTACTGCTTTTAGAAGCTGATAAAAATTACAAAATCTTCTATATAAAAATGCACAACAGGTACACACAATTTGCTAAGGAATTTCCAGGTGTTCATTGACACCCTTCATAGCATAGCCATGGACCTCCTCAAGGTTTCCAGAAGAGTGGTTGGGAACTCCAGGTGCTGAGTGAGAAAACAAGAGGGTTAAGGAATTGAAGCCCTGAGAACAATAACAGTAAATAGAGACAGGAATAAAGAAGGTAGAATAAGAAGCTGTCACTGGGATGGGAAATGACTCAAAGCAGAATTGTATAGGGAAAAAAACACAAGATGCTCTTGGTTGAGCTACCTTTGAATAACAATAGATGACAGAAAGGATCACCCTCTAGTACTTCCTGTTGTTGTTGTTGACTCAAATAGGAAGAAATAGTAATCATCAATCAGGAAATACTCCGTGGCAGAAGATACAAATCAAAAGCATCCAGGTGAAATTCAGTTAATAAATGTATTGCTTGGTTCTGACAATGTTAGTTGTTTAGTTTTCTTTCAGTTAGTCATCAACCCTTAAAAAGATGTTTATTTATTTATTTTGAGAGAGAGGGGCTGGGGGGAGAGTGTGAGCAGGGGAGGGGCAGAGAGAGAGAGAGGGAGAGAGAGAATCCCAACCAGACTCTGCCTTGTCAACACAGAACCCCATAAAGGGCTTGAACTCACAAACCATGAATTCATGACCTGAACCAAAATCAAGAGTTGGACACTTAACCGACTGAGCCACCCAGGGGCCCCAGTCATCAACATTTAAAAATAAGTTTTGGGGCACCTGGCTGGCTTAGTCGGTTAAGTTTCTGACTTCAGCCCAGGTCATGATCTCATGGTTCATGGGCTTGAGCCTCATGTCAGAATCCTCACTGATGGCGCAGAACCTGCTTGGGAATCTCACCTTCTCCTCTCTCTCTGCCCCTCCCTCACTCATGCTTTCTCACTCTCTCAATATAAACTTTAAAAATAAAATAAATTCTAGATTTCTTGGAAAAAAAAAACAATAAAAGAGAGGAGGGAGCCAAGATGGCGGAGCAGCATGGAAGTTCTCTGCTTCTCTCATCCCTGAAATGCAGCTACATCAGCACCAAACCATTTTGTATACCTAGGAAATTGATCTGAGGATTAACACAACAATCTGTATGACTTGAGCCACAGAACTTGGCAGTACATGGTGCGGAGAGGTGAACTGGGGAAGAGAGAAGCCATGGAGGGTAGGGAGCTGTTTTTGCAGAGAGAGGACAGAGAAAGGGAGGGACAGGCTGGCACTTTGGGAAAGTACAGGAAAAGCACTGCCCCCAAAAGTAGCTAGAGAGAAAGAGAAAGAGTGGGAACACTCGCAAGAGACTGAAGAAAACTGTTCCCCAAAACCATTGACAGGGAGAGAGGAGAGGGTTTCAATACCATTAGGGTTCTATAAGCAGGGGAGTGCAGAGTTGGAATTCCATAGCTCAATACCTGGTGGTGCTCTGGTGGGGAGGAAGGGTGAATCCTCAGGAGCAGGCAGCAATGTCTGGGGTCCGGCGGTGGGGGGGGGGCGCGGGGGGGTCCATGGGCCACACAGGGAAAAGTGCTTCCCCTGCTTGGAGGGCATTGGGTAGAGGCCATACAGTCTCTCCACAGGCAAAGATCCCGATGGACTCTGGACTCTGGAGAACAGCCGTGTTGGCTGGTATTGGACCAAAGACACCAGAGTGCAGTGAAACCTGGCACCAGCTGTGTGTTGTGATTTGCCATAATCTCTGAACCTTGGCCACTGTGCAATCCCACAGACATTTTCTGGAGCAAGTCAGCACCCAGCCACAATCTCTGAAGCTCTGCTGCAGCGTGATCACATGAATATTCTTTGGGGCAAGCCAGCACCTGGCCATTGCTCAGTGAGACTCTCCCCCAGAGAGGGAGAGAGGGCTGGAGTGAGTCCCAGCTGCAAGGTTCTCAGAAGTGAGGGGTTTGGAAACACAGCCCCATCTGAGATGAAATTTGGGAGGGAAGTGCCACCTGGCAGGTTGACGGTTTGGACAGGGACAGTGTAAAAGGGGACAGCATAGAAGCAGGGAGTGGACAGAAGCCAGAAACAAAGGAGGGCTGCTTGATTGTGGGTCAGTGAGAGTGCAGAGTTCCTGTGCCAGAAACTAGGAAGCTGCATGTGCCATTTTCACCTCTCCCGCGTGCATGTGCATATAACATGCGTGTGCCACACCAATCACCCCAGTAAGCTAAGCGGCACCACCTAGTGGAGGACAGAGCCATTACACCAAGTCCCACCCAACTGTGCCCTCCTAGCACATGCCCTAGAGGACCACCACAAGTCTCTTCGCCTGCTTAGTGTACAAACTATAGGGTACTTCATAGTTTGAATTTAGGGGATACTGGGTGTAACTTCATTCAGGTTTCATTCTGCTTGCTAGTTCATCTATTTTTTTTTTTCTTTTTCTCCTTTTCTTTTTCTTGGATACAGAAAGAGAAAATTTTAATCGACAACTAATCTTTGACAAAGCAGGAAATAACATCCAATGGAATAAAGACAATATCTTCAGCAAATGATGTTGGGAAAACTGGACAGCAACATGCAGAAGAATGAACCTGGACCACTTTCTTACACCATAGACAAAAATAAACTCAAAATGGATGAAAGACCTAAATGTAAGACAGAAAGCCATCAAAATCCTAGAGGAGAAAGCAGGCACAAACCTCTTTGACTTTAGCTGCAGTAACTTCTTACTCAACATGTCTCTGGAGGCAAGGGAAACAAAAGCAAAAATGAACTATTGGGACCTCATCAAGATAAAAAGCTTCCACACGGTGAAGGAAACAATCAGCAAAACTAAAAAGCAACCAATGGAATGGGAGAAGATATTTGCAAACTAAATATCAGATAAAGGGTTAGTATCCAAAATCTACAAATAACTTGTCAAACTCAACACCCAAAAAACAAATAACCCAGTGAAGAAATGGGCAAAAGACATGAATAGACACTTTTCCAAAGAAGACATCCAGATGGCTAACAGACACACGAAAAAATGCTCAACATCACTCCTCATCAGGGAAATACAAATTAAAACCACAATGAGATACCACCTCATACCAGTTAGAATGGCTAAAATTAACAACTCAGGCAATGACAGATATTGGCAAGGATGGAGAGAAAGGGGAACCCTTTTGCACTGCTGGTGGGAATGCAAACTGGTGAAGCCTCTCTGGAAAACAGTATGGAAGTGCCTCAAAATATTAAAAATAGAACTCTATGACCCAGCAATTGCAATACTAGGTATTTATCCAAAGGATACAGGTGTGCTTTTTTGAAGGGGCACATGCACCCTAATGCTTATAGCAACATTATTGACAATAGCCAAAGTATGGAAAGAACCCAAATGTCCATTGACGATGAATGGACAAAGAAGTGGCTTATATACACAATGGAATATTTCTCAGCAGTCAAAAAAGAAGGAACTCTTGCCATTTGCAACAATATGGATGGAACTAGAGTGTATTATGCTAAGGTAAATTAGTAACAGCATGACAAATATTACATGACTTCACTCATATATGGAATTTAAGATACAAAACAGATGAACAGAAAGGAAGGGAAGCAAAAATAATATAAAAACAGGGAGAGGGACAAAACATAAGAGACTCGTAAATATAGAGGACAAACTGAGGGTTGCTGAAGGAGTTGTGGGTGAGGGGAAGGGCTAAACGGGCAAGGAACATTAAGGAGGATAAACACTGGTGTTATATGTAGGGGATGAATCACTGGATTCTATTCCTGAAATTATTATTGCAGTATATGCTAAGTTGCATGTAAATTAAAAATAAATAAATAAATATAAGGTGCATTTAGAAGACTGAAAAAAAATCAAAACATCTAGGACAGTGTGTGTGTGTGTGTGTGTGTGTGTGCATGTGTGTGTGTGTGTGTGTGTGTCTGCGTGTTGTATGAAAATCCTGGTTGTCAGGTGTACAACATCAAAAGGGTCCCAGTACACTATCTTTAAATTATTGTGCTTTGATCCCAAAATTCAGAGATCTATTCTCTCCTGAGAAGCCATTAGTCATTCACAGGTTGGGTTAATTTTTCAAGGAATAATGCAATCATTCATAACTTTTGAGAGTGGAACAAAGGAGAGCTTGAACACTAAAGGAAAATGAAAAGGGAATGGTGAGAGAATACAACAGAAGGCAAGAAGGAAGTTTTCCCAGATGAAAAAAAGAAAGGGGAATGTGGTGGATGCTTTTAGATCACCACTACGAGGCTGGTGTACTCATGGGCCAGTGCAACCCATATTTCAGCTTCTCTAATAACTATTGGTTGTTTATGGTTCATGACTGCATAGAACTGCCCTTAGTCAATGAGAGTTGCCTTCTACGATAGGTTATAAATCTTTCTTCCTGGAAGAAAAGGACATCCTACAGCCAACAACTGATAGACACAGAGGTACAAAAGACCAAGTGATAGTGATACAACTCATTCTCCTGAACTCCCAGTGGGATCAGAGACTAGATTCCAGCTGAGACCATGCCCTTGCCTTACATTTTCCCCCTGTTCTAATCATTTTCTCCCGAGAATTCTTCCTCAGTGAATTACCTACTCCTGAATCCGTGTCTCAGGCTCAGAATTTTAGGGAATTGTGACTATCATAACATACAAAGACTAACAAAACCTTTATTACTACTTGTCTCCTCAACAGAGAATATCAAAATATCAACCTGTAAGGGCGCAATCGGATTTTGCAAAACTAGATCAGGGTACAATGATATAGTCATGGCACTTAATGATTTGTATATTACAATTAAACTCAGAATTCAATTTGTAGTTCTCTTTAGAGACAACAGTATGCTATCCTAGAAGTGTGGATATTTCCACACTGGAGGTGAGACGTTACTAACTTTCATTCCAATGATAAACATTGTCAGTCACCACAGGCTTTTGAGGAGCTTCCTGTGAATGATGACAGGAAAGGTGGTTTCTGTTGGTTTGTGCTAGGCATATGGGTTTCACTGCTAGAACAAAGCCAAGGAATGTGGACTCCTTATTTCACTGCTGGAACAAAGCCAAGGACTGTTGATCTGTAGATTGGCCTACAGATCATCTGGATCCTCAATTAGTCAGTAGATGAGAAAAATGAAGTTGAGATGGAAAAGGCTACAAGATCATATCTTTCAACAGTAAGGACAGTCTTCCTGCCCTTGTGCAAACACTTTAGCAGCGGCCTCATTATCTTCCCTTCTAGTGCTTTCAAGTCTCCTCCTACTTCTATTTCCATGTCCACTTACTCTTCAGACCACATAACACTGAAAGCAATGTTACATCTTGCATTTAAAGAGGATGACATAAATCAGGGTTGAAAACTTAGGAATATCAATATTTTGACCAAATAAATACTAGGATTACTTTGTCTGTTCCAGCTTCGTTTCTTATATACTTGCATATCTGGGATAGACACCCACACCCCCATGCCTGCTGATTCTTTACTTATTCAATTCTCTTCTCCAAGTTGGTTTAATAAGGTATAATCCCATTTGAGGAAGGAAGTAGTTGGGCCCCCGATAGTATGTCATCACATTCACAGCAGAAGGAAAAGAAAAAGGAAGCCAGCTATTGTCCAGTTGGGGTTGTTGGACAGCAAATGCTCAGGCATGTCCACAGAAGGTTTTTCAAGTTGTCAGGAATAACATAGAACCTTTTTTGAAATGTATCAATATTCTGTCACAGGATATAGGTTCATCTCAAACTAAAAACGTTATGTTGGACAGTCATATATGGAAAACAAATGTTCATTGATTTGTTCTCTTGCCCATTTCAGGTTTCTACCCCAATCTAGGTAACACTACCCTCCTTACTTATCTGACTTATTATTTGCTTGTTTATTGTTTGTCCTCTCCCCATACCCTCCTTTACCCCACAAGCTTGCAAACACCATAATATCAGGGGTATTGTCTATTTTGCTCACCTTCTGTCCCTAGCAACTAACTGATTCCTGGTATATTACATGTGCTTACTAAATATTTGCCAAACGCATACTCACAGGATAATGGCAACTTCAGACATATGAATTGTAAATAGGAAAAAATGTGGGGTGCAAAAATACCAATAAATAAAGTAAGGATCTTGACAAACAGTTCCAATATTTAAGAAATATCTTTATGACATTTTCTAACTGTTTAGGTGATGCCTTCTATCTGCTGGATCTTCAAGTAACTTCTTTGAAGGGTTATTTTAGTACAAAAAAACATACTGGTTTATTTTTCGTAATAAGGTGTTCACTCTTGTGACCAAACCAAGCAGAACATATAATGTACACATCATGCGGTTAGTCATAGAGAGTAGGAAGAAAATATGAAATGCCTGACACATAGTTAATATTTGATTGTTAACTGACGTAGTTGTTATTGTTACTATCTTTGATCTCCAAAAGTTTAATATTTTCTAGGGGAGACAAGTCAAGCATGGGAAATGTGTAAATGATCGTGAAATTTGGTAGAGGGTAATACTCTAAATCAATAGGACTGATGAGTGTAGCAGGTACAAGCAGGGGCTGGGGAGTAGGAGAGAATTTTAACTGTGCCCTGTGAAGTAGGTGGGGTGGAAAAGAAAGAAATTAGGTGCCCTGAGGTTTCTTCAAAAGCACTTTTCTACAAGGGCACCTGGGTGGCTCAGTTGGTTAACCATCTGACTTCCACTCAATCATGATCTTGCAGTTTGTGATTTCAAGCCCCGCATTGGGCTCTGTGCTGACAGCTTAGAGCCTGGAGCCTGCCTTAGATTCTGTGTCTCCCTCTCTCTTTGCCTCACTACCGCTTGCGCTGTGTCTCTCTCTGTCTCTCAAAAATGAATAAATGTTAAAAAAATTTTTAAAAACCCACTTTTCTGCAAAAGTCTTCCTGTGCTTGTAATTTAGTTTGCTGAGGACAATTCACCAATATATTGCTATTGATGGGAGTCATATTCTCATTTCAAGGCAGCTAGCAGCCACTTTGTAGTGGATAGGGAGGAAGTGTTTTGTTTTGTTTTAATGCTTATTTCTGAGAGAGAGAGAGAAAGCATGTGTGTGGGGAGGGGCAGAGAGAGAGAGAGAGGGAGACACAGAATCTGAAGCAGACTCCAGGCTCCAAGCTGTCAGCACAGAGCCTGATGCGGGGCTCAAAATTACAAACTGTGAGATCATGACCTCAGCCGAAGTTGGACGTTTAACCGACTGAGCCACCCAGGCGCCCCGGAAAGTGCTGTTTTGATACCAGGGTCTTTTCTGCTCTCCAGAAAAAGAAAAAAGACAATAAAGGAGCTTCACCTAAATGGAGAATTTCTTTATGGAAGACAAGCATTGGAATAATTTCCGTAATTAAGAAGCCATAATAAACAACTGTGAGATACCCTTGCTCTGCTGAATGATCTATCTAGACCTATCATGTGGTCCATGGACCAGCAGCATCAGCAACACCCTATGGGCTGTTAGACATGCAGGTTCTGAGGCTCCACCCCAGACTTGGTGAGTCAGAATCTCAGTTTAAGAGTTACTGTTGTACAACACACTCCTGCTCTTAAGAGGTTAATATTTGGAAAGAAATAAAGCACAAACCCATTGAATGAGCAAAATGATGAACACACACATTTCACGTGATTCCAGAATAACCAAGAGTTTGACATCAAACCTATCTGGACATTAAAACTGTATGCCAACTCAGAGAAAACTTCATTAAGACAACTGTTGTTTGTTTGCTTAATACGCCCTACTGTTTGGGAGAAGTATACTATCTCTTTCTGGCAACTTTCGGCACTCACTCCATCCACACTGTCCTCATGTTGTAATCAAAGAAAGTCTTTTATCTTACATGAGTCAGCCCCTAGCCCTATTCATTACACTCCTTGGGAGGAGCCTGTCTTTGGAGGATATTCATTGATTATGAAGAAAAGTGCCAGATCCTTGTTGGTGGCTTCTGCTTCCTTTATTAACATTGTCCTCAATCCAAGTTACCATACCCTGTCCCTGCCCCAGCACTTATACCCACATTTGAGAACACAAAGTGTTGAACTGTCAAAGGAGACTCACAGTGATAGATCCTACCTAATCCAAAACTTACGAATCATTCAAAGGAAGCAGGTGTCACTGGTGAAACATTCAGTTCTTGGAGGAATCTGAAATATTGAGATACAGATCCACAAAAGACTATGTTTGTCCTTCATTTCACTGAATTTTTGTTTCATATTTAACAGAGCAATATATATGGAGATATTACTCACACAAAGAGACGCATTTTCATTTTAGAAAAGCTCATTTTATATTCTGCTAATTATGGTCTATGGTACAACGTTCCATTCTTCAGTCATTCATGACCTATAAATCCACAAATTTCAGTTTTGTGAACAATAAGTACCCGAGAGAGACCAGGTATATCCCATGGGGGGAAAATCATAGGTAAGATCTCCCTGGTATTGTTCTACCAACAAACATTTGTATGTTTACCAGGAGGTCTTGTCTCCAAGTCCTTACCACATTTACATGAAGATTTGACTGAATTCATTACTTCCAGGTATCTCTGCTAAGAAGGGAATGGGTTACTGGCCTGCTGTTGTTTCCTGTCCATTAACAAAGCTGCTTGAACTCCTGTATTTTCCATTTATCACAGTCAGATTTGTCAGTAATCTAACCTACAAATCAGCAAGCTGTCCTCAACTGCATCATCTCCTTCTTCGTCCACATCCAATAAATAACTATGGCCCACATCCTATATCACTCTTGAATCCATTTTTCTTTTTTTCACTGTCACTGTCATTCAATCCTTCATAATTTCTTAGCTAAATATTGTAATCTCTTGCTTCTCTGTCCACCTCTAATCTCTTCCCCTTCAAATTTATTGTCAATATGTTTTTTGAACTGGTCTTTCTAAAATATACACCTGATAAACTGTTCAATAGCTTCAGTGATTCCTGTATGACTAGCTATTGCTGCATGATAAACCACCAAAAACTAAGGGGCTGAACACAACAACAATTTGTTTGTATATATCATGAGGCCAACGATGAGCTGATCTCAGCTGGGCTTTCTCACACCTCTGTGTGTCAGTGGGGCATGCTGCTCTAGGCTAGCTTGACTGAGGTAGCTTAGTTGGAGCACCTTCATTCCATCTGTCTCTCAATCTCCTCCTGATACCCAAAGACTGACCTGAGCATCTCCTTATGACAACAGTAACATCACAAAAGCACAAACTCCCTTATGCAAATCCATTCCACACCGCTGCTTGCATTATGACTAGTATTTTCTCAGCATTAACAGATGTGACAGGTGACTGCCCCCATAAAATCATGTGAAGAAGTATATATATTTTTGTATATTAGGGCCAACAATGTGAGCTACCATATCTTCTAATTGCCAAAGGCTAAAACCTAGGCGTGATGGTTATGTAGCCACTGCACATGAAAACTATGTCATTTCCATATTTTCCTCCCAGATGGTTGGCTATTGCTTCCTCAAAGCTGCTTCTCTCTCTATGTCTATATGTCTATTTTTTTTTTTTGAGAGAGAGAGAGAGAGTGCAAGTGTGAGGGGCAAGGTGGGGAGAGAATCTTAAGCAGGCTCCACACCCAGTATGGAGCCCATATGTCTAATACTTAATACACAGTTGTGTAGTATATTTGCATTGCAGTCTTCTCAACAATCCTAGGAACTTTTTGAGAACATTAGTATGTTTCATTTATCTTCATATCCCCAGACTCTAGTATGGGACTAGGCTCTGAAGTTGCTTAATGAATCTTTTTTGAGCTGAATTGAGTAGAAGTGAAAATACATTGCCTAGAGTTGGAACACAGTTCACGTTTTATACAATGTCTCTAGCATTTCTGAGAAATTCAGCCAGGTGTCTGAGTTGCTGATGAGATTAGTGGGGAGCAATCCTCAGACTCTGGGAGGTTAACATATAAGAGGAAGGCAGATTCTCAGGTCCTAGAGAAATTTGGAAATCAGACTGTCTGCAATGATAAGGAACAACAGGAGATTCAACAGTAGCAACTGGGGTGGAAATTGGAAATCTGGCCCCAAGAAAAAATTGCAGAGGCCCTGTACCATCTAGAGTTAGAGCAGGAAGGATTTGACTCTAGGCACCAGAGACTTGTGAACACTTTAAATCTCTCTTTCTGAGGTCAAAATTGGTTCTAAAGGACTGACAGTGGGGTCAAATGACCCTATTTCTGAGAAGAAAAGGCAAGTGGAGAAGACAAACTGATCATTTTCTGGCAATTCTTAGAGCTGTGATGTTTATTAACCTTGTCATCAACAATAACATATGGTCTAGTGCCAGGAAATAAGATCAGAATCACAAAGTAATAAAGATGTTTGACTGGATGCTGAATGAATGCCTTGTTGGCCTGGGGTGAAATATGATATACATGACATAGTGTGCCAATTCAGTGATAGAGAAAAGGAAAAATAGAACTTACAATAAAAGATTTTTTTCTGCGCACACACACACACACACACACACACTCCTCAAAAGAATTTTGATAAGATAACATATGGTAATATGGCCAGTCAGGCTTCCTAAATAGTATGTGCAAAAAGAGAAAAGAAATCAAAGGGCTTATCAAACATCCTTTAAAGAGTCTAAGTCAGTATCCTAAAAATATAAAAATGGAGGAAAAGAAGTCTCAATAGAGGGAAAGTGCCAATGTTGATCATTTCTCATAACTAAAATCACAAAACAAATATTACAGTCTTATTTATAAAATATATCTGTTACAATATTTAACCAGTTCTATCCTATTTTTTTAGTGCATTTCTAGTTGCATTTTTACTTCCTAAGACATAATAAGAAGCTTGCTGCTTTATTAGAATGAATTAATATATTGAGATTATTAAAAAATCATTAAATCCTTTCTGTGAGAAAGTAGTTTTATAAGGGACAAGAGAAATAATTCACAGCTATTTTATAACTGTAAGGTTGTAAACATTGTTCTATATGCTTTAGTAATTTTGTTTCCTCTTAAAGAGCCTTATTTTGTTGAGAAAATCTAAAATGCTTTTTGAAATTAATTAACTTTTATAAATAAAATAATTATCTGTTTCAAAATGTGTGACTCCCCAGAAAATGTGGCTCTACTGTTTATTATACATGCAAAAAAAAACCCTATAAAATGTCCTATACAAAAAAATTAAAATTGGGTCTTTCTTTGAGAGCACTTATGGTCTAGCATCAACTATAATGTAAGTATAGGAATTGACATATTCCATGGGGAAAAGCAAAATGTGATACAGATTAAGATCTATGCAATTTCAGAAAAGTAAAATATTTCTTCTAGCATTGGTGTCAAGGTTGATTTCATGGGATGAAGGAAAATTACACTGAGACTTAGAGACTGGGTTAGATGTGGACATGAAGCAAACACTTCATTCAAAGATAAGAGAATATATATGCAGTTCTGTCCACTGAAAGGAGCTAAAAGCAATGACAACCAACTAGCAATGAGCACACCTAGTGCCCCGATCTTGGTTTCTAAACACGATACTTCAATGAAAGGAATCAGGGTTCCTTATAAAAGTGGTTGATACCAAGGCCAACACAGGGAAAATATAAGACTCCTGGGAAGCAAGCCCAAGTCCTTAGAATATCTTGTAGTGTAAGAAAATAAGGAAGTACTTGATAAAGGATGAGTCATCTTAAAAGGGCATAGGAGCCACCTGGATGAGCAACCCAAGGCCAAAGCCAAAAGTATCTATGATAATATTGCATAACTCATAAAAAAAAAATCCATGAGTCCATGCTAAATAAATATTTAAATATATAGATAAGTGCAGGAGCACAGATAACTTTGTCTTATAATATAATTATAATTAATACTATGATATTATCAAATATTAATATATAGTATAAATGTACTATTAATATATAACATTTATATGTGATATAATTAAATATATTAACATAATTTAATAATATTATAATTAATAAATGCAGAAGAAATGAGGGAAATACAAAGTTACCATTAGGCAAACATCATTGGTAATAATTGCTGCAGGCATAACCCACCAACAGATGCTAAAATTAATGGGTGAATATTTGAGGAGAAATAGGATTTTTACATAGTCTCAATGTATCTCTTCCAAGGCAGTCATTAATTAAAAGAGTAGAAAATAGTAACTTTTTAGTAGAGAACAATTTTAACAGACACATCTTGTACACAAAGATTTACAATAACAATGTTTATTAATACAAAAATATGAGGAGAAAACACTCCAAATGCCCAAAGACAGCGAAGGCATAAATAGATCAACCCCCCAAAATATTATACAGCAATCCCATGGATGAATCTTAGGGACCCAAGTCTCAGAAGACCACATAGAACATGATACTCAGTCTAAGAACAATTAAACTAATCAATATGTGGTTTAAACATGTAAACATTTTTTATAAATCTATATAAATGTTTGAAATTTATGTAAATTATCAACACAGAATTCAGGATGGGGGTTCCTTTCAGGGAGGAGGATGGCAGGGGAAGAAGCACATGGGTGGATGCAAATGTTTGTTAATTCTCGTTTTTGACTTGAGTGAAGGAGCCAAGACTGTCCATTATATCATCTGAAAGTAAGTGAATAGTGAATAGATGAGTGAATTAAAGAGGGCTGTGTATGGACTAGTGATAGCATATCAAGAATTATGATTATGCTAAATCCCATCCTGAGTACCTGAGGTCAAATTAAATAAAAAGGTGATGAGTATAGGGTGGGAAAATATTCCCAAGTTTACCATTAATAACACCATTACACACATTTACCAAAATTTATTAGCAAATGTCTTTTTCTTCAATATTTATTTAAACATTCCTCACAGACTGTCCCTAAGCATTGAATTAAGTAACAGAGAAGTTCTGACACTTAGTATATTTGTGTTTTGTTTTTGATTTTGATTTTTTGTTTTTTTTGTTTTTAGCTTTTAGATGATATTATCATGGCCTTCTACTAAATTGTTATGATAGATAGATAGATAGATAGATAATAGATCAATCGATCTTACTCTGCTTTGCTTGATGGGCTTTTCCCCCTTTTATTCTGAAACATAAAAAGCAGTATTGGGTTCACCATTATTGTCCACTCCCTGCCTCTCCCTCTATCTCCTGATGATCATCGATTGTTGATATTTGAAATATTTTAAAGAGAAAAATAAACAGCTCCTCTATGAAAAGAAGAGCTACAGCCACAGCGTCTTTGAACTGGAAGGGATCCTGGATCTTTTAGTCTAACCTTCTCATTTCACAGGTGCGAAGGAAGAGGCCCTTCAGGGCCACGTGATTTGCTTGTGTGCACACAGCTGTTGGAGGCAGAGCCAAGATTAGAAACACATCCCAAGAAATCTTTCCTTGGCACCATTCTCAGAAAAATGCAGAATTCATTCCTAGATGAAAGTGGAAACTTTAACCAGAGCATTCTCAATGATGGACAGAGGGGAATACAACTTGAGAAGAAGTGACTTTCTCAAGACCAAGCAGTTAGCTAATAGAAGAGTTGGAAACATGGTTTTCCTCGCTAGGCGGTAACAACAATTACCTCCATCTTCCACTCTTCTCTAGGAATGTCTCAGTGGCATTGAGATCCTTTCATTAGTGCCTACCCTCTATTTTGTTTGAGCCCCATTTGAATTTGCAGTGTGGTTCTGCAACCAATCACCATCCTTCATCCACTTAGCTTCTCCCCTTCTGACTTCTTCCTTTTCAGTCAAAACCAGTTTTATGGGGCTAACCACTGTGCTTTATGAAACCCATAGTAAAGTAAAAAATGAAAGCGGGAGGGAAGAGGAGGGAAAAAGGAAGGAAGAGGGAAGAATCAGTCTCTGGTAAAAATGGGGCCTTTGGAGAAGCTAGACAAGAGGCAGGAAAATTGGTTTGGTAGGTACAATTTTAATCCAAGAGACTCCATCCTGGCCCCCATCAGTGGTATAGATAGAAACTACAGAACTTAATACCTCATAGATGAAATGGATTAAGGAATGCAGATACCTAGGCCCTGCTACTTGAACTGTGGCCCCTGGATTAGCATTCACAGATCTGGTAGCTTGGTAGAGATGTAAACCCTTGGGCCCAGTCCAGACCTCCTGAATCAGAAGCTGCATTTTCACAATATTAAGATTAGAGAAGCACAGCCATGGGATGACTCTCAGCGTTCTGGTTTGGGTGACATGATGCATGGTAGTGTCATTTGCAGGATAGGGGCAGGTCTAAGGCAGGAGGATAGGCTGGAGGAACAAGCATGGCTAGCATTGAAATGAGACTATGACATGGCAGGAAAGGCTTTTATCTGGGCTGATGACAATAGGAACATGAGGCTTAGTGGAATTATCAACCACATTTTTACCTGGAATGCTGAAATGAGATGTGCACCTGTCTTCTCATTTGTAGCAATTACGTGGTGAACTGTGTGGATGCCCCCATCCTTCACCAGCAGCCTTTGTTAAATTTCAAAAATAACACTGGAGATTACTTGTTTTCTATCTCAGCCACAGTTGTCCCTGAGTATTGTCTAAGGCCCAAGTGAGAATGGAAAAGACCAGGGTTGGTGCGCGTGCCTACTCCAGTGAAGGTATTTTGCCCTGAGCCCGCTCTCACCTCTTTATACAGTGTCCCCAGAACCATGGCCGAATACTCCTATGTGAAGTCCACCAAACTCGTGCTCAAGGGAACCAAGGCTAAGAGTAAGAAGAAAAAGAGCAAAGAGAAGAGAAAAAGAGAAGAAGATGAAGAAACTCAGCTTGATATTGTTGGAATCTGGTGGACAGTAACAAACTTTGGTGAAATTTCAGGAACCATAGCAATTGAAATGGATAAAGGAACCTATATACACGCACTTGACAATGGACTTTTTACACTGGGAGCTCCACATAAAGAAGTTGATGAGGGCCCTAGTCCTCCAGAGCAGTTTACAGCTGTCAAATTGTCTGATTCCAGAATTGCCCTGAAATCTGGCTATGGAAAATACCTTGGTATTAATTCAGATGGACTTGTTGTGGGGCATTCGGATGCAATTGGACCAAGAGAACAATGGGAACCAGTCTTTCAAGATGGGAAAATGGCCCTATTGGCCTCAAATAGTTGTTTTATTAGATGCAATGAAGCAGGTAATATAGAAGTGAAAAGTAAAACAGCAGGAGAAGAAGAAATGATAAATATTAGATCCTGTGCTGAAAGAGAAACTAAGAAAAAAGATGATATGCCAGAAGAAGACAAAGGAAATGTTAAACAGTGTGAAATCAATTATGTAAAGAAATTTCAGAGCTTCCAAGACCACAAACTTAAAATAAGTAAAGAAGACAGTAAAATTCTCAAAAAGGCCCGGAAGGATGGATTTTTGCATGAAACACTTCTGGACAGGAGAGCCAAATTGAAGGCTGATAGATACTGCAAATGACCAGAATTTTTGTTTCTGTCTCCTCCTATTGGTTTTTTCTGAATAAAATAATCAATAGAAAAAAAAAAAAGACCAGGGTTATGAAAGTCTTCAGGCTTTAGCAGATCTAGGCCAAGGTGAAGGTTGTGAGGACCCATGGCTCTGGATGTCAAAGATGAGTTTTCAGGTTAGTAGCTTGGAGCCCTGACCATACTAGAGAATCAATGTTATTGTTTTGTTTTTCTGAATACATGAGATCCTACCATCCATACAACTATATTAATTTGAAACATGTTCCTTCCAAAACCCAACTAAAACAGCTTAGAATTAACTAACTTTCCTACATTGCTATTTTCTATTTCTGTTTTTCTTCTTGGTCATGTTCCTGGGAGATTTTCTAACCTTCCAGTATGTTTTTATAATTTGGCAGCCATAATTTTTTAAATTCCCAAGGTCTCCTTTCTTTGCCTTGCCTGTTTCTTTTTCATAGTATTTATTCTACCATGAATGTACATTTTCATCTTCATCTAAGGGTGTGATACTTTTCATTTTAAGTTTTTTTTCTATTTCCCTCGCTTTATCTCTCCACTCTGGGTCCCCCTTTTTTTTCCCTATATATCTTTTCAGCTCCCCCCCACCCCGCTTTTCCCTTTCATCTTAGAGTGTTTCTTCAAATATCATTAACTTTTATTGAAGAGAGGCATTAAGAAGTAGTGTGTGGGTGGGGCTTTTGAAATGCCCCATTGCAGGTCTTGAATTATGGCCCACCGTTTTTGTTCTTTTTTTTAATTTTTTTTAACGTTTTATTTATTTTTGAGACAGAGAGAGACAGAGCATGAACAGGGGAGGGTCAGAGAGAGGGAGACACAGAATCTGAAACAGGATCCAGGCTCTGAGCTGTCAGCACAGAGCCCGACGCGGGGCTCGAACTCACGGACCGTGAGATCATGACCTGAGCCAAAGTCGGCCGCTTAACCGACTGAGCCACCCAGGCGCCCCTATGGCCCACTGTTTTTTAACCTGGGCCTTTCATGTCTCCTTCTGATGTATTGGTGCCTCCAAATCCAGAACCTTCAGTATTGCACAGAGTGGATCAGCTTCCTTCTTGCTATTCTGCCCTCCCGCCTACCTGAGTCAGCTGTCTCTTCACTGACCCTCTCTCCTCCAAATAGCAGGTGAGATTACTCACCTGAGAATATCTCCTCTCCTGGTCTCTATTCTTACGGGTTTAGGGTTTTTAAAAAAATTTTCTATACTTTATCTTAGTGAAGTTTCAGGAAGTGGAGGAGAGAAATGCATATGATCATGTTAAAATCAGAAGTTCTGGACTTTAATTAAAAAAAGCAAATGTAGAGAAGACATTGAAATAAATGAGGCTTATTGCCTCAAGGAGGGAAGAGTAGAGTGTGACAGCTCTTACCCTGGGGCTAATGAAATTCCACTTAAGATATAATTGTCTATGTCTGCATGTTACAAGTCATATTTATATTTTAAACCTGTTTGTATATATTTTTATAACTTTCATTATGAGAGTAAAAATCCTAGTTTATAGGGCACCTGGGTGGCTCAGTTGGTTAAGCGTCTGATTTCAGCTCAGGTCATGATCTCACAGTTCGTGAGTTCAGGCACGGCATCAGGCTCTGTGCTAACAGCTCAGAGCCCGGAGCCTATTTCGGATTCTGTGTCTCCCTCTTTCTCTGCCCCTCCCCCACTCGCACTCTGTCTGTCTCTCAAAAATAAATAAACATTTTTTAAAAAATCTTAGTTCCAACAGATATTTAAGGAATGCTGGCATCTTGGTAATACAGTTGCAAGAGAGACAGAGGAGAAATGGAAATCCAAATTACAGGGATCACCAAGTTCAAGTATGTTTCAAGCCACCATTTCCATTTGGAGGACTTCATGCAGGTGAGTGGGACATCACATTGTGAGATGTGCTATTTGCTATTCAGCAAAAAGCATTATACATAATGGTCTGTGAACTAGCAAGGGCCTTTGGTTCTAGGGATCAGGCCTGACATAACCAGATCCTAATCCTACAACAGGTCACTTGGCAGTCTGGGACTGAAGGAGTGAGGCACAAGACACAAATACATAAGGCTGAGGTTTAGGGAAACTGGCTAGAAGAACCTGGTGCTGTGGGCTGGGACACCATAGAATGGGTGCTGGTGGAATTAGGGCAGGGGCATTGGAGTGGCTATGACTTGGAGGTTTCACTCCCTCCAGTACTCCCTCAATTCCAACCTCTCCCCAGAGTTCTCTTACCAGGTGTATCAGCTTTCTCACTTCCATCAATGAGGTGAAGTATGACATGCTTTCAGTTCCTTTCTTGAATCTTTCTTTCAGGTACAAGACATCAATGACTCCAGTTCTGAGGATCCCAAGATAAGACTTTTTTATTGAGCATATGGGGTGCTAGAAACTAGCTCTCAAAATATAAGGACCCTTGAAACATGTAGAGATTATCATAGCTTGATGTTAAGGAAAATACAACTCTAACCACACAGCTAAAGCTGTAGCTTATTACTATTACTGTATTGCCAGCCAATCTAAATCATCCTCCGCTTTCAAATGATCGCTGGTTTTGAGTCAGAGACTAATTACCTCTTGGTAATTAGTGTGTTTCTGGACCTCCAAAGACCTAAAGTCCAGTCCTTCCAAAACATAATAATGTTGTCTATGGCTTTCTAGCTGACACCTCTGCCATGTCTGACATTTTAACTACTCACATCCCACACTTGATAGTTTAAATTGGCTTCCTCTCCAAGAAGAACAATGGTCCCCATACAAAATTTCATTCAGAAAGTTTTATTTCAGTAAATTAGTGTTTCTTTTTAACATTTATATTTTTTAAGTTATGCAAAAAAAGCCAGAAGCAAACTTAATGTAAAGCATATGACATCATGGCCATTTAGAAACCATACATTGTAGAAGAGGTAAGGCATAACTGTTGAGCCAAACAGGCTCAATCACATACCACACCGAGAAGAGACTTTGGGTCCTGGGATGGAGGAAAGCAGCAGGGACAGGATATAATAAAGTTCCTCTCAGTATTACATCACAGTTACTCCAGAGCAGCAAGGTCTTCTTGTGAGTTTATATTAAGGAGGGGAAAAAATCAATATAATCAAGGAAAGTGGTAACATATTATGCCCCTGGTAAAAAGCCAATTGCTTTGAATATGGTCTCCATGAAGAGTACATCTTGTGAATCATGATTACTACCATGTACTGGTAGTTTATATTTGCCATTTATAATCCTTAAATCACACCAGAGCATATGGACCACATTATTCCTTTTATATAAATGAAAATAAAAATTTATTAAAAGCTAAGTAAATGGCCCAAGGGAATCCATGATAAGTGGTAGAGTCAAAATTTGACCTCAAATTGTGACTCCAACTCCAGAGTTTGCTTTCTAGCCAGGAGCCACATGGCCTCTTTGAAGGATAACATGATGGCAGCTAATTGCATGAGTAACCATCCACCATCAACTCTTCTCTCAAAGATGCCTAAGATTTGCTTTCCTTTTCTTACTGCTCATTTATGTTAATATCAAACCCTGCCCTGTTCAAATAGGGATAACTACCAGTGCCACCCAAAAGTATTAAGAGTTTTGTTATGATTTTCCCTAAATGGAAAAAAAGGAAGGAAAAAAGAAAAAAAAAATCTTATCTAAGTCAGTGCTAAATTTGTTGTCATTCAATTAAATTGAGTTAGACTTTTCCCCCTACCAACATACTGGGAGGAAGTGTAGTATATAAGATAAAACTGGACAGTTCTGGCACATAATCCCAGCTCAGCCAATTGCTAGCTAAACTGGCCTTAGGCAAAGCACTTAACTCCTCTGAGTTTTTATTTCCCCCTCTGTAAAAATATTATAATACCTTCAATCTCAGAGTGATGATGCCATGAGAATCAATGACCTGACCTAGGTAAAGGACTTAGAAAAGGAAATGGTACATGTTATATGCATAATAAATTTCTATGATTGGCCATTATAACTTTTTAGTGAACTTAATTTTTAATTCTGCTTTTCACTGGGCAAAGGAAAATTGATCTTTTACTGTTAGTGGGCCTCAGTCTACTTATGTTGACATTTCCACTGAATTTTTAAAGGTCTTGAAAAATACCCTACATTTAAGCAAAGCTAAATTAAATTTTAGCAAATTGTGACTTTCCACAATTTGTGACATCCTGCAATAACCCTGTAATATAGGCCAAAATAATAACATATTGTCAATATGACATATGCTCAAGTACTAGTGACTGTGTTGTACTAGAGCATTTCAATTGTCTGTCTTCTACTTAAAACCGAAGGCTTTCAATTTCACAGGTAATTGTTGACTATTTACCATGTGAAAAGTCTCAGGCTACACATTTTGAATAACACAATCGTGAACAAGATGGGGTTCCTGTTCTCAAGAAGCTTGAAATCTAGTGAGAGAAAAAGGCTAGGCTTGTATGATAAATTGCAGACATGATGTGCCCTGCAGTAGAGTTGTGTGTTGAGAGAAGCTCTAAGAACATGGCAAGAACATAGACTTACTCCAAAGGGAGACGATCATAAATCTTTTATTGATTGGATTGTGTTGGGCCTGAGCCTTGGAAAAATGGGTAGAGATTGCCCAGGTAGGATATTTAAGAAATAATTAGAATAGGGTTGATGTTTGGTACAAACTGGTAAACTTGTTTACAAGAAATTCAGATCTAATTGCTTGGCTGTTATATTTAGTTGATGTCCATTTAAGTTTTTAATAGCTCAAATAGCACATCTCAGGTACAGAGAACCAGTCTTTATTCATGGTTACCTCTACAGTCTTTAGGCACACAGTGAATGTTTGGAATGAATACCTGTAGCTAAGAGTGTGCTTCAGTAATCTTGAGTGTCATTTATAACCAGTATCTAAAGTATCTATGCAAACTAGAGAGTGTTGAAACATTGGCAAGATTAATTGGTACCAGATCACAGACATATTCCAATTGCACCCTGAGAAATTTTTACCTCATTCCATAGCATAGGGTAATGTTGAAGTGGTTTTTGGAGGAAGAAATTACATGGGTATTGCTTATACTTCAAGAAGTTTACTCTGGAAGCTATGAGAGGGTAAGTTGGATGCACAGAATCATGATTTGGGGGAATAGAGAGCAAGCCAATAGTAGGTTATTGCCACTTCCTAGAACAGAAATAATGAAGGGACAAATCACACCACAGGAATAGAAAGAAAGTGTAAGAGACAGACAGAAATATTCCCTCCAGAATTCAGCACCAGAATTAAGGGCCTTAAGTCATCAATGCCATCAATCTACTATTATGACTATTAATTTTTGAAGTTATTAGCAAGCAAATACTTTTCCAACTTCGTGAATATCCCAAAATAAGTATAATACAGAGCTTAATTCCCACCATGGGAGATAAAGAGGGCAATCATTCTCCTTCCTCACTCTCAAGCATCTAGGATATGATGATGTTATCTAATTTGGGACAGAGGAATGCTCCCATGCAGGCATTTGAAAGACCCAGACCATTTGTCATGGCAGCTGTGGGACTGAGAGCTGGAAGTTCAATGAGAGGTGTCTAGTGGTCAACACTGATGTCCTAAGAGGAACCCCATGATGCTGCCTTGGCTGTGTTCCCAGCCACCTCGCTCCCTTTGATTACTGTTCATTTTAGATAATTGGTTCTCTAGAACTTTTTTTTGATTCCAAAAGCTAACAAATATATTTCCAAACATTCTTTTTTTTTTTTTTTGGTTTCTATTAGTTGATTTTGTTGGTTTCCACCACAGAGTTTGTGTTCTGCCATCCCAAGTCTCACATAAGGCTGCCTACAGTACTGCCCTGTCAAACACTGTCAGGGCTTCAAGCTCTTGGGTAAAGCAGCTATTTCTCCAGAGCAGCTGATGTCAGATAGGGAAGAAGCATCATCATCATATAATTAATTAAATGTCCACTTACATATTTACCTTAGTCAATTTTCATTTTGAAATCATGGCCTACTAATTGTGAAAATTAGTAAAGGGAAACCTCATTTAAAATGAAGTCTGGAAGCCAGAAGGGGGAGCTCTCATGCCATACCACTGAAGATAAATCACAGGAAAAAATTGTCAATTTACAGACCCCAACAGAATCCTCAATAGGAAAGAATCATCAATGATAGGCCCCAACAGGGAAAAATGTACATTGCATCTCCTACAAGAAGCCAACTACCACAGCAACTCAGGACTTGCCTATGGTTTTGCTGTAGGTTGTATGTTCCAAATTGTAATGTTCTGCTATTCCCAAATAAACCCATTTTTTGCTGGTAAAATAACAGTTTTATTTTTAAGGTTCTCATAACTCAAAGGAATCTCCCAAAGGAGGATTACATATATTGATTGTTCATTTAACAAACATTTATTGAGTTCTTGCTATGGACTAAATTTCTTAGGTCTTGTGATTAAATAAGACAAATAAGATATCATCCCTTCTTTTCAGGAGCTCATAACCTCCGTAAGAAAATTAGATTAAACAGGTAACGGTGGGACCTTTCCTAAGTGCCAAGATAGCACTGACCTCAGAGAATTCAGAATGTCATAGGAAAGGTAACCTTTCCACAGGGTCTAGAAGGATGAGTTATACATTTTCAGATGTTAGTATACTTACAGTGATGAGCACTGAGTTATGTACAGCATTGTTGAATCACTATATTGTGCACCTGAAACTATATAACACTGTATGGTAATTATACTGGAGTTAAAAAAAAAAGAAACTTTTAGATGTATAAGAGATAGTGTAAATATTCATGAGTTTAAGGAAATACTTTAGAAGAAATAAGCTTTTGAGTCATACATGTGGCCATTCACTATTTGCTCATTGGTTTTAAATTTCAGTTTCCTGACCTCCAAGTTAGTGATTCCTAGAGAAATTCTTCATTTAAGCAGGATTAAATGAGAAAGCACAGGGAGAGGTGCCTGAGATAATACAGACATTCACCGAAGATTAATTTCCTTTGTTATTTATTTATTTATTTATTTATTTATTTATTTATTTATTTAAATTTACATCCAAGTTAGCATATATTGCAATAATGACTCAGCAGTAGAATCCAGTGATTCATCCCCTACATATAACAGCCAGCGCTCATCCCAACAAGTGTCTTCCTTAATGCCCCTTGCCCATTTAGCCCTTATCCTTACCCACAACCCCTCCAGCAACCCTCAGTTTGTTCTCTATATTTACGTGTTTTGTCCCTCTCCCTGTTTTTATATTATTTTTGCTTCCCTTCCCTTCTGTTCATCTGTTTTGTATTTTAAATTCCACATGAGTGAATTCATATATTTGTCTTGCTCTTACTAATTTTGCTTAGCACAATACACTCTAGTTCCATCCACACTGTTGCAATATTAAGATTTCATTCTTTTTGATTGCTGAGTAATATTCCATTGCTGAGTAATATATACACCACATCTCCTTTATCCATTCATCAGTTGATGGACATTTGGGTTCTTTCCATACTTTGGCTATTGTCAATAGCACTGCTATAAACATTGGGATGCATGTGCCCCTTTGAAATACCTAGTAGTGTAATTACTGGGTCACAGTGTAGTTCTATTTTTAATTTTTTGAGGAACATCCATACTGTTTTCCAGAGTGGCTGATCCAGTTCACATTCCCACCATACAAAGGAGTTTCCTTTTCTCTGCATCCTCACCACCATCTGTCATTGCCTCAATTGTTAATGTTAGCCATTCTGTCTGGTATGAGGTGGTATCTCATTGTGGTTTTAATTTCTATTTCCCTGATGATGAGTGATGTTGAGCCCTTTCTCATGTATCTGTTAGCCATCTGGATATCTTCTTTGGAAAAGTGTCTATATATGTCTTTTGCCCATTTCTTCACTGGATTATTTGTTTTTTGGGAGTTGAGTTTTGATAAGTTCTTTACAGATTTTGGATACTAACCTTTTATCTGATACGTCGTTTGCAAATATCTTCTCCCATTCCATTGGTTGCTTTTTAGTTTTGCTGATTGTTTCCTTCGCTATACAGAAGCTTTTTTTTTTATCTTGATGAGGTCCCAATAGTTCATTTTTGCTTTTGTTTCCCTTGCCTCCAGCGACATGCTGATTACGAAGTTGCTGCAACTCACGTCAAAGAGGTTTTTGTCTGCTTTCCCCTCTAGGATTTTGATGGCTTTCTGTCTTACATTTAGGTCTTTCATCCATTTTGAGTTTATTTTTGTCTATGGTGTAAGAATGTGGTCCAGGTTCACTTCTCTGACCTGAGTGTCTATTTTTGTGCCAGTACCATACTATCTTGATGATTACAGCTTTGTAATACATCTTGGAAGGCCGGGATTGTGATGCCTCCAGCTTTGGTTTTCTATTTCAAGATTGCTTTTGCTCTTCAGGGTCTTTTCTGGTTCCATACAAATTTTAGGATTGTTTTTTCTAGCTCTGTGAAGAATACTGGTGCTATTTGGAGAGGGATTGCATTGAATATGTAGATTGCTTTGGGTGGTATTGACATTTTAACAATATTTGTTCTTCCGATCCATGAACATGGAATATTTTTCCATTTTTTGTGTCCTCTTCAATTTCTTTTATGAGCTTTCTATAGTTTTCAGTGTATAGATTTTTCACCTCTTTGGTTAGGTTTATTCTTAGGTATTTTATGGTTTTTGGTGCAATTGTAAATGGGATCAATTCCTTGATTTCTCTTTCTGCTGCTTCATTATTGGTGTGTAGAAATGAAACCAATTTCTGTGCACTGATTTTAAATCCTGCGACTTTGCTGAATTCATGGATAAGTTCTAGCAGTTTTTGGTGGAATCTTTTGGGTTTTCCATATAGAATATCATGTCATCTGCAAAGAGTGAAAGTTTGGCTTCTTCCTTACCGATTTGGATGCCTTTTATTTGTTTGTGTTGTCTGATTGCTAAGGATGGGACTTCCAATACTATGTTGAATAACAGTGGTGAGAGTGGACACCCCTGATCTTACAGGGAAAGCACTCAGTTTTTCCCCATTGAGGATGATATAAGCGGTGGGTCTTTCATATATGGCTTTTATGATCTTGAGGTATGATCCTTCTATCCCTACTTTCTTGAGGGATTATATCAAGAAAGGATGCTGTATTTTGTCAAATAGTTTCTCTGTATCTATTGAGAAGATCATGTGGTTCTTGTCCTTTCTTTTACTGATGTGATGTATCACATTGATTTGCAGATATCAAACAACCCAGGTATAAATCCCACTTGATCATGGTGAATAATTCTTTTAATGTCTTGTTGGATCCGGTTGGCTAGTATCTTGTTGAGAATTTTTGCATCCATGTTCATCAGAGAAATTGGTTTATAATTCTCTTTTTTAGTGGGGTCTTTGGAATCAAGGTAAAGCTGGCCTCATAGGATGACTTTGGAAGTTTTCCTTCCATTTCTACTTTTTGTAACAGCTTCAAAAGAATAGGTGTTACCTCTTCCTTAAATGTTTGGTAGAATTCCCTGGAAAGCTATCTGGCCCTGGACTCTTGTTTTTTGGGAGATTTTTTATTACTAATTCAATTTCTTTACTGGTAATAGGTATTTTCAAATTTTCTATTTCTTCTCATTTCAGTTTTAGTAGTTCATATGTTTCTACTAATTTGTCCATTTCTTCCAGATTGCCCAATTTATTGGCATATAATTGCTCATAATATTCTCTTATTATTTTTTGTATTTATGCTGTGTTGGTTGTGATCTCTCCTCTTTCATTATTAATTTTATTTATTTGGTTTCTTTCCTTTCTCTTTTTGATCAATCTGGCTAGAGGTTTATCAATTTGGTTAATTCTTTCAAAGAACCAACTCCTGGTTTCATTGATCCATTCTACTGTTTTTTGTTTTTTGTTTTGGTTTCGATAGCATTAATTTCTGCTCTAATCTTTCATGATTCTCTCCTTGCCTGAGTATTTTGTGAATTTGACTATGATGTGCCTTACTGATGGTCGGTTTTTGTTTAATCTAATGGGAGTTTTTTGTGTATCCTGGATTTTGATGTCTATGTCTTTCTCCAGGTTAGGAAAGTTTTCTGCTATGATTTGCTCACATAAACCCCTTTTTCTCTCTTCTCTTCTAGGACTTCTATGATTCTGATGTTATTCCTTTTTAGTGAGTCACTGATTTCTTAAGTCTTATATTGTTCTCTTTTGCCTTGGTTTCCCTCCTTTTTTCTTCTTCATTTGTCTCCATAATTTTGTCTTCTATATATCTGATTCGCTGCTCTGCTTCATCCATCCTTGCCGCTATGGTATCATTCAATATTGCATCTCAGTCATAGTGGTTTTAATTTTGTCCTGGCTAGATTTTACTTCTTTTATCTCTGTAGAAAGGATTCTATACTTTTTTTCAATTCCAGCTAGTATTCTTATTATCGTGATTCTAAATTCTAGTTCAGACAGCTTGCTTATATATCTGTGTTGATTAAGTTCCTGGATGTTATTTCTTCCTGTTCTTTCTTTTGGAGTGAATTTCTTCATTTTGTCATTTTGGAGGAAGAAAAAGAATTAATAAAATAACAAATAAAAATTAAAAATTAAAACAACACAAAAAATCAAATAAAGGAAGCCAGATCCTAGGTGTGTTTTGGTTTGGTTGTTGAAAGAAGCTTGATAGAATAGAGAAAAAATGGGGGAAAAAGAAAAGAAAAAAAAGTAAGAAAATGCTTACAAATTTAAAATGTATACAATAAAAAAGAATAAAATGAAATGAAAAAGGAACAATAGATTTAAAATACATTTACAAAAAATACATATAGTAAATTTTTTAAATTTTATATAAAAATGGAAAATAAAAATAAATTTTTTCTCTCTTTGTATCCAAGAATAAGAAAAGAAAAAGAAAAAAAAAAAGGTGTACCATTGAACAGAATGAAATCCGATTGAAATTAAATTAAGTTTCCCCTAGAAGTCACACTATGAAGCACTTTATAGTCCATACAGTAAGCAGATGGAGACACTTGTGGTCATCCTCTAGAGCTTGGTTGGTGCCATTGGACAGGAGCTTGGTGTAATGGCTACATTCTCCACTAGGTGGCGCTGCTTAGCTTACTGGGGTGGATTGGTGTGGTGCACGTGCACATGTATGTACATGCCTGGGAGAGGGAAAATGCCATCACCCACTTTCCTAGTTTCTGACACAAGAACTCTGTGCTCTCGCTGACCCGCAATCAAGCACCTTTGTCTTTGTCTCTGGCTTCTTTGTCTCTGGCTTCCCTCCACTTTTCACTCTACACTGTCCATGTCCAAGCCGTCAGCCTACCAGGCACCATTTACCTCCCAAATTTTATCTCAGATGGGGCTGTGTTTCCAAACCCCTCACTTCTGAGGGCCTTGTGGCTTGGACCCACTCTGACCTGACCCTCCCCTAGCAATGGCCAGGTGCCAACTTGCCCCCAGGAACATTCCTGCAATCACACTGCTGCAGAGGCCCAGAGATTGTGGCTGAGTGCCAGCTTGCCCCAGAAAAAATTAATGGGATCAAGTAGCAGCAGAGGTTTAGGGATTATGGTAATCCACAACACACACCTGGTGCCAGGTTTCATTGCACCCTGGCATCTTTATTCCAATACCAGCAATTGTGTTCTCCCGAGTCTGCTGAGACCTTTGTCTGTGGGGAGGCTGTATGGCTTCTAACAAAAGCCCTCTTAGCAGAACTGCTTTTCCCTGTGTGACCTGTGGAACCCTCGGACCTCACTGCCTGCTTCTAGGGGTCCACCCTTCCCACCAGAGCACTGCCAGGTATTGAGGTCCAGAATTTCTGACACTGCTCTCCCCTGTTTATATAGTCCTAATAGTATTGAAACCCTCTCTTGTCTCCTTTCTCCCTTGCTTGTTCAGTCACTTGTGGGTATTCCCTCTCTTTCTCTTTCTCTCTAGCTACTTTCAGGGGAAGTGCTTTTACTGTACTCTCCCCCTTTCTCTGTCCTCTCTCCACAAATACAGCCCCCTACTCTCCATGGCTTCTCTCTCCCCAGTTTACCTCCCTGTGCTACACACCTGCCAAGTTCTGTGGTTCAAGTTATGCAGATTGTTGTGTTAATCCTCAGATCAATTTTCAAGGTTTGCAAAAATGGTTTGGTGCTGATCTAGCTGCATTTCAAGGATGAGAGAAGCAGAGAACTTCCATGCTGGTCCGCCATCTTGGCTCCTTCCTTGAAACATTTATTTTAAGAACATTTTTTTCAGTAAGATTGTTCTGTCAGATTCATGAAGCCCACTGCTATTAAAGCAAATCTTTTTTCCTACTAAATCAATTTAATGCATTACTTGCAAATATTTTTTAAATGATTGTTTAGATGGGAGAACACATAGTAGAACTAGTAATGGAAAAATAATTGAAATTGCTTGTTTAAGAGGAGAACAAGGAAATGCTGGAAAAGTCCTTTTCATAGTTACCAAAGACAGGAATGGCATACCATCTACTCTCCAGGATTCAGTTCTTATACCTTTCAACTAGAATTTCCATTTGGTTCTTCTTCTTCATTTTTTTTTTAATAATTTCTATTTCTTAACTGATATTTTCTATTTTAGGCAACATTGTCATTGTACCTTCTTTTCCTGTTTAATCACGGTTTCTATTTGTTCTTTGAACATATTTATAGTGGCCATTTTTATGTCTTTGTTAGATTCAACATCTGGTTGCTCCCAAAAGTACTTTCAGTTGCTTGCTCTTTTTCCAGTTCATGGGTCATACACTCCTATTTCTTTGCATGTCTTGTAATATTTTAGAAATGTAGTCACTCTGGGTTCTTCTCCTCACCTCTACTCCCACCCTCCTCACTTCCAGGGCTTATTATTATTATTTGCTTATTTGTTTAGTGACTGGATGGAGAATTTTAGTGGAGTCTCCTCACACTGTGTGAAGCCTCTAATGATGCCCCTGTTGGTGGGGTGTGGGTGGGGGCTGTGGTGGGTAAGCCTATAGTCACCCTCAGAGCATAGTGATGTTCTCTTTGGCTGTTTCTTTAAATTGACCACACCCAGCTATTAAGAATCACTGATTTGGTGGCCAATCGCTCCATTGTTTACAACAATGTCCTAGGCTCTACAAAGTAATACCATCAAATTAGGCTCCTTTGAAAAGATAGTTACAAAATATTAGTGTTTTATATTTGTTCTGAGCCCAGGAGGGATTCTAGTTCTCTCTGGGCAAACTGCCTCTCCCACGGTTGAATTTGTATTTCCAGTGAATCTACCAATCTCCTTCCAATTACCTTTCAGCACAACCTCCAACTGTTTTTGAGAGCACCCTGAGGTTTGAATGTCTCTATACGTTGCTGCAAGGAAGTCAGTTCCTTTGTGAAGACATAAGGAGCTGTTTTAAGGCCTGCTTTGTCCCCCAGTCCACATCTGGGACTCTGGAGCTAAGGATGGGGACGGCAGCACGTATATTTTTGGAACTGAACCCCAGGTAAAAGGGAGAAGCAGATGTCTCAGGCCATCTCAGCCCACCTCTCCTGGCACAGAACCATGGCTGTGCAAGTCAAGGTATGGGACCTCAGCATTCCCAGAGGTGGTGTGCCCAGGTAGAACCTGGAACCTCCTTCCCACCAATGGGAGCTGGCAGACCAGGGACACCCACCTCTTTGGTAAACTCTCCCAGGACTGAGTCTTAGCAACAAGTAGCTGGGGGTAGGGTGAGAAGCATTGAAATCCTGCCCCTCCCAGTAAGATAGGCCTGAAGTAGGAAGGGGCATAGAGGGCACCCTATGTTTTGGCTGCACTAGTCTAGAGTGAAGCTTTATCCTACAGAACTAGAAGGCAAAGAGGGAATGGTCAGTCCAAATACCACAGACTCACTGTTCTTAATGAAATATGGTAGATTTTCTTTTTTTTTTTTAATTTTTTAAGTAGGCACCGTGCCCAGCATGGAGCCCAGAATAGGGCTCAAACTCATGACCCTGAGATCAAGACCTGAGTTGAAATCAAGAGTTGGATACTTAACCAACTGAGCCACCCAGGCACCTCCTTTGGTAGATTTTCTTAAACCGATATTTGTTTATTTGCTGTATTCCCTTACCATTTCTAGAAACTTTAAATCATCATATATACTTTTAATTTAAAAAATTATTATCATTATTATTATTATTTATTATTTATCCTGGGGAGCACACCCACTGAGTTCCTCAGCTCCTCAACTGTCATAATGGAAAATAAATGCCCTTTATCTAATACTTTTGTCTGTAAATTCAACTTTGTCTGATATTAAGACGCATCTCTGATTCCCAATTTCATTTAGCATTAACTTTCTACTTTTGCCCACTTTTTTCTTTTTTCTTTTTTTTGCTATTCTACTTTAGATCTGTTTTGTATATTTTGCAGATTGGTGGATTTTGTTTCTTGATCCTAAGGTATGATCTTTTATTTTTAAAATTTCCTTTTTCTTTTATTTCTTTTTTAATTTTTTAAATATTTATTTAATTTTGAGAAATAGGGAGAGCAGGGGAGGGGCAGAGAGAGGGGAGCAAAGCATCCAAAGCAGGCTTGGTGCTAGCAGCAGAGAGCCCAATGTGGGGCTTGAACACATGAAACATGAGATCATGACCTGAGCCGAAGTCAGAAGCTTAACCAACTGAGCCACCCAGATGCCCCATTTTAAAAATTTTTTAATGTTTATTTATTTTTGAAAAATTTCCTTTTTATTTTCAAAGCCTGGGACCATACCTAGTGTTCATTACATATCTGTGGAAGAAAGGTTTTTTCTTCTCCTCAGGCCTGGGTAGGGAAAGTCCTCCCAGGCCTCCTGGGAAAAGCTCCAGGATTTGCCAAAAACCTGTATCATTCCTGCCAGAAGCTGCTTTTAGAAGTCACTAAGATCAACTTCATTAAGAAAAAAAAACTTACTACCTTTGTTGACATAAAAATGACATACCACAAATTGCCTATGTCTAAAGGATATGCTTTGATAAGTTTTAATACATGCATACAACAGGAAACAATATCTACAATCAAGGTGTACCCAGGGCACAAAGATCAATCGCACCTGAGGTCCGGGGATCCCACACAGACCAATTTGGCCACTTGCTGCTGACAAAATCTCAAGGCACAGAGACTAGTGCTAGTGAAACAAAGGGAATTGATTTCAGTGAGGCCAACACTGAGATGACAGTGTCTCAAAGATTGTATTCAAAGTGCTGAAAATAGTTCTAAGTTCATATGAGGGAAATGTAGAATCAATGTTGGTGGGTACATGAAGGTGGGCAGAAAGGTCGGGTTGATCATTGTCTTGGTTTCAGTCTTGCTGGCATCAGGGATTGATGGGATGGTTTTGGTTGCCATTATGGGATGCTTTGTTGCCTGAGGTAAGAGACAAGCTGGAAAGAAGAACTTAATCAGAAAGCACAGACTGAGGTCAAAGTGGAGGTGGTTGAAGTCCTTTTTTAAAGGTAGTTAACCATCATCCCCAAGAGTTTCCTGGTGCCCCTTGTGTTTCCTGTGTTCCTTCCCAAAGAAAGCATGGCCCCCGTTCTCATGCAGCTTGGGTTCTAGTGCTTCTTGTTTTTTGTTTAAAAAATTTTTTTTGTAATGTTTATTTATCTTTGAGAGAGAGGGAGAGACAGATTTGGGGAGCAGAAGAGAGAGAGGGAAACAGAATCCAAAGCAGGCTCCAGGCTCTGAACTGTCAGCACAGCCCAACGTGGTGCTTGAAACCATAAACCATGAGATCATGACCTGAACCGAAGTCGGACAATCAACTGACTGAGCCACCCAAGCACCCCATGGGTTCTAGTGCTTCTTGACCATGATACCACATATATCTAACCCAACTGAAGAAAAACTTCATCAGAGACATAGTAGGCCCTTTGCTGTCTCATGATACAACTGCCTTATGCTCTTAGTCCAGTGACTTTTGTGGAGGATTTGGGATATATCTCCCAATGACCTTGTCTAGTACTGGGTAAAATAAATAATGGAATTGTTCAAATTAATTTTGGGAAAACCAAATCTCATGCAGGTGATCTTACTACTTATAGAGCTGCAACCCTTCACTCTTGTGACTCTTCCGTATTTTAACATTTCATATTCATCTATATGATTCTTTGAAAGAGAATTTTTTTATGGGAGTGAAGAGAGGAGGAGAATAACCTTGCTAGGTGCTACCAGCTGCTGACTCTACTTTTCTGAAGCCTCCAAAATAAATATATTTTAAAAACCTTCCAGAACATATTTACCAGAAGCGTCATGGCTGGCTAAACTTGCCTAGTTGGGATAACAGATGTTAATTTGTTTACCAAGAATAAAGTAAGAATCTAAGTATATTTTTCATAGAGTGTCCAATTTGGAGGACACAAACATTTATTTAGCCCAAACAGACTTCCTGGTTTATTTTTATCTGAATATTTTACCTACTACATTTTATGCATGCTCAAATAATATGTTATAGGATACTTTTTTAAAAAGTAAAAGGAAATGTGTATAGTATCTCCATTGAATCAAAACTTCTCTGTTGTGCTTAATTAATTTCAAATCTTGATGGGAGTGAAGGAGAGAGCTAATATTTGAATTTAAGAGCATAGACACTGTCTGGGATTGAGTAACTACTGTGCCTATTGCTAGCTGTGTGATCTTGGGCAAAGTACTTAGCATCTCTGAGGGACAATTTCATCTTTAAAATGGAGACAAGGGATGGCTGGGTGGCTCAGCTGGTTAAGTACCTGACTTTTGATTTGGCTCAGGTTGTGATCTTCTGGTTCTTGAGATTGAGCCCCGCATGGAGCTCTGTGCTGAGCATGGAGCCTGCTTGGGAATTCTCTCTCTTTCTCTCTCTGTCTCCGTCTCTCTCTCAAAATAAATAAATAAACATTTTTTAAAAACTAAAATGAAGATAGTAAAATATACCTCGCAGGGTAATATTAAGTGTGGCAATATATGTATAATACTTAAAACAGTGTCTGGACAATAAGTTCTATTTATGCTTATTATTCTGCAATGAAATAATACTACTTGAAATGAATGTTTTCCTTGATGTCATGATTCCAAAAGCAAACCAAGTGGTCATAAATGTGAATTTGATATTTAACTTTGAATATATGGACATTAAGATATGATTTTATAGTTTACATTATTCTTAAATATTTTTTGTCACTTTGGCACAAAATAATAGCTCTAAAAATGTTAAGCAGCAAAGGCAGAAAATAGCTCAAGACTATTTAGGGGAACCTCTCTCTGAGAATATTGAGTGAGAGGGGTACCTGGGTGGCTCAGTCGGTTGACCCTCCGACTCTTGATTTCAACCCAGGTCATGATTCCAGGGTTGTGGGATACAGCCCCACATCTGGCTCCATGCTGAGCATGGAATCTCTCTCTCACTCCCTCTGCCCCTCTTCTCCACTCACTTTCTCTTTCCAAAAAAAAAGCGTGTATGTGTATATACATATATATATGTATGTACACACACACATATATACATATACATATATACATATCTATGTGTATATATACATATATATGTATACACACACACACACATATATATAGTGAGAAAAACATATTCATTTTTCACCTCAATCTTCAGAACACTTGGTACTCAGGACAACTCAGTTTTGTGGTCAGAAGATTTTGCTTTAGGTGGATCTGGCTATTTTTCTTTGTATTTCTTATCCCAGTGCATATATGCAAAGGGAATTCTGTAATCATCTGTTAATTCAGTGGAAAACTAGTTCCCCTAGTTTTCCCCAACCATGTTTTTATGCTCCTTGATTCCCAGTACACTTGAAACCAATGTGGCCTTGAGTGAGCAGGTGAGAGGGGGAGGGGCCATGGCAGAGGATGTGGGGACAGTTGTGAGCATGAGCTTTCTACTTCCTGTGATGATTATGCTCTGGAAATGGTTCCCTAGCTCCTAAGGAATGGTACCAATAAATTACACTGATGGCCAAAACCACAGGTGCTCACTAATGTTTGTGTTCTATCCTTTTTTTCTTTGGCCACAGCTGTGTTACATCTCCCAGCCTCTCTTTGGGCTAGCAGCCATCATGTGATGAGTTCTGGCCAATGGCATGTGAGTAGAGACCATGAGAGCCTCCTCTAGTACTGACCCATAAAATAACTGGGACTCCTGATACTCATCTTATTTTTCCCATCCACTGACTGAATTAGCAGACTTCCAGGATGTTGATGGGAGACATGCATGGAAAGATCCCTTCAGTAACTGATTAGGTGTCTGATCTATTTTAAATAATGCCATGGCCATATTGTGGCTATAAAGGAGACGCAACATATGTCCACTGCCTGATAAACTATGGAAGAAGGCAAACTTTTTCTCTGATTCTCTATTTCTGTTTCAACACTCTCCTTCCTTTGATGAAAATAATTAACATTTGTTGAGTGCTTAACATATATCAGGGATTATGTTAATTTCCATACTAATTATAGGTGCTGTCTTATTTAATCTCCCCATCAACCTGATGCAGTGTAATCTGTTATTAATCTCATTTCACAATCGAGGAAAGGAAGTACAGAGAGGTTAAGTTACAGATCTCTAGGAATCAAGATTTAACTTCAGACATTCTCATCTCATCACTAAACTGTACAAATTCCCAATACTTTCTAGGTGTCCGGATTCCTCAGTTGTATAGAACCCTTTACAGAAGTTTTCCCAGATGACTCACCAAACACATAAATTTTCCTCTTTTTATGCCCTTCAGAACACCTTATCCTAGATTCCATCTCTTTAGTCATCTACTGCACAAAGAAAGTAATACATTGATTAAGATTTTACTGTTAGCTATTCACTATTTTAAAGGATCAGTATTAACTGCAATGGGCACAGAAAAATGTATAGGATTTGGTACTTGATTTCAAAGAGATTTCAGTTTCGTTATCAGCTGGCCACCCTACCCTGAATTGGAATCTAGAATGTTAGAAAGTCCTGGGTGGGGTTTGGAGTATCCTTGTCCCATTATCCTGACATGTAATATAATCATATCCAAAGGTAGTAGAGATGTGTGTCCAACTAGACTGCATAAGTGGAGGGTCAGCAGTGACTAGAGTACCAAGGGCATATATGATGAAATAAAAGGGAATTAGAAAGCAGGAGGTGGGAGAACAAGAATCTGGGGGCAGAGGTAGGTGGGTCTGGCATAACTCCAAAACATGCTGTGCATGTGTATCATCTCCTAGTCTGTTTCTATCTATGTGATGGTCCTGGGATCACTTCCAGGAGCCAGAACAGGCTGAAATATGAAAAGATGTCACATAATCATATAACTTGTGTATAGGGAAAAGCAATAAATACCGTGGGGTGGGGGTTCAGATAATATAGAGTGAGAGCTAAAAAGACAACTGGAAAGATTGTATGAAACGTTGTATGGTGTTGGGCTTTCCTGGATGCACAAGAGTGGGAATGTGGATATTAGAGAAAGGGCAAAAGAGGCACCATAGGCAGTGGAACTTGCATAAGCAGAGGCATGGAGGTAGCAAAGTTCAAGATGTGCTAGAGGGAAAAAAGAAAGATGTGCTAGAGAAGCAGCAAGTTGTTAAATTTTCAAGACCTTGTAAGCTGCACAAGGGGTAGCACCAAGAGATAAAGGCAAGAGATAAGCTACTCAGAGGAAGAGCTCCTAGGTGGCTGAGACCTTGAGGCTAGGTGATCTGGAGTGATAGTGGACCCTCTCCAAGCAGAATTCCCAAGTGAGAGAATTTAGGGAAGGAAGGAAAAGGGCTAAGGACAGAAGAAAGCTTTGGAAGAAACTACAACATATTAGAAAAAAAGACCAAGAGATGAACAGCTCTGAACCAGCAGAATGAAGACAGCAAAGGAAAATTTCAGCAAGTTTTGGGCTAGGAAGAAGATAAGCTGCAAAGTGCTGACTGGCACACCCTCACTAAGCGATTAGTCATCACCTATCAGGGGACTGGAGCTGTGCCACAGGCTGGGTATAGATGACACACCAGACTTCTTACATGCAGCTTCTTCTAAGGCAAGAGAGAGAGATTAACAAATGAGGAGGAGGACGTAGAGGTGTGGGCGGAGGTTATTGTCCAGAGAAGCACTTAGATGCTCAGAGGAGCAACATGAGGGAAAGAATCTAGGGAACACTTAAGAAGGTTTCCAATGAGGAGAATGAAGGAATGATGAGAAAAAGCTTAACATGCAGGAGGAGGCTAGGAAAAAACAACGGAGGGAGACGTGGGGGATGGTAGGAGGAGAGAGGCTTCGCGCAGAAAAAATGGTGGGTTAATCTAGAAATTCCTTTGGTGGAGAAAGTGAAAATGAGAGAAGCCAAAATCAGATGACTTTGAACTTAATGAAGTTGGGCATCAGGTTATCTTCGAAGAAGGAGGGGGTGAGTATGGGGGCCCCAAGAGAGTGGAATGTTTTGGCATAGGATCTGTGAGGAATGTCCACAAAGATTGTACTATATTTTAATCCATCAATCACAAAGTATTTATAGAGCATCTAATCTATGTCCAGTGGTATATTAGATATTATATTTTCACTCTTCCAAGTGCTGGTGGTTCCTGCCAACTTGGCAATATCAGCAAATGTTGTAAAATGTGTTCTCTAACCCATCATAGAAGTCACTAATAAAAATAAGGAGTAGTTTTGGATTTAGGTCCTTTAGGAACCCGGGTTGCTTTCTGTTTCCAGTTTAAGACCAGAGCACTGACAGCTCCATTTGAGCGTTTTTAAGTCAACATTATTTATAGTACTATTTCACTGTAACCTATATTTTGTATGCTCGGCTATGAGTACATCTTAGCTTTTCATCACAACTTTCTAAGAATCATGTGTGGCTTTATACTTAATAAATTACCATTTTATAAAAAAGATAGTGGGGCTTGGATGACTCAGTTGATTGTCCGACTCTTGATACTGGCTCGGGTCGTGATCTCATAGTTCATGAAATGGAGCCCCGTGTAGGGTTCTGCTCTGACAGCATGGAGCCTGATTGGAATTCTCTCTCTCACCCTCTCTCTCTCTTTCTCTCTCTCAAAATAAATAAACTTAAAAAAAAGGTAAAGTTACAGGTGTAGAGGGTTACAGAAAGTATGATTTTAACATGAAGTTCAAAAAATTTATGGAAACAATGATTAACTCAAAATATGGCAATGAAAAATACCTGAGAAATGGGCCAGTAATCAAAAAAGACAAAAGCATCAAGATAGAGGAAAAGCACATTGAGAAATGCACTTTGAAATCTTAAAGTAGTGAATTCAAGGATGGTAGCCACTGTCCATGCTCCATTGGTTTTTCTTCAGCCTTCTTTCTGCCAATGCAATCTGATGTCTTATTGAGAAAGCCTGAGGCTTCCTCTGGCTTCCAGAGCATTATTGACTAGAGCACAGGACAGGCCATAAATGTCATGAATTAACTCTGTAGGAGGGTCCTTCAACCAATAATGGATAGAATTTGGCACTAAAATATTCCAGATTCCTCATCACCCAGATGCAACAATTCAGAGGCATGTTCTACCCATCTCTCAGAGGTACCCATCAGGAGAAGCCTCCTTAGTGCTAACCTGTTCATCAAGAAATGGATTCCTTTCCTCCCCTTTCTTATTTCCTTCTTCCTTACTCATGTTCCACATTTGCTTCCCCAAAACAATTACTTGCATTCAAGTTCTTGTTTCTGGTAGAATTGAGCCTAACATACAGAATGAAACCAAATTCCTCTGCAGAAGAGGAAAAAGTAGAATCCATCAACATAGACTCCATCTTCCCTGTAAATCTAGTCCACATCCAGTTAAACTGCCATCTACCCAATTCCCTAAAATAGAAACCTAAAAATTATCTTTCATAATTCCTCCTCCTCACATTATATTCAAATGATCAAGTTCTGTAGGTTTTCCTCATAAATATCTCTCAAATTGACTTCTTTCCATGTCAGTTTGTACAGCCTTCCTCCAATCCAGTCTCCATTCAGCTTTCCAGGATGAAATTCTCAGACAAGTTTGATTTTTTACATTCCACACACTGCTTATAACTCTTTCAATGGCTACCATAGACTGAATGTTTATACCCATCCCCCCACCCCAACTCATATGTTAAATCCTAATGCCCAATATGCTAATATTTGGAAGTAGGGCCTTTGGAAGATGGTTAGGTCATGAGGATTGAGTTCTTATGAATAGGATTCATGCCCTTATAAAAGAGACCTCAGAGAGGTTCCTCACCCCTTCCACCATGTTAGGACACAGTGGGAAGATGGCTGTCTGTTTCTACTAGTAAGTGGTATCTTGCTAGACACCAAATCTGCCAGTGCCTTGATCTTGGGCTTCCCAGTTTCTATAACTATGAGAAATAATTTTCTGTTGTAGTTAAGACTCCCAGTTTATAATATTTTATTATAGCAGTCTGAGCTGACTAAGGCAATGGCTTTTCATCTCTTTTGCATTACAGCCAGCACTCCTGCAAGGTTTTGCATGATATGGACTCTCCCCCATACCCTACATCTCCTCTCTCACCTTAAGCCACACTCCTCTTGCTTTCAACTTTCCAGCCATTCCAGACTTTCTCTCTCTTTTTTCTTTTTTTGAAGCTTTTATTTTAATTCCAGTTACTTAATATACAGTGTTATATTAGTTTCAGGTGTATAGTATAGTGATTCAAGAATTCCATGAGGCGCCTGGGTGGCTCAGTTGGTAAGCGTCTGACTTCAGCTCAGGTCATGATCTCGCGGTTCATGAGTTCGAGCCCTGCATTAGGCTCTGTGCTGACAGCTCAGAGCCTGCTTCAGATTCTGGGTCTCCCTCTCTCTCTGCTCATCCCCCACTCACACTCTATCTCTCTCTCAAAAATAAATAAACATTAAAAAAAATTAAAAAAAAAAGAGTTCCATACAATACCTGGTGCTCATCACGACAAGTGCACTCCTTAATCCCCATCATCTATTTCACTTATCCTGCCATCTGGCCTTTCTTAACTTTGGTTCCTCCAAATTTCTTGCTCCCTTGCACCATGGGATGTTTGTAATTATGGTTTGGGCTTCTTAGAAAAATCCTTCTCTGTAATCTTCTCCTCACCTAAAAACCCCTTGCCTAGTTAGTGTCTATCCTTCTTCAGACCTCAGATACAGAGTAATTTTCTCTAAAACATTCCAACATGCCTTGTTATGTTAAATCTATTATAGGCTGTTCTAGATCTATATAATTCTATGTTCACTTTTCACTATTTTAGTTTTTACATTTATATCACTGGTTGTCTGATTAAATTTGGTCTTGTCTATACTCTACTGTTTATAATAGATTTTTTAAAATCACTTTTCTATTTCTAATTCCTAGCATGGTAATGTGTACCTAATAACTGCTCAATTTGGGAATGAATGAAAGAGGAGATGAGTCAGTGAATGTACGTGTGATAACTTTGCATTTATCACCATAGAAGTAGATATGTTGTTGTAGGAATAAGCAACATAAATTTTGAGGATGCAGAAAAGGACACATAGGAAGGAACCCTGAGTTAAGCTTCCATGTAGGAAAGGATTGCCTTTCTGCCCTAATAACAGAAAAATTACAGAACAGAAACGTGTAGTGAGTCAAATCTGCTTGCATCTCTGACTGTCTCCAGCAAAGTGATAACAGGGTATAAATAAAGCACATTAGTTAGTCCTGAGGATGATGACTATGGCAAATTAGAAGCCTGAGGGTGCACAGGATGTTCAGAGATGATTATTCTTATATGGATCACTAAAGCATCTTCAAGATGTCTTGCTTTCCCTTTCCCCCCTTCCTGAGAAGAGATCTCTCCTTATCATAAAGTTGTCCCCAATGTATGTTTTGAGAGTTGCTCAATATTAACAGAAGAACATTTTGTTAGTTTGGAGGCATTTTTCTGGGAAGGAACCGGAGGAATTGAAACCATCTCCAAAGGCTTCACAATATTGAATGAACTGATAAGGATCCTTAATCTCTATAGGGTGGATAGAAGACCAGGGAGAACCTAATGTAAGGAAGAGAGACCCTAACAGTGGGTGGTCCAGAGAGATAAAACCATGGAAGGGACCAGCAAAAAAGTATGAATGAGGAAAACCACCTAATGCCTACCTCAGATGGCCCCTGGAGGGACTGATTAGTGACTTGATGAGAAAAACTCTGTTTTTTACCAACCTTCAGACTCTGTGTGTTTTTGTGAACACCTAATAATGGATTTGTTTTTTAATGCCATTATCCCATGTCTTTTTGTCCTTGAAATTTAGGGACAAAACCAAGGGCTACATGAATCTTTACAACTTTGTGGAATGAATAAAACCAAATGTGGCCCTTGTAGAGCATGGAAAGGGAATTTCAAAAGAAAGGTTAAGGGTCTTGGTGAAGTGAATGGGGATTTGAAATGGACATAAGCTTCTGGGGAGAAGGAGAACCTCTATCTGTGGATAAAGAGGTTCTTTCAGTAAGACTTGGAACTAATTTGGAGACCTCGGGAAAACCACAACAGACTGAAACCTGTTTGGTAAGTATAAATATAAGGTGAAGATGGAAGTCAAGGAAATAAGAAGTGACTAATATTAAAGATGACTAATATTAAAGATGATGAAGACAAAAGCAGATGATAACAAGAGATCTAGTGAAGGAAAAAATATTGACTAGGTCCCGAACACTGCTGTAAATACAGATCTGGGGTCCGTGCTGATGAAGATTTGGGAAAGGAGATAATTGTGAATAGGTGAAACCAATTCAATTTAACATATGATATAATAACACATTAATATAGGTTATTAACACATTTTCTTAAGTTTATTTATTTATTTATTTATTTATTTATTTATTTTTGGGAGCAAGAGTGAGCAAGAGCAGGAGAAGGGCAGAGAGAAAGGGAGAGAGAGAATCCCAAGTAGTCTCTACACTGCCAATGGAGATCCCTGGCCAGGGGCTTGAACCCATGAACCACGAGAGCACCCTGAGCTGAAATCAAGAGCTGGAGGCTTAACCGACTGAGCCACCCTGGTGCCCCATTAACACATGTTAATAAATGAGGACTAGTGTACTGTACATTGTACAGTATGTATGAGAAAGTTTCTCATACAGTTGTATGAGAAAGTTTGTTTGCTTTATTTGGCATAACCCACTTAAGCAAAATGAATATTGTTGCTCATTAACATACATTTATTTTCAAGGTGCCTACAAATGAGCCTTTAATTAATTGCTCCAGAACCTTTTCAGATACTAGAATTGTGCTGGCTGGTCTCTCCTTATTTTCCAAATTTAAAAAAGGAAAGCACTGAGAATATTTAAGTAACTTTCTCTCCTGATTTGGAGAGTGTGCAACCATAACAAATCTGGAGGTAAACCATAAGAAAAAAATGATCTTCCATATCTCCAGTACTGTTATTCTTACAAAGAACACCACCGGTGGGTTATGAGAGAGAGAGAACAGCTCACTGTCATGTGGTGTAACTCCATCTGTTGTCCTTTAGCGAATGTCCAGATGGATTCCATTTCTGGTCTCTGGAAAGACAAGGCCAATCAATATAAAAAAGCTGCCTTTGATTATCCATCACAATCACCCAAGGAGAATCACAATTTTTTGGTTTCTACCCATCATCCTTGTCAAGAGGCTCACGGTTTTATTTTTACTCATGAAATCTGCTTCTGAATTTCTGAACAATAACAATGCCAACTGTCTGTTTTTCCTTGGGTTTCTTTCATATGGTGACCGGGAAGTCTGGCTTGAAAATGTCTCTCCTATTCCTTGTCAATATCTTTCACTCAGTTTTCTGAGGAACGATGTTTACTTTCAGGAAGTATGGGGCTTTAAAAGGCTTATCATATTATTACAGCTTAAAGATACCTCAGATTCAGCAGTGAAATAAATGGCTTGAATTGGAATACCACTCTGATGAGAAATGAGACCTGTTGAAGCACATTCATGTTTGAAAAATTTCCCCCATATGCTCATTGTACTTACGTCATCTCTTTTTCACATGGATTAAGTTGTGTGACCATTTTTGTAACATTGCCGGTATCAAAAAGAAAGGACCCCATGGGTGCCTGGGTGGGTCATTCCATTAAGAGGCTGACTCTTGATTTTTGCTCAGGACATGATCTCACAGTTCCTGAGTTCAAGCCCCGCATTGGGCTCTACGCTAACAGTGCAGATCCTGCTTGGGATTCTTCCTCTCTCTCTCTCTGTCCCTCCCCCACTTGCACTCTCTTCTGTCTCTCAAAATAAATAAATAAATAAACTTTAAAAAAAAGTGAAGGACTCCTTGTAGGATCCTAATTTACACACCCACACCCACCCACCCACCCCCTCTCTCCTTGGAATAGGTCCATCCTGTTTGAATACTACATTTTGATTTACATATATATTTTTTTAAGTTGATAAGATTTTGACCTAAGTATAAATTCAGAAGGGTCTAAGGAAAATACTGGTTTTCTCTTAAGCCTAAATAATCACTGCTTTAAGCTGAAACTTTCTGGTAGAAGTTACTTATGTTTTAAATTTTTAAAAATTCACATTTCCTATTTTTGAATTTGTGAGGACAGAGTGAGAGTTGTCCCAAATATCTCTTTCCCCATTTCTTCAGTAGTAAAGCTTCCATTTCAGCTGGGCATGTGGCCACTTGGAATAAAGATCCTTTTCCCAGCCTCCCTTGCAACTAGTTCTGGTCATATGGCCAAGTTCTTGGCAATGGGATCTAAGCAGAGGTAGGATGTGCAACTTCTAGGAAGTGCATTGCATCTCTTCCATAATACTTCCCATTTCTTTAGGCAGCAGTAAGAGACTGGGGTAACTGGAGTGGCAGCTGCCATGTAGACAGTAAGATGACTTTGAGAATAGAAGCCATGCTCAACAGGGCAGCAAGATAACAATAGCTCGGGTCTCTCACATCATGGAGCACCACTTTAACCCTGGATGGACTGACTTCTTGGATCAGACATCTTGGATGTGAGGTCAAAATAAATTGCTATTTTTATATCCTTATTATTTTGGTGCTCTCACTCATAGCCTATTATATATATATATACATATATATATATATATATATATATATGTGTGTGTGTGTGTGTATGTGTGTGTGTGTGTAAGTGGAGACTGTCCTACTAATAAAAGATTCTAGCAGATGCCATTTCCAACTAAGATCCAAGTACTGATATGTATAATTGCAATGGAAATTTTTAAGAAAAAGCATTATGTAGTCAATATCTTTTCAAATGAAGAAAAGACGAAAAGAAAATGAAATTTTGTGCATAATTACTTTATCCTTTATGATTTATTTTATTTTTCAAGTTCCTCTTTAGTATTCCAGCTAATGAAATTGAACTTCTATAACTCAGCACCAAAAAATCTGACTTCCAACTGCCAATACCTGTGATTTTTTTTTTTTTCCTGAGTGCTTGATCTAGCAACAGAACTGTCTCTTTCTCTTTCTGAGGATGGACAGGCTGGATTTGTTGGGAGAATTAACACACATACCCCCAACTCAGAGGCAGCTCGAATGACTGAAAGGAGACCATTTATAAATATACCAGGTGCTTTGTCCTACCAGGTAGATTCACTCAAAGGCATTTGTTCTATGCTGGTCCCTAGAGTTCCCCACCAGGATTAAGATCTGGTTATCCAGAGCAGTAACCTGCCTGATAGCGTACCCTTTATTGGCTGCCTGCTTTTCTCTGCCTCTACTCTTCTACCAGTGTTTTCTGGGTTCACATCCTAAATAAACGATTGCACATACATCCTTATCTCAGGGTCTGCTTCTAGGGTGCTGAAGCAAAGACATAATATTTGCATATTGTGTGAGTGGCTGTAAAAACATTTATGGCCAAGGGAATGAAGTAAACAGGGACATGAAATAAATTGCAAAGTAGACCTGGAGTATCTTTCGTCTTTCTTTCTTTTTCAGTCCTCAGTGGGAGAACAGAGCAAGGCTTTACAACAACCCTAAAAAAAAGACTGATTAGTAAAAAAAACGTGCTTGGAAAATAGAACCCTAAAATACTGGGTAGAGTATATTCCCATATCCTTTAAATAATTCAGATGAATTGGCTCAGGGTGAAAGCAAGCTACATTAATTTCTTTCAGAAGAGTGTAAACAGGAATCATTACGCTTATTATTTCCCCCCAATATCTACAAAGTGCTCAAATACATAGCAGTTAATTAATAAATATTTGTCGAGTAAAAATGTGGTAGAGAGGGAATTGGAGTAAGGTTAGCAGATCAGTTGATCAAATACTCTACTAGGGATAGAAAGGCATACCACAGAGTCAGAGAAGATACATATTAGCAATACATAGCCAATGAAGGACTCCAATCCAGAATGCAGAATATTATAAATCAAATATAAAGGCACAACCCCACAGAAAAAAAAATAGTGAGGAAGTTCTTCATGTGTTATATCTAATTGGTTAATAAACATGTGACAATGTGCTTAACTCTATTAGTCACCAGAATGATGCAAATTAAAACCATTATGCCATACCATATCTTCTCACTAGATTGGTTTAAAGTGAAAAGAGAGACAATGCCAAGTATTGGCAAAGATGTGGAGCAGTTGGGATTCTAATACACTGCTGCTGGATGGAGAAATTGGTACAACCGGTTTGGAAAAGTTCTCTGGCGATATTTACCGAAGCTCAACACACACATTCCCGATGATGCAACATCTCCACCCCTACATATATAACTAACTGAAGTGCACACACATGTTCACAAAAGGCATGTATCAAAATACACATAGCAACAATACTGATAATAACCCCAAATTTGGAACAACCCAGACGTCTATCTACTGAGGCATGAAAATATAGGTTGTGGTATAGTCAATGGATTATCATCCTACAGCAATCAAAATGAGTGAACTATAGTTGCAAACACTACATGCATGAGTCTCACAAACAGAATATTTGGATGAAAGAAGCCAGATATAAAAGAATACAGACTGTATGATACCAAACATACATAGTTCAAAAATAGGCAAAATTACCTTATGCCATTAAAAGTTGGTATGGTAGTTATTCTTGGGGGACATACTGAATTTAAGGGGCAAGAGAGGGACTTCAGAGGTGTTAGTTGTCTCAGTGTTCCCAAGACCATCTGCTAGTTTGGAAATCTACTGGAAGGACTAATATGATTCAGCATAAAGTTAGTGTCATGGCTTAAGATTTATTCCAGCAAAGGATACAGTGAAGGAATAACAGAAAAAGTATATACACAGTAAAACCTAGGATTGTAAGTTCTGCAAGTGTTTCACAAGATGAGCAAACATTTCTAATAAATTTTAACTTGATAAATGAGCGATGTCTTGTAATACGAATAGTATATGAGGCTGAATGTCACATGATCACAACTGAGCCAATTGTTCTTCTCTCTCTCTCTCCCTCCCTCTCTCTCTCTCTCTTGCTGCAGGATTGTGGGTGATCGTCTCCCATGCTCAGATGCTTGGTTTCAGACCGCGGTGTTTGGCAGAAATCAGTGATTTTCAGAACACTAGAAGGTGCCCACAACTGGCACCAGTGTATTTTTTGTCACTTCAAAGCACCTATGGACATTTTTTGCTTTTCCTTACAAGAGTAAGCTTAGGAATTCTTTGCTTCATTCTAGGCAGGCTGTCTGCAGATAGAGACCCTTTCCTCTTCTGCCTTATTGCCAGTTACATTAAATGCAGCATATGACAAGAGTTTATTAATACTTCACTGTAGTCAACATCCATGTGAGCATGTACAATGGCCCCCATGCAGAAAAAGGTTGAAAAGAAAGGCGGTAAGAAGAAGGAGATGATTACAGTGGACGTTAAGAAGGGAATCATCAAGAAGTATGAATGAGGTATGCAAGTGGCTGAAATTGCAAGATTTTATAAGAAGTCCACATCTGCATCTCGTCTGCAGAGGAGGAGGAGAAAGAGGCAGAGGAATCCCTCACTTCAAATGACATTAGGGAGATGTGTAAAATGTGGGAAACAAGTGCAAACTTTGTGGAAAAGCACCACCCGAATAAGGCTGTAGCTGTGTGAGCAATGAATCTGTTGAACAATGCAATGCCACATTACTGTGAAATCCTCAAAAGGAGGCAAAAACAAGTGTCATTGGATAGATACCTTGTTAAATCTGCATGAAAAGAAAAAGATTCCTTTGAGCCAATAGATAGTGATTCCGTTAGTGATAGTGAAAGTCATCCTACATAATAACCCTCTTCTCTTTTGTCTGCCTCACACCAGCCATGAAGGTTTTCAAAGGTAAGTGCAGGTTAATTTGTTTATTTTTCTTTATATTTTATATTTTCTTTATTATTTTGTATTATATTACAGTAATTGTCATCATTTTTATATGAATATTTTTGGATTGTGGAACGAATCATCTGAGTTTCCATTATTTCTTTTTATTTTTTTAAAAATGTTTATTTGTTTTTGACAGAGAGAGAGAGAGAGAGAGAGAGATCATGAGTGGGGGAGGGGCAGAGAGAGAGGGAGACACAGAATGTGAAACAGGCTCTGAGCTGTCAGCACAGAGCCCAACCCGGGGCTTTAACTCACGGACAGTGAGATCATGACCTGAACTGAAGTCAGAT